>NC_089491.1:187518352-188892519 GCF_036850765.1 Saccopteryx bilineata | reverse complement strand
TACACTCAGCCCGCTGCTTCTGTGGCCCCTAAGTCTCCAACTGGCAAAGCCTGCATCCCAACCCCATGCACCTCTCTGTCCCCAGGCCCTGTCTTCAAAATCGCTCCCCTTCTTCCTTTGTGCTGATACCATCCAGGAGGCAAACTTATTTTCTCCAGCTTTTACTGACTAACTGATCCTCCACTGTGACGGGGGAGAAGTCATTTACTTTTTTCTCAGGAAACATCAACATGTAGGTGGGAAAGAACTGGCTTCCTGGAAGCATACTTCTAGAAAGACAACCCCCCTAGGAAATGAAGCAAACTTTTTATCCAGGTACTTCCTGTTTCCTCGGTTTAAAGCACCCTCTCCCCTGGTCACAGCCTTATAAAAGAACTTCAAAGGCCCCAGCTTCCTAGTTTAGGTTCATAAGTTTTTTTAAAAAGTCTTCACAAGTTTAGTCTAATTGGGCATTGAGTTATCCTACAGTGTTCTGTGGGTATTTAAAGGAACTTGATTACTAATTTCTATTCAGCTAATTTCTGCTAATATTCTTGTGTATATTTGATCTGAATATATATCTTACATTATTCCTGTGCTTGGGGCTTCGGAGGATAAAGCCTGCCTTGCTCATATGTCATTGTGAGGTGAAAGGCACACAGTGGATGATATTGTCACTTTAAAATGTAAATATTTAAGTTTATTAATTAAAACTGGAAAAAATGCATCTTCACTTGCAAAACTATAACTTATCCTTCTCCATGGCCCGGCTCTGCTCCCCATGTGGTTGCCCTCCTGCAGAGGCATGGATGAGTGATGGAAGAGTTCAAGATCATGGTGTCATTTCTCAGATACAAGTGTTAAATTGTTTTTTTGTATTTTTCTGATATGAGAAGCCGGGAGACAGAGACAGACTCCTGCATGCGCCCAACCAGGATCCACCTGGCAAGCCTACCAGGGGCGATGCTCTGCCCATCTGGGGCATTGCTCCGTTTCAAGCAGAGCCATTCTAGCACCTGAGACGGAGGCCATGGAGCTGTCTTCAGTGCCCAGGCCAACTTTGCTCCCATGGAGCCTTGGCTGTGGGAGGGAAAGAGAGAGACAGAGAGGAAGGAGAGGGGGAGGGGTGGAGAAGCAGATGGGTGCTTCTCCTGTGTACCCTGACCGGGAATCAAACCTGGGACTTCCACACGCCGGGCCGATGCTCTACCACTGAGCCAACCAGCCAGGGCACAAGTGTTACTTTCTTTAAAACTCCTTTTTATAAAGCTAATTATGCTTGGAAGGAGCATGTAAAGCAGCTAGCCTTTGTTTAAACCTTCTTGTAAATTTGTCTGTGAGTGATTGAAAAGATCTTAAGAAAAGGAAACATAAGTATGGTCGGCTACATGAACTTCGGCAAACTGCCACCATTCAGAGCCTCATTTTCCTCCAGGAAAATGAGAATAAGAAACTATTTCCCAAAGTAGTTTGAAGATCAAAATCAAAATGAGATGATTAATGGAAAGTGCTTTTTAAAACACAAATGCACAGGGAAAAGGTGGAATGTTGTTATGGTTCCGATGGAGGCCGAGGAGAAGGAGAGGACAGTGGAGATGGGGACACCGCAAACCCTGGAGGGCTGAGTAGCCACAGTGTCGAAAAAGGTGGAAAAAGAAGTGAGGAGCCCCAAGACACACACTCACTGGCTTCACAGCCTGCACAGAGTGGCTCTGGGAGTCAGGTCAGTCAGGTGACAAGGGGGGCACCTTCTGGTGAAAACAGCCTGTGTTTTATGCCGGAAGAGCTGGCAGGCCAATTCATAACCTTGAAGCTTTTGAAGACGTTTCTCAAGCTCTCTGTCCCTCAGTTCCTGGTCTGTAAGTGGGAGATGATGATAAATGTTATTGTCAGCATTCATGGGAATAGTAGAAGAACTGATGTTGTAAACAGTAAAGGCCTATGTTCACACTTGTGTAAAACAGCCACAATCAAGCAGCTTGCTCTCTGAAGCGAGGCACAGGCATGGAACTGCGTGGGGGGCCGCCGCACTCCTCAGGGCCATGTGTGCCCGGACAACAGTGCCTCTGTCACTTACAAATGTCCGTGATGGAAGCAGTAAAAATTAAGTTGATTAAATACCAGCCCTTGAGTATCTTGTCTTTTTACTATTTTCTTTGCTAAAATAGAAGTACATTTAAAGCACATAAGGAAGAGCACTTGTCCAGTTGTTTGAGATGTGAGCTCAATTAGCCTCTCCCCTTTTTAAATGAGACACCAGTTTTACCTAAAGAATATAATAGTCTCAGTGGTAGAGTGTCGGCCTGGCGTGGAGTCCCGGTTTGATTCCTGGCCAGGGCACAAAGGAGAAGCGCCTATCTGCTTCTCCACCCCTCACCCTCTCCTTCCTCTCTGTCTCTCTCTTCCCCTCCTGCAGCCAAGGCTCCATTGGAGCAAAGTTGGCCCGGGCGCTGAGGATGGCTCTGTGGCCTCCGCCTCAGGCGCTACAATGGCCCTGGGTACAACAGAGCAACGACCCGGCTGGGCAGAGCATCGCCCCCTGGTGGGCATGCCCGGTGGATCCTGGTCGGGCGCATGCGGGAGTCTGTCTGACTGCCTCCCCATTTCCAACTTCAGAAAAATACAAAAAAACTCCCAAAAAATAAAAAACAAACAAACAAAAAAGAATATAATAGATTATTGTTAGTTCTGGTAGATGAATACCAGAATATTTCATATTCCAGTAAAGGAATGAGAGAGCCTGTCATTTCAGAGAAAATAACACATAGTGTTTATCACTGTGATAGAATGAAAACCTTTGAGAGGAATTTAGAATTTTGTTTGTCCAATATTTAAAATTTGTCTAAAGATATCAATAAAATTAACCAATGTTATTTGTATTTGTGTGTGTGTGTGAGAGAGACAGGAAGGGAGAGAGAGTGGGAGGAGATGAGAAGCATCAACTTGTAGTTGCTTTAGTTTTTTATTAATTGCTTCTCATATGTTTCTTTACTGGGGGGCTCTAGCTGAGCCAGTGACGCCTTGCTCAAGCCAGTGACCTTTGGGCTCAAGCCAGTGATCTTGACATGATCTCATGCTCAAGCTGGTGACCTCGGGTTTTGAACTTGGGACCTCAGCATCCCAGGTGGACTCTCTACCCACTTGCTACCACTGGTCAAGTGTGATTTGTAATTTTTATTTAAGAAATCTTCCAGTTAGAATTTTGGACTCTACCCCAAAATGATGATTAATCTGAAGTCATGATATTTGGAGGGTGCATTTTCAACTTTTCAGGGTGAGAAGTAAACAAACTCATGAGCAGGTGTCAGACACAGTCAGCCTAGCCTGGTGCAATTCCTCTGAGTTTATTCCTGGTTGCTGGTATTCAGTAAATTAAGGCCATGGTTGTCTGAGACAAAATGATAAGTTAGAGAGCTTACCTAGTGCCAGCACTCAGAGTCTCCATGCTGGCCCTAGATGCCCAGGCCCTCTGGGTGGAGGGCAATGGCTCAGGCTCTAGAACCTGATGAGTTGTAGACGAGGGCCCAAATCTTCTGCTTACAGAGCTGGAGGGACAGGTCTGTGTGTGTTGGGTGTGCTCCAGGCAAGAGGAATCCAGTGAGGAGACTAGGCCTTGGCTGAGAGAGCTCTAGAGCAAGCATCGTGTGTCTGCCCTGCCTGGGTTCACAGCTGGCCAGCCAGCAGCCTGAAACCTACTCACAATTCCTGGCAGGAAATGTAGAGCCAGATGTAGCTCCTGGACTGGCCCTGGGACTGAGAGGGGAGAGGGTGGCTTTCTATTTGAGATCGTTCAAATAAAACAAGTCTCCAAGCCATTGATCACATGCATCATTCCAGTTGTGCTGTCCCATGTCTCCTGACCATGCCTTCCTCCAAGGACAGTTCCCAGATGCAAACACCAGAAACTCTAGGCGATCCTTGATGAAATTGTAGATCTGAATTGGTGGGGGTAGGGTGGGGCTCAGGCAAGTGCATCTTAAACAGGACTCCAAACACTTGTTATTGCATAAAGATACCCCCACCCCTGCAGATGGAAAACTTGTACAAATATTGATCGACTTACGACCTATGCAACTTACGACCATTAGACTTTACGACCACAATCACTAGCCATGACTGCTCTGCGTCTGGCAGCGCAAGCGTTGCCCAGCTGGGCATAAGACAGTGTGGACCAGCTTCCAGCAGCACTACCATCTCCGTGTGCACCATTTCAACTGTTATCCCAGACTCGGTACAGCAATTTGTGTTTTGTGTCTTGGATATTTTTCATCAAACCTCTCCCAAGATGTCTACCAAGAGGAAATCGTCTTTGCAAATATTAAACCAGTTGTACTGGTAATGCAGTGTTTTACCTAAACCTGATGAATATAAAAAATAAGAAACAAAATGGTGTAGAGATGATACAAATGGCATAAAATGAACAAAGAAAATTATGATATATAACAATAATGAAAGAAAATTATGATAAAATATGACTTAAAGATTTTGATAACATCATTTCACAGTACTGTACATATAGCCTACTCAACTTACGACCAAATCGTGTTATGACTGGTCTGTTGGAACCAATCGTGGTCGTAAGTCGAGTACTAGCTGTATGTCAAGACAGCTGGGAAAGCAAATATTTTTGGATTGCCAGCTTTTCAGTGTTCCTCAAATTAGACTATCCTAGTTGTTTACTCTGTCAAACCTTGAGAAAAAAAAGTGTGTTTAGGTGCTTGGAGTGGTAGAGAACTGCATGACATTTCTCATTCCCCCTTTCTTTTCAGGCTTAATGTGATTCCTGAGTTTCCAGTGAGCCTTCTTAGTTTGGAATCACATGGATATCACCTGCCCCCTGCTCCTCTACCAGGAAGTGGAAGCCTCATCATCAGGTAGGTATTCTTTTTCTATGCTGTGTTACCAATGACCACAACCTTAGCACTTAAGACAATGCCCACTTTTTATTGCATCGTTTCCGGGGGGGTCTCCTGCCCCACACAGCTATGACCCTGGGATCAGATGGCTAAGTCCTCATCTGGACCTCCTGCCCTCTGCCACACTTCCACGGATGTTGGTAGAACACACTTCCTTATTATGCAAACTGGAGGTCTTAGATTCTCACTTGGTTCTGGCCTGAGGGCACCTTAGGTTCCTAAAGGTGCCTGCAGTGCCTGACCACACGGCCTTCTCCACATGCGGTCCACAACAGGGCTGTTTGCTATCCAGTCGAAATCTTACTAGTTGCGTGGCCTTAAGTAAATTACCTAACCTTTCTCAACCCCACTTTCCTAATCTGTAAAATGGGAGGTTACAGTATACCTACCTCAGAGGACTGGACATCACAGAAGAGAACACATGCAAAGCACTTAGCACAGTCAGTGCACAACAGACATCACACCAGCATAGCCATTATTCATGAGCACTCTAGGGAGGTCTCCTGGATGGGCCAAGAGCTGATGGACACTTCCGTAACACAGGACTTTCCTCTCTATCCCCTCTCAGAGTTTTAGAAGCCTCCAAAGCAATAGTAATTCAAGTTCTGTTTCTATCATTCCTGGGGATGGGCAGTCTGTGAACATCTTCATATCATGCCTATGTCTTCAGTACCAATTCTCTTTGTCAGCAAACGGCCTCAGTAATCCTATCAGCACGACTCTTCCTTTCTTATGCTATCTCCTCATTCTTTTAAAACCAAGACAAGTTTTAGGCCATGTTCAATCCATCACGGGTTACTCAGCAAGTACAGAAATGCAAAGCCATTTCCATATGGACCACTTCCAGCAGCTGCCTCTCATCCTGCCCTGGCCCCTCGGACTGTGGAGGAGAGGGGTGTGACTGTGGCCACACAGCAGCAGTTCCTCCCAGCACTCAGTTCCTCTGAGGCAGAGTGAATTGAACCATTCACTTTATCACAAGGCTCTCTTTACCCCTTGCCCAGCTGCTCAATTCTGAGGCTAATTTGGCAGAAAACAGGACTTGCATTTAGTGAGTAAGGATCAGGTCTGAAATATTCTTACAGACCATTTGCCCTTTCTTTTATCAGAGCATGTTTACAAAGGAATAGACTCATCTAAATATCTTGTGTCTCAGTTTATCATCACAAGGAACGTCGACTCGATAGCTGGATTATTTAGGGGATCATGTATCACTCATTCATCCAACATATGATAGGTTTTTCCGGGAGCCTCCTATGTTCCAGACAAAGTTCTTGGTTTTAGAGATCCAGCAATGAACAGGCAGACAAAGCCCCTTTTCTGATAGAAGGAATGGGGGCAGGAAACACAAATAAACCAGAAAATAGAAATCTTACCTCTGCGACAGCATGGGTGGATGCTAAGTGAAAGAGGTCAGGCAGAGAAAGAAAAATACCATGGGTTCCACTTATAAGTAGAATCTAATGAACACAATAAACTGAAGAACAAATAGAAACAGAGGCAGGGTCACAGGGAACAGAGGGACAGCTGTCAGAGGGAAGGGGTAAGAGGGGATGGGATCACAGACCGTGAAAGGATTGGCCAGATTATACACACAAACACACAGATACAGACAACAGGGTAGCAATAGCCAGAGGGAAAGGGGGGATAGAGAGGTAGGGGAGAGGGGTAAAAGGGTAAAATGGGATGGGAGGAGACTTTGCTTGGGGTGGAGGGTGTACAATGTGGTGTGCAGATGGTGATATATTGAGTTGTACACTTGAAACCTGTATGCTTTGGTGAACTATGTCATCTCAATAAATTAAAAAGAAAAAAAGAAAAGGAAATAGCCTGGTGGCCAGGCATGCCAGATAGAGATTTTGGTTAAGAGCAACAGAAATAGACTTTGTTTTAACAAAAAGCAGAAGAAGGATTTTACTGGGAAGATCAAAGGAAAGGCTGAAGGACCAAGATGCGGAAGCTCCAAAACCAGAAGAACTCTCAGGATCTAAGAAACTAGAAGTGACTGGCGACAGTGGCCTTGAAAGGCATTCCCACTCGAATCAGTCAGCTCCTGCTGGGCCTGGCACTTCCTCTGGGTCAGGATGCCAGAGAGGGCAGCTGGTGGATCTAGCTTGAGTCATATGCCCACCTTGCGCCAGGGGAGGGCAGGCCACCTGGATCGACAGTTCTTCCAATCACCTTTCCAATGGATAGAGCAGTAACTCCCTAGGGCAGACCTGGGGTGCTGCTGTGGAGGTAGGAAAAACAAATACTGAGCAGACAAAAAGAACACATGTCCCTGATTATAAAGCAATTTATGTGGGAGAGCCCGAGGGGTTGTGGCTTATGCAGGTGTTCCTTTGGGTTTGGGTTTTGGGTAATTAGATCCCCCTGGGTTTTAAGGAAGTGACAGCCCCAAGGAACTATAGCGGTGAGAATAAGATTGAGGGTTTGAATTCTGTCATTTTGAGAAGGACATTTAAAATTTAAAATTTATGGAGGGGAGTCTGGATGGTTAAGGATCTGGAAAGCCTGATCTATGAAGAACAGTTAAAGAGGGTCTGTAAGCAGTCTAGAGCCCCTAAAAGGTGTTAGTTTTCTCACTATTATGATGTATTCTAAATGAGTTAAATAGTACATTTCTTCTTCAAATATAATTTATTATATAAGGTCTACCGGAAAGTTCTGCCCATTTTTGGAATAAACAAAATACACATTTTTCTTACCGTCAATAAACTTTATTAAATAATATAATTGCCATTATATTAATGATTTCTTGCCAGCATGAGGGTAATTTGTATATCCTATTTTTGAAAAATGTTTTATCTTTTGACGTGAAAACTTGAACCAGTGCTTGTTTGATAGCTTCTTCATTTTTGAATATTTTGCCCTTCAAAAAATTTTGTAAGGACAAAAACAAGTGATAGTCGGAGGGTGCTAAGTCCAGGGAATATGGTGGATGCGACAGACATTTCTTCCTTGTTGAAATTTGTGAAAATTACAGTGGCGTAAATGAACTTTATCAGTAGCCATGGGTACACTATCGCTTCACACATAAGACTAACGTGAATCAACTTTGTTTTAGTTAACTTGCTACGTCAGTATGTATACATTAAGTAATAAAAATAGAGAGGCACACATGCGGCAAATAAACATGTGCTTACGTGTCAAAACTTGTTGTGATAGAAACGGACAGAACTTTCCGGTAGACCTTATATCATTTTAGTTTAATCGAAGGAAAACTTTAGAATAGGTATCTCAAAGTCTGATAATTTGTTATTTTTGCACTTTTGTTTATCCTT
Organism: Saccopteryx bilineata; assembly: GCF_036850765.1. NCBI lineage: Eukaryota > Metazoa > Chordata > Mammalia > Chiroptera > Emballonuridae > Saccopteryx > Saccopteryx bilineata. The sequence goes on along the minus strand of NC_089491.1, from coordinate 188,884,340 downwards.
TTGTGAAATGAATTTGAGTTAAATTACCTTTGGGGTCTCTTTCAGTTTTAAAATTCTATGTTCTACAAATTTCATCATCTTACCACAATCTGTTTTGAGAGCTATGTCATGTTAAGAAGAAACAACAGACCCAAAATGGAGTCAGCTATGCTAAGCCCCTCCGAGATTTAATACCTAATCTAATTTTCATGGGAGTGGAATTTTTAAACCAATCAGTCTGGAATTTCCTGGTCAGGAGGTAACCTGCCTGATAAAATTTCTTTCCCTCCCCTAAGGGAAGGTGACCTTGCCTGAAATAATCTACATTTTTACCATTCTTATTTATTTATTTATTTACTTACAGAGACAGAGAGTCAGAGAGAGGGATAGATAGGTACAGACAGATAGGAACGGAGAGAGGTGAGAAGCATAAATCATTAGTTTTTCGTTGCGACCCAGTTGTTCATTGATTGCTTTCTCATATGTGCCTTGACCGTGGGGCTACAGCAGACAGAGTAACCCCTTGCTCGAGCCAGCGACCTTGGGTCCAAGCTGGTGAGCTCTGCTCAAACCAGATGAGCACACACTCAAGCTGGTGACCTTGGGGTCTCAAACCTGGGTCCTCCACATCCCAGTCCGATGCTCTATCCACTGCACCACCGCATCATTTTTACCATTCTTGTTCTCCCCTATTTCTGTCTATAAACGCCTTCCATTTTGTAGAGCTCCTCAGAATACCGTTTCCATTTATTAGATGGAATGCTGTCAGATTCATGACTCCTTCAGTTAGATCTTTAAATGTACTTGGTTGAATTTTTGTTGCTCTAATAGTTGTAAATGATATTGTTAACATGGTACCTTTGTTTGCCAAAACTTACTCTATAATATTTTTTCCCAAGAGTATTAAGTTAACCTTTATAATCTTCCATTAAGTAGAGAGAAGTCTGATAAAATTTCTCCCATTTTAAAGATTAGAAAATGACAAACATAATGGAACATAATGGTTCTTAGAGATTTTGTCTAACTATGCTGAAGTGTATTTTCCTTGTTCCTTTTGTAATAAGTATACATTGGACACTATTAGATAACAATCTTGTGAGAATTATTGTCAAACAGGCTATTTATTTATTTTTTTAAAGAGAGGCAGAGAGAGAAAGACATGCCCTGACCCAGGATCAAACAGGCAAACTTTGCCTTTCAGAACAATGGTCCAACCAAGCTATTTTGCCATGGCTTAATTTTATTTATTTATTTATTTATTTACTGATTGATTATTTTAGAGAGAGAGGGGAGGGGAAGGGAAGCATTTATTTTTTGTTCTACTGAGTTGTGCATTCATTGGTTGCTTTCCATGTGTACCCTGACTGGGGATCAAACTGGCAACCTTGTTGTTTTGGATGCTCTTAACTAACTGAACTAACTGGCCAGAGCCCAAACAGGAACTTTTATATAATATTTATCCAAATGTTGTCTACGGTGTTAGGTCTGTTTGGTTACTTAGTTGTGCCAAGGTTTTAAAAATAGTTACAGTAAGATGTGAGCCTAAGAACTCAAAGATGAGATCTAAGATCTTTCTTTCTAGAGTAAGAAGCAATTACAATTTGCAATTTAGGAAAAAAAGGAATCAAGAGGGTCTATTCTTCTGCTGAATATTAAAGCTCACCACAAAGGAGACCCTCATGTGAGATGTAGTTGTGGCTAATTATCCACAGTCTATGGGCTAGAACAAGTGCCTTGCTCAGGGCTAGACAATGAACTCCTCAGGGGCCAGAGATTAATGACCGTTTAGTAAGCAAACGCTTAGAACCACACAACTTAGACTATGCCTGTCTACTGCAATATGTCACAAAACATAATGCATTCTCCTATATAGTTTTTCTACAGTCTATATACAGTTGCTTAGAACTGTCATATGCTTGGACTTGTTCATAAATTATTGATATGTGGACTCTGAGCCAGATCCAAGGCGAAGCTGACTGCTTTCTGCAGCAAGCAGAGTCAATTCCCGAGGTGCCAGGCCACTGAACAGAGTTGGCAGGGGCCAGAGATTTAACCCCTTGACCCTGGGGTGATGGACAACTCAGCTTGTAGACCTGTGCTCAGAACAGCATGAGCACGGAAAAGGGCACCAGGAGGAAAGTGAAGACTTTTGGGTGCTGGTCTTCTGGATCTGGCTCTGCCGCCGCAAGCTGTGTGACTTTAAGTCAAACCCTTCTGTTCTCTGAGCCTTGTTTATTTTTCCTGTAAAAATGAAACAGTTGCATGTTGTAAACAATTTTCAGGCAATGGGAAAACATAAAGGTGTATTGCAAAGTCAGCATTCTTCTTTTAAAGCAAGCTACACACAGGTAAAGGGCACTTCATTCCCATCCCATCTGCAGATCCGACAGCTGTGCCTTGCTGAGCCTGTCCTGGTTGTTCCTTGGTCTTCACTTTTGTCTCACCAGTAGGCACCACTGTAGCAGAAATTAGCTGCAAATGGAGAAAAATAGATGCCCAGACAACTTAAAAAAGGAAGAGGAATTTATTAGTAGCTGGTGGAGCTTATGAGGATAGTAGCAGCAAAGCACGTGCTCCCTGAAGTTAGATTTCGTACATCTTATATACCTTTACAGCTTTAGCTTTCCCGTGACAAGTGCCTGACTTCTTTGACTTCTTTATCTGCAGACCTATGTGGCTTTTGTGTATCCGGGAGGGGAGGAGATATGAGAGGTTTGGACTGTCTGTCCTTGACTATTCACATATCTCATTTTCCTTGCTGGTGCTGCAAGTTCATTTCAGGGAGCTGATACAGGGCTTCACAGCTGGGGTTTGTTACTTTTCAAGCTTTCTCATCCAGCCCTTTGAGCCCTTCCTCCCTCACTACCACGACACAGTGGGCTGTCATGACATTTATGCTCATTTCCACCCCCAGTGTACACAACTGCTGATACTGGTGTGGGCAGGAAATGCCATCGTGCACTGGAGAACCCACATGAATCCTGCTTCCCTGCACACTCCAGACAGTGTGCACCCACCAATGCAGGAAGATCAGTACTTAATAAATACAGTAGCTGTTGGCAATGTGTGCTTTGAGAAAAACAAAACTGGTTGAAGGGTCTGGTCCCATTGGAGATGGTTGCCACTTTTGCTGGAGAAGGCCTCCCTTATAAGGTGACATCTGAGCCGAATTCATAATGAAGGGAAGGCGGGTGTCCCACAATCCCTGGGCAAGAGCAGTCCAGGAGGCCAGCAGTGAAGGGGAAGGTGCTGAGGGTGGTGTAAGTTCTAGTTCAAGAAATACCTAGATCGCCTGACCAGGCAGTGGCGCAGTGGATAGAGCGTTGGACTGGGATGCGGAAGACCTAGGTTCGAGACCCGGAGGTTGCCAGCTTGAGCGTGAGCTCATCTGGTTTGAGCAAAGCTCACCAGTTTGGACCCAAGGTCGCTGGCTCAAGCAAGGGGTTACTCAGTCTGCTGAAGGCCCGCAGTCAAGGCACATATGAGAAAGCAATCAATGAACAACTAAGGTGTTGCAATGCACAACGAAAAACTAATGATTGATGCTTCTCATCTCTAGGCCCACAGTCAAGGCACATATGAGAAAGCAATCAATGAACAACTAAGGTGTCGCAATGCACAACGAAAAACTAATGATTGATGCTTCTCATCTCTCCGTTCCCGTCTGTCTGTCTCTGTCTATCCCTCACTCTGACTTTCTCTCTGTCTCTGTAAAAAATTAAAAAAAAAAAAAAAAGAAATACCTAGATGGATGAGGCTAGAGTGAGGAGGGAAAGCGGAAGCTGGGCAGTGGCGTCTTCTGTTCTGAAGCAGAGGGACCATGAGGAGTTGTTGACCCTTTGCGTCCAGAGCTTGGAAAGCATGCAGATGACAGCACCATCTGGATTTAGAGGTGCCCAGGTTGTCAGTGTTGGCTGGACTTAGAGAGTAAAAGAGTGTTCTGGACAGCTGTGGGACCCGTGCAGTCCCAGCGGTACCTGTGCTCAGAAGAGGGTCCCACCTGGCTTTAAGGCTCTGTGGTAGACATCCTAAAATTCTGAATAATTTTGTTTTGCATTTATGGTCTGTAAGTGAAGCCTGATGGGCCTGTGAAGCCTGGCTTGTGTTCAGGCCTGGCCCTGCCTCCCACCGCCCTCTTGCTGGGTTCTAGGCAGAGGCAGATTAAGGTTGGTTGAGGCCCCAGGAGCAGAAGAAAATATTGGGCCCCTTAAAAAACAGACAGGGCCTGACCAGTTAGTGGTGCAGTGGATAGAGCATCAAACTGGGATGCAGAGGACCCAGGTTCAAAACCCTGAGGTCACCAGCTTGATCGTGGGCTTATCTGGTTTGAGCAAAGCTCACCAGCTTGGACCCAAGGTTGCTGGCTCGAGCAAGGGGTTACTCAGTCTGCTGAAGGCCCACGGTAAAGGCACATATGGGAAAGCAATCAATGAACAACTAAGGTGTTGCAATGAAAAACTGATGATTGATGCTTCTCATCTCTCTCTGTTCCTGTCTGTCTGTCCCTATCTGTCCCTCTGACTCTCTCACTGTCTCTGAAAAAAAAAAAATTAAAAAAAAGACAGGGAAAAATAAAAATACATGTTAATCATATTTTTAAATAAATAAAAAATATTATGTACTATTAATGTTAAAATTGCACGTGAAACCAAACTTGGTGTCATTAGAAAAAAGTGTAGTTGGGATTTTGTGGGTCCCTTCAGAAGTCGGGTTCAGGGTGCACGCCTGGGGCACCTGCTATTAAATTTGCCTCTGGTCTGGGTCATCAGCTCCTGACCCTACCTAGGACTACTGCTGCCCTCACCTGGCGTGGCCTGAGCATGGTGGCAGGAGGGCCAGTGGTGACTTGGCTGTGACCTCTGCATACCCAGTCACAGGCACCTACCCTGCTGGTATCCCTGTGCCTGAGTGAGATGACATTAAATAGCAGATAAAACCACATAGTTCAAGGGAGACTGCAGAATAAAGGAAAGTTTTTTTCTTGCTTTATGAACAAGGGACCCGTGTTTTCATTTTGCACTGGCACCTGGTGCTCCACGTGGCTGGGAAGGCAGTGTCAGCCTCCGCTTTCAGCTGCTTCTCCTGTTGAACCTTATTTTAAACCCCACCACTCTAGGCACTTTCTCATGGATGCTGCTGCCCTCTGCTGGGCAGAGGAGATTTTAGTTCTACATCAAGCCTTGCGCAGAATATGGCTCCCAAATCAAGAATATCGAAACCCTACGTAAGATAATGGTTTCGTCCTCTATGTTCTCGCTCTGGGCTTCTGATGGCTGCTGCTGGTTTGAATAGCATACTTCAAAGTGAACTGCCTTGTACTCAGGTAAGTTTTGCTTCAAAACATAACTTTAGCATCCAGATCTAAGGTATACATTTTGAACAGTTGGTGATACTGGTTGTGCCATCATATAATATTGCTTACTGTGTATAAGATTATTATTATTATTTTATTTAGTGAGAGGAGGGGAGGTAGAGACAGACTCCCACATGTGCCCCGACTGGGATCCACCTGGCAAGCCCACTAGTGGGCAATGCTCTGCTCATCTGGGACCCTTGCTCCATTGCAACTGGAACCATTTTTTAGCACCTGCGGTGCAGGCCATGGAGCCATCCTCAGTGCCTGGGGCCAACTTGCTCAAAACATTCGAGCCATGGCTGCAGGAGGGGAAGAGAGAGAGCGGGAGAGAAGGAAAGGGGAGGGGTGGAGAAGCAGATGGTCGCTTCTCCTGTGTGCCCTGACCAGGAATCAAACCCAGGACTTCCACATGCCAGGCTGATGCTCTACCACTGAGCCAACTGGCCAGGGCCCATTATTATTTTTTTTTAGTCGAGGGGAGGGGAGATAGACAGACTCCCATAGGTGCCCCAACTGGGATCCACTCAGCTACCCATCAGGGCCAATGCTTGAATTAACCAAGCCACTGTCACATTGGGCTGATGCTCTACCACAGAGCCAACCAGCCAGGGCCAATGTATACTTTATAGTTAAAAAAATGAGTTAATGGCACTTTTGTCCAGGATTTAAAGAATATAATCCCTCTAATTCTCAAGTTCCATGTATCTGGCAATGTTTCTTTTCATTGAACATAGGGAGAATGACCTAGGGAACATATCTTTTTGACTGTAAAACATCAAGCAAGCATTTACTATTTCACCATTTCATCACTATGGGACTCTTCTACCAAAACCATAGGGGAAAAAAGCCATTAAAATCGGTGGGCTTCTGTTGTCTTTACCTGTTTCACATATGTGAGGTGAGCTTTCTCTGTGTGTAAGGACAGGGGTGTGATGAACACAATGGAAGTCCCCGTCCAGACTCTACTGTACTGAACATGGTGGCATGTACTTCATCTTTGTCTCATTTAAATTTTGCAGCAACTTTGCCCTAGAGGTATTATACTTCTTACAGAAAACTGAGCAACGATAACATTAAATAACTTTCCTGAGGCTGGTAATCTAGTTCACTGACAGTTTGGACTCAGTGCTGGATCTGCCTGAACTCCAGAGCCCCAAGCCCCTCCATGTAGAGTGTGACAGGCTGCCTCATGACAGACTCTAGCCCTGATTAATTTTGCAGAGAACTAAAGTTATAAGGCTGTAACAGATTTGTTAATGTAGTGACACATTACAATTCACAGAGGGCAAAACTGCAGCCCCGAGGACGGAAGCGGCCCTCCCTAAACCAAGCATGAAGGAGAAGAACTGGACTTAGGCTCCATATCTCCTTACCTCTAGTTCAGTGCTCTCTCCAACATTTCACAGTGAGAGAATAAATCAGTTTTAGACACTGGGGATAATCTCTTATGTGGTGTTTGGGCCTAGAGAAACATAAAAGAATGACCTGGTATGGTAGCATAAAATACATATTGATAAAGGAAAAAGAAAGGAAGCCAACTACATAGGCTGCTCACTGTCACTCTATTGCCACCCAGGGAAAACTTCCAATCAGTTGTTCAATCGGCCAACATTCACTGAGCATCTTCTGTGATCCAAGAACCAAGATAGGTGCTAGACAAACAGAAATAAGTAACTGCCAATAGGGGACTCGGGTCAAATGGAATGAACAAACATGTAAAAAAAACTATACTGCAATGCAAGTCATATAGAAACCGTACTACAGGTCTACAGAAGAGCCACAAACTCCAACTGGGAGAATGGGGGAGGCCCCACTGATGGACAGATGCTCACATCTACCAGGCCTTCAAGACGGCAATGCTGTTCACCCTTTATTTTATTCCTTTTTATAATGAAGTATGCATTCTTAAATTCCAGCTTGTACACAACAGTGGATCATAAAATAATCCAGAAATCAGAAATAGTAATAAGTAACAGAGATATGGATTACTAGAAGATTGCAGTAAATTTAAATTTTCTAGAGAAACTGAGCAACAAATGAAAGTCTTATTTCAGCTTGCTTAAACACCAAGTAAATTAGTGTGCTAATTTAATTAAAAATTTAAAGCAAAAATAAACATGTTAGCTAAAAGACTGACAATTCTATATTATCTTAAAGAGATTTCAATTTAAACATTTTTCCAATTAGAAATAGCGTTAATTTTAAGGTCCCAGATATATTACACTAAACTAAGGGGGAAAATTAAGATTTGGTAATGACTAATATTCTTCTGTTATTCTAGATAGATTACAGAATTACAGACTTTTAAAGTTTTAGAAAAACAGAAAATGGAATTGATCATTTACTGAATCTCATAATTTGTAAAGACTTTTAAATTCAAAAGTAGTATAGGATTAAGAGAGAAAAAAATGTACATACAAATTTAACTAAAAATGAGTTTCCTTATATAAAATTAAGAAGTACCATCAAATTACAAGACAAACTCTAACACATGGGAAAAATAATCACAGCAAATAAGCTAACAATTATATTAAATTCTATGTTAATTATATAACTTAATAATCAGAAAAATTGATAAGAAATTCTCTAACACCCTGATAACACTGGAGAACATTTTTTTTTTCATTTTCTGTTGCATGAGGTTTTAGAACTTTTCTATATATTTCTGCATTGCTGATTCCAAATCTGAAATTCATTTCTTTGGTGCATGCTCTAGTTTTTATGCAATTTTAATTTATTTTTGTTACAGTTAATGGCATGCATTGGTTTTTAAATTGGAGTTAAAAGGCAACGACTCTTGGGTTGAACATCACCACAAGGCAATTGGTGTTTTACAAACATCACTTTTACATAATCATAGTTGTTTTTAAATGTAAAAATTATTATCTGATAAAAACACCCCCTTATTTTGTTTTAAGATTGAATCATGGCTTCTTTGAGTAGGCGTAAATGTAAGAATAGTCCTGACACCTTCTGTTATATATGTGGCTGTTACACACTTCAATGTCAAAGGCGCAATATTTCATCATTTGTGACATGTGCATATATTGCCTATTTTCAAGTTCCCCTTGGTGATCAAGACAAGAATTGGGCTCCTCATATTGTGTGTCATAATTGTGAGGAAATGCTTCATGACTGGACAAAAGGAAAACACAAAGGAATGCCTTTTGGTATTACCACGGTTTGGCGTGAACCTAAGGACCACAGCAGTGACTGTTATTTCTGTCTGATTCATACAAAGGGCATTGGCAAGAAAAAACAGCATATGATCACATATCCTAATATTTCTTCAGCAATACAACCTATCCCACACTCTGAGACACTCCCGGTTCCAGTTTCCAATGGTTTTATTTCTTCTAAGGACGAAGAAAGTGAACATGGTGATCAAGTGTATTTTGATAAGATGCATGAAGAAATGGTTGTAGAATCTGAAGGGTCTTCTTCTGATGCCAAGCAGTCATTAAATCTTCAGCAGTTTAGCCAACCTGAATTGAATGACTTAATAAGAGATTTGGGCCTATCAAAGAAAGCAGCTGAGTTATTAGCCTCCAGGCTTTAAGAAAAGAATGTACTTCACCGGTCAGCTAAAGTATCCCATTTCAGGAAGCGTGAACAAATTTTTGTGGACTTTTTTTCCAAAGACAAACACTTTGTTTACTGTCATGACATCAGTAATCTTCTCAGCCAGCTAGGTGTTACCACTTACATACAGTCCAACAGAATGGTGGCTATTTGTTGACAGCTCTAAACAGAGTCTGAAATGTGTTCTCCGACACAACGGTAATGTTTATACAGCAGTTCCAATTGGTTATTCAACTCATCTGCGAGAAGATTATAATGACATAAAAATTGTCCTTGACTTACTAAAGTATGAGGAACATAACTGGATCATTTATGTGGATCTTAAAATGGTAAATTTCCTGCTAGGACAACAGAGAGGTTTCACAAAGTATCCTTACTTTCTGTGTTTGTGGGACAGCCGAGCTTGGGAGAAACACTGGACACAGAAGGAGTGGCCGAAATGTGAAGCTCTGGAAGTAGGGATGCAAAATATTGTGAATGAACCTGTAGTTAATTGAGATAGGATCATTTTCCCCCCACTTCACATCAAACTTGGCTAAAAGAAGCAGTTTGTTCAGGCTTTGAATAGAGAAAGTGAATGCCTTCAACATATTATTTCTGCTTTTCCTGCCTTGTCTTTTGAGAAGATAAAAGCAGGTGTATTTGATGGACCTCAAATTCTAACCTTCATGCGTGACAAAGAATTTGCCAGGAAGATGAATAAGGAGGAGAAAGCAGCATGGCAGTCTCTTGTGGCAGTTACAAAGAACTTCCTTGGCAACAAAAAAGCAGAAAACTATAAACTTCTGACTCAAAGGGTGCTGTTGGCTTTCCGCGACATTGGCTGTAACATGAGTGTTAAGATTCACTTCCTGAACAGTCACCTTGATAAGTTTCCCGAAAATCTTGGAGCTGTTAGTGATGAGCAGGGAGAATGCTTTCATCAAGATCTGAAGACGATGGAAGAGTGTTATCAGGTGTGATGGGACAGAAATATGATGACAGACTACTGCTAGAGCATCAAACGAGATTGTCCTCAACAAGAAAACAAATGCAAGAGCTACAAATGCAAATTTTTGCCTGAATAGAATTTAAATGTTTTGTGCAAATTTATGATTAAAATAAGTGTTTTAAAATATCTATTTCGAAATTGTAGACAAATTCTGATGCAATCATATCTTTTAGTGTATTAGTGTATTTACTGCATTATAGAAATTATTATATTTTCACAAAGATGATGCCCAAGAAGACATTCTACTTCATTATGTTAAACTAAATGTTGAAAATTTTACAATAAGATGAAAACCTAAAATCTTGAATTGCAAAAAACTGTAGCTTACAGAGAAAAACTAATGTCAGATTTGAGATCAGCACACTCGAATTAGGTAAGAACAATTGTTTTTGTGGATGCAACAAAAATTTTCTTCCCCAGTGTAATAGATATGTTAGTCAGATATCACTATATTAATGCTGCATGACAAATCCTCTATCACTCAGTGGCTTTCAACAACAGCATTTATTTATTTGTTTATTTTTAAGATTTTACTTATTTATTTTACAGAGAAAGGAGGGAGGGAGAGATGGGGGAAGGAGCAAGAGGCATCAACTCCCATAGGTGCCTTGGCTAGGCAAGTCCGAGGTTTCGAACCAGTGACCTCAGTGTTCCAGGTTGACACTTTATCTACTGCACCATGACAGGTCAGGCTCCAATAACAGCATTTATTTTCACACATCCACTGGTCAACTATGATTCAACTGACTTATATTGAACTGGGCTGGGTGACTACTGCAGTCTGCCAGTTCGCTGGGTTGTCTCCAGGATGAGGTTTGGGTATAGGTCTATTCTGAGTAACCCTCATTAGTCTAAGACTAATGATCACCCCGGTCTGGTTCTCATAGTGATGGCAAAAGTGCAAGAGGACAAACCAATCTGAGCAAACACAGCTGAAGCCTTTTGTCTTTTAACATTCTGTTAGCCAAAGCAAGCCATACTGCCAAGCCAACATCACTGAGGAGGGACTGGTGCTCTACCCAGAGTGGGAGGGAAAGTGAAACCCTATCTCAGTGATCAGAATGGAAAAAGGAATTAACTGGCAACCCACAAAATTTGAAACCCACAATTAACCTTTTTATTAATATAACAAATGGAAATTAAAATTGTATTGAGATAGCATTTATTATTATCAACAAAGAAAATGTCAAAAAAATTTAATTACTCAAGAGTAAAAATTCCTCCCAACAAGAACAACATGAGATGCAATAGTTTTACAGATGAGTTGAACTAAATTTTTTAAAAAAGATAATTTCATCTTTTGTAAATTCTTACAGAAGACTGAAAGAGTAGGAATATTTTTAATTCATTTTATGGCATCAAAACAAGAATGCTAGCATAAAGGAAAAACATTATAGTTTAGTCTCACTCTTAAGCATAGATATAAAAATCCTAAAAAAGAAATTACTAAATAGAATCTAACAGTTTAAAAAAGATGGCATGACAAAAAAATACCCCCAAAGAGCATGGCTTAAATAAAAGAGAAGTTGTTAGCTGGGCTGGTCTCTTTGAAGGGACAGATCTGCTTCAACAAATCATGTAGAGACCTAGGTTCCTTCCACTCTGTTGGGAGGTCATTCCCTGGATGACTGTATTCATTTGAATGGTCAAAGCCAGGCCACTCCCACCTCAATGTGATCAACACAATGTGAAGTCAAACTGAGTCCAGGGCAAGCAGTGTTTAAGGAGGATCTACCTATAATACATACCAGCTGCACATCACTCGTGGGGGCTGCTCCTTGTCCCAGGAAGAGAGGATAAACTTTTTAGAGATAATCAGCAGCCTAGTCTATCATTCTAGAGATAATGCTAAGAAAAGATGTGTAAGATTTATATAAAGAATATTATAAGATCTTATTGAAAGACTTTAAAAATAACACCAAAGAAAATAGAATGATATTCAATATTTTCAGAGAGGAATACTCAATATCATAAAGTTGTTTATTCTCTCCAAATTCCAAATAAAAACTGAATGGAATTTTCACTGAAATTGACAGGTCAGTTCTAAAACATACATGGAAAAAAAAAGGGCCAAAAATAGCTAAGAAATGTAAAGTAGATAGACTTGCTCTGGATGACATCGAGGCTTACTATAAATATGCAGCTTTTATGCATTGGGTATTGGTATACAGATAGACAACTTGAGCAGTGGAACAAAATAAAAATTCACAAAGAGCCCTGCATCCTCACAGAACTTTGATATATAATGGGGGTGGTACTGCAGATTATTGGGGGGAAAAGAACTACTGTATTTACTATATGGTTCCGGAACATCTGAGTATTCATATGGCTAAAACTGAAATAGGATTCCCATCTCCCACAAAATACAAAAGTAATTCCAGTTGATTAAGCATGAAAAATGTAAAAGGCAGACCTTAATTACTTTTAGAATAAAATATAATAGAATATCTTTCTAACCTTGGAATTTCTTAAACAAGACACAGAAACTTATGAAGGAAAGAGTTGATAAATTTGACTACTTTAGAATTAACACTTCTTCAAACATATTGTAAAGTAAATGAAAATCACTTCATTCACTGGGAGGGCATATTTATAATACATATAATCAACAAAGGAACAGTAGCAAGATTATAGAAAGAGCTACAAATCTAGAAGATGGACAACTAAATACAACCGAAAAATAGGCAAAAGATGTAAACTGGTATTTTTCAGAAGATAAAAGAAATATTTGTTTCACTAGTCATCAGGAAAATACTAAGTAGACCACAGTTAGATAGTATTTTATACCCAGTGGCTTTTCAACAATGAAGACAACCCAACAAAAAGAAATTATGAAATATTATACAGCAGAGAAAATGAATGAACTTCAATTGTGTGACATAATGTAGATGGATCTTAGAAACTTAATGCTGAGTACATAGCAAGCTGCAGAACTCCCATTATATATGGTGCCATTGTTGTAAATCTAAAAAGCAAACTCACTAATACATTATTTTAAAAGAAAAGAGAATAAGGCACATAAAACTCAGGCTACAGGTTACCGTGGGTGGGGGTTGGTGAGGTGGAGGGCAGGGGAATAGGACAGGAATTGCTCACCAATAGTTGCAAATGACCAGCCAGGTTATGGGTTCATGTGTGTTATTTTATTTAATAGCATACACGTTACATATGTTTTTGATGTTTTTAAAAAATTATTTATTGATTTTAGAGAGGAAGGAAGAGAAAGACAGAAACATCAATCTGTTCAGTATGTGCCCCAAAGGAGGATCAAACCCATAACCTCTGCACATTGGGATGGTGCTCTAATCCAGTGTTTTTCAACCAGTGTGCTGCGGCACACTAGTGTGCCGTGAGACATGGTCAGGTGTGCCGTGGGGAAATTAAACATGGGTCCCCAAACTATAGCCCTGGTGCCGGATACGGCCCACGGAGGCTATTTATCTGGCTCACTGCCAGCCGCCTCCATCCGAACATAAACATTCCCCTCACAGTCCCTCCAGCTATCAGCGACAGGAAGAGTGGAGGCACAGGGAACGCTCACTGACCAATCACCTTCTAGGATTCATCCCAACCAGTAGCGATGAACCAATAGTAGGCCGCCTCTCATCCACACCCAGGAAGGTCCCCACTCGGGCTGCTGCGCACTTGTCATTGTGTGGCCACAGCAAGTAGTTGAAGCTGCTACTCCTCTCCATGGTCCCGATTTCTAATCCTGGTCAGGACTGGAGGTAAATGTTGCCACCACTAGATGAAGCCTCAGCCTCACTGGTTATGTCTATCCTGATGGTGTATATAGATATTTGACCTTTTTCTTTTTAAAAGAGGCCCCGCAGAGGGTGATATACAATGCATCATAATGCATCACAATGTTATCTAACTTTAAAGCTAAAGTTTGCTGATCTTCCTTTGGACAGTTTTTGGTTATCTGTTACCAAGGAGTTCCCCATTCTGGCCAACAAAGCTATTTTGACATTGCTCCCGTTTTCAACCACATATCTATGTGAGCTGAGCTTCTCAAGCTTGACTGCGATAAAAACTAAAAACAGAGAGAGACTGAGAACTGTTGAGGAAGAGCTTCGTGTGTGTCTTTCTACCATTCCTGCCAGGATATCCCTTTTGTGTTCACCGAAACAGGCCCAGGTTTCACACTAAGTGAGTATAAATACATTTAGAAACTATATTATTAACTATATATATAATATGTACTGTGTTAGAGTGTCATTTTGGTAGGTGGTGTGCCCCAGGATTTTGTAAATGTAAAAAATGTGCCGCGGCTCAAAAAAGGTTGAAAATCACTGCTCTAATCAACCTACTATCCAATCAGAGGATATTTTTGTGTGTGTGTTTTTCAATGTTATATTAAAAAATATGATAAAGAAAAAGGAAAGAAATTGGGTACTATTTATAGGTATCAAATATGCAAAGCATTCACAGGAGATTAGAAGAAAAGGGAAGCAGCCCTCTGGCACACTGATGAGGGGTACGAACCGGTGCGGCCGCTTCAGCTGGATCTCTCTTCCTCTCCACACGCACCCTCACACACATGCTGCAGATATACATGATGATATATACACACATGGATATATATGGTCATAAACTTGCTAATATTATTTAACCCAATAATTCAGTTTTGGGAAAATAAAGGCTTAACCCCCCCATTACAAACATTTAATTAACCCCCGAAATTAGAGAAAAGTTGTGAACACAAAGATACAGTTAGGAAGCTCTTTTTCACGGAGGACTTACTTGTCGTTCCTTTCCCTCAGAGGCCTGCAGGCCGAGGCACAGCTGGGCAGACACTGCTGCGGAGGATCCTGGCATCCAAAGGAGACACCCACCTCTGAGGCTATGTAGTATCACCTCATCCATTTCTTCCACAGTCCTTGTACGGTCTGTCATTACCTGGAATGTAAATTTTTTGAGAGGAAGGGCCATGTCAGCATGGTCCTCATACTGAGCTGGGGCACAGGCTGGTGTATAGTAACCATCTGTCAGGAAATGGATGCCTACTAACACAAAAAAGGCCTTTCTGGACCAAACTGGTCAAGATCTGGGAGGCCTGAAGTAATACAAGCAATCTGTATACTAGCAGTGTACAAATTCTATAATCATGTTTGAATTTTTGAGTCAGTATTCACATTCAGTGCTCCCCAGAGAAATGCCTTTCTGAGATTCTAGGGAATTCTCATTCTCCTCGCAAAAGCCTCTTACAAGATCTTCTTGGTTAGGTTTTTAGACATTATAACATAATATAACAATTAGAAACCTGAGATGTTTGGAAAACTGGTCTGAATATATCAGATTTCCTGTGAAGTATTGTTTGAATGCTATAGATTGTGTTAAAATTGACATATACATTTTTCAATAGGTTTTGCCTAAATAACTAGCATATTTCACCTTAAGCCCATAAAACAATAAAAGGGCAGCAAAGAACATATCTTTCGATATACACTATTTTAGTTATAACCCTAAGTTAATGTCTCATTCTCAAGAGACTCATAATGCATTAGAAATTCAAATAGCACCCTGGCTGGATAGCTCGGTTGGTTAGAATGTTGTCTTAATAGGCAGAGGTTACTGGTTCAATACCTGGTTAGGGCACATACAGAAACAGATTGATGTTTCTGTGTCTCTCTCCCTTTTCCTCGCTCTAAAATCAATAAATAGATTTTTTTAAAAAAGAACAACAACAACAAAAAATTCAGCCTGACCAGGTGGTAGCAAAGTGGATAGATCATCGGCCTGGGATGCTGAGGACCCAGGTTTGAAACCTCGAGGTACTTGAGCAGGTGTTGCCAGCTTGAGTGTGGGATTATAGACATGACCCTGTGGTCACTGGCTTGAGTCCAAAGGTCGCTGGTTTGAAGCCCAAGGTCACTGGCTTGGGCAAGGTGTCACTCGCTTGGCTGAAGCCCCTCAGTCAAGGCACATATGAGAAAGCAATCAGTGAACAACTAAGGTGCCGTAACTATGAGTTGATGCTTCTCATCTCTCTCCCTTCCTGTCTGCCTCTGGCTGTCCCTTTCTCTCTCTCTTTCTCTCTTGCTGAAAGAAAAAAGAAAAGAAATTCAAATAGCATAACAGGATTGCAGCCATGCCAAATTGCCTGGGGGGTGTTGTCTTAGATCTAGGGATAGATATTATAATTTTTGTAGTATTTGTATCATTTGAGCAGTCTCATATTAAAGATGGACCTTCAGGGCAAACAGAAAAGTTGAGGCAAAACTTAATCTACCCAGTTGGCAGCAAGGTATTTTTAGGATATTAACTACAGTACTCTAAACTGTCATCAAATTTCAGAGAAAAAAAGAGGTCTTTAAACTCTTGGACACTAGAGCCACGTGTAAACCAGAGGCAGATTTCAAGAACAGTAGCCAACTATGTAACCTGCACTGGAGGGCGGGGTGTTGGCAGGACCCGGTAACAGCGGCCAAGCCGTGCCCCGTGGTACTTGAGAGAAAGATGAACCGTGACGTCCAGCTCCAGGCGGCACAGTCCAAGGACTGTGAAGTCTGCCCCTAGACCTCGCCTCTTACAGCTCTGCCTTCCTGCTCTGCTGAAAGGTCTTCCATTCTCCCGAGAGCCAGGCTGGTGGTTGCAGAGTAGCAGCAGAGGTGGCATGGAGAGGCCCAGAGTCTCTAGTGTGAGGACCATGACTTAAAGGGCACATGTCCTTAGACTTCGTGTGGCCCACTGGCCCAGGCTTGAAAGTGTTTCCGAGTGGGTGGGTGTGGCTCCCTGTCACTGGGTCGGAACTGTGCCTTCTCCCTTGCTCATTTGTTTTGCAGTCCTCAGGATCACTTCCCAACTAAGCTACTTGCACATGAGACTCGTATGTCCTGTGTTCAGAAGAATTCAGGCCATAATAACATCAATTTAGTGTACAACTAAGCTTATAAGAGAGTAAGAGGAATTGGCCAGGGACCAAAAGAAAAAGAAATATGAAAGCCAGATGGTAAGCAAGGACTCAGTAAGGAGGTGGCCTATACTCTAGGGTGTTGACAGCTCTGGGGGTGGTAGTTTAGTTCTTGGTTCATACAGGGGGACAGATGGAAACTAAGGTCTTTGTACAAAGGTTCTAAGGGCAATATCATTATAAGAAGACCCATCCAACAATAAAAGAAGTCCAGAGAGAAACCAAATATAATTTATAAATAGAAAAAAATTACCAACTATAGGAGGAAACTGCTCACAATGAATGAGGGTGAGTAGAAAAAGTAAATAATGTTATTAGATCCTCGAGAACTTCAGGTATTGGAATAATCACATGTAAAAATTTAGAAACTGTTTCTAACAGGTTTACTGACATTAAAGAGAGAATTAAAAATACAAGAAAAGAATAAGAGTATGAGATGAGCATACACATTGGAAAAAGAATGATGAGAATTTGAAGAAATGAATGCATAAATGTTAAGAAATGAAAAACAGCCAAAGAAAACATCAGGAAAAGTTTAACATGGGTAAACTACTGATGAGAAATTGGTGAGCTGGACTAGAGATGAGAAGGACTGTACAGGATGGGAGAAGGAAGGGAGGGAGAGTAAGGAAGGGAGAGTGCAAGAGAGAGATGGAAAATAAGAAAAACAGGCTAAGAGATACAATAAGAAAGTATAACACACATTTAATTGGGATTCCAGAAGGATAGAATGGAGAAAATCAGTATTAGATGATAGTGTTGGGGAATTCTCCAAAATTGATAAAAGATAATTCTTAGATGCAGGCAGCACAACAAATCACAAACAAGAGGAATTAAATGAAATCCACACCTTAGACATGCAGTGAATAGCAAAGCAACAAAGACAATGGGAAGAGAGGACTCAAAACCAGAGAGAGAGGAGATGGCTCACCTGCACAGGATAACACTGGACTGGACAGTGGAGGCAACAGAGGCCTGAGGAGAAAGAAATTGTTAATCTAGAATGGCAGACATGGGTAACTACTGCATAAAGGTAGAAAGGATATAAAGACTGGGAAGAGTTTAGCTTCAACACGTACTCACAAAGGAAGTTCTGATGAAGGATTCCAGAAAGAAAGAAACTGACCCCAGAACCAAAGAAACTGACTCCAGAAAGAAGATCTGAGATTCCAGAAGGAATGGTGAGCAAACGCTGACTATAAAATAATGACAACACTGTCTAATTTGCAGAGTAATAACCCCACTGAAATACTATGTGGCACCATGTAAGAGGGCAGGGGATAATCGGAGGCTAAGTACTCAAAGGTACTTTATTGTTCAGGAGAAGCACAAAGGTATGAAAATGAGTATTTTCAGCTACTTTTGCATCTTACAAGTTTAATGATAACAAGTGGAGGAAAAAAATAAAAGTGTATAACTTCCTCAACAGAAAATACAAAACAATGGAAAATTTCCCTCAAAGGGAAGCCAAAAAGAAGGAACAAACACAAATGCAGACCAATAGAAAGTACACAATTATATGGCAGAAGTAGCTTCAAGTATATAAATAATTAATATAATTGCATAATAATTATACAGGAAATTAAATGAGGTATATTTACAAATGAAAAGATAGATGTTGACAGACTGAATAAAAAAGCAGACACTGCAAATTTATGGGTAGCACACATCCGAGATGACACAGAAAGGATTAATGATAGAAAAAGATACATGGCTCTTATAACCAAAAGGAAGCTTCTGTAGCAATATTTACATCAGAGGAAAAAAATATTGTAACATAAAATGTATTAGTGAAAGAGTCACTAAAATGAAGAAATAGATAACTTACCAAAAGTATATAATATTTCAAAACTTGTTTGCTCCTGATAATATAGCTCTTGTATCTTTAAACAGCAGCTGACAGGATTGCAAAGAGAAATGGACAAATGCAGTGTCATAGTTGGGGATTTTTATACTCCTCTCTCAGAAATTCATAGCTTATGGAGATAAATGTTAGAAAAGATATAGAATATTTGAATCAAAAATATAAAACGCTTGACCTAATGAACACACATAGAACCCAACATCTGAAAAAGAGAATGTATATACAGTCTTCTCAGGAATGTGGAGTGTTTTTAAAGAGGTCACAAAGTCAATCAATGCCAACCTCAAACAAACCAGGTCTTCTTGCCAAACTGCAAGTAAATCAGAAATAAATGGCAACAAAGTATCTCAAAAAGCCTCACACATTTAGAAAGTAAAAAGACACTTGGAAATAACTCATGTGTCAAAAAGTATTTGTAATGAAAATTTACAATGGATATTGAAAGCACCACTTAGAAAAATGAAAAGTAAAGTTATTTGAAGAAAGATGCAAAATAATGAGCTAAGCTTCCAACGTGAGGTATGAAAAAAAAACAAGATAAACCCAAAGA
This sequence comes from Saccopteryx bilineata, assembly GCF_036850765.1. NCBI lineage: Eukaryota > Metazoa > Chordata > Mammalia > Chiroptera > Emballonuridae > Saccopteryx > Saccopteryx bilineata. The sequence continues at coordinate 188,865,102 of NC_089491.1, read as the reverse complement.
ACACAGATGAGAGGAAAAAATAATCAGAGCAGAAATTAGAACAATTGTAAATGAAACACAGTAAGTAGACTCAACAAAGAGAAAGGATGGTGCCTCAAAAGGTATGGAAGAGAGACAAACCTTAAGAAGAATGAGTTAAGAAAAAAATGGCACATCTAAACAACTTTAGAAACAAAATGAATGTAATTTCAGAAATAGCAAGTATTTAGAATTAATACAAAACTACTCTGACTTTATGCCATTTGTGGGGGCTACAGGATTGGTGGCCCAGACTCCCCCTTAAGGAGGGATTTGTCACCTCAGCTTGGGGAGTGCTGTGATTCTCACCTGCAGAAAGCCCCACCCCAAGAGCACATTTTCCCCAGAGAGTTGACATCCAGTGACTGATGTGGGTAGGGCTTAAGGATCTGGCCATGTAGCCCACCTTGGGGCTCTGACCATGTCATACATGCACTGGTATGCTTGTAAATGTTTAACACCTGGTTCTTTGGGGGAAAAACCCTAATTTGTAGTATTTGCTAATTTCTATGGTATAAATACACTCCCCATATATGACTTCAGGCTACCAAAGTGATACCATGAACGTGAAATTGGAAAGAGATGCTGTGGGGCAGCTGTGTCAGGCTTCCTTGCAGGGTTACCAGCTGCAAGCACTTTGCCTGATTGGTGCATAAGCACCTGGCCGAGGCACGGGTGCATAACCTATATAAGGTTATGGGTGCTTGTGCTTGAGAGAGATGGGGGATTGCAGATGCGTGGATTGATTGCGTGCCTGCCACTGTCAGGGGCCATTTTGCAGTTTGTTTGACTGAGAGGTGGTTTCCCCTGCCTGTGTACTTGTCCAGCACTGGGGAGGGAGACCAGCCAGGGTCAAGAGTTGCAGTGTGAGGTGCAGGCTGAACACCAACAGTGCCTGGAACTGAAGCAATCTCTGGAGAAGAAATTGTGGGTTTGCAACTTGTAGTTTGCCTTGGAAGCTGAATGTTGGCAGCAACAGCTGTTAGAGAAACAACTGCAGATTTAGGAGCTAGAGAGTCAAGTTCAGGAGCTTGAGAGTCAGCTTCAGGCCAACAGCTGGCAGCCATAGGAGCCAAAGTGGGTGCGGAAGATGGAGCTGCATTCCTGCCAGGAGAGTGGCTCTGAGTCTGCTGGAGCAGGTGTTTCCGACTCCTTCTCTTCTGAGGGGGAGGCTCAGGCTGCAACTGCCTTCTGCAGACTCAGAGCCCAGTCAGTGGTCACCCAGAAGGTAAAAATCCCAGCAGCAATCTCAGGGGCAGGCACAGCCTCCTCCACAGGTAGTAGAGCACTGTGTGGTCCGGCCCTACACCCAGGCAGAGCTGATGGAGTTGGGGGTACAATTCAGGCAGAAACCTATGGAGTCGCTGGCAGTCTGGTTCTACTGAGGTTGTGGGACTTAGGGGTTGTAGGGTCAGAGGCTCTGCTGGGCTTGACTCCCAATCCAGTTACTCCCTCTAACTATGGTCTTTTTCTCTTCCCAGAGACACTGACCCTCCTGCTGTGGTAAAGCAGCTGCTATGGGCTGAAAGTTTGTGTACCCCCAAATTCAGGTGTCGAAACCTAATCTCCAATGTGGTGGGAATCAGGAGGTGGGCCTTTGGGAAGTGGTTAGGTCTTGCAAGTGGAGCCCTCATTAATGGGACTGTTGCCCCAGAGAACTCTCTTACCTTTTCTGCCCTGTGAGGTCACAGTGCAAGGACAACCATACGGATGCTGGCTGGCTCTCACGAGACACCAAATCTACTGGCACTTTGATTTTGGATGTCCAGCCTCTGGAACTGTGAGAAGTAAATGTTTACTGTGTATAAGTCACCCTGTCTATAGCATTTTGTTATATCAGCCAGATGAACTAAGACACCAGCCTGGCCAGGTGTCATTCATGACTTGCAAACATTGCTCTGCACTTTCTTTGTCTGTTTATTTCCCTGGGCATTTCAGCAACTTGGAATTGCACCAGACAGATGCCTTTGGCCACCTCCGTGCCTCTCAGTTTGGGAAGACAATGGGGAAATTCCCCTGAAATCTGCCATGGGCACTTCGGTGGCCTGCACCACACCTCCTTGGTTGCCCTTGAATCATAGCTCTGATGGACCTCCCTTGGGAGCTGGGACTCGCATTGACAGTATCCCTCCTCCCCCAATGAAATGCTGCATGAGTCACTCTGTTTTTCTGCCTCAGGGTCTTTTCTAAAGCCCTGGGCAATGAAAGTGCAAGCGAGTTAAAGCCCCAAAGGGAAGTCCCATCCACAGAGAATAGGAGCCAGATGGTCACTGCTCAGTCTCCTCTTTGAAATGACAGTTATGCAAGCTTCCCAGAGATCCTGGGTATTGAGTACTTGGTGTGAATAGCAGTGACTTCAAAAACACACTTTTTTTTTTGACTTTTCATACTTTCCTGTCTCAATATTTCACTTTCATCACTCCTGCTTCCTGGGATCGCCTTCCAAAATAATCATTCTGTATCCAAGTCCCTATAACAGGCTCTGATTTGGGGAAACCTACATGAAGATACCTGCTGATTTATATATATATATATATATATATATATATATATATATATATATATATATATATATATATTTTTTTTTTTTTTTTTTTTTTTTTTTTTCTTAAAAGAACATTCTACTCTTTTTTTCAGTTTCTAAATACAAATAACCAAATGTAAAAATGGAACTTGGAATAAGTGCTGAGAACAGTAGATGCTAGTTTGGGGTCTCTGAGAGGCAGATACCAAGAAGGATTAGGTGTGCAAAAAATACATTGAGAAAACACCTGTGTAGGGCAGTACAGAATGGAGGAGGTTGGCACGTGGGTGAGGAGAGCCTTCCAACTGCCATGAGAGGTGAACACCTGTGAAAGGAGAGGGAAGGGAGGAACATGGGGTAAGAAGAGCTTCAGACTACAGGGCAGTGCTAAGAGAGCCTCGGCAGGGTGTGTGTGGGGGAGTTCTGGAACAAACACTGCCCATTCGAGGGGTCCTGCATCTGGCACCCCCTGCCACATATAGCCATGGGCTAGGAAGACTTCGGGAAGATGTGTGATCTTGGTGTGGGCACCCATTGTAATCCAAAGGTATGACAGCTGGGGGCTGTCAGTTATATTCTTGAGATTTGAGTGGTATGCCTCGGCGGCTGCCACAGAGCAAGGTGTCTCCACATTTTAGACAGAGGCACTGGATCGCCTTTGTACAATTTGCCTTGAAAAGGTTCTGCACCATTCCGCCCAAATCTATGGAAAGGGGGGACGCATCGAGGAGAAGGTTGGTAGTGAGAATTATAAGGTGCTGTGGGGAAGAGGAGGGAGTACTCAGCCACGTCGTGCAAAGAAAGGGGTGCTTCTGGAAAACAACTTGGAGAGCTCAATGTCTATTACCTGGGGTTGAGGATGTGCATGAGCCCAGAGATGGCTGCTTGACTCCCACATGAGAACCTTCAAGGAGAGAGGTTTAGCCTGTGACCAAGAAGTGAGGAGGGTATACTGCTCTGACAGGGACTGCGTGTACCTGGTGGAAGATAGCAGGCTTTGCCTGCAGGGCATGATGAACCTGCAGACAGTCTGTGTGAGGTGGGCCACCAGAGGAGAAGCTGACCAGGAAATGAGGACCAAGGCCTGGTGCAAGAGACATTTCCCATGCTGTCACCCTGGAGGTACCAGCCTTCACAGAGCTAGATGACAGGATATGGAACAAGAAAGAAAATGCAAGCTCTGAGCTTGGGTCAGGCTGGGACCCCGCAGAGGCAGAGGTGAGAGCCAGGGTTGGGGGTTGGGGGTCGGGGGGTTGGGTGGATGGGCTGGGAGCCAGGTGGGGAAGGATTAAGGGGAATGGGACTGATATTTTGATTTGAATTGGATTGGACTTTTTAATACCGGAGAATTGGAGAATGGAACTGTTGATTAAGACCTGAAAGTGACAGGAAAAGCTATAAAATCTGCCCTAAGTGACGTCACGGAAATGGCGCCGTGAGAAGCGCGTCCGACAGCTCTCCCCTAAATCACAACAAATTTATCAACTAGAAACAGAAAAATTTATCCTCGGAGCATTCCGGAGTTCCACACAAACTGAAAGCAAAAGGACTGTTATCACTTGAATCTGAGAGACGAGGGTGTGGAGGAAGCTACCGCAGCAGCGACGCTCATTCAAGCTGCGAGGGAGTGCGCCTGCGGTGAGTCAGCCCATATACTTGGGAACCGCGAGCCGCCCCCAGCGGCCGATGCGAGCTGCCACCGCGAGCCGCAGCCGCGAGCGGCCGCCATGAGCGGCCGCCGCGCGAGCGCCCAGTCCGGTTGAGCACCGCTGACGTTCCCAGCGGCCCGCACACTGCGAATGGGGGTTGCCGGCCACCGGTGCCCGGAGCGCCACATTCGCGCGCGTGCCCTGGGCATTCCACGCGCCCAGGGCGCCCTGCTGGCCCGCACACCCAGGGGGCTCCATTATCCTGCGCCTGGTGCGGTCCAGCCGCCAGCGGCGGGGCAAGCGGGAGAGGCTTGGGAGATTCTCTCCGTGGGCGGGGCACCTCACCCAGCCATTCAAGCTAACAATCAAGCGTTGGGGGAGGGGCGCGCGCAGGCAGCCTAAAATACCTTCGGAAGCACAGATGCGACCCAATCACTGAAATTAGCTTAACCCATAAAATCTGCGCACCCTCGGTTCTAATTGATAAGATCTCTCTCAGTTCAGCATTCCAAGACAAGAGGCGTGATATTTTTTAGTGCCTCTCGCTAAAGGGGCGGGGGCAACTTCTGATTGATAGAGCCTCCATATTCAGGGATAAACGCTAACAAGAAGGACTTGGCAGATAATAAGGTCTATACTACACTAGTCGTAAGCAGAGACTAGTGCCTCTTCTTCCCTGCAAAAACAGGCTACAAAGTGTGGAAAGCCTGGGTTGAGAGGTCCAACTAAATGATAGGCGCTGAACAGTCACCTTGACAACAATTGACTCCCACCCCCGCCTGATTACACTGGAGGCCCTGACTGTCAGAGCCTTTCCCAAAGCCTTGCACTGAGTGGGGATAGAGTGGGGATTTCCCAGCTCTTTGAGCCTCTTACTCCCCAGGCAGAAGCAGTTGCAGCCTTATAGCTGGATCACCAGGCTGCTAATTCAGAAAGGGGGGACTAGGAGAGAGAATCCAGGAAAGCAAACTCTCTCATCGTTGGACCCTGCAAACGCCAACAAGCCTTTACTTCCAGCAAGACTAAAGCCAATTATATGACATTGCCATAGAATCCCATCAACTGCAAATCCCTACCTAAGAGTGACACAGGGGCAGAGCCTGGGGTACAGAGTCACCGACTAGGAAGAGGGAGAGAAAAGAAAAAGGAAGAAGTTAACCTCTCAAAATCAAGAAAAACCCACAGACTTTACAACTTGATCCACTAATTTTTTTTTTTTGTTGTTGTTGTTGTTGTTTGTTTCTTCTATCTTTTGGCCTTTATTTCCTCCACCTCGGTCCTTCTATTCTCTGCCCATCTTATGCTTCCCCTTTCTTGAACTACACTACCCATGAGTGTTGCATTTTATTTTTCTTCTTCATCCTCACCCTCCTTTAAGGTTATACTCCAAAACACTTAACTCTCACTCTCTCCTCTTTTGTTTTTTTTTTGTCTTGCTTTATTTTGTTTTTTTCTCCTCCTATTTTATTTCTTCCTTCGTTTTTCTCTTTTTCTTATTTTTTCCTTTCTATTCGTTTTTTCTTTTCTCATTTTACTTTCCTCCCATATAATCCTCAATCACGAACAAATTAGTTAATTTGGGACTCAAGGCTTTTTTTTGGCTTTATTTCTCTTTTTTGCTTTTGTTTTTATTTTTTTTTCTCTTGTTTGTTTATTTTTGTGGCATTTTGGGTCCTCCCAACCCAAGGTCTCCATTGTATTTAGTCTTCGCTCCACTTAATACAACAGATTTTTACTTATTATTTTTATTTTTTCTTCTTTATTATTCTTTTTTGGTCCTTTTTTCTGATTCCCTCTTATCCCTCTCATTATATCTCTTAGTTGACCATCACTTACAAGCAAATCATCTTATGCTTGTCTAAGATTTTCTTCCTTTTTTTTTTTTTTGCATTTAGTAGGTCCCTACTCCCTTTTTTTTGCCCCTTGAACTCTTCACCCCAAATCAGGCCCTCCATTATAGGCACGATATTTCCCTGAGGAGGGGAGAGGAGGGAAAGAGAAGAGAGAAAAAAGGGGGAAATAATAAATTATTACTGTTTTTTTTTTGTGGGGTGTTTTACCCTTTTTTTTTTTCTTTTTACTCTTTATTAATTCTAATTAGTGCTATCAATAAGACCACCCTCAGATGCCGATAAGAAAGAGGAAATCGAATATTATGGATACAAAAGAAAGAGAGGTAACACAAATAGATGTGGAAAAATCTATGGAGAAAAGACTTAACATATTGGAAGCCTTGGAGCTAAATGACAGAGAATTTAAACTAGAAATCTTAAAAATACTCAGAAATATACAAGAAAACACAGAAAGGCAATATAGGGAGATCAGAAAACAACTCAATGAACACAAAGAATATATTACCAAGGAAACTGAAACTATAAAAACAAATCAAACAGAAATGAAAAACTCAATTCACGAGCTGAAAAACGAGGTAACAAGCTTAGCTAACAGAACAGCCCAGATTGAAGATAGGATTAGTGAAATAGAAGACAAACAACTTGAGGCACAACAGAGAGAAGAAGAGACTCAAAAATAATAAAAAACGAGAAAGCCCTACAGGAATTGTCTGACTCCATCAGAAAGAATAACATAAGAATAATAGGTATATCAGAGGGAGAAGAGAAAGAAAATGGAATGGAGAATATACTCAAACAAATAATAGACAAGAACTTCCCAAGCCTGTGGAAGGAACTAAAGCCTCAAATTCAAGAAGCAAACAGAACACCAAGTTTTCTTAACCCCAACAAACCCACTCCAAGGCACATCATAATAAAGATGACACAAACCAATGACAAAGAAAAAATTCTCAAGGCAGCCAGGGAAAAGAAGAGTACAACATATAAAGGAAGGCCTATTAGATTATCATCAGATTTCTCAGCAGAAACTCTACAAGCTAGAAGAGAGTGGACCCCAATATTTAAAGCCCTGAAAGAGAGGAACTTTCAGCCAAGAATACTATATCCATCAAAGCTATCCTTCAAGTATGAAGGAGATATAAAAACATTCACAAATACAGAAAAGATGAGAGAATTTATCAACAGAAAGCCCCCACTCCAGGAAATACTAAGGGGGGTTTTCCAACCAGATTCAAAGAACAAAAGAAAACAACACCACAAGTAACAGCTCCACCAAGAACACAATAAAACCAAACTTAAACTGTGACAACAAAGGAAAAAAAGGGGGGAGAGGATGGAGATTAACAGTAGCAAAGGATGATGAAGTGCAGAAATACTTATAAGATAGGGTACTACAATGAATATGGTAGGTACCCTTTTCATTACTTAATGGTAACCACCCTTAAAAAAACCACCACAAAAACACTTGACTTAAAAAAGGTAGCAACAGAGGAAAGAAGTATGGAACACAAACAAACAAAAACAAATGATAGAAAAACAAAAGAGAAGAATCAAACTAGATACAAAACTAACAGAAAGCAATTTATAAAATGGCAGTAGGGAACCCACAAGTGTCAATAATTACACTAAATGTAAATGGATTAAACTTACCAATAAAAAGACACAGAGTAGCAGAATGGATTAAAAAAGAAAATCCAACTATATGCTGCCTACAAGAAACACATCTAAGCAACAAGGATAAAAACAAATTCAAAGTGAAAGGCTGGAAAACAATACTCCAAGCAAACAACACCCAAAAAAAAGCAGGCGTAGCAATACTCATATCTAATAATGCTGACTACAAGACAGAAAAAGTACTCAGAGACAAAAATGGTCATTTCATAATGATTAAGGGGAAGTTGAATCAAGAAGACATAACAATCCTTAATATATATGCACCAAACCAAGGAGCACCAAAATATATAAGACAGCTACTTATTGACCTTAAAACAAAAACTGACAAAAATACAATCATACTTGGAGACCTCAATACACCGCTGACGGCTCTAGATCGGTCATCCAAACAGAGAATCAACAAACACATAGTGGCCTTAAACGAAATACTAGAACACCTGGATATGATAGACATCTACAGGACACTTCATCCCAAAGCGACAGAGTATACATTTTTCTCTAGTGTACATGGAACATTCTCAAGAATTGACCATATGTTGGGCCACAAAGACAATATCAGCAAATTTAGAAAAATTGAAATTGTACCAAGCATATTTTCTGATCATAAAGCCTTGAAACTAGAATTCAACTGCAAAAAAGAGGGGGGAAAACCCACAAAAATGTGGAAACGAAACAACATACTTCTAAAAAATGAATGGGTCAAAGAAGAAATAAGCGCAGAAATCAAAAGATATATACAGACAAATGAAAATGAAAATACGACATATCAGAATCTCTGGGATGCAGCAAAAGCAGTAATAAGAGGAAAGTTCATATCACTTCAGGCCTATATGAACAAACAAGAGAGAGCCGAAGTAAACCACTTAACTTCACACCTTAAGGAACTAGAAAAAGAAGAACAAAGACAACCCAAAACCAGCCGAAGAAAGGAGATAATAAAAATCAGAGCAGAAATAAATGAAATAGAGAACAGAAAAACTATAGAAAAAATCAATAAAACAAGGAGCTGGTTCTTTGAAAAGATCAACAAAATTCACAAACCCTTGGCAAGACTCACCAAGGAAAAAAGGCACAGGACTCAAATAAATAAAATCCAAAATGAAAGAGGAGAGATCACCACAGACATCATAGAAATACAAAGAATTATTGTAGAATACTATGAAAAATTATATGCCACCAAATACAACAATCTAGAAGAAATGGATAAATTCCTAGAACAATACAACCTTCCTAGACTGAGTCATGAAGAAGCAGAAAGCCTAAACAGACCAATCAGCAGGGAGGAAATAGAAAAAACTATTAAAAATCTCCCCAAAAATAAAAGTCCAGGCCCAGACGGTTATACTAGTGAATTCTATCAAACATTCAAAGAAGACTTGGTTCCTATTCTACTCAAAGTCTTCCAAAAAATTGAAGAAGAAGCAATACTTCCAAACACATTTTATGAGGTCAACATAACCCTCATACCAAAACCTGGCAAGGATGGCACAAAGAAAGAAAACTACAGACCAATATCTCTAATGAATACAGATGCTAAAATACTAAACAAAATACTGGCAAACCGAATACAACAACATATTAAAAAAATAATACATCATGATCAAGTGGGATTCATCCCAGAATCTCAAGGATGGTTCAACATACGCAAAACGATTAACGTAATACACCATATCAACAAAACAAAGAACAAAAACCACATGATCTTATCAATAGATGCAGAAAAGGCTTTTGATAAAATACAACACAATTTTATGTTTAAGACTCTCAACAAAATGGGTATAGAAGGAAAATATCTCAACATGATAAAGGCCATATATGATAAACCATCAGCCAACATCCTATTAAACGGCATAAAACTGAGGACTTTCTACCTTAAATCAGGAACAAGACAGGGTTGTCCACTCTCTCCACTCTTATTCAACGTGGTGCTAGAAGTTCTGGCCAGAGCAATCAGACAAGACAAAGAAATAAAAGGCATCCATATCGGAAAAGAAGAAGTAAAGCTATCACTTTTTGCTGATGATATGATCCTATACATCGAGAACCCGAAGGACTCCACAAAAAGATTATTAGAAACAATAAACCAATACAGTAAGGTCGCAGGATACAAAATTAACATACAAAAGTCCATAGCCTTTCTATATGCCAACAATGAAATATTAGAAAACGAACTCAAAAAAATAATCCCCTTCACGATTGCAACAAAAAAAATAAAATACCTAGGAATAAACATAACAAAGAACGTAAAGGACCTATATAATGAAAATTACAAAGCACTGTTAAGGGAAATCGAAAAAGATACAATAAGATCGAAAAATATTCCTTGTTCTTAGATAGGAAGAATACATATAATCAAAATGGCCATATTACCCAAAGCAATATACAAATTTAATGCAATTCCCATCAAAATCCCTATGAGATTTTTTAAAGAAATGGAACAAAAAATCATCAGATTTATATGGAACTATAAAAAACCCCAAATAGCCAAAACAATCCTAAGGAAAAAGAATGAAGCTGGGGGCATTACAATACCTGACTTTAAACTATATTATAGGGCCACGATAATCAAAACAGCATGGTATTGGCAAAAAAATAGACACTCAGACCAATGGAACAGAATAGAAAGCCCAGAAATAAAACCACATATATATGGTCAAATAATCTTTGATAAAGGGGCCAACAACACACAATGGAGAAAAGAAAGCCTCTTCAACAAATGGTGTTGGGAAAACTGGAAAGCCACATGCAAAAGAATGAAACTCGACTACAGCCTGTCCCCGTGTACTAAAATTAATTCAAAATGGATCAAAGACCTAAATATAAGACCTGAAACAATAAAGTACATAGAAGAAGACATAGGTACTAAAATCATGGACCTGGGTTTTAAAGAACATTTTATGAACTTGACTCCAATGGCAAGAGAAGTGAAGGCAAAGATAAATGAATGGGAATACATCAGAATTAAAAGTTTCTGCTCAGCAAGAGAAACTGATATCAAAATAAACAGACAGCCAACTATATGGGAACTGATATTTTCAAACGACAGCTCAGATAAGGGCCTAATATCCAAAATTTACAAAGAACTCATAAAACTCAACAACAAACAAACAAACAATCCAATAAAAAAATGGGAAGAGGACATGAACAGACACTTCTCCCAGGAAGAGATACAAATGGCCAACAGATATATGAAAAGATGCTCAGCTTCATTAGTTATTAGAGAAATGCAAATCAAAACTACAATGAGATACCACCTCACTCCTGTTAGATTAGCTATTATCAACAAGACAGGTAATAGCAAATGTTGGAGAGGCTGTGGAGAAAAAGGAACCCTCATTCACTGTTGGTGGGACTGTAAAGTAGTACAACCATTATGGAGGAAAGTATGGTGGTTCCTCAAAAAACTGCAAATAGAACTACCTTGTGACCCAGCAATCCCTCTACTGGGTATATACCCCAAAACCTCAGAAACATTGATACGCGAAGACACATGTAGCCCCATGTTCATTGCAGCACTGTTCACAGTGGCCAAGACATGGAAACAACCAAAAAGCCCTTCAATAGAAGACTGGATAAAGAAGATGTGGCACATATACACTATGGAATACTACTCAGCCATAAGAAATGATGACATCAGATCATTTACAGCAAAATGGTGGGATCTTGATAACATTATAAGGAGTGAAATAAGTAAATCAGAAAAAAACAAGAACTACATGATTCCATACATTGGTGGAACATAAAAATGAGACTAAGAGACATGGACAAGAGTGTGGTGGTTACCAAGGGTGGGGGGGGAGGGAGGACATGGGAGGGAGGGAGGGAGAGAGTTAGGGGGAGGGGGAGGGGCACAGAGAACTAGATAGAGGGTGACGGAGGACAATCTGACTTTGGGCGAGGGGTTTGCAACATAATTTGATGACAAAATAACCTAGACATGTTTTCTTTGAATATATGTACCCTGATTTATTAATGTCATCCCATTACCATTAATAAAAATTTATTAAAAAAAAATTAAGTAGGCTATATGTGCAGTACTGTGAAATGATGTTATAAAAATCTTTAAGTCACAAAAAAAAAAAAAAAAAAAAAAAAATCTGCCCTAGATTTTTTCTAGCAGAGAAGAGAGATCTGATAGAATAATTTTAAAAGACAATGGTTGGGGTGAGGAGGTAAGGTGCTGTTTTCATGACTTCCCTTCACCAAGTAGTTTGGCTTGTTAAAAAAAATAGCATAAAATACTGCTTAACATGGTAGTTGGGGAAAAGACACCCTTAAAAAACATTTAAACAGTGCAAGGACCAGTGCCCCCCCTCTTCCACCCCCCCCCCCCCGCTTTCATTTTTATAACGAGAAACATTTAGTCCACTTGCTGTCGGAACCAGAGAGTGCAGAAGCTCTCTGAGTTTACTTGCCTTTTCAGACCTCCTAGGAGCACTGCTCAGGGGATTGGAAGGGTCCTTGAGAAGTCATCAATCTATTTATTCATCAGAGCATCATGGTTCTCTAGAACTGCTCAACAATGTCAGGCACGCGGTCTGAACACAGACATAAACCTGATTCTGGAAAGGAACGCCTACCTTTCTCGCAAACACTTCTAGAGATCAACTCTGGGCTCCTCGTGAATCCGGAATCTTCCTGCCTTCCAAATTCTTCCCACGGATGGACCCAATTCCTCCTGCTGCTCCTAATTCTCAGCTGCTCCTCCTGTCCTAAGAAGAAAACAGCAGATCCACTCCCCGCATACCCCTACCCTGTAGTCTTCGCCTTCTGTCTTCCTCCTTCTTTCTCCTGGGGTCCTGGGGAGATCCGGACCACGGCGGCGCAGCCGAACCACCCCCGTGCGGCGCCCACGGGTCCGCCCTGAGCTGGAGGCCCACGCGCGCACGGCGGCCCTGCGGACGGCAGAGGGCGCTGCAGGTCCCGGCGGTGGGGCTGCGAGACGCGGGCCGGGAGGAGGTGTCCCGCCCCGGCGTGTGCGTTTCCCCGCAGCCGCGAGGGGCGCGCTCCACTGCCAACCGCATCACCCTCACGTGGGGGGCCGCTCGCCACCCCGCGGTTCTCACCGCGGACCGCCTCACGGGTTGCGCAGGCTGCGCGGCGCACTCCGGAACCGGGCTTCGTCGCTGACAGCCTGCGGCTTCCCTTTGTCCCGGATCCGGCCAGAGGAGCAGTGCGGCCGCGGCGAGCTAGCCCGAGGCGAGCCGACTGTCCCCGCTGCTCCCCGCTGCCCGGGCGCTCGACCCCCTGGCAGCTGGGGCGGGGCCTGCGCGTGGAGTGCGGGCGCGGGGCGGGCGCGGAGGACACCCGGGCGAGCCGGCCCAGCTGCGGGGGCCTCCTTGGTGCCTCCACCTGCGCCACGTCTGCCGGCTTCTCTTGGCAACTCTGTCGCCTCACGCCCCCATCTTTGCGGACACCGTCGGCCGGTCAGTGGAGTTCAGCCCCGTCATTAGATAGAAAACTCGAGCTGAACCGGGAGGGAGCGAGTCGGAGCCGGTCTGGAACGAAGATCTCATTGAGACTTGGACATTTTTCATGGCTCCTCGCCACCCAGGTGAGCGCATCCTTCGGCACAGTGGGCCCGGGCGGGGTGGGCTCCGGTTCTGCCTGCCAGAACCTGCACGGAGTCAGGTGCCAGAGCTGGGGGGGAGGTTGCAGCCGAGCTTGGCAGCGCGGCGTACCTCTGGCCTTTCGGTCACCGTGGCACTTGCTCTGGCCTGCCACACAGTCCGGTCGGGGTTTGCAGCTCGTTTGGCACGTCGCGTGCTGCCAGGTTAAACATCCTCCGTCTGGAAGGGATGGTAGGTTAGATAAATCGATTACCGCCCACCCCCAGCTTTGAATAATTTGTTCTGTCTTCGTCTTAATTTAGTCTGAATGTGTTATTTCCTTTGAGCTTGATGACGGTGAAGCAGCTAAGGGGGTTGCTAAATCCATTTTTTTTTTTTCCTCGTTCGGAGCCTGTGCACAGAAAGAATTTCAGGCACACAAGTGATGTTGTTACTACCAGTCTATTTTAAATACAGACACGGAAAGAAGTGCTCCTGGCAGGATACCAAAGGCGCCTGTACTCTCTGTTACATAAGGGCTTAAAAAAATCACTCATTAGTAAAGTTACAGTCGTGATTACCAGATTTTTACGAAGAGAGGTGGAAGGTGAGGATCGTCATTTCTGCTTTAAACTAAAACTTTACTTAAGAATGAGCAGGATCTTAGCTTGAGATAGCCTTTAAGATAATATTGAGCCTTTGCTTTGAACCAATTGGGCAGAATTATAAAATATTAATAAAGTAGGTTTTGTAAAGGCTATTCAGAAAGCTGGTGAAAATTCTTTGATTATGATAGTAATAAAAAGGATCCCACAGATGCCCTTTATGGCTTTCAATGATTTTATTTTTATATTTGATGGAAACACTAATTATGAACTGCCAGTTATTAAAGATCTATTCCTGCCCCAAAACAAAATAAACCCTCCTTTCATATTTTTTTAGGTAAGGAGAAGGACAAGTAGGATGCACCAGATATACTAATGTCTATGCACCCCCTTTTGTGCTCCCCAGCATTTTATTCTAATTGGTTTGGGGTGATGCATTGACAGCTGTAATGTTAAAAGCTCTGTTGGTGATACTAATGTGCAGCCAGGGGTGAGACCCACTGAATAGCATTGAATAATATTTTTTTAAAAAATTGTCACTTTTTAGCCCCAGGTGTGGCTACAGTGGTTTAAGGTAAGTAAAAAAAATAAATAAATAAGTGGTTAGAAATTTGGCTAGGGAACACTAAAATTGGAAAGGAGATGTGTGAAGAATTATAGCATGTACACTTTTGTATTTGTCTAAGTATCTTTCTTGACTTTATTATTTTTAAATCTTCAAAGAATAATTGATGCTTATCAGGAACTGCAATTTCATGTGGAACACGGAGGGGGCATCCTGAGTGGTACATTTCTTTGTGCAGAGGTGACAGGGAAGTTGAGTAGCATTGTCAGGCGATCCCTTTATTGTTTTCATGGAAAGATGAGCAGTCTTATCAAAGATTATTTTTTCCATCTAATCAAAAACTTCTGTTGATGAAGACTGGTAAATTACGTGCCAAACGCTTTGCTTGTTGCTGAGGTCAGAAATAACCCTGGTTGTGGCTTCAGCATTTCCCACCCACCTTAGGTGATTCCCGCACCCCAACCTGGGGGCAGACCTCAGGGATGGTGTATGGGGCTTATGTAAGAACTTCGACTATGCGTTTTGTGCTGCTAAACTCTCCGTTTTGTCTGTTACATAATTGACACAGTACTAGATTGTGAAAGCCCAGGTGTGTGTGTGTGTGGAGGGGAGCACACCCCCAGCCCAGCCCACGCATTTTTGTAATGAATTGCTGCTGTCAAATTAGAGGGGACAGCAGGGAGAGAGGTTTGTGAAAGAGAGATAAGAATAGTGTCTGCAGGATTGATATAATACTGTTCTACTTAGCGGGTTTCTACGGATTTTAGTGCTGCGGTATAAACCTCTCCAGTCTTTTATATCTCCCAGTAGAGGTGAACTGACTGAAAAGCTAATGAATCTTAAGCTTCAGCACTCCTCACCCAGGCTACTTCTGAGCCTCTGGGAGGGCCACTGGGTATTCACATGGTTACACTTAAGTTAGAATTTGTAATTTTGGATTCTTTTAAAATAAGGACATTGTCCGTAACCTGCCCACTTTCCATTATACAAATATGGGCTCCAGGAACCTTGAATCTGCCCTGTCTTCAAATTACATTCAAATATTAACTTATAAAAATGCTTTTTCTTATTTTAATGTCTGTAGTTTTATGAAAAGACAAATGTAAATCTGGCCAATATTGTAGTTGACCTGCTGAGAAAATGCAAATTTCTATCGCCTCGGGTGGTGTGGAGCTCCTGAGATTAGGTATTCTCCTGGAGAACCAGCTCCCAGGGAGCAGGACTGTTTTGCTCTGAGCATAAACTAGAGGTGGAGAAAAGGTAAGGGGAGTGGGGAAAGGAGAAAACTGGGTTAAAGCTCTTCCATGTCTCAGAGGTGGGCTGCCAAGGGAAAGGAAGAGAAAATTACCCAAAGATGCGTCATTAATAAAAAGTTAATCTTTTTGTAACCTCCTTTGCATCTGTCTTTAATAGGACTTTTTTTAAATTAATTTTTTTTTATTTTTTATTAAGTGAGAGATGGAGAGGCAGAGAGACAGACTCCCACATGCGCCCTGACAGGATCCACCCGGCAAGCCCATCTGGGGCCACTGCTTTGTTGCTCGGCAACTGAGCTATTTCAGCTACTGAGGCAGGCCCTGGAGCCATCCTCAGTGCCAGGGCCAACTTGCTCAAATCATTTGGGCCATGGCTGCCAGAGGGGGGGGGGGAGAGAGAGAGAGTGAGACAGAGGGAGGGGGTGGAGAAGCAGATGGTCATTTCTCTTGTGTGCCCTGGCTGGGAATCGAACCTGAGACTTCCATACACTGGGCCGATGCTCTACTACTGAGCCAACTGGCCAGGGCACTAATAGGACTTTTAAACAATGAGCAGTCTGAGATCTGGAGAACATCTTGCAGGAAACAAAAGTGGGTTGGGAAGGACTAGAATGAACAGTGGATTTATCTTCATTAGCAGCTTTTATGAATAAATGGTAGACATACTGTGTTCACCACAGGCATGTTTGGGAGGGAGTTGTTGGAGTGGAGGATTTTTCATTTTTCTCTGAAATGATTTCTACTTGCATCTGAATTAGGATGTCTTCAGATCTTATTATCTTGATCCCTTTTCCACAAACCCCTAAACCCCACCCACTGACACAGACTCTTTCTTTGATCAAACTGAAGTCAGGTCCCTCTGAGCCCTCTTCTTGACTAGGCTTCCACCTTGGCCTGTAAGGACTGCAACTTTCATAGCAGTCCCCCTGACCCCTCCCCATAAAGCAGCGGTTCTCAACCTGTGGGTCGTGACCCCGGTGGGGGTCGAACGACCAAAACACAGGGGTCGCCTAAAGCCATTGGAAAATATGTATTTATTATACAATACATTTTTAAATAAAATAAGTATTTCCAATGGCTTTAGGCGACCCCTGTGTTTTGGTCATTCAACCCCCGCCGGGGTCGCGACCCAGAGGTTGAGAACTGCTGCCATAAAGAGACTTGAAAAAATTCCATCATGGCTTCTAGCAGCCTCAGACCATGCCCCTGGAATGACACAGCCCCCCTTGAATTCCTATTTGGAAAACCTCAAGGCTGTCAAATGAATTTACCCTCTTTTTCAGCCAACACTTGATGATACCCCCCCCCACTCTCCTTTACTAAGCATTTATTTTAAAACCTTAGAATTATAATTATTTTTCTGCTACTTTGAAATGTGTATGTGTCTCCAACAACCCAGGAATATCCTTCTCAAGGACCTGACAGCCTTTTCTTTGAAGTGCAGTCATTAGGAAGGAGGGATCCTGTCTCCTAGTCTCTGTGGGAGGTTAGGAGCCTAACTAACTTTGACTACTGCCAGTTAGCAGACACAGATGCCTAATCACACTGACAGTGACCAACCACCCTACTGTCTTTTGTAATTTTCCATTTCCTTGACTCTGCTGGAACCCTGTTTGTCCCCTCTTGCTCTTCCTGTAAGATGCCCACTGGCTTCTACATGGACTGAAGTTGAGCTCAGTTCTATGCTTTGTTTCTTTCCCCTATTACAGTAAATACAGAATACCATCTGTCTTTACTGCCTTTAGTTAGTGTCTAGCTTTGCTTTTAACAACATCCAACAAATATTTTTGAGTGAGTGTGCCACACACTGTTGTAGGCATTAGATATTAGAGAGCAGTGAACAAAATGGACAAAAACTGTGTCCATTATGGTATGATGGATAAAGTGAACTAAACCATTTAATGTATCAGTTGGCAATAGTGCTATGGAGAACAGTGTATCAGAGAGGGCGAGAAGGAGGGTAGTGTGGGGACTTGCTGTGTCAAATAGGGTGCTCAGGGAAAGCCTCCCTGACAGGGGACCCTGAGCAGAGCATGAAGAGGATGAAAGAGGAGCCATATGGATACCTGAGGACAAGCATCACTCACTGGGGGTGGCCAGTACAGGGAATTTCAGAGCAGAGCTCAGCTGTCACTTTGGAGGGCAGATGGGCCTTTGCTGCAGGCACTTGTAGGGGATTGCATGTTAGTAGCCAGTGTGGCCCATGCCAACCCATCCCTGGAATTCTGTCACTGATTTCCTGGTTCTGCCCTGGACCCTACTCTCCAGTAACCTGAATGGTGCTGTCACTCTTGGGGCCTTAAGAGGCCTTATGTTGCTGCTAGGGACCAGGCACAGCCGAGGGCCGCTCAGGGTAGCTGAAATTCAGTCTAGGCCATTACATAAACTAGGCATAGGGAGGAGGTTGTATCTTCACCAGTAGTTCCCCTTGGCTTGTAGGAACGGGCCACCAGGGAAATTCCGTTTCAGTTTGGATTCCATGAAGTTTCCTAGGAACAAATAGTACTGTGATGAGTAAAGGACATTGACAGCAGGAACCATACTACTCTTTCTTGGGGAATGTCAAAATGTCAAGAGCCTAGAGCAGCTTTTAAGATGAAACTGAGGCAGAGAGAACCCCATGGCTTGAAGGCATCTCTGATTGGTTAGAGCTTGAGGAAAGGAACCTGCTCATTGGCCCTTGTGTGGCCAGAGGGCTGCCCTACATCTAACAACCAGAAAACACTGTATGGACCTGGCAGCAGGCTGTCACATACCCCGCGGGAAAGGTGAGAAGCCAGAGGGGAGCAGCGGCCAGGACCTGTTCACTGGTAGAAAGACATAGCCTTCTAGGATGTGTGGGGGATGGGGCGTGGGACAAGGTGGATAGCTGTTTACTTTTTCAAGCTATTAGCTTATAATAATGTTGATCCCTCACACAGTCAAAGAAGAAATCTTCCCTGTAGACAAAGATCTTCAGATTGTTTGCTGGCCCATAGAGCATGAAAGTAGCTGAAGGAGCACACAGCAGGTGCCCTCAGGAAGGTGGCCTGTTAGGGGATTGGCATTCTGGCCTCTTCTCTGTGCTCTGTGCCTGTTATTGCTTTGTGTGTTCTCTCACTTTGCAGGCTTCTCTCACATGCCCTACCACATACAAAAAATGGGGGATTTAAGGTTATTCCTTAACCCTTTGAGTAATATGAATGTTCATGTACGTCCTCACTCAAAGGGTTAACAAAAAATTCACTACTCAAAGGGTTAAAAATAATTATTTTATACTCTTTAGTTTTTGTGAAGGGTCCCTCTTCTGATTGGTTATATATATATGTGTGTGTATATATATATATGTTTTGGTTATATTGTCTTAGTTACTGTTATATTGTCTTGGTTACTGTTATATAATCAATTGGTTTTTAGTATATTACATATGTATATATTATACATACTGGTTATATTGTATTGGCTGAGTCTGTTATGGCTGCTTTAACAAAAACATAGCAGGCTGGGCAGCTTTTAAACCTCACAGTTCAGGAAGCTGGAAGCCCAGCAGATTCGGTGTCTGGTGAGGGCCCGCTTTCCGGTTTGTAGATGATGCCTTCCTGCTGTGTCCTTGTTTGTTAGAAGGTGCCTCTTATATAAAGGTACTGCTTCCGTTCGTGAGGGTCCTGACCTCATGACCTAATCACTTCCCAAAGGCTCCACGTCCTCATACCATTGCATTGGGTGTTAGGTTTTCAGCATATGAATTTAGGGGGGACACACACTGTTGGGCAGATAAAATATATTCTCACTTTGTTAAAGATGGTGCCGCCCACTTGGAGGCTCATCGCCCGGGTGATAATATTAGTTGCCCTTCTTGCTTGGGATGGGCGTGATTATGTTAATGTGTGTTGGGGGAGGGCTTTCCCGCCAAAAGGTTTTAAAAGGAGCGATCACGTTGTTCTGGGAAAGAGTGATTATGTTCTAGGAAGAGCCCATACTGGAGGAGATTAGACCAGAGAAAGGCCACGTGGAGGAGAGGAGAAGCAGCCAAGATGGTGGAGTGCTGAAGGAGAAGCCAGTTTGTGTAGAGTTTGTGCAGAGAGAAGGAGATGGGGAACAGAGGTGAATAAGGCTGGTGAGGCAGAAACTTTGATTTTAGGAAACTCGGATAAGTCAGTGTCTTTGGGAACCCTGAATGCAAAGGGAAGTATTTCCCCACTGTGTGTATTTCTTGCCCGCTGGGTGCAAGCTAGGATTAAAGCTAATGGCCCACCAGTTCTTGGCTCCGTTGTTTCATTACCATCTGTCCGAATCCAGTGCGAACCTGCATTGGCCAGGCGGCTGTGATGATGGCCGTGGCCACTGGCTTTACATTTGGTGTAGTCTGTAGCAGGATTCAATACAGATCAGTATGGAGCCACTACCACCTTTGAGCAGTGGAGTAGAGGACTGGCTGCTGTTATGATTCCCCATGGCTGTCCTTTTGGGGGCCGTAGGCTGGCTGACTTTTACAGCCATGTGTGAGGAAACCAAGAGCTCTGTGGAAGAGGCTGCCCGGGACCTGCAAACCAAGCAGTGGAAGGAGCTGGAGCAAACGTGGGAGAAAGAGATGCCGACCCTGGAGCTGGAGCAAGCACTGGAGGAGGCCGACCAGATTTGTGAGATTCGCTTGGAAATGGAGCAGCTGCTGGAGAAGGAATCACAGGTTCGTGAGTTGCAGTTTGCCCTGGATGTTGTGGAGAGCCAGCAGCGGCAGGAGGCCGGGGCCGAGGCCAGAGCTGGGGTTGCAAGGTCTGCAGAGCAGAAGGTCGTAGTGGCCCGGGGCTCGAGGCCAGCTGCGGGAACTGGCATTTCCAGTTCCTCTTTGGAGGATGAGGAGAATTGGTCTGGAGTTGCAATCCGCAGTCTCCAGAAGGTAAAAGCCCAGCAGCAAGGAGTACTTGCTATGCCCCTGGTAGGTTTGCGATCTTGGGACATAGGGGTGACTGCCATCCTGCTCTCTGGAGCAGAGATGGAAATGCTGACTGCCATTGCCATGTGCTCCTTCTTGGGACAGTGTAAGACCTGGCAGGAAGGCAGGGATGAGTGGAGTGGCTGAGGCCCCATGTGCATGGACTGATTCCTGGACTATGACTGGAGTGGGCACTGGCTTCTTTATTGGATGGACTTATGGATTTTGGACAATGTAAAATACCGTGATGGGGGTGGGGGGGTCGCTTTGCTGGAGGCCCTCCTTCTGCCCCGGGGAGCTTTTTCCATGGCTAGAGAGAAGTCTGAGGACATTTTGCACTTTTGGCAAAGTGCTCAGAGACTGGTGAAATGTACCTTTGTAATGGTTGAAATTGTATGATTTGTCATGTTGTTGTAATTTGTGTAATGTGCCTAATTTCCTTGCACAGGGATTCCGGTGGTGTGATTGTGGGTAGTAAAGTGAGCATAGGGGTGGATTGTTGGGCAGATAAAATATATTATGCTCACTTTTTTAAAGATGGTGCTGCTCACGTGGAAGCCTGTTGCCCAGGTGATAATATTAGTTGCTCTTCTTGGTTGGGATGGGCGTGATTATGTTAATGTGTTGGGGGAGGGCTTTCCTGCCAAAAAGTTTTAAAAGGGGAGATCACCTTGTTCCAGGGAAGAGTGATTAGGTACTAGGAAGAGCCCATGGGAGGAGAGCAGAGAGAGCAGAAAAGGCCATGTGGAGGAGAGGAGAGACAGCCAAGATGGTGGAGTGCTGAAGGAGAAACCAATTTGTGTAGTTTGTGCAGAGAGGAGGAGATGGGGAACAGAGGTGAATAAGGCTGGTGAGCTAGAAACCTTTGATTCTAGGAAACTTGGATAAGTCAGTGGCTTTGGGAGCCCTGATTGGAAAGGGAAGTGTTTTCCCACTGTGTGTATTTCTTGCCCGCTGGGTGCAAGCTAGGATTAAAGCTAATGGCTCACCAGTTCTTGGCTCTGTCGTTCTATTACCATCTTTCCGAATCCAATGCGAACCTGCATTGGCCAGGTGGCTGTGATGGTGGCTGTGGCTACTGGCTTTACACACACATTCAGACTCTAGCACATACATAACCAATACATGATATATAGAAAGTGATTGATTTTGAGACATAATTCTGTACCTAGGTGCTTTTCAAGCTCTTAATAGTTCTAACATTATTTGGGAAGGGTTTATTTCCCTTGAATTTTCTAGGTAGGTAATCATATCATCTGCAGAAAATGATTTAGGTTTCTTATTTTTGTTTCATGTCTTATTACCAGAGTGTGATTGTTAACTCAGTTTGTTGAGGGGCTTTTAAAATAAGCTTGATAATTGTCTTACCAGCAGATGTACTTCCCTAGTCCTGGAGAGGGTGAACTGTGTGACCCCTCAAGACTTTTCCTTATTAGTGTTGTAAAGTACTCTACCTCACTTTTGTGGGTTTATGTAGAGACACCAAGTCCAGATGAATTTTGAAGGCTTTTATTAAAAGGAGGAGAGTTCTTAAATATGCCAGCTGCATATGACTAATACGGGGCATTGCAGACCTAAATCATGTGCCAAATACATCTCAGAGGCTGGTTATATACCCTTTGACCACATACAGGTTGGGGGGAGCATGACATCATGACATAATTATTAAGCTTATAACAGTTGTTTAGGGGATTCATAGAAACATTAAAACTTTTAAGGTAATACAATCAAAGACATTTACAAATCTTTTGGTGTCTATCTTACCTCCTTTGCCTAGAGGTATGTTACTCTTAGAATTCCAGGAAGGGAGGAAGAGCCAAAATCAATGTAGGGTGGTATATAAATTCTGTCTCTTATTGAAAGAGAAAAGAAGTTCCTCAGACAACCTTTATTCTATAGTTAAAACTAAATGACCCATTGTCCTTGTAAGTCAGGAAGCTTCTACATTCTTCTCTCTCCCCTCCCCAAGGAAAGGATGGGACAGAAGGCCTGACCTTTCTTCCTAAAATATCAATATTAATTTTGCAACTTTTTGGTACCTTACCACATTAGTTTTGCCCGCTTTGTTCACCTACTGACCCATTGAACCAGTAGATTCAGTTCCCTTAGAAAAGCAAAACAGTATGTTTTAGAGGCATTAAAGGTGAGGCAGCATTATATATGATTAGGGTTAAGCTAGTATAAATGACAGGTTGACAGTGATTTGGGAACTTTGACTCACCTGTAGAAATGAAAAACCAACATATAGCTTTAGCTTCTATAAAGACTAGGGTAAGGCAGGTAAATTTGTTAAAAAATAGGCTAACATTGATATAGTAATTTTTTTGTTTATTATTTATTTTTACAGAGAGAGAGAGAGAGGGATAGATAGGGACAGACAGACAGGAATGGAGAGAGATGAGAAGCATCAATCATTAGTTTTTCGTTGTGACACCTTAGTTGTTCATTGATTGCTTTCTCATATGTGCCTTGACCATGAGACTGCAGCAGACTGAGTAACCCCTTGCTCAAGCCAGTGACCTTGGGTTCAAGCTGGTGAGCTTTGCTCAAACCAGATGAGCCCGCGCTCAAGCTGGTGACCTTGGGGTCTCAAACCTGGGTCCTCTGCATCCCAGTCCGATGCTCTATCCACTGCGCCACTGCCGGGTCAGGTGATGTAGTGATTTTAAAACGCTTTTCAAGCCTGAGTGATAATGGTACAATGGACTGACCATTGGCTGGGGACACTGAGGACCCTGTTTTGAAACTGCAAGGTTGCTGGCTAGAGCACTGGCTTTTCAGCTTGAGAGCGGGGTGGCCAGCTTGAGTGCAGGGTTGCTAGCTTGAGTGTGGAATATTTAACATGATCCAAGGTTGCTGGCTTGAGACCAAAGGTCGTTGGCTTGAAGCCCAAGGCTACTGTTGTGAGTCCAAGGTCACTGTCTTGAGCAAGGGGTCACTGGCTTGGCTTGAGCCCCTGGTCAAGGCACGTATAAGAGACAATCAATGAACAACTAAAGTGACCCAACTACGAGTTGATGCTTCTCATCTCTCTCCCTTTCTTTCTCTCTCTCTCAAAAAAATAATAAAAAGAAAGAAAGAAAATGCTTTTCAAAAGTGTTGTGGAAAAGAGCATGGGATATAGAAAGATGGATAACAAGAAAAGGAAATTGGCCTGACCTGTGGTGGCACAGTGGATAGAGCATCAACCTGGAATGCTGAGGTCACTGGTCAAAACCCTGAGCTTGCCCGGCCAAGGCACATACAAGAAGCAAGCAATGAACAACTAAAGTGAAATAAGTATGAGTTGATTCTTCTCACTCTCCCTCCTCCCCTCCCCTGTAAAATCAATAAATAAAATCTTAAAAATAAAACAAACAATAAAGCAGATTTTCACTCTTCGCCAGACTTAAAGTACTAATCTGAAAACTTGATATGAACACTATTTCTGTTAAATAACAGTACGTATTGAGGAAGCAATCTCAAATCATCTAGAATTAATTGTCTTTGTACTAAGCTGTTTGAAATTACTCAAAATAACTTTCAAGACAGTCTTTCTCTATACACAACTATCTTCTTGGGTTGGAAATTTCGCCGCATATTATGCCAAACATTTTTGTCTCTAACTGTTTTGTTTCTATCAGTTTATTTTTAAGGGAAGCTAATTTGAGAACTGAAATAATGCAACAGAATAATTTTGGTTGAAATTCTTATTTCTAAGTATTTCTGTTAGTGTTGCATAATATCTTAGGAAGTTTGTATGACATACATGCCAAACATTACATTTACTTTTTAAAACCTCTAGCATATATTTTTTTTGAAAAAAATCGCATGTTATATTAGTTTAACTGATAGCTAGTAATAAGTTTTATATTGAGTGAGCTAATTTGCTTCTATTAGCAGTTTTAAGAGATTAGTGTAATATGATTACTTAGTTCTCTACTCCCAAATTTAACACTAAAATTATTCTGCTAGATTTTAAGATTCTCATTTTAACAACAACCCAAAATACTGTAGTGGAATATAAATACAACTTAGAACTAATATGTTATTTTGGAGAGTTAGAAAACAAAAAGCAGAGATGTGGTTTGAAATTGTTGTAGAGTACCTAATCCACAAATCCGCAGGTGTTTGTAGAGGCACATAGTCCAAATTAGTTTTTGACAAGTTTTATTAAAGGAGGAAATTTACTAAATATGCCGGCCACATATGGCTGACACAGGGCAACAGACCCAAATTGTGCAGACCCCCAAAATAGTTCAGGGGCTGTTTATATACTCCTAATTATACATGAGAGGGGAGAAAACCAGACATCACGGCATAAGTTTATACCTTTTGTTTAGAGATACATACGTTAACCACATGCTTTCAGGGGGGAGGGGTGGTTTCCATGGGAACAAATGCCTACAAATTGTCCATCAGCTCAAGAAAAGATTTAATTCTCTTCTCCCTACACCTGGCTACCCATTGACCCTTCCCCCATAGGTATGGGGGAAGGTCAGGGAATCCAAGTCTCCTTTCTCTTTCTGCGTTTACAACACAATGCCATCTAGGTCTTATGCTAATCACACAAGCATAGAAATCACACTTACAAAATCTTTCTGCACACCTAGCCCAAATTAATAAAATGTTCTTTAAATTTCCTAAAATATTAATATTAATTCACTTTACAACATTCCCCACTGATTCTATTTCCTAAGTCAAATCTTTGACTTAATTTACTGATGAGCATAAGGCTGTTGTCTAGGAATATTAACTTATAATATGTAACAGACATTTAACAGACAGCATTAATAGCAATACAGTTCACTAAAGAAACAAATGCTATTGATTAATTTCTTACAAACTGCACATAACTTTTGCAACTTACATAAAACTAACTAGCCGTTATAACAATTTACTTTTAGTCAGAACTTTTAATTTTAAAACTTTTAACCTTTAATGACAAATAAGTTGGCTTTAGTTTTACCCTAGTTTTCCCTTTCCTCCAAGTCAGATTAAAAAGAATCCTTAGTTTCTTCATATATTCGCCATACGTAGACCTACAGTTTCCTGTTTGTGGTTGATGCCTTTTATTTCGACAGTAGTGGGAGTCCTCAGGATCACGGTGTGTGGCCCTGTCTGTGTGGGAGTCAGTCCTTGGGTGATGTACTGAATCTGCTGGAAGTACCTTTGGACAGTCTTTTGAACAGTTTGCTGAATAACCTGTAAATTCTGCAAGTACTTAGGAAAGAGTGGTTATGTTTCTTTTATTATTTGATTCATATAATTTACTTGCCCTGAAACTTTGGGTACCTGTGGGTACAATGTAACTTCAAATTAGCTTCCAATCAATATTAAGTTTCCCTTCCACTAGCTTTGAGACTGTGGACACGAATGCAGGTCCAAAACTAAAATGGGCAAGCTGAACCTGGAAAGAACCATAGATAGCAATTTCCTAATAATTGTCAGTTAATTTATTAAAGTTTATTTATAAATGTTTACCTGAGACAGTTTGTTTCTTCCCTGTTTTTAAATCTTTTCTAATTGGTTTCGAATAAACCTTTGGCAATAAGGGTCACAAAACCCCACTGATTCTGGATGGCATCTATTCATTTGAATTACTGTGTTTCGATTTTGAGGCAGACTAGAAGAATATACAATTAACAATAAAATTCAAATTGCCAATGTTAAGAAATACTATAACAAACATGTTAATACAATAAAGTGACTAAAGCCTACTAGATTATTAAACAAAAATAAAATTCTAACTAATATAACAGGATTTAAAATAAAATTCTTACAGTCACAAATGTTCTTAACATGTTAACGTAATTTCATTAAATCTATGCTGACACTATTGCAGCTTTGCAAATGTAGCCTAATTTCTATTTCAGTCTGAGAAATATCCTAAAGAACAGGAGTTACACATATTCAGGAAAAGTCCACAAGGCATTGGAGTTGTGGTCACATTCTACACTTTGCATCTAGAGTTTAAGTCCTAGTAACCACTGCTTATAGCTGGAATTAGGAGCAGGTCCCAGCCTATAATAGGCATGGGCATTGAGACAAGAGGAATAAATAAGACACTATACATTAAATAAAGCAATAAAATCAGACTGTCAGTACCCACAGTAGAGATCTTCGAGGGATAAATAAAACTCAAATATTCAGGCAAGGCATAGTAAATGGCCCTTGTGTTCACAAGAAATGAGATCAGTTTACTTGCTACTTGGAAGAAATACCTTAGTTAGGCCCGTGAACGATGTCGTGAGATGGGGCCAATGGCCAGCCTTGGGCACCTTTAGCCTTCAGTGGCAATTCCCAGTATACTGGGCAAGGTCAGGTCACAGGTAGCTGGAGCAGGACTAGAAGAGACTGAACCCTCCCTCTGTGGAGCAAGGGGGCAACTTACCTTCTCGTGTCCTTTTTCCACAGCAAAGATGTGTCACCCGGTGGGGCTGGGAAGCCTGGCAGTCCTCAGCTCAATGACCTGTATTTCCACTCTTGATGCAAGGCCCTGATAAAATCCTATGAAGCCCTTTAGGGTGCTGGAGCCTTTAAGAGCGTATGCCAAAAGCTGGTATTTCCTCACCTCTTTTGGGCTCTATTTGTCTTTTCTGTTACTACCTTGGTCATTATAGACCTTAAAAGCCATGCTCAGAAGATCTCGCTGAGGGACTTGAGAGCCCTTTTTGTCTATATAAACTCTTGGAAAAGGACAAAACAGCATTAGTAGCTGGATTAAATCAAGAAAACAAGATTTTTTTGGTGCCTCCTTTAGAATTCCAGAGTCTCTTCGCTGCTGAATAACTCAATACATTAGTATTCAAAATAAATGTCAACAAAAGTATTCCCACTATTCCCAACTCATGAAGGGCTTATTTTTAATTTTAAAGAAACTGTCAATTAACCAGAAGTTCCAAGATATGACTTAGTATTGAACAGTATTGTTTCAAAATAATAATAAATTAAACATGATATAGAAGACATTATTAACAATTCCTAATATTTAAACTAAAATTCTAATATTATAGGGCTATAAAACAGCAAATAAAGAATTAACAAAAGGCCTTTAAAATAACATACATTTTAACATGGAAAATACTTTTTTTTTTTTTTTTTACACAATAAGAGATTCTTGGTATAAACTACCCAGTTGGCAATGAGATATTAACTTTCTTTTGACTTATGGTAATTTCAATCATGAGGGGTGGGGTGGATGCCTGAAAGAGAAGCAGACTCCAAGAACTGAGAGCTTGCTACTTTTACCCCCCTTTTTTTCTCTTTTCCTTCTTTACACTACAATGGGGAAACAAATCACCACTCCTAACTCAGTGGTTGGAAAACCTATTAGTTAATAGAGCCAATTACTAACAGTACAATAACTGAATTTTCTTTTAAGAGCCAAATTTTAAATTTAAACTATATATGTAGGCACCTTCCCTACTGAGGCATCGCCCGCACTTGGCACTCTGTTGGAGAGCTATACCTAAGAGAGCAAAAAAGCCTTTTGTGGCCCACAAGCTGTTTGCGAATGGCAGCTTGCCAGCCAGAGTTCTTAGGAGAAGGGGAAAAGGAAGAGACATTCCACGTGTTTGTCCCTCTTTGCACAACTCGAGGGCTGCCTTGAACCCCAGCCTGGCCAAACTGCGAGGCTACAGGCTCAGTCCCAAAGCAGCATTCTCACAGGACTTCTGTTCCCTTCTCCTTTGCTGCCAAATTAGGGACACGGTTGTCATGAGAGAGGTAGCACGGTTGGGCGGGCGTTTGGATCTCACATTTCCAAAAGCCAACTGACTTTTATTTCTTCACCTGGCATCTGTTTAGCTTAATTTCTTATAATAAAAGCAGCAAATAAAATATAATTTTTATAAACTTATCTTCCTAATAATGGGCTGCTTTTAGCCTATATGAGGTTTCCAATTTTTCCCGCAATTCCCTGAAAATTCTATTTACAGTTTTTACTATTATAGTTAATGCTGGGGGTCTTCCTTATGAACTCCATGTCTTCTACAAAACTGAAAGACTTGGAGAGACTCTAGCACCCTCTCCGCCCGCGGGAGAGTGTTGGAACTTTTCCTCATTTTTACACCAGTGGGGGCAACAAGCCACTATTCCCAACTCATGAAGGGCTTATTTTTAATTTTAAAGAAACTGTCAATTAACCAGCAAGGTCCACACCTACGGTTTGTTAATTTCTAAATTCCTTTTCTTTCCTTTACGATTTTTCTAAAGCAAAGTTTCAATTTTTAATTCTATCCCTACCCTGTAATTTCTAAATGGGCAAACCTCTTTTGGTCAGTAGGTGGACATTTGAAACTAATTCCTATTCTATATTTTAGTTATTTTATCCTTACTTCATTGCTTTTTTCTGTTGCTCTATACACAGCAGGCTGAATCCTAACCTAACCATGTGCCTGGAGGCGGCGGGCTGTTGACTGTTTGCCCTCTGGTGCAGCACAACAGCGGAGAATGGAGAACGTTGGAGAGGGGAGGGGGCATGTGTATGTTTGCCTCTCCTCAGCTCCGCCCCTCGCTCCATGCACGGTGCGTTGCTGCTCGGTTTTTCTCACTCAAACTGCTTACTTGCTAGTCCTTTTGCTCCAGAGTTTGGAGAAACACTTTCAATTTGTGGACTCTGCTTTTCTCTCATTTAAATTGCTTGCTTGCCAGCCCTTCTGTATTAAGCAAACTTTTAAGCCACTGTGGTGGATTCATTGTTAAATTTAGCCACCGATCAATGTATGGAAACTGATCAGGACAACCCGGGTTCCCAATTACTATATTCCAGACTGTCCTTATTATCCGGGGATTAGAACTTCTGGTTGCTATTACTTATTACAAAAGTGAAACTTGTTTCAAGAGAATCTAAGAATTATTGCACCAATAAAACAAAAATATAAGACAGATAGTTAACTAGCACCCAGAATAAAAGTATTGACTACAGAGATAATAATTATTCCACAAGACAAGGGGAAGAAGCCAACCGAAGAAAGTGATTTTCCTTCAGGGGAGAAGTCAGAGCTCCCAGAAGGTAGATATGAGAACAAAGAAAGCCACTTAAGATTGCTTTTAAGTCAGAAGCTTCCAGTTTTAACACAAAAGACTCAAACAGGCCTTGAAACAGACACATTTAGACATTAAACAAAAGACTTACAACCACACATGAGCACGCCTATTTCAATTAAATGATACCGGATAATTTGGTGAACAAAGACAAAGCCTCACAGACAAGGGAAGGCTCCCCTTGTGGCCTCTCAGGTGCATGCAGGTCTCGGCACCAGAGATTTCTTAACCAGGGGTTTTAGAGACAGAAACATTAAAGCAAAGACTGAGATGAGATCTCGACAAACACAGAGACGTCTCTTGGAAGTCTTGGTTGAGATTAATCAATCCAGGTTAGCTCAGCCTCCACTGATTCAGTGCGATGTGAGACTGACTAATCCTGGATGGACTTAACCTCCATTAGCCTTCCTAGAGATAGATGCATGTCCTCACTTCTATTTCTCTAGAACCCGACGTCTCTGAAGGCCGGAGGCAGAACTGGTGGACCTGGTCCACTTAGTTCCTAATAATGACCAAATGTGCAAACACAAAACCACGATAGAAGCCGATGGACCTGGTCACTTTCAGCTCCTACTAATTGTCCTTCCAGAGTACGAGCAGATATCCCCCAGAGTCCAGGCAGGACCTAAAAACTTTCCACTGACGTCTTGGTCTTGGAAAGCCTGGGCGAACTTACAGCCACGTCTGATCTGTTTCACTGCAGATCAAAAACATAAAGACTGAAAAATAGTCTCGAAAGCCTTACTCCACCGGGGTTCTACATCCCCGGAGTCCCAAATCAGCAAAGCCCCCAAATCCACTCTACCTACTTCTAGTCTGACACAGACTACAGACTAGTTACAAACATAAAAGTGAAAGTAAGAGTTCAAAGGGAAGCCAGAAAGTTTGGTAAAGCAGAAAGTTTCTCCACCTACCTCCTCAATTTTCTCTGCCGAATTATCCAAATTGTCGAATTTGGAAACTGGAAGGTGTCTACTAGGGAACTGTCCAGACCCCACAGGAGGACCGGGAGCCCTGGAAGTCTCAGGTGGCACACCTCTCCTCGGCTCTCAAGCGGGCCCCGGGCAGCTCCCTGCAGAGTCCACACGATTCGAGGTGCCTCTACCTGGTGATGCGAAACACCGTTGGCCCCACGTGGGCGCAAATGTTGTAAAGTAGCTAAATCCACAAATCCACGGGTGTTTGTAGAGGCACATAGTCCAAATTAGTTTTGAAAAGTTTTATTAAAGGAAGAAATTTATTAAATATGCCGGCTGCATATGGCTGACACAGGGCAACAGACCCAAATTATGCAGACCTCAAAAACAGTTCAGGGGCTTTTTATATACTCCTAATTATACATGTGTTGGGCAGATAAAATGTATTATGCTCACTTTGTTAAAGATGATGCTGCCCACGAGGAGGCCGTCGCCCAGGTGATATTAATGTGTGTTGGGGTGGGCTAAAGGCAGGCAGAATCCTTGTAGCCTGGGGCTTGGTTTTGGGATTAAGCCTTTCCTACCCTTTTTGATGTGGGGTGGTACAATCCAATCATGCCTCAGATAAGTGACTTTGTATTAGAGACTTCCGTATTTTGTATATTGGATTAAAGGTTTGGATATCTACACTATAAAATAGGGGCAGAATGGGAGCTTGCTTTTGGTTCCTGAGATTATCATTAGAAGAGAGAGCAGAGGAGAGCAGAGAAAGGCCACGTGGAGTAGGCCAGGAGAAGCAGCCAAGATGGCAGATTGCTGAGTGAGAAGAGAGTTGGTGCAGAGTTTGTACAGGGAGAAGGAAGGAGATGGGGAACAGAGGTGAATAAGGCTGGTGAGCTAGAAACCTTTGATTCTAGGAAACTCGGATAAGTCAGTAGCTTTGTGAGCACTGAATGTGAGTGGGTTTTGGAGCCCAGTGTGTGTGTTTACTTGCCCGCCGGGTGCAAGCTAGAATTAAAGACTATGGCCCACCAGTTTGTGGCTCTGTTGTTTCTTTACCGAGTGTCCGAATCCAATGCGAACCTGCATAGGCCAGAAGGCTGCTGTGATAGTGGCCCTGGCCATGGCTCCTGGCTTTACAACATGGGAGGGGAGAAAATCTGACATCACGGCATAAGTTATACCTTTTGTTTAGAGCAGGGGTAGTCAACCTTTTTATACCTACTGCCCACTTTTGTATCTCTGATGGTAGTAAAATTTTCTAACCTCCCACCGGTTCTACGGTAATGGTGATTTATAAAGTAGGGAAGTAACTTTACTTTATAAAAATTTATAAAGCAGAGTTAGGTAAGTTAAAGCATATAATAATAATTACTTACCAAGTACTTTATGTCAGATTTTTGCTAAGTTTGGCAGAATAAATCTT
The DNA here is from genome assembly GCF_036850765.1 of Saccopteryx bilineata. NCBI lineage: Eukaryota > Metazoa > Chordata > Mammalia > Chiroptera > Emballonuridae > Saccopteryx > Saccopteryx bilineata. The sequence continues at coordinate 188,833,127 of NC_089491.1, read as the reverse complement.
TATAAAACAACTTACTATAGTTAAATCTATCTTTTTATTTATACTTTGGTTGCTCTGCTACCGCCAACCATGAAAGCTGGAACGTCCACTAGTGGGCAGTAGGGACCACATTGACTACCACTGGTTTAGAGATACATACATTAACCACATGCTTTCAGGGGGAAGGGGTGGTTTACATGGGAGCAAATGCCTGCAAATGGTCCATTAGCCCAAGAAAAGATTTAATTCTCTTTTCCCTACACCTGGTTAGCCATTGACCCTTCCCCCATAGGTATGGGGGAAGGTCAGGGAATCCAAGTCTCCTTTCTCTTTCTGCATTTACAACACAATGCCATCTTGGTCTTATGCTAATCACACAAGCATAGAAATCACACTTATAAAATCTTTCTGCACACCTAGCCCAAATTAATAAAATGTTCTTTAAATTTCCTAAAATATTAATATTAATTCTGTAGCTTTTGGCACTTCACAACAAAATTACCCTTCTCCAGGGTTAAGACTAGAGAGAGAGGCTTGTAAGACACTTGCCTAAGGTACAGAATTTAAGGGGACACCAGAAAATTGAGCAATGAAAGTAAGTAACTGTTGGGGAAACAAATGTTTTTAGGTTTGCTCACTTGTATTGGGGCAGTGCTGTGTGTGTAGTCTGTGGAAGGTTGCTGGTGCTTGCCCTCTGGGCGGCAGATTGCGGATTGCCTTTCTGCTTGGGAGGGGCTGTTGTTAGCTGGAGAAGTCCCCAGATCTGTGTTTGCTGGAGAGCACACGGAGAGAAAGATCCTTGCTGAGGCTTGTGGGGACCTAGGAGTCCTGAGGGTGAATCCAGAGAATGTGTCCAGGTTGTGGAACCTGAGATCGAGTCGGGGTTTGGGAGCCTTGATTTCCTCCTGGCCTGTTTGGGGAGTGCTGAGGCTGGTGGGGGCCTGAGAGTCTGGCTGAGTTCAGAATGCTGAGAGGCTTGAGAGCCCTGCCTGTTTGCTGGTCTGCCCTTATGAGACTCGAATAAAGGGAATGGCCCACCATCCTTTGGCTCCACTGCTCCTTTACTGTCTGCCCGGATCCAGTGGGACTCTGCATGTGCCTGGCATTGGCTGCGGCCACTGGCCTTACAGCAACATTTTAATATGGTTTAAAAAATAGTGTAAAAATCCATGATGAACAAAATATCAAAATACAGCATAAAACTTTGATTTTTCCTCTTGTTTCAGACTCCCATTTGGAATAGTATGATACTTACTGATCATACCTTAATTTAAAATGTTGATATTTTGTTCATCATGGATTTTTTGAATAAATTTTTAGTTTTTAAAATACTGTAAAGCCAGTATCCACGGCCACTATCACAGCCGCCTGGCCCATGCAGGTTTGCATTGGATTCAGACAGTCGGTAAAGAAACAATGGAGCCCAAAACTGGTGGGCCATTATCTTTAATTCTAGCTTGCACCCGGCGGGCAAGTAAAATACACACTGGGCTCCAAAACCCACTCAAAGTAAAATACACACTGGGCTCCAAAACCCACTCACATTCAGTGCTCACAAAGCTACTGACTTATCTGAGTTTCCTAGAATCAAAGGTTTCTAGCTCACTAGACTTATTCACCTCTGTTCCCCATTTCCTTCCTTCTCCCTGCACAAACTCTGCACAAACTGGCTTCTCACTCAACACTCTGCCATCTTGGCTGCTTCTCCTGGCCTCCTCCACGTGGCCTTTCTCTGCTCTCCTCTCTGCTCTGCTCTCTAATGCTAATCTCAGGAACCAAGAGTAAGCTCCCATTCTGCCCTCATTTTATACTGTAGATTCATAACTTTTAATCCAATATACAAAATAGGGAAGTCTCTAATACAAAGTCACTTATCTGAGGCATGATAGGATTGTACCACCCTACATCAAAAAGGGTGGGAAAGGCTTAATCCTAAAACCAAGCCCCAGGCTACAAGGATTCTGCCTGCCCACAGCCCGCCCCCAACACACATTAATATCACCTGGGTGATGGCCTCCATGTGGGTAGCGCCATCTTTAACAAAGTGAGCATAATATATTTTATCTGCCCAACAAATACCAATTATCTTGGAACCACATCTGAAATGTTGGAGTGAGGAAATTTTGTAAATTCTCTTTTCTGAAACGTTATAAGAATTTCACTGGTGGAGGCAAAAATTGACAGCCTATTTTAGAAATCTAGAAGTTAACCACTTTTAACAATCCAAGGAATTTTTATTCAAGAGAAAAGGTTTAATTTTGGTAAGAACAGTGAACTTTGTGGCTTTTAAACCTAGCACCACAGGAGCTTTGAAAACTGAAAACTATTGGAGGAGACTCTAGTCTCAAGGCACTTTAAATACCTTATTCTCTGAAAATTGTTGCTGGATGACCTGTCTGGCAGCTTGCTGTACAGTGCCATTCTCAGAGCTTTTTATTTCACCAAAGGAAATGAATTCTAATGACTCAATTCATTTATGTAAATAGCCTTAGGGCATTTTTAAAAATAGTGCTATTGTATACCATCACAGTGGTCTGAAGTGGATTCTTGACTTGGGGTCAACGAGAAATTGATCAAAAAACTTAAAAGGAATAATTGGAAAGGAGATAACCGTAAGAGGCTTTGAAAAGCTTTGGCATATTCCTTAGACTAGTGGTAGTCAACCTGGTCCCTACTGCCCACTAGTGGGCATTCCAGATTTCATGGTGGGCAGTAGCGGAGCAACCAAAGTATAAATAAAAAGATAGATTTAACTATAGTAAGTTGTTTTATAAAGATATATTCTGCCAAACTCAGCGAAAATCCGACATAAAGTATTGGTAAGTAATTATTATTATATGCTTTAACTTGCCTTAACTCTGCTTTATAAATTTTATAAAGTAAAGTTACTTTCCTACTTTATAAATCCCCATTACTGTGGAACCCCTGCCTTAAAACCTAGAAAGCCCATGTTCATGTGCATACACTCAGGAAAGACTTGAGAATGCCCTAATTTAGCATGTCTGGCTGACACTGAGACTTTACACAAACAGGAATAAAAGGCTAAGGCAGAGTTGTAAACTGCGCATCAGAGCACAGAAAACCTGTGTCAACATTCACATAAAGCCCCTCAGCAAAAGTTGTGAGACATACTGTTTCAAAGCATTTAAGGAAATCTCTGTTGTATCATTAGCTGACTACTAAAGCATATTGAGCAGAGACTTAAGAGGCTGCATGTGATAAAGAAAACAGACTTTACAAAATTAGTTTAGAAAATGGAAAACAGCATTAGAAACAACAAAAAGAAAGAGTGATAATAAACCTTTGGTAGTGGTGGTAGAATCTGATTTCTGAGTTGTGATATTACAGTACTTTAAATCCTGTTTTTAACACACAATTAGAATGCACATAAAGAAACAGGAAAGTATGATCCATTCACTAAGGTGACCAATCGTCCTCCTTTAGGGAGGACAGTCCTCTTTTTGTAAGTTCTGTCCTTCCTCGAAAAGTGTCCTCCTACATGTCCTCCTTTTTGGTATTGGAAGAGTAATCTGTAAATGTCCATATTTGATCGATGCAGAGTCGATCCATTGCATGTAATGTGATGTATTTGTATCTAAATGAGTACTTTTTCTTATAATTATTATTAAAAATTAATAGGCAAGTAAGCATAATTACAATATAAAATATTACAAATGTTTTTATTATGCATTTCTCATATTAGTGTATTATTGCAATGAATAAAATGTTTCTTTTCTTTACAATATTGTTTTCTTCAATTTATTTTTGTATTCCTTTTCATTGTAAAAAAGTTGGTCACCTTACATTCACGGAGAAAGAAACCAGTAAGAAGTATCCCCGGGACAGTCCAGAGATTGGACTTTTTAGATCAGTCAGCAATTATACATGTGTTCAGAATAAAATTGTGTATAGAGCAGGGGTTGGGAACCTATGGCTCCCGAGCCAGATGTTGCTCTTTTTTTTTTTTTGGGGGGGGGAGAACACATTCACTTATATATCTGATAAGGGATTAATATCCAAAACTTACTCATAATGAATAGAAACAGAAAAACTGTGTTCTTTATATGACACTGTGTGAGTAGCCCTCCCTGTTTTTTGCCCTCTTTGTTACCTTCGTTATGTACCAAAACCACGAGTGTTCAATGGCTTATTCCTTCCATCCTGGCTGTGACTGTCAATGCAGAAAGAACACTGGCAATGGGGATGGTTGGGTAGGGATGACGAAATAGTTTAGGAGATGTTGCTCTTTTGATGGCTGCATCTGGCTCACAAACAAATCTTTAATAAAAAATAATGACATTAAAAATATGAAACATTCCCATGTATTACAATCCATTCATTTCCTACTGCTCATGTTCATGGTTGTGGGTGGCTGGAGCCAATCACAGCTGTCCCCCGGGACAACACCAAATTTTTATTGGATAATGCGTAACGTACACGGGTCATTGTATGTCTCTCATGGAATTACATTTTAAAATATTGGCATTCATGGCTCTCTCAGCCAAAAAGGTTCCCAACCCCTGCTATAGAGAATTAAAGGCTAGTATGAGAATGCTGTCTCACCAAATAGAGCAGTGGTAGTCAACCTGGTCCCTATTGCCCACTAGTGGGTGTTTCAGCTTTTATGGTGGGCAGTAGCAGAGCAACCAAAGTATAAATAAAAATATATATATTTTGAATATAAAGTGGGTCTGTTGTAAAGAGACCAAATCATGTTTATTAATTAATTTTACAAATCTCTGCCTTTTTATTGGCATGTTTAGTCAATTTATACTTAGTGGAATTACATGTGGTATAGGATTTACATCTGCCATTTTACTGGTTTCTCTACATCACATCTCTTTGTTCCCCTATTCATCCATTACCACCTTGTTTTGTGTTAGATATTTTTGATTACCATTTTAATTCCCTTGATGTTTCTTTTATTAGATTTTTTTAGTTATGTTCTTGGTAGTTTGTAATATCTTTTACATTTTATAGATTTATAAATATAAAATATAGATTTATATTTATAAATATATTTATAAATAGATTTAACTATAGTAAGTTGTTTTATAAAGACTTATTCTGCCAAACTTAGCGAAAATCTGACATAAAGTACTTCGTAAGTAATTATTATTATATGCTTTAACTTGCTGTAACTCTGCTTTATAAATTTTATAAAGTAAAGTTACTTCCCTACTTTATAGATCACCATTACTGTGGAACTGGTGGGAAGTTAGAAAATTTTACTACTAACAGAGATATAAAAGTGGGCAGTAGGTATAAAAAGGTTGACTACCCCTGAAATAGAGGATATAAATAAAGAGACAGAAATGATCAAAAACGAACACAATAGAAATTCTGGAGTTGAAAAGTACAACAGCTTAAATGAAAAAAATCACTAGAGGAGCTCCATTGCAGATGTGAACTGGCAAAAGAAAGCATCAGAAAAGTTTAAAATAGAGAAATTTAAATTATACAATTTGAGAAACAGAAAACCAAAAGAATAAAGAGAAATGAATAGGACCTCAGACTATTCATTGTGAGTTCCAAAATCTGCATAATGGAATTCCCAGAAGGAGAAGAGAGAGAAAGGGACAGAAAGATACTTCAAGAAACAATGGCCAAAAACAGGTCAAATTTTATTTAAAACATTAATCTGCATATTCAAGAAACTCAATGCAGTCCAAATGGGATTAACACAGAGGTCTACACCTAAATACACAATGGTCAAGTTATTGAAGATCAAAACAAAGAAAATAGTAAGGGAGAAGTCAATCATTATACACAATGGGTCTTTAATAAGATTAACATCCGACTTCTATCAGAATTCACAGAGGCCAGAGGGTAGTAGGATGATGTACTCAAAGTGCTATAAGGAAGACCATCTAATTAAGAGTTCTATATCTAGCAATGCCATTCATAATATTAGAAGAAAAAATTAAGATGTATTAGCAAAGCAAAAAAATTTCTTAAAGATTCTTAAAAACCAGAGAATTTGTTACTACCAGACCTAATCTACAAGAAATAGTAAATGGAATCTTTTGAGTTGTAATGAAAGGACACTAGATAAGAACTCAAATCCACAGAAGAAATAAAGAATACCAGTAAAGGTAATGACATTGCTAAATGTAAAAGATATTACAAACTACTAATAACATAACTAAAAAAATCTAATAAAAGAAACATCAAGGGAATTAAAATGGTAATCAAAAATATCTAACATAAAACAAGATGGTAATGGATGAATAGGGGAACAAAGAGATGTGATGTAGAGAAACCAGTAAAATGGCAGATGTAAATCCTATACCACATATAATTCCACTAAGCATAAATTGACTAAACATGCCAATAAAAAGGCAGAGATTTGTAGAATTAATTAATAAACATGATTTGGTCTCTTTACAACAGACCCACTTTATATTCAAACACAAATAGGATATACCATGAAAGCAATAAGCAAAAGAGAGCTGGGAATGGCTATGCTAATATTGGACAAAATAGGTTTTATGTAAATAATTACTATGCGAGATAAAGGAAGTATGTATTGATAAAAGGGTCAATCCATCAGGGAGACATAACAATTACAAATGTGCATCTAACAACAAATCTCCAAAATACATGAAGCAAAGTGACAAAATTTGAAGACAGAAATAAAAAAGTTTAACAATAATAGCTGGAGCGTTCAATGTCTTACTTTCAATAACAGATTGAAACCAGGCAGAAATTCAACTAGAAAATAGAACACCTGAACAACATTATAAACCAACTACATACAACTAACATTTACAGAACACTCCACCCAAACACAACCAAATACACATTGTTCTTAAGTGCACATAGAAAATTCTTCAGAATAGAATATATCAGGCCTTTGAACATATAGTAGGTCACAGAACAAGTCTCAATGAATTTAGAAAGCATTGAAATTATACAGAATAGATTTTCTGATCACAATGGAGTAATATTAGAAATTAATAGCAGAGGAAATTTGAGAAAATCACAAAATGTGGAAATGAACACACTCTTAATAACCCGTGGGTCAAAAAAAAAAAATCACAAGGGAACTTAGAAAATACATTGAGGGGAAGAACTCATGGAATGCCAGAAGATCAGTGCTTAGGGGAAATTTATAGCTCTGAATGCCTATATTGACAAAAGGAGGAAGATCACAAATCAATAGCCTAACTTTTTATTTTAAGAAAGTAGAAAAGAGCAAAGTAAACCCAAAGCAAGCAAAATAAAGGAAACAATAAAACACTAGGGTAGAAATACATGGAATGGAGAATAGAAAAACAATAGAGAAATAAAACGAGAAAAAAACCAATGAAACAAAAAATTGGTCCTTTGAAAAGAGCAACAAATTTGGCAAAACTTTAGCTGACGAATCAATAGAAAAGGAGAGACAGCTCAATTACTGATATCAGGGATGAAAGAGGTAGCATCACTACCCATCTTAGAGAAATAAAAAAGATTATAAGGGAATATTACGAATAACTTTATGTCGACAAATTAGATAACCTAGATGAAATGGACAAATTTTCAGGAAGACACAGCCTATCCAAGTGACTGAAGATGAAATAGAAAATCTGAAGTGACCTATTACAAGTCAAGAGATTGAATTAGTAATCAGAAAGAGTTCCCTGCAAAGACAAGTTCAGGCCCAGGAGGCTTCACTGGTAAGTTATACCAAACATTTAAAGAAGAATTAACAGCAATTTAACACAATCTCTTCCAGAAAATCCAAAAGGAGGGAACATTTCCCACCTCATTCTTTTGGGCTAATATAACCAAAGAAACTAGAAAAGTACAATATTTCCAAATTAAAGATGACAAAAAGTTAGTTTGCCTGACTATTGTCCATTTTTGATGTAACATGTTACCACAGACTTAGCAACTTCACACATATATTTATTATCTTTCAGTTCTGGAAGTCAGAGGTTTGACATGAGTCTCACTGAGCTAAAATCAAGGGACAAGCAGGCCGCATTCCTTTCTGGAATCTGTTCCCTTTTCCAGCTTCCAGACACCTTCATTCCTTGGCTGTGGCTCCTTTCTCAGTCTTCAGCACCAGCATGGTGCATCTCTCCTGCCCTTTTCATTTTCCTTTGACTAAGACACTTTTCCAATTCCCTTTTGTACTTTTAAGAACTTGTTATTTTATTGGGTTTATCAGGAGAACTTAGAATACTCTCCCTGTAACAAGGTCATCAGATTAGTACCTTAATTCTACCTGCAACTTTATTTTTCTTTGTCATTTAACCCGACATATTCACAGGTTGTGGGGGTTAGGATGTAACATCTTTCTGGGAAAGAAGTTGTGTGTTTGTGTGTGTGTCGGGGGGGGGGCATGATTCTATCTACCACACTTTAAATACATATATGTTACTACATCACAGTTTAATATTTTCATGACAGCATAATAGTTGTCATTCAGTTGCCCTAATCTATAGAACTTTTTTTTAAATCTATATGAAATGTATTAAACTGGCCAGAAGCAACAGCAAGAAAAAAATGTGGAGATATAAAACAAATTGTACAACATAACCATGTAGTGATTATTTGTGCATATGTGTTTGTATACATAAAACTATACATGTATACATATGGGTGTATCTGTGTATATATAAATACACACATGTACACATAGTCTTATAGTTAATCAAGTGGTTCCAGAAAATCAATATACCATAGAGCTTCCTGGGAAGGTAATGCTTATAAAATAAGGTCAGATTTATGAGGATCCAAAAATCAACCAAAACTTCTTAGTGAAGAATGTAAAAGAGACAAAGAGATTTTATTCTTTCTAGGTTAGTCTCTTTTTGTACTCATTTTCTTCTCTATTTTTTCCTATTCTTGCAAATTAAATGTTTTTGTGCTCTTAATGGTCCATCATGTAGAAAGTGAACACAGCTCTTATGAACAATATGAAATCACCAACTCACAAGTATACCGTATTAGTACCGCTGCTTTGGAGGAAGTCAGTGAAAAACTAAGAAAAGCTATCTGTGCACTGTTGCATCCAGGACACTTGTAATTCTAGTGAAGGTCCTAATTCTTTCAGTGGCTACAACACTAGCTTTGGTTTTCCAGAAACACTTGACTTGCGAGTGTGATCACTGTCATTGGCAGGTGCCTGGTCCATGCCAGACTTAAAAGACGAAAGGTTGTAGTGGCGGCCATTCTTGGTCAGCAGGGAGCTCTCTGGCCACTCCGTGAGTGGCTCCTCTGTGTATTGGATTTCAGAGTCCCTGAAGTTAAATTTGAACAGTCTGCACACTTATCTTAACTTCAAGAGCGTATCCAAGTATAATCTGTGCTAGTCCACATGTGTTGCCTATAGAAATTAGATGATTCATCGTGAAGCTTAAAGGGATCGGATGACATTTACTGGGAGAATAAGTATAGAAAGACTGGGAATGACCTTTTTCACCTTTATTTGATCGTGCACTGTGGTGACCTGATATGGCATGGTGAACTTCAAAACTTCATACAGTTTATATTCCAAAGTGGAATCAGAGAAAAGAATGTTGTGATAATCTTGAATCCTAGTGAATTCAGTGCAGTGTATTTTCAATAATTCCACATATTTACATAATTTTCCAAACACATTTGAACCTGTATACTTCTCAGGACCAAAATTATATGGCTGGATCCAGTTACAACTTTGAGAAAAGAGCAGTTTTTCAGGAAGCTTACCACATTTTTCGCTCCATAAGACGCATCTGACCATAAGACACACCTAGAGTTTTAAGGAGGAAAATAAGAAAAAAAATATTCTGAACCAAATGGTGTATTAAATATTTAATAAAACACAATATTTTTAGCTCCATAAGATGCATGGGCATTTTCTCCTCCACTTTTGGGGGAAAAATGCATCTTATGGAGCAAAAAATACGGTAATTAATGTCTTTTTCTTTCATCCAACTTGGAATAAAGAGGCCCTGGTGGATATCTGAAATGACACCGATCTTCACTCATTGTATTTCTCTTTCTTTTCTTATGCAGCACCTTTAATATGCTACCCAAACAGCCCCTCGTAAGCCTTTCCGCTCAGCTGGGCACAGGTTGTTCCGCCTTTCTGTTCTCTTGCACACACGGTATCTGAGGAAACCAGCCTGCAAGACCATGTGGAGATTCCTTTTGAACTTTCTCTGCAGATACTGAACTCAGCGTTTCAGCTGGTGCCCTAAATATAAATGCAGCCTTCTGAAGTAGCAGAGGGTGGCCATCAGGAATTAAACTGCCAACATCACGAACCCCTTTGCTGGTCTCCAACCAGTTTCTAGGTTTGGCCTGAGACTAGTGTCCGGGAGTGATCAGTCATTCCTGCGGACTGGTGTGAGACCTCAGCCATGGGACTGTCAGCCATGCATCTGCCGGGCCAGCTTGCTTTTGGGTCTCAGTTCCATTCTTAAATATGTAGATACCCAACAAAATTAAAAACACGTGCACATAAAAACTTGTATATCAGTGTGTACATAATAGCCCCAAACTGGAAACAATTCTTTTTTTTTTTTCATTTTTTCTGAAGCTGGAAACAGGGAGAGACAGTCAGACAGACTCCTGCATGCGCCCGACCGGGATCCACCCGGCACGCCCACCAGGGGCGACGCTCTGCCCACCAGGGGGCGATGCTCTGCCCCTCCGGGGCGTCGCCATGTTGCGACCAGAGCTACTCTAGCGCCTGAGGCAGCGGCCACAGAGCCATCCCCAGCGCCCGGGCCATCTTTGCTCCAATGGAGCCTTGGCTGCAGGAGGGGAAGAGAGAGACAGAGAGGAAGGCGCGGCGGAGGGGTGGAGAAGCAAATGGGCGCTTCTCCTGTGTGCCCTGGCCGGGAATCGAACCCGGGTCCTCCGCACGCTAGGCTGACGCTCTACCGCTGAGCCAACCGGCCAGGGCCTGGAAACAATTCTAATATCGATCATTGTGGCATATTCCTACAATAGAATATTATTGGTACAATATGGGTGAACTTTGAAAATATTTTAAGTGAAAGAAGCCAGACACAAAGGGCCACATAGTGTATGATTCCATTTGTATCAAATATTCAGAACAGGCAAACTCACAGACACAGAATAGATTATTGGCTGCCAGGGTCTGGGCATAGGCAGACAGTGGAGTGTCTGCTAATGGGACTGCTGTTCCTTTGGGAGGGCAATGAATTGTATCCTTTAAAAGGGCATAATTTATGGTATGTGAATTACACAGCAGTAAAGTTGTTTAAAAATGTATTTGGCCTGACCAGGTGGAGGTGCAGTGGATAGAGTGTTGGTCTGGGGTGTGGAAGACCCAGGTTTGAAACCCTGAGGTCACCGGCTTGAGTGTGGGATCATAGACATGAACCCATGGTCACTGGCTTGAGTCCAGGGTCGCTGGCTTGAGTCCAAGGTCGCTGGCTCGAGCCCAAGGTCGCTGCCTTGAGCCCAAAGTTGCTGGCTTGAGCAAGGGGTCACACTCACTCTGCTGTAGCCCCCCTCCCCCATCAAGGCACATATGAGAAAACAATCAATGAACAACTAAGGGGACTAAGGAGCCGCAACAAAGAGTTGATGCTTCTCATCTCTCTCCCTGCCTGCCTGTCTGTCCCTCTCTCTGTCTCTGTCACATATAAAAAATAAAAATAACAAATAAAAATGTATTTGTCTTGGTTACTGAGTTGTTTTGTTCCTCTTTTGTGCCTCATTTAGTCCCTAGCCCTTTAGGGACTTTTCCCTACAGGCCTGTTGCCTCAGAATTGAGGAAGATACCAAGATGGAGAGAGTACCAAAGGAAGGTTGGTGCTTATGTGTGAAGTACCAACAGCTGTCATTAGAGAAGGGGGACTGCACTCACAAAGCAATAATCCGAGTGTCTGATGTGGGAGCAGGTTCTGTGTGAGCAGTAGGGCCAGTCTTTGATGCCCACAATTCTATCAGCATTAGGAAGAGTTAATGTCATCACAGTAGATTTATTAGTAAGGTAGAGGAAGGCTGTACTTTATGAAGTAGCATTGTCCAATAGAGATAAATGGAAGCGACAATGTAATTTAAAATTTTCTAGTATTCACCTTAAAAAGGCAAAAAGAAACAGGCAGAATTAATTTTAATATATTTTATTAAAATTAATATACCCAAAATATCATTTAACATATTTAAATATTTTACTTTTTTTTTTCATATTGAATCCTCACACTCAGGTGTATATTTTCCACACACAGCACATTGCATTGGATAAGCCACATCAAGTGTCCAGCCCCCACAGGAAGCTGTGTGGCTGCTGGATTGACAGTTATAGAGCTGTTTTTTAAAATCTGACTCAATAGCCCTGGCTGGTTGGCTCAGTGGTAGAGCGTCGGCCTGGCGTGCAGAAGTCCCAGGTTCGATTCCCGGCCAGGGCACACAGGAGAAGCGCCCATCTGCTTCTCCACCCCTCCCCTTCTCCTTCCTCTCTGTCTCTCTCTTCCCCTCCCGCAGCCGAGGCTCCATTGGAGCAAAGATGGCCCGGGTGCTGGGGATGGCTCCTTGGCCTCTGCCCCAGGCGCTGGAGTGGCTCTGGTCGCAACAGAGCAACAGAGCGACACCCCAGAGGGGCAGAGCATCGCCCCCTGGTGGGCAGAGCGTCGCCCCCTGGTGGGCGTGCCAGTGGATCCCAGTCGGGCGCATGCGGGAGTCTGTCTGACACTCTCCCCGTTTCCAGCTTCAGAAAAATACATAAATAAATAAATAAATAAATAAATAAATAAATAAATAAAATATGACTCAAGGCCTCTAGAGATACAGCACGGTGTACTGGTTTTGACTCTAATCCAGATTCAGATTTTGACTTTGGCTCTAGCACTGTTTATTATTAAAATGTTGACACGTAATCTCAAAAATAATGTTATCTATTTTATGATTGGACATGTAATATTAGAGAGAAATAAAATGTTATTTAAAAAAAAATTCCCATTGAGAGAGAGAGAAAGAGGTGAAGGGAGAGAGATAGAAAGAGAAGAAGGGAGAGAGAGAAGCATCAACTCGTTTCACTTAGGTGGTTTTCTTTCGTTGGGCGCTCCTTGATTGCTTCTCACAGGTACCCTGAATGGGGGGGGGGGGAGGGTTGGACCCGTGATCTCAGTGCACTGGGACAGTGCTCTATCCACTGAGAAACATGGCTTAGAAGTTTGGTTTGTCTGGGGCATGGATGTGGGTAGCTGAGGAGTAGGGTGGTTGAATTAGAGTTGGGGGTCATGTTTTTGCAAGACCCCTGCAAAGGAGTTTAGAATATATTCCATTATTAAATAGTGAGCACCCACCCACCAAAGAGCTTCGGGAAGAAAGTCTTATGGTAAGATTTGTTCTTTTTTACTTTAACACAGGGGTCCCCAAACTTTTTACATAGGGGGCCAGTTCACTGTCCCTCAGATCGTTGGAAGGCCGGACTATAAAAAAAAACTATGAACAAATCCCTATGCATACTGCACATATCTTATTTTAAAGTAAAAAACAACAACAACAAAAAACCAGGTACAAATACAATATTTAAAATAAAGAACAAGTAAATTTAAATCAACAAACTGACCAGTATTTCAATGGGAACAATGGACCTGCTTTTGGCTAATGAGATGGTCAATGTGCTCCTCTCACTGACCACCAATGAAAGAGGTGCCCCTTCCAAAAGTGCTGCGGGGGCCGGATAAATGGCCTCAGGGGGCCACATGTGGCCCGCAGGCCGTAGTTTGGGGACCCCTGCTTTAACATCTTGGGCAAGTCACTTGACCTTTCAGCTGTGCTCCTCAGTTTCTTCTCCTGCAAAACCTGTATATTGAAATCTACTAAATGAACTGCTTTGAAGAGGAAGTGAACTTGCCTGGTGACCCAGCTCATACGGGATGAATTGAGACTGCTTCTCTGGTAGTTTCCCTGTATTGCTATAGCACTGGTTCTCCAACTTGGCTGTGCTCCAGTACTACCCAGGGAAAGCTTTTAAGAATATAAATTCTTGGGATTCAAGGATAAGTTTTGGGTTAGTGCCCATAAATCTCTGTTTAACAAACTCCCTCAGTGATTATTGTGTAGCTACCGTTTCAGGTTTGCCTAGATAGTGAAAAAAGTTCACTTTCGCAGCCCTTTTATTATAGGACTCCCAGGCATTAGGTAACACCTACTTCTCTTGCCTGTCAGCTTCCTTGTCCTTTTGCCCGGTAGATGTTTTGTAGACCTTGCTTTGATAACAGTGTTAATTACCAGTGGCCTAGGGCTCCTCTCTATGAGGTTGAGCAGTTGGTTCTTAGGCTCTTCACAAAGTGGTCTCATTTATTTGTTATACGGCAGCTTCCATACATGTATGTGGTGTTCACATATCATAGCCAGCACTCCTTAACTTTGCTTACACTTTTATTCAGTTGCTTTCTTAATATAAAATCACTTTTTAAATTTTTTAAAAATCAGAATAGAGGAGATAATGAGACAGACTCCTGCACATGCCCCAACTGGGATTCACCCAGCAGTCCCCATCTGGGTCCAGTGCTCAGTCAAACAAGCTGTTGTTAGCACCTGAAGCTGACACTCAGACCAACCAAACCACTGTCTGGGGGGTTGAGGGGGTAGTCAGAAAGGGAGAAAAGAAGATGGTCACTTTTTCTGTGTCCTGACTAGAACCGAACCCAGGACATCCACATGCAGGGCCAATGGCTAGGTCCTGAAGTCACCTTTTAACTTTCACAAAAAGCAGTGTAATTCTAACTGGTCAGTTAATTCAGGGTGGTTATTTTTCAGTAGTTCTTTATGGTTGTGATACTTTTAGTAATAATTATTTCCTTTTCCTATTACTACTGTTACTATTAGTGCTGTTGAATGAAAATTAATATTGACTATGTGTTTTGTCACCAAAAAGAATTTATTTGGGAAAGAGAAAGGGATACAATATGGTGTGTGCAGACGTGGCAAGGGAAGTGGAAGTTGAGGGAAGGGGAAGCTAGAATGATAGAGCTCCATTATGAGCACAGAGCTCTTGCTGTAGAGTTCTTGCATACTTTTACAATTGTGTATGAGACTTTTATAAGCCCTAGCTCCTCCCATAAACCCTCCAGCCTGACTGTGTTCTCTTAGAGTTCCAGTTAGTCTTTGTCAGTGCTATCATTCAGCTATCCTTGCCATCATCAGTGCATTTACCTTTAACATTATCGTGGTCCACATTAGGTCATAATATCTCTGTTTTAAGGAAGCAGTCATCACTGGAACAATGAAGAGTGACTCTGAATATTGAATTTTCTCTCCTTGATTTCCTCTCTTGGTCTTATGTTTTAGAATTTTGATTTGGATATGAACAAAATTATGCATTTCACCTACCTAGCATATCAACTTGGACCTTGCTGCCACTTGGCGTGCTCAGAGTGTTGATTTTTTATCTTACTTCAGATAGTTAATTTTAAAAATAGGGAATGAGAAATAGAAGAAGTGTGGTACTATAAAGAGATCAAAAAGTTTATATTGAGACTGGCTGCTGTTCATGCCAAAACACAACAGAACAATTTGTGGTAGGCTGCCAACTTAATGGATCTCCTGGTAGTGTTGTCGAACAGGAGGCTGCCCTTCGGGTCTGCCTCAAGCCAGCTGGTGACATCTGGCTTCTTGACTTTGTGCAGGAAAAATCTCAAAACAAAGTCCAGGTCAGTGTTTTTCAGCCTCTGATCTGCAGACTGCTGTCTTCCACCAGAAATTTTGTGCTGGTTCGTGAAAGAGTTAACCACCCTGATGTTGTGGACTGGCACAAAATTTCTAGGGGACCAACACCAGTCCGCAGACTGGCTGTTAAAAAATACTGGTCTAGGCGATCCTGAGAGTATGTTTATTAAAGCTGGGGGCTGTAAAACAAGGAACGGCCTAGGATAGAAGAAGCAAAAGGAGGGCCTGGGTGGCTGTTGGGCAAACCAATGTGTTTCAAGTGTGAAACAAGTGAGCAGAGGTGGATCAAGGTCTGTTGAGGCCCTAAGTGCAGAAGAAAATATTGGGCTCCTTGTCCCTTGTCATTAAAAAAAAGTGTAAAGTTGGGGTTTTGCGAGGCCCTTCTGAAGTCATGTGCCTGTTGCGCCTGCCATTAAATCTGCCTCCGCAAGTGAGTTAGGTTTGCTCACTTGTATTTTGCATTGGTGTGGGGCAGAACTCTGCGTGTGTGTGTGTGTGTGTGTGTGTGTACGTACTGCTTGCAGCCTTGGGAAGGGGCTCAGGGTGGCAGATTGCAAATTAGAGTCTGCTTGCACCCTTGGGAAGAGGCAATTATTTGCTATTGTTTGCCAGAGGAGTATTTCTACCCAGCCTATTTGGCGGGGAGTGCTGAGATTGGTGGGGCCTGTGAGTCCGAAGGGTAAGTTTGAGGAATAAGTCTGGGTTATGGAACCAGAAACTGAGTTGGGGCTTTGGGAGCCATGTGGAAAGAGAAGCAGTTTTCCCTGTTTGCTCGTCTGCCATCAGAAGACTTTAATAAACATCCTCTGGCTACACTGTTCCTTTACCGTCTACCTGAATACAATACGAATCTGCATGGCCAAGATGGTGATGGCCACTGGCTTTACAGTGGTGCTCTGCTTGGCTCTCTGGGAATGCTATAAGAAAGAAATGAGTGGAGAAAAGAGGGCTGTGAGGACAGGTTCAGGGGGGTTAGCCTGGATAAGGTACCACTGCCCACTGCTCCCCTGGTTACAGTCTCCTGAGGATGCTTAGAGTTTAGGAAATGCACGCCTGCGGGGGTGGGAGACGAAGAGAAAGACTGGAAGAGGGAAAGGTGTGGCTCACTTCTGGGAGGGAGCACAGGCTGGGTTTTTTGTGTAGAGAGTTTTTAAAGACTGGGTGTTTAGGGGAGGGTTTCAATAGAATATTCATCAGCTTTCCAGGTGTACCCCTTGTAATGCCGTGGCCGAGGCCAGGTAGGTTCACATTGAATTCAGGCAGACAGTAGAGAAACTGTGGAGTCAAAGTGTTGGGCCGGTCCATTTTATAGAGTATCACGATGGTGGACAAGCACACAGGCAGGGAAACTGCTTCTCATGGCAGCAGATGAACCAACAGCAAAACTGCCCCTGGTAGTGGTGGGCAGGCAATTCGCAATCTGCCCTGAGGGCAAGCACCTGTAGTTTTACATAGACTAGACACACATGGCGGTGCCATGTGCTTACACACTAATCATGCAAAGTGCAAGCAAGCAAGCCCAACGCAGCTGTTTTCCCAACATCCCCGGAGGACTGCAGTCTCCTCCGACTGGCCAGCCCCAGGGCAGGGGGCCATTAGCCACCACAGCCTTCCAGGGGTAATCTCCCACCTGGGCCTGGAGCCAAAACACAGCTGAGGCCTAGATGTTATCTCTAACAAGGTGGCACTCTGCATCTGGCTGTAAGCTCAGCCAGCTGATTCAGCTGCCTCAGTTTTCTCATTCTACTTGCCAACAAATTTACCTCGCATCTTACTCTCATGTCTCAGTAGCAGGGGGCAATTATTTTGGTTCTTCGTACTCCATCGCAGAAAAAAACACATTCTGAAACATGTACATTTTTGTACCTAGGGTACTCGCATGGGCTCTGTTCTGTTGGTGTTTAGTTCCACGAGGTTGCCCATGCACATGTCTGGCGGTGGGGGTGGTGTTCACAGCAGTGTTGGGATGGTGCGAGAGTGATGGTTGTGGCGGGTCCTCAGATAGAGGGTTACTAAGTGTATTGTCAGGCAGAGGAAACGTTCCCTTCATTCAGTCTGGACTGGGACCTGCTCAGTTCTCTCAGTGTGGTGTCATGTGCCCTACACCCATGTCTGGGCAGCCCGTCTGCCCTTCCTCTAGCGTCTTTCTCCTGTATCTCTCACTTCTTCCTCTGCCCCCCACCTTTGTGTCTCTTCCTTCCTGTGGTGTGCCTTCCCTTTAGCCTTCTCCTGGAGGTCTGCATTCTTCCTCACACCTCTGTGCCTTCCAGCCCTCGGCCTTCCTGCCTGCCACACTGTGCTCTTGGACTTAATGCTGCAAAGTGGAAGTCGAGAGGGAGGGGCCAGAAACAGAGTCTGGATGGGAAGAAAGAATTGGAAAGAGACTCTCAAGCCCGTCCAAAGGCTGGAGGTGTTCATGTATTATTTTTCAGGTGCCATAAAGATCTTTTGGGTTGAAATAGGAACAGTTAATATCCAAACCACAGATGGTGCTCAGAAAAAATTATGTGTGCTGAGCAATCTGTAGTTTTTGAAAACTTGTTTCATAATTACTGGGTTTTAAAGTCATGTCTAATTTCTTGTTTGTAAAAAATGATAAAATTGTCATTTTTATAGGTAAAAAATGGTTGAATAACAGCAGTTTTATATGACACAATCTAATAATAGCAGGCATGCTGTGGTGTCTGTGGCAGTAGCATTTGGGAGGAAAATTTGTGTCTTTTCTACCATCTAACAACTAATGTTTTTGCTGGATAATTTAGCAAGGAAAAGAATTTTGGCTGATTTATTTTGAAATACAATTTTATTAAGAACTTAATACATATTTTTTAAAATTAATTTTTAAATTTATTTGAGAAAGGAAGGATTTGGGAGAAAAAGAAACACTGATTTGTTGTTCCACTTATTCATGTATTCATTGGTTGATTCTTACATGTGCCCTGACTGGGGATAGAACTTACAACTTTGGCATATTGGGACAATGCTCTAACCAACTGAGCTTTGTGGCCAGGACTTAATTAATATTAATGTTGTCAACATTGCAGAATATATGGGTCCTCTGACTTTTAATTTCTTCTGAATTAGAAGAAAATAAGAAGCACAACAGTATAAATTTGGTATAATTTAGGACAATTAAGATCTACAAAATGGACATCATTATTCATGTGTCAGAGGTATTCTTCCCTGACAATTGCCAAGTTTGAAGTCTTTAAGATAGTTCATTTATATGGAGTATTTAAGAATCAGTTTTCACACCATTAACAACTTGAGGGATTAAAATAGAAAGAAAATTGA
The DNA here is from genome assembly GCF_036850765.1 of Saccopteryx bilineata. Classification (NCBI taxonomy): domain Eukaryota; kingdom Metazoa; phylum Chordata; class Mammalia; order Chiroptera; family Emballonuridae; genus Saccopteryx; species Saccopteryx bilineata. Next base: position 188,814,224 of record NC_089491.1, on the reverse strand, counting down.
AGTTATGTAATCCATTGAGGATTAATATGAAAATAAGATTATCTCTAAAATTCTAGACACAGGCAATGGAAAAATAATGAGTCTGTAACACAACCTCAATTTTGAAGAGTTTGTTTGTGGTATAATTATTGCTTAGATTTAAGAACTCCTGAACTAACTTTATTTTTCAGTGCCAAGTAATATCTTGATGAAGTTACTGGTTATGCTTTCCTGAATCTTACTTTTTTCTGCTAAATTTTCTTGTATCTTTTATTTTTTAAGGTTTCCACACCTGGCTTGTCAACTAGGCCTAATTGTCACCAGTGGCAGAAACACTTCTTTCTTGGGGGTCAAGGTGAGTGTATGTAGATTTCTATTTATTATTCCATTTGACTTGGGTCTGTAATTGCCTGTTAAATGTTATGTACTGCTTTCTGGTGCTCCAAGTACATAACTGGTGGTAACTTTTGTAAATATTAGTAATTAAACAGGCAAATGGAAATGAATTCTCATATGAAAGCCTAATTTAATTTTGCTTTTCTTTTTTAATGTGTGAGATACGTTCAGGCGTTGACTGAAACTGAAGTTAAAATATGTTTTGTAAAGGATTTTAAATTCGTGGAGTGTGTCTGTAATGGATATCTCTTTCCTAGTGGTAATTAATCTTCTACTGAACAAAAGGTTATTGTGTTCTGTTAACATGTGTTTAGTAATATCAACTGACAGAAATAGGACAGGGAGGCAGTAGCATTTGGGGGCTTACTCTGAGTGGAGGATGTGCTTGATAACTGAGGTTACTGAGAAAAAGGCCAGATTTTTTTTTTTTGGGGGGGGAATTACTACAGTACAGAGTTTATTAAACTAAGAGTAGACACTTTAGGGAAGAGCCAAGACCCCAGAAAATTAACATGTTTGAGAGAAGCTTTTCTGAGGGCTGCTGTGAGCTCACACGGCATTTTGTGCAAATTAGACAGTCACCCCTTCTGCAAGTGCTATGCTTCCGTCTGATGGAAAACTGCTGGACTATACTGAGTTTTAGAATAAGACACTTTATTGCCATATGCAGGGAAATTTCAATTTAAATAAATTACATTCCCTTAATTTATCAGAGTTGTAATAAAAATGCAATTTAAAGATAGTGGAGATGCTAATGATGTGATTGGTACCCCCTCAAATGTGGGGGCCTTGCATGTTCACACCCTAAACAACTGCTAGGCTGGCTTTGCTTTGTTGGAATCCAACTAGGACAGACTCCAAGGATGGGAGGCTTTCTGTTAAGTTCTGGTCATTGGGCACAGACAAGAGATATACTAGTTTGGGGGATGGCTTTGATTGTACGCTTAGATTTTATTAAAAGAATAGAGAGACAGCAGTGTCTGTAGTTTGGAGGCCAGACCCGGTGGGCTAAGCTTTCCAGGGATAGAACGAGGCAAGGAAAACTGAAATTGTGTTTTAAACCAACTCTGACTAAGTTCCTGTAAGTTAGTGGTATCAAGTGTATACTTCCAGATTCCCAGACACCGAGGTGGCTTTGTTCTTTACATCACCACCTCTGTGAGTTCTTTTCTCAAAGACTGTTTAAACGTGAGTCCCTCCCACTACGGTCAAAGGGAGTTGTATTCCAAATGTTCTTGTGTTTGTAATTGGTGGCTCTTCCCTACTTGCGAGCTTTTATAATTGGTCTCCTGATGAGAGAACAGCTGTTATGTTGTTGTCGATGGGTAGATGTTTTCTGACAAATACAGGGTAAGAGGTATAGCAATATGTTGGGACCAGAGATAGAGCTGCAGGTGGAGAATGTGACATGATCGATGTGTTACTGAAGAAAAAAAGAACAGATATGAGAAAAAAATAATACACTGGGAATAGTGGGAGTGGGTACCTCAACATGGTAGTTGAGGTCATGGGCGGACGTGGTGGTGGTGGAAGGGATGGTCGAGATGGTGGTGGCCAGTGGGGTGGCCATGGTGAGGGCTGGCAGCAGCTGCCCTGATGCGGATGACTCATAATAAGGGAGGGAATATAGGAGATGGAAAAGATACCAGGCCATAGATGCAAAATATACGGCCTAGGAAAAAACTTTGGCTCCCTTAGATGCTGATGACAGAATCGATTAGAGGGAAATTTAAGGGGCTCCTCTTTGTAGAATACTGAGGTAGCTTTCTTACTGTATCATTTATTCATCCCTTCATTTCAGGAAGACATCACCGGACCTTAAGAGTGACAATAACAAGACCTTAGAGAGGAGTTACAATTCCACTGAATGCTGATGTTTATGTCCTGTGTTCCTGCTTGAGGTCCACATTTCGTGTGTGTGTGTGTGTGTGTGTGTATGTGTGTGTGTGTGTGTGTGTGTGTATTGCAGGGTATGATACTCTAAATACAGAAGTAGAGGAGCTGATGATCAGCGAGAGAACCATTGAGGTGATTTAGGAAACTGGCCCTGGTGTTATTGCATCTGTAACCTTCTCTCCATCACCTGTACACAAACATGATCTGTTTTAAAGAAAGAAATGAGGAGGATTCTTTTTAGTGAATGAAAGGGGCAGAGGAAAAGGGGAAAGAGGTTCAGGGAGGCTTATATGAGTATTTCTTCTCCCTCAATCCCCCAGATAATTGCTTAGCTATCTATTTCACTTTGTATAATATTTTTGATTTTTTTCTTTGCCTTTGCAATACCAAGAAATGAGTGAGAATATGAAGACATTCTGTCTAATTTTTGGCACCTGTGATATTGAGCTAATAATTTTTCCTTATTTTTCAGTAGGGAGTAAGAGATTTGCTACCAGAAAAATATTTGTGAAGACACCAGCTTAATACATGTTAAAATAAAACAACATTTCACAACAATCAGACATTCTCATCATCATTTATTGTCATAATTTTTGGATTGAAATATTTTATCACTCTATGACTCAAATAATTGTCTTGCTTATTTCTAACAATATCCTTTATGCCAGGGGTCTCAAACTTGCGGCCCGCGGGCTGCATGCGGCCCACCGAACAATTTTGTGCGGCCCGCAGACTAATCCACGAAGTTCAAAATATTTTGGATAAAATTAAGTAAGCCTAGGGGCCTACTTGTATTTTTTATTTCTCTAGCATCCTAGCTAGATGTTAGCTTAGTTAACAGCAGTTGTGATGCGAACTACAGTTTCTGGTCGTTTTGTGACACTGAGTAAACTGCATGTACGATTGTGCTTGTTGTACTGATTTTTTTTTGTTTTCAACTGCAGTGAGAAAAGTGTTGCGTAACAGTTGCCTTTTGTAGACCTAGTGCGGCCTGCCTAACGGCTGTGATCTTGCTCTGTGGCCCACATGCTGAGTTGAGTTTGAGACCCCTGCTTTATGCTGATTATCTAAAGAGGTACATACTCTGCAACTAGAGAGATTTAGATACAGAGTAGCTCTTTAAAAAAGAGAAATTAGTGGGTTATCATCTGGTGAAGGTTCTTAGGTATGTAGACCTCATATATATATATGAGGTAGCTTTCTTACTGTATCATTTATTCATCCCTTCATTTCAGGAAGACATCACCGGACCTTAAGAGTGACAATAACAAGACCTTAGAGAGGAGTTACAATTCCACTGAATGCTGATGTTTATGTCCTGTGTTCCTCATATATATATGAGGTCTACCGGAAAGTTCTGTCTGTTTTTGGAATAAAACAAAATACAAATTTTTCTTACTGTCAATAAACTTTATTAAATAATATAATTGCCATTATTATTAATGATTTCTTGCCAGCGTGAGGACAATTTGTATATCCCATTTTTGAAAAATGTTTTATCTTTTGATGTGAAAAATTGAACCAGTGCTTGTTTGATATCTTCTTCATTTTTGAATTTTTTGCCCTTCAAAAAATTTTGTAAGGACAAAAACAAGTGATAGTCGGTATTATTCCTTCACCAAACACTTTCAATAAATTTCTACATGCTTCTGTAGCATTTCTTCCTTGTTGGAATTCGTAAAAATTACAGTGGTGTAAATGAACTTTATCAGTAGCCATGGGTACACTATCGCTTCACACATAAGACTAACGTGAATCAACTTTGTTTTAGTTAATTTGCTACGTCAGTATGTATACATTAAGTGATAAAAATAGAGAGGCACACATGCACCAAATAAAAATGTGCTTACGTGTCGAAACTTGTGATAGAAACGGACAGACCTTATATCTGTCTATCTATCTATCTATCTATCTATCTATCTATCTAGATACATTCTTAGTAAGATTTAGTAAATTCAGCAGGTCCTGGCATGAATGTGTTAAGTTTTTTCATTCTTGTGTTTATGAGAAACATGAGCCTGATGTATCCTAGCGATTTCTTCAATGTTTGGGCATATATTTGAAAGGCAAACTCTCATTTCCTCGTCAATACACTGAAGAATTCCTCTCTTTTTACTTTTAATTCTGTTGAGTGTAGAAAACCCACACCATACATATCATCTTAACTTTATACCAAACAAAGGATAGAAGAAACTTGCCTCCAGTCTTTCCCGGGAACATGGGGGGTAGTGTAAACAATCCAGCACCACAGCTTAACAGCCTTTTGCAACCTAATCAGGCAAGTGAGATGGGGGGTTGGGCAGACTGTCAGCTTGCAGCCAATTCCCCACACCTCTGTCCCCCAAAAATCTAAACTCCAAAAGCCCTGTTGGTTTTTTGGTCCCCAACAGGCACATATTTCTCTAGAATACCATAGGGCACACCTGGAAATCTTCTAGGGCACACCAGTGTACCCTGGTGCACACTTTGAGAACCACTGCCTTAACCACTTGGCTTTACTTCCTTTGGACACTGGACTGAAGGCATCTCTTAAAAGTTTTTTTTTGTTTGTTTCTTGAATTCTGTTAGTTTCAGTCTAGCCTGTTTCATCTCCCATAATATGAAGCATGAGTGCTTCATGCACAAAACTGCTTTAAAATTGAGCAGGTGAATTCTGCCATTAGAGGGCACCAGCTGAACCAGGCTGGCGGAATTCTAGAAATAAATTTATACCATGTGATGCACTGTGCCAGAACTGTAGGTTACAATTGGTTTCTCAGAGACCTTTGAGATTTTTTTAAAGAGCATATGTTTTTGTCCACCAAAGAAGGACCTGTGGTTCTGAAATAGCAAAATGTCCTCAGAGTTTGAGTATGTGAAGAAACTTAGCTGTGCGTGTGTCTTATTTTCTGCTTTAAAATTATCCTCAGGAGTTGATTAGAAGCATCAGGGTCTCGGAGTCCATTGTTTTGGGGAAGGCAAGGTTAATATTTTTCCCAATCCCACTTTTTCCTCGGGCAAAAAACACAGGAGAAAAAAAGGCCATACATATATTAGTATTTAAATCCATAGATCCAGAGCGCAAACATTTAGGGACTTGGTTGCTGGGGGTGGGGTAGGCAGAGTCAGTAAATGTCACAGGAACGATTCAGTCAGGATGGTAGACACCAGGGAGGCTTCTTTGTTGTCTGTGTTTAAATGGCGCACAGGACGGCACCGCTTTCCCTGTGCTGCTCCCTCGTCCTGTTGGCCACACATTGTGACCTTGCCTCTGTAGCTGGGAATGACACCTGGGTTCTGTTTGATGCGAGGCCAGATTTTATTAAACTAGGTCATCGGAGCACACACACAGGTGCTTGGATCATACTGGCAACTGGCACGGTATCATGTTTGGTGATTAAATGGGCAGGCACACCAGTGGGCAGATGGAACGACTTCACTCCTGCTCTCAGAAGCGGATAGCATGGAGCAGGCTGCCAGCAAATGCTGAATGACAGCGGGGATCCTGGATAAGTCCCTGTCATCCTCTTCTGTCAGACGAGTTCATCGCCTTTAAAATTATCACAGAAACTACAGCTGAGTTAAAAATGGATGAGTTATTCCAATGCTTTGAGTTATTGTTTCCACTTGCACATTTGTAGCACAGTGTGCCCCCCCCCCCCTTTGAGAAACACTGAGAACCTGAGCTGACATCAGCCATTGGACTGCGATTTCCGGGAAGAAGCTGGAGACTTTGTATAGGGAGGTTGGTTGGATATTCATTTCTAGTTCTGCATTTGAAGGCTCAGTTTTGTTCCCATGATAGGAGAATGAAATAAATGGCTTTTAAAAAAATGACTTTTTGAGATTTGCTTTGGCCTAAAAAGGATTTCATCATATTTTTATAGTTATTAATCATTGTACTTAGCATCCTGATTTTGTTTTTTAAAACGTGCTGTGTGTGTATTTAATGTTCAGCTGCTGAGATAGGGTTGTTCCTCTGAGATACCTGGACGGGCGAACGGCCTTTTCAGTGGTGGTTGTTGCCCGCGTGGGTTGGGGAGCTGGCTGGCACGTGGGCGTCTGCCACAGGTCCTCGTCCTGTTGCTGTCTGTCCAGCCCATGCCCTGAATGTAGGCTCTACAAGGGCTGGTAGTCTGTTTATTCCTCCTGGTACTTCAGCCAATAGATGTCTGACACATGCTGGGTGCTCTGTGAATGTGTCTAGAACTACTGAAGCAAGATTCATGTTGCCCTTCTTGCTGCCACAGATATACATTGAGAAATTGAGGCAAGACTGACTTCAGTGAAGAAATGGAAAGAAAAACTTTTATAATCGTAGATAGAACTTAGTGGAGGCTCTGGCTTTGCAGTACTGTCCTTGACAACTTGGGTGCCTGTTTATGCTTTGTTATACCAACAGCTATTATCCTTATCACTCAGGATGAGACAGGTCATCGGCAACCCATGATGAAGGGTGACATGGAATTCAATGACGCTCTGGATTGTGTCTCAGCTGTGCCTTTTTGCAGTGTGTGACCTGACTTGTATTATGGTTTCCTCACCTGAAAATGGGGTACCTCCTGTTCTGCGTTCTGACAGGACCCGATGAGATAATGAGAAGGACACCCAGTATGTTACAGGGCCTGGCACTGAGGCAGTGTGGCCTCTCTCTTCCAAATAAGGTCACGTTTAGAAGTTCCTTTCAGAAACTGGCATTTCTAGACTTGTTAACAAGTTTTTTTTTATACTATAGATAATAGTTTTTTTTTTTAATTCCTCCCTCAAAATAGGGCACATTAAAGAGAGTGCTATACCAGAGTAGGGCTTCTGGGGTTATGATTTGGCTTTGAGGAGCAAGTCTAGGCATTTACATAACAGTACTGATCTGAACTAGTTTGTTAATGAACTGACATTCTTAAACATGGAAGCATGTGAGAGAAGACCATGGGAAATCTGAACCTTTGAGGCCTGCCAATCCAGGACAGCTTTCCCTTCAGTGTTTAGTTTAAAGGGATAGTAGTAGTTCTCTGTAATGAATAAAATGCTTGAGAGAATTACATTGGAAACACATGGCTAATTATACATTCTAAGATGTGCTTCAGTTCACTCGAGCATTTCAACATCAACCAAAATGTACAGATACACTTCTGAGTCCCTTCAGCTGAAGCTGTATGCATCCTTTAAATATTTGAGTTTTCTTTTTTTTTTAAATTAAATTATCTGGGCAGATTAACCTCCACAGACTATTATAAATGTGCAAATAATATGCCACAACAGTGGATTTTTACAGACTGCTTGTCAGAACTCAGGTGTTCTTTGCTTCATGCAGAATAATTTGTTATTCATTCAGAAAACAAAGCATCTTTCATTTATTAAGAAAATACATGATCAGCACAACCAATGCATTTTAATAGGGGAAGAGGATTAGGACTAATTGTCTTCCTGAAAGGCAGACATAACAAAATGATAGTCCACCAAGCTCCTGTCTTTATAGCATTTTATCAATACCCTGTGTGTGACACCTTCTTCCTTATACTATAGTTTTTTCTAACACATGTCATTTTCTTACTGAAAACTACCCTTCAGTGGAGTGCTCCGTGTTTCATTCGCTGCCAACATGATCTGATAAAATGTCCTGCATGTGACAGAGCTCATTCAGTAATGTGTGAGTGGAAACACTGAGGAGGCATGGAGGTCTGGAGTCACTGTTTGAGGTTCTCATCATCTAAGATGGGAATGGTGTGGAAGTGTTCATGTCCTTCTTAGGTCCTGGCTGAGCAGGGCACCCACCATACTATGTTTGGGATGACAAGAGAAGCCTGCCAGCAAGTCATCTACGCAACATTTTTTTAAAAAGTGAGAATATATTGAAATGGGTGTGAACAGTTAGGAGTTTCTGTAAATTAAGTTATTACCACTTGAATTTTTTGGTGGCACTTTGGTTTTCCTTGTCAGATAGAGTGCACAGGAGGAGGCGAGGATGAGGGTGGACTCTGCAGTTTGCTGCTCAAAGGGAAGGGACAGGGGACAGGGGGCATGGGAGCTCTGACAGAGGAGGACAGTAGTGGTCCAAAGGGGAAGGCAAGAGGGGTGAGGGCCACGAAGGGGTGGAGAGCTGCCTGGGGGAATGAGGCCTAGGGTATGCTGAAAGACGTTGAGATGACTTTGAGACTTTCAGGTTTCTTTTGGTTCTGTCAGTCCTTTCCTTGTTTGTTGTCTGCACTGTGCCTTGTCTTGTCATCACTGGCAGAGGGAAGGGGTTGGTAAAGAGTCAGCAAGGTGGTTTTGCAGGGCAGGCTCATTTCCTTCCCTGTGTGGTCTGATCCTCTGTCCCACTGTCCGAGGAAGCCAGGCAGCAGCCCTGGAGACGATGCCACCTTGAGGTTATGCTTTCTGATGCCAGCTGGGACTCATATAGTCCAGTTGGTCATTTGCAAAGCTCGGGCTCAGGAAGAGAGTGGGAGTGTGGAGTGCGGCTAGGCCTGCCCATGTGACAGGGCCCAGCAGCTCCCTGGGCCTTCTGCCTCTGCCGGCCTCATATTCTCTGACCACTCTACACATGTACTTACAGGATAATGCCCAGATTCCTCCATGTTTTACCTGCATACTCCTATTTTAGTGCACGTGTGTAAGTATTTAGCGACTACCTACTTTGTGATATTTACTATGCTAGATGCTGAGAACATGAAAGTAATAAAATTTGGGTTTTTTATTTTGAAGAATTTAGTTTAATGGGTAAGCCCAACATGTAAACAGCGCCTTAAAGGAATGTTACAGGGAGTGTTCACCGGCCCTCGTCCATCTTTCCCAGGCCACTCACAGTATGTTTGGGGGCTCAATCAGTATAGATTTGATATTGCTGTTTTATATCTTTTGACTATAATAGTCAAAAAGAATTAAATTATACTTTGTTGATGGTATCTTGTCTGGCAGGACAAGAGATTACTATTTTGGAAATGTTTTCAATAAAAGGGGTATCTGTGATTGCTGAGTTTAAAAGAAAATTAAATTAGGAGATTTTTCCAGTGAAGTTTTCTATTAATTATCCTCTTACAATATTCTCACCGTTCCTTCTCCATCAATTCCTCTACTATTGATGAAAGAATATTTTTGGCCGGAATGGTCTAGTTCTTAATGGGGGTGATCTTTCTGTTTCTCCCAGTGGACATGTGGCAATGTCTGAAGACACTTCTTACAACTGGGAAGATACTATTAACAGCTAATGGGTAAAGGCTAGGAATATTGCCTGCTGTTGTGTAATACACAGGTCAGCCCCTCACAAAGAATTTTCTGACCCAAAATGACAGGTATGCCAAGGTTGAGAAACCCTGGTCTGTATGAATAACCTATATTGCTCGAGTCACTAGAAAATTTACAGGATTCAAAATCAAGTGTGACCATAAAGATATTTTAAAAGATGATATTGAACAGAAGGGGGTGGAGGGTTGGTGGGAGGTGGAATGATTGGTGGTGATTTTATCACTCGAGCTCTTTTACTTTGGCCTTTGATGCATGCCTTTTAAAAAAATAACAAGCTTATTATTATTTTTTAAATTGATGAATCCATCAGATAAGTTGTTTTATTTGATTATCACTTAGCATGTTTGGGCCATGACTCATGTAGGGCTGGTGTCTCGCACAGACCCTGGAACACAGCACGCAGTTAACGTGCATTTGGTTGGATGGACACGTGAATGCATAGATGCGTCTGTTCCCAGAGATGGTGGTGTTTTATTTGTTTTCAGATCCCTCCTTTTGTGTCCTCATGGTTAGCGAAGTGGAAAGTGTGCCTCGAGAGCTCCTGCAGGACATTTCAAAGACTCTAGGAGAGTATTAGGTCAGTAAAGGGAAGACACCCGGCTCTCCAAAGGGGGGAAGCGAGAGAATCACCGGCTCCAGTCAGCTTGTCTGGGAAGCTGAACAGGCAGAACCATGCAGAAGTTCACGAAAGTCCACTTGGTCTAGAGCCACAGAGGACTATGGCGCAAACAAACAGCTGTAGCAGAAAGCAAACGCAACAGAAGTCCGGTGTAGGAAAACAAGCGGGCACACCCCGGAGTCCTAAGGGGAGAAAAAACGGACTGATACAATGCGGGCAAGCTCAGACAGCCCCGCCCCGCTCCCGGGGCACCACCCCTGCCGGTTCTGCTGGGATCTCTGCGCAGGGTCTTTCGCTGGTTTCCTCCAGGAACCCTGCTCCAGCCAGGCAGGCCTCTCTGCCTGTGCTCCCAACATTCCTCGTGCTGTTTGCGCCCCATGTTCTTCTGTCCAGAATGCCCTTTTCTCCTTCTTTTCTACATTTGAGTGTTTTTTTACAAGACTCAGCTCAAGTTCTATGCCCTTTGTGAAACCTTTCCTAAGTTAGCAATCTTTAAGCCTCTGAGTCCTCCCTCCCCACAGTCCTTATGGTTTATCACCGGGGCTTCATGGGGACCCCTGTCAGCATGTTGCATGTGGACTGAGTCCTGGAGTGTGGAGGGGAGAGATGAGGAGAGGTGAGGACAGTACCAGGAGGACTCTGCTCTATGGAACCCTCTAGACTTTTAAAAATAATTCATGGGGGAAATAGGCATCTTTTTATGGTTGTTGAAGCAGAGAGTAAAGGTAGAAAAACATCCCTCTTCTGTCTAGCAAGTGCCTATTGGGTGAATGCCTGCTAGGCAAGCAAGGCATTTTTGGCCAGTCTGCACACAGCACCCTGTGTGCTGGCTTGAGAGCTGCTGGCGTAAGATTTGAGTTACAGTCCTTATCTGTACAAAGAAGGGATGTAGAGTGCTTATAACTTGTCTGCAAACTAGAGACGGACAGTACTGTAAATGCTGTCTAACATTAGGCAGAGGTAAGGTCCTTATGTACAGTGTAGAATATAGCCAGTTCTTGTTTTCAGGTCCAGGAACAATGTGGAAGGTGTGTATGTCTTTTGCTGTGCCCTGGTCTTGACTGCAAGCTCAGGGGGAGACGACATACTTTGCTGATTGACCAGAACCAACCCCAGTGTCTCACCAGGGACCCTCTTTCTAGATTTGCCTTGGAACTTTATAATATTGTGTGACATTCTCAGCAGCAGCGGTTTTTGGTCAGCTGTGTTTAGAAGAGCACTATTAAATGCATAAATTACTTAGAAGATAGGCTTAATAGTAAAGTGTTAAGCAATAGAAGGCAGAAGAGACTTGTAAAAATGTGAAGTGTAATTTTGGTACAGAGAACTTTCATTCTTTATGCAGCATTTCTTAAATATGTCTTGAAACCAGCCAGGAGGTCAGTCTTTAGACAGTTGATTCATTTTACAGTGAAAACTTAGATACAGTAAGATTAAAACCTCATGCTCTCATACCTGTTCTTATTACAAGTACTTGTTTTCTATTCATATGAAAACAATGGGTAGAAAAATTGACCTTGATTTTTGTATTCAGAGTATTCAGTTGCCTGTTTACCATGGTTCCATTTATTTCTCAGTGAAAATTTCCTTTTTTGTGTGTGTCACTTTAGTGTAGCTTTCAGTTGCTAAAGAGGAGAAGAATATCACTATTAAATTAGAATGATACCTTATTTGCAAGTTAAAATATATTCTGAAAAGGCTGAAAGTTTATTCTTTCCAGAGCTTGTTTGTTCTGTGAGGGCTATGTGGTGTCTCTCAGGGTTGTTTCTATACTGCGGTTTCTCCTGGGTCTTAGCAGTAAGGTATATTCCTGCTCTGGCCAAAGCCTTGACTTATGTCAGGATAGGAAGTAGAAAAGGGTGGGGACGTGTGGCTGGCATGGCCCTATGAGATATAGGAAACCCATAGCATTTGCACAACTTAAATGCAGAGCTAGTGATTCTGAAAGATTCTAAATTGTATTTTTGTTTATTATTTTTATAAATTGTATTTATTGATATTAGTGAGAGAGAAAGGGAGAGAGAATGAGTGAGAGGAACATTGATCTGTTCCTGTACATCAGTGGTCCCCAACCCCTGGGCTACGGACCAGTACCGGTCCGTGGGCCATTTGGTACCGGTCTGCAGAGAAAGGATAAATAACTTACATTTTTTCCATTTTATTTATATTTAAGTCTGAATGATGTTTTATTTTTTAAAAATGACCAGATTCCCTCTGTTACATCCGTCTAAGACTCACTCTTTTTTTTTTTTTTCTTTGTATTTTTCTGAAGCTGGAAATGGGGAGAGACAGTCAGACAGACTCCCGCATGCGCCCGACCGGGATCCACCCAGCACGCCCACCAGGGGCTACGCTCTGCCCACCAGGGAGCGATGCTCTGCCCCTCCAGGGCATCGCTCCACCATGACCAGAGCCACTCCAGCGCCTGGGGCAGAGGCCAAGGAGCCATCCCCAGCGCCCGGCCATCCCTGCTCCAATGGAGCCCCGGCTATGGGAGGGGAAAAGAGAGACAGAGAGGAAGGAGTGGGGGACAGAGAAGCAAATGGGCACTTCTCCTATGTGCCCTGGCCGGGAATCGAACCCGGGTCCCCCGCACGCCAGGCCGACGCTCCACCGCTGAACCAACCAGCCAGGGCCTAGGACTCACTCTTGATGCTTGTCTCGGTCACATGATACATTTATCCGTCCCACCCTAAAGGCCGGTATGTGAAAATATTTTCTGACATTAAACCGGTCCGTGACCCAAAAAAGGTTGGGGACCACCGCTGTCCATGATCTGACTGGGGATTTAACCAGCAACCTCTGTGCTTTGGGACAATGCTCTAACCAACTGAGCTATTCTGCCAGGGCTAAATTGTATTTTTAAATACTACCATGTAAGCACATGGACATTGGTGGAATTCTTCTTAAATGAGCCAGTGTGCCTGAAGCCCTGGGGTTGCTGATCCACAGAGCTAGAAAGTCAGAGTGCTTGTTTCAGAAACAAACGGTTATGTGTGTACATGTATGTGTATAACATATTCAGAAAATGGTTATTGAGTGAAGGTTATATATTGGGTACTATGCAGATGTCATGGATACATAGGAAAGTATGATAAGATCCTTGGCTTTCAGGAACTTAAGAGTCTAGAGAAGGTATGACAGGTGAACAGGCAGTTATGGTGCCTGTGAAAAGGGCTCTGACCAGGGTCCTGAAGTGTATATAGTTCTGAAGGCCCTTCTTAAAAAATGTCCAAAATTACAAAAATAATTAGATGGAGGAATGAATGTTTATTTAGAAGAGGCATATGTAGGTGAGGAACCCTGAAGTGTTGGCCCCCATCTGTGGCCCGTGGGCAGTATCCGGCGAGGCTGGGAGGCCCTGAGAAGGACCCAGCGCCCACTTGTGGGTCTCGGGACCCCTTCTTGGAAGAGGCAGCACAGCGGGTGTGTGTCATTTCTACTCTTGCTCCCTTAAGAGCGTTCTCCACACAGCAGCCAGATGGAGCCCCTGAAACCTGCTTCGGTGACACCAGTCCCCTTTCACAGTTTCCACTTGCTTTTCATCACAGTCAGAACGAAACCCACACCCTTCTTCCTTCTCCCTGTCGTTCCAAGTGCTCCTGCTGCTGGTCTCGCTGTTCTTGGAGCTTGTCAGTCATCTTCCTGGCTCAGGTTTGCACATGCCATCCCTCTGCTTGCAGGACACCCCCCTGCATCTTGTCCTGCACGTGGCCCACTCCATCCTGTGTGCAGTGAGGCCAGCAGCCTCCCTGACCATGCCCTCTGAGGCAGCCCTGCCTTCTCTGCCCTCTTTGTTTCAACGTCTCTTCTCAGAGCATCATCACTACATTACACACCCATTTGCTTGTTTCCCCAATTGCAGGGTCAGTTCTGGGGTCATGTCTTGTTCTCTGCACACAGGAGACCTGCAATTAATTTTGGCTAGATGAAAAGGGGAATGAAGGTAATGGAGAAACAGGGTTTGGAGACAGCATTAGCTAGGAGTTTTGTCGTCAGTGGCTTGTGCAGAGGAAAGCTAACCCTCTTCTGGGGCTGTAAATATTTTGAAAGGCTATAAATATATCTGTTTCTGAACAATATAAACTTTAAGAATTTTTAAATCCTCTGGAAAAAATTTCTCTGCTACCTGCCTATAGACAGACAGCATAAGATAACCTGAAATATGTCTAATATTGTACTATCATTAACACCCGTATTAAATGTTTTCTGTTTCAAATTCTTCATTTGAGTTTGGTTGGAGGAGAATTTAAGTTTGAGAAGTAGGAAAAGAGACAAGTGTGGTGGGGGACTATAATTTTAAAGGGGTTAAAAATCTCATATACAATTTTTTCATCTGTTAGTTATGCATTTGTTATGCTGTTTGGAAATGTATTTGATCATGAAAGCAGCATGTTGACCATGAAAGTGACCTCTTGTTCCTGATGGTCTTATATCCTCTTTTCTAGGATGTTTTTTACTGTTTTTTCTTTTATTTTTTCTCTTTTCTTTTCCTTTCCTTTCTTTTCCTTTCTCATTCTTCTCTCTTTCTTTTTTGAAAGAGACAGACAGACAGGGACAGACAAGAAGGGAGAGAGAGATGAGAAGCATCAACTCACAGTGAGGCACCTTAAGTTGCTCATTGATTGCTTTCTCATATGTGCCTTGATTGGGGACTCCGGCTGAGCCAGTGACCCCTTGCTCAAGCCAGCAATCTTTGGGCTCAAGTCAGCAACCATGGGATCATGTCTATAATCCCACACTCAAGCTGGTGAACCCGTATTCAAGCCAGTGAGCCTGCACTCAAGCTGGCAACCTTGGAGTTTTGAACCTGGGACCTCATGGTCCCAGGTCAACTCTCTAGCCACTGTACCACCACTGGTCAGGCTCTAAGGTGTGTTTTCCAAAGTAGGTGCCATGGGGAGTGGGGCTCATAGAATTCCTTTAGGGATACAAGATGAGACAGAAACTAAGCTTTGTTATATTTTGTTATATAAACGGGCATCTTCACTTGTTCACCTGTGACATTCTGAGCTGAGGTGTCCTGAGGAAGCAGTGGGAGATCACATCTGAATGAGAATCATGACACCTGCCCAGCTCTGTCCATGAATACAGGGTCAAGTTGATTTAAAATTGCATGATTTATTTTTAACTAAATTAACCTCCATAAAATAGATATGTGGCTTAGAAACCAGAAACTGTCATACTAACAAGTGAGAGTACAAACAAACATCAAGAAAACAGTGTATTAGCCTGACCAGGCATTGGTACAATGGATAGAGTGTCGGACTGGGATGCAGAGGACCCAGGTTTGAGACCTCGAGGTCGCCAGCTTGAGCATGGGCTCATCTGGTTTGAGAAGAAAGCTCACCAGCTTGGACTCAAGGTCACTGGCTTGAGCAAGGGGTTACTTGGTCTGCTGTAGCCTCAAGGTCAAGGCACATATGAGAAAGCAATCAATGAACAACTAAGGTGCCACAACGAAAAACTGATGATTGATGCTTCTCATCTCTCTCTTTGTTCCCGTCTGTCTGTCCCTATCTGTCCCTCTCTCTGACTGTCTCTTTGTCTCTGTAAAAAAAAAAAAAAAAAAAAAAGAAAACAGTGTATTAGATATTTTTTTACTACCCATTGTATGAGAATTTCCTTAGCCAAGTAAAAGGCTGTGATCACCGAATCCTGTTGGAAAAGAAGTTGGCCAAAAATTCAAAACCATCAAGAAGATGGTTTGAAATGAGGATTTGTAGCTGTTCTTGCAACACTGTACCTTGTCCTAATAGGATAGTATATGTCTTCTTACATTAGTTGCTGGTCAGAATATAGGTATATACAATTTATAAATAAACAGATGTATACATGTTGAGGGATGCTCAAAGTGTCTTACTGCCAAGGAATGTCCCTTCTAGAAAGTTTAGTGTCCACTGCTTGAGGGTCCTGCTATTCAAAGTGTCCCCAAACGTGGGAACTTGTTAGAAGCGCAGCATTTCAGGCCCCTGCATTAGACCTCCAGAATCTGAGCCACATCCCAACAGGTTCCTGGTGTTTTGAGGCGCATCACAGTTTGGGCAACGCTGCTCCCGGGCGTATTTCATCACACACTCCTGTGCTTTTGGAATCAGGCAGTGATTCCCCACACAAGAAATTGTGAAATTAAGCCTGATTTTCTTTTTAAAATTGAGATATAATTGACATAACATATTATCTTAGTTTCTGGTATACAGCATAATGATTTGGTGTTTGTATATACTGTGAAATGAACAGTATAATATATCTAGTTAACATCCATCAGCAAATATTTTAGATGTTTTTTCTTGTGATGAGAACTTTTAAGATCTTAGCAACTTTCAAATATGCAATATAGTGTTCTTAAATATAACCACCATGCTGTGCATTACATCCCAATGACTTACGTATTTTATAACTGGAAGTTTGAATCTTTGCGCATTCCTCACTCCACCTCTGGCAACTGCCAATCTTCTTCCTGTGTCTATGAGCTTGTTTTTTTTCTTTGGTTCTATGTATAAGTAAGATCATATGGTATTTGTATTTCTTTGTTTGGCTTATTTCAGTTAGGTTAATGCTCTCAAGATTGATTCATGCTGTTGCAAGATTTCCTTCTTTTTATGGCTGAATAGCATTTCTTTGTGTAAAGATAGAAAACATGTGGAGTGGGGTAACCAGGATGCAAGTGGGCTTTTAACTAATGCCAGGGGTCAGCAAGGCCCAGAGAACAGATGCCTTTTAGGGATTAAGGGGGCATAGTAATCATTTGGAAAGTCAAACTACAGAACTGCCCTTATTAAATTTTCTAACAAATAAAGAATGAAAATACGTTAGCTGTACCATGTCTTCTTTATCCAATCACTTATTGATGGACGTGTAGGTTGCTCCCATATTTTGGCTGTGGTAAAGAGGGTATTATGGTAAGTGAAATAAATCGGAGAAGACAAATATCATTGCCAGAGGGGAGTGGGGTTGAGGGGTTGGGTGAAAAAAGGTGAGGGGATTAAGAAGTTAAAATTAGTTATTACAAAATAGGGATGTAAAGTGCAGAATAGGGAATACAGGAGGTCCTCAGGTTATGACAGTTTCGACATATGACATTTCGAATTTATGATGCTCACTCTCATAAAAACTTTAAAAAATTGAGACGTGAGTGTTTCGGCTTATATTTTAGCATTGTGCTTATGGACTATGTGGGCAAACTAATTTGGTTGCACGTGGTGGAAGAATACGCAGTAGTGCCGTATATGAATGAGGGCATTGGCGTCCCCTGGTATGCTTACCTACGCCGTTGTGCCTTAGTTGTGTTTTTATGTTCTAGATTATGATTTTACTACTGTGTTAGGATAGCTAAGTGACTTAGGCTAGGGTGTGTTTTGACTTACACAAAAATTCAGGTTATATCACTGTCATAGGAATGGAACTGTGTCATAACCTGAGGACCCCTGTATGGTTAATAACACTGTAATAACTGTTGTTACCAGAACCAGCCAGGGTTTGGGTTGCCTGTCACCCCAAAGCCAATCACAGTGATGAGGACCAAGTGGAATATGAGTGTCTTTAATCAAATTGCCAGCAACCTGAGAAGTCAGTGGACTTTAGGTCCAAAGAACTACTTTAACACTTACACAGTGCTCTTCCTATAGGGTTCAGGGGCTGTTAGTAATTGTGCAAGGGCAAAGTCTGAGCAGTTAGTCATGTAGACAAAGAGGTAATGAGGTGCTTTGTTCTTGAGATAAGGAACCACCTGTCTTTGCATTTCTCCTGTGATAGAGGGGCTCAGACTGGCTATTCCTTCTCAATCTTCGAGCCTTTCATGAGCACTCTTCAGGGCTGGGCTCTTCCCAGTTGCTTACAAGGACACTAACCAGGCCTACTGCAAAGATAAATGTCTCCCTACATTTCAAAGGGGAAGGCCAGGGAGCCATTAAAAGAGAATAGCAAGCAAATGTATCAATTAACTATTTCCTAATGCTTACATAATTTCCTAGTGGCTACTATTACTGAAAATAAAATTTTAACTCTTGAGAAAAAAGATGGCAGCGGAGTAGGCGGATGCACAGATGCCCAGCTCTCACCACCGAACTGGAATACAAATCAATTTAGGAAAAATCAGCATGAAAAACCAACTCTGAACTGCAAGAACGGCTCTCAAAAACCAAGGAGCAAAGAGGAAATCACAGGAGTCCCGGTAGGGAGCCCTTGAACCTCCTCTGCTTGCCAGAACGGAGGGGTGGGGTGGGGCTGAGAGCCCAGAGAGGATCTCGGAGGGAGGGGAGCAGAAACTACTGCTCACAGCCACTTGCCTGGCGACCAGGTGCTTTGAAAGGACCAGCTTATCTCCCAGGTGGAGAGGACAGGGAGAGGGACAGACTGTGAGGGGATAAGGAATGCAGGAGGTGAGCTAAAAGGGCTGACTCATCCGTGCTGGGGGAGGGACTGAACCTTTCACAAAACAGAGCTGAAGTGCTTCCGGATCAGAGACCTCCAGACATCTCTCCAGCTCCAATCAGCGCAAAAAGAGACAGCTGAAAACAAGAAGTGGGGAGGAGGGGCAGTAACTCAGGTCTCCATGGAGATTTGAGATACACCTCCCCCTACTGAAGCTGAGAAAACACCCTGCCACCAGTGAGTCTAGCTGGCTAAAGAGGCCTTCAGAGTCTCAGGTTACACCCACCACATTCCTGGATACAGTTTCAAGGAAGCCCCCTGCTGAGATCAGTAAACAAGACTATCACCTGTTAAGAAAACAAACAAATCAAGACTTCAAAGCTGCCCAAATCCGAAAGTGGATTACAAATAATAGCTGATACCAACCCAAGAAGACCTAGAAATAACACAACTGAAAACTGGAGGCAGACAACACCAAGCCTAGACTCAACCAACTCTACAAATAAAACAAACAAAAAAAGAAGATGAGAAGACAAAGGAGTGCAATCCAAATGAAACCACAAGAGACACCTTCGAGAGATGAACTGAGTGATATGGAAATAATTAAACTTCCAGATGCAGAGTTCAAAATAATGATTGTAAGGATGCTTAGGGATCTTAGAACAACAATGGAGGGGCAGTTTGAAAACCTAAATAAAGAAATAGCAAGTATAAAAAAGAATCAGTTGGAGCCGACAAATACAATATCAGAAATAAAGACCACAATGGAAGGAATTAAAAACAGGATAGATAGAGCAGAGGATCGAATCAGCAAGTTAGAGGACAACTGGAATGAAGGCATGAAAGCAGAGAAGAAAAGAGAAAAAAGACTCAAAAAGTCAGAGGAAACTCTTAGAGAGCTCTGTGACAACATGAAGAGAAATAACATCCGCATCATAGATGTTCCTGAAGAAGAAGAATAACAAGGGATAGAGACTTTGTTCAATCATATCATAGCTGAAAACTTCCCTAAATTAATGCAAGAGAAACTCTCACAAATCCAAGAAGCACAGAGAACTCCATTAAAGAGAAACCCAAAGAAACCTACACCAAGACACATCATAATTAAAATACCAAAGCTAAGCGATAAAGAGAAAATATTAAAAGCTGCAAGAGAAAAAAAAGTTATCACCTACAAAGGAGCCCCCATAAGGATGATATCCGACTTCTCAACAGAAACCCTTGAGGCCAGAAGGGAATGGCAAGAAATATTCAAAGTAATGCAGAACAAGAACCTACAACCAAGACTACTTTATCCAGCAAGGCTATTGTTTAAAATCGAAGGAGAAATAAAAAGCTTCCCAGACAAAAAACAACTCAAGGAATTCATTACAACCAAACCAATGCTGCAGGAAATATTAAGGGGCCTGGTGTAAACAGATCAAAGTGGGAAAAGAATACAGAAAAAAAAAAAAAAAAAGGAATACACCTTTAAAGAAGAAAATGGCAATAAACAACTACATATCAATAATAACCTTAAATGTAAATGGATTAAATGATCCAATCAAAAGACATAGGGTAGCTGCGTGGATAAGAAAACAGAACCCATACATATGTTGTCTACAAGAGACACACCTTAGAACAAAAGACACACATAGATTGAAGGTAAAAGGATGGAAAAAAACGTTTCATGGAAAGGGAAATGAAAAAAAAGCTGGGGTAGCAATACTTATATCAGACAAATTGGACTTTAAAACAAAGGATATAGTAAGAGATAAAGAAGGCCACTACATAATGATAAAGGGAGTAATCCAACAGGAAGATATAACTATTATAAATATCTATGCACCTAATATAGGAGCACCTAAATATATAAAGCAGACTTTGATGGATTTAAAGGGCGAGATCAACAGCAATACTATAATAGTAGGGGATTTCAATACCCCACTATTATTACTAGATAGATCCTCAAGAAAGAAAATTAACAAAGAAACAGCAGACTTATTGGAAACACTAGATCAACTCGATTTAATAGATATCTTCAGAACCTTTCACCCGAAAGCAACAGAATATACATTCTTTTCAAGTGCTCATGGTACATTCTCTAGGATAGACCACATATTAGGGCACAAAAGTGCTCTCAACAAATTTAAGAAGACTGAAATCGTATCAAGCACTTTCTCCGATCACAACGGCATGAAACTAGAAATGAATCACAACAGAAAAGCTCAAAAATTCTCAAACACATGGAAACTAAATAGCAGGGTGCTAAATAATGAATGGATTAAGAATGAGATCAAAGAAGAAATAAAAAAATTCCTAGAAACGAATGACAATGAGCATACAACAACTCAAAATTTATGGGACACAGCGAAAGCAGTGCTGAGAGGGAAGTTCATAGAACTACAGGCACACTTTTAGAAGTTAGAAAAAGCTCAAATAAACAACTTAACCCTGCATCTAAAAGAATTAGAAAAAGAACAGCAAGTAAAGCCCAAATGTAGTAGAAGGAAGGAAATAATAAAGATCAGAGCAGAAATAAATGACATAGAGGCTAAAGAAACAATACAGAAGATCAATGAAACTAGGAGCTGGTTCTTTGAAAAGGTAAACAAGATTGATGAACCTTTAACTAGACTCACCAAGAAAAAGAGAGAGAGGACTCAAATAAATAAAACTAGAAATGAGAGAGGAGAAATAACAACTGACACAACAGAAATACAAAATATTGTAAGAAAATACTATGAAGAACTGTATGCCAAAAAACTAGACAACCTAGATGAAATGAACAAATTCCTTGAAACATACAATCTTCCAAAAATCAATCTGGAAGAATCAGAAAACCTAAACAGACCGATTACAACAAAGGAGATCGAAACAGTTATCAAAAAACTCCCAACAAAGAAAAATCCGGGGCCCGATGGCTTCACAACAGAATTTTACCAAATATTCAAAGAAGAACTAACTCCTATCCTTCTCAAACTATTTCAAAAAATTCAAGAGGAAGGAAGACTGCCAAGCTCCTTTTATGAGGCGAGCATAATTCTCATTCCAAAACCAGGCAAAGACAACACAAAGAAAGAAAATTATAGGCCAATATCTCTGATGAATATAGATGCTAAAATCTTCAACAAAATATTAGCAAACCGGATCCAACAATATATGGAAAAAATCATACACCATGATCAAGTGGGATTTATTCTGGGGAGGCAAGGATGGTACAATATTCGTAAATCAATCAATGTGATTCATCACATAAACAAAAAGAAGGAGAAAAACCATATGATAATTTCAATAGATGCAGAAAAAGCATTTGATAAAATCCAGCACCCATTCATGATCAAAACTCTCAGCAAAGTGGGAATACAGGGAACATACCTCAACATGATAAAAGCCATCTATGAGAAACCCACAGCCAACATCATACTCAATGGGCAAAAATTAAAAGCAATACCCTTAAGATCAGGAACAAGGCAGGGGTGCCCCCTTTCACCACTCTTATTTAACATGGTCCTGGAAGTCCTAGCCACAGCTATCAGACAAGAAGAAGAAATAAAAGGAATTCAAGTGGGAAAAGAAGAAGTAAAACTATCATTATTTGCAGATGATATGATATTGTACATAGAAAACCCTAAAGTCTCAGTCAAAAAGCTACTGGACCTGATAAATGAATTCAGCAAAGTGGCAGGATATAAAATCAATACTCTGAAATCAGAGGCATTTTTATACACCAACAATGAACAGTCAGAAAGAGAAAGCATTGATAAAAGAAATCAAGGAAGATACAAACAAGTGGAAGCATATACCTTGCTCATGGTTAGGAAGAATAAACATCATTAAAATGTCTACATTAACCAAAGCAATCTATAAATTCAATGCAATACCAATTAAAATACCAATGACATACTTTAAAGATATAGAACACATATTCCAAAAATTTATATGGAACCAAAAGAGAACACGAATAGCCTCAGCAATCTTAAAAAAGAATAATAAAGTGGGAAGTATCATACTTCCTGATATCAAGTTATACTATAAGGCCTGATATCAAGTTATATATATGAGTATAAAACAACCTGGTACTGGCATAAGAACAGGCATATAGATCAATGGAACAGAACAGAGTACCCAGAAATAAACCCACAGTTCTATGGACAACTGATATTTGACAAAGGAGGCAAGGAAATATAATGGAGTAAAGACAGCCTCTTTAACAAATGGCGTTGGGAAAATTGGACAGCTACCTGCAAAAAAATGAAACTAGATCACCAGCTTACACCACTCACAAAAATAAACTCAAAATGGATAAAAGACTTAAATGTAGGCCGTGAAACCATAAGCATCTTAGAAGAAAACATAGGCAGTAAGCTCTCCGACATCTCTCGGAGCAATATATTTGATGATTTATCTCCATGGGGAAGTGAAATAAAAGACAGGATAAACAAATGGGACTATATCAAACTAAAAAGCTTTTGCACAGCTAAAGACAACAAAAACAGAATAAAAAGACAAACTACACAATGGGAGAACATATTTGACAATACGTCTGATAAGGGGTTAATAACCAAAATTTATAAAGAACTCGTAAATCTCAACACCAGCAAGACAAACAATCCAATCCAAACATGGGCAAAAGAGATGAATAGACACTTCTCCAAAGAGGACATACAGATGGCCAACAGGCATATGAAAAAATGCTCAACATCACTAATCATTAGAGAAATGCAAATTAAAACCACAATGAGATATCACCTCACACTGGTCAGAATGGCGCTCATCAACAAAACAACACAGAATAAGTGCTGGCGAGGATGTGGAGAAAAGGGAACCCTCCTGCACTGCTGGTGGGAATGCAGACTGGTGCAGCCTCTGTGGAAAACAGTATGGAGATTCCTCAAAAAACTGAAAATCGAACCGCCTTTTGACCCAGCTATCCCACTTTTAGGAATATACCCCAAGGACACCATAGAACGGCTCGAAAAGGAGAAATGCACCCCCATGTTTGTGGCAGTATTGTTCACAATAGCGAAGATCTGTAAACAGCCCAAGTGTCCGTCAGAGGACGAGTGGATTAAAAAGCTTTGGTACATATATACTATGGAATACTACTCAGCCATAAGAAATGATGACATCGCATCATTTACAATAACATGGATGGACCTTGACAACATTATACGGAGTGAAATAAGTAAATCAGAAAAAAACTAAGAACTACATGATTCCATACCTAGAAGGGACATGAAAGTGAGACTCAGAGACATGAACAAGAATGTGATGACAACAGGGGTGGGGGATGGGGGGAGGGGGGATGGGGTGAAGAAGGAGAGAGGGGTTGGGGGAGGGGAGGGGCACAAAGAAAACCAGATAGAAGGTGACAGAAGACAATTTAACTGTGGCGGAGGGGTATACAGCACAATCAAATGTCAAAATAATCTAGAGATGTTTTCTCTCAACATATGTACCCTGATTTATCAATGTCACTGCATTAAATTTAATAAATAAATTAAAAAAGAAAAAAATTTTTAACTCTTGAGTTCCCCTGTCACTTTGTGTAGTGCCAGGTGTGTGCTAGACTCATCAATGTGATTGCTTTGTAAATCATATAAATGCATAACCATAGATAGAATGCATGACACCAATATAATATTGAATGTCAAGTGTAATTGAAAATTTTAAAAAATTTTAAAAAGTACATTAGATGTAATCATATGAAAGCAATGAGCAAAAGACTTGTTCAGAGTTTTGATGCAGAGAGTGTGAGAAAGTATTTACAGAAGGACAGTATAAAGAAATCAAGGTTCAGAGAGGTGCCTGCTCCAGTTTAGGTTTGCTCCAGGGCTGTGCACCTTACACTTTCACATTGGTATCTTCCTTCCATCCATCCTTCCATCCATCCATCCATCCATCCATCCATCCATCCATCCATCCATCCTTTCCATAAATGCCTTTGAAGACAGGATGGATGGAGGCAAGCTTAGACAGAGGGTGCACTTTGCTGGACCAGGAGGTGGGAAAGCCAGAGTTGAAGCCAGATGTTCAGATTCTGTCTCTAGTGATGGATGGAGGTGATGAGAGAAGGGAAACAGCTAGGTGTGGAGGGGGCTAACCAGGAAGCAAAGGGCTCTATCTATACATGGATCAAGAGGAGGCACATTCAAGGGGTCAGGCTGCCTTTTAGGGAACAGGAAAGTTTAGATAATTATATGGGAGTTTTTAAAAGATGTCTTTTATGGAGCCTTTGTCAGACCCAGGTGCAGAGCTGAGCCCTGTACAGCCATCACATTCACCCTTCACACCAATGCTATAAGCTAGGTGTCGCTGCCTCCACCTCACAGGAGAAGCTGAGGCCCAGTGAGGTTGACCCCCAGGTGGGACTTTACTCTGTGTTGTCCCGATTCAGTTGTCAGTGCTGCAGGAGTTGGGTTGGCGAGAGGACTGTGCCCTGCCAGGGGCCTTGTCCCAGGTTAGATGTCTACAGACAGTCCCTATGATTGTCTGGCATGGTTGGATTCTTCAGAGACAGGAGGCACAGAAGGACTTCAGGGACTTCTTGGGAATCTCAGGCCTATGGTCCAGTCATTTCTATGGAAAATTTATGTGTGCAGCCCCAGTTAAAAGCCAGCCTGTCTGGGTGATACTTTGGTTCCAGGACTGGGAGCTCTTGGGTGCACACTGGCTTCTGGAGGCCCAGACGTATGGATGATTGCCAGGCTACTAAACTATAGAAATTAAGGCTTTTATGAGTTAGAGGTCCTTAATGTAATATGCAGTATATGTAGCTACTATTAAAGTTAACTACTGAGGTAAAACTTTATTTTCATAAAGTGTAATGAATTTTCAAAAGCATGGGGTAAATTCCTGTCACTGATGTTAAGAAAGACTATTTAAGGAGTTTCATGATGAAACATGACAATTTGCTTCCAGAAAATTGTTTCTGTGGAGTGATCAGGATCCAAAGAAGATGCCCACAGATTTGGGGGGACGGACAGGGGGAGGGACGCAAGCCTTTCTGAGAACATGTTACTCATGGAGCTCCAGAGAGTTGGGTTTTATTTCAGAATTAATCTTGCTGCTTAATAAACTTCATTCTCTTGACTTTTGTGGCCAAACGGTGAGCCTGGGGGAGGCGGTGTTAGGGGGAAGATTTTAAGTTGCATTTAGTGGTGGAGGTCTTTGACAGGATGCTTGAGAGCTGACCTCAGTGCTCTTTGCTATGTGTCCCCCCACCTGTAAAGAGAGCTTCCATCTGGACAGACAGCTGACCTTGAGCAACACAGGGGTGAACTGCACAAGTCCACTTATATACAAAGTTTTTTTTTCCCCAATAATTGCTGTAAATGTATTTTCTCTTTCTTATGACCTCCTTAATAATGTTTTCTCTTCTCTAGCTCACTTTAATGTAAGAATACAGTATATATAATGCATGTAACATACAAAATATGTGTGAACCGATGGTTTATGTTACTGGTAAGCCTTCTGGTCAAAGTAGGCTTTTAGAAGTTAATTTTTGAAAGAGTCAGAAGTTATATGCAGATTCTCTACTGTGCCAGGGCATAGGGGTCAGCGTCCCTAACCCACATGCTATTCAGGTGTCAACTGCATAATCAAAATATTTCTCTCTATATATATTTTAAGGGTCCTTATGCCTTGTATAGATACTTTGTTTTTTCCAGATAACTCTTCATTTTCTGTGAAAATAAGCGAACAACTCATTCTGTAGAGGAGAAACAAGTCAGCATTCTTCCTGGTCTTCCCTTGCCAGCTTCTTGCAGGAATCAGGGAGTTTGATTTTCTTCCTCTAGAGAGCATAGTGTCTGAAGAGACACAAACCAAGAAGGCCTGGTAACTCTCACACCATCATTTGTGTTGAGTCCAGACAGAGTAAGAGGCTTGGAACTGGGACCGAAGGCTTGGTGTTCAGACTCCATGTGAAAGTGTGATTAGGAGAGCGTGGACAGTCTGGTTGGGGAGCCTGTTTGCCTTGGCCCCGGGGAGCAGCAGTGGGAGCATATCGACAAAACGTCACCACCTGCTGCCCACTGCAGTTCAGACTGGCAGTGCTGTGCTTGTCCCCTCAGCTCGGAGTTGGTCTTTGGAGTCTGACTACTCCCTCTTCTCTGTTCTCCTCTGTGTGCTGGATTCTGGAGAAACTAGGACAAGACATTCTTTTTTTTTTTTTTAAAGACTTTATTCAATTTTTTTTTCAGAGAGGAGAGAGAGAGAAAGGGAAAGGGTTGGGGAGAGAGAAGGTGGTGAGGAGCAGGAAGCATCAACTCTCATATGTGCCATGACCAGGCGAACCCAGGGTTTTGAATTGGTGACCTCAGCGTTCCAGGTTGTGACACTTTATCCCACTGTGCCACCACAGGTCAGGGACAAGACATTCTTGTTTTGCTTGAAGAGAGTTACTAAACATACATGTGAAATTTCATCCTGTGCACACCCAGTTTTTGTAAACATTGCCGTCGGACATGTGACAGTGATTCAGTGTGTGCATCTCACGTTTGTGCTGTGCCTGTTGTAGCTCTTGGCTGGCAGCGGTAGCTTGGCTCGATGATAATGGGAGTCCTCACCAGCGGCAGGTGGACTGTCCCTTGCTGGTTCTATCATGTTCTTGTCAGGTAATCAGTCTAATAGGGAATCTTGTCAGTCCCAAAGAGCCAGCTGACAGAGATGGCTGAACCTTTGTCACTCAGGGTCAGAGCCAGCGGGGGTGGTGCTCCTTGCTCAGTGTTGGCCCTCCCAGGGAGAGTATATCTCTGGCTCCATAAACAGAGAAAGTGGTCCCCTGGCCTTAGGATGGTATACAAAATGGGAAGAAATATGTGGTGGAGTGGAGTGCATTTGCACTTTGAAAATGTGTAAGATTATATAGATGAAGGGCCTGTTTAGTGAGTAATTGCCAGACTTGTGTTAGAGCATTAACTGCAGGTAGTCCGCACCTTCACACTGGGCTGTGCAGGGTATTGTTCTGCATGTAGCTGCGAAGCTATGAGGCCAAACAGGCCTGGAGTGGGTGCAGCCTGTCACTTATAGCCAGGCAGCTGGCTTTTCTGAGTCTATTTCTTTTACTCAGAAATGGCGACAATAGCCAGCCAAAGGGTTGCTTTGAAATTAAATAGGATGCATGTGTATGTGTAAAGCTGGTGGTCGAGGCCAGGCAGGTTTACATAGGATTTGGGCAGATGATAGAGAAACTGTGGATCTGGAAAGTGTGGGGCCATACCCATTTATTGGAGGCTTGTAAGGACAGATGAGCAAATAAACAAAAAAGGGAAAGAGTTAATAAACAAAGGAAAATCTGCTATTCGCAGTTAGGACAGGGGAGCAAGGAAAATAGCACCTCACGGTGGTGAGAGAGCGATCTGAGAGAATCACTGCCCCCGGGGAAGCACCCAGAGCCTTATACAGGCTATACACACATGCCTCTGCCACGTGCTCACACACTAATCAAGCAAAGTGCTTGCAGCCGGTAAACCTGCAAGCAAGCCTAATAACACAACTCCCCACAGTGTGTATTAATACATTTTAAAATGCCTGAGATTTAAATAAGTAATCAGTAGTTGCTTTTATATTAGAATATGATCTTTGGGAATACTTTTCACAAATCTGGAACCTAGGATTTTCCTTCTGGGTTGTGTGTACTGGGCCTGGCACAGTGCCTGGCATCTCATGGGCATCGGTCAGCCAGGGGAAAGTTAGGATGGTAGTGTTCTCTGGGTTCAGTGACCTGAGCAGTACATGTGTGAGGGAGAATGACTCTAGAGGTTTGAATGGGGGTATGACCTCTGGGTGGGACCCACTGGGAACACGTGAGTGTGAAAAGGTGCCTGTGTCTAGTTTTCCCTGATCTTGTTCCCAGAGATTCCCAGACAGCCCCTTACAGGTTCTCCTCCTTAGATTTTTGCTGCCCACCTCTTTCTTATACATACCCAACTCCCAAAAGTATGTGGGAAAAATCCCTTCTTATTCTCATTCTTAATCTAGAGGAGAGAGGCTAACATTTTACAAATAACTTAATCAGAAATAGACGCTGGGTCACAGAGCTGGGAACAGACAGAGCTAAAATTTAAATGCAGGCCAGTCGAAAGCCAGGCTCCAGGTCACCTGCCTGTGGCACCACGTCTCACAGTCTCTCCTTACCTGAGGTGCTTGAGCCAGGCTGATGCTGACCCCTACTGACAAGGCTGCAGAAGAAGGAGTTGAGAAGTTTACAAAGTTCACTCTTACAAAAATTAGCATGTCAAAAAATCTTTCCTGCCTGTGATAACTCTGGTCTCTGGGGAAACAGAATTATAATGCAATGCCAGAAGCAGTAGACAAAACTTGCAGGCAAGTTGCTAAATTTAATGTGCTATTAATTGAGAAACAGGAACACATTTTATATTCAAAATGACTTCAGCTAAACGTGTATCAAAGAAAGATGTAATATAGATACTTTCTATGCAACTGATAATGTTGTTTTATAATTTCAAAGAGTCTATATTTAAGGAATTATCTTCACTCAGTGTGATGAAAAAGAGAAAATGCAAACATATACAAGTCATTCATGTGTGCTCTTGTCTTCTGTTCCCAGACATTCTGGAACTGTATAGGAGAGAGCTGTGACAATAAAGCCTCATCTTCATCTGCGATAGTTAAACCAGAGCCCCAGGCTCATGGAATCCAACATCGTTCCTGTCCCCACTTCTTCTTCTAGCTCTCCTGTCATCGCCTAAGTGCCTGGCTTCCTTGACTTGCAAGAGCATGTAGGCTCTGTTGTTCCACAGACACATAGATGGTTCCTTACTCCCTCACTCCTTTTTCTGAATCACACATGTCCGGTCACCCACAGCCCTCCCAGTCAGTTACAATCTGTTGGTCTGAGGGACACACCTTGCCCACCGGAATACTGAAGAGATTGACACAAATCATGACGGGGCCCAGAGGTCCTCCCTGAGCCAATAGGCAGAAACTCACAAGGTCATTAAGGCAGTGTGTGCCAAACCCGGCAAGCGTCTAATGTGGCCTGAGGTTTAGGGACTTGGACCTTAGGCAGGAGAGGTTAGTATTAACAGGTGGCCACTGCTGCTCCTGGGCTGTGGGCTCTTTGTAAGCCATGCACAGTCGTCTCCCTGTTTGCTTGGAGTAGGCCTTTCAGGGAGGAAAAGAGAACTCATTATAGCAGAAGAAGAATGTTTCACAGGTGCCACAAGTAGTTTTCTGCTGAAACAAGTCTGTTTTAATATAAAGTTGATTTTTAGCCGTTAGCCCCCAGGCAGTTCCTTCTCCGGAGTTCAGAAGCCACAGGTTAGGATCACTAATTATACCCTCCCAACTCTGGTTTTCATCTTCTGCCACTTTGCCCATGTCTGAGAGGCTACAAAGGTGAATCTATTTAGGTGAATTTCTAACCGCCCTTTCCTCCCCCCATTGCATATTCACCAATGCAGGAAGCTTTCCTATCAACAGATGCCAATTATGAGTTCACAATTGTTAACTACATAGTAACCATAACAAATAAAATATACAGGCCCACACAGCAGAAAAGGCAAGTGGGATTACTTTCTACACTATTTTATAAGGAAGGCAAGGTTAACCTGATGTTAGGTTATCAGATTAATCCATGTGGATGAAAACTTGAGTTATGATCATGTCTAGATGGGAGAGAGCACTGTGCTTCAAGAGTGTATCGTGACAGGTGCTTAGCACCTGTAGCGATTGTACTTTCCAGGTTTCCTGGCTCCTCACAGGTTGCTCAGCTTGATGAGGCCAGGTGCATCTGCTGTAACTTACCAGGTTCTGTTGTGCACTTGTTATTGTTGACAGGGTTCCACTTAGCACCTGGATGGTTCAGCATGCCTGAACGGCTGAGAAGGTGGTCACAGGCACAAGAGGTACTTGAAGATAATCTGCTGTTTGAGATACTGACACCCTTTATATTTATTGAGTTCCTATTATTTGTCTTTGATGACTGTGGGGCAGCTGTGTTAGGCTTGCTTGTGGGTTTACCAGCTGCAAGCACTTTGCTTGATTAGTGTGTGAGCACGTGGCAGAAGCACGTGTGCATAGCCTGTATAAGGCTCTGGGTGCTTCCCCGGGGCAGTGATTCTCTCAGATCGCCCTCCCACCACTGTGAGGTGCTGTTTTCCTTGCTTCCTTGTCCTAACTGCAGATAGCAGATTTTCCTTTGTTTATTAGCTCTTTCCCTTTTGTCCTTGCAAGCCTCCAATAAATGGGTATAGCCCGGCATTTTCCAGCTCTGCAGTTTCTCTGCCATCTGCCTGAATCCAACATAAACCTGCTTGACCTCGGCCACCGGCATTACACTGACCTCGTGTTTCTTTCCCAATATCTTAGACCTAGCTAGAAACAGGCCAATGTAATTAGTGAGGGGATTGATTGACCTCTAGAACTATATTCACTCCTATGTGGCCCATTTTATTTTATGATTTTATTTATTCATTTGGGGCGGGGGGAGGAGCAGGAAGCATCAACTCTCATATGTGCCTTGACCAGGCAAACCCAGGGTTTCAAACCAGAGACCTCAGCATTCCAGATGGACACTTTATCCACTGCTCCACCACAGGTCAGGACTCACATGGCCCATTTTAAAGCTACTGTGCTGTGTGCCCAGCAGTACCCTTGACTCCAGCTGGCTGTCTTGTCAGTGAATACTGGTGGTTACCAAGAATCCCAAATTGGATTGTGGGTGGTTTAGTTCAGCTAATATCATTTGAAGTTTCTGTTGCCCTTTCTTCCTTTCCCCTTCCCCTTCCCCTTCCCCTTCCCCTTCCCCTTCCCCTTCCCCTTCCCTCTTCCCTATTCCCCTTCCCTTCTTTCTTTCATGTGTGTCAAGAAGGGTAGCCATTTGATTTGGTATTTGTAATGCCAGTGGCCGAGGCCAGGCAAGTGTACATTGGATTCAGGCAGACAGTAGATAAACCGCGCAGCTGGAAAGTGTTGGGACATTCCCGTTTAATGGTGTCTCACAACAGCAGATGAGCACACAGGCAGGGGAAACCACCTCTCAGGCAAAGAAACAGCAAAATGGTCTCTCACAGTGGCGGGCAGGCAATTCACAATCTGCCATTTGCAATCCCCCTGAGCGCAAGCACCCATAACCTTACATAGAGTATACACACATGGCTCTGCCAGGTGCTCACGCACTAATCAGATAAAGGGCTTGCAGCAGGTAAACCAGCGAGCAAGGCTAACACAGCTGCCCCACAGTATTCCACTTCAGAATAGTATAATGGAGCCTGACTAGGTGATGCAGAATGGTAGAGTGTTGGACTGGGATGCAGAGGACCCAGGTTCAAAACCCCCAGGTTGCCAGCTTGAGCATGGGCTCATTCGGCTTGAGCGAGGGCTCATTAGGCTTGAGCATGGGGCTCACCAGCTTGAAAGCGGAGTCTCTGGCTTGAGCATGGGATCATAGACATGACCCCATTGTTGCTGACTTAAGCCCCAGGTCACTGGCTTGAGCAAGGGGTCACTTGCTTTGCTGTAGTGCCCCTCCCCCCCGTCAAGGCACATACGAGAAAGCAATCATGAACAACTAAGGAGACTAAGGAACCCCAACGAAGAATTGATGCTTCTCATCTCTCTTCCTTCCTGCCTGTCTGGCACTATCTGTCTGTCTCTCTGTCTCTGTCTCTGTCACACACACAAAAGAATAGTATAATGGAATAAGGGCTTAATGTACTGATTGGTTCATTCTATAAGAATTTATCCTCTGAATGAGTAAAAGCTGCACCAACTGATCGAGTGTTCTGTGAAAACACTGAGGGAAATACGCGAGCCTTCCTTGCATCCTCAGAACTACACAGGTGCCCACCATCAACACAGCAGAGGTCTCAGCACAGAAAAGGACACAAAAAAAGGACTTCATTTCTCTTTAAAATAGCTACTAAAAATAAAACGCTGTTTTCTGCAGTGCTGCATGGAGGTGGATCAGAATTGGAGGGAACAGAACATTCTAGCAGTTCAGTAAAATTATTTTGAGCAAAAACAAACCTGAGAGCTCTGGGTGTTACTTTAGCTTATTGTCTATTAGATGTGACAGTGTGGATGAGGACCTGTGTGAGCTGCCTCAGTCCCTTTCTTGGAATGAGATGGATAGAAGTCAATAATTATAGAAGAGGAAATCTCTAGGATAGATTCATCACAATGATTTTACCCTGTTCTGTAGGTTCCTGGGAGGAATTTGGGGTGATAGGAGGAAGATGAGAAAGTGCAATGCAGGTGACTGAGGCCAGGCAGGTTCACATTGGATTCAGGCAGATGCTAGAGAAACTAGCAGAAAGGGTTGGGCCATTCCATTTAATAAAATGTCACAATGGCGGACAAGCACATCAGCAGGGGAAACTGCCTCTCAGGCAAACAAACAGCACAATGGCCCCTCACAGTGATGGGCAGGCAATCCGCACATCCACAGTCCCCCTGAGTGCAAGCACCCATAGCCTTGTACAGGCTATGCACACGTGCCTCTGCCAGGTGTTTATGCACTAATCAGGCAAAGTGCTTGCAGCTGGTACACCAGCCAGCAAGCCTAACACAGCTGCCCCATAGAAAGCTTTGTGGGAGGTTCACCTCATGTTGTAGGATCTGCAGCATGGAATCCTGAATCTAGTTTCTTAGAATAAAGCTTAGACTGTTTTATAATTAATAATCCAGTATAGGGAAAACAGCTGTGGTTCAGCTTGCTCACTTGTTTTCTGGCTGCAAGCAGTTTGCATGATTAGTGCATGATCATGTGGCAGAAACCCATGTATGTGTAGCCTACATAAGGCCACCACTGTCAGGGGTAGTTTTTTTGTTGCTCACTCACTGCTGTGAGAAGAAGTTTTTCTCTGCCTGTTTGCTCGCCTGCTGTCGTGAAAATTCAGTAAGCAGGAATGGCCAATACCTTTCGGATCTCAGTTCTTCTGTCATCTGCTCGAATCCAGTGTGCACCTGCCTGGCCTTGATCACCGGCATTATACCTGGCATAGTGGGCAGGGTTCAGATCAGACTCATCTAGAACTGGCATTACATCCAGCTTTTCATTTACCTGCAAGGAATCAGAGCTGTGAAGCAAAAACAAAACAAAACAAACAAAAACAGACAAACATTTATAACAGGCCTTTCTGGTGTTTTATTTTTTTCATCATTGAATAAGTTTCAAACAAGTCATAATTGGTAAAACATAAGTAATTTAATATTCATTAAATTAATAGCTAAAGATTATGAATTTAAAAATCCTACTATGGTCCCTTGACAATGACCAAACTAAAAGATTTAAAAGGGGTGGGCCTGAAATTGTGCTTGATCAAGCAGTTACAGGGTTTTAAACTCACTAAATGAAAATGCCCCACTCAGATTCCTCACACTTGATGCCAGCCAGTACTTTAGAACCGGGGGCATTTCCCTCTGTCCTCTCCTGGAGAAGTTGGGCAGCTCCTACAGAGGGGGGAGTGTCAGCTGCTGACGGGCAAAGAGGAACCATCTTATAAATCTGTGATTAACAGTTTATTTTCATTGTATTCTTTGATTTTTTACCAATTGTTTTTACCTCCATGTACCCAATTGAAAGCTGCCAGTAATTTAATTTTTTTAATGAAGTTTAAAAAATAATTTTTTTATTCATTTTAGAGAGTGAGAGGGAGGGAGGGAGGGGGAGAGAGAGAGAGAGAGAGAGAGAGAGAGAAGGGGGGAGGAGCAGGAAGCATCAACTCCCATATGATCCTTGACTGGACAAATGCAGGGTTTTGAACTGGCGACGTCAGTGTTCCAGGTCTACGCTTTATCCACTGTGCCACCACGGGTCAGGCCAAATTTTTGGGATAGTATAGACACAGCAACTCTTGAAGATTATGAAACCATATTTGACTTAAAGTTTTTTTTTTGTTTGTTTGCTTTTTTCTAGAGAAGCGGGGGGGGGGGTTGGGGGGAGAGACAAGGACATCGAGCTGCACCAGTATGTGCCCTGACTGGGGAATCGAACTGACAATCTCTGTGCTCCAGGAGGATGCTCCAACCAACTGAGCTATTGTAATGCTGGTGGCCGAGGCCAGGCAGGTTCACATTAGATTCAGGCAGATGGTAGAGGAACTGCGAGCCAGAAAGTGTCAGGCCATACTTGCAAGGACAGGCAAGGAAATAAAAAACAGAAGGGAAACAGCTAATAAACAAAGGAAAATCTGCTATTTACAGTAAGGAGCAAGGAAAACCGCACCTCATGGTGGTGAGAGAGCGATCTGGGAGAATCGCTGCCCTGGGGAAGCACCCAGAGCCTTATACAGGCTACACACATGCGCCTCTGCCACCTGCTCATGCACCAATCAAGGAAAGTGCTTGCAGCTGGTACACCTGGGCGCAAGCCTCACACAGCTAGCTGCCCCATAGCTATCCAGCCAGCACTTAATTTTTTTTCCCTTTTTTAGAGACAGACAGAGGAAGGAGGGGAAAGGGAAGCATCCATTTGTTGTTCCTCTCAGTTGTGCATCCATTGGTTGCTTCTCATGTGTGCTCTGACTGGGGATTGAACCCGCAACCTTGTTTTGTCTGGACAATGCTCTTAACTGACTGAGCTATCCGGCTAGAGCCAAAGTTTGAAATAAAATGTAAAATTCTTTCAGGTAAATACAACTTACTGAACTAAAAGGGTTCACCACTTGGGGTGTTCTATTCAATAACAAAACATGGTGATAGCCTTAGATAGATTCATTTTCATTTATTTGCAGCAAATAAAGGAAACTGGATTCATAAACCCTCTCTCTGGAAGGGGGCTTAGGCATTGCTTATATACACTATTTGATTAATTGTTGATTTCTTTTTTGCAGTTGGCTACACTTATCCTGTTGGGTTCTTATCAAGCTCATTTTATTTACAGCTGAATCTACAAAATACAGTGCTACATTTTAATATTTAGCAAGAATAGCATTTAGTAAGAACTGCCCAGATGTAGAGACCCTTGTCCTATATAATTCAACTGCAAAGGTGCATGCATGTCTGTGCATGTGTGTATCAGCAGTGTAGGGAAAACAGCTGTATTAGGCTTGTTTCCTTGCACTTTGAATGATTAGTGCATAAGCACGTTGGTAGAGCCAAGTGTGTGTAGTCTACATAAGGCAGGGGTCCCCAAACTACGGCCCACAGGCCGCATGCGGCCCCCTGAGGCCATTTATCCGGCCCCCGCCACACCCGGAAGGGGCACCTCTTTCATTGGTGGTCAGTGAGAGGAGCATAGTTCCCATTGAACTACTGGTCAGTTTGTTGATTTAAATTTACTTGTTCTTTATTTTAAATATTGTATTTGTTCTCGTTTTGTTTTTTTACTTTAAAATAAGATATGAGCAGTGTGCATAGGGATTTGTTCATAGTTTTTTTTATAGTCCGGCCCTCCAATGGTCTGAGGGACAGTGAACTGACCCCCTGTGTAAAAAGTTTGGGGACCCCTGACATAAGGCATGGATACTTTCACTCAGAGTGGTTTTGAGGATTGCTTGCCCCTGAGGGGACATTTTGTTGTTCTTTAGCCTGCTACCATGACAGGCGGTTTTCCTCTGCCTGTTTGCTCATTTGCTCTTGTAAGAATCTAATAAATGGGAATGACCCAGCACTTTTCAGCTCTGCAGTTCCTCTACTATCTGCCCGAATACATTGTGAACCTGCATGGCTTTGGCCACCGGCATTACAAACAGCTTCACTTGTCTGTGAACTAGTTGGTAGTTTATGGAGCACATTTTCTTGTGCATGAGAATTATAGGTATATGTTCCAGGGTTTGTCCTCTGAGACTGATTGAGTACCTCTGGGTTGGGTTCTAATAAGTACTGTGCTATTAATAATTGGGCTATGGGTGACACACAGGCCCATGAGTTAAAATACCCCCCCCCCCAACACTGTGGCCCCAGCCAGTTAACTCAGTTGGCTAGAGTGTTGTCCTGAAATGCCAAGATTGTGAGTTTGATCCCTGGTCAGGGCACATATTGGAAGCAACCAATGAATGCACAACTAAGTGGAACAACAAATGAAAGCTTCTCTCTCTCTTTATTTATCTCTCCCCATCTCCTCTCTCCCTTCTCAGTCTCTCTAAAATCAATCAATTAAAAACAAACAAACTTGGCTTTAAAGGTGTGAACATGGCGCTAGTGGAGTCCCCTTTTGTTTTCACTGTGGTTTTACCTCTTCCCCCAATCCTCTAGGTCAGACCTTCACTTGTGTCAGAGTCAAATTAAAGTGATAAAACATCCTTAAAATATGAAATTTTCATATTAAGTTGGCAAACTGCTGTTCTCAGCATTTGTGCTTCCCTGTGGCGCTATGATTCCTATGTTAGAGCGCAGTAATGAGAGGCTGAATGTGGTGAAGCAAGTGGTTTTAGCACAAAGTATCTGCCATGGGCTGTACATTTTACCTGTGGAGAAAACACAACCTGTGCTATGCAACATGTGGGGTTTGGCTGATGCTGGGATCTTCTGTACCATGGAATGGATTATAGTATTTCTAGGGTATTCCACTTAAAAATGATCCATTAATTGGGCTGGCACAGAAAGAGCCAGAGCCGTGGTGTAGGGAGCAACTTGTTTTCCCCATGGTGACATTTGAGGGAGAGCGGGTGCACTGGAGTGATGACCTCCTGGGTGCTCAGCTGCTGCTGCAGTTTGTAATTGCTTTCTCTAGTGATTTGCTTGATGAAGAAGCTGAACTGTTTTCTTGAAAAAAAGACTGGAAACAAACTGAGGCTGTTGGAAAACTTTGCTTAGAATTTGAAGTTCTACTTATCTTCATTTCAAAAGCTAATGTAATATTTTTAGGGTTCTTACTTGTCTGTAAAAGGCCAAGTATGAATAAACATGAGAGGTAGTGTGTCCAAGGATGGTGTGTTTAATTTTTCATGAGGAGTGCATTTTAGTGCTTCCCAACTAGATAGTCCTGATGCTAATTAGCATGAAGATGTTTGCTATCTCCAGAGCACATGTGTGCCCTGCATTTTGTGTCTGTACCAAGATAGTCGCTGTTACTGGTGCCATTTACTGCACTATCTCCTTGTTTTGACCCTGTCTGATCTTAAATGGTAATTTAACCAGAGCTTACCTTAAGCAGTGTGACTTCTTTTTCTTCTGATGAAAATTCAGATGAGTGGTACATCATTTTCCTGAACTTCAAATAGTAGGTGGTAAGCGCAGATGGTTACAGATGCATGCAGGTGAAGGCATGATGGGAGCGAAGAGCTGTGTGTTGCCTCCTGCTTTCTGGCATGTTGTATTTTATGGGCTTTATTCTTGGTTCCTGTGGCACTTGTGCTTCTTGACTGTGTTAGAGAATGTGGTGGTTACCGAGGGGGAGGGGAGGAAAAAGAGGGAGGGGGTGGAGAGGGGAGGGGCACAAAGAAAACCAGATAGAAGGTGACGGAAGACTATATGACTTTGGGTGATGGGTATGCAACATAATCAAATGTCAAAATAGCCTGGAGATGTTTTCTCTAAACCTATATACCCTGATTGATCAGTGTCACCCCATTAAAATTAATAAAAAAAAGAAGAGCTCAGTTGCTGAGCAATGGAGCAACACCCCAGATGGGCAGAACATCACCCCCTAGGAAAAAAAAAAAGAAATAGTCTGTGTTAAAATACCAAAATGACTGATTCTTAGTTTTCAGTTAGGTTTTGAAATTTAATTTTAAATGAGTTGTAGTAAATACTTAGATTTGTTATAAACTCTCTTACCTGATTATCCTCTTTTAAAGATGATTTTAGATAAGAGTCAGAGAAAATAGTTGCAAAGAATGGTTTTTAGAGAAAGTGTATATAATTTTCATTTTCACTTTTAATAGTTTTAATCAAGTTTTTATTTTTTTATTGACAACTAGACAGGTTTCTATGCTTGGTAGTGATTGATAAAGGGTCCACAGAAGCATTATTGGTGACCCATCTGTATGGGATCCATGCCTGCATTTGAAAGTTGTTCCATTGTTCTAAAAACATATTAATTAATTGAACATTGAAACTGTGTGGCCCTGGCCGGTTGGTTTAGTGGTTGAGCGTTGGATGGTGTGTGAAAGTCCTGGGTTTGATTTTTGGTCAGGGCACACAGGAGAAGAGGCCATCTGCTTCTTTCCCCTTTCCTCTTCTCTTCTCTTCTCTTTTCTCTTCTCTTCTCTTCTCTTCTCTTCTCTTCTCTTCTCTTCTCTTCTCTTCTCTTCTCTTCTCTTCTCTTCTCTTCTCTTCTCTTCTCTTCTCTTCTCTTCTCTTCTCTTCTCTTCTCTTCCTGAAGCCATGGCTTGGTTTGAGCAAGTCGGCTCTGAGTGCTGAGGATGGCTCCATGGCCTTGCCTCAAGCACTAAAATAGCTCAGTTGCCAAGCAATGACCCCAAATGGGCAGAGTATTGCCTGATAGGGGGCTTTACAGGTGGATCCTGGTTTGGGCGCATACAGGAGTCTGTCTTTGCCTCCCTGCCTCTCACTTAATTAAAAAAAATTGTGAAATGAGTTTTAAGGTAGTTTTTAAGGACAGGAGTAGGATCATGAAGGAATCAAAATGCATCTTACACCTCCTACTGAAGCAAATGTTGAAGTTACATGAATAATCTCTAAGTCCCTGCAAAGTAATGAAAACATAAATGAAGTCTTAAGTCATATCTTCTGGACTTCAGCAGTAGAGGTGGCTGGAGGAGGGCAGAGTGGTAGTGAGAGAGTGGAAGTTGGTCTAATCTGCGGAAACCTTTGCTCTTCACATTAAGCAAATACTCCTGTCTTTGTTACTACTAAATAAAACTGGCTTGTGGCTCTAACTCTTCAGGGTTTGTAATCAAAGCTGTCTTTCTTTTCTTCCCACATCCCCCTCATATTTGATATAATATAAATTTAAAATTTAAGAAATAATTACAAGAAAAAGATGGAGATCAGCAATGCAGAGTGACAGTTCTGGACCTGCTTGTAGTGCCAGCCAGGTGCATCCGAAAAGGAAGAGTGTGATTCAAGGTTTTTTCTTACCTTTTTGGCCCCAAATCACTTTGTATTGCTTAGAAAATATGTAGTGGGAGGAAAAGGTAAAGCTTTTTGTAGAGAAGACATGCACTATATCTCAGTTCTGTTGTCATTCTTCAGCACTGGGTGTGGCTTTCCTGCAATAATAAGACGAAGAGGCTAGGACTTTCCTATGTCAGGCGGGGAGTTGGTGTCTCACTGTAAACTGCCTGGGCTCTCAGCGTGCTGCTCTGTGAGCTGCGTCCCTTTGTTACTGTTTTGTCATGGTGATCCTGCAGCTTCTTTTCTTTTTTCTGAAACACTGGTAGAAGACCCAGGGGAGAGATTACAAATGCCTGGCCTTTTCTGCATATGTGTCATTGCCAATGGTTTGAAGTTCTTGGACATTAGGATCTTTTAAAGAAAATCCCTAAAAGACCAACACAAATAATTATTAGACAACTGCATAATTTTTATACCTGCTTCTAAGAAATTCAAAGCACTTTCTGTTCTTATTATTCTTTTTCATCTGCCTAAACAGGGATGAAAAGATCACAGGACTGCTTTAAGGAAAAAATAGCAAGAAATGGATGTCAGAGAAACAGCATTTTCCTTCCACTTTAACAACCTAGTGAGTGTTGGCTGTGCATTTTATCCTACTCAGGTGAACATCACCTTGTGGTATAATAATGTGTAGTTTATTGTAGTATATCATTACTATAGTGGTGTCCTACATGACAAATTCATCTATCTGTTTCTTGTCTTGGAACCTACACTTCTGTGGTGGTTTAACTCTCACCTAGAGTCATGAGAAGTACAACACTGGTGGTTTTCTGGTTGTGTCTGCTGGAGTTCTAGTATGCTCATTTCTCATCTTTCAGGCTGGACTTGTAGTGGAAGGAACGGATGGCTCATCACAGTGTTATGCTGCTGGTCCCGAGTCCCATCTCTCCAGGGTGTTCCTTCCATTCAGTTTATTACTGTTTGTATTTCTCCTGTTGGACTTTTATCTACTAGCACTACTCAGGTCTTATAAAGGGAAGATTTAGTATAGATCAACATATCCTTAGCTCTTTGGATTTCAGGGATTGGATAGTTCTGGGAAAAATATTCTGATTTTTAATTTTGCCAACCAAGTAATTTAAAAGAAATCCTCAGTCATCATTCATCACCATACTGTCATTCTCTCCTTATTTATATTGTCTATAGAGAGTTAATAAAAGAAGGAGGTTTTAACTCCAGGAAAATAGAAAAGCTATAATCTCAGACTATCAGTCCTTAAGTGATGGACTAAGTTCAGCTTTTTAAAAAAACTTTTAGAGAGAGATGAAGAGAGAGAGAGAGAGAGAATCAAACATTGATTTGTTGTTCCGTTTATTTATGTTTTCACTGGTTGAGTCTTGTATATGCCTTGACTGGGATTGAACCCGCATGTTGGCATATCAGGATAACACTTTAACCAATTGAGTTCCTGGCCAGGGAAAGTTCAATCTTACAGAGAGGTCACTATATTTCATTACAACAATTCATCATGGGCTGATTGATAACTTTGTTTTATACCAGAGTTTGGGAAGCCTTGGGCTGGGTGATTTCCAGGATTTTTCCCATTCCATGACTTGTGTGTGTGCAGGATGCTCATGAGTACAAGCAGAAAAGAGAAGGCTGCAGAACATAAGTAGTATCCAGGAAAATTGCCAGACACTTCTCTTTCAAAGCCACCCAGCTTAATGTTTATACAGTATTGATTTGATTATCTGCAAATCAGCTGCCAGTCCTTCTCAAAGGGAAAAAACATTTAGAGCTTTGAAAAGCTCTTTAAAATCTTGATTTTGACTTAAACTCCTATCCTCGTAGGTAGGACCTAACTCACTGTACTTGCTCTGGGTTTCTAAGTCCTCAAAACTAAGTAATTAAAGCCATCTTCCAATGAATTTAACCCAATAGCTCATTGTTTAAATGACCTCACACTGGCATTGATCCTAATAGGA
Organism: Saccopteryx bilineata; assembly: GCF_036850765.1. NCBI lineage: Eukaryota > Metazoa > Chordata > Mammalia > Chiroptera > Emballonuridae > Saccopteryx > Saccopteryx bilineata. The sequence goes on along the minus strand of NC_089491.1, from coordinate 188,772,842 downwards.
CCCTCTGAAAGCTATTAAATTCTAGTTCATATTAACTGGTCCTTAAATTAATTTGACAATGGCTGGACTTTCATTGGTCCACTTATAAGTCAGTTTTCATTGTGAAGAAAGACTCTTTTTCATTTCATAAAAAGAATAGTAGGGCAAAAACTTAATATTCGTAGAGTAATATTCGTAGAATTTTGTTAAAAAGAATAGTAGAACAAAAACTGAGGGAACAGATTCCTATATTTTGTGTCTGTTTTCTATGCACTATACAAATAGTTTTGTTTATCATCAAATACACGATTTCTTTAAACCTTTTTTTAAATTATTTATTTATTGATTTTTAGAGAGACAGAAAGAGGAAGAGGGGGTGGAGAGAGAGAGAGAAGCATTCATTTGTGTTCCACTTAGTTGTGCATTCATTGATTGCTTTCTGTATGTGCCCTGACCGGGAATTGAACCCACAACATTGGCATTTCAAGATGATGCTTCAACCGAATGAGATAACTGACCAGGGTCTAATCTTTTAAAAAATTTTATTAATGAGAGAGAGAGAGACAGACAGACATCGATCTGTTGTTCCACTCATTCATATATTGATTGGTTGACTCTTTTACGTGCCCTGACCTGGGATTGAAACCACACCTTGGCATATTGGGACAATGCTCTAACCAACTACCTGGTGAGGCATCAAATATTTGAATTATTTTAAAGTGTTCACTCTTCTCTCTAAAAAAATTAATACATAAAGTCTTTAAAGTGTTTACTCTTGGGCTGATACAGACTCTGATTTCTTTACACACATTAGTAAAAATGTATGTGGAGTATTATTAGACTGGAATTTTTACTTTAAAAAAAAAAGCTGAGATTTTAAGGAATCCAGATGAAATCTCTCATATTATTTGAGTAGTAAAACAACAACAGTTTTGATATCATTCCCATTATTTGAATGGTTGTCCCATTATTCGAATGGTTGGACAAATGGCCTCCCATGGAGAAGCAGACAGATGACAGTGTGGGAGGAGGAAGGCAAGCCCTCTGGAGTGGGGTCCCACATTATAGCTTCTTTTTTTTTTTTTTGTGAAGTTCTTTGCTGGGCCACTCACCAGCTCCTCACATTGATTGCCATGGTTGTCCGTGTCCATGCTTCTGGCAATGATTAAGCTTGTTGATTAGTTTGGATTTATCAAGTTTGGTTAGTTTTTTTGTTTGTTTGTTTGTTTTTACAGAGACAGAGAGAGTCAGAGAGAGGGAAGAGTCAGAGAGAGGGATAGACAGGTACAGACAGGGATGGAGAGAGATGAGAAGCATCAATCATTAGTTTTTTGTTGCAACACCTTAGTTGTTCATTGATTGCTTTCTCATATGTGCCTTGACCGTGGGCCTTCAGCAGACCGAGTAACCCCTTGCTCAAGCCAGTGACCTTGGGTCCAAGCTGGTGAGCTTTTTGCTCAAACCAGATGAGCTCGCACTCAAGCTGGTGACCTCAGGGTCTTGACCCTGGGTCCTCTGCATCCCAGTCCGACGCTCTATCCACTGCGCCACCGCTTGGTCAGGCAAGTTTGGTTAGTTGTTTTTAATTTTTTTTTATTTATTCATTTTTTTATTTTTTTTTAGAGAGGAGAGGGAGAGACAGAGAGAGAGAGGAGAGACAGAGAGAGAGAAGGGGGGAGGAGCTAGAAGCATCAACTCCCATATGTGCCCTGACCAGGCAAACCCAGGGTTTTGAACCGGCGACCTCAGCATTTCCAGGTCGACACTTTATCCACTGCGCCACCACAGGTCAGGCCAAGTTTGGTTAGTTTTGCAGTTGATCAAAAGTCATGGCTCAGAAGGTGTAGAAATTTATAGGAGCAACTCACAAGAAAGGTAGTAGGGTGTTAAGACATTGAAGATTTCCAGGAAGGAAGGAAACATTGACCTGATTTATGCTTTAAAAAGATGACTGTGGTCATGAATAGAGAGTAGACTGCAGAAAGTCCAGTCAGGAGCCTTCTGTACAAGGAGTCTACATGAGAGACGAGTGATGTGGGTGCTGGTGATGGTGGGCAGCAGAGGGAGAGAATGAATGAGTTCAGAATACATTTCAAAAGATCTATTGATGGATTTAAAGGGAGTATGAAGGAGAAAGAGGAATTGAGGGGCACTCTTAGGCTTTTGTTCTGAGCAATTGGGTAGATGTGATGCTTGTGACTTAGTAGGGGCACTTAGATAATAGTAGGTTTTTGGGAGAAAACTAAATGTTTTATTTTGGATATGGTAAGTTTGAGATAAATATTAGGTATCCAAGGGGAAATATGCAGGGCATAAGCAATATTTGAAAGTTTAATGGGTATGAATTTTCCCAATCTGATGAAAGATACCACAAATTCAGAGAATTCTACAAACCACCAATACCCTATAATTTCAATGGAGTAACAGTAAAACTGACAGCTGACTTTTTTTTTTTTTTTTTTACAGGGACAGAGAGAGAGTCAGAGAGAGGGATAGATAGGGACAGACTGACAGGAACAGAGAGAGATGAGAAGCATTAATCATCAGTTTTTCGTGGCGACACCTTAGTTGTTCATTGATTGCTTTCTCATATGTGCCTTGACTGCAGGCCTTCAGTAGACTGAGTAACCTCTTGCTTGAGCCAGCAACCTTGGGTTCAAGCTAGTGAGCTTTTTTGCTCAAGCCAGATGAGCTTTTGCTCAAGCTGGCGACCTCAGGGTCTTAAACTTGGGTCCTTCTGCATCCCAGTCCGACGCTCTATCCACTGCGCCACAGCCTGGTCAGGTGACAGCTGACTTTTTAAATAAACTCAACAAAAGCCAGAACACAATGAAATACTATGTTAAAAAAGCTGAAAGAAAATAACTACCAACCAAAAATTTTATATCTAGTGAAAATATCTTTCAAAGCCAAAAGCAAAACAAGGCCATTTTTTAGACAAATGAAAACAAAAAATATATTGTGAGCATACCAAAATGGAAGTGGAATAATATATTCCAGTAACACATCTTTGTGATTTTTGAACATGCTATAAGGAAGCATTTGCTTCCACCAAAGAGTCTTTAAGGCACATCCTCTTCCCTCTGCCTTGTATTATTCTCTTCTCTCTTTGTTATGTTAACCCATGCTGGGCATCTAGATAGAAGCACAAGTACCACTTCTCTGGAAACCTTCTATGATGCCTGATCTAGTTTGGAATGAGGTCAGATCCTCTTACAAAGGCTGTTATTTGTATTCAAATATTAGTTATTAGAGTCTTCTACAATAATGAATAGAAAAGTTATCGTAATATAAAAATATTTGTGAACTGATGACATGTAAAATTAGTTCTCACTTAGAAAAACTTCTTGCCTAAACATTATCCTCTATCTCCATTCATCCTTTCAGTGTCTTGTATTATTTAATCTCTATTGATAGTTGCATATTTACAACAATATAGCACTAATTGATTCCAAAGAAAAATTACACATATTTCCAGCTGTGCAGAATTTCATGGACTTTGAGGATGAGATGTTGAACTGCTAGAACCATGTACAATGGTAGTGATTAATAGCCAGCAGAGTTATGTGAGTTCCATCATTGGAAGAAGATGTAATGGACAATGAATGACCTTTAGTGGACAATAATTTGTAATAAAAAAGCTACTCTAAGAAAATTGGTTAGTTTTTTTTTTTTTTTTTATATTTTTAACTTTTTTTTTTTTTTTTTATAATTTTATTTTTTTAATGGGGTGACATCAATAAATCAGGATACATATATTCAAAGATAACAAGTCCAGGTTATCTTGTCGTTCAATTATGTTGCATACCCACCACCCAAAGTCAGATTGTCCTCTGTCACCTTCTATCTTGTTTTCTTTGTGCCCCTCCCACCCCCTATCCTTCTCCCATTCCCCCCTCCCCCCCGTAACCACCACACTCTTATCAATGTCTCTTAGTTTCACTATTATGTCCCACCTACGTATGGAATAATACAGTTCCTGTTTTTTTCTGATTTACTTACTTCGCTTCGTATCATGTTATCAAGATCCCACCATTTTGCTGTAAATGTTCCGATGTCATCATTTCTTATGGCTGAGTAGTATTCCATAGTGTATATGTGCCACATCTTCTTTATCCAGTCATCTATTGATGGGCTTTTTGGTTGTTTCCATGTCCTGGCCACTGTGAACAATGCTGCAATAAACATGGGGCTGCATGTGTCTTTACGTATCAATGTTTCTGAGTTTTGGGGATATATACCCAGTAGAGGGATTGCTGGGTCATAAGGTAGTTCTATTTTCAGTTTTTTGAGGAACCACCATACTTTCTTCCATAATGGTTGTACTACTTTACATTCCCACCAACAGTGTATGAGGGTTCCTTTTTCTCCACAGCCTCTCCAACATTTGCTATTACCTGACTTGCTAATAACAGCTAATCGAACAGGTGTGAGGTGGTATCTCATTGCTGTTTTGATTTGCATTTCTCTAATAGCTAAAGAAGATGAGCATCTTTTCATATATCTGTTGGCCATTTGTATTTCTTCCTGGGAGAAGTGTCTATTCATATCCTCTTCCCATTTTTTTATTGGATTGTTTGTTTGTTTGTTGTTGAGTTTTATGAGTTCTTTGTATATTTTGGATATTAAGCCCTTATCTGAGCTGTTGTTTGAAAATATCATTTCCCATTTAGTTGGCTTTCTGTTTATTTTGTTATCAGTTTCCCTTGCTGAGCAAAAACTTCTTAGTCTGATGTAGTCCCATTCATTAATTTTTGCCTTCACTTCTCTTGCCATTGGAGTCAAATTCATAAAATGCTCTTTAAAACCCAGGTCCATGAGTTGAGTACCTATGTCTTCTTCTATGTACTTAATTGTTTCAGGTCTTATGTTTAGATCTTTGATCCATTTTGAGTTAATTTTTGTACAGGGGGAGAGACTGTAGTCCAGTTTCATTCTTTTGCATGTGGCTTTCCAGTTTTCCCAGCACCATTTATTGAAGAGGCTTTCTTTTCTCCATTGTGTGTTGTTGGCCCCTTTATCAAAAATTATTTGACTATATATATGTGGTTTTATTTCTGGACTTTCTATTCTGTTCCATTGGTCTGAGTGTCTATTTTTCTGCCAATACCATGCTGTTTTGATTGTCGTGGCCCTATAATAGAGTTTGAAGTCAGGTATTGTTATGCCCCCAGCTTCATTCTTTTTCTTTAGGATTGCTTTGGCTATTCGGGGTTTTTTATAGTTCCATATAAATCTGATGATTTTTTGCTCTATTTCTTTAAAAAATGTCATTGGAATTTTGATGGGAATTGCATTAAATTTGTATATAGCTTTGGGTAATATAGCCATCTTGATTATATTTATTCTTCCTAGCCAAGAACAAGGTATATTCTTCCATCTCATTATATCTTTTTCGATTTCCCTTAACAATGGTTTATAGTTTTCATTATATAAGTCCTTTACATTCTTTGTTATGTTTATTCCTAAGTATTTTATTTTTTTTGTTGCAATCGTGAAGGGGATTATTCTTTTGAGTTCCTTCTCAGTTGTTTCATTGTTGGCATATAGAAAGGCTATTGACTTCTGTATGTTAATTTTGTATCCTGCGACCTTACTGTATTGGCTTATTGTTTCTAGTAGTCTTTTTGTGGATTCTTTGGGGTTTTCGATGTATAGGATCATATCATCTGCAAAAAGTGATACCTTTACTTCTTCTTTTCCGATATGGATGCCTTTTATTTCTTTGTCTTGTCTGATTGCTCTGGCTAGAACCTCTAGTACCACATTAAATAAGAGTGGAGAGAGTGGACAACCCTGTCTTGTTCCTGATTTAAGGGGGAAAGCCTTCAGTTTAGTGCCATTTAATATGATGTTAGCTGATGGTTTATCATATATGGCCTTTATCATGTTGAGATATTTTCCTTCTATACCCATTTTGTTGAGAGTCTTAAACATAAAATTGTGTTGTATTTTATCGAAAGCCTTTTCTGCGTCTATTGATAAGATCATGTGGTTTTTGTTCTTTGTTTTGTTGATATGGTGTATTACATTAACCGTTTTACGTATGTTGAACCATCCTTGAGATTCTGGGATGAATCCCACTTGATCATGATGTATTATTTTTTTAATATGTTGTTGTATTCGATTTGCTAGTATTTTGTTTAGTATTTTAGCATCTGTATTCATTAGAGATATTGGTCTGTAGTTTTCTTTTTTTGTGCCATCCTTGCCTGGTTTTGGTATGAGGGTTATGTTGGCCTCATAAAATGTGTTTGGAAGTATTGCTTCTTCTTCAATTTTTTGGAAGACTTTGAGTAGAATAGGAACCAAGTCTTCTTTGAATGTTTGATAAAATTCGCTGGTATAGCCGTCAGGGCCTGGACTTTTATTTTTGGGGAGGTTTTTAATGGTTTTTTCTATTTCTTCTCTACTGATAGGTCTGTTTAGGCTTTCTGCTTCTTCTTGACTCAGTCTAGGAAGGTTGTATTGTTCTAGGAATTTATCCATTTCTTCTAGGTTGTTGAATTTAGTGGCATAAAGTTTTTCATAGTATTCTACAATAATTCTTTGTATATCTACGGTGTCCGTGGTGATTTCTCCTCTTTCATTTTGGATTTTGTTTATATGAGTTCTTTCTCTTTTTTCCTTGGTAAGTCTTGCCAAGGGTTTGTCAATTTTGTTGATCTTTTCAAAGAACCAGCTCCTTGTTCTATTAATTTTTTCTATAGTTTTTCTGTTCTCATTTCATTTATTTCTGCTCTGATTTTTATTATCTCCTTTCTTCGTCTGGTTTTGGGTTGTCTTTGTTCTTCTTTTTCTAGTTCCTTAAGGTGGGAAGTTAAGTGGTTCACTTGGGCTCTCTCTTGTTTGTTCATATATGCCTGAAGCGATATGAACTTCCCTCTTATCAATGCTTTTGCTGCATCCCATAGATTCTGATATGTCGTATTGTCATTTTCATTAGTCTGTATATATCTTTTGATCTCTGCACTTATTTCTTCTTTGACCCATTCATTTTTTAAAAGTATGTTGTTTAGTTTCCACATTTTTGTGGGATTTTTTTCCTCTTTTTTGCAGTTGAATTCTAGTTTCAAGGCTTTATGATCAGAAAATATGCTTGGTACAACTTCAATTTTTCTGAATTTGCTGATATTGTTTTTGTGGCCCAACATATGGTCAATTCTTGAGAATGATCCATGTACACTGGAGAAAAATGTATACTCAGTCACTTTGGGATGAAATGTCCTGTAGATGTCTATCATATCCAGGTGCTCTAGTGTTTTGTTTAAGGCCACTATGTCTTTGTTGATTCTCTGTTTGGATGACCGATCTAGAGCCGTCAGCGGTGTATTGAGGTCTCCAAGTATGATTGTATTTTTGTCAGTTTTTGTTTTAAGATCAATAAGTAGCTGTCTTATATATTTTGGTGCTCCTTGGTTTGGTGCATATATATTAAGAATTGTTATGTCTTCTTGATTCAGTGTCCCCTTAGCCATTATGAAATGGCCATTTTTGTCTCTAAGTACTTTTCCTGTCTTGTAGTCAGCATTATCCGATATGAGTATTGCTACACCTGCTTTTTTTTGGATGTTATTTGCTTGGAGTATTGTTTTCCAGCCTTTCACTTTGAATTTGTTTTTATCCTTGTTACTTAGATGAGTTTCCTGTAGGCAGCATACAGTTGGATTTTCTTTTTTAATCCATTCTGCTACTCTGTGCCTTTTTATTGGTGAGTTTAATCCATTTACATTTAGTGTAATTATTGATACTTGTGAGTTCCCTATTGCCATTTTATATCTTGCTTTCTGTTAGTTTTGTGTCTTGTTTGATCCTTCTCTTTCGTTTTTCTATCTTTTGTTTTTATTTGGTTGTATTCCATACATCTTTCCTCTGTTGCTATCTTTTTTATCTCATGTGCTTCTGTGGTGGTTTTTTCAATGGTGGTTACCTTTGAGTAATGAAAAGGGTCCCTACCCTGTTCATTGTAGCGAACTATTTTGTGAGTACTTTTGCACTCCATCGTCCTTTGCTACTGTTAATCTCCGTCTTCTCCCCCTCTTTCTTTTTGTTGTTGTCACAGTTTAAATTTGGTTTTATTGTGTTCTTCTTGGAGCTTTTACTTGTGGATCTGTTTTTTTTTGTTCTTTGTATCTGATTGGAGAACCCCCTTTAGTAATTCCTGGAGTGGGGGTTTTCTGATGATAAATTCCCTCATCTTTTCTGTATCTGTGAATGTTTTTATTTCTCCTTCGTATTTGAAGGATAGCTTTGATGGGTATAGTATTCGTGGCTGAAAGTTCCTCTCTTTCAGGACTTTAAATATTGGGGTCCACTCTCTTCTAGCTTGTAGAGTTTCTGCTGAGAAATCTGATGATAATCTAATGGGCCTTCCTTTATATGTTGTATTCTTCTTTTCCCTGGCTGCCTTGAGAATTTTTTCTTTGCTGTTGGTTTGTGTCAATTTCATTATGATATGCCTTGGAGTAGGTTTGTTGGGGTTAAGAAAACTTGGAGTTCTGTTTGCATCTTGAACTTGAGGCTTTAGTTCTTTCCACAGGCTTGGGAAGTTCTCATCAATTATTTGTTTAAGTATGTTCTCCATTCCATTTTCCCTCTCTTCTCCCTCTGATATACCTATTATTCTTATGTTATTCTTTTTGATGGAGTCAGATAATTCTTGTAGGGCTATCTCATTTTTTTTAATTTTTGAGTCTCTTTCTTCTTCTCTCTGTTGTGCCTCAAGTTGCTTGTCTTCTATTTCACTAATCCTCTCTTCTATCTGACCTGTTCTATTAGCTAAGCTTGTTACTTCGTTTTTCAGCTCGTGAATTGAGTTTTTCATCTCTGTTTGATTTGTTTTTATAGTTTCAATTTCCTTGGACATATATTCTTTGTGTTCATGGAGTTGTTTTCTGAGCTCCCTATATTGCCTTTCTGTGTTTTCTTGTATATCTCGGAGGATTTTTAGGATTTCTATCTTGAATTCTCTGTCATTTAGCTCCAAGGTTTCCAATATATTAAATTTTTTCTCCATAGATTTTTCCTCATCTAGCTGTGTTACCTCTCTTTCTTTTGTATCCATGATATTCGATTTTCTCTTCCTTAATGGCATCTGAGGGTGGTTTTGTTGATAGTATTAATGAGATTTAATAAAGAATAAAAAGTTAAAAAAAATAAAAAAATAACAAATCGAAAAGAGTTGTTTTTTTTTAAAAAAAATTAATAATGAAATAAAGAAAAATAAAATAAAATAAAAATTTTTTAAAAAAGGAAATTATTCCCCCCCTCTTTTTTTCCTCTCCTCTCCTCTCCCCTCTTTCTTGAGAAAATCTTGTGGTGGACTGTGAGTTATAACAAACAATGCCTGTGATGGAGGGCCTGAATTGGGGAAAAGTAATAAAGGGGCAAAAAAGAGAGAAAGAAAAAAAAAAAAAAAAGGAAAAAAAAAAAAAAGAGCGTATGGACCCACAAAAAGCAAATAAGGAAAAAATTTGGGTCAAGAATAAAATGATTTGCTTTTAGGTGTTGGTTTTCTAAGAGTTATGATGAGAGGAATAAGAGGAAAATGGAAAAATGGGGGGACAAATTAAAAACTTACTATTGTATTTAGTGGAACAAGAACTAGATAATATGGAGAGCCAGGGATGGGAGCACTGCTAGTGAGTTAAAAAGGTGAAGTAAAAACCCCCCAAAATGCCACAAACATAGGTTTGAGTCCCAGATAAGATAATTTGTTTGTTATTGAGGTTTGAATGAGAGGAGATGTAAAGGAGAAAGGAAGAAACTAATATAGAAGGAGAAAAGAAAGAGAGAGAGAGAAAAAAAGAGGGAACCACTAAAAGAAGAAAAAAGAAAGGAGAGAGAGAGAGAGAGAGTTAAGGGTTTTGGAGTGCAACCCTCATAGAGAGAAAGGAAGAGAAGAGAAAAGATAATGGGAGATGTAACACTTATGGGTAGTGTAGTTCCAGGAGAGGAGAGAGTAAGACCGGTAGAGAGTTAATCGGCCAAATTGGAGGAGGAAAAAAAAGTCTCAAGAATGAAGATAAGAGAAACAAATGAACAAATATAATAAAATGGGATAGGTTATAAAGTCTGCAGATTATTCTTGATTTTGAGAGGTTATCTTCTTGCTTTTTCTTTTCTCTCCCTCTTCCTGGTCGGTGACTCTGTACCCCGGGTTCTGCCCCTTTGGCACGCTCAGGTAGAGGTTTGCAGTTGATAAGTCTCTATGGCAATGTCATGTGTTGTGCTTTATTCTCGTTGGGAGTCGAGGCTCATTAGCATTTATAGGCTCCGACAGTGAGAGAGTCCGTGTTCCTGGAGCCTTTCTCCTAGTCTTTCCTTCCTCAATTAGTAGCCTGATAGTCCAGGTATGGGGTTGCTGCTGCCTCTGCCTGGATAGTAAGAGGCTCAAATTGCTGGCAACTGCCCACTCTATTTCCACTCAGCACAGGGCTCTGGGTAAGGCTCAGTCAGTCAGAGCTGCTAGCATAATCAGGCGGGCTTTCTGCCCACTCGAAGACCTCTGGCTCTGCCACTCTATCCGATAACACAAGCGGGCGCCCACTTCCGGGGCGCTTGTAGGAAACTCTCACTCACTGTCTGCAACCAGGATATCTGGCCAGCAGTCTCACGCTCTGAGTGAAACCCCCAACCGCAGGGAAAAGTTGCAGCGTTGGAATTGAGTCTCGCTCCGTCTCCGTGTGTGGCTTTTGCAAGGCGCTGGGGCGTCCCGAGATTCCACTTTGGCCCACACAAAGGCCCCTGACTCTGCCCCTCTGTGCGATAACACGGGCACGTACTGCCGAGGCACTCGGAGGAATCGCTCACTCCTTATCTGCGCGCGCAAACCAGGATATGAGGCCGGCCGCGGTTCCCTCTGAGTGAAATAGCCTCCAGCACAGAAAATCTCCACCGTTGGGATTAGTTCTCACTCCCTCCCGTGCGTGGCTTTCCCAGGGCGCTGGGGCTGCCCAGAGACTCTGCCCTCAGCCCACAGAAAGGCCTCTGACCCTGCCTCTCCGTGGGGCAACACGGGCACCCACTTCCGCGGCTTAGGAAGAAATCTCTCTTCCACTAACTGCGCACCGACCAGGAGACCGGGTAAAATGGCCGCTCCGCTTGTCTTTCTTTGTTTGGGTTTGGCGCGAGTGTTAGCTTGTATTGCCCGGGTTGCCACAGGATCAGATTTTCCTCGGCTTGGATCTCTGAGCCACAGCCTGGTTCGGCCGTTTTTGCTGCGGCGGCCTGGATCTATTCACCCCCTTTGCCCGCCTCAGTTTCTATATTCACAGTTACCAGAGAAAGCCGCCCCGTTTAGGTTAGTGAGGAAGGCGGAGCATTTCTTACTCCCTATTTCCTTCGGGGTTTGGTTATATATTTAGCCAATTTTTCACTCAATCATACCTTTGGGTGTATTGCGAAGAATCTGGAAGCTCCAAGTATAGGTTTTTCTGTTTCTGGTTGAAGATCTTGTTGAGTTTTGGGGGAGATTTATCGGTATCGCTTCCTACTCCGCCATTACTCTGACGTCATCTCCGAAAATTGGTTAGTTTTTACAGAAGTCACCTTCCTTATTGTTGTCCTGTAAAAGTTCAGAGTGCAAATAAGAGTTTTGTATTGTGTTATTGTATTTTATTGTATTGTATTGTGCTATTGTATTGTACTATGCTATTTGTATTTTGAAGGAATTGTTATCCATCTCTAATCAACATGAGTCAAACTTTTGTTTTAAGAATGATTTTTAAAAACATTCTTAAATATTAGATGAAATAAAATTCTTTTTAAAACTGTTTTCAAGATAAGGCATTCAATTTATTTTGTGTAAGAAATCACACAAAGCTTAAAACAAGTGCCATTTATTATCTCTCATGCTTTCTGTTAGGAATTCAGGAAAAGTTGGCTAGTTAGTTCTTTTTTGCTGTATTAGCTGTTTGTGGTCATCCATAGGTGTGATTGGGCTGGAATGGCTTGTTCAGATGGCTGGCTGTTGGCTGGGAGCCTTATTTTCTCCTCACATGGGTCTTCCTATGAGGGTTCTTGAGTGTCCTTATGGCACAGGGACTGACTTCCTCAAAGCAAGTGATTCAGGAGGCCAAAGTAGAAGCCTCAATGCCTGTATGACTTAGCATCAGAAGTCACCTACTGTCACTATTACCAGCTATTAGTCACACAGGGCCAATTCTGATTAACTGGGTGGATGAAACTATGTGAGGACAAGAACACCAGGAGTCATGGCTCATTGTAGGCAATCTTGGGTATTGGCAGCCACATAAATTATTCTTTCTTTTTCACTTTTTATGAAAATTTTGTTTTGTTGTAAATGGATTCATTCTAAGGGGCCTTGATTTTGATCAATTATCCCGAGATATGTAGAACCTCCCAAACATTGTTTTGTTCTTATCATAAGCCTATTTGTTGGCTCTGCCTCAATGATGTTTTATGAAGGAAGGGTTCACCGGATCTCACCAACTAGCCCAGTACCTGGAACATAATATGTGCTTAGTAAAAATGTATTAAATGGATGAATAAATGAATTCAGTAGAGGTTATTTGTTCTTGGTTACAAAAGCTCTAAATTTAAATTAAATAGATTTTGTTTTGTTTTGTCTTATTTTTCTAGGTATGCCCTTATATTGCAATTGTAGTAAGCCTATGTTTTGAGTGTTCTGTATTCATGTTAATGTTTAATTTTTAGAGGATTAACTTAGTCTGTGCTATTGTAGAAGAAAAACAAACATTAAGTAAAATAGCCATCTTTCAGTAGCCTTGTAGAATTGGTTTCAAGAGCCCCAGTGGATAACAAAACCTGTAGATGTTCAATTCTCTTATATAAAATGGTATAGTATGTGCATAGAACCTAGGCAGTTCTCCCATATACTTCACACTATCTCTAGATTAATTATAAGACCTAATGCAAGGTAAATGCTGTGTAAATAGTTGTATCACTATGTTTGTTTAGAGAATAATGACAAGAAAAAAAGTCTGTACAAGTTCAGTATAGGCACAACCATCTATACTGATTCCTAACTTCATAGTATGGGGTCAGCTACAATGATTTTTTTTGTTGTTGTATTTTTCTGAAGTTGGAAACGGGGAGGCAGTCAGACTCCCACATGTGCCCTACCGGGATCCACCCGGCATGCCCACCAGGGAGCGATGCTCTGCCCATCTGGGGCATTGCTCTGTTGTGACCAGAGCCATTCTAGCACCTGAGGCAGAGGCCATGGAGCCATCATCAGTGCCCAGGCCAACTTTGCTCCAATGGAGCCTTGGCTGCAGGAAGGGAAGGGAGAGACAGAGAGGAAGGAGAGGGGGAGGGGTGGAGAAGCAGATGGGCGCTTCTCCTGTGTGCCCTGGCCAGGAATCGAACCCGGGACTCCTGCACGTCAGGCCGATGCTCTACCACTGAGCCAACTGGCCAGGGTCTACAACAATTTTTTAAAAGATATTTTTAATCAGTGGTTGGTTGAACCTGTGGATGCAGAGCCTGCAGATGTGCATATGGGAGGCTGACTGTATATGCTATTGGATTGCTATGGATTTGGCTTCTTCCTGGAGAGAAAATTATTCAGCTAAAGTCTATGTTTGATAAAAAAAAATTTAGACAACTAAGGATTAGTAAGAATGATAAAACTGCATTTTAAATAGAAAAATATTGGGCTCCCTTTGTTTAAATACATTATTGAAGCATCATTCCTGCAAATTTGAGAGAGTATCTCCTGAATAGGGTATATTGCTTGGTGTGCTTTCAGAGGGAGTGTATTAGTAAGTTAGAATTATTCTTTTTCAAGGACTTATAGCAATTTGGTGATTATTTTGTAGGTTTGCTATTTGCAGTGTTCTAGAGTTTGTTTATTTGTTGCTTTTTTCCTACTAAAACCTGCTTAAAATTATCTTTATTTAAAAATTAATGAGACTTGGATGGGTCACAGAATGCCAGAAAAGGCCAAGTTCCTGTAGCTACACACTATTATTCCTGCCTACACACTATTATTCTGTGGTGGTGTTATTTAAGTGGTTCAGCTCATAGCTGAAACATGACTCACCAAGGGGGCGTTAAGCTCTTCTAATCTTCTGCTTCATCTCTGCCTTCCTTTAAAATTAAGGAGCCTAATTTTCAATAATGAATTAGTATCTGTTTCCACCACCCCTATATGATAAATGCTGAGCTGTCGGGAGCCGATCAACAACTGCTGGCTGACAAGGTCACAGCAGGAGAAGACCCACAACTGCTGGCTGACAAGGTCACAGCAGAAGACAACCCACAACTGCTGGCTGACAAGGTCACAGCAGAAGAAGATCAAAAACTGCTGATTGACAAAGTCACAGCAGAGAAGACCAATGGCTGCGGGGTGACAAAGTCACTGCAGTGAAGACCAATGGCTGTGGGGTGACAAAGTCACCGCAAAGGAAAGGCACAACGATACTTCCCCCTTTGACTTTTTGAATTAATCTGGCCTTATATCCCCCCTTTTCTGGGTGTGTTCTATTAATTATGGCACAGGAATAATAGTACCGTGCTTTCCCTGTAGATTTGTAGTGATTTCTTTGGAAATGAGACAGAGGGTGTGAGTTCCACAGAAAAGCCTGTAAGTCCCTTGAACTGGGCTCATAGACATAAGAGGCTGGCTATGATATCCCTCGTAAAGAGTTAAGTCTGTAGGAGAATTTCTTCTTAATCATGTTAAAAAGAATAAATTGTGACTTAGGAGGCAGTGGCTGTGCACAGAGCACCCTCCGGCCTTCACTTAACATTTTTTTCTCCCTAGCCTTTTCATGTGATAAGTAGAGAAACATTCCTTTCTTCCTGCTTATTTGATCTGCAAATAGTGGTATATTCTGAGAAGAATAGAGTCAGAACTTAACTAGTGTTTAAATAAAATGTAGGAAGTAATAACAGTTAATGTCTTGTGTTGCTGCTGGGCTATCTTGCAAGTACACTCTGCATATCTTTGGGTGAAAGCTATTCTTAATGTTATGTTAATTTCTTTAGAGGCAAGCCTTTCAGAATCTTGTAGGACACTGCATAAACTCAAGGCCATTTACCTGAGCAAGCGGTGGTCCATTGTTAGTCATCTGCTAAATCTCTCTCTGCCCCTTAACTCACAACAGACTAATACTTTAAAAGCTTTTACTGATGTTGTTATTCAAGTTATTTTGAATGATTTGCTACCTGATTTGTGACTCATAGATGTAAATTAACTGTTATCCAGAAACATGCAAACATAATGAAACAAAAGCAATAATTAACACCATGTGATTGTAACTCGGTGTGCGTGTATAAAAAGGAAGCTATACTAGCATTTGGCAGAGATGCCTGGCAGTAAATGCTAACCGGAGAATAAAGAGAAAGAAAAGAATTTGGCTCTCTCACTCCATTTTCGCCGACGCCGTCTCCTCCTGTGGGACCCCTGGATCTTCCCCCCGGGGCTGGACCCCGGCACTGAGCAAAGAGACTCTGTCTTTAAAGAGCTGCCTTTAGATGCTTGCACAGAACATCCAGTGAAGATTGGCTAAATACTAAGATTTACTAGCACACATAGATACAGAAGCTGTGAGGTAGGGTAGGTGTCAGCATGACATCATCTAGAAGTTCTAACTCCATTTTTATGTGGGACTCTTGGCTCTTCACTCCACCATGTCCTCATCCATTATAAAGGTGGCCACAGCACTTACAAGCAACTCATCTGAACACGCTGTCTAGAGGAAGACAGCTTCTTCCTGGATGTCCCAGAAGACTGAGGAAGTTCTTCAAGGTCTCCAGGAAAAGCAATCTGTTTGGATCTTTAACCCATGTTGAGTCATAGCCCCATTCCTGAACTGATCTCTGGTGGTGGGAATGGGATTTTCCTTGGCTCAGTCAGGGGCCCCCAGGGAGCTGGGGGTAGGGTCAGCCTTTGAGGGTGCAGTGGAAGAGAGCTGAACATCTGGAAAAAAGTCAGGGTTTATTAGAAAGGAGGAAATACATGCTGTGTGGACAACCAAAACAGTATCCCCCACACTGCCTGTCAGGTCCCCAGTGCCTAGAACAATGCCTGGCATGTAATAGGTTGTCAATAAATAATTCATTAAATAAGTTTGTTTTTTTATTTCTGTTTTATTTTCCTAATTCTATGATTGTTTTTGTTTCCTGGGAGGTAAGTGTTTGTACGTTGCTTATGATTGTCATACTTTTAACTGCTATTAAAAAAAAGTATTTAAATAGTCTGTTGCTATTTCACAATTAATAGAATTATTAAAAATAATCTATAATTAGAATAATATGTTTGGACAACTTTGCTAGCATATCCCTAAGGGCTCATTTTTAGTAAAACTAAAGTTTGATTCATTATTCATAACTTATAAGCCAGTGGAAATATAACAGAGAATGCCATGTTATAATAATGGTATATTATAGGAAATATAAAATCTCACATCACTTGTTGACACTTGTTCAATTAAGAGACATGGATTTAGTGGGAGATTAATATAAATCCTGTAACTAGGGCAGTGATGAGGATGCTTTGGTAAGCTAGTCTGTAAGAAGATATTCAGACATTTCCCACTGATCTGTAGTAATATGGGTATGTGTTTATTTTATCTCTTGATGTTATAAACTGTAATTAAATTCTTGTGTTTCTGGGGCCATTGTTGGTTTACTTAGAATAAATTCAGCATCCGGATAACAGATTCTGATGCTTTGCCATGGGGCTTGTCATACTATAGGCAGAGCAGGTCCCAGAAGTGCTGGCTTCTCTTGTTTTATCACATCCCAAAATGTAAAAGGTTTGCACTTGATCATTTGACTAATGGCTGTTGCATTAGGGTGGGCAGTTTGTGGCTCTTGAGATATTTAATTGATGTGTATGAGAATCAATCTCACTTCCTGGTGGCCTTAAAGCTAATTGCCCACAATACTTTCAAATATTGAGCTTTGTGGCTTAAAAAATATTCGTTTCTAGAACAAATGAGGAATAAACCTTAATTACTATTTAAGACCTTTCATTCCCCTAACTGTCATGTCCCTCTGTGTTGTTAATCCCAATAAGGAAGTTCAAATTTTAGAGCCTGAATGTAGGGTTGTAGTGTTGAGGGTAGGGCAGGATCTGTGCAATACTGTCTTAATCCAGGCCCATTATTTTATGTATGAGTGATACAAAAATGTTGATGTTCAAAATTGACTCGAGGGCTCCCCTTTATAAATACATTCTTGAAACATCATTGCTGCAAATTTGGGAGTATCTCCTGAATAGGGTATATTGCTTGGTGTGCTTTAAGAGAGAGTGTTAAATGATCTCCATTGAATAATAGAGTCCCTTGATGATCTAGCAGAGGTTGAAAATTGATGGGAGTGAGAAGAGGACTCTCTAAAGTGAGATGAAAGACTTTCATTTTAGTATTGAGTGTCCAGTTGACATTGACACCAGGGATGTGTCCCAGCACCATTGACAGAGTTATGTGGTTTTCAGGGTCTGTGCTCAACAACTCATGAGAGGAGAACAGAGCAGGTAGAGGTAGATGAGTTGATTCAGGTCAGGGAGAAGAAGTTGAAGATATTTGTATGAATAATATCTGAAGTCATAGATCAGGGTTTTGAGGCAAGAGTTGAAGCCAGGAAGAACTTGATGTGTTGAAAGAAGACAGAGATTTGGCTACTGAAACATTCCAGTCACCACTTCATTAAGCATTTAGGTATGTTTTCTGAAACTTTATTTCACCAATGTTTGGTCTTTTTTGTTCAGCACATTTCAGTTATTAATATGATTTAAGGAAGATATTTATGTTTATTGTGCTCAACTCACACCAACTGTGAAAAATATGAAAAAAAGCATTTACTATTGGTGGAATTGAAATCTCATTTCCCTCCTGTATGCTCGTTATTGCCTCTGATTTGCACATTACTCTAGGCTAATGAGAGAATAACATGTATTTTATTAAGATCAGAATAAATCTGGCAAGCTTGATTTTTGAGTATTTATAAACATAGCAGTAAGTGAATAAAGTAAAGCTTTAATAAATTTTGTTGTCCTATCTTGGATTTTGTGAAATGGAAAAGCAAAGCCCAGGAATCAGGTAAAAACTCTGATGTGTTTTTCACAATCTGAAAACAATTCAGATGATAACACTGTATTTATTCACCAAAAAGCAAAGGTTAGAAGAAAAGAAAAATTAAGTAGCAAAGATATATGTATTTTATAATAGGAAAAACAAATCTTAGTGTAACATGTACATATTTGGAAAATAAGATGAAAAGGAGAACTAGTTACTATCAAGTATACTACTCAACAATAATCAGATAATATTTTGAGTGTTTTATTCCATATTTTGTTTTATTGGTGTATAGATTCTTCCATTATGGTTGTGGTTATTTTTAGTAAGTTTCAAACATTTATGTTACTTGAAAAGACTAGGCAGATAATTGAAGAAGAGAAAAATGACAGTTTCACTCATGGTTAACAGTAGTACAGTGGTTCTCAATCTTTTTGAAGTCAGGGTGCATTTAAAATCCTACAAATAATTGTAGACGCACTATATACAAATTCCTGAGAAGTGTTATAATAATTTAGTCAAATATTAAAGGAAAAAATATAAAGTCCAAGAGTGATTTTATGGTAATTAAACAAAATAAATACAACAAAATTAAATTTATTCTGACATTAAAAAACATTTTTATGTTACATTTTTTGAGTTATGCTTTTTAGAATTCATAAAAAGAAGGGTTAAAAAATAAAAAAAATTACAAAAAGTTATCTTTTTATATACCTAGATACATTCTTAGTAAGATTTAGTAAATTCGGCAGGTCTTGGCATGAACGTATTAAGTTTTTTTATTCTTGTGTTTATGAGAAACATGAGCCTGATGTGTCTTAGCAATTTCTTCAATGTTTCAGCATATATTTGAAAGGCAAACTCTCATTTCCTCATCAATACATTGAAGAATTCCTCTCTTTTTACTCTTAATTGTGTTGAGTGCAGAAAACCCCCACCATACATATCATTGCCACAGACCAGCGCAGCTAATAATTCTGGGTACTGAGGGAGAATGGTACGGAATTAAGTAAATAGACTCACCGAGAAAAGAGGATGGGATCGGGAGGCCTCTTCAGTGCTGATGGCAATATCCGAGAGTGCAAGAGCCCCCAGTTTGCTTTATTATATAGCCATATGCAAATAAGGAAGTCTTTGATACAAAGTCACACATCTGAGGCAAAAACAGGAACTCTCTTAAGGCATAAACAGAAATCCCCCCACCACGCATAAGTGAAATCAGCCAACATCTGAACAAACAAAGGGTGAGAGGAAGGGCATGTAAATTGCTTCCAGCAACTTAAGCAAGCAAGTGAAGTGGGTGCAAATACTCAGCATCATAGCCAATATGGAGGTGGAGGGGTGGGAAAACTTAGCCTTTTGCTAAGCCTCGAATTTACAAAGGCTTTTTGCCACTTGCAGTCTATCACATATCCTCCTTTTTTCTTTTTCTTTTTAATTTGTGTGCTGAGATTTGCACTCATCTGATTTCCTAGTTTCCCAGATTCTAATTCGGAGGCAGACTGAAAAAATACAGAATAAACACAAAATTAGTATAGCCAATGCTAACAGATATCCAAACAAATATTCTAATACATTAAAGGGATTAAAGCATTTTAGATTATAAGCAAACTTTTAGCCAGTACAGCAGGATTTATACTAGAGTCTTTGCTGTTTTAAATGTCCTTAATATGTTAATGTAATTTCACCAAGTCCATATTGGCACCATCACCATTCCACATCCCTGCAGATGCAACCCAACCCCACTTCAGTCCTATTGAGAGCCATCACAAGGGGCAGGAGTCCAGGAAATACATCCAAGAAAAGTCCAAGAGTCCAGGGAAAACTCCAGGAATCCAGCAACACATCCAGGAAAAGTCCACATGGCACTGGAATTGTTGTCACATTTATACACTTTGCAGCTAGTGTTAAAGTCTCAATGACCACTACTTCTAGCTGGTAATGATTCAGATAGACTGGAAAAGCCATCTGCAGCATGAGTGGAGATGGAACCCCTGTTCTCCTCAGCCTGGAGAGATGAGACCAGGGAGCCTTTTCCTGGAGTTTTGCAGCCATGGAGGTGGTGAGGAGAACCTTGGTATACACTATGCTGGGTGGCAGAGGTAAATTTGTCTAAATTAGGAACAGGTCCCAGCCTAAAATAGGCAAACAAAGCAGCAGAAAATAGGACTATCAACACCCACAACAGATATCTTTGAGGGATGAATAAAAATCCAAATATTCAGGCAAGACATATTAAATGGCCCTTGTGTCCATAATAAATGAGATCAGTTTACCTGCTACTTTGAAGAAATACTCTAGGCTCGTCCACAGTGACGTAGATGGAGCCGATGGCCCTGGGCACCTTTAGCCTTCAGTGGCAAGTCCCAGCAGGCTGGGCAAGGTTAGGTCACAGGTGGCTGGATGAGGGCTAAAAGAGACTGAACCCTGCCTTAGAGGAGTGAGGGGGCAGCTTACCTTTCAGTGTCCCTTTTTCCCACAGCAAAGGCATGTCCCTGGTGGGGGCTGAGAAGCCTGGCAGGCTTTACCTCAATGACCTTCCTTTCCAATATTGAAGCAGGGCCCAGATGGAGTCCTATGAAGCCCCTTTGGGGCATTGGAGCCTTTAAGGGCATATGCCAAGAGCTGGTATTTTACCTGATCTCTTTTGGGCTTTGTCTGCCTCTAGGTCATTATAGACCTTAAAAACCATGCTCAGAAGATCTTGCTGAGGGGTTTGAGGGTCCTCATCTGCCTATATAAACTTTTTCCATATATCTGGAGCTATTTGGAAAAAGACAAAACAGCATTATTAGTTGGATCAAATAAAAGAGGGTAGAAGTTTGCAGGAGAAAGAGGTTTGGCATCTCCTGTACATTAGCATTCAAAAGAATTTTTTTGAAGTAAAAAGCATGATAAGGTAGATTTGCAGGAGTTCCAGGATATGACTCCCCATTTTATATATTTTTAAATTGACCTTAAATATTTGCTGGGTACACTTTAATAATACCTTGACTTTAAAGATTGTAAGAAATACCCATAATTTGAAAGGTTTGACAAAATATAGTAAATGCTTTTCCTACATATGCAGAAGCATTGTCAGTTTTAACCAGTTTAGGAAGTCCAATAATAGAAAGTGCATACAGACAATGAGCTATAACATGCTTAGCAGCCTCTCCTGTTCTGGTAGAGGCTACTATAAATCCAGAATAAGTATCCACTGTAACGTGGACAAAGGACTGTTTGCCAAATGAAGGTATATGAGTAACATTCATTTGCCAAGATTGTCCTGATAGGAGTCCTCAAGGGTTAACTCCAAAAAAGGGGACAGATTGTAGTATAGGACATCTTGGACAGGATTTAACAATCTGCTGTGCTGCTTTCTGAGAAAGTTGAAACTGTTTACTCAGGTTTGCAGCATTCTAGTGATGAACAGTATGAGACTGGGTTGCTTGATCTGTCATGGTTGCTCCAATAATTTTCTTTTGGGTAGCTTGATCAACAAGGGCATTCCCTTGCGATAAAGCTCCAGGGAGCTTGGAATGAGCTTGAATATATCCTATAAAACATGGAGTTCTATGTTGATGTACAAGTCTTTGAAGAAGGAGAAATTGCTGAAATAGTTCCTTATCAAAGCAGTTGTCCCTAAGACAGCAGTCTCTATAGTGGAAACAACCATAAGTAAATATTTGCTGTCTGTATACAGATTAAAGGAGGAACATGGCAAATGCTGAAAGCCATGATAATGGCATGTAATTCTAGTCTTTGAGCTGATTTCAAGGTGACTGTTTCAGTATAAACTTGTCCATTGATTATTAAGCCTGCTATTCCTGAGTTGGACCCATCAGTAAAGACTACAGGTGCTTCAGGAATGGGCTTATTAACAATTGTTTTAGGAAAGACAAATGCAGTAATTAATGAAAATTGAACTATTTTATCAGCTGGGTTGTGAGAATCAGTTTGACCTGTAAAATTTGAAAAAGCAATTTGCCATTTAGTGAAAGTTTCCCAGAGCCATTGTTGTTGATCCTTTGAAAAAGGAACAACAATAATTTCAGGCACAAAACTTATAAGCTGTAAGAGTCGCCTACACCCCTTGATAATCAAGAGGCAACAAGATCAAAATACAGAGATAAAACTTTCTTAGGAGTAACAGCTAAATGAATCCATTCAATAGGACCTGAAGCTTGCCACAATAGTCCCGTTGGAGTGTAACTTGATGGACAAATTAGTAAGGCAATTGATTCTTCAGGACTTATGCATTTTAGTTGTAAGGCTTTTTCTACAAGCTTTAAAGCTTGCTGTCCCACAGCTGTAAGTAGATAAGGAGAAGCTGGTTCAGCTGAGCCTCTAAGAATATAAAAAAATGGCTTCAGTTCCCCAGTAGTTAATTTCAAGGAAGGTCTATGTCAGTTAATATCTCCTAATAATTTCTGGAAATCATTTAAAGTTTGCAAATGATCTGTCCGGATTTCTAATTTTTGTGGACAAATTTGTTGTCCCTCAATAATTTGTCCTAAAGAAGAGAAAAGCAAAATTGCTGTACCTTTTCAGGAGCTATATAAAGTCCCGATTCTTTCAAAGAATATTCTAGTTGTTCCAAAATGGTCAACACAGTGTTTTTATCTGGATGAGCAATAAGAATATCATCCATATAATGAATTATGTACACTTTAGGGTGCTGCCTTTGTACTGGAGAGATAGCTTGAGCAACATATTTTTGGCACAAGGTAGGACTGTTAGCCATACCTTGAGGCAAAACTCTCCACTGGTATCACTCCATTGGAGCCTGGAAATTAAGTGAAGGAACACTGAATGCAAAATGCTTGCCATCATGAGGGCTTAAAGGAATAGTAAAAAAGCAATCCTTCAAGTCAGTAATTGCAAGGTGAAGATTCCATGGAATGGCAGGAGAAGGGAGTCCTAGCTGGAGAGGACCCATAATTTCCATAGTCTGATTTATTGCTCTCAAATCTTATAATAGCCTCCAGTTTTCTGATTTCTTTTTAATAAATATAGGTGTATTCCATGGGCTATTAGAAAATTCAATGTGCCCAAGCTGTAACTGTTCTTGTACCAGTCAAGCAGCTGCCTTAAGTTCCCTCCTGAGAAAGGGGCCATTGGTCTACCCATACAGGATTATCTGATTTCCAAGTAATTGGATCTGCACAATGCACAAATCCCTGATCAAGCATTTGACTACTGACTAAACTATTAGGACTGACAAGCAACACTCCCATATTTTTAAAACATCTCTACCCCACAAATTAACTGGCAATCCAGGGAGCACATAAGGCTGAAAAAGTTCAGAATGACCTTCTTGATCTTCCCAGTGTAAAAAACTAGAGCTTTTTTGAGGGGATTTACTGTGCCCTATACCTTGTAATTCTGTGGCTGCTGCATAAGTACACCAAGAAGGAGGCCAATATATCAATAGCTCAGCAATAACAGATACATCAACTCCAGTATCTAAAAGTCCTTTTTAGACCCTTGTATTGTTAGTTCAATTTCAGGGCATTCTTGACCTATTTTTTTGAATCCAATAGGAAAAATCAGAGGAGCCAAATCCCCGATTTCCTCAGGGCCCCTTTTGCAGAATGTGGCCTGAGAAGCAGAATTAGCATCCTTCTATTATTCTTTTAACTGCCTGAAGCAGCTTGAGACAAATTCTTGAAATGACTTATTAGGGCCCTGCTTAATTTTGCTCGGTTCCTTCGTTTTACCTACCTGAGTAGAATCTTATAAACAAGACAATTACAAGACACATAAACACAAGTATAACATAGAACTTTGATTAATCCTCATACTTGAATTACTATTTGGCTCCTAACTCTGAACATAGCTCACAATGCACTAACCAAATTAGTAAGTCTTAAGGATCTACATTCTATTCTATTTAAATTTAAATGAGTGCTCCTTACAAGTTCTAAAATCATTTTATTTTTTCAATATTAGAGCCAGCATTTCCAATTTTTGCATGCAAGAACTTAATCCAGGCATTAAAAAGACACATTTTAGACAACATTAAACAAAGACTAAACAGAAACAAGAATTAGATGAACCAGACAAACCAGAGAGAAACCTGGGATTTCAGAGCACATCCAGATTAGAAAGATGCCTGCCTGATTTTAATCAGGGCATTTTCTGACAGAGGAACTGAAGGATGGGACTAAACAAAATCTCCTCAATAAAATTTGCTCTCGGCAACTGCATGAGAAATTTTGTAGTCAAATCTATCAGGAGTCCCCTCCCTAACTTTCCAGGCAAAGAATAGGAAAGAAACAAAATAATAGTTCAGAGGATTGTTGCTAACACATTAAAGAAAATCGGACAATAACAGGAAAAGCTATAACTTAAATAGCTGAGTCTCCTAACCATTCTCAAATTCCATAGTTGCTGTAACTGGTGGCTCAGGAAGACCATTACAAGACTTTTCTTCTACTTCAATTTTAGCTGAGTGGCAGACCAAGTACCTAGAGAGAACTAGGAGCAGCCAAACTGTCCCATATTCCTTAGCCCCTAAGCCACAAAGTACAGGACCACCTGCTATAATCTCCTCACACCACTGCCTTTCAGAACTTTACTTACTTGTTGCCCTGTAGCAGAACTAACCATTCCCTCCTTCAGAAACCAGGGACATACATCTTGAATATATTGTAAAAAGCATTCTAGCTGCATAACTCTTTTTACAAAAAGGTCCCCTACGTTTGACCCTAATTGTCCCATAATTTATTACTCCCTACTATACTCTCCCCCAAAACTTTCTCTACTCACTGTTCACACTTGGGGAGTTCTGTCACCTGCCTTTAGTTTAGTTTTTTCATACTCAAGCCCCACATTGGGCACCACTTACCATGGACAAGCACGGCTAATAATTCAGGGTCCTGAGGGAGAATGGTGCGGAATTAAGTAAATAGACTCACCAAGAAAAGAGGATGGGATTGGGAGGCCTCTTCAATGCTGATGGCAATATCCGAGAGTGCAAGAGCCCCCAGTTTGCTTTATTATATAGCCATATGCAAATAAGGAAGTCTTTGATACAAAGTCACACATCTGAGGCAAAAACAGGAACTCTCTTAAGGCATAAACAGGAATCCCCCCACCATGCATAAGTGAAATCAACCAACATCTGAACAAACAAAGGGTGAGAGGAAGGGCATGTAAATTGCTTCCAGCAACTTAAGCATACAAGTTAAGTGGAGCTATGGGATGAGTGCAAATACTCAGCTTCATAGCCAATATGGAGGTGGGGGGGGAGAGCTTAGCCTTTTGCTAAGCCTCAAATTTACAAAGGCTTTTTGCCACTTGCAGTCAACCACATATTATCTTAACTTTACACCAAACAAAGAATAGAAGAAACTTGCCTCTAGTCTTTCTGGAGATGGGAGGTAGTGTAAATAGTCCAGCACCACAGCTTAACAGCCTTTTGCAACCTCATCAGGCAGGTATGGTGGTGGATAGGGCAGACTGTCAGTTTACAGCCAATTCCCCACACCACTGCCTCCCAAAAATCTAATCTCCAAAAACCCTGTTGTATTTTTGGTCCGCAACAGACACATATTTCTCTGGAATACCATAGGATGCACCTGGAAATCTTCTAGGGTGCACACTTTTAAAACCACTGGTATAATATGATCTGTAGTTGAGAGACTCTCACAAAAGGTAGAGTTCTAGAATAGACTATAGTTCCATACTTGTTTTTATATTTTTAAAAAATTTATTTATTAAATTTAATGCAGTGACATTGATAAATCAGGGTACATATGTTGAGAGAAAACATCTCTAGATTATTTTGACATTTGATTGTGCTGTATACCCCTCCCGCAAAGTTAAATTGTCTTCTGTCACCTTCTATCTGGTTTTTTTTGTGCCCCTCCCCTCCCCCAACCCCTCACTCCTTCTTTGCCCCATCCCCACTCCCCCCACCCCCACCGCTGTAGCCATCACATTCTTGTTCATGTCTCTGAGTCTCATTTTTATGTCCCTTCTATGTATGGATTCATATAGTTCTTAGTTTTTTTTCTGATTTACTTATTTCACTCCGTATAATGTTATCAAGGTCCATCCATGTTATTGTAAATGATCCAATGTCATCATTTCTTATGGCTGAGTAGTATTCCATAGTATATACATACAAAAGCTTTTTAATCCACTCGTCCTCTGACGGACACTTGGGCTGTTTCCAGATCTTCGCTACTGTGAACAATGCTGCCACAAACATGGGGGTGCATTTCTCCTTTTGGAGCTGTTCTATGGTGTCCTTGGGGTATATTCCTAAAAGTGGGATAGCTGGCTCAAAAGGCAGTTCGATTTTCAGTTTTTTGAGGAATCTCCATACTGTTTTCCACAGTGGCTGTACCAGTCTGCATTCTCACCAGCAGTGCAGGAAGGTTCCCTTTTCTCCACATCCTCCCCAGCACTTATTCTGTGTTGTTTTGTTGATGAGCACCATTCTGGCTGGTGTGAGGTGATATCTCATTGTGGTTTTAACTTGCCTTTCTCTAATGATTAGTGATGTTGATCATTTTTTCATATGCCTATTGGTCATCTGTATGTCCTCTTTGGAGAAGTGTCTATTCATCTCTTTTGCCCATTTTTGGATTGGATTGTTTGTCTTCCTGGTGTTGAGATTTACAAGTTCTTTATAAATTTTGGTTATTAACCCTTTATCAGACATATTGTCAAATATGTTCTCCAATTGTGTAGTTTGTCTTTTTATTCTGTTCTTGTTGTCTTTAGCTGTGCAAAAGCTCTTTAGTTTGATATAGTCCCATTTGTTTATCCTGCCTTTTATTTCACTTCCCCGTGGAGATAAATCAGCAAATATATTGCTGCGAGAGATGTCCGAGAGCTTACTGCCTATGTTTTCTTCTAAGATGCTTATGGTTTCACGGCCTACATTCAAGTCTTTTATCCATTTTGAGTTTATTTTTGTAAGTGGTGTAAGCTGGTGATCTAGTTTCATTTTTTTGCAGGTAGCTGTCCAATTTTCCCAACACCATTTGTTAAAGAGGCTGTCTTTACTCCAATGTATTTCCTTACCTCCTTTGTCAAATATCAGTTGTCCATAGAACTGTGGGTTTATTTCTGGGTTATCTGTTCTGTTCCATTGATCTATATGCCTGTTCTTATGCCAGTACCAGGCTGTTTTGAGTACAATGACCTTGTAGTATAACTTGATATTAGGAAGTGTGATACCTCCCACTTTCTTCTTCTTTTTTAAGATTGTTGAGGCTATTCATGTTCTTTTTTGGTTCCATATAAATTTTTGGAATATGTGTTCTATATCTTTGAAGTATGTCATTGGTATTTTAATTGGTATTGCATTGAATTTATAGATTGCTTTGGGTAATATAGACATTTTAATGATGTTTATTCTTCCTAACCATGAACACAGTATATGCTTCCACTTGTTTGTATCTTCCTTGATTTCTTTTATCAATGCTTTGTAATTTTCCGAGTTCAAGTCTTTAGTCTCCTTGGTTAAGTTTACTCCTAGGTACTTTATTTTTTTGGTTGTAATAGTGAAGGGGATTGTTTCGTTAATTTCTCCTACTGACTGTTCATTTTTGGTGTATAAAAATGCCTCTGATTTCTGAGTATTGATTTTATATCCTGCCACTTTGCTGAATTCATTTATCAGGTCCAGTAGTTTTTTGACTGAGACTTTAGGGTTTTCTATATACAATATCATATCATCTGCAAATAATGATAGTTTTACTTCTTCTTTTCCAACTTGAATGCCTTTTTTTTCTTCTTCTTGTCTGATTGCTGTGGCTAGGACTTCCAGGACTATGTTGAATAAGAGTGGTGAAAGGGGGCACCCCTGCCTTGTTCCTGATCTTAAAGGTATTGCTTTTAATTTTTTCCCATTGAGTATGATGTTGGCTGTGGGTTTCTCATATATGGTTTTTATCATGTTGAGGTATGTTCCCTGTATTCCAATTTTGCTGAGTCTTGATCATGAATGGGTGCTGGATTTTATCAAATGCTTTTTCTGCATCTATTAAAATTATCATATGGTTTTTCTCCTTCCTTTTGTTTATGTGATGAATCACATTGATTGATTTACAAATATTGTACCAGCCTTGCCTCCCCAGAATAAATCCCACTTGATCATGGTGTATGATTTTTTCCATATATTGTTGGATCTGGTTTGCTAATATTTTGTTGAGGATTTTAGCATCTATATTCATCAGAGATATTGGCCTATAATTTTCTTTCTTTGTGTTGTCTTTGCCTGGTTTTGGAATCAGAATTATGCTCGCCTCATAAAAGGAGCTTGGAAGTCTTCCTTCCTCTTGAACTTTTTGAAATAGTTTGAGAAGGATAGGAGTTAGTTCTTCTTTGAATATTTGGTAGGATTCAGTTGTGAAGCCATCAGGCCCCAGACTTATCTTTTTTGGGAGTTTTTTGATAACTGTTTCAACCTCATTTGGTGTAATCGGTCTGTTTAGGTTTTCTGATTCTTCCAGATTGATTTTTGGAAGATTGTATGTTTCAAGGAATTTGTCCATTTCATCTAGGTTGTCTAGTTTTTTGGCATACAGTTCTTCATAGTATTTTCTTACAATATTTTGTATTTCTGTTGTGTCAGTTGTTATTTCTCCTCTCTCATTTCTAGTTTTATTTATTTGAGTCCTCTCTCTTTTTCTTGGTGAGTCTACTTAAAGGTTCATCAATCTTGTTTACCTTTTCAAAGAACCAGCTCCTAGTTTCATTGATCCTCTGTATTGTTTCTTTAGCCTCTATGTCATTTATATCTGCTCTGATCTTTATTATTTCCTTCCTTCTACTACATTTGCGCTTTACTTGTTGTTCTTTTTCTAATTCTTTTAGATGCAGGGTTAAGTTGTTTATTTGAGCTTTTTCTAGCTTCTGAAAGTGTGCCTGTAGTGCTATGAACTTCCCTCTCAGTACTGCTTTTTCTGTGTCCCATAAATTTTGAGTTGTTGTATGCTCATTGTCATTCATTTCTAGGAATTTTTTTATTTCTTCTTTGATCTCATTCCTAATCCATTCATTATTTAACAACCTGCTATTTAGTTTCCATGTGTTTGAGAATTTTTGAGCTTTTCTGTTGTGGTTCATTTTTAGTTTCATGCCGTTGTGATCAGAGAAAGTATTTGATATGATTTCAGTCTTCTTAAATTTGTTTAGCGCACTTTTGTGCCCTAACATGTGGTCTATCCTAGAATATGTACTATGAGCACTTGAAAAGAATGTATATTCTGCTGCTTTAGGGTGAAAGGTTCTGAAGATATCTATTAAATCGAGTTGATCTAGTGTTTCCAATAAGTCTGCTGTTTCTTTGTTAATTTTCATTCTTGAGGATCTATCTAGTGATGTTAGTGGTGTAAAGAAATCCCCTACTATTATAGTATTGCTGTTGATCTCGCCCTTTAAGTCCATCAAAGTCTGCTTTATATATTTGGGTGCTCCTATATTAGGTGCATAGATATTTATACTAGTTATATCTTCCTATTGGATTACTCCCTTTATCATTATGTAGTGGCCTTCTTTACCTCTTACTATAGTCTTTGTTTTAAAGTCCAATTTGTCTGATATAAGTATTGCTACCCCAGCTTTTTTTTCATTTCTATTTGCATGAAATGTTTTTTCCCATCCTTTTACTTTCAATCTATGTGTATCTTTTGTTCTAAAGTTTGTCTCTTGTAGACAGCATATGTATGGGTCCTGTTTTCTTATCCACACAGCTACCCTATGTCTTTTGTTTGGGTCATTTAATCCATTTATATTTAAGGTTAGTATTGACATGGAGTTGTTTATTGCCATTTTATTCTTTAAAGCTGTATTCCTTTTTTGCTATATTCTTTTCTCACTTTGATATGTTTACAACAGGCCCCTTAACATTTCCTGCAGCATTGGTTTGGTTGTAATGAATTCCTTGAGTTGTTTTTTGTCTAGGAAGCTTTTTATTTCTCCTTCGATTTTAAACAATAGCCTTGCTGGATAAAATAGTCTTGGTTGTAGGTTCTTGTTCTGCATTACTTTGAATATTTCTTGCCATTCCCTTCTGGCCTCAAGTGTTTCTGTTGAGAAGTCAGATGTCATCCTTATGGGGGCTCCTTTGTAGGTGATAACTTTTTTTTCTCTTGCAGCTTTTAATATTTTCTCTTTATCGCTTAGCTTTGGTATTTTAATTATGATGTGTCTTGGTGTAGGTTTCTTTGGGTTTCTCTTTAATAGAGTCCTCTGTGCTTCTTGGACTTGTGAGGGTTTCTCTTTCATTAATTTAGAGAAGTTTTCAGCTATGAAATGATTGAACAAAGTCTCTATCCCTTGTTCTTTTTCTTCTTCTTCAGGAACATCTATGATGCGGATGTTATTTCTCTTCATGTTGTCACAGAGCTCTCTAAGTGTTTCCTCTGACTTTTTGAGTCTCTTTTCTCTTTTCTTCTCTGCTTTCATGCCTTCATTCCAGTTGTCCTCCAACTCGCTGATTCAGTCCTCAGCTCTATCTATCCTGTTTTTAATTCCTTCCATTGTGGTTTTTATTTCTGATATTGTATTTGTCATCTCTGACTCATGCTTTTTTATTCTTGCTATTTCTTTATTTAGGTATTCATAATGACTACCCATTGTTGTTCTAAGATCCCTAAGCATCCTTACAATCATTATTTTGAACTCCGCATCTGGAAGTTTGATTATTTTTATATCACTCAGTTCATCTCCTGAAGGTGTCTCTTGTGGTTTCATTTGGACAACACTTCTTTGTCTTCTCATTGTCTGTTTTTAGGTGTTTTATTTGTAGGTTTGGTTGAGTCTAGGCTTGGTGTTTTCTGCCTCCAGTTTTCAGTTGTGTTATTTCTAGGTCTTCTTGGGTTGGTATCAGCTGTTATCTGTAATCCACTTTCGGATTTGGGCAGCTTTGAAGTCTTGATTTGTTTGTTTTCTTAACAGGTGATAGTCTTGTTAATGATCTCAGCAGGGGCTTCCTTGAAACTGTATCCAGGAATGGGATGGCTGTAACCTGAGACTCTTAAAGCCTCTTCCACCAACTAATCTCACTGGGGGCAGGGTGTTTTCTCAGTTTCAGTAGAGGGAAGTGTATCTCAGTTCTCCATGGAGACCTGAATTACTGCCCCTCCTCCCCACTTCTTGTTTTCAGCTGTGTCTTGTTGTGCTGATTGGAGCTGGATAGATGTCCGGAGATCTCTGATCTGGAGCAATTCAGCTCTGTTTTGTGAAAGGTTCAGTCCCTCCTCCAGCTATGGCTGCCGCCAACATGGATGATTCAGCTTTTTTAGGTTGTCTCCTTCATTCCTTAGCCCCTCACAGTCTGTCCCTCTCTCTTTCCTTTCCACTTGGGAGATAAGCTGGTCTTTTCAACACACCTCGCTCCCTGTTCGTCAGGCACGTGGCTGTGAGCAGTAGTTTCTGCTCTTTTCCCTTTTGTGAGATTCCCTCTGGGCTCTCAGCCTCACCCCCGCCCTCCGTTCCTGTAAGCAGGGGAGATTCAGGCGCTCCCTACCAGGTTTGTTGTGGCTTCTTCTTTGCTCCTAGGTTTTTGAGAGCTTTTCTTGCAATTCAGAGTTGGTTTTTCATGCTGATTTTTTCTAAATTGATTTGTATTCCAGTTTGGTGGTGAGAGCTGGGTGTCTGTGCGTCCGCCTACTATGCTGCCATCTTTTTCTCTCCATACTTGTTTTTATAATTAAATATTTTTAATAGAGCTATGGTTGTAAAAATTAAGTGCTTATGGAAATGGAGACCTAGAATAACCAAAAACATTTTGAAAAAGAATATTGTTGGAGTATTTATACTACCAAATTTGGCAATGGTCTATGGATAGACATAAAGATTAATGGTAAGGGTAAAAGACCCAATAATAAACCCACACATTTATGGTAATTTATTTTGATAAAGGTACCAAAGTATTTCAGTGGGGAAAGGATAATGTTTTCAAGAAATGTTGCTGCCAAAATGGGCTACTCACATACAGAACAGTGAACTAAGACTCTTGTTTCATACCAAATACAAAAATGACCTCAAAGTGAACCAGGAACGTCAGGAAAAATGTTAAAACAAAAACTCTTATAAGTTTGCTCATATGTATGAGACTTTGCGTTGGAAAGGTTTCTTAGATATCACATGCAGAGTGTGACCCATAAAAGAAAGCACTAATAAATTAGACTTCATTAAAATTAAAAAGTTCTGCTTTTCAAAAGACACCATAAGAAAAAGAAAACACAGCCTGACCAGGCAGTGGCACAATGTATATATTATCAAACTGGGTCGTAGAGGACGCAGGTTTGAAACCATGTCACCAGTTTGTTCGCGGGCACATCTGGCTTGAGTGTGGGCTCACCAACTTGCGTGTGGGATCGTTGGCTTGAGCATGTGTTCATAGACATGACCCCATGGTTGCTGGCTTGAGCCCATGCGTCACTAGCTTGAAGCCCAAGATTACTGGCTTGAACCCAAGGTCACTAGCTTAAGCAATGGATCACTCACTCTGTTGTAGCCCCTGGTCAAAGCACATATGAAAAAGCAGACAATGAGCAACTAAGATGCCACAATGAAGAATTGATGCTTCTCATCTCTTTCTCTTCTTGTCTCTCTGTCCCTTTCTTTGTATTTCTCTCTGTCTCTGTGACAAAAGAGAGTGAGAGAGAGAGAGAGAGAGAGAGAATGAAAAGACAAGCCACAGTTAAAAATTTTGCTCTATAAAAAATCCTCCTAAGAGGATGAAAAGATAAGCTATGGATTGGGAGAAAATATTTCTAAATCAGACATCTTA
Source organism: Saccopteryx bilineata (assembly GCF_036850765.1). Classification (NCBI taxonomy): domain Eukaryota; kingdom Metazoa; phylum Chordata; class Mammalia; order Chiroptera; family Emballonuridae; genus Saccopteryx; species Saccopteryx bilineata. The sequence goes on along the minus strand of NC_089491.1, from coordinate 188,740,109 downwards.
AAATGGACAATATCTGAAATACATAAAGTACTCAAGTGTAGTGAAACAACTCACTTTAAAAATGGGCAGAGGAGAAAGTCGAGGAGATGGCAGCGGAGTAGGCGGATGCACAGACACCCAGCTCTCAACACCAAACTGGAAAACAAATCAATTTAGGAAAAATCAGCATGAAAAACCAACACTGAACTGCAAGAACAGCTCTCAAAAACCAAGGAGCAAAGAGGAAGCCACAATAATCCTGCTAAGGAGTGCCTGAATCTCCTCTGATTACAGGAACGGAAGGGGGAGGGGGGAGGCTGAGAGCCCAGAGAGGATTTCACAGAGGAAAAAGAGCAGAAACTACTGCTCTCAGCCACTTACCTGGCAACCAGGGAGCAAGGTGGGTTGAAAAGACCAGCTTATCTCTCAAGTGGAAAGGACAGGGAGAGGGACCGACTGTGAGGGGCTAAGGTATGCAAGAAACGAAATAAAAAAGCTGACTCATTCGTGCTGGAGGCGGCCATAGCTGGGGGAGCTTTCACAAAACAGAGCTGAAGTGCTTCCAGATCAGAGATCTCCGGACATCTATCCAGCTCCAATCAGCGCAACAAGACACAGCTGAAAACAAGAAGTGGGGAGGAGGGGCAGTAACTCAGGTCTCCATGGAGATCTGAGATACACCTCCCCCTACTGAAGCTGAGAAAACACCCTGCCCCCAGTGAGATTAGTTGGTGGAAGAGACCTTCAGCGTCTCAGGTTACACCCACAGCATTCCTGGTTACAGTTTCAAGGAAGGCCCCTGCTGAGATCATTAACAAGACTATCACCTGTTAAGAAAACAAACAAATCAAGACTTCAAAGCTGCCCAAATCCAAAAGTGGATTACAAATAATAGCTGATACCAACCCAAGAAGACCTAGAAATAACACAACTGAAAACTGGAGGCAGACAACACCAAGCTTAGACTCAACCAACTCTACAAATAAAACAAACAAAAAAAGAAGATGAGAAGACAAAGGAGTGCAATCCAAATGAAACCAAAAGAGACACCTTCGAGATATGAACTGAGTGATATGGAAATAATTAAACTTCCAGATGCAGAGTTCAAAATAATGATTGTAAGGATGCTTAGGGATCTTAGAACAACAATGGAGGGGCAGTTTGAAAACCTAAATAAAGAAATAGCAAGTATAAAAAAGAATCAGTTGGAGCCGACAAATACAATATCAGAAATAAAGACCACAATGGAAGGAATTAAAAACAGGATAGATAGAGCAGAGGATCGAATCAGCAAGTTAGAGGACAACTGGAATGAAGGCATGAAAGCAGAGAAGAAAAGAGAAAAAAGACTCAAAAAGTCAGAGGAAACTCTTAGAGAGCTCTGTGACAACATGAAGAGAAATAACATCCGCATCATAGATGTTCCTGAAGAAGAAGAAAAAGAACAAGGGATAGAGACTTTGTTCAATCATATCATAGCTGAAAACTTCCCTAAATTAATGCAAGAGATACTCTCACAAATCCAAGAAGCACAGAGAGCTCCATTAAAGAGAAACCCAAAGAAACCTACACCAAGACACATCATAATTAAAATACCAAAGCTAAGCAATAAAGAGAAAATATTAAAAGCTGCAAGAGAAAAAAAAGTTATCACCTACAAAGGAGCCCCCATAAGGATGACATCTGACTTCTCAACAGAAACACTTGAGGCCAGAAGGGAATGGCAAGAAATATTCAAAGTAATGCAGAACAAGAACCTACAACCAAGACTACTTTATCCAGCAAGGCTATCATTTAAAATCGAAGGAGAAATAAAAAGCTTCCCAGACAAAAAACAACTCAAGGAACTCATTACAACCAAGCCAATGATGCAGGAGATATTAAGGGGCCTGGTGTAAACAGATCAAAGTGGGAAAAGAATACAGAAAAAAAAAAAAAAGGAATACACCTTTAAAGAAGAAAATGGCAATAAACAACTACATATCAATAATAACCTTAAATGTAAATGGATTAAATGATCCAATCAAAAGACATACGGTAGCTGCGTGGATAAGAAAACAGGACCCATACATATGTTGTCTACAAGAGACACACCATAGAACAAAAGACACACATAGATTGAAGGTAAAAAGATGGAAAAAAATGTTTCATGGAAACGGAAATGAAAAAAAAGCTGGGGTAGCAATACTTATATCAGACAAATTGGACTTTAAAACAAAGGATATAGTAAGAGATAAAGAAGGCCACTACATAATGATAAAGGGAGTAATCCAACAGGAAGATATAATTATTATAAATATCTATGCACCTAATATAGGAGCACCCAAATATATAAAACAGACTTTGATGGATTTAAAGGGCGAGATCAACAGCAATAGTATAATAGTAGGGGATTTCAATACCCCACTAACATCACTAGATAGATCCTCAAGAAAGAAAATTAACAAAGAAACAGCGGACTTATTGGAAACACTAGATCAACTCGATTTAATAGATATCTTCAGAACCTTTCACCCTAAAGCAGCAGAATATACATTCTTTTCAAGTGCTCATGGTACATTCTCTCGGATAGACCACATGTTAGGGCACAAAAGTGCTCTCAACAAATTTAAGAAGACTGAAATCGTATCAAGCACTTTCTCCGATCACAACGGCATGAAACTAGAAATGAATCACAACAGAAAAGCTCAAAAATTCTCAAACACATGGAAACTAAATAGCAGGGTGTTAAATAATGAATGGATTAAGAATGAGATCAAAGAAGAAATAAAAAAATTCCTAGAAATGAATGACAATGAGCATACAACAACTCAAAATTTATGAGACACAGCAAAAGCGGTACTGAGAGGGAAGTTCATAGCACTACAGGCACACTTTCAGAAGCTAGAAAAAGCTCAAATAAACAACTTAACCCTGCATCTAAAAGAATTAGAAAAAGAACAGCAAGTAAAGCGCAAATGTAGTAGAAGGAAGGAAATAATAAAGATCAGAGCAGAAATAAATGACATAGAGGCTAAAGAAACAATACAGAGGATCAATGAAACTAGGAGCTGGTTCTTTGAAAAGGTAAACAAGATAGATGAACCTTTAAGTAGACTCACCAAGAAAAAGAGAGAGGACTCAAATAAATAAAACTAGAAATGAGAGAGGAGAAATAACAACTGACACAACAGAAATACAAAATATTGTAAGAAAATACTATGAAGAACTGTATGCCAAAAAACTAGACAACCTAGATGAAATGGACAAATTCCTTGAAACATACAATCTTCCAAAAATCAATCTGGAAGAATCAGAAAACCTAAACAGACCGATTACACCAAATGAGATTGAAACAGTTATCAAAAAACTCCCAACAAAGAAAAGTCCGGGGCCCGATGGCTTCACAACGGAATTCTACGAAATATTCAAAGAAGAACTAACTCCTATCCTTCTCAAACTATTTCAAAAAATTCAAGAGGAAGGAAGACTTCCAAGCTCCTTTTATGAGGCGAGCATAATTCTGATTCCAAAACCAGGCAAAGACAACACAAAGAAAGAAAATTATAGGCCAATATCTCTGATGAATATAGATGCTATAATCCTCAACAAAATATTAGCAAACCGGATCCAACAATATATGGAAAAATCATACACCATGATCAAGTGGGATTTATTCTGGGGAGGCAAGGCTGGTACAATATTTGTAAATCAATCAATGTGATTCATCACATAAACAAAAGGAAGGAGAAAAACCATATGATAATTTCAATAGATGCAGAAAAAGCATTTGATAAAATCCAGCACCCATTCATGATCAAAACTCTCAGCAAAGTGGGAATACAGGGAACATACCTCAACATGATAAAAGCCATCTATGAGAAACCCACAGCCAACATCATACTCAATGGGAAAAAATTAAAAGCAATACCCTTAAGATCAGGAACAAGGCAGGGGTGCCCCCTTTCACCACTCTTATTTAACATAGTCCTGGAAGTCCTAGCCACAGTAATCAGACAAGAAGAAGAAAAAAAAGGCATTCAAGTTGGAAAAGAAGAAGTAAAACTATCATTATTTGCAGATGATATGATATTGTATATAGAAAATCCTAAAGTTTCAGTCAAAAAACTACTGGACCTGATAAATAAATTCAGCAAAGTGGCAGGATATAAAATCAATACTCAGAAATCAGAAGCATTTTTATACACCAACAATGAACAGTCAGAAAGAAAAATTAAGGAAACAATCCCCTTCACAATTACAACCAAAAAAATAAAGTACCTAGGAGTAAACTTAACCAAGGAGACTAAAGACGTGTACTCAGAAAATTACAAAACATTGATAAAAGAAATCAAGGAAGATACAAATAAGTGGAAGCATATACCGTGCTCATGGTTCAGAAAATAAGCATCATTAAAATGTCTATATTACCCAAAGCAATCTATAAATTCAATGCAATACCAATTAAAATACCAATGACATACTTCAAAGATATAGACCACATATTCCAAAAATTTATATGGAACCAAAAGAGGACACGAATAGCCTCAGCAATCTTAAAAAAGAAGAATAAAGTGGGAGGTATTACACTTCCTGATATCAAGTTATACTACAAGGCCATTGTACTTAAAACAACCTGGTACTGGCATAAGAACAGGCATATAGTCAATGGAACAGAACAGAGAACCCAGAAATAAACCCACAATTCTATGGACAACTGATATTTGACAAAGGAGGTAAGGAAATACAATGGAGTAAATACAGCCTCTTTAACAAATGGTGTTGGGAAATTTGGACAGCTACCTGCAAAAAAATGAAACTAGATCACCAGCTTACACCACTCACAAAAATAAACTCAAAATGGATAAAAGACTTGAATGTAGACCGTGAAACCATAAGCATCTTAGAAGAAAACATAGGCAGTAAGCTCTCGGACATTTTCGGAACAATATATTTGCTGATTTATCTCCACGGGGAAGTGAAATAAAAGATAGGATAAACAAGTGGGACTATATCAAACTAAAAAGCTTTTGCACAGCTAAAGACAGTAAGAACAGAATAAAAAGACAAACTACACAATGGGAGAACATATTTGACAATACGTCTGATAAGGGGTTAATAACCAAAATTTATAAAGTACTTGTAAAACTCAACACCAGGAAGACAAACAACCCAATCCAAAAATGGGCAAAAGAGATGAATAGACACTTCTCCAAAGAGGACATACAGATGGCCAATAGGCATATGAAAAAATGCTCAACATCACTAATCATTAGAGAAATGCAAATTAAAACCACAATGAGATATCACCTCACACCAGTCAGAATGGCGCTTATCAACAAAACAACACAGAATAAGTGCTGGCAAGGATGTGGAGAAAAGGGAACCCTCCTGCACTGCTGGTGGGAATGCAGACTGGTGCAGCCACTGTGGAAAACAGTATGGAGATTCCTCAAAAAACTGGAAATCGAACTGCCTTTTGACCCAGATATCCCACTTTTAGGAATATACCCCAAGGACACCATAGAACGGCTCGAAAAGGTGAAATGCACCCGCATATTTGTGGCAGCATTGTTCACAATAGGGAAGATCTGTAAACAGCCCACGTGTCCGTCTGAGGATGAGTGGATTAAAAAGCTTTGGTACATATATACTATGGAATACTACTCAGCCATAAGAAATGATGACATCGGATCATTTACAATATCATGGATGGACCTTGACAACATTATACGGAGTGAAATAAGTAAATCAGAAAAAAAACTAAGATGAATCCATACATAGAAGGGACATAAAAATGAGACTCAGAGACATGAACAAGAATGTGATGGCAATAGGGGCGGGGGGTTGGGGGAGGGGGGATGGGGTGAAGAAGGAGAGAGGGGTTAGGGGAGGGGAGCGGCACAAAGAAAACCAGATAGAAGGTGACAGAAGACAATTTAACTTTGCGGGAGGGGTATACAGCACAATCAAACATCAAAATAATCTAGAGATGTTTTCTCTCAACATATGTACCCTGATTTATCAATGTCACTGCATTAAATTTAATAAAGAAAATTTGATTGCTTTTTGAGGAAAAAAAAAAAAAAGGGCAGAGGACAGGCCGTGGCCGGTTGGCTCAGCGGTACAGCATTGGCCTGGCGTGCAGGAGTCCCGGGTTCGATTCCCGGCCAGGGCACACAGGAGGGGCACCCATTTGCTTCTCCACCCCTCCCCCTCTCCTTCCTCTCTGTGTCTCTCTTTCCCTCCTGCAGCGAGGCTCCATTGGAGCAAAGATGGCCCGGGCGCTGGGGATGGCTATGTGGCTTCTTTTTTTTTTTAGGAGAGTTAATGGTCACTCTCTTTTTTTTTTTTTTTTTTTTTTAATAATGTGTTTTTTTTTTTGTTTTGTTTTTATTCATTTTAGAGAGGAGAGAGAAAGGGAGAGAGAGAGATAGAGAGGGAGAGAGAGAGGAGAGACAGAGAGAGAAGGTAGGGAGGAGATGGAAGCATCAACTCCCATATGTGCCTTGACCAGGCAAGCCCAGGGTTTCGAACCGGCGACCTCAGCATTTCCAGGTCGACACTTTATCCACTGAGCCATCACAAGTCAGGCGGCTATGTGGCTTCTGCCTCAGGCTCTAGAATGGCTCTGGACGCAACAGATCGACGCCCCAGAGGGGCAAAGCATCGCCCCTTGGTGGGCATGCTGGGTGGATCCTGGTCGGGCGCATGCGGGAGTCTGTCTGACTGCCTCCCTGTTTCCAGCTTCGGAAAAATGAAAAAAAAAAAAAAAAAAAAAGGGCAGAGGACAAACACATGGACAGACTCCACAGCCATTTCACTGCAGAGGAGATGGTAAATAAGCACATGAGAAGATGTTCAAATCTTTAACCATCAGAAAAATGCACATTAAAACCATAATGAACCCTGGCCTGTTCACTCAGTGGTAGAGTGTTGGCCTGGCATGTAGAAGTTCTGCGTTGGATTCCTGGTCAGGGCACTTAGGAGAAGCGCCCATCTGCTTCTTCACCTTCCCCCCTCCTTTCTATTTTTCTCTTCCCCTCCTGCAGCCAAGGCTCCATTGGAGCCAAGTTGGCTCACATGCTGAGGGTGAATCCATGGCCTTTGCCTTAGGCACTAGAATGGCTTTGGTTGCAAAAGAGCAATGCCCCAGATGGACAGAGCATCACCCCCTAGTGGGCATGCCGGGTGGATCCTGGTCTGGTGCATGCGGGAGTCTGTCTCTGCCTCCCTGCTTCTCACTTCAGAAAAATACAAAAAAACAAAAACAAAAACAAAAAAAACCCATAATGAGCTAGCTATCGGTATACACCTATAAGAATGGCTAAAATAAATATAGTGACATGCAAAATGCTGCTGACATATTGCTGGTGGGAATGTCAAATATTACAGCCATTCTAGAATTCACTTCGGCAGTTTCTGTAAACTAAATATGTCTTTATCACATGATCCAGCAATCGCACTATTGGGCATTTATCTCAGAGAAATGAAAACTTATGTTCACAGATAAGCCTGTGCACAAATGTTCATGAGACCTTTATTCAGAATCACAAAAAATGACTCAGTTGTCCTTTACTGGGTGAGCAGTTAAGCAGCCATGGTATGGCCACACAGTGGACTACTGTGAAGCAAGAAAAAGGACAAACAATGCATGCAGTGACTTAGATGGGTTTCCAGGAAGTTACGTTGAGTACAAAAAGCCCGTATCAAAAGGTGTAATATTCTATTAATAGGACATTCTTAAAATAACCAAAGTATGGGGATTCACGGGGTTCAGTTTGGGGAGGTGTGGCTGTGCCAGGCAGCACAAGGGAGCCTGTGTGATAGAGCAGTTCTGTATCTTGAGTGTGGCAACTGTTACATGAATCGAACATGTTATAAAATTGTTTTTTAACTAGTGCTCACCATTACAATCATTTGGGAAATCAAATCAAAACCACTGGTTAGGACTTCATACCTATAAAGATGACTAGTATTAAAAAACAAACAAACAGGAAATAACTAGTGTTGGTGAGCATGTGCAAGAATTGAAAACTTGTATGTTGCTGGTGAGAATGCAAATTGGTACAGCCTTTGTGAAAAATGGCATAGAGATTTCTCAAAAACTTAAAAATAGAATTATTATAGGACCCAGCAGTTTCAATTCTGGGTATCTAGCCAAAAGAATTGAAATGAAGAACTCAGATATTCACGCACCCACATTCATAGTGGCATTATTTACAACAGGCCCAGGTGGAAACAACCCAAATTTTCATTAATGGGTAGATGGATAAACAAAATGTGGTACATACATCCAACAGAATATTATTCAGCCTTAAAAAGGCAGGAATTTCTGACATGTGCTCTAACATGGAGGAGCCTGAAGGACATTGTGCTAAGTGAAAGAAGCCAGACACAAAAGGACAAATATATGATTCTACTTATATGGGTACCTAGAGGAGTCAAGTTCATAGAGAATGGTGGTTTCTAGAGCTGGGAGCGGTGTATGGGAGAATGGGGTGTTAAGGTTTCATGGGGATAGAGTTTCAGCTTTGCAAGGTGAGAGGAGGTTTGTGGATGGACAGTGGTGACGGTTGCACAACAGTGTGAAGGTACTTAATGTCACTGAACTTAATACTGGTTAAGATGGTAAAATTTATGTTATGTGTATTTTACCATAATAAAAATTCATGGAGCTACACACACACACACACACACACACACACACACACAGAAATGAGTATATTTAAAACTGGTTAAATCTGAATAAAATCTGTAGGTTTTACCAATGTTAACTTTCTGGCTTGATATTTTACTGTAGTTAATTTGAGCAAGATGTTAGGTTGACCAAAACTGGGTGAAGAATCCAGGGGACCTCCCTGTGTATACTTTCTGTGAATTATTGCAAAATAATTTTTAAAATATTTTAAAGAGAAGCCACAACACTGATTCAAAAGAAGATACACACACCCAAGTCTATTGCAGCATTGTTCACAGTAGCCAAGCTCTGGAAACAGCCTAAGTGTCTGTCAGTGAACAAGTGGATTAAAAAGCTGTGGTACATATATACAATGGAATACTATGTGTATACGTCTTGCAAAGAAGGAAATCTTACCTCTTGCGAGATCAGGGCTGGGGATTATTATGCTAAGTCAAATAAGCCAGGCAGAGAAAGACAAATATCATATGATCTCACTTATATGTGAAATCTAATGAACAAGGTGAACTGAGGAATAGAATAAAGATAGAGGCAGAGTCACGGAGCAGAGGGACAGCTGTCAGAGGGAAGGGGGATGAGAGGATAAGATCAGAGAAGTTAAAGGGATTAGTGAAATTATATATACATAACACAGAGATACAGATAATAGGACAGCAAATCCCAGAGGGAAGGGGGGAGGGAGTTAGGAGGTGGGGGGCAAAAGGGGTATAATTGGGGGCATGTTGTTGGGGGTTGAAGGTGTTATATTGAGTGAGACACTTGAATCCATGTTAACACAATAAATTAAAATTAACAATAATAAAAAAAGACAAGCCACAGATTTCACTGGTATACAAGAAATAGATAAAATTGTACTTACTGGAAAGGTTTGCTATTTTGTTAGATTTTTCACCCATATATAGAGGAATTAAAATTCTGAGGTTTAGTAGAATTTTCCAATTGTACTTCTGCTTTTTTGCTCCCTTCAAATCACTAGACTGAAACTTATCATCAATGCTAGAATTCAAGTTTAGGAAATTATATTTTCAAATGAATGAATGGGTGAATTTCAGTATAGTAGGCTTTATCTTAACAGATTTTATTAGGGTGTTTTAAGAAAAGCATCATTCATATTTTCTCTTTATCTTGCTTTGCAGTGATTCTATTTTATTTTTTATGCTGGGAGGTCAAAAGGAGTGCAAGTATTAGTATGGGGAGAAAAGGAGCTGACATTGATTGTCAGCATTTATTGAAGCCTGGGCTGCAATTACTGTGCACTTACTTTTATACTGATTTTTACTGCCGTATTTTATGTCCTGTGTAGGAGAGATAAGTGTCACTAGAAGAGAAAATTGAAACTCAGAAACATGCAGCGTCTTTCCCAAGGGTAGTGGGCCCATGAGTCCCTGAACCAGGATCCAGACTTGTTTGGGAGAGGCAGCAGAGTGTGTGACCAGGGGCAGGATTTGGGTCAGATTTAGGAGCATGCTGGTTTTTATCCCCTTTATTTGTCTTTGGCTCTGGGTGGCCCTGGCTTTTCAGGAGGAAGTGTTCATAGCACACACACATGGTCAATATTAAAGATGAATATTTAAAACTATATTTCAAGGAGTAAGTAAATATTTGTTGATTAATTTACATTCAGTCAATTTTTATTGAGTCCTTAATTGGTCTCAGGATAAAGGAGTGGACAAACCAGAACAAAATCAAAAAAAGTAAAATATATGTGAGTTAGACAGTGGCAAGGAATAGAAGGGAGAGTGATAGGATGTGTTGGGATGAGTTGATATTTTGAATAAGGTCATCAGGGAGGGTCTCACAGGGCTACCTGAAGGTGGTGAGGAGCAAGTCTGGTAGATCTATTGGGGAGGGGCATTCCAGACAGGGGGAGTGGCAAGTCTAAGAGCCCCGAGAAGGGGATAGCAGCAAAGGGGCCTGGGTGTCTGGAGCATAGTGACTAGGTGGGGTGTGGGGTGGCTGAAATGAGGTCAGAGTAATATGGGGGCCACATTAGAAAGGGCCTTGGAGGCCATCCCTGAGACTTTTGCTTTTCTGTGGGAGAAGGGAGCAGAGGCATTAGCACACACCTTAATGTTCAAAGGATCACTCTGGGCCTTCGTGGAGAAGAGAGGCTGCAAGAAACCCAGGGAGGAAGCAGGGATACCAGTGAGGAGGTTGTTTCGGTAATTCAGGCAGAACATCACAGAGGCTGGGATCACATCGGTGGTGGTGGAGGCAGTGAGAAGTGGTTGGATTCCAGTTCTGTTTTTCTGTTGGGCCCACAGGACTTGCTGATGTAGATATGAGGTACGAGAGATCAGAAGACTGAGAAGGGCTTCAGGTTCTTTGGCCTCAGCTGATTGTGGATGCCATTGGCTAAGATGACGCAGAGTGTGGGAGGGGCAGTGAGCATGAGACCTCCACAGGGTGTGGAGTGATGCCCGTGTGTGCATTATTCCTGCGGCACGTTAGAGCAGGCAGAGTTAAGCTTGTGATGTGGTCATTGCTGTCACGGAACTTGCTGATAAATTAAGGGAGTTTAAAGTGCACACACATTAGGAAGTATGTGAAGTTTATAGGTGATAAGGACCAAAGCTGCATGAGAACCTCAGATGAATGGTCACCTTGGGTTGGAGTGGTTTAAGGTTAGGTTGGCTGTGGTGAGGAAGTAGCATTTCTCTTGGCTTTGAAGTGCTTTCAGGGTTTGGCAGATTAGAGGGCTGAGGAGGTACAGAAGTCAGAATGCCCAGCAGTAGGGATGAAGTCATGATGGCCAATGTGAGAGTTTGAGATGGAGATCAGAGGTAGGTTGGGTCGAGGAAGGCCCTGGGGCCCTGCTTAGGAGTTTCATATTATAGATAATAAGCCATGATTGAAGCGGGCTGATTTATGTAGTTGACCTGATTGAATTACTGCCATAGGAAGTTTAATCCCCATTAGGATTCTTAGAAGTAGGCCTCTTCGGCGTTTTAATTGAGCTGCTTCTCTGGGCAGCTTCCTCATTATTTACTACAGTTTTCCTGATACACTTGCTCCTTTCAGCCCCATGGATGCTGCAATTCCTAATTCCCCTCCAGTCTCTGTGACAACAGTGCCTTCCTCATTTACTCAGGAAATATTTGTGAAGAACTCTGTGGCAGACATTGTGCTGGACCTGGAGGATAAAGCAGGTGGTCTCATGGGGAACAGGCATTAAGTATGTGACCCAGACCACTGCAGTTTCATTTTCTTATGCTTTACAGAACACAGAGGCAGGAAGTCAGGGTAGATCCCTGAGAAAGAGGCTTTTAAGCCGAGGTCTGAGGCCTAAATAATGTTGGGCAATAGAAAGGGGGAAGAGCGTTCAAGCCTGAGAGCTGTGTATCATACCTGTGATAGGAATTAGCCCAGGAAAGAAAACAAAGGTGAATGCAGTCGCTGAGTTGTGAGGGAGGGTCCTCTGAGGCCTGTGCTTGGATCTCTTCTCTCATGCTTCTGCCTCTCCAGGAGTCCCATCTTTGTGGCCTGAGCCCTCTTCTGGGCAGTTATTCCCACCTCTCACCTCTCTCATGATGTGTGAACTTCCTCCTCACCAGGCACCTCCACCTGCGTGTCCTAAGGCACCTACATAGCACATCATAGACTCTACGCAGAATGTTCTCACTTTGCCAGTTCTCAAGGAAACACTGGATATCTAATTTGAGCCTCAGCTTTTCTTCATGCCTCTCTCCTTGTCCCAAACATGGTTTCCACTCTTCTTTCCTACCAAAACACTCAATGTTTTGTTTTGTTTTTAAGTGAGAGACATACAGAGAGAGACAAAGAAAGGGACAGATAGGAACAGACAGGCAGGAAGGGAGATAGATGAGGAGCATCTATTCTTTGTTGCATCACCTTAGTTGTTCGGTGATTGCTTTTTCATATGTACCTTGACCAGGGAGCTCCAGCTGAGTGAGTGACCCCTTGCTCAAGCCAGTAACTTTAGGCTCAAGCCAGCAACCTTGGGCTTCAAGCCAGTGACCTTTGGGCTCAAGTCAGCGACCATGGGGTCATATCTGTGATCCCTTGGTAGAGCCAGTGACTGTGTGCTCAAGCCAGCAACCTCGGGGTTTTGAACCTGGGTCCTCTGTGTCTCAGGCTGATGCTCTACCCACTGCACCACCACCTGGTCAGACAACACTCAATGTTTTGACAAAAAAGCTCAAATTTTCCTCTTTTGCAAGAACTTTTCTACCCATTTAGCCCCCCCCCCCCACTATGATTTGTCTTCCATGGCAGAAGGAATTAATTTTGTGATGTTATAAAACACTGTCCATTGCTATATTAACATTATTGATTTATACTATTGACCATTGTGTATTTGTGTTCTTAATGGATTGAGTCCTTCTAGATCTTTAATCCACTCTGGCACCTTATATGGCATTTGGGACTTAGAGTTTTAGTAAATAACTATTTTATGAGAAGATTAAAAATTAATACTGAAACACTGATGAAAATGCTTTAAATAGGACAATGAAAGTAGAAAGAAAAGAGTCATGTCTAACACAGAATGAGGATATATAAAATGAAGAAAACCCATCTATCTGATTTTCCCTTTGGCATCTTAATCTCTTTTGAACCGCCCGTTCAAAAGAGAATTTTGGTCCCTTGGGATAGTACAGTCAACCTCTGTGTGTCATCCTTTACATTTAAAATTGCATCATCGATGTCTAGGGCAAAGGGTAAGGGACAAACCACATTGTCTGGAATGATTAATTAAAGAAAAAAATAAAATTGTATGCTAACTCACTCCCTCCCCAAGAAAGAATGTAATTGATGGTGAAGTCTGATAGCCAAGAATCTACTTGGAAGTAATTGAAGTTTTCTGAGGGCGCTTCATCGTATTCATTAATTTCTTTTTAATTCTTTGTGATGATGGAGGTGACAAGCTTATTGTTCCCTTCTTCTTGAGTCTTCCCAGGAGGAATAGCTCTTTACATACTTCCCTTTTGTGTGGCAGGCTTCAGAACAGAGAGAGTCTCATCCTGGTGGCGTCCGTTCACGGGAAAAGCTCAGCAGCATATAGGGCTTCTGTTGACTTGCAAGAATGGTTGAGGGAAGACATGCCTTGGCTGCCCCCAAGCACTTTGGCTCATTTGCACAGTGGCATTTTCTCCTCTGTACCAGCATCAGGCTTGTAGGTACATGCTCATTATTTTTGGCTTTCCAATTATAGCAAACTCACCACAGATTTGGGTGAGCTGCCTGGTTATTAGCTAATTACTCTGTTGTAGGGTGTCTGACGTTGCAACGGAGCTGACGTGTGAGTGAGCATAGTCTTCTTTTGTGTTCCAGGCTTCCATGTTTCCCCTCAGTTTATGTGCAGTATTTATTACAAACAGTTATTCAACACAGAGCAGTACTTTATGCTGCATGCTGGGCTTTGCATTTCAAAAGAACGGGTGGGGGATTTTTTTCTCTTGGAGAGAGGGCAGCTTTGTTGAAGAAACATGGGAAAAACATTATATACTCTAAGATGCTCTAACTTGTGATCCTAAGTGTTTCTGTAATGAACAACCAGCAGCAGTGTAAGAGTCCCAAGGAGTTACACACAGAAACTTGGTATGACCTCACTGAAGCCCCCGCCCTTCATGTAGGTTTCTGTTTACTGCTCTCACGTGGAGTGTGTGAGGAGGCATTGCAGTCCATGGCAGTGGGGGTGGGGTGAGGGCGCAGGATGCCAGGGGTCCTCCAATGATACTTAATTAAGCTGTATTTGCCCACACCTGCATTTTAGTGCCTGTTTTGGAGGACTTAGTAGGAAAGTTTCGATGCAGTGTAGCAGCCATGTGTGACATTATGAGCATAGTATTATCCCTGAAAGACCCTTTATTTTGGCCACATAGCTTCATTTCAAATGATTTGTACTCTGTAGCCACAGCATGGCCTAAATTATAGGGGCTCTTAGTGATTATAGCATAAGCCTAGGAGATAGCTTGGAAGGGACCTTGTTAAAACATCTAGACAGCTGTATTTCAAACAGTGATTTGAGTGCTGTGTTCGTGATTTTTTCCATATCTAGAACTACCTGCACTCTTAATTCATATTTTTTCTCTAGATTTGATCCTGTATTGGGCTTAGCTTCCTCCTAAGCATAATATCTGGATTTCATTATGTTGCAGCTTGGGCTCTGGAGCCAGACTGTCTGGATTCAAACCCTAGTTGCACCTCTAACTGTATAGTAGCTTGGAGCAGGTCTCTCCACCTCTCTGTCCTTCAAGAGCAAAATGGGGATAGTTATAGGGTTTTCTGAGGATTCAATGAAAATGAATGTAAAACAGGTCCAGTTGTAAGTGCTCTCAAAATGCTAGCTATTGTTATTCGTTATATGTTTTTCTAATAAGCATGAAACTATTTAGCCATTAAAAACCTCACTTTTATGCTGGCTAAAATTATTATAGATAACATTCTACTTATGGAATATGTAACTTGCTTTAAGAGGCCTTGATCTCATCATTTAGTCTTGTACCTTTTTGTGCTGGGTCCTTTCCTAAATTACCATGGACTCTACTCCTTAGGCAGTTCTGAGAGGGGCCCCATAGCTTCCGCTCATTGAAATTTCCCCTTTGACAGCATGGGGGCCAACTCTAATCTCTCTTCCCTATTGGAGTCCTTTACATAATTGAAGAAAGCCGTGTCTCCTGGTGGCTTCTCTTTCTCATTTCTACACGTGTCAGCTTCTCTTCTGAACCAGCCCCAGCTTGCCTTGCTTGACGAACGCTAGCCCTTGACGAGATAAGAAGCTGTGGGAGAAGTGATTTGTCCTAGGGAACCTGGGATGCACTTTGCTGGGGCTAATTAGTGTTTATAAACCCTGTGAGCACCTGGAGACTGGAAGCATGCAGCATCTTTTCAGATGCAAAAGTGCAGGTGGAAAAAGGATACAGCCAACATATTTTTTAAGAGCCAGAAATGTCAATTTGAGGAAGTCTTGGAAAACTGGTACCTGCTGTTGCTTCTGTGACAAGGAGCTAGATAGCAAGTGAACTTGTTTTCCACTGTATACTTTTTTATCTTTCACATTTTGTATCATACAATGTGTTTCCTATTAAAAAGACTTCAAATGCACATACAGGAAAAGCAGAATCAGACTGTTGCAACTGGGACACATCTTTAAAAAATAATATGAAGGAGTTTTGTCACTGGTCAGTTCATAGTGAACAAAAAAGATAATAAGTATAGTGCTCTGAAAGGAGAATATAATAACCACAAAACCTCATCTCTAGTCTGGACCCTGCCTTCTTCTCCCACCTGCAGATCCGGTTTTGTATGACTGAGTCCTGCGTCTTCTGGAAAATCAGCTAAGGTGTTACTTCCCCTCGGGAAGGCTTCCTTCCTTCTACACCCTAACCCTCTCCCCCAGTCTGTGGCCAGGGTCTCCCTTCCTGTTTCCTGAACATCTTATCCAGGCTTCCAGACTTGTCTGTTTTTACTTAACACAGAAATTACTGTTTTACTGAGATATAATTAACATATAATATTATATGAAGTTTAGATGTACAACAGGAGTCAGTATTTGTATATATTGTGAAATGATCACCACAGTAAGTCTACTTAACAGTCATCACCATCTGTAGCTATACATTTGTGTCTATGGTGAGAACTTTTAAGATCCATTCTTTTGACAGCCTTGAAATATACAGACATGCTGTATATGACACCCCCAGGATGTACTTACTTTATAATAAAAAGTTTGTACCTTTTAACCCCCTTCATCACGTTCTCCTATCTCCAGTCCCCACCTCTGACAACCACCAGTCTGTCCTCTGTGCCTATGAACACTTTTTTTGTTGTTAAAGATTCCACATACAAGTGAAATCACACAGTGTTTGTCTTTGTTTGACTTATTTCACTTAGCATAATGCCCTCAAGGTATATATGTTAATATATATACATACACATATGCAATTTATATATATATATACACACACACACACTCACACACACACACACATACACATATACATATGTACACATAACATTTTCTTTATCCATGAATTCATTGGTGGCCACTGAGGTTGCTTCTATACCTTAGCTATTGTAAGTAAAGCTACAGTGAACTTGGGGGTACATACATCTTTTTTAGTTAGTGTTGGTTGGCATTTTTGGTGCTAAATACACAGAAGTGGAATTTCTGGATCATACTGTAGCTTTATTTTTTACTTTTTGAGGGACTTCATAGTGATTTTCATACTGGCTTTCCCAATTTACATGCCACCAATAGTGTGTAAGGGTTTCCTTTTCTCCACATCCCCACCAACACTTGTTATTTCTTGTCTTTTTGATGATAGGCATTCTGACAGGTGTGAGGTGATATCTCACTGTAGTTTTGACTTACATTTCCCTGATGATTGGTGATGTTGAGTACCTTTTCATTATCTCTTGGCCATCTGTATGTCTTTGGAAAAATGTGTACTCAGATTATCTGAGCATGTTTAAATTGAATAGGTTTTTATTGTTGTTATTGAGTTGTATGAGTTCTTTATATATTTTGAATATTAACCCTTTATTATATTTATGATTTGAAATTTTTTCTCTCATTCCCTAGATTGCTTTTACATTTTGTTGGTAATTTTTTTTGCTGTGCAGCTATTTAATGTGATGTAGTACCACTTGTTTATTTTTGCTTTTGGTGTGAAATTAAAAAAAAATCATCACCAACACTAATGTCAAGAAGCTTATTGCCTATGTTTTCATCCAGGAGTTTTATGGTTTCAGGTCTTATGTTCAAGTCTTTAATCCATTTTGAATTATTTTTGCATGATGTTAACATAGTAGTTCAGGTTTATTCTTTTGTATGTGGCTGCTCAGTTTAATTGGTTAAAAATACTGTTCTTGCCTTATTTTATAATTTTGGCCATATGTGTATGTGTTTATTTCTGGGATTCCTATTCTGATCCATTGAACTTTGTGACTGTTTTTATGCCCAAACCATATTGTTTGATTACTGTAGCTTTGTAATATAGTTTGAAACCTAGGGAGTGAGATATCTTTAGCTTTGCTTTTCTTGCTCAAGATTCCTTTGACTATTCAGGGTCTTTTGTGCTTTCATACAAATTTTAGGTTTTTATTAAATTTTTATGAAAGATCCATTGGAATTTTTGTAGGAATTGCACTGAATCTGTAGATTGCTTTGATATAGTATAGGCATTTAACACTATTAATTATTCCAATTTTTGAGCACAGACTACCTTTCCATTTATTTGTTTCTTCTTCAATTTGTTTTATTACTGTCTTATAGTCTTAGGTATACAGGTGTTTTGCCTCCTTGATTAAATTTATTTTAAGGTGTTTTATTCTTTTGATGCAATTGTAAATGAAATAATAGTTTTCTTAAATTCTCTTTCTGATAGTTTGTTATTTTTTTTTTTTTTTTTTTACAGAGGCAGAGATAGACAGGGACAGACAGACAGGAACGGAGAGAGATGAGAAGCATCAATCATCAGTTTCTCATTGCGCATTGCGACTTCTTAGTTGTTCATTGATTGCTTTCTCACATGTGCCTTGACCACGGGCCTTCAGCAGACCGAGTAACCCCCTGCTGGAGCCAGCGACCTTGGGTCTAAGCTGGTGAGCTCTTTGCTCAAGCCAGATGAGCCCGTGCTCAAGCTGGCGACCTCAGGGTCTCGAACCTGGGTCCTTCCACATCCCAGTCCGACGCTCTATCCACTGCGCCACCACCTGGTCAGGCTAGTTTGTTATTTATGTATAGAAATGTGGAAGACTTTTGTATATTGATTTTGTATTCTGCAACTTTACTGAGTTTGTTAGTTCTGATTGTTCTTTAGTAGAGTCGTTAGGATTTTCAGGACATAATATAGTGTCATATGCAAATAGTGACAATTTTGGTTTTTCTTTTCCAATTTTATTTATTTTTCTTGCCTAATTACTATGGAAAGGATTTCTAATACTATGTTGAATAAAAGTGGTGAGAGTGGTCACCCTTTGCTTGTCCCTTTATCTTACAGGAAAAGCTTTTAGCTTTTTACTATGATTATGATGTTAACTCCAGGATTGTCACATATGGTCTTTATTATGTTGAGGTAAGTTTCCTCTATGCCCACTTTGTTGAGAGAATTTTTATCAAAAATCAATGTTGAATTTTGTCAAATGCTATGAAAATGGTAACATAATTTTTTTCCTCTTTTTTGGGGAGGCGTATGACATGACTTATGTTATATACATTGATTTATGGATGTTGAACCATCTTTGTGTTCCTTGAGTGAATCCCATTTGATCATATTGTACGATTCTTTTTTTATATATGAATTTATCATTAATTTTAATGGGGTGACATTGATAAATCAGGGTACATATGTTCAAAGAAAACATCTCCAGGTTATATTGACATTTGATTATGTTGCATACCCATCACCCAAAGTTAATTTGTCTTCCGTCACCTTCTATCTGGTTTTCTTTGTGCCCCTCCCCTCCCCCACCCTCTCCCCCTAACCCCTACTGCCCCCCATAATGACCACACTCTTATCCATGTCTCTGAGTCTCATTTTATGTCCCATCTATGTATAGATTCATATAGTTCTTAGTTTTTTCTGATTTATTTATTTCACTCAGTAAAATGTTATCAAGATCCATCTATGTTGTTGTAAATGATCCGATGTCATCATTTCTTATGGCTGTGTAGTATTCCATAGTATATATGTACCAAAGCTTTTTAATCCACTAGTCCACTGATGGACACTTGGGCTGTTTCCAGATCTTCGCTATTGTGAACAATGCTGTCATAAACATGAAGGTGCATTTCTCATTTTGAAACAGTGCTACGGTGTTCTTGGGGTATATTCTTAAAACTGGGATAGCTGAGTCAAAAGGCAGTTCGATTTTTAATTTTTTGAGGAATCTCCATACTGTTTTCCACAGTGGCTGCACCAGTCTGCATTCCCACCAGCAGTGCAGGAGGGTTCCCTTTTCTCCACATCCTTGCCAGCTCTTCTTCTGTGTTGTTCTGTTGATGAGTGCCATTCTGACTGGTGTGAAGTGATATCTCATTGTGGTTTTAACTTGCATTTCTCTAATGATTAGTGATGTTGAGCATTTTTTCATATGCCTATTGGCCATCTGTATGTCCTCTTTGGAGAAGTGTCTATTCATTTCTTTTGCCCATTTTTTGATTGGATTGTTTGTCATCCATACAAGTTCTTTATAAATTTTTGTTATTAATCCCTTATCAGACGTATTGTTGAATATGTTCTCCCATTGTGTAGTTTGTCTTTTTATTCTGTTCTTATTGTCTTTACCTGTGCAAAAGGTTTTTAGTTTGATATAGTCCCATTTGTTTATTCTGTTTTTTATTTCACTTCATCCATGGAGATAAATCAGCAACTATATTGCTGCGAGAGATGTCGGAGAGCTTACTGTCTATGTTTTCTTCTTAGATGCTTATGGTTTTATGGCTTACATTTAAGTCTTTTATCCATTTTGAGTTTATTTTTGTGAATGGTGTAAGTTGGTGCTCTAGTTTCATTGTTTTGCAGGTAACTGTCCAATTTTCCCAACACCATTTGTTAAAGAGGCTGTCTTTACTCCAATGTATGCTCTTACCTCCTTTGTCAAATATCAGTTGTCCATAGAACTGTGGGTTTATTTCTGGGTTCTCTGTTCTGTTCCATTGATCTATGTGCCTGCTCTTATGCCAGTACCAGGTTGTTTTGAGTACAGTGACCTTGTAGTATAACTCAATATCAGGAAGTGTGATACCTCCCACTTTATTCTTCCTTTTCAAGATTGCTGAGGCTATTCGTGTTCTTTTTTGGTTCCATGTAAATTTTTGGAGTATGTGTTCTATATCTTTGAAGTATGTCATTGGTATTTTAATTGGTATGGCATTGAATTTATAAATTGCTTTGGGTAACATGGACTTTTTAATGATGTTTATTCTTCTTAACCATGAGCACAGTATATGCTTCCACATGTTTGTATCTTCCTTGATTTCTTTTATCAATGTTTTATAATTTTCTGAGTACAAGACTTGAATCTCCTTGGTTAAATTTACTCCTAGGTACTTTATTTTCTTGGTTGTAATAGTGAAGGGGATTGTTTCCTTAATTTCTCTTTCTGACTGTTCATTTTTGGTGTATAAAAATGCCTCTGATTTCTGAGTATTGATTTTATATCCTGCCACTTTGCTGAATTCATTTATCAGGTCCAGTAGTTTTTTTGACTGAGACTTTAGGGTTTTCTATATACAGTATCATATCATCTGCAAATAATGATAGTTTTACTTCTTCTTTTCCAACTTGAATGCCTTTTATTTCTTCTTCTTGTCTGATTGCTGTGGCTAGGACTTCCAGAACTTTGTTGAATAAGAGTGATGAAAGGGGGCACCCCTGCCTTGTTCCTGATCTTAAGGGGATTGCTTTTAATTTTTTCCCATTGAGTATGATGTTGGCTGTGGGTTTGTCATAGATGGCCTTTATCATGTTGAGGTATGTTCCCTGTTTTCCAATTTTGCTGAGAGTTATGATCATGAATGGGTGCTGGATTTTATCAAATGTTTTTTCTGCATCTATTGAAATTATCATGTGGTTTTTCTCCTTTCTTTTGTTTATGTGATGAATCACATTGATTGATTTGCTAATATTGTATCAGCCCTGCCTCCCCAGAATAAATTCCACTTGATCATGATGTATGATTTTTTTTATATATTGCTGGATCGGTTTGCCAATATTTTGTTGAGGATTTTAGCACCTAAATTTATCAGGGATATGGGCCTATAATTTTCTTTCTTTGTGTTGTCTTTGCCTGGTTTTGGAGTCAGAATTATGCTCACCTCATAAAAGGAGCTTGGAAGTCTTCCTTCCTCTTGAATTTTTTGAAATATCTTGAGTAGGATAGGAGTTATTTCTTCTTTGAATATTTGGTAGAATTCACTTGTGAAGCCATCAGGTCCAGGACGTTTCTTTGTTTGGATTGTTTTGATAACTGTTTCAATCTCATTTGGTGTAATTGGTCTGTTTAGGTTTTCCGATTCTTCCAGATTAATTTTGGAAGATTGTATGTTTAAAGGAATTTGTCCATTTTACCTAGATTCTCTAATTTTTTGGCATACAGTTCTTCATAGTATTTCTTACAATATTTTGTATTTCTGTTGTGTCAGTTGTTATTTTTCCACTCTCATTTCTAATTTTATTTATTTGAGTCCTCTCTCTTTTTTTCTTGGTGAGTCTGGTTAAAGGTTCATCGATCTTGTTTACATTTTTAAAGAACGAGCTCTTGGTTTTATTGATTCTCTGTATTGTTTTCTTAGCCTCTATATCATTTATTTCTGCTCTGATTTTTATTATTTTCTTCCTTCTACTCCTTTGGGCTTTACTTGCTGTTCTTTTCCTAGTTCTTTTAGATGCAGGGTTAAGTTGTATATTTGAGCTTTTTCTAGCTTCGTAAGGTATGCCTGTAATCCTATAAACTTCCCTTTCAGGACTGCTTTTGCTGTGTCCCATATATTTTGAGTTGTTGTATGCTCAATATCATTTGTTTCTAGGAATTTTTTTATTTCCTCTTTGATCTCATTGTTAACTCATTTGTTATTTAATAACATGCTATTTAGTTTCCAAGTGTTTGAGTATTTTTCAGTTTTCTGTTGTGGTTGATTTCTACTTTCATGCCATTGTGATCAGAGAAAGTGCTTGATATGATTTCAATCTTCTTAAATTTGTTGAGACCACTTTTGTTTCTTAACATGTGGTCTATCCTAGAGTATGTACCATGAGCACTTGAAAAGAATGTATATTCTGCTGCTTTAGGGTAAAAGGTTCTGAAGATATCTATTAAATCCAGTTCATCTAGTGTATCCTTTAAGTCTACTTTTTCTTTGTTAATTTTCTTTCTTGAGGATCTATCTAGTGATGTTAGTGGTGTAAAGAAATCCCCTACTATTATAGTATTGCTGTTGATCTCGCCCTTTATATTTATCAAAGTCTGCTTTATATATTTAGGTGCTCCTATATTAGGTGCATAGATATTTATAATGGTTATATTTTCCTGTTGAACTGCTCCCTTTATCATTATGTAGTGACCTTCTTTATCTCTTACTATAGTCTTTGTTTTTTGTTTGTTTGTTTGTTTGTTTTTTCTGTATTTTTCTGAAGCTAGAAACGGGGAGAGACAGTCAGACAGACTCCCACATGCACCCGACCGGGATCCACCCGGCACGCCCACCAGGGGCAACGTTCTTCCCCTCCGAGGCATCGCTCTGCCACGACCAGAGCCACTCTAGCGCCTGGGGCAGAGGCCAAGGAGCCATCCCCAGCACCCGGGCCATCTTTGCTCCAATGGAGCCTTGGCTGTGGGAGGGGAAGAGAGAGACAGAGAGGAAGGAGGGGGGTGGAGAAGCAAATGGGCGCTTCTCCTGTGTGCCCTGGCCAGGAATCGAACCTGGGTCCCCCGCACGCCAGACCGACGCTCTACCACTGAGCCAACTGGCCAGGGCCTATAGTCTTTGTTTTAAAGCCAGTTTGTCTGATATAACTATTGGTACTCCACCTTTTTTTTTTCATAACCATTTACATGAAATATATTTTTTTCATCCTTTTACCTTCAGTCTATGTGTATCTTTTATTATAAGGTGTGTCTCTTGTAGGCAGCATATGTATGGGTCCTGTTTTCTTTTCTACGCAACTACCCTATGTCTTATGATTGGATCATTTAATCCATTTACATTTAAGGTTATTGCTATGTAGTTGTTTATTTATTGCCATTTTATTCTTTAAAGCTGTATTTCTCTTTTGCTATATTCTTTTTCTTCTTTGATCTGTTCAGAGCATGCCCCTTAGCATTTCTTGCAGCTTTGATTTTGTTGTAATGAATTCTTTGTGTTTTTTTTGTTTTTTTTTTTGTCTGGGAAGCTTTTTATTTCTCCTTTAATTTTAAACAATAGCCTTGCTGGATTAAGTAGTCTTGGTTGTAGGCCTTTGTTCTGCATTACTTTGAATATTTCTTGCCATTCCCTTCTGGCCTCAAGTGTTTCTGTCGGGAAGTATGATGTCATCTTGATGGGGGCCCCTTTGTTGGTGATAATTTTTTTTTTCTCTAGCAGCTTTTAATATTTTTTCTTTATCACTTAGCTTTGGTATTTTAATTATGATTTGTCTTGGTGTAGGTTTCTTTGGTTTTCCCTTTAATGGGGTTCTCTGTGCTTCTTGAACTTGTGAGACGTTTTCCTGCATTAATTTAGGGAAGTTTTCAGCTGTGGTAAGGTTGAACAAAGTCTCTATCCCTTGTTCTTTCTCTTCTTCTTCAGGAACTCCTATTATGCGGATGTTATTTCTCTTTGTGTTGTTACAGAGCTCTCTTAGAGTTTCTTCAGACTTTTTGAATCTCTTTTCTTTTTTCTGCTCTGCTTCCATGCCTCCTTCATTTATCTTGTCCTCTAACTCGCTGATTCGATTCTCACCTTCATCCATCTTCCTTTTAATTCCTTTCACTGTGTTCTTTGTTTTAGATATTGTTTTTGTCATTTCTGACTGATTTTTAAATTTCAATGTCCTTTTTTATATTTGCTATGTCTTTATTTAGGTGTTTGTAATCATCATCTATTGTTCTAAGATCTTTGAGCATCCTAACAATCATTATTTTAAACTGTACTCTGGTAATTTGGTTATATCTGACTCATTCTGGTTCTTTTCTAGGGATTTCTCTTGATTCATTTGGATTGCACTTCTCTGCCTTCCCATTTTGTCTGTGTATGAGAAGGATGTGGTCACTGGAGTCCAAATGGTATGGCCTCTGTGATTCCTAGGTTGGTCTTTCTGCAGGCCCACCACCCCCTCTGCTGCTTCTGCCTAGGGTGTTCAGGTTTGAGCACTGCAGGTGCCAGCCTGCTGGGGCTGTTGCTGCAGTTTCTGCCTCTTCTCCACAGGAAGAACTATGATCACGTGCCCAGTTCTACAAGCTTCAGTGTCCTCCGCTTTTGCCCAGCCCTCACCAGTGGGGTTATACACTGTGCCCAGGCCATAAGCCTCTGCACCACATGGGTGAACTTTTGCTCAGCTGCAGGTCTCCGCCTATTTCCGGGTTTTGCCCCACCCCCATGGGAGGAGCCCGCTCTGGTCGACTGCAAACTTTGGCTTCGTGGGCCTGGTGGGTTGCATGCCTGTCCTCAGTCGTGGGACTTCGCCTGTTCTGGGCTTTCTTCCCAACCCTGCAGGAGGAGCCGGTCGTGGGTCTGGCTGCAAGCCTTGGTCTGCGCAGGCCGTGTATAATTCTTTTAATATGTGGGTGAGTTTGGTTTGCAAATAGTGTGTTTAGGACTTTTGCGTGTATATTGTCCTATAATTTTCTTTCGTTGAGGCATTTTATCTGGTTTTGGTATCAAGGTAATGCTGGCTGTAAAAAAAAAAAAAAGAATTTGGAAGTGTTTGTTCCTCTTTTTTATTTATATATTTTAATATCCAGAAGAGTTTGAGGATTAGTTCTCTTTAAATGTTTAATAGAATTAACTGGTGAAGCCATCCAGTCTTGTATTTTCTTTGTTGTGAAGTTTTAGCTTACTATCTCAATCTCCTTACTAGTACTCAGTCTGTTCAGATTTTTTTTTATATCCTTATGATTCAGTCTTGATAAGTTGTATGTTTTTTGGAATTTATCCACTTCTTCTAGGTTGTCCAATTTGTTGGCATATAACTGTTCATAATAGTCTCTTATAATTTTTTATATTTCTGTGTTATCAGTTGTAACATTTTCATTACTGGTTTTATATATTTTAGTTCTCTCTTTCTTCATGAGTGTAGCTAAAGGTTTGTCAATTTTGTTTATCTTTTCAAAAATAGCTCTTAGTTTCATTGATCTTTTCTATTATTTTTTAGTCTCTGTTTTATTTATTACTGTTCTGATCTTTATTATTTTCTTCCTTTTACTAACTTTGCCTTACTATCTTTGGGCTTTGTTTGTCCTTCTTTCTCCTAATTCCTTGAGGGTAAAGTTAAGTTGTGTATTTGAGCCAAGGAAACAATAAGAATGGTAATTTCTTCCCAAGAGCCAAAGGCAAAGCCATTGGTCAACTAATGTAATTGAAGGTTAGAAGAGTCTTGGAATGTCTAGATGTGGGCTGCATTATTAGTTCATTATATAGATTTGTATTAGCTTTGGTACACTGGCAATTTTTCTAGGTTTTGATGAGTAATTTAAAACTTTTTCTGAAAGATGGGAACAGAAATGCCACATGAAGCACAGGGCTTCTTGAGATACAGTTCTTTGCTGGTTTGCTGGAGGAGCTGATACTTCAGAAATTTCACAGACTGTTGGAGTTTTGAGGTAAGCTCTAAATGAGTTTTAAAGATATAGCTGCCTAAATGGTAAGACAGACTTTCCATATGAATAGAACATGATTATAATCATTTATATTGTTGAGTGGTGAAGCTTAGTTTCTGCCACGTGCAAATTTTCAAATTTTTTTAACTCTTTTTTTTTTTTTTTTTTTTTTTACAGAGACAGAGAGTCAGAGAGAGGGATAGACAGGGACAGACAGACAGGAACAGAGAGATGAGAAGCATCAATCATTAGTTTTTCGTTGCGCATTGCAACACCTTAGTTGTTCATTGATTGCTTTCTCATATGTGCCTTGACTGCGGGCCTTCAGCAGACTGAGTAACCCTCTTGCTGGAGCCAATGACCTTGGGTCCAAGCTGGTGAGCTTTTGCTCAAACCAGATGAGCCTGCACTGAAGCTGTCGACCTCGGGGTCTTGAACCTCGGTCCTTGGCATCCCAGTCCGACACTCTATCTACTGTGCCACTGCCTGGTCAGGCCAAATTTTCAAATTTTTATGAGTCAAAGAGATATATTGTGAAGGTAGGATCCATAAAAATTTTCAAATTTTTATGAGTCAAAGAGATATATTGTGAAGGTAGGATCAGAGAGACATCATTTTGCCTTAACTAATGACTTGGGATTTTGAATTCACAGCAAGTAAGTCACACTTTGTTTTTTAGTGACAGGCAATGTCACATAGATTAAGATGTTGAGAGCTTTTAGGGTTGGATTATTTGGCTCTCAAGAGCCTGCCAGATGACTCTTCCATGTTTACATTCTCTCTTCATCATGGTCCCTCCTGTAAACTGACTTGTATCTGTTGAAAATTCATATGTTGAAGCTATAATCCCCAATGTGTTGATATTTGGAAATAGAGTCTTTGGGAAGTGATTAGGATTAGATGAAGTCATGAGGATGGGGCCTTCCTGGTTGAATTAGTACCCTTAGAAGAAGAGGCACCAGAGATCTTGCTCATACTCTCTCTCTGCCATGTGAGGAGACAATGAGAGGAAGGTTGTCTTCATGTCAGAGGGAGAGTTCAGAAACCAAATGGATGGCACCTTGATCATAGACGTCACAGCCTTCAGAACTATGAGAAAATATGTTTCTTTTGTGTGAGCCGCTTAGCCTGTGATATTTTGTTGTGGTAATCTGAGCTGATTAATACAGTCCCACCACAAGCAAAACTTGTGGAAGTACAACTGAGGGCTCAGGACCATATGTTTACTACACAGAAGTGCCTCACCATTCCTTTTCAAGGTTGTGTTATGTAATGCATTTTTGACATATAAATGCTTGGTAGTTTCAGGAGGAGGTGAAAACTTCAGTCCATTTGTGGGACAAATTCTAGTAAAGAGGAGGGCATACTTTGCTTAAGAATCTATAAAAATTCTTGGAACCTGGGAAATTTTATGCTGTGATTAGGGAAACATGGTCATTTGAGTATTTACCTAGCCTAATGTTTAAATTTAAAAGTTCTTAGATGTTCAGTAAGATTAACAAAGTGGTTAATTCATGATGACTATCAATTATGGATGCCACAGTTCTATAGCAATAAGGACCTAAGACAAAATAGTTTAAAAGAGAAACATTCAAGAGAACTATGAAAGCATTTTGAAGAGTTCAAAGTCTGTCAGCTTTAGTTCTCCTAAAAATCATGCATTCACAGCAGTTGAAGGCCAGCCTCATGTGACCATGTTATGTTTAGAAAAACAGAGGCCGAAGGATAAGCTTGTATCTAAATGTGGCATTGTCCTTGCTGTGATATGTGCCAGGTCTGAAATACAGTGGGACTCCCCTAGCACTTGGGTTCATGGGTCTCTGAGGCTGCAGCCTTGTCAAAAGAGACTTCTACTATACTAGGCCAGTGATTTTCAACCAGTGTGCTTTAAGACTTTTTAAAACATGCAATACTTGACTATTTAGTCAGGGGCACTGACCTCTTTTCCATTAGATTGTCAAATAAAAAAAATGACAGGAGCCAATACAATAATAGCCATCCAGTGTGTATAAATAAAAATGATACTTATTTTTTGGTGTGCTGCAGAATTTTAGTGATTGGTTTATGTGTGCCATGAGATGAAAAGGTTGAAAATGACTGCCCTAGCCTGATACAGTACTAAGCAATTTTCAGGGATTTTCCCTGAGTTGGTTTTTTCCCCCCTCTAATTTGTGCAATAATGAACTGTACTCCTATTGGAGTTTCAGGCTCTAGAAAGATATTTTGAGGAATTTTTTAATTAAAAGAAAGTTTTAACTAGATATCTAAAATTTGGAGCCACAGAAGTCTCAATATTAATTCAGACTGTTAGAGAGTTAAATTCATTCTTTTAGATGAACTAGTATTGACAGTGTTTATCTACTAAGAATAGTTAAAGCAGTAGGGAGATTTATGATATACTTATTACAAACTTGTGCTTTTATAAGTTTTGATTGACCTTCTATAGAACCATGAAGGTGAGTGCTAAATTCTTGAGAAGTCAAATCAGAACAACTATGCACATTATCTGTATCAGGCCTTGTGGAAATACTAGATCTGTGCTGGCCAAGACACTAGCCACTAGCACATGTGGAAATTTAAATTTAAGTTAATTAAAGTTAAATACAAAATATATTCAGCGGCCCTGGCCAGCTGGCACAGTGGATAGAGCATCAGTCTGGCATATGGATGTTCCAGGTTCAATCCCTGGTCAGGGCACACAGGAGAAGTGACCATCTTCTTTGCTCCTCCTCCCTGTCCCCCTTTTCTCTCTCTCCCAAAGCCAGTAGCTTGATTAGTTCAAGTGTTGGCCCTGGGCACTGAGGATAGCTTGGTTGATTTGAGCATCGGCCCCAGATGGGGGTTGCTAGGTGGATCTTGGTTGGGGTGCATGTGGTAGTCTGTCTTTTTATCTTCCCTTCTCTCACTTAAAAAAAAAAGAAAGAAACTTCAGGAACTTAGTTGCATCAGACATTTTCCCAGTGCTCATTTGCTACCATGGCCAGTGGCTACTCTGTGAGACTCACAGATATAGACTATTTCTATCCATTCCAGTAAGTTCTATCAGGAAGTGCTGTGTAAGACCATTTTCTCTGCCTTCACTAAATTTTAGTTTGTTAGAGATTCAGGACAAAAAGATGTGAAGAGGAGATGACAAAAGAACACATTATTAACATTTTATCAGCAGAGTCTAAGTAGAACATATGATTAATTATCAGAAGATTTTTATAGGTGATGAATGGTCTAAGACATTAGGCTGAGGTGGTCAGGGAAGAGTTATGATTTTTTCTGGATGTTAAAATAACTGGTAGAGTTCTGACAGGCAGCAATGAAGTGGGAGGTGTTCAGTACGAATGGATTGAGGGTTCTTTTGGGGAGGGAGTACAGGGACAGTGGAAGGTCTGTTTGAGGCAGGCAATGCTGTATAATTTGCAGGACCCAGGGCAGACTGAAAATGTGGTTCTCTTCTTAAAAAATGATTAAGAATATTCAGCAGAGGATTAAACCAAGTATGGGGCCCTTGCAGGAAGCTGGCCTTGCTCTGATGGATTTCAAAGTCAAATTGACTTTACTCTTAGGAATGCTAAAAGTCCAAATTGAGATGTGTGGCTGGAAACACTGTCCAATCATAAAAGCTTGTCTTTGTCTTAGCTTTGTCATCTCCGGGCATGGTACACTTGTCATGGGTTGTTGTTTGGTGTGGGAGCTCCTTATCATCCCATCTGGAGCATGACACTGAAGATAGGGGTATTTTTGTGAACACAAAGAAAATCATAGTATGTGGCTAACTTCTTCATCCCTACTGATTGCAAATATCTCTTCAAGAAAAATGAATGATGGGGTTTAGAAAGTACTAGTAGCTGAGTGCCATTTGTGTGTTTGTTGACAGTTGACTTAATCTTCCCCTTTTAGTTAAATGCTTCAAAGGGATGTATCATGCCAAATGAAAAATCAAAATAGAAATTAACATGGAGGTATATATTTTTATTTTATTGCTGTATAACAGACTGAAAATTCTGGGAGCTTGAGTTCTTACTTCACCTGAACGGCAATGTGTGGTATTATCTTTGGTTAAATGTCTTATCAATTTGCATAGCCTCTTCTTCTGTGAGTTAATGATTACTTAGAATAATTGCCTACTACATGGGTAGGTAAAGAGAATAATAATAAAATAGTAAGGCTTGATGAAGATGCACACTTTTTATGTAGCAAATCAAGTTTTCTTTATTCCTACTTTTTTTTCAATCCCTACCACAATTACTGTGACCCTGCAAGGGTGATGTCTTTTACTTCTCCTGGCAATAACTACATGTGTAAGAAATAATAGAGCACTGTATACCTTTTATCTGGTTTTCCTCAATAATAACATCTTGTAAAACTATGGCACACAACCAGGACATTGTCATTGATATAATCTACCAGTCTTGTTTTAATCCCCTGAGTTTTACTTATATTTCTTTGTGTCTGTGTATGTTTAATTCTGTATAGTTTTTATTAAATGTCTTAGTTTAATGTATCACCACCACAGTCAAGATTCTGAAGTTCCGGGGGGTGGCACAATGGCAATGGAGTAGGCAGACGTACCAACTTCCACTTTCCAGAACCAAAGTGGATTACAACTTAATTTTAAGAACCATCATCTAGGAAAACCAACTTTGGACTAAACTAAGTGGACTCTTTAACCAAGGAACATTGAATAAGCCACACTGAGACTGGTAGGAAAAGCAGAAATGCGGAGAGGGCTGCCCAGCTTATGGAAGCGAATGCAGCCTGGAGGGACTTGTGTGGCGGGAAGTGAGTTTAGCGGAGAGGGGAGGGTCCTGGGCCCCAGGAATAAAGCCCCAGCCTGCAGCCCCAGAGCCTAGAAGAGGCGTATGGACAATATTTAGCTGCAAAACAATCCAGGATACTGTTTGCAAGAAAGAAACAGATTTCTCAGACCCAAGATTCTTCTTAAAGGGACCGCACAGAAAACCTCTTTTACAGCGATTCATCATGGACTCTGGATGACTGGGACACTTGAGAGAACTGGAGCAGCAGGAAGAGAGTGTAATCTAGGAGGCACAGGGAGAAACACTTTAATGGACAGCCACCCTAACCCCTGGGCTGAGTCAATCCCCAAATCTAAAGTGAATATTTCCTCTGAAACCAGCAATACCAGCAAAGAGAAGCAGGACACCAGCCAAACAGAAGCTCTCCTGCAGCATTCAGAGTGGAGTCGCTTAGAAGGAGGGAGCCATCGGGGTACAGTATTGAATGCTGAGGTCTCGACTGCATTGCCACCACCCACACTGCTGAGAGCTTGCTGTAGAGCAGGTGGCGATGGGACTCTGAAGTGCGGTCCTGTCAGCGGGGGCAGTAGCCGGGCTGGCCACAACTGAGGCCCAGCGTGAGCTTGGTCCCACCGGGTGGGGGCAGAGGGCAGCCAAGGGGGCAGAAGGGGTGCATGAAAGCGGTCCAACTTGGCTGTGGGCCAGATGAGCAAGAGCAGTCCTACCTGCAGTCCCACCCACAGGGGCAAGGCGAGGGCCAGGGAACCGGCGGAGGACCATGGCTGAGCATAGGTGCGCAGTCCCAACCATGGTGCTGAGGCTTGTGGCCCCTGCACTGCACGCAGACACACCTGTGGAGGCGGGGCAGAGGCCAAGGCTTGCCAGGGCTTGTACCCCAGCACATGAACACAGCCCTGCCCCTGGAGGAGAGGCAAAAACCACAGTGACTGCTGCAGCGGGCCGGTGCCGGCAACACACATACCTGAATGCTAGAGTCAACAGCAGAGAGGCTGGGGGTCCTGCAGACAGACCACACTTAGTGAACACAGAGGCCACACCCATTGGACTCTTGTGGCCACACCCTTCTTATACACAGACAAAATGAGAAGGCAGAGAAATGCAACCCAAATGAATCAAGAGAAATCACCAGAAAAGGACTTGAATGAATTGGATATAACCAAACTACTGGATGTAGAGTTTAAAATAATGATTGTTAGGATGCTCAAAGATCTAAGAACAACAATGGATAGACATAACAAACACTTAAAGAGATAGCAATTATAATAAAAGTCATTGAAATAAAAAAAAAGAATCAGTCAGAAATGACAAATACAATATCAGAAATAAAGACCACAATGAAAGGAATTTAAAGCAGGATGGATGAAGCTGAGGATCGATCGAATCAGTGAGTTAGAGAACAAGTTAAACGAAGGCACGGAAGCAGAGGAGCGAAAAGAAAAGAGACTCAAAAAGTCTGAGGAAACTCTAAGAGAGCTCTGTGACAACATGAAGAGAAATAAAATTTGCATAATCACCCTGGCCGGTTGGCTCAGTGGTAGAGCATCGGCCTGGTGTGTGGAAGTTCTGGGTTCAATTCCTGGCCAGGGCAAACAGGAGAAGCGCCCATCTGCTTCTCCACCCCTCCCCCTCTCCTTCCTCTCTGTCTCTCTCTTCCCCTCCTGCAGCCAAGGCTCCATTGGAGCAAGGATGGTCCGGGCGCTAAGGATGGCTCCATGGCCTCTGCCTCAGGTGCTAGAATGGCTCTGGTCATGGCAGAATGATGCCCTGGATGAGCAGAGTGTTTCCAGCTTCAAAAAATGCAAAAAAAAATTTTTTTTGCATAATAGGGTTTCCTGAAGAAGAGAAAGAACAAGGGATAGAGACCCTGTTCCAAAAAATCATAGCTGAAAACATCCCTAAACTGATGCAGGAAAAAGTCATACAGGTTCAAGAAGCACAGAGAATTCCATTAAACAGAAACCCAAAGAAATCTACACCAAGACACATCATAATTAAAGTACTAAAGCTAAAAGATAAAGAAAGAATACTAAAAGCTATAAGAGAAAAGCAGTTAATTACCTACAGAGGAGCCCCCATAAAAATGATATCTGACTTCTCAACAGAAACAATTGAGGCCAGAAGGAAATGGCAAGAAATATTCAAATTAATGCAGAACAAGTGCCAAAAACCAAGACTTCTTTATCTGGCAAAGCTAAATAACAAATTTTTATTGTTTAAAATTGAAGGAGAAATAAAAAGCTTCCCAGAACAACAACAACAAAACACAAAATACCTCAAGGAATTTATTACAACCAAACCAATGCTGCAAGAAAAGTTAAGGGGCCTGTTGTAAACAGAACAAAGGGGGAAAAGAATATAGTTAAAGAGGAATGTAGCTTTAAAGAATAAAATGGCAATAAACAACTACATATCAAAAAAAGCCTTAAATATAAATGGATTAAATGGTCCAATCAAAAGACTTAGAGGTTCTGTGTGGATAAGAAAACAGGACCCATTCATATGCTGTTTATAAGAGACACACCTCAAAACAAAAGATACACATAGAAAGAAAGTAAAAGGTTGAGAAAAAATATTTCATGCAATGGAAATAAAGAAAAAAGGAGTAGCAATACTTATATCTGACAAAATAGACTTTAAACAAAGGCTATATAGTAAGAGATAAAGAAGATCACTATATAATGATAAAGGAAGCAATCCAACAGGAAGATATAACCATTGTAAATATCTATGCACCTAATATAGGAGCACCTAAATATATAAAGTGGACTTTGATGGATATAAAGGGCGAGATCAACAGCAATACTATAATATTAGGGGATTTAATTACCCCATTAACAACACTAGATAGATCCTCAAGAAAGAAAATTAACAAAGAAACAGCAGACTTAAAGGACACACTAGATCAACTCGATTTAATAGATATCTTCAGAACCATTCATCCTAAAACAGCAGAATATACATTCTTTTCAAGTGCTCATGGTACATACTCTAGGATAGACCACATGTTAAGAAACAAAAGTGGTCTCAACAAATTTAAGAAGATTGAAATCATATCAAGCACTTTCTCTGATCACAATGGCATGAAAGTAGAAATCAACCACAACAGAAAACTGAAAAATACTCAAACACTTGGAAACTAAATAGCATGTTATTAAATAACAAATGAGTTAATAATGAGATCAAAGAGTAAATAAAAAAATTCCTAGAAACAAATGATATTGAGCATACAACAACTCAAAATATATGGGACAAAAAAAAAAACAGTCCTGAAAGGGAAGTTTATAGGATTACAGGCATACCTTATAAAGCTAGAAAAAGCTCAAATATACAACTTAACCTTGCATCTAAAAGAACTAGAAAAAGAACAGCAGGTAAAGCCCAGAGGTAGTAGAAGGAAGGAAATAATAAAAATCAGAGCAGAAATAAATGACATAGAGACCAAGAAAACAATACAGAGGATCAATGAAACCAGGAGCTGGTTCTTTGAAAATGTAAACAAGATCGATGAACCTTTAACCAGACTCACCAAGAAAAAAAGAGAGAGGACTCAAATAAATAAAATTAGAAATGAGAGTGGAAAAATAACAACTGACACAACAGAAGTACAAAATATTGTAAGAAAATACTATGAAGAACTGTATGCCAAAAAATTAGAGAATCTAGATAAAATGGACAAATTCCTTAAAACATATAATCTTCCAAAAATTAATCTGGAAGAATTATAAAACCTAAACAGACTAATTACAACAAATGAGATTGAAACAGTTATCAAAACGATCACAACAAGGAAAAGTCCTGGACCTGATGGCTTCACAGGTGAATTCTACCAAATATTCAAAGAAGAACTAACTCCTATCCTTCTCAAGCTATTTCAAAAAATTCAAGAGGAAGGATGATTTCCAAGCTCCTTTTATGAGGTGAGCATAATTCTGATTTCAAAACCAGACAAAGACAACACAAAGAAAAAAAAAATAGGCCAATATCCCTGATGAATTTAGGTGCTAAAATCCTCAACAAAATATCATATTAGCAAACCGGATCCAGCAATATATGAAAAAAATCATACATCATGATCAAGTGAGATTAATTCTGGGGAGGCAAGGCTGGTACAATATTTGCAAATCAATCAATGTTATTCATCACATAAACAAAAAAAAGGAGAAAAACCACATGATAATTATAATAGATGCAGAAAAAACATTTGATAAAATCCAGCACCCATTCATGATCATAACCCTCAGCAAAATTGGAAAACAGGGAACATACCTCAACATGATAAAGGCCATCTATGACAAACCCACAGCCAACATCATACTCAAGGGTGAAAATTAAAAGCAATCCCCTTAAGATCAGGAACAAGGCAGGGGTGCCTCCTTTCATCACTCTTATTCAACATAGTTCTGGAAGTCCTAGACACAGCAATCAGACAAGAAGAAGAAATAAAAGGCATCCAAGTTGGAAAAGAAGAAGTAAAACTATCATTATTTGCAAATGTATGATATTGTATATAGAAAACCCTAAAGTTTCAGTCAAAAAACTACTTGACCTGATAAGTGAATTCAGCAAGGTGGCAGGATATAAAATTAATACTCAGAAATCAGAGGCATTTTTATACACCAACAATGAACTTTCAGAAAGAGAAATTAAGGAAAGAATCCCCTTTTCTATTGCAACCAAAATATCAAAGTACCTAGGAGTATATTTAACCATGGAGATTAAAGACTTGTACTTAGAAAATTACAAAACACTGATAAAAGAAATCAAGGAAGATACTAACAAGGGGAAGCATATCCCATGCTCATCGTTAGGAAGAATAAACATCATTAAAATGTCTATATTATCCAAAGCAATCTATAAATTCAATGCAATACCAATTAAAATACCAATGACATACTTCAAAGATATAGAAAAAATATTCCAAATATTTATATGGAACCAAAAAAAGAACTCAGCAATCTTGAAAAGGAAGAATAAAGTGGGAGGTATTACTCTTTCTGATATCAAGTTATACTACAAGACCATTGTACTCAAAACAGTCTGGTGTTGGCATGAGAACAGGCATATAGATCAATGGAACAGAATAGAGAACCCAGAAATAAACCCACACCTTTATGGACAGCTAATATTTGACAAAGGAGGTAAGAGCATACAATGGAGTAAAGACAGCCTCTTTAACAAATGGTGTTGGGAAAATTGGACAGCTATCTGCAAAAAAAAAAAAAAAGTAGACCACCAACTTACACCATTCACAAAAATAAACTCAAAATGTATAAAAGACTTAAATGTAAGCCGTAAAACCATAAGCATCGTAGAAGAAAACATAGGCAGTAAGCTCTCTGACATCTCTCGCAGCAATATAGTTGCTGATTTATCTCCATGGGCAAGTGAAATAAAGACAGAATAAAGAAATGGGACTATATGAAACTAAAAAACTTTTGCACAGCTAAAGACAATAAGAACAGAATAAAAAGACAAACTACACAATGGGAGAATATATTCGACAATATGTCTGATAAGGGGTTAATAACCAAAATTATAAAGAACTTCTAAAACTCAACACCAAGAAGACAAACAATCCAATCAAAAATGGGCAAAAGAAATGAATAGACACTTCTCCAAAGAGGACATACAGATGGCCAATAGGAATATGAAAAAATGCTCAA
Source organism: Saccopteryx bilineata (assembly GCF_036850765.1). NCBI lineage: Eukaryota > Metazoa > Chordata > Mammalia > Chiroptera > Emballonuridae > Saccopteryx > Saccopteryx bilineata. The sequence continues at coordinate 188,703,753 of NC_089491.1, read as the reverse complement.
CATCACTAATTATTAGAGAAATGCAAATTAAAACCACAATGATGTATCATCTCATACCAGTCAGATTGGTGCTCATCAACAAAACAACACAGAATAAGTGCTGGTGAGAATGTGGGAATGCTCTGCTGGTGGGAATGCCAACTGGTGCAGCCATTGTGGAAGACAGTATGGAGATTCCTCAAAAAATTAAAAATTGACGTTGACCTAGCGTGCGGAGGACCCGGATTCAATTCCCGGCCAGGGCACACAGGAGAAGTGCCCATTTGCTTCTCCACCCCTCCGCTGCGCCTTCCTCTCTGTCTCTCTCTTCCCCTCCCGCAACCAAGGCTCCATTGGAGCAAAGATGGCCCGGGCACTGGGGATGGCTCTGTGGCCTCTGTCTCAGGCGCTAGAGTGGCTCTGGTCACAACATGGCGACGCCCAGGATGGGCAGAGCATCGCCCCCTGGTGGGCAGAGCGTCGCCCCATGGTGGGCATGCCGGGTGGATCCCGGTCGGGCGCATGCGGGAGTCTGTCTGACTGTCTCTCCCTGTTTCCAGCTTCAGAAAAATGCAAAAAAAAAAATAAATAAATAAATAAATAAATAAATAAAAAATAAAAAATTGAACTGCCTTTTGACCCAGCCATCCCACTTTTAGAAATATACCCGAAAAACACCATATCACTGATTCAAAAGAAGAAATGCACTTTCATGTTTATGGTGGCATTGATCACAATAGCAAAGATCTGGAAACAGCCCGTGTCTGTCCGTGGACAAGTGGATTAAAAAGCAGTGGTACATATATACAATGGAATACTGTGGGACCCTGAAAAAGAAGGAAATATTACCTTTTGCTACAACATGGATAGACCTGGAAACTATTATGTTAAGTGAAATAAGCCAGGCAGAAAAGAAAAATATCATATGACTTCACTGATTTGAGGAATTCAATGTGAACTGAGGAACAGAATTGAGACAGAGGTGGGATCAAAGGGACCAGAGGAAAAGAGGACAGAGGGAAAGGGGAGGATAGGATGGGATAAACCTGAAGGGAAGCGGTGAGGGCGCTATGGGTTGGGGGGCAATGGAGATGTTGAGGGGAATATGGTGCAGGGGGATGCATTTGGGACGACACTTGAATCTATGTGAACACAATAAATTAAAATCAATTTAAAAAAAAGGATTCTAAAGTTTCATTACCACAAGGAATTTTTAGATTTCTCTTATATTACTGAATGTACTGCCAATCCCACCAACCCCTGGCAACCACCCATCTCTTCTCCATTGGTATGTCTTTGTTATTTCACGACAAAAATAAATGTAATCATATAGTGTGTCACCCTTTAGAATTAGCCTTTTTACTTATCATAATTTCCTGATTATTAGTCCAAACTGTTGGGCCTATCAATATATCTCTATTTCTGTCTCTATCTATATCTAATGTATATCAATCTATCTATATTATATATATATATATCAATATATTGTGTGTCTGTAAAGTCATAGTGCACTTTTGACTGGTCACAGGAAAGCAACAAAAGACGATAGAAATGTGAAATCTGCACCAAATAAAAGGAAAACTCTCACAGTTTCATACCTATTCAGTGCAGTTTGATGTGGACTCACGCACAGATTTTTTAGGGCTCCTTAGGTAGCTATCCCGTATAGCCTCTACAGACTCCTCACTGACTGATGGCCTACCAGAATGGGGTTTCTCCACCAAACTGCCGGTTTCCTTCAACTGCTTATCCCACCGAGTAATGTTATTCCTATGTGTTGGTGCTTCATTATAAAGGTGCTGGTATTCACGTTGCACATTCATGATTTCTAATTTAGCAAGCCACAGAACACACTGAACTTTCCCCTGTACCATCCACATCTCAACTGGCATGGCCGTGGGCTGCTCCGCTGTATACACGGTGTTACGTCATCATCTGTGCATGCATACATGCTGCCACATCATCCTACAGAAACTGGGGGAGGGTTTTCTTTTTATTTGGTGCAGATTTCACATTTCTATCGTCTTTTGTTGCTTTCCTGTGACTGGTCAAAAGTGCACCATGACTTTACTGACACACTGTATATATGTATCTATATAAATATATATATAATATCTATATATCAATATATCTATTTATATCTATATTATTATCAATATATATCTATATATATACATATAGATTAGATATAGATACAGGTATAGATATAGATATATAATTTCACTGCTGAATAGTATCCCATGGTATAGATGTACCACAGTTTGTTTAAAAGATATTTAAGAAGTTTCCAATTTGGGACTATGAGCATTCATTGTATTAGTTTGTTAGACTTCCAAAACAAAGTACCACAGACTTGGTGGGTTAAACAACAGAGGTTAATTATTTTTTACAATCATGGAGGCTGGAAATCTCAGATCAAGTTGTTGCCAGACTTAGTTTTTTGTGAGGCCCCTCTGGGTGGTTTGTAGAAGGCCTTCTATTGTCCTGTGGTCTTTCATTCATTTGTAATGTATCCAAATTTCTCTTATAAAGGCATTAGTCATACTGGAATTGGGTTCACCCCCATGACCTCATTTAACCTTAATTACCTCTTTAAAAAAACTTAAAATATAATCAAAGGCTGAAATACTGGGGGGGGGGTGCTAGGACTTCAGCATATGAGGTGGGAGGTAGGGGGAACACAATTCAGCCCATGATTTTCATGTATAGATTTTTTTTTTCATTTTTCCGAATCTGGAAACGGGGAGGCAATCAGACAGACTCCCACATGCGCCTGACCGGGATCTGCCTGGCACGCCCACCAGGGGGCGATGCTTTGTCCATCTGGGGCGTTGCTCTGTTGCATCCAGAGCCATTCTAGCGCCTGAGGCAGAGGCCACAGAGCCATCCCCAGCGCCCGGTCCATCTTTGCTCCAATGGAGCCTTGGCTGCGGGAGGGGAAGAGAGAGACAGAGAGGAAGGAGAGGGGGAGGGGTGGAGAAGCAAATGGGCGCCTCTCCTGTGTGCCCTGGCTGGGAATCGAACCCGGGACTCCTTCATGCCAGGCCGACGCTCTACCACTGAGTCAACCGGCCAGGGCCCATGTATAGATTTTTTTTGATGACTGTCATTTTTCATTTTATTAAGGTAATTGCCCACAAATATAATTGCTGTTTTTTGTTTTGTTTAGGTTAGAGGTGGGAGATAGTGAGACAGACTCCTGCATGCAATGCATCCTGACCAGGATCCACCCAGCAACCCCCCCCCCCAATCTTAGGCCAATGCTTGAATCAACTGTGCTATTTTTAGCACCTTTTTCTTCAGCTCCCAAAGCCCACTGTGGAAAGGGAAGAGGGTGAAAAGGGGAAGAGGGAGGGAAAGAGAAGCAGGTGGTTGCTTCTCTTGTGTGTTCTGACTGGACATCAAAGCTGGTACATCCATATGCCAGGCCGAGGCTTTATCCAGTCAGCAAACCAGGCAGGGCCAATTACTGGGTTGTTTAGTTTTCTTTTTAAACTGTCCAGCTTTGTTCCAGAGTGTCTGTGCCAGTTTACATTACCACTAGCGATGTGTGAGTGATCCAGTTTCTCTGAAATCTTGATAGCATTTTGTGTTGTCACTATTATTTCCTGCTGACAAGTGTGTAGTGATATTTCCTTATGGTTTTAGTTCGTATCTCTCTGATGATGAATAATGTTGAACATCTTTCTATGTACTTACTTGACACCTGTATATCCTCTCTGGAAAAAAAAATTGTTCCTGTGTTTTGCCCATTTTAAAGTTGGAGTTTGGTCTTTTTCTTAGGATGGCTTCCGAGAATTTTTGTTTTCTTTTACATATTCTAAATACGAATTCATTTTTGTATATGTGGTTTGCAAGTCACAGAAGCGTAGCTTGTCTTTTTATCCTTTTAACAGAGTCTTTCACTCTGTTAAAATTAAAAAACAGATCAAACGTTTTTTAATTTTGATGAAGTCTAATTTGTTATGTTTTCTTCTATGTGATTGTGTCTTTGGTGTCAAGTTTAAGAACTTTTTGCATAGCCCTTGATCCCAAAGAGTTTTCTCTTACATATTTTAAAAATAAAACTTTTACAGTTTTATGTTTTCTATTTAAATATATGGTATAAGATGTAAGGTTTAGGTTGAGAATAATTTTTCTGTATATGGATAGCCAGTTGTTCTAGCACCATTTGTTGAAAGGGCTAGCCTTCTTCTATCAAATTGCTTTACATCTTTGTCCAAAAACTGTTGGGCATACTTTTTAAGTCTGTTTATGAGTTCTCTATTCTGTTTCATTGACCACTGTACCTATATCATACTACCAATATCATACTTTCTTGATTATTGTAACAATATATTAAGTCTTAATAAGGGCTTGAGTGATTCCTCTTATTATATATGATATATATAATATACATCAGATTTATATATAATAATATTACATATGCTATTATATATATTTATATATAATATAAAAGTATATTTTTAGCTATGGTAGAGGCTGTGTCTTTTCATATTCACTTTAGAATAGAATTTTTTTCTATGTCAAAGAAAACAGTTTGCTGGAATTTTGATGATAATTGCATGAGATAGATTTTTGGAGATTGAAATTTTTACTATTTTGAGTCTTTCAATCTTTGAAAACGATATATCTCTCTATTTACTTAGATCTTCTTTGAGTTTTTCATCAGTAATTGTATAAATTTCATCATAAAGATCCTACACATGTTTTGTTAAGTGTAAACCTAACTATTTCACTTGCTCTGGAAAGATTATAAATGGGTTTTAAGCTTGTTTACTGTTGTATACTTTGGTGGCACATAGAAATGCAGTTGATATTTGGTTTTTTAATTTTTTAATTCTATTTTATTTTATCATTATTAAATGTGACACAGGGAGGCAGAGAGACAGACTCCCACATGCATCCTGATTGGGATCCACCTGGCAAGCCCCCTACCTGGGGATGTTCTGCTTATCTGGGGCTGCTGCTCAGTTGCTGCTCAGTTTTTGAAAGGGCTAGCCTTCTTCTATTAAATTGCTTTACATCTTTGTCTAAAAACTGTTGGGCATACTTTTTAAGTCTGTTTATGAGTTCTCATAACATATTTTAGTGCTTGAGATGAGGCTGTGGAGCCATCATTTGCACCTGGGGCCAACTTGCTCAATACATTCAAGCCATAGCTGTGGGAGGAGAAGAAAGATATATATATATATATATATATATATATATATATATATATATATATATATATATATATATATATAGAGAGAGAGAGAGAGAGAGAGAGAGAGAAAAGAGAAGGGGTGAAAAAGCAGCTAGTCATTTCTTCTGTGTGCCCTGACCAGTGATCAAACCTTGGACTTTCACATGCTGGGCTGACGCTCTACCTCTGAGTCAACTGGCCAAAGCTTCAATTGATATTTGTATATTGATCTTGTGTTTGCAACTTTGTTGAATTCATTTATTATTTATAAGAGATTTCTTTTTGTAGTTTCTCTGTGAATTTCTACATAATAAGTTATGTCATATGTAAATCAGGATAGTTTTTTTTTCTCCTTTCTAATTTATATTTATTTCCTTTTCTTCCCATATTGTGCTATGCAAAACTTTCAGTATCATGTTGAATAGAAGTGGTGAGAGTACTTGTTCTTGATCTTCAAGAGAAAGCAAGCAGACTTCAGCATTGAGTGTGATGTTTGCTGTAGGTTTTCTGTAGGTATACAAGTTCCTCTCCTAACTTGCTGAGAATTTATTACAAATGAGTGTTGGAGTTTGTCAAGTGCTTTTTCTTTTTCTTTTTTGCATCAATTTATATATATATTTAGTCTATGTATAGTGGGCTGCATTAATCAATTATTCAAATGTTGAACCAACTTTATGTGCCCGGAATGCCATACTTTGTCATGGTATATAACTGTCTTTATACAATGTTGGATTCAGTTTGCTAATATAGCATTGAGTATTTTTGTGACTAAATTCATGAGAAGTATTTGCCTATAGTATTCTTTTTCCCGCTGTCTTTGTTTTTTTTGTTTGTTTGTTTGTTTTTTTCAGAGTAATACAGTTGCCTTAAAATGAGTTGGGAAGTTTTCGCTCAGTTTTGGTTTTCTGGAAGAGATTGTGTAAAATTGGTATTAATTCTTCTTTAAATATTTGGTAAAATTCTTCAGTGAAACCATTGGGTCTGGTTCTTTTGTGAAGCTTCTATAGTATTAAAATTTTTAGTGTTACAGGGCTATTCAAATGATCTCTGTCTTATTGGGTGAAACATACTATTGTTGGTGTAAATGAGTTTCTGTTTGTCTTTTTTGTTTGTTCACTTGTTGCTTTCAGTTTTATAGCTAACATATGAGTGAGTTCATATGGTTCTTGACTCTATATGGTCTGACTTATTTCACTTAGCATGATATTCTCAAAATCTTTCCATGTTATCTTTTGCAAATGGTAGTTTTTAGTGTTTGAGACATAGATTCACTTGTTCTAAGATTCCTTCTTTTATGACTTTATGAATTCTATACTGCTTACAAAAATTAGAGGATATTTAAAAATGAATATGAAGTGATAATGTAGCTCCTAATTTTTGTGAGCAGTAGATTTGAAGAACTTCCTTTAGCCACTTTCTAAGGGTTGGTTTTTTAACAAATTGTTTTAGTTTTCCCTCATCTGAGAATGTCTTTATCCTCATTCCTGAAGAATAGTTTTACTGGATAAAGAATTTGCAACTGACAGTTATTTTCTTTAAAGATTTTTTTTTTTTTTTTTGCATTTTTCTGAAGCTGGAAACAGGGAGAGACAGTCAGACAGACTCCCGCATGCGCCCGACCGGGATCCACCCGGCACGCCCACCAGGGGCGATGCTCTGCCCACCAGGGGGCAATGCTCTGCCCATCCTGGGCATCGCCATGTTGCGACCAGAGCCACTCTAGCGCCTGAGGCAGAGGCCACAGAGCCATCCCCAGCGCCCGGGCCATCTTTGCTCCAATGGAGCCTTGGCTGCGGGAGGGGAAGAGAGAGACAGAGAGGAAGGCGCGGCGGAGGGGTGGAGAAGCAAATGGACGCTTCTCCTGTGTGCCCTGGCCGGGAATCGAACCCGGGTCCTCTGCACACTAGGCCGACGCTCTACCGCTGAGCCAACCGGCCAGGGCTATAAAGATTTTTTTGTTGTTATTTATTGGTTTTTAGAGAGGGAGAGGAAAGGGGGAAAGAGAGAGAGAGAAATATTGATTTGTTGTTCCACTTATTCATGCCATCATTGGTTAATTCTTTTTTTTAAAAGGTTTTATTTATTGATTTTACAAAGACAGGGATGGGGGAGCAAGAAGTATCAACTCATAGCTGCTTCAATTTAGTTGTTCATGGATTGCTTGTTCTATGTGCCTTGACAGGTAAGCCCAGGGCTTTGAACCATAAACCTCAGCATTCCGATTTAATGCTTTATCCACTGTGCCACCACAGGCCAGCCCATTGGTTGGTTCTTGTATGTGCCCTGACCAGGGATCAAATTTTCAACCTCAGAATGTCAGGAAGATTCTCTAACAACTGAACTACCTGGCCAGGGCCTGACAGTTATTATCTCTCAGCACTTGTAAAATGTGGGCCACTTCCTTCTGGTCTCCATGGTTTCAGATGAATAATCTGAATTAGTCATTCCCTATAGGTAATCTATTTTTTTACTCTGAAATTTTTTAAAGTTTTTCTTTCTATTTAGTTTTGAGCAGTTTGTGGTGTGTTTTGGTGTGGATTTCTTTAACTTTATCCTATTTGAAATTATTTAGCTTCTTGATTCTATAGATTTATGGCATTCACCAAATTTGGAATGTTTTCAGCTGCTATTTCTGAAGTACTCTTTTTCCCATTCTCTTTCTTCTTTCCTTCTAGGACTCAAAAAGATGTAATTGTTGGACTTAAAAAGTTTTTTTTAATTATCCCACATGTTTCTGAGTCTTTGTGAATTATTATTATTTTTAGCTTATTTATTTCTGTTGTAAAGTTATGGTCAGTGTTTTAAAAATGAAATTTATTGGGGGGACATTGATTAATAAGAGTATATAGATTTTAAGTGTATAATTCTGTGAAACATCACTTATATATTGCATTGTATGCCCACCACATACAGTCACATCATCTTCCATCTCCACATATTTGACCATGATTTACCCTTTTCTTCCCCTAGCTTCTTCCTTCTGGTAACCACCATACTGTTGTCTGTGTCCATGAGTTTCCGTTTGTTTGTCTTTCTTGTTTGTTTATTTGTTGCTTTCAGTTTTACATCTCATATATAAGTGAATATAAATAGTTCTTGACTTTTTCTGTATATTTCATTTAGCATGATATTCTCAAGATCCTTCCATGTTTTTGCAAATGGCAGTATTTCATCATTTCTTATGGCCGAATAGTAGTATTCCATTGTATATATGTACCACATCTTTTTTATCCAGTCCACATCTTCTTTATCAAGTCCTCTATTGAGGGATACTTTGGTTGTTTCCATGTCTTGGCCACCATGAATAATGCTTTGATGAACATAGAGGTACATAGATTCTGGAAATAAATGTTTTCAAATTTTTCTGGCAGATACCCAGAAGAGGGGTTGCTGGATCATATCTAACACTGTTCTGAATTTTTAAAGAACCTTTATACTGTTTTCTGTAGTGGCCTTACCAGTTTACATTCCCACCAACAGTAAATGAGGGTTCCTTTTTCTCCACAACTTCTCCAATACTTGTTATTACTTGTATTATTGATAATAGCCGTTCTAACTGGTGTGAGGTGGTGTCTTATTATAGTTTTGATTTGCATTTCCCTAATTGCTAGTGAAGTCAACATCTTTTCATATGTCTGTTTGTGATCTTTGATCCATTTTGAGTTAATTTTTATATATGGGGACAAATAATAGTCTAGTTTCATTCTCTCACATGTGCTTTCCAGTTTTAAGATTGAGTAAAATTTATTGTTCTGTCATCAAGTTCACTGATTTTCTTCTCTATCATTCCTACTTTGTTACTGGGCCCATCCATTGAGTTTTTAAATTTGTCTTTTATTGTATTTTTATTTTGTTTTATAAAAATTTATAAGTAGTGATTAAAGCATCTTATTTTTTTCAGTGTTGGTGCCACTTGATTTTTTTTCTTTTTCATTCAAGTAGTCCTTTTCCTGGTTCTTGGTTTGATTAGTGATTTTTATTGTATTCTGTACATTTTGGCTATTATGTTAGGTATCTCTGAATCCTATTTAAATTTTTTATTTTGGAACATAGTTACACTGTTTTGGATTAGTACACAGATCCTAGCCCAGTTTTTTGGACTGTGGCTGCAAATAGTAATTTAATTTTCAAATCTGCTTGGTTTATGTGGTGCCACTCAGACTCCCATTGGTCTGTGCTGGTGCTGTTCAAGGGGGTGGAAATAGTTTATCCAAGTCAGACCTTGCATCTCTAGATGAGGGAAACACGTCTCTGGTTCCTGGGGACAGTGAGGTTTTTTGTGCCTGGCTGTTTGTGTTGAGATCCCCCTTACTGGTGTTTCCCAGATGATCAGTGTCTCCTGATGGGGGAGGCAAGTTCCATCCCATGAGAACAAAGCTACTTCCCATACCAAATCACTTGTTGGGGTGAAATACCCCTGCTTGTGAGAATGTAGACTGCTTCTGAGGCTTGGCATTGTTTTGTCTCTGTGTGTGTCTCTGTGTGTGTGTGAAGGGAGTGTCTCTCTTGCCTGTGCTGCCTGGCCTCTGGTGTCTCTGGGTGGTGAGGGAAATCTTAGGCCTTTAGGGATAAAGAAGCTTCTGAGTCACTTTTTGTAGTGGAATTCCCCTTGGTGGAGCCACATCCCTATCCTCCCCATGTTTCTCAGTAGAGGTTAGTATTCTTGCTTTATAGAGGGACAATGCCTTATCTGACCACTTGTCAGCTCAGGTTCCTGATCAGTTCCCCTTTGTTTGGCTTTCCTGTTGTTGTTAAAAGAACTTTCTTTTGATTCAGGGAAGGAATGAACCTACTTGGGCTGTCTTCTGGTACTAGGTTGAGAATAAGGAAATACTAGGCCTAGGTCATCATCTACCTTTGGGTGGGAGGGAGATCCTAAGGCACCCTGCTGCTCTGCTGATCATTCAGCCCTAGGGTTGCTAACCATTCTCCCTTCCTGTCTATATACCTATCATCTTCTTTAGTTGACACTTGTTTTATTTCCAAGGTTTGTAGCAGTACTCAGTGGGTGGGGCAGGGAGAAATGAATCTATGCCATCTTGTTCAAGCTCACATATTTTTGTTCAGTTTTCATTTTCTTCCTGGATTTGTTTTTCCTTCTTTTTGCTTGAAAAGCTGTGAGAATGGTCTTGTTACCAAGCAAGGCATTCTCTCATGCATCTTTGGATACAGATGCATGGAGGTCTTCTGGATCAGACCAAAGTAAACATCCAGTAGACTGAATTTATTTTGCTGGTGTGGAGTCTTGTCATTCTAATAACAAAAGATAGAAGTTTAAGGCCATATGTATAGGGCATAGAGGAGCAGGAGCTGTTGCTGCCCCTCTGTGGAGTTTACGGGCTAAGTTGGCACTGCTCTGTTCTCTCTGGCACCATGTTTGTAGTTGGTGCTTGTCCTGGTTGAAAGGAAGGTTGTAGCTATCTGGTCTCTAGTTTTAGTTACTTCAAGTAGTGGCCAGTAGCTCTCAGTCAGGGGACTATCTTTGTATTATATCTAAGTAATGCTTTTATTTTGGGCATTGAAAAGGAATGGAGAGGCCCTGGCCGGTTGGCTCAGCGGTAGAGCGTCGGCCTGGCGTGTGGGGGACCTGGGTTTGATTCCCGGCCAGGGCACATAGGAGAAGCGCCCATTTGCTTCTCCACCCCCTCCCCTCCTTCCTCTCTGTCTCTCTCTTCCCCTCCCGTAGCCAAGGCTCCATTGGAGCAAAGATGGCCCGGGCGCTGGGGATGGCTCCTTGGCCTCTGCCCCAGGTGCTAGAGTGGCTCTGGTTGCGGCAGAGTGATGCCCCTGAGGGGCGGAGCATCGCCCCCTGGTGGGCAGAGCTCCCTCTCCCCCCCCCCCCCGTGGGCGTGCCGGGTGGATCCCGGTCGGGCACATTCGGGAGTCTGTCTGACTGTCTCTCCCCGATTCCAGCTCCAGAAAAATACAAAAAAAAAAAAAAAAAAAAAGAAAAGGAATGGAGAAAGTGTAGAAATTAGCATTAGTGGGAATACGTAGAGAAGCAGATAAGCTCGCTCCTTGATGGTCATTTTTTTCTGTAGGAAAGGACACATACGTTGACTTCTGCTCAGAAAGAGAAACTAGCATCAAATTTGTCATGTCAGACAAGATGCGTTTCACTAGTAAGATTGATTCCATCATATAATGAATTGCAAAGGAAATATTATCATGCTTCCTTATTTTTATTTTTTATTTTTTTAGTGATGTAGAAACAGACAGAAACAGGCAGAGATAGGCAGGAAGGGACAGAGATAAGAAGCATCAACTTGTAGTTGCATCACTTGTTCACTGATTGCTTCTCATATGTGCCTTGACCAGGGGGCTCCAGCTGAACCAGTGACCCCTTGCTCAAGCCAGTGATGTTGGGCTTCAAGCCAGTGACATTTGTGCTCAAGCCAGTGACAGTGGGGTCATGTCCATGATCCATGCGCAAGCCAGCAACCCTGTGCTCACGCTGGTAAGCCCTTGCTCAAGTGTGATGAGCCCATGCTCAAGCCAGTGACCTCAGGGTTTTGAACCTGGGTTCTTAGCATCCCAGGCTGATGTTCCATCTACTGCGCCACCATCTGGTCAGGCTCATAGATCTTTTTGCTAATGCTGAGGAGACAGTGAGATGAGAGATGCCATGACTGCCTTTGTGTCATAAGGTGGTTGGGGATAAGCAGGGATATTTTGGGTCACTTTTGCGTTTATCACAAATGGAATGTTGTGTTGAATTATTCTGTCATGAGTACTGTTGATCATACATAGCTTTGCAAGACTCAATGGGATTGAAGGTTCTTGAAGGAAAATTTGAAAATATATTGATTCTGGATCCTTCTCTGATGATTAAACTATTAATGAACTCCTGGTTAAGTTCCTGTATTTAATGTTTTATGTAAGACTAATATTTTTATTGACTAAATGAAAATGAATTTGCTACTAATACACAGATGTGAACACAATCAGTATTTTAAAAAGTAACATTTGCTTGTCTTTTATCAAGAAATACTCATCATTAACTAATTTAATCTATTTCAACTTTTAGTAACTGTCTAGCATTATGTTTTCAAAATTCTCACCACCATGGAAGTGACTCCACGGGACTCACATTTCTCTGTTGGGTGGGGCTTGTGCTCTTGTGCTCCCTACACTGAGGATCTCTCACACTTGTCCGAGGACCTGGGGTGAATCTGTGGCATGACTTTGAATCCTGGTTCTACTGTTTAAAAACTTCAGGCCTTGGGCAGCTGTGTCATCTCTGGTTCCTCAGTTTTCTCAAATATGTACCAGGGAAATGCAGTACTACTGTGTAGAGGTATTGTAGGTACTAAATGGAACAATATGTGCAAAGCACTTAGAATATTATCTTGTTTATAACAATTACACTATGGGTGCTAGTTTTTCTTGAGGTGAGCAGTTACTGTTCTCATGAACCCAAAAGAAAGTTGGTAGGACTGTAGGAATTAAACACCTAGGGATAAAACCACATTGTCATTGCTGTTCATCACCAGGACTTTGATAGTCTGGATGAATGATAATAATACAGTGAACTAATATTTAGCTTGATGCCGTGTTGCCCTGCCTGAGGCTGCTATCTTCCACCACCTCTGATGCCCCCACCTCCTCCATCCCTCCCACTGGAGCGTCATGGTGGCCACGGCCCTGCTCTCATGGGGTGCAGGGTCAGGCCAACAGTGGGAATTTCCCTCAGTCTCTCATTGTTATGTTCTTCATAACAGTCAAATTGGAGACAAGCGATGGAACACACAAAATCCCCATCTAATTTGTTTCTAAAAGGTATGGCTTTAAAAACAGTGGGCATTTATGACAGTTAAATTTATTTTCCTTTGTTATTAAGAGAAGATGATATTAATACCAAATCGGAAATAAAAATCAATTAAATTCATTTAGGAAAATTAAAGTGCTGACAAGTTTATAATGGCTTTTCTGGCTGTCAAGTGAAATTGACATGGTTTAACAATTGATGGGATATAGAAGTTTGCTGTAAAATTTACTGAAGTACATTTCTATTAAAGTGACAGCTGTGTGTAAGGGCCATCACCAGGACATTTAGTTATAGGGTCCATGAGTGTGAAGGAGAGAGATAATCAAATAAGATAATTTGTACTTAGTTTTAATTAGGTAAATTCCCCTTCACGTTTTAATCACATTAACTTAATCATGGATGGTCAGAAGCAGATGGCCAGCCATCTTATTATTGTCTAATTCTGCTCTCTTTTTCTAAGTTATTTTTTTTTTTAAATAAACATAGCTGTCAACTTAACCATTTCACTTGATTCTGACTTAACCTCTTTAATTCTGATTTAGCCATCTTTTCAGCATTTAAAATTTAATGTAATCCCTACAAATTATATTTTAAAAAATATACTGGAAAATCCTATAGTATAATTTGCAATGAAATATGGAATCTGATATAAGGCACTTATTTCAGTGAAATCGTTTATTGTGGAAAAAACAACAATGTGTTTTAAAACACGATTTCTGAAAACCATTAAAGCCTTTTCCGGCTCGTGTGTGCTGTTTATTGTTCATTTGTTTGTTTTTGCAATGTGGATATAAATGGGATTCTGATCTGTATTAGTTCATTAGATTTTTGTTTTACTAGGATATTGGGGCAGGAAGGAACTGGATAATCAAGATTTGACGATACTTGTGGGATATAACTAGGTGTTATAGTGTTTATAGTCATGAAGTTTTCTTCTACTTAAATGTACAGCAGGTATAGCATAAAATTATTTTTTTGTTGCTGTAAGTAGACATATAATTTATGAATTTTGCAGCAGCCTCTGAGATTGGACTTAGTAAACATTTTTTATGTATCACCATCTGCAAATATACTGTGTGTACTTAGCACAAGGAAGATTTTTTTTTTTAAAAAAGGCCCTACTTTTAAGTTCTCTAAAATGGAAGAGACAGACAGATAAACAATAGTACAAAACACTAGGAAATGAATTCTAGATAGAGATGAAACGATTTCAGAGAAAAAAAAGAAAAATCTGAGAATTCCTGAAACTTGACATATGAGCTTGGCCTGGGATAAGGATTTTGTTGTGTAGAAAATGTGTGGCAATGTACTTCCAGGCTGAGGGTCCCAGTGAGCGATGGTGTGTAGGACAGTCTGTGCTGAGTCAGAGAAGGGCCAGGGAACTGTGGTCCCAGGTTGGGGGGTGAAGGAGGGAGAGCTGGTTGTGGTAGGAAATGAGTCAAATCCAGCCTTATCCACTCCATAACAAACACTTCACGGTGCCTGCCCACTGTGAGTGGGTGTGTGCTGGCTGCTTGGGCCACCAGGGTGTCATGGTGGCCACGGCCCTGCTCTCATGGGGTGCAGGGTCAGGCCACTATAAAGGGGGTAAAAGCCTCGCTGTGGAGTGTGTAGTATTAGGGAGCCATCATGTGTGTTTGAGGATAAGAGTTACATGACCTCACAAGGGTTTTAGGAACAGAGGTTGGGCGAGCTGCGGAGCTGAAGGCTGGGTGGAGACAGTAGGAGCAGAGGCTGCAGGGACGGTGAGGGAAATCTCATGAGAGTGGGGTAGGGTTGCAGCCGATGGGGAGTGCATGGCCCCACATGGCGCTAGGATTTTGAAGGGCTAGCTCAGTTATGGGCTTTTTCTTTTTTTATCTGAGAAACTTTTCAAGAAAAAAAATATTTATGACCTCTGCTCTTTCATTTTCCCTTATTCACATAACTTATTTTGCCTAATATACTAAAAGTAGGTGGGTTTACAAGTAAAATTACCTATTAAATAGAGATAGTCTTTGGGGAAGCTGGCATGATGATTTATCCATTAAAATGTGGCTGTCTTGGGCATAATGTGCTGCATGAAGGCAGTTTTATCACTTACCCTGAGGGCAGATGAAAGGTCTTCCCTACTGGATGGGCAAGGGATGAGAACAAGGTGAGGGGGCCGAGTCTGCTTACCTTGCTCTTCCTTTGGGCTGGGAGTGGGAGCCACGCAGGATCTCCCCCAGCACTTCTCCCATCCAAGTACTAACCAGGCCCAACCCTGCTTAGCTTCCGAGATCAGACGAGATTGGGCGCATTCAGGGTGGTATGGCCGTAGACTCCCTCAGCACTTCTGTTGCTTTGCTGGACAGATTTAGAACTTGGGGTCCTTCTGTTTTGATTTGAACCAAAGGTATAGTGGCAGTGTATAGAAGAACTCAACCACAGGGATATGGTTGGCAACTTCACTAAGAAGAACATCTCACATATGTAAGATTTTTTTTTAGATTCCTTTTAGCCCTTTAGGCAGTGATAGATTTTAATGAGATTAGTGATTGATTGTTTTTAGAGAGAGAGAGACAGACAGGAAGAGGAAGAGATGAGAAGTATCAACTCAACTCATAATTGTGGCACTTTAGTTGGTCACTGATTGCTTCTCATACATGCCTTGACCAGAGGGCTCCAGTGATCCCTGCTCAAGCCAGTGACCTTAGGCTCAAGGTCAATATTGGGTTCAAGTTAGCGACCATGGGGTCATGTCAGTGATCCCATGCTCAATCCAATGAGCCCACACTCAAGCCAATGACCTCAGGGTTTTGAATCTGGATCCTCAGTGTCCTAGGCTGATGCTCTATCCACTGTGCCACCACGTGGTCAGTCAAGACTAGTGATTTTTAGTTTAGTTCAGTCACTGGATTTTGAGGACCTGCCTTGCTTACCTAGTAGAATTTCACCTGCAATACGAACTATAGTAAAGTAGAATCTGAAACATTTTAAATGGTTGGATACAGTTCATGTTGGTTGGTATTGGTTTTAGTACATCTGAGAGGTGGTACTCTGGTGAGCAACCATAAAATATGTATGGATTAAAGCATGGGATGTGGCTGATGGCCCATAATAGGCTGAAAAAAACTCCACAAGTAATTGCAGTAACTGCTGCTGGTGGGATTGAGAAGCACTGCCTCTTTATAGTTGTTTGTTTTAGAAATAATTAGGACAGTTAAGTAGGCAGACCTGGAGTTGGTTGACCTGGGTCCTGCTTTCTACTATGATTTGCACCAGATACTCAGGGTGGATTGAATCATCGAGTCTCCCTTTTCACCCTCAGTTATAGTACTGCCCTTCCACACCATAGCTGTGGCCACAAGGTTGTGAAAGTGCCTCGCCTTTAAGCAGGGCCATGTGGCTGGCCTTGCTAGTGAAATATTGTTAGTGGGCCACTGGAGGAGGTGTGACTGTGCTTTTGTGGCCTGAGGATTTGCACTGAGAATAGGCCCTAGAAGGAGAAACAGAAGAGACCTAAACCACCTCAGCCTAGAGCCCGCGGGATCACTGGAGTCTCAATTGATGTGCATATGCAGGTGCGAGAAAACAAATGTTTGTGGTCACAGGCACCTGAGGTTGGAAATGTTGTTCTGTAGGATCACTGTGACAGGAGAGAACTAGCACTCAGTGCTGCGTCCTCTACTGAAAATGCAAGTATTATCTCTGTCCTTTCACACTGAGGTTCTGCACTTAAAATGAAACAGTGCTTCCCTCATAATAAACAGGCAGTAAACAAGTTGTACTATTTTTAATAATTAAAATATGGGATATACACACAAAATAAGGGCACAGTTTCTGTGGAGTGGGGAATTAACCAAGAGGAAGACGAGGCACTAGCATCATGTTGGGCGTTATTGTAAACTTGCTGTGGTGTGGGTGCTTTATACTTACTCATCCAACATGTACTAGGGCTCTCCGTAGTAACAGCCAACGTTGTAAGTGCACAAAACACCAAGTTTATTCTCATGTTATTATTTATTGGCTGTTGTATTATTTTCCATGTGAGCAACTGTAAATCTACTTTGCCCGACACCTATAGGTCTGTATGGCTTCTTTCTCTCTAAAGAGAAAATGATTGGTTGACTTATTTTATGGAATTGGCTGGTCCACTGGGTACTGGCAAGTCTGAAATCTATAGGGTAGGCTGGTGGGCTGGAAACTCAGGCAAGGTTTTGAGGCAGAATTTTTTCCTTGTTGAGGAACCACAGTCTTTGCCTTTAAAGCTTTCAACTGGTTGACTGAGGCCCACCCACAATATGGAGGGCATTTTGCTTTAATGAAGGTCAACTGATTATAAATGTTGATGATATCTAAAAAAATTCCTTTATAGCAACATCTAGACTGGTATTTGATTAAACAACAGGGTGCCATTGCCTACCTGAGGTAACATAAAATAACAATCATAGCATGTATGAATGGGATTTCTGCTTGCATGAGGTGTAGAGTCCCCAGCCTGTTCTTTTGTTTTGTCTTTACAAGAGCTCTGAACAGATGTGACTTGTTTCTCAGCATTTAGTGAATGAGGAAACCAAGGTTCCAGGAAATAAGCCCTTTAACTAAGGCAACACATCTGTCTGATCCAGGGACTTACTCTTTCTGTTCCCTGTGCTGTTTCTCCAGGGGGCATTTCCCAGATAATGGTGAACATCTTTCTATGAGATGCAACTTATATGGGATTCTCTGGCAGAAACTGACTCATAATTCTCCAATTTCAAGCCTGGATGACTGTTAGATAATGAGACTTAGGAAATGGAAATTTACTGATTTAAATGCAAAAAAATGCTGAAGGCTTTGATGTGTACATATTTTATATGATCAGTTGATATATCTCAGGAGTAGAGTTAGAAATAGACACCAGTCTTCTACCCAGTAAGCCAGAATTAAGTTAGGGTCCTTGCCAGAAAAATGAAATAAATCTATCATACATGCCTGTAAACAATAGATTAATTGTGCACTGTACCAAAAAGTCAGCCTAATGCTATACATAATAGAGATACTGATTGTTGAAGTTCATTTCATGTGTTCCTACCATCACATCCTGTTTTCTTGTGTTCCTTTCCTCTTGTGTACTCATTAATTGGTTTTATGTGTTAGTGTTCTGTGTCATTTCCCAGTTCATCCTTCTAGAGAGAAGGGACCTTTTGATTCATGCACTGTTATGCAATGTACAGGGATATACAGATGCTGTTTAATGGTAACCATAGCTGCCTTTTGTAATGAGTTGTTTTGTTCTTTTTATTATTTACTTATTTATTATTTTTTTAGAGAGACAGACAAGAATAGAGAGAGATGAGAAGCATCAACTCATAGTTGCAGTATCTTAGTTGTTCATTGATTGTTTTCTCATATGTGCCTTGACCCGGGGGGCTCCAGCTGAGCCAGTGACCCCTGCTCAAGCCAGCAACCTTGGGCTCAACGCAGTGACCTTTGATCTCAAGCTAGCGAGCATGGGGTCATGTCTATGATCCCCTGCTCAAGCTGGATGAGCCCACACTCAAGCTGGAGATTTTGAGTCCTCAGTGTTCCAGGCCGATGCTCTATCCATTGCGCTACTGCCTGGTCAGGCTGTTTTATTCTTTTTAAAGCTTGCTTTTGTGTTGAGTGATAACTGACATACAATAAAAACACACACTTGGATGTGTGGAATGATGAATTTTGAAATGTGTCTAAATCTGTGTAACTACTGTCCACCTCAAGACACGAAGTATCCCAGCACTGCAGCCAGTGCCACGCGCTGGGCCATTCCTTCTCCCCTCCAGGGCACCCACTGTTCTGTCCCCATGACATTGTCTGGCCTGGGCCTAAGCTTTGTATGAATGGAATACCAGAATATGTTCTCTTGTGTGTCTGGCTTCTTTCGCTGCACATTACACCAGTAGGCACTTGTATTTTTTTTCTTTATAGCTATGAAGTCTTTCAATATAAGAGCAGTCCATACTCTATTCGTTCTAATGTGGAGGGACATTTGGTTTTATTTTGGGGGGGGCAATTATACATAATACTGTTATGAACATTTTTGTACGTACACGTTTTGGTGAATGTAAGAACTAATTTCATATATGCTCAGGAGTGAAACTGCTGGGTCCTGGGGTGTGCACAGGCTTAGTCTCAGGAGGTGCTGCCTGCAGGATTTGAGAGCGGTGCACCAGCTCATGCTCCTGTCAGTGGTTCCAGTGCCTCTGCGTCCTCACAAATGCTTGTTTTTCATTTGGTTTTAAATTGGTAAAGACAGATTCTCTTTAAGACATTTATGGAGTTACATAAGTGACTGTATTTACAGCAATAATTATCACATGCTTTCCCCTTATGATTAGGTTCTTGAATATATGTTGTTCCTGGCAGGCCCTTTAATGTCCACAGATTATTCTCTGATGACCTCTTGGAGCAGTCCACATGTTTGGCTTCTGAGGCTGAGTTAATGTGTTTATAGTTGTGTTTGTTTTCCTTCTGGGCTGTTCCTCAAGACCAGACATGATTTGGGGGCCAGACTTTGTATTAGAGAAATGTAAAGAACTTCAGAGTTGACAGGACTTTCCACCACGTCCTGCACAGCCCCTCTGGGAGACGTTGTGAGGTGCTCTGACAGTCACGTGATTCTGTGAGGAGAGCAGGTGGGCTGCGTGGGCACTTCGGCAACTTTCTCAGCTCCAGCCCTGTAACAAGACTGACACTCAACTTAATTCGTGACGTTTTGTTTTCATTTTACAGCTGTAATATGGGTGTCTCCTGGCTACAAGTTGCACCTGGAGATAAAAATAATTTCTCTGACTTTTGTCCCGACCTAGCTTTTGCCTCCAATTGCATTTGTTATCTCCAGGAGCCTCCAGAGATGTCTGTGGCTCACAACCAAGCAGGGGCTGGTGTGGCCCGGACCCCCTCCCCCTTGCCCTGTGCTTCACAGTGAGCACAGGTGCAGGAGGCCGGTGTGCCAGCAGCCTGTGGGAACAGGGGAGCCCCTTCCTCAGCACCAGGGCACCTCCTCACTCTGGGCCTCTCCTCTGTCCTGTAGTGTTGTGAGGGGCTCTGCAGGGTGGCGGCTCGCCTCTTTCTCACCAGGCATGTCCTGTGGCTCTGGGAACCCCAGGCTGAAAACTGACTCAGCTGTCTGCTTTCTCTCCTGAGATCTTGATCCTGAGGAGACGATGAGAAATGCCCTGCCACCAGCGTGGGGACTGTGCCGAAGGAAGTGTGGTGGGAAGTGGGGGGGCCCTCTGTTACTGTTTCAAAATGTTATGTGACTTTGCCTTCTCTGTAGTTCTGCTTTGTCCCTTTGTGGTATATGATGATGATGTGCCTTTCTCCATGTGATGCATTTCCTCTGCAGGGATGCTGTGAGGGTAGGGCAGGGAATGGGCATAACGTTTATGCTGGAGGAGAATCCAGGGAAGCAGATTCTTTGTGGCTTTAGAATAGAAGCAAATTTGGTGCCTAGGAGGAGGAGGGCAGTTGGAGCCACCTGGTAGGCACCCTAGCTCTCCTCTGCTGACCCATCATGGCACCAGACCTACTTTTCCAGCTGTTTGTGGGTTGGTGAAGGTGGCCTCCTGTGTGTTCTGAGAGCATAGCCCAAAGTGAGCCTTCTTCATGGCCACAGGGCTGTGGCTTCTGATTGAGGGTCAGTGGAAGTGCCAGTGGCCTGGGGTGCCAATACTTAGGTCTGCCGACCCTTGGAACTGAAGGCAGGGACTAGGACTATGTTTTGGGCAGAAGACACCGTGTTGTTATGGGCCCGTAGTCTTAGCCACCTTACTCCTTTAAAAGAAGAGCAATTTTTGTGATTCGAACCACTGATCTACGCCTTCCTGTTTATCCAGTGG
The DNA here is from genome assembly GCF_036850765.1 of Saccopteryx bilineata. Taxonomy (NCBI): domain Eukaryota; kingdom Metazoa; phylum Chordata; class Mammalia; order Chiroptera; family Emballonuridae; genus Saccopteryx; species Saccopteryx bilineata. The sequence continues at coordinate 188,682,995 of NC_089491.1, read as the reverse complement.
TCCTGTAAGCCCAGGAATAAGTACACCTCCCAATTTAACCCCTTATGCATATAGGACACTGAGGACATGAGAATTAAAGTTTAATTTATTATTAAATATGACTGATTTCATTAAAATGTATTTGTGTTTTCTTTGAAAATTTAGTAAGAGAAGGATATCTCAATCCTTCTAATTGATTATTGTGATATTAGAATGAATGTGGTCTTGCCCTCTTTAAAATCAGTGGTTGGTATATCACAAAGTAGGTTAGAATCTCTAGGCCACATAGAGGAAACAAAAATTAAATTTCATATGAAAAATAATTTTACCTCATTTTCCTTTCTTTACTAGCATATGTAGTATACAACTATGAGGTTCTCTCAAACATTCTGTATGGGGTTTTCATTTCCAAAAATAGAAAGAAATTTCTTATTGGAGAAATAGAAGCCCAGAGAGTCACACAAAGGCCAAGTGTTTTGCTTAATTGTATCATCTTTCTCACTAGATACTAAACAAGCCAGTGAGGTAAGTGCTTTGAGCTACCAAAGATTTCAATTTAAGACATTGAAAGGCATCTGAGATAATTTTATTTACTTTAAAATTGGAATTCATAAAAGTGAACATAGTTTAAAACTGTGCTTATTTAAAAAAACTTATTTAGAAAATTAAATTTAACAGGGTGACATTGATCAATAAAAGTAAATAGATTTCAGACAATCTTTCTATTGCATTTGAACTGTTGATTGTGTTATATACCCGTTACCCAAAGTCAAATTACTTTCTGTCACCATATATTTGTTCCTCTTTATACCCTTCTCCCCACCTCCTCCCCTGAATCCCCCTCCCCCTGGAAACCATTTCACTTTTATCTATGTCTGTGAGTCTAAGTTTTATATCCCACCTATGTGTGAAGTCATACAAAAAAACTGTGCTTTATAAATGAGCTGTACCCTATTTCAATAGTGCAGGTACTGTATTTCCCCATATATAAGACACGCCTTTTCCTGAAAAACTTGGGGTCTAAAAACTGGGTGCATCTTATACAGTGGTTGTAGATTTTTTTACTTGCATTTCCCACTTTATATCCTAGATGGAACTGAGGATGAGACAATATATGAAGACAGTGACTCGTCATTAGACACAGATGAAGACAAGATAATGGATGGGAGTTTTGACAGTAATGAGGAGTTGTATGAATTTTATGATGAATAAAACTTGAGTTCAATAACTTTATGTAATACATTTTTTTTTTCAAATTTTGGGCCCCAAAATTAAGGTGCATCTTATGCATGGGAGAGTATTATACATGGGGAGGAAATAGAGTATATTGTAATAGGAGACAAACTGTAAAATTGGTTTCTGTGATTGTGATGATTTCATTCTACTTCATATGTCTAACCTTTTCAGGAATTAACCAAAGTAAACTGGTAGAGCCCCATCACCATCTTTCTTCCTTTAGGTGGGAAAGTATTTGTATCACAGAAGACAACAGAAGAGAAATTCCATGCCTGCTGGAACCAGCTCCATTAAAAGGAACACATCAGGCTACTTGCTTTCCCTCTTTTGTTTAGAAAATTTCAGTCTGCTATCATAGTACCACTTTTTTTTTTTTTTTGGTGACAGAGACAGAGAGAGAACAGATAGGGACAGACAGACAGGAAGGGAGAGAGATGAGAAGCATCAGTTCTTCCTTGTAGCACCTTAGTTGTTCATTGATTGCTTTCTCATATGTGCCCTGACCGGGGGCTACAACAGAGTGAGGGGCCCCTTGCTCGAGCCAGCAACCTTGGGCTCTAGCTGGTGAGCCTTGCTCAAACCAGATGAGCCCACGCTTAGGATTTCAAACCTGGGTCCTCCGTGTCCCAGTCTGATGCTCTGTCCACTGCGCCACCTCCCGGTCAGGCTGTATTATCACTTCTTACCACGTGTCTCCTTTTCAGTGGGGCTGCGTTCTGTGTGCCTCACATGGCAGACCTTTTCATTGTGTTTGAGCGCTCACTTTGCTACCCTTGCACTAAGTAATTATGCTCTTTGCTGATGGACATTGTGAATTTGATCGGGAGAAGAATGAACATGGACCTGTTCCTTTTACATCTTGTGTAAATATTGACCTTCATGCTAAATTATGCTAAAAGTGTTTTTAAATAAATTAATTAAATTAATTAATTGTGTTTACATAGATTCTAGGCTTACCCTGAATGCATCCTCCCCTCTCCCATATTCCCTTCAACATCTCCCTTGCCCCCCTCCCTACAGCTAAAAGTTAACGCAGCTGGAAATACACTCACGCCAACAACATTGATGGAAAATGCATGGCAAGTGAGAAGTGAATAAAAAAACAAGGTGAAATCTCTCTTAGAAGAAAATCCTCACTTTTTTTCAGCATCTTCTGGTCTGTGTAAGATAGTTTATTCTCACTGTGACAAATGATAAACAAAACAGGCCTAATAAATGCACAGTACGTGTAACTGTGTGTGACTGTGATAGCTGTATCCCAATTATGATATTGTACTTCTTTGGTGAAAATCTTCCTGATACTCAAGCCTATTATTTCACCCTTAGTTGGAATTAAAATTTTTTCAAAATAGGAACAAGGAAACACTTGGTTCCTCAGCACCAGCGGGAATAAATGACCCAGCTGCTGTGAGTTTTATGGCTTTACTTTTTGCTTTTTGTACCTTCCTGACATTTCATTCTGTCACTGCAGACTGAGGCGGTGACAAGTATTCAGAGAGTCTGTGCTCACTTGGAACATTTACTTGATGGAAGTAGCTGGGGGTATGTGTCCCCCACCCACTGTTCCCCAACGATAGATTAGGTTGGGAAGGTAGGTAAGCACCAAGTTAACTCAAATTTTCAGGAAGGATTTGTGGAGTAAGATGATCTCTAAAAGGCACTGCATCAAAGAATTATCTGTCTGCATTTTCACATAACGGCTGTGGCAAGTTCCCACCAGAGTCAGCACCCTCTCCTGAGTCAAAAGAAACATGTGAGTAGGGTGTAGGCCTGTGAAGTTACATCCCCCACACATGTCAGCTGGGGCTGACGGTGCTGATCCAGGAACTGCAGCCCGAGAACCTCTGACCTGGACAGCCGGTCCACTCTCAGTCAGGCCCGAGAATTCCTTGCAGAGAGGAAATTTTATTACAAGGTTAAAAGAGGCTTAAAGTGTCAGAGGCACTTTGGAAGTAACAATGGTTGCTGACACTGCTATTGTTTCTGTAATAATTTTTACATTGTTTTCTCTAAGTATAAATTATTTCAGAAAATATGCAAGGAACTGCTATGTCCCTCTGCTACGGCCTAAATGTGCTCAATAAAAATAAGGTAAGATATTCCTACCTCAGGAAGCTTATAATTTAGTGAAGGGTATAAAAACATCAACAAAGAGAGCATAGACAGGTCATTAGGATAAAAGGAACACAAAGATCCTAGTTCATTGGGTTGGGGCGGATCCTGAGCCTGCATTTCTAACAGGCTTCAGATAAAGCCATGTTATCTGAGATCCAGAACTGACACCCGTGGGCAATGTGGCTTGCCTGGTCCTTCTTGTTTGAGGTGTTGATACAGCCAAAGGACTAGACTTCTGAGATGGAGAAAAATTTACATGCATAGGCTGTGAGCTATCATTTGGGGAAAGACAATTGGAGGCTCTAGGATGGTAACACAAAGAAACACGCTCGCTGAGGCTCTTTGCAGCCAATTCTCAGTTTATGGGGCTATTGAATTGCCTGTGTCACTTACATATATCTCCAAATAGCAATGATTAAAATTATTTCACTTAACTAAATGTCTTTTTTTATTGTGATTGAGTTCACTCTCATTACCGTGGCTTATGTAAGGTTTTATATGACTTTATATGAGGATCCTAATTGAGCCTTGAATTTGTTAATGAACACTTCACTGGAATTTTATGTTTCGGGTGTGGAGAAATGTGGCTGAAAGCAGGGGCTGCCTTCAAAGGTCTGGCGCTCTGTGGGTGGGTGTTGGGTGACAGTTATAACACCTGGGACTTAATTAAAGACTGGGGGTTGGACTGTTACATTGGAATGCATGAGCCAGTGTGGATTTTATAGGAGGAAATTGCTTGAGAAAAAAAAATTGTAAATGGAATTATAGGATTTTATTTTGATTGAAGTTTCGAAAAGTTAACTTTATGCGACGTGTTCATGAGTGAATTACTCATCAAGAAAAAGAGTCTCCAAAGCAGCTACCAAGGTTACACGAGTCCTTTTAGTTTTTACAAAAAAATAAAAAAAATTAAAAAAAATAAAATAAATAAAAAAAGAGCGTTTGTGACTGTTGCTGGAAAGAAATGATGAGTGAGCTGTTCCTGTGGACCCAAAGCAGCCTCCTGGTGAAAGTCACCTTTTAGAAATCCAGTCCCATAGTCTCTCAGGCATTGCTAGAGGTGGTTAACCCTCATTTAAAACTATATTTAAACTATATTTAAGGGAAAGATGAGAAGTCAGTTTTTTAATTTTGCTTTTTATATCTTTCATCAGAGAAAGAAAAATAACAAATAATTGGATGTATGTCACTTTTTCTTCCAGAAAGTAATTGAAGAGACTTCTAGAAATAGAATCCATTAACTTTTTTAAAAAATGGGATGTACTGGCCACATGGTCAAATTTTTACCCATATGATATTTGTTCAGGGTAATGGGAGAAAGGAACAACTTATTCTTGGCAGTTGGAAATGTTAGTGGATTTTGCCTCACAATGAGATGGGAGGTGTTGACTCGCCTCATTGTGGTAATGACTGCAGTGCATATGGGTATTGCATCACCCTGTGGTACGCTGTAAGCTTACACAGGCGTGTCTGTGTTGGTTCTGTGCCTGCTGTGTCTCAGTAAAACTGGGGAAACAGAGGAGTGCCCTGGAGGAGAGCCACACAAACAAAACAAAGAAGGAGAGCAGAAGTGGATTTAAAGGTGGGCCCTGGACCCCCACTTCTAAATGGCCCTGCAAAACCCCAACTTGACACTTTTTTTCTAATGACACCAAGTTTGGTTTCATATATGCAATTTTAATATTAATAGTACTTAATGTTTTTTATTTATTTAAAAATGTGGTTAACATGTATTGTTATTTTCCCTGTCTCTTTTTTTAAAGGGGCCCAATATTTTCTTCTGTGCCTCGGCCCTCAACCAACCTTAATACTCCTCTGAGGGAGAGTGCATATTTAACAAGTTACAGTTCATGATATCAAAACTTTAAATGAATCAATTTTTTTCAAGTAAGTATCAGAGTAGTCATAAAAGGAATTATGTGACCTGCAAAGCCTAAAATACTGACCAGATGGTCCTGCACAAAAGGACTGGCTGCCTCTCCTTCAGACCCGTGACTTAGAATGTGAGGAGAAGCAGGAACGTGGAGGCTTGACCCTGCTGGGGAACCTGTAATTTGAGAATGGATTACATGTGTGCCATCATCTGAGAGGAAGGGCTTGAACATGGAGTCTTCTCTTCAACATGCCCCTGTTTGTGATGGCACCCTCCTCCAGGTGGGCAGAGGCCCACCTCGCACACTGGCATGGGGTTCTGGTATCTGGTGCTTTCACTTCAGGGCCACGGGGCACGAGCTGTGCCAGCATGTTTCCCAGGGGCCTGTGCACTGCCAGTGCCCAGAGAAGATGCTTAGAGCTCTAGGTTCCATGGTGCCTGAGCCGGGGGCAGGACGTGATTGAGGCAACCATGTGGCATTTTATTATGTGCGTTTGTGACTTGTGAGGACACATGATGCAAATGGGTAAAAGAGCAGGACTTAATATTTAGTTGTTAAATTATCTGTGTTCTAATCGGGACTCACACACACACACACACACACACACACACACACACACAGAAGCAATGCCAGAAAGTAGAGATTGGTGTTGAAGTTAGAATTTTAAAGTGCTGTGGGTAAACATCATTTCAACCATTTGAAACTATTTTAAAGATATTTGGATTTGGAATATAATTTTAAAAATGGGAACACTGTACTGACTCATTATCAGTAGTATTTCTTTTTCGTATCAGTGAACTGAGGTAAGACTCATGGTCCATGCCACTGACAGGCACTGAAATGAGCTCACCCTTGAGGAATAGAAACCCTGTGTTTTGGCCGGGAACTCCATGAACCATCTCTGCTGGACCAGGGACTTAGGAAACTCCCAAAGGAGTCCCCAGGTTTTCCTTTTAAGAAAGAAACTGAGTCACTGTCCTCTCAAGCTGAAAAAGAAATTGTGATAAAAAGTTCAATCATTGAAAGACTTTAGCCAAAAGCGCTATGGAAACACTAAGTAGACCACAGTGTACAGGTGTGGAAATAGCACTCTCAGGGGTTCATTTCTGTGTAAAATGGGGCATCATATTACATTCGTTGCTGTTACCACTAATGACACCATGCCCCTGTGTTTTCCTAAAGCTCGCTATTTTGTGCAGAACTTCCCACTTATTTGGACTTATTTAGCTCTCATTTAAACATGTGACAAACATAGACAAAGAAATTGGGATCCCAAACAATGAAGGTACTTGACCAAGGTTAGAATGCTTTCATGTAGCCAAAATGGGGCTCACATTTTGCTGTTTTTATCTCATCTGCTGTGTTCTTTCTTAGATACCAAAGCTTCCTTTGTAAGTAATCGATGAAATTTATGTGCTGCATGCATATCTAATATCTATGTAAGACATTTTATGGATGCCAAGTGTTAATAGCCAAGGGTGAAGTTCAACATATGCATCATGATATTAATATTAATGAGAACTTCCACATTTTTTTTTTTATTCAGTGAGAGGAAGGGAGGCAGAGGCAGACTACTGCATGCACCCTGACTGAGATCCACCTGGCAAGCCCACTAGGGAGCGATGCTCTGCTTATCTAGGTCGTTGCTCCGTTGCTCAGCAACGTAGCTCTTCTTGGGGTATGAGGCGGAGGCCATGGAGCCATCCTCAGGACCCAGGGCCAACTTGCTCCAATTGAGCCATGGCTGCAGCAGAGGAAGAGATAGAGAGAAAGAGAGAGAGAGAGAGAGAGAAGCAAGAGGGGGAGGGGTGGAGAAGCAGATGGGTGCTTCTTCCATGTGCTCTGACTGGGAATCAAACCTGGTACATCCACATGCCGGGCCAATGCTCTACCACTGAGCCAACTGGCCAGGGCTGAGAACTTCCAAATGTCATAAGATACAGACAAGATTGAGGCTGGGGATGTTAAAGCTAGACATATAGACTGACTGTTGAGGAGAAAAATATTTGCTTAAATCAAATCCATTCTGAACAGTGCTCGGCAGCTTCAATCTGTGCAAACAAAACCATCTCTGGAGGGTGTGGGAGTGTTGTCTGCAGATGGAATGTACAGGGATGTTGCCAACCCCTGGGATCACAGCAATCCCAGGTACAGTAAAGAATGGCTTCTCTGATCAAGTGACTTTCCTATTCTTCCGGGACTTTCCACCACAGAAAATAGTCAGCATTAGTAATTTACAAAGTAATTGGTTTTGCCAAGTCCTTCTATATTATTTCAGCAGGTGGCCTTGTGAAGAGTCAGCTAAAATCATGCCTGTTCAGCATCAGGCAGCATTTCAACCACCAAAGCTTCAGAATAAGCAGTAAGCATTTGGGAGTAGAGCATTTTAATGTTAAAAACTCCTAAATAAGCTTAGTTTTTTTCAAATGGTTCAATCGTAAATAATTATGAAAAGCACAATCTCTTAGGTTAGTTTTGCCTCTGAATCCTACAGTCCAAGCGTCCTGCTCACACCTCACATCTTGAGAGCTGCAGTGTGTTAGAGAACAATGACCTTTACCTCCTATGAGGTTGGCTTCCTGTCTCCTGAGAGAAATGTGTACTTCAAGAAGGTAATTCTTTTAAAATCATTTAAAGTTTAATTTTGTGGATTTAAAAAAAGCCATATGATAACCAGGCAGTGGCGCAGTGGATAGAGCATCGGACCGGGGTGCAGAGGACCCAGGTTCAAAACCCCAAGGCCGTTGGCTTGCACACAGGCTTATCCCGCTTGAATGCAGGATCATAGACATGACCCCATGGTCACTGGCTTGAGTAAGGGGTCACTCGCTCTGCTGTAGCCCTCACCCCTGGGTCAAGGCACATATGAGAAAGCAATCACTGAGCCTGACCAGGCAGTGGCGCAGGGGATAGAACATTGGACTGGGATGCGGAGGACCCAGGTTTGAGACCCGAAGGTTGCCAGCTTCAGCGCGGGCTCGTCTGGTTTGAGCAAAGCTCACCAGTTTGAACCCAGGGTCACTGGCTCGAGCAAGGGGTCACTCGGTCTGCTGTAGCCCCACGGTCAAGGCACATATGAGAAAACAATCAATGAACAACTAAGATGCCGCAACAAAAAACTAATGATTGATGCTTCTCATCTCTCTCCATTCCTGTCTGTCTGTCCCTGTCTATCCCTCTCTCTGACACTCTCTCTGTCTCTGTTAAAAAAAAAAAAAAGTTAAAAAAAAGAAAGCAATCACTGAATAACTAAGATGTTGCAGCGAAGAATTGATGCTTCTCATCTCTCTCCCTTTCTGCCTGCCTGTCTGTCCCTGTCTGTCTCTGTCACAAGAAAAAAACCCCCATGAAAATACAGAAAATAATTGATCTCTCATGCACATCCACATTTAAGATGGGCTGCTTTTTTGTTTTTGCAATTGCTGAAGGATTTTTTTTTTTAAAAAGAATATTTCAGATAAAGCTACGACCTCAAATCTCTGTCTTAATCCTTCCTTGCATCCCTCGCCCCAAGAAAACTGCTCTTTAGTTCTATCTTTTGAGTTTAAAGTTTAGATACACTATGAATATACAACTTGCTTGTTTTATAAGAAGAAAACCTAGTTTTAAGCTTTTATCAAATACTTGGATTTAGTTTAATTATTTTCACTGTTTTATGATATGAATATGATATGAATATGAAATATTATTTTTCTGCTTTGATATGGACATTGAGATTGCTTTTAATTTTTCCCTCTTAGTAACTAAGTAATGTAATAAGATTCCTGATGGATAACTCCCTGGACCCATAGGTAGGTATCCTGGAGGCCACTATTTTTCAAGCTGTCACTCATTATCAGGTCATGACATCAATTTACTGTATTGCAACCCACATTAAAAAATAACAGTAGAAATTAATTATAAATTGTATCTTATATAGATAATATTAAAATCATCGCATATGATAAGGGTACGTTTTGTTTACATTTTCTTTTAGTTAGATGTGTATGCATGTGGGTGCACTGGGTTGTAATCTCCAATGTATGTCTCACTGAGGGCCAGAGTGAAATAAGGCTGAAGCTACCACTGCAGGGCATGTGTGTACCGTCCATCCCACTGCTGGGCCCCTGGATGTGCCTCTTCAGCTTTACTGATTGTTGCCAAATTGCTCTTGAAAGTGACTACCTTATTTGCAGTGTTCTTTCCTGTTTCACCCCATTCTAGCCGTGAGCTTTTGTGACAGGTGTTCTAATTGTAATCTTTCTGACTACAAGTCATACCTAGGTGTTGGAATTGAATGGGAAGGTTTATATTTTTTGTATTAACATAGTATTGAACAGTCATGAGGAAAATAACCAAGGCAAATGAAGGGTAGAAGTTGGGGCTTTACTGGTTTGAAAAAAAGAAGAAAGGTGAGAACTATCTGGTATTTTCATATCTGCTGTTGAGGACCTTAACCTCAGAAAGGGCCTAGACCTGTGCTATTTTCTCTCATGCGATGGGAATGATATTGGTGCATGTAACCAGTGGTCACCCTTGGGCAGAGGGTGAAGATAGATTTTGCCAGCAGCCCACAGTTCTGTATTAGTGAGTACAGTGTGCTGGGCAGCATGGATTTGCACATTTTACTCAGAGGACAGTTCTTCACTGATTCAAAGAATTTTTCTCCCTCTGGGTTTTCTAGAGTCAGCTGCCCTCTTTGTCTTTTATTTCCTCCTTTGGTACCTGTGTAGATGCAGAGAGCCTGTGGGTATGGTCGAAGGCTGGCTAGCAGTGGGTTTTCGGATCTAAAGGGGAAGGGCAGGGGTGAGTCCCGGAGAGAGTGTGGCTGACCTAAAGGAACAGCTGTGACTCCGCTCTGGGGACTGGTTTTGTGGAAATGCAAATCCACAGTTGGTGTTTTCCAAGAGAAAGTGGAAATATTTTTAAAATTAGCTTAATTTGGTGAAATATCTTGAATTTTTTTGTATTTTTCTGAAGCTGGAAACAGGGAGAGACAGTCAGACAGACTCCCGCATGCGCCCGACTGGGATCCACCCAGCACGCCCACCAAGGGCGGATGCTCTGCCCACCAGGGGGCGATGCTCTGCCCCTCAGGGGCGTCGCTCTGCCACGACCAGAGCCACTCTAGCGCCTGGGGCAGAGGCCAAGGAGCCATCCCCAGTGCCCGGGCCATCTTTGCTCCAATGGAGCCTTGGCTGCGGGAGGGGAAGAGAGAGACAGAGAGGAAGGGGGTGGGTGGAGAAGCAAATGGGTGCTTCTCCTATGTGCCCTGGCCGGGAATCGAACCCGGGTCCCCCGCATGCCAGGCCGACGCTCTACCTCTGAGCCAACCGGCCAGGGCCTTGATTTTATTTTTAAAATGCTTTAACCCATGTTTTAAAAAACACAGTTTTGGCAAAACAAAATGTATCCTAATTTAGTCTGTGGGACACTTGTAATATTTTAAAAATTTTATTTAGAGAATTAAGCACTGTGTAACAGGATGACATTGATCGATAAGAGTACATAGGTTTCAGGTAAATGTTTCTGTAGCATTTGAACTGTTGATTATGTTGCATACCCATCACCCAAAGTCAAATCATTTTCGGTCACTATATATTTGCCCCTCTTTATACCTTTCCCCCCTCCCCTCATTCCCACCCTCCTCTCCTGCTAACCACTTCCCTTTAATTTATGTCCATGAGTCTCAGTTTTATATTCTACCTATGTGTGAAATCATATAATTCTGAGCTTTTTTCTGATTTATTGATTTCACTCAGTATGATGTTTCAAGGTCCATCCATATTGTTGTAATTTTTGTGTTAAGAGAACAGAATTGTGTAGTGGCTTAAATTTCAAAAATCACGAAACTAAGGTTAATTCCTTGTGATCTAATTTGTAATTTTACTTGTTGCCGCCCAGGCAGGTGAATGGGTGCTGGAGGGGCTGTGAAGCACTGACTCACATTCATTGTCTCTGTTCCTGCGCAGTTACCCCAGTGCTTATTGTACGATAGGTTCATAATAATTATTTGTCAAATAAATAAGTACATGAATAATATAATCATACAGCTCCTATATCCTTTAGAACTGACAATCTTAAAGTTAAAAAAAATAGTTGTTGTTTGTTTGGTTTTGTGTTTTCTTAGGACTAATAATAGCAGGACTGATTCTGTGGCACTAGACTCTCTTCATGTCATTCTGTGACAGTTTTACTGTTCACCAAAATGCCACATAGTTAACTCATGACTTATAAAGACAGCTCAGCACATTAATAGATTAGATAGTTGGTAGAATGAATAATAAATGACAAAGCCATGTATACAAAGAATATATGCACACTCCTTAGAAAACCATGTAACTGGGGTTGGCCAGTTACATCTGGAACCTTTGCTTCCTGAGGGGAAATGAGAGAACTGAGCGGTAACCCTTCATAAAAGAAGAAAATGAAGGCCCATATGGGGCATTTGCTCAAGTCCAGAAAGTTGCAGTGCTGAGGAAATTCTAGAACATTTAACACTCTTCTGCACTTAACTCAGTAGGTGGCCCAACTGGATTGGCAGCAGCAGGGCGTTACCGAAGTTGTTAGTTTGAGTGGGTTGGAATGTTAACCACAGCCCTTTCCAACCCCAGTGGTCAGAGCTATCAAAGCATAACATTTATTTATCGTATATTGATTCTAAGAAGTAATTCAAAGCCATCCTTGATTCTGTCTTCTCCCCAGTCTCCAGGCCCCCACCTGAGGACATGAGCCTTCTCTAGGCAGTCTCTGACCCCTCCTGTTGCCATGCTTCCCTCCTGGCCTGGGCCAGAGAAGCTCCTGCATGGCCAGCCGGATCCCTGGTGTAGACCAGCAGTCCTTTCTGTCTTGTCCTGGCTTCTCTGACAAAACATTGGCTTCTTCAGGCAGTTGTCTCAGTGAGGGTTTCTAGTCCCATGTCCGTATCATGGTCATCTAGCCTTTACACTGTCAGAAACCTCTTTCAAGGACCATGGTGACAGTGGGGTCAGTCAATCTTGCGATCTTTCCTCTATTCTCATTTTTTTCCTTGACACCATATAACATCTACTGAGTGCTTTCCATATGCCAGGCACTGTCCTATGTGTTTGATATGTATTATCTCATTTTATCTTTACCACAACCATATGGGGAAAATACGATTATCTTCAGTTTTGTGATGCAAAAGCTAAGACACATCTTGATCACCTTCTCCATTTTGAAACTCACCTTGTCTTTTGTTTCTGTATCAGCTCATGGCAATGGGCATTTAAGTACCTACTCTACTTCATTACAGAGATGGAGGATTCTTTCTTCCTCTGGCATATAGTGGAGGGGAAGAGAGCTGGGCAGTGAATTCACTGTGACGTTGCATAAGGGAAGACTGAGACAGGCACAGGTGTGTGTGGAGGCTCGGTGCCCCTTCTGAGGGTTCAGAGGTGTCTTCCTGGGGAGGTGGTAGTAGATCTGTCCTGAAGACTGATGAGCTAAGATGTTCCATAATGAGGGCACAGCATGGACAAAGACAGGTACGAAGCAGCCTGACAATGTTGGAGGGCTACAAACAGTCTGATAAGTTGATGTGACTGTAAGGGGTGGGGTGTTGGAGGAGGCCTTGTGTAATGTGCTGATGAACTTGGCCTTCACCGAGTACATTGTGATAGCTGTTGAAAAATTTTAAGCTTGGGACAGATATGGATAGAATTCTAATTCAGTAGATTATCAGGGAAGAGGGAGGGAGAGAGAGAGGAAGAGAGAGGCATCAACCCATTGTTCCACTTAGCTGTCTAATCATTGGTTGCTTTTCATATGTGCCTTGCCCAGGAATTGAACCAGAGACCTTGGTGCACTGGAACAACTCTCTATGCACTGAGCAACCCGGGCAGGGCCTAGATGACCTATTCTTGACAAGGCTGGTTATGTTGGGTCTGAGGGGTGAGGCAGAGGAAGTTCCTAACTGCAGGTGAGGGAAAAGGTTTATCATGTGGTGTGGGTGGAGGAGGGGAGAGGGGATGCTGAGTCAGTCGGCGGTATATATTTTTCTCACAGTATGTTTAAGAAATTTGTGATTGAGAATGTCATTACTTTATCTCTTCTTCATTTAAAATTGCCTAAAATGTTGTTTTAAGGTATTTCAACCCAGTTGGCCTTTATTTCGACCAATTTTAAGAGAGTGGGGGATTTTAGATGAGTGAGATCCCTTTTCTGCAGGACAGAGGACAGCCACTCGGCCATTTGAGCTGCTCTTCCAGCTTTAGGAACAGAACCAGCACTCCCACCCCTCAGCCCTTGGCCCTCAGCCCTCGCAAACTCCAGAATGAAATGCAGGACGCTGCCCTGCCTGCCACCTCTCTGCTCTGGCTTGTCTTTCCAGAGGGTCTGGGAAGGTGGTCTTGAAGCCCCTGTAAACTCATAACTGGTCTGCAAGTTCACTGTGGAGGAAGGTAGAAACTGTGGAAAGCTGTGCAAGCTTAGAAGGGTTGATCCTGGGGGGTAGACCTAAGAGGAGAGTTGGTTGTTGTGGGGGCTGGGTTCAAAATATTTGCTTGTCGATGGCTTAGATGTTTTTAATTTTATAGCTTACACTTTCTGTAATCTATAGATTACACAATCCTTTGGGTTACTAGTCAGCTTTAACCAATGCAGATGTCTGGTTAGATCATGAATCGATTGGGCATACATACATTGGAATTTATTACTTTTAGGGAGCAAAGTTGGGGTGGATTGGGTCAGAGGCTCCCTAGCTTCCTCTGTGGAATCAGGTTCTGTGAATCAGGTTCCTGGCACTGGGATTAAGGAGTTACAGAGATGAGCCATTTGAAACTTGGACCAGTTTGGGGAAGATGGACAGACCTGGTGGGAGGCCATGTTGGAAGCTGTGGAACACTCTGGAGGTAGGAAGTTGGAGACAGAGTAAAGTGAGGTCAGGGGAAAGCAAAGGAACAGTGCATTTCTAAACATTTTGTCCAAGGCTAAACCTCTTCCTAGGAGAGTGAAAGGAACTTTTTCTTAATGACCAGAATTCATTAAGTCATTAACGAGTCAAATTGACTCTGGGGCATTAACCTGGGAACTTAAACACCATTATAGTTTTAAATTAAGGTTTAAAATTAAACACTATTTTAGTTTAAACACTATTTTAATTTAAAATTTGTTAAACATTATTATTTTTTTTATGGGAGAATGTTTCCTTAGTTCCTAACAACTTACTTATGCCTCAAGTTTTTAGAACATAACCTGTTTGGTTGGAGGGGAGCTATCCTTACTTGCTTTTTATTCAGCAGCTACTTGGTAGGACAGAACAGACATTTACAGACTGCTGGTAGCTTTGCATTAGTCATCGTAATGTTACTTTGCTGTATTTTCGGTTGGACATGAAAGCCTCTATTCCATCAAAACGATAAATAAATGTTGATTTCCCTCCACTGGGATGCAGCCAGAGAAAAAGTAATTAAGCAAAAAAAAGTTCTGCACTAATTCAGCTTTAGATCTGGTCGAGGTCGGGATTTGTTTATTAGTGGAAAATTCAAACATTATATATCTCAAAAATTACCATTTTGCCTGTTTACTGTTTTCAGTTTAAAAATACTAATTTACAAGCCTGCACTCTCAGTACTACACTTGAATGCTGGTTATAGTACATTTGCCCTCTCTTTTCAAACCACCACAGACCCCTCCCTGAGAGAGATTCATAGTCAAGAATCTCTTGACTATGGTCACAAACATAGAAACATGACCTTGGTACCACAGCCTCGCACAAAGTGTGGTGATGTTACTTCATGAGATAAAATTTCTCTGCCAAATTCAAGTGCTGTATTTCCTCTCCTGTGTGTCTCTTGCCACATGTGGTCTTCCTTGCTTTAAGCATTTTTATTGCACCTGACATTCATTAAAGTTTATTAAAAACACAGAAAGTTCAGTGATATAGTCAGATGTCTCAGCTACCTACTGGTGAATATTTTGCCCATAGTTTAAAGATCTTTCATCAGAAGGACTTTCTTGGTTCCACAAGATAGCTGAGACAGGATGAGACAACTTCTCGTACTGTAATGACAGAATAGAATGTCTAACTCAGGAATATAAGTTTTAACTATTAGATTAAGCAGCATAAAGTGAATAATTTAAATAACATCATTTTCAGGAAGAAGAGTGAGATGGGGGACATAATTTTGTACCTTTGTTTCCTCAAGATGTGGGAATGATACACCAGGCTTGTGTGAATTCATTCTTGTCCACTTAGGCACATCTTTCTCATTTTAGAACTCCATTGAGAGTTATCCTCTTCTCTATTAGAAAAGACCATGATATAAAGGTCATGTTTATAGTCTGTTTTACAACCGGGACTCATATTGTATGACAGTAATGTATGTCCCAGGGAATATAATTACTCATGATAAATTTCTTCTGTTGTAAGACAGCAGCATATCCTTTGACCTGAGTGACTAGATGGGCTCTGTTCCTAACTCTCCAGCCTGTTACTGCCCCTTTGTGGACCCTGCACCATCTGCTGAGATATTTCCCCAGGCATTAGCAAAGGCCATTAGGCTCTAACATCTGTGGTCACTGGAGGACTGCCAGCCAGGTAGCACCATTCTTGTGGTCTGTACTTCATTTTACTCTACTTAATATAACCTTCCCAATTGACCACTTTTCCTGGGCTGTGGAAAGCGACCCCTCATCAGTCCATGAGTCATTCAGAAGGTGACACATCTCTCTTTTCCCTGCTCCTCAAAGCGTCTTAGACTCTGGGCTCAGACATGGCCAAGAGCACCATGATTCCAGATCCCAGGACATGAAAGTTAGAAAAAAGCTTAATTGGGAGAAAATTTTTTTGAGGTAGGTAAAACAACCAATCATAGTTAAGGACTTAAATAAAATTTTTTGCTATGTATTCTGAATTGAGGGGTATAATTGTTATGGCCAAGTTGGCATATATAGACATATGATATGGCTGTACAGACATATATATGCTTATTTATTTAAACTTATATTTGTAAATTCAACCAGACTTCTGCCCAATTAGAGCCTCTCTATCCTTTTCCAAAAACCATTATTATAAACAACACATCATAGAAAATTAATAGTATCTTTTCATCCTAAGGACCATTATCTGGCCCTATTTTACAGAATAAATTATTAAAATTAAAGTATACACTTGATTTATTTAAGATACACTGATTTTTTAAGCTGAAACAATCCTTTCTATTTTTTTAAAAAAGATATTTAGTTCTCTTGAGGACAAGATTTAGAAATAAAAAGTTGGGAATGATGTCAGAGAAATAGCTCCATGAGGAGTGCTCCCAGTACCTCTTCCTGAAACTTCAACAAATTCAACAACTAGAGACAGAAAAACAATCTCAGGAGCATCTGAAATACACATACATCAAACAAAGGTACGATTGGGCAAAAAGGTGGCTGAATATATAACCCACCCTGAAGGAAATAAGACAGAGAATGGAGTATTCTGCTTTCCTCACTGACCTGAGCAAGGGCTGCTTTCACTTGGAACTGAGAGAAAGCAAGGGCTGGGGGTGTGGAAAAAGCTGGGCTAGGGCAGAGATGTTCAAGCTGAGGAGAGAGTGTGCCTGTGGCTCAGCCCACATGGAGTTAATGCCAGCAACAGACCCTGGCAGGGGTGGGCAAGAAATTGCCTTGTTTACTCCTGGTACCCCAGTCGGTGAGCATGGGCAGTGTGCGAGTGGGTCCACCAAGCTGCCTGCACTCCTGGATGGAAGGGCTGGGTTGGAGACTGTCAGTAGTGACCCTCTGTGTAGGCTGAGACCAGAGTTTCTGAATAATCCTGGCTTCCCAAACAACAGCGCACGGGAAGTGCATGAAACCTGGCTTCACTACATCTGGACCTGTCTGGGCGCGGCACCTCCGCCAGCCATACAGGCTAACAAAGCACACTCATGGGAAAGAGAACTGCAGAAGTGGTGGGGGGAAGGACACGCAGGCAGCTTGCAAACAGCCTCTGGAGAGCAGACCTACAGAGTGCTGAGGCATACTAGACATGCCTGGAGGCTCATAGAAAGACACCTGAAAGGCAATCGGCTCTCAGCCCTGCCTGATTACGCTGGCAGCTCTGGCTGGCAAAGCCTTACCCAGAACCCTGTGTTGAGTGGGGATAGAGGGGGGATTTGGCAGCTCTTAGAGCCTCTTGCTCTCCAGGCAGTGGCTGAGGCAACTTCACAGCTGGATCCCAGGCTGCTGGTTCAGGAAGAAAAGATTTGGGGAGATGCTCCAGGAAAACATATTCTCCCATTGTTAGAGCCTGCAAACGCTAACAAGCCTGCCTACAAATGGGACTGAGGCCTAGTTTATGTTATCACCAATGTAACACAACAGAAAAACTCTGCCTAAGAGTGCCACAGGGGCAGAACCTGGGGTACAGCACCACTGGCCAAAAAGTGAGAGAAGAAAGAAAAAGAAAGAAAATAACTTCTCAAAACCAGGAAAAATCCACAGTCTTTATAATTTTTCCATTCTTTTCTTGTATTTTTTATCTTTTTTTTCTCTTTCACGTTGGTCATTTTATCCTCTTTCCATTTTATTGTTTTCTTTTAATTTTGATCGTTATTGCCCATAGGTGTTACATTCTTATTTTTTTCTATGAGTGTTACATTCCAAAAAACTTAACTCAGTTTCTTTTCTCTCTCTCTTTTTGTTTCTTCTTTTCTCTTTCACTTTTTCTCTCATTCAAATCTCACCCACAAACAAATTATTCTAGATTTAAATTTTTTTTGTGGCATTTTGTGTGCTTTTTACTTTGCTTTTTATCTCTTTAGCATTTCCACCAACTCCAGCTCTCTGTTCTACATATTTTTTGCCACTTAATACAATAGAATTTTCATTTTCTCACTGTATTTTTTCTTTTTCTTTTTTTTAATTTTCTTTTACACTATTTCTCTCATTTGACCATCATTTACAAACAGATTATTTTATTCTTGATCCAAATTTTTTCCTTGTGGCATTTTGTGGAATCTTGCCTCATCTTTTGCCTCTTTGTCAATCCCCCCAACTCAGGCCCTCCATTCTATGTATTTTTGTTCCACTTAGCACAATAGAATTTTCAGTTATTCACTGCATTTTCTCAAAATTTTTTTTTATCAACTCTTATTAGTGTTATTAACAATACCACTCTCAAATGCCATTAAAGAAAAAGAAATTGAGTATCATAGATACAAAAGATGGTGATCAAGCTCAGATAGATGAGAAAAAAATCTATAGAAAAAAATTTGAATAGCTTAGAAAGCTTGGAGTTAAATGACAGAGAATTTAAAATTGAAGTCCTAAAAATGCTCAGGGATATACAAGAAAGCACAGAAAGGCAATTTAGGGAGCTCAAAAAACAATTCAATGAACAGAAAGAATACTTCAAGGAAATTGAAACTATGAAAATGAATCAAACAGAGATGAAAAACTCAATTCATGAACTGAAAAATGAGGTAACAAGCTTAGCCAATAGAAAAGGCCAGATAGAGGAGAGAATTAGTGACATAGAAGACAGGCAACTAGAGGTACTACAGAGAGAAGAGGAGAGAAACTCACGATTTTAAAAAATGAGATAGCCCTACAGGAATTGTCTGACTCCACCAGTATGAGCAACATAAGAATAATGCATATATCAGAAGAAGAGAGAGAAAATGGAATGGAGAACATATTCAAACAAATAATAGACGAGAACTTCCCAAGCCTGTGGAAAGAACTAAAGCCTCGAATTCAAAAAGCAAACAGAACACCAAGTTATCTTAACCCTAACAAACCTACTCCAAGGCACATTATAATGAAATTGGCACAAACCAATGAAAAAAAAAATTCTTAAGGCAGCCAGGGAAAAGAAGAATACAACATATAAAGGAAGGCCTATTAGATTATCATTGGATTTCTCAGCAGAAACTCTACAAGCTAGAAGAGAATGGACCCCAATATTTAAAGTTCTGAAAGAGAGGAACTTCCAGCCAAGAGTACTATACCCATCAAAGCTATCCTTCAAATATGAAGGAGAAATAAAAACATTCACAGATACAGAAAAGATGAGAAAATTTATCACCAGAAAACCCCCACTTCAGGAAATACTAAAGAGGCTTTTCCTACCAGACACTAAGAACAAAACAAAACAAAACTACAAGTAAGAGCTCCATCAAGATCACAATAAAAATAAGATTAATCTGTGACAAAGAAACAAAAAAGGGAGAGTATAAAGATTAACAGTAGCAAAGGAGGATGGAGTGCAGAAGCACTCGTGAGATAATGTACTACAATGAACATGATATGTATGCTTTCCATTACTTAATGGTAACCACCCCTGAAAAAACCAACACATAAGTACATGGCTTAAAAAAAGAAGTAACAGAAAAAAAAAGTATGGATTACAACTAAACAAAAACAAATGATAGAAAAATAAAAGAGAAGAACCAAACAAGATACAAAACTATCAGAAAGCAATATATAAAGTGGCAATAGAAAATCCTCAATGTCAATAATTACACTAAATGTAAATGGATTGAACTCACCAATAAAAAGACACAGAGTAGCAGAATGGATTAAAAAAATATCCAACTGTATGCTGCCTATAAAAAACACATCTAAGCTACAAGGATAAAAACAAATTCAAAGTGAAAGGTTGGAAAACAATATTCCAAGCAAATAACACCCCCCCCCAAAAGCAGGTGTAGCAATACACATATCTAACAATGCTGACTACAAGACGGCTAAGGTAATCAGAGACAAAAACAGTCATTTCATAATGATAAAGGGTACATTGAATCAAGAAGACAAAACACTTCTCAATATATATGCACCAAACCAAGGAGCACCAAAATATATAAGACAGCTACTGACTGACTTAAAAACAAAAACCGACAAAAATACAATCATATTTGGAGACCTCAATACACCGCTGACAGCTCTAGATCATTCATCCAAACAGAAAATCAATAAAGAAATATTGGCCTTAAATGAAACACTAGAACAATTGGATATGATAGACATTCACAGGACATTTCATCCCAAAGTGCCAGAGTATACATTTTTCTCTAGTGTACATGGAACATTCTCAAGAATTGACCATATGTTGGGCCACAAAAATAACAACAAATTCAGAAAGACTGAAATTATACCAAGCATATTTTTGACTATAAAGCCTTGAAACTAGAATTCAACTGCAAAAAAGAGTTAAATAGACCCACAAAAATATAGAAACTAAACAGCATACTTTTAAAAAATGAGTGGGTCAAAGAAGAGATAAGTGCAGAGATCAAAAGATACATACAGGCAAATGAAAATAACAATACAACATATCAGAATCTCTGGGATGCAGCAAAAGCAGTAATAAGAGGGAAGTTCATATCACTATGGGCCTATATGAACAAACGAGAGAAAGCCCAAGTAAACCACTTAACTTCACATTTTAAGGAACTAGAAAAAGAAGAACAAAGACAACCCAAAACCAGCAAGAGAAAGGAAATAATAAAATCAGAGCAGAAATAGAGAACAGAAAAACTATAGAAAGAATTAATAAAACAAAGACCTGATTCTTTGAAAAGATCAACAAAATTGACAAACCCTTGGCAAGACTCACTAAGGAAAAAAGAGAAAGGATTCATATAAACAAAATCCAAAATGAAAGAGGAGAAATCACCACAGATAGCATAGATATACAAAGAATTATTGTAGAATAATATGAGAAACTGTATGCCACCAAATTGAACAATCTAGAAGAAATGGATAAATTCCTAGAACAATACAATCTTCCTAGACTGAGTCATGAAGAAGCAGAAAGCCTAAACAGACCCATAAGCAGGGAGGAAATAGAAACAACTTTTAAAAACCTCCCAAAAATAAAAGTCCAGGGCCAGATGGCTATACTAGTGGATTCTATCAAACATTTAAAGAAGCCTTGGTTTCTATTCTACTCAGTCTTTCAAACAATTGAAGAAGAAGCAATACTATGAAACACATTTTATGAGGCCAACATAACCCTCATACCCAAACCTGGCAAGTACAACACAAAAAAAGAAAACTACAGACCATTAGCTCTAATGAATACAGATGCTAAAATACTAAACAAATTACTAGCAAATCGAAAACAATGACACATTAAAAAAATAATTCATCATGATCAAGTGGGATTCATTTCAGAATCACAAGGATGGTTCAACAAATGTAAAATGGTTAATGTAATACACCATATCAACAAAACAAAGAACAAAAACCATATGATCTTATCAATAGATGCAGAAAAGGCATTTGATAAAATACAACATCACTTTATGTTTAAAACACTTAACAAAATGGGTATAGAAGGAAAATAGCTCAACATAATAAAGGTCATCTATGATAAACCATCAGCTAACATCATATTAAATGGCATAAAACTGAGGACTTTTCCCCTAAAATCAGGAACAGGACAAGGTTATCCACTCTCTCCTCTCTTATTTAATGTAGTGTTGGAATTTCTAGCCCGAGCAATCAGACAAGAGAAAGAAATAAAAGACATTCCTATTGGTAAAGAAGAAGTAAATGTTTCACTTTTTGCAGATGATATGATCCAGTACATCAAAAACCCCAAAGACTCCACCAAAAGACTGCTAGAAACAATAAACCAATACAGTAAGGTCACAGGATACAAAATTAATATATATTAATAAAAGTCCATTGCCTTTCTGTATGCTGATAATGAAACATCAGAAAATGAGCTTAGGCCCTGGCCGGTTGGCTCAGCGGTAGAGCGTTGACCTGGCGTGCGGGGGACCCGGGTTCGATTCCCGGCCAGGGCACATAGGAGAAGCGCCCATTTGCTCCTCCACACCCCCTCCTTCCTCTCTGTCTCTTCTCTTCCCCTCCCGCAGCCAAGGCTCCATTGGAGCAAAGATGGCCTGGGAGCTGGGGATGGTTCCTTGGCCTATTCCCCAGGTGCTAGAGTGGCTCTGGTCGCGGCAAAGCGATGCCCCAGAGGGGCAGAGCATCACCCCCTGGTGGGCAGAGCGTCGCCCCTGGTGGGCGTGCCGGGTGGATCCCGGTCGGGTGCATGCAGGAGTCTGTCTGACTGTCTCTCCCCGTTTCCAGCTTAAAAAAAAAAGAAAAAAAGAAAAAAAAAAGAAAATGAGCTCAAAAAAATAATCCCCTTCATGGTTGCAACAACAACAACAAAAAAACCTAGAAATAAACATAACAAAGAATGTAAAGGACCTATATAATGAAAACTATAAAACATTGTTAAGGGAAATCAAAAAAGATATGAAATGGAAAAATATTCGTTGTTCTTAGATAGGAAGAATAAATATAGTCAAAATGACTATATTACCCAAAGTGATATACAAATTTAATAAAATTCCCATCAAAATTCCAATGTCACTTTTTAAAGAAATGGAACAAAAAATCATCAGGTTTATATGGAACTGTAAAAAACCCTGAATATCCAAAGCAATCCAATGGAAAAAGAACAAAGCTGAGGGCATTACAATACCTGACTTCAAATTATATTATAGAGCCATGATAATCAAAACAGCATGGTATTGGCAGAAAAAATAGACACCCAGGCCAATGGAACAGAAATCCCAGAAATATAACCACATATATATGGTCAAATAATTTTTGATAAAGGGGCCAACAACACACAATGGAGAAAAGAAAGCGTCTTCAACAAATGATGCTGGGAAAACTGGAAAGCCACGTGCAAAGAATGAAACTCGACTACAGTTTGTCCCCTTGTACTAAGACTAATTCAAAATGGATCAAAGACCTAAATATAAGACCTGAAACAATAAATTACATAGAAGAAAACATAGGTACTAAACTTATGGACCTTGGTTACAAAGAGCACTTTATGAATTTGACTCCAAGGGCAAAATGAAGTGAAGGCAAAGATAAATGAATGGGACTACATCAGACTAAGAAGCTTTTGCAGAGCAAGAGAAACTGACAACAAAACAACAGACAGCCAACTAAATGGGAGTTGATATTTTCAAACAACAACTCAGATAAGGGCCTAATATCCAAAATATACAAAGAACTCATAAAACTCAACAACAAACAATCCAATAAAAAAAATGGGAAAAGGACATGAACAGACACTTCTCCCAGGAAGAAATACAAATGGCCAACAGATAAATGAAAAGATGCTCATCTTCATTAGCTATTAGAGAAATTCAAACCAAAACTATGATGAGATACCACCTCACACCTGTTAGATTAGCTATTATCAACAAGACAGGTAATAACAAATGTTGGAGAGGCTGTGGAGAAAAAGGAACCCTCATCCACCGTTGGTGGGAATGTAAAGTAATACAACCGTTATGGAAGAAAGTATGGTGGTTCCTCAAAAAATTAAGAATAGAACTACCATATGACCCAGCAATTCCTCTACTGGGAATATACCCCTATGACTCAAAAACACTGGTACGTAGAGGCACATGCAGCCCCATGTTCATTGCAGCATTGTTCACAGTGGCCAAGACAGGGAAACAACCAAAAGGCCCTTCAATAGAAGATTGGATAAAGAAGATATGGTACATATATACTATGGAATAATACTCAGCCATAAGAATGATGACATCGAATCATTTACAACAACATGGATGGACCTTGATAACATTATACTGAGTGAAATAAGTAAATCAGAAAAAACTAAGAACTATCTCATACATAGGTGGGACATAAAAATGAGACTCAGGGACATGGACAAGAGTGTGGTGGTTATCGGGGGTGGGGAGGGAATGGGAGGTGGTGGGGGAGAGGAGGGGCACAAAGAAAACCAAATAGAAGGTGACGGAAGACTATATGATTTTGTGTGATAGGTATGCAACATAATCAAATGTCAAAATAACCTGGAGATGTTTTCTCTGAACCTATGTACCCTAACTGATTAATGTCACCCCATTAAAATTAATTAAAAAAAAGAAAAAACCAGAAACTAAAACAACAAAAAGAAATAAAAAGTTAGAAGTTAATAGAAGAGTTTAATGGTAAAACATGTAGTCACCGTCAAATTATTTTTTATGGCTATTTTGGGGTTTGTCCTGTTAAGTCCAAAGTCTTTTCAGGATTCAAAATGGAAAAGGAATCTAGAAGAGTAGGAGGCTTGGAAGAAGCTCTGAGTTTAGCCCCTCAGAAAACAAGATATCCTGTAATTGAGATTATGGACTTTAAATTAGGGGCCCTTTTAATCAGTTGGGCCCATTCTAATAATTTTAATCCTTAAATACAGAGAACTGTGTCTGGGTGGAGTCAGAGATGTCCAGAATGAGAAGTCAAAGATGGAAAGTAGGAGAGGGTCTGAGGTGTCCCATGGGAAGGAGGAGCAGGAATATGGCAGCCTCTAGGAGCAGAGACCAGCTTTCTATTGACGGCCAGCAACTAAGGTGACTTCAGTCCTACAAAGGCAAGGAATTGAATTTGGCCAATAATCATGCCCACGAGCTTGGGAGCTGATTCTTCTTCAGGGTTTCCAGCACGAAAACCTCAAAAGCCATGTGATTGTCCAGGCAGAGGACTCAGCAGGGCTGTACTGCACCAGTAATGCAGCCAGTACACAGTCCCACAAAACTGAGATAACAGATGTGTGTGTGTGTTCTTAAGTTGTTAAGTATTTCAGTTTTTGTCACATTAGCCATAGAAAATTAACACACTTGTCTTTTGCATCCGAACATACTTAAACATCTGTTTAGATCTTAACAAGCATCAAGGAATCTGTTGCGTTCATCACTTCATAGAACATTCATGACGGAAAAAATTATCGTCCTGCTAAGATTTAAAGCACAAATTGAAAAAATATATAAAATTTTAATTTGGATCAAGGAAATGTTTTAAATTTGGAGCAAGTATTTTTGAGGGGAGGGTTTTAAAGTAGTCTACTTACCAAAAAACATTGTTCCCTAGAAAGAACTGAGGACTGAGGAGAGAGGCAGGCCTTTTCTTTTGTGGTGATGCCTGTGAACAGAAAACACTTCAGAATCACAAAGAGCTTTCTCATGCCTGGTTGAACTACAGGATGAATTTTTAAAAGGAAGTCACTTTCCAGATATTTGAGGGATTTTGGATTTATTCAGTGTCTGAAAAGTAAATTTATTGATTTTGTAAATATTGGAAATAAATTGATAAAATGAAGAGTCCATGCCATCAAACTTAGTCGTTCTTTTCCCAAGAAACATTTCTCCTGATTCTTTTTTTTAAATTTAATTATTTTAAAACATTTACACTGTTGAAATATTTAAAATGACATTAGCACCATTCCTGCCCCCCACCCCCGTTTCCCTAACTTAGGATGTATGTCCCAGGCCCTTCCTGCACCAGGACATAGAGTCTCTCTGTCCTTTTTATTTCACAGCTGAATCACTAATTCTTTTGTGGGGAGTAGCTACACCATAGTCCGTGTGACCAGCTTTCTGTGGATAGTTACTTGGACTGTTGCTCATGTTTTTCTTTTACAAATATCGCTGTAATATTGTACATGCACATGCAAATATATCTGTGAGATAAACCTCAGAAATGGGACTCTCGGATCTAAGGTAAATGTGTTTATAATTTTCACAGACATTTGTAATTTGATAAAACATAGAATTTTTTTTTTTTTTTTAATTTTGTTCTCCCACCAGGAATGTCTGAGAGGAACAATTTATAGTTCAAACCAGGATTTTTACTTTTCAAAAGTGAGTCTATTAATAATCATACTGTGGCAACAAGTATGAGCCAGGACTTCGCTGGCCATTTGGGATATGTCCTGACTTACTCATAGCCTTGCCAACAGAACGGACTGTCAAACTTTCACATTTTTCTCAAGGGACCTTGAAGGGAATTAAGATTCAAAAATAATCATTTGATGAGGACAGCCTTTAAAAGTAAAGTTAACAATGGTGGTTGCACAGCAACATGAGGGTTCTTAATGCCACTGAACTGTCCATGTGAACATGGTTAAAATGGTAAATTTTATGTTATATGTTTTGTTTTGTTTTTTTGGCCACAATCTAAAAAAGAAAACATAATGATCAAACTATTGAAACATGGAACCACAGTCTCAAATTTTGCAAAATGAAAGAGGACAGTCTGAAAGGTGACCTATTATATGACTTTATAAGATATTCTGGAAAAAGTGAAAGTACAGAAACGGAGACTAGACGAGTGGTATCCGGGAGCTGGGGCTGCAGGGAGTGGTTGCCCAGAGGAGGGCGATGGGTTGTTCTCTGCACTGACTGTGGCAGTAGCTACATGGACGTTGTGTGTGTTTGTCACAACCGGCAGAACTGCACACTAAAAGGAGTATGTTTTCATGTATGTAAATTAACTTGAATTAAAAAAAATAAGAAACAAAAACAAAAGGTAAATGCATGCAGTATTGTTTCCTGTGAGCTTTGGGAAAGACAGGTGCTCGAACTGGCATACCTTTGCCTGTGGGCCTCCTGCCATGACCACTTGTGTTATTTGCATTTTTCTAGGCAGCCTCAGGAAACCCTGGCACTCTTGAGAGTTTGTCTGGCCTGCCTTAGGCTTTTGCAGATGCCTGTGTTGGGGTCTATACGGCTAGTCTGGCTCACTGGTGTGTCACAACAATGCTCAAGTGGACACTAACAACTCTGGTCTTAGTCTTATCTGCAGGATTGAGAACACCATCTGCTTCCTGGGCTTCCCCAGCATGGCTGAGGCAGCCTCCCTCAGGGGTTGTAAGGAGGGCACCACTGCTTCCTCGTGGTCAGCCCTTCTTTGCCTGCCTTAAAAGGTTCAGTTTTGTTTCTTCTTGGAGTAGGGAAGGAATTCTTAGGCAGTGAATCAGTCCTAGCTGTGACAGAGGGTGCTTGTCAATGGCCAAGGTGAATATCTGTTGCATCTGGACTAAGTAATTAGAATGATTAGATGGGCAAAAACAAAAGGTCCAACAGCTAAATAAAGCCCAGGGTCATGAAGATAGTTAAGACGGATAGAGAGGTCCTGTGGGCCCAGGCTACAGAGCAGATGCTCAAGTCAGAACAGTCAAGAATAAAAATCAGGAACGCTCAACATCACTAACCATTGGGGAAATGCAAATCTCATCAAAATGAGATACCACTCCACACCCATTAGGGTGGCTATTATAAAACAAACAAACAGAATAACAAGTGTTGGCGAGGATGTGGAGAGAAATTAGAACCCTTGTGCATTGTTGATAGGAATGTAAAGTGGTGCAAATGCTAGGGAAAATGGTATGGTGGTTCCTCAAAAAATTAAAATATAATTACTATGTAGTCCAGAAACCCCACTTCTGGGTGTATACCCCAAAGAACTGAAAACAGGGACTCAAACATTTATTTGTACATCCATATTTCTAGCATGAGTATTCACAATAGCTAAAGGTGGAAGCAACCCAAATGTCCATTGATGTTATGAATGGATAAACAAAATGTGGTCTATTCATACATTGGGACAGTATTTAGCCTTTAGAAGGAAGGAAATCTTGTTACATGCTATAGCATGGATGAACCTTGAGGACACTACATTTAAGTAAATAAGCCTGTCACAAAAGACCAACAGTGTATAAACCCACTTACATGAGGTGCCTAGAGGAGTCAGTCCATAGACACAGAGAGCAGAGTGACGGGTGCCAGGGCTGGAGTGTGGGCAGCAGAAGCGAGGATTTGCTGTTGAATGAGACTGAATTTCTATTTGAGAAGATGGAAAGTTCTAGAGATGGTGGTAGGGATGGCTGCACATCAGAGTGAGTATCCTTAATGCTATTGAGCAGTACACTTAAAGTGGTTTTATATTATATATATTTTATTATAAATAAAGCAATCTTAAAAAATATCTGAGGCAGTGGGCTACAGCAACCAAGCTTCTCCAGTGTCGCCAGAGCAGGTGACTGCGTCTCCCTTGGGCGGTGGTGGTCACCGCTGCAGTGGCCATGGCAGGGTCCACATCTGTGCACATCGTCTTTCACTCTTGTTCACACATAGGCATGGTCACCGAAAGCATATGTATTCTAGCTCTGAGTGCTTTCCTGAAGGTGAAAATCATGTGGGCTTGCTTCTTCTCATTGACTAGAGCAGGGGTCCCCAAACTTTTTACGCAGGGGGCCAGTTCACTGTCCCTCAGACCGTTGGAGGGCTGGACTAAAAAAAAAAACTATGAACAAATCCCTATGTACACTGCACATATCTTATTTTAAAGTAAAAAAACAAAATGGGAACAAATACAATATTTAAAATAAAGAACAAGTAAATTTAAATCAACAAACTGACCAGTATTTCAATGAGAACTATGGGCCTGTTTTTGGCTAATGAGATGGTCAATGTTCGGTTCCATATTTGTCACTGCTAGCCATAACAAGTGATATGACGTGCTTTCGGAGCCGGGACATATGCATCCCACGTCACTGGAAGTAGTACTGTACGTGAGCGATGCCGCGCTTTGCAGCGCTGCCACATACAGTACTCTAGGAGCACAGGAGTATCCTGTGCTCCTCTCACTGACCACCAATGAAAGAAGTGCCCCTTTCGGAAGTGCAGTGAGGGCTGGATAAATGGCCTCAGGGGGCAGCAGTTTGGGGACCCCTGGACTAGAATGTGTGCGGAGAGACTTGGAGCCTGAGAATGGACCCAGCAGTCAGTATCTGCAGGTAGACTTGTTCTTTTCCATTGCCACAAGTTGTCACCTGGTCCTACTCAAACTCTCTCCATCCCTGCCTCCCTCACATCTGGTAAACTGCAGATAGTTCTGGGGGCTTTCCTGCTCCTGCTGGGGTCCTGGTCGTAGTGCCTGCAATGACGAGTACTGCCACCAAGCTGCTCAGTCTGGTCTGAAGCTAAAAGTGCTGGTGAGGAGTCCTGTGCGCACCCCACAGACATCCAGTGCAGGATGTGCCCCTTAATTTTCTCTGCATTGGGACCTGGGGGAGGGCCTTTCTTTGCTACATGGGTTACCCAGTGGGGCCTTCTTGAACTCCTGGTGTGTGTTAACAAAGTTGCTCTTTTAGAATTCACTTTTTTAAAAATGTTTTATTCAGTGAGAGGAGGGGAGGCAGAGATAGACTCCTCTGCATACACCCCAACTGGAATCCATCCATCAAGCCCAGTGAAGGGTGAAGCTGTGCCCATTTAGGGCATTGCTCCATTGCTCAGCAACTCAGCAACTGAGCTCTTCTATAGCACCTGTAGTGGAGGTCATGGAGCCATCCTCAGTGCCCAGGGCCAACTCACTCTAATCAAGCTACGGCTGCAGTAGAGATAGAGAGAGAAGTCGGGGGGTGGGGTGGAGAAGCAGATGGGTGCTTCTCCTGTGTGCCTTGACTAGGAAATCAAACCTGGGACATCCACACTCTAAGTTGATGCTCTACCACTGAGCCAACTGGCCAGGGCTGAATTCACTTATTCTATAGCATAATAATCCTCTACCAGGACCTGGGCAGCTGTCATGGGCTAGACTAGACAACACCCTGAATTGCAGACTTCATGTGGTCCCAGGGGTCCCCTCCTGTCTCACACTGCATGAGAGTGAGGGTCTTCACTGTTGTGTCCTTTGGGATTTATTTTCTAAGGAGCTACTGTGGCCTCTCACATAGAGGTCCCTGGCAGGTCCACCACTGTCGTCCACAGATGCCTAACATGTCATTATTGGGTGATTGTCACTGGGCTCAAATTAATCCACAGCCACATACATTGTTGTTCCCATACAGTGGCCATCTTCTATAACTGTGCTGTCCAGTATAGTAGCCAGAAGTCACATGTGACTAGTAAGTACTTTAAGGGTGCTCATCCAAATTTGCTCTACATGAGGAAGCATGCCAGATTTTGAAGACCAATGGTGAAAACCATGTAAAATACCTCATTAGTTATTTTCTTTTTTAATTTTTATAATTTTATTTTTTTAATGGGGTGACATCAATAAATCAGGATACATATATTCAAAGATAACATGTCCAGGTTATCTTGTCATTCAATTATGTTCCATACCCATCACCCAAAGTCAGATTGTCCTCTGTCACCTTCTTATCTAGTTTTCTTTGTGCCCCTCCCCCTCCCCCTTTCCCTCTCCCTCTCCCCCCTCCCCCCGTAACCACCACACTCTTATCAATGTCTCTTAGTCTCACATTTATGTCCCACCTACGTATGGAATAATGCAGTTCCTGTTTTTTTCTGATTTACTTATTTCACTTCGTATCATGTTATCAAGATCCCAACATTTTGCTGTAAATGATCTGATGTCATCATTTCTTATGGCTGAGTAGTATTCCATAGTGTATATGTGCCATATCTTCTTTATCCAGTCATCTATTGATGGGCTTTTTGGTTGTTTCCATGTCCTGGCCACTGTGAACAATGCTGCAATGAACATGAAGCTGCATGTGTCTTTACGTATCAATGTTTCTGAGTTATTGGGGCATATACCCAGTAGAGGGATTGCTGGGTCATAAGGTAGTTCTATTTTCAGTTTTTTGAGGAACCACCATACTTTCTTCCATAATGGTTGTACTACTTTACATTCCCACCAACAGTTTATGAGGGTTCCTTTTTCTCCACAGCCTCTCCAACATTTGCTATTACATGTCTTGTTAATAATAGCTAATCTAAAAGGTGTGAGGTAGTATCTCATTGCAGTTTTGATTTGCATTTCTCTAAATAACTAAAGAAGATGAGCATATTTTCATATATTTGTTGGCCATTTGTATTTCTTCCTGGGAGAAGTGTCTGTTCATGTCCTCTTCCCATTTTTTTATTGGATTGTTTGTTTGTTGTTGAGTTTTATGAGTTCTTTGTATATTTTGGATATTAGGCCCTTATCTGAGCTGTTCTTTGAAAATATCATTTCCCATTTAGTTGGCTTTCTGTTTATTTTGTTATCAGTTTCTCTTGCTGAGCAAAAACTGATTAGTTTGATGCAGTCCCATTCATTAATTTTTGCCTTCACTTCTCTTGCCTTTGGAGTCAAATTCATAAAATGCTCTTTAAAACCCAGGTCTGTGAGTTTAGTACCTATGTCTTCTTCTATGTACTTTATTGTTTCAGGTCTTATGTTTAGATCTTTGATCCATTTTGAGTTAATTTTAGTACAGGGGGACAAACTGTAGTCCAGTTTCATTCTTTTGCATGTGGCTTTCCAGTTTTCCCAACACCATTTATTGAAGAGGCTTTCTTTTCTCCATTGTGTGTTGTTGGCCTCTTTATCAAAAATTATTTGACTATATATATGTGGTTTTGTTTCTGGGTTTTCTATTCTGTTCCATTGGTCTGAGTGTCTATTTTTCTGCCAATACCATGCTGTTTTGATTGTCGTGGCCCTATAATAGAGTTTGAAGTCAGATATTGTAATGCCCCCAGCTTCATTCTTTTTCTTTAGGATTGCTTTGGCTATTCGGGGTTTTTTATAGTTCCATATAAATCTGATGATTTTTTGCTCCATTTCTTTAAAAAATGTCATTGGAATTTTGATGGGAATTGCATTAAATTTGTATATTGCTTTGGCCATCTTGATTATATTTATTCTTCCTAACCAAGAACAAGGAATATTCTTCCTTCTCATTATATCTTTTTTGATTTCCCTTAACAATGGTTTATAGTTTTCATTATATAAGTCCTTTACATTCTTTGTTATGTTTATTCCTAGGTATTTTATTTTTTTTGTTGCAATCGTGAAGGGAATTATTCTTTTGAGTTCGTTCTCAAATGTTTCATTGTTGGCATATAGAAAGGCTGTTCTGTATGTTAATTTTGTATCCTGCAACCCTACTATATTGGTTTATTGTTTCTAGTAGTCTTTTTTGGATTCTTTGGGGTTTTCAATGTATAGGATCATATCATCTGCAAAAAATGATACTTTTACTTCTTCTTTTCCGATATTGATGCCTTTTATTTCTTTGTCTTGTCTGATTGCTCTGGCTAGAACCTCTAGTACCACGTTAAATAAGAATGGAGAGAGTGGACAACCCTGTTTTGTTCCTGATTTAAGGGGGAAAGCCTTCAGTTTTGTGCAATTTATTATGATGTTAGCTGATGGTTTATCATATATGGCCTTTATCATGTTGAGATATTTTCCTTCTTTACCCATTTTGTTGAGAGTCTTAAATATAAAATTGTGTTGTATTTTATTGAAAGCCTTTTCTGCGTCTATTGATAAGATCATGTGGTTTTTGTTCTTTGTTTTGTTGATATGGTGTATTACATTAACCGTTTTACATATGTTGAACCATCCTTGAGATTCTGAGATGAATCCTACTTGATCATGATGTATTATTTTTTAATATGTTGTTGTATTTGATTTGCTAGTATTTTGTTTAGTATATTAGCATCTATATTCATTAGAGATATTGGTCTGTAGTTTTCTTTTTTTGTGCCATCCTTGCCAGGTTTCGGTATGAGGGTGATGTTGGCCTCATAAAATGTGTTTGGAAGTATTGCTTCTTCTTCAATTTTTTGGAAGACTTTAAGTAGAATAGGAACCAAGTCCTCTTTGAATGTTTGATAAAATTTGCTGGTATAGCCGTCTGGGTCTGGACTTTTATTTTTGGGGAGGTTTTTAATGTTTTTTTCTATTTCTTCTCTACTAATAGGTCTGTTTAGGCTTTCTGCTTCTTCTTGACTCAGTCTAGGAAGGTTGTATTGTTCTAGGAATTTATCCATTTCTTCTAGGTTGTTGAATTTAGTGGCATAAAGTTTTTCATAGTATTCTACAATAATTCTTTGTATATCTACGGTGTCCGTGGTGATTTCTCCTCTTTCATTTTGTATTTTGTTTATATGAGTTCTTTCTCTTTTTTCCTTGGTAAGTCTTGCCAAGGGTTTGTCAATTTTGTTGATCTTTTCAAAGAACCAGCTCCTTGTTCTATTAATTTTTTCTATTGTTTTTCTGTTCTCATTTCATTTATTTCTGCTCTGATTTTTATTATCTCCTTTTTTCAGCTGGTTTTGGGTTGTCTTTGTTCTTCTTTTTCTAATTCCTTAAGGTGGGAAGTTAAGTGGTTCACTTGGGCTCTCTCTTGTTTGTTCATATATGCCTGAAGTGATATGAACTTCCCTCTTATCACTGCTTTTGCTGCATCCCATAGATTCTGATATGTCGTATTATCATTTTCATTTGTCTGTATATATCTTTTGATCTCTGCACTTATTTCTTCTTTGACCCATTCATTTTTTAAAAGTATGTTGTTTAGTTTCCACATTTTTGTGGGATTTTTTTCCTCTTTTTTGCCATTGAATTCTAGTTTCAAGTCTTTATGATCAGAAAATATGCTTGGTACAACGTTGATTTATCTGAATTTGCTGATGTTGTTTTTGTGGCCCAACATATGGTCAGTTCTTGAGAATGATCCATGTACACTGGAGAAAAATGTATACTCAGTCACTTTGGGATGAAATGTCCTGTAGATGTCTATCATATCCAGGTGCTCTAGTGTTTTGTTTAAGGCCACTATATCTTTGTTGATTCTCTGTTTGGATGACCGATCTAGAGCCGTCAGTGGTGTATTGAGGTTTCCAAGAATGATTGTATTTTTGTCAGTTTTTGTTTTAAGGTCAATATGTAGCTGTCTTATATATTTTGGTGCTCCTTGGTTTGGTGCATATATATTCAGAATTGTTATGTCTTCTTGATTCAGTGTCCCCTTAGCCATTATGAAATGGCCATTTTTGTCTCTGAGTACTTTTGTTGTCTTGTAGTCAGCATTATCAGAAATGAGTATTGCTACACCTGCTTTTTTTTGGATGTTATTTGCTTGGAGTATTGTTTTCCAGCCTTTCACTTTGAATTTGTTTTTATCCTTGTTACTTAGATGAGTTTCTTGTAGGCAGCATACAGTTGAATTTTCTTTTTTAATCCATTCTGCTTCTCTGTGCCTTTTTATTGGTGAGTTTAATCCATTTACATTTAGTGTAATTATTGACACTTGTGAGTTCCCTATTGCCATTTTATAGATTGCTTTCTGTTAGTTTTGTGTCTTGTTTGATCCTTCTCTTTCATTTTTCTATCTTTTGTTTTTATTTGGTTGTATTCCATACATCTTTCCTCTGTTGCTATCTCTTTTAAATCATGTGCTTCTGTGGTGGTTTTTTCAATGGTGGTTACCTTTAAGTAATGAAATGGGTTCCTACCCTGTTCATTGTAGTGCACTATTTTTTTTTTTTTTTATAATTTCATTTTTTTAATGGGGTGACATCAATAAATCAGGATACATATATTCAAAGATAACAAGTCCAGGTTATCTTGTCGTTCAATTATGTTGCATACCCACCACCCAAAGTCAGATTGTCCTCTGTCACCTTCTATCTTGTTTCCTTTGTGCCCCTCCCACCCCCTATCCCTCTCCCATTCCCCCTCCCCCCCGTAACCACCACACTCTTATCAATGTCTCTTAGTTTCACTATTATGTCCCACCTACGTATGGAATAATACAGTTCCTGTTTTTTTCTGATTTACTTATTTCGCTTCGTATCATGTTATCAAGATCCCACCATTTTGCTGTAAATGTTCCGATGTCATCATTTCTTATGGCTGAGTAGTATTCCATAGTGTATATGTGCCACATCTTCTTTATCCAGTCATCTATTGATGGGCTTTTTGGTTGTTTCCATGTCCTGGCCACTGTGAACAATGCTGCAATAAACATGGGGCTGCATGTGTCTTTACGTATCAATGTTTCTGAGTTTTGGGGATATATACCCAGTAGAGGGATTGCTGGGTCATAAGGTAGTTCTATTTTCAGTTTTTTGAGGAACCACCATACTTTCTTCCATAATGGTTGTACTACTTTACATTCCCACCAACAGTGTATGAGGGTTCCTTTTTCTCCACAGCCTCTCCAACATTTGCTATTACCTGACTTGCTAATAACAGCTAATCGAACAGGTGTGAGGTGGTATCTCATTGCCGTTTTGATTTGCATTTCTCTAATAGCTAAAGAAGATGAGCATCTTTTCATATATCTGTTGGCCATTTGTATTTCTTCCTGGGAGAAGTGTCTATTCATATCCTCTTCCCATTTTTTTATTGGATTGTTTGTTTGTTTGTTGTTGAGTTTTATGAGTTCTTTGTATATTTTGGATATTAAGCCCTTATCTGAGCTGTTGTTTGAAAATATCATTTCCCATTTAGTTGGCTTTCTGTTTATTTTGTTATCAGTTTCCCTTGCTGAGCAAAAACTTCTTAGTCTGATGTAGTCCCATTCATTAATTTTTGCCTTCACTTCTCTTGCCATTGGAGTCAAATTCATAAAATGCTCTTTAAAACCCAGGTCCATGAGTTGAGTACCTATGTCTTCTTCTATGTACTTAATTGTTTCAGGTCTTATGTTTAGATCTTTGATCCATTTTGAGTTAATTTTTGTACAGGGGGAGAGACTGTAGTCCAGTTTCATTCTTTTGCATGTGGCTTTCCAGTTTTCCCAGCACCATTTATTGAAGAGGCTTTCTTTTCTCCATTGTGTGTTGTTGGCCCCTTTATCAAAAATTATTTGACTATATATATGTGGTTTTATTTCTGGACTTTCTATTCTGTTCCATTGGTCTGAGTGTCTATTTTTCTGCCAATACCATGCTGTTTTGATGGTCGTGGCCCTATAATAGAGTTTGAAGTCAGGTATTGTTATGCCCCCAGCTTCTTTCTTTTTCTTTAGGATTGCTTTGGCTATTCGGGGTTTTTTATAGTTCCATATAAATCTGATGATTTTTTGCTCTATTTCTTTAAAAAATGTCATTGGAATTTTGATGGGAATTGCATTAAATTTGTATATTGCTTTGGGTAATATAGCCATCTTGATTATATTTATTCTTCCTAGCCAAGAACAAGGTATATTCTTCCATCTCATTATATCTTTTTCGATTTCCCTTAACAATGGTTTATAGTTTTCATTATATAAGTCCTTTACATTCTTTGTTATGTTTATTCCTAAGTATTTTATTTTTTTTGTTGCAATCGTGAAGGGGATTATTCTTTTGAGTTCCTTCTCAGTTGTTTCATTGTTGGCATATAGAAAGGCTATTGACTTCTGTATGTTAATTTTGTATCCTGCGACCTTACTGTATTGGCTTATTGTTTCTAGTAGTCTTTTTGTGGATTCTTTGGGGTTTTCGATGTATAGGATCATATCATCTGCAAAAAATGATACCTTTACTTCTTCTTTTCCGATATGGATGCCTTTTATTTCTTTGTCTTGTCTGATTGCTCTGGCTAGAACCTCTAGTACCACATTAAATAAGAGTGGAGAGAGTGGACAACCCTGTCTTGTTCCTGATTTAAGGGGGAAAGCCTTCAGTTTAGTGCCATTTAATATGATGTTAGCTGATGGTTTATCATATATGGCCTTTATCATGTTGAGATATTTTCCTTCTATACCCATTTTGTTGAGAGTCTTAAACATAAAATTGTGTTGTATTTTATCGAAAGCCTTTTCTGCGTCTATTGATAAGATCATGTGGTTTTTGTTCTTTGTTTTGTTGATATGGTGTATTACATTAACCGTTTTACGTATGTTGAACCATCCTTGAGATTCTGGGATGAATCCCACTTGATCATGATGTATTATTTTTTTAATATGTTGTTGTATTCGATTTGCTAGTATTTTGTTTAGTATTTTAGCATCTGTATTCATTAGAGATATTGGTCTGTAGTTTTCTTTTTTTGTGCCATCCTTGCCTGGTTTTGGTATGAGGGTTATGTTGGCCTCATAAAATGTGTTTGGAAGTATTGCTTCTTCTTCAATTTTTTGGAAGACTTTGAGTAGAATAGGAACCAAGTCTTCTTTGAATGTTTGATAAAATTCTCTGGTATAGCCGTCAGGGCCTGGACTTTTATTTTTGGGGAGGTTTTTAATGGTTTTTTCTATTTCTTCTCTACTGATAGGTCTGTTTAGGCTTTCTGCTTCTTCTTGACTCAGTCTAGAAAGGTTGTATTGTTCTAGGAATTTATCCATTTCTTCTAGGTTGTTGAATTTAGTGGCATAAAGTTTTTCATAGTATTCTAAAATAATTCTTTGTATATCTACGGTGTCCGTGGTGATTTCTCCTCTTTCATTTTGTATTTTGTTTATATGAGTTCTTTCTCTTTTTTCCTTGGTAAGTCTTGCCAAGGGTTTGTCAATTTTGTTGATCTTTTCAAAGAACCAGCTCCTTGTTCTATTAATTTTTTCTATAGTTTTTCTGTTCTCTAATTCATTTATTTCTGCTCTGATTTTTATTATCTCCTTTCTTCGTCTGGTTTTGGGTTGTCTTTGTTCTTCTTTTTCTAGTTCCTTAAGGTGGGAAGTTAAGTGGTTCACTTGGGCTCTCTCTTGTTTGTTCATATATGCCTGAAGTGATATGAACTTCCCTCTTATCACTGCTTTTGCTGCATCCCATAGATTCTGATATGTCGTATTGTCATTTTCATTAGTCTGTATATATCTTTTGATCTCTGCACTTATTTCTTCTTTGACCCATTCATTTTTTAAAAGTATGTTGTTTAGTTTCCACATTTTTGTGGGATTTTTTTCCTCTTTTTTGCAGTTGAATTCTAGTTTCAAGGCTTTATGATCAGAAAATATGCTTGGTACAACTTCAATTTTTCTGAATTTGCTGATATTGTTTTTGTGGCCCAACATATGGTCAATTCTTGAGAATGATCCATGTACACTGGAGAAAAATGTATACTCAGTCACTTTGGGATGAAATGTCCTGTAGATGTCTATCATATCCAGGTGCTCTAGTGTTTTGTTTAAGGCCACTATGTCTTTGTTGATTCTCTGTTTGGATGACCGATCTAGAGCCGTCAGCGGTGTATTGAGGTCTCCAAGTATGATTGTATTTTTGTCAGTTTTTGTTTTAAGATCAATAAGTAGCTGTCGTATATATTTTGGTGCTCCTTGGTTTGGTGCATATATATTAAGAATTGTTATGTCTTCTTGATTCAGTGTCCCCTTAGCCATTATGAAATGGCCATTTTTGTCTCTAAGTACTTTTCCTGTCTTGTAGTCAGCATTATCTGATATGAGTATTGCTACACCTGCTTTTTTTTGGATGTTATTTGCTTGGAGTATTGTTTTCCAGCCTTTCACTTTGAATTTGTTTTTATCCTTGTTACTTAGATGAGTTTCTTGTAGGCAGCATACGGTTGGATTTTCTTTTTTAATCCATTCTGCTACTCTGTGCCTTTTTATTGGTGAGTTTAATCCGTTTACATTTAGTGTAAATATTGGTACTTGTGAGTTCCCTATTGCCATTTTATATCTTGCTTTCTGTTAGTTTTGTGTCTTCTTTGATCCTTCTCTTTCGTTTTTCTATCTTTTGTTTTTATTTGGTTGTATTCCATACATCTTTCCTCTGTTGCTATCTTTTTTATCTCATGTGCTTCTGTGGTGGTTTTTTCAATGGTGGTTATCTTTGAGTAATGAAAAGGGTCCCTACCCTGTTCATTGTAGCGAACTATTTTGTGAGTACTTTTGCACTCCATCGTCCTTTGCTACTGTTAATCTCCATCCTCTCCTCCCCCTTTCTTTTTGTTGTTGTCACAGTTTAAACTTGTTTTCATTGTGTTCTTCTTGGAGCTTTTACTTGTGGCTTTGTTTTTTTTTTTTTTTTTGTTCTTTGTATCTGATTGGAGAACCCCCTTTAGTAATTCCTGGAGTGGGGGTTTTCTGATGATAAATTCCCTCATCTTTTCTGTATCTGTGAATATTTTTATTTCTCCTTTATATTTGAAGGATAGCTTTGATGGGTATAGTATTCGTGACTGAAAGTTCCTCTCTTTCAGGACTTTAAATATTGGGGTCCACTCTCTTCTAGCTTGTAGAGTTTTGTTGAGAAATCAGATGATAATCTAATGGGACTTCCTTTATATGTTGTATTCTTCTTTTCCCTGGCTGCCTTGAGAATTTTTTTT
Source organism: Saccopteryx bilineata (assembly GCF_036850765.1). Lineage (NCBI taxonomy): Eukaryota > Metazoa > Chordata > Mammalia > Chiroptera > Emballonuridae > Saccopteryx > Saccopteryx bilineata. The sequence goes on along the minus strand of NC_089491.1, from coordinate 188,644,023 downwards.
TTTGCCATTGATTTTTTCCAATTTTATTATGATGTGCCTTGGAGTAGGTTTGTTGGGGTTAAGAAAACTTGGTGTTCTGTTTGCTTCTTGAATTTGAGGCTTTAGTTCTTTCTATCGGCTTGGGAAGTTCTCATCTATTATTTGTTTGAGTATGTTCTCCATTCCATTTTCTCTCTCTTCTCCCTCTGATATACCTATTATTCTTATGTTATTCTTTTTGATAGAGTCAGATAATTCCTGTAGGGCTATCTCATTTTTTTAAATCTTTGAGTCTCTTTCTTCTTCTCTCTGTTGTGCCTCAAGTTGCTTGTCTTCTATTTCACTAATCCTACCTTTTATCTGGCCTGTTCTATTAGCTAAGCTTGTTACCTCGTTTTTCAGCTCGTGAATTGAGTTTTTCATCTCTGTTTGGTTTGTTTTTATAATTTCAGTTTCCTTGGAAATATATTCTTTGTGTTCATTGAGTTGTTTTCTGAGGTCCCTAAATTGCCTTTCTGTGTTTTCTTGTATATCTCTGAGTATTTTTAGGATTTCTATTTTAAATTCTCTGTCGTTTAACTCCAAGGTTTCCAATATATTAAATTTTTTCTCCATAGATTTTTCCTCATCTATCTGTGTTACCTCTCTTTCTTTTGTATCCATGATGTTCAATTTTCTCTTCCTTAATTGTGTCTGAGTGTGGTTTTGTTGATAGTATTAATGAGATTTAATAAAGAATAAAAAGTTAAAAATATAAAAATAAAGAGTTGTTTTTTTAAAAAAAATTAATAATTAAATAAAGATAAATAAAATTAAATTAAAATAAAAAAAGAAATTATTCCCCCCCTCCTCTTTTCCTCTCCTCTCCTCTGCTTTCTTTCTTAAGAAAGTCTTGTGGTGAACTGTGAATTATATTGTACTAAATAGAACAAATAATACCTCTACTGGCGGGCCTGAATTGGGGAGAAATAATAAAGGGGCACCCCCCCCCAGAAAAAACAGGGGGTATGGACTCACAAAAAGGAAATAAAGAAAAAATTTGGGTCAAGAATAAAATGATTTGCTTTTAGGTGTTGGTTGACTAAGAGTTATGATGAGAGGAATAAGAGGGAAACAGGAAAATGGTGGACAAATTAAAAAATTAATATTGTATTTAGTGGAACAGGAACTAGATAAAATGAAGAGCCAGGGATGGGAGCACTGCTAGTGAGTTAAAAAGGTGAAGTAAAAAAAACCCAAAATGCCACAAACATAAGTTTGAGTCCCAGATAAGATAATTTGTTCGTTATTGATGTTTGAATGAGAGGAGACGTAAAGGAGAAAGGAAGAAACTAATATAGAGGGAGAAAAGAAAGAGAGAGAGAAAATAGAGGGAACCACTAAAAGAAGAAAAAAGAAAAAAGAGGAGAGAGAGAGAGAGAGATAGTTAAAGGTTTTGGAGTGCAACCCTCATAGAGACAAAGAAAGAGGAAAGCAAAGGTAATGGGAGATGTAACACTTATGGGTAGTGTAGTTCAAGGAGAGGAGAGAGTAAGACTGGCAGAGAGTTAAACGACCAAATTGGAGGAGGAAAAAAAAATCGAGAATGAAGATAAGAGGAAACAAACGAACAAATAGAATTACATGGGATAGGTTATAAAGTCTGTGGATTATTCTTGATTTTGAGAGGTTATCTTCTTGCTTTTTCTTTTCTCTCCCTCTTCCTGGTTGGTGACTCTGTACCCCGGGTTCTGCCCCTTTGGCATGCTCAGGTAGAAGTTTGCAGTTGATAAGTCTCTATAGCGATGTCATGTATTGTGCTTCAGTCTCGTTGGCAGTCGAGGCTCATTAGCATTTATAGGCTCCACCAGTGAGAGAGTCCATGTTCCTGGAGCCTCTCTCCTAATCTTTCCTTCCTCAATTAGTAGCTTGATAATCCAGCTATGGGGTTGCTGCTGCCTCTGCCTGGATAGTAAGAGGCTCTAAGAGCTGGCAACTCCCCACTTAATTCCCACTCAGCACAGGGCTCTGGTTAAGGCTCAGTCAGTCAGAGCTGCTAGCATAATCAGGTGGGGCTTCCGCCCACTCAAAGACCTCTGGCTCTGCTACTCTGTACGGTAACACGGGCGGGCACCCACTCCTGGGGCGCTTGGAGGAAACTCTCGCTCACTATCTGTGCGCAGACCCGGATATCAGGCCAGAAGTCTCATACTCTGAGTGAAACCCCCCCCACACGGAAAAGTTCTAGCGTTGGAATTGGTCTTGCTTTCTCCCCGTGAGTGGCTTTTTCAGGGCGCTGGGGCAGCCAGGAGATTCTGCTTTTGGCCCACACAAAAGCCTCTGACTCTGCCTCTCTGTGGGGTAACACGAGCACCCACTGCTAAGGCACTCAGAGGAATCTCTCGCCCACTATCTGCGTGCGCCGACCAGGAGATTGGGTAAAATGGCTGTCCCGCTTGTCTTTCTTTGTCTGCATTTGGCACGAGTGTTAGTTTGTATTGACTGGGTTGCCACTGGCACTGTTTTTCCTCGACTTGGATCTCCGTGCCACAGCCTGGTTCGGCCGTTTGTGCCACGGCCTGGATCTATTCACCCCCTTTGCCCGACTCAGTTTCTATATTCTCAGTTCCCAGTGAAAGTAGCCCTATTTAGGTTAGTGAGGAAAGTGAAGCATTTCTTACTCCCTATTTCCTTCGGGGTTTGATTATATATTTAGCCAATTTTTCCCTCGACCATACCTTCAGGTGTATTGCAAAACATCTGGAGGCTCCAAGGATAGGTTTTTCTGTTTCTGGTTGAAGATCTTGTTGAGTTTTGGGGGAGATTTATCAGTATTGCTTCCTACCGCACCATTACTCTGACGTCATCCTAGTTATTTTCAATTAATATGTTGAAATAACATCTTGGCTAGATTAGGTGAAACAAAATACAATATTAAAATTATTTTCACTTGTTGGATTTTACCTCTTGAAAGGTGACTACTAGGAAGTCTAAAATTGCAGACATGACTCACACATCTGTGGGGCAGCACATTTCTAGAACAGCCCCTCCTCTGTTCTAGAAGCTTGTTAGAAATGCAGAACCCAGCCCCAGCCCGGGATCAGGGGACCAGGAATTGTGTTCACAGGACCCAGAATCTAAAGCCTGCCGGGGACTAGGGCCTGAGGGCCCTAGAGCCGCAGACTCAATCAGTTCCTGTCACTAGTTATTTTATTGGAAGCCTTTACAATGAGAGGAAATGAGTAAGAAAGGAAGAGCCCAGGAACCAGTGAACGAAAGTATGATAGCACTATAGCAACAACCAGACTAAAGATGGCTTTATTGCTGCCACTGAGCGCGTTTGACTCACAGCTCAGTGAGAGTGGGCTCCCCAAGATGTCAGCAGTCTGTAGACTCTGTTACTTTGCTCTGGGTTCTCTTCCTCTCTCTCCACACTCTTGCCTGTCAGGCCTCTGACTCACTTTGTGTCTTGTTCCGCGTCCCGTGTTCAGGGACCTGAAGACAGGGTGGGACTACCCTTTTCAGTGCTCCCTGGGTCAAAGCCTTGCATTTCTGGGCTCTTTCTGCTCCTGGAGGTACCAGAATTAATGAGGATTGCTGAGTCATGGTGTAAACTTGGCTGCCTTCTGAATGGCATCGTCATTCTGATTAGACAGACTGGAGAGAAAGACCTTCAGAAGAATAAGTCAGGGAAGGGTGCTGAATTGACTGGGTTTTGAAACCTCATGTATTCAGAAGCTCTTGGGGGGAAATGAGACTCCAAATATGCTCCTTTCTCCCTCCCTTCATTTCTTTGGGGAGATTTTTTCCCCCCAGTATCAGTAATGGCGTTTTATGAGAGTTCTGCACCTGGTTTTGATGAGACTACGTGTATTTGAGCAAAACATTTGTCGTTGCAGTGCTCCTAACCCCTGGTCCACAAAACAGATGCAGTGGTTCCTGGTGCGACGTGAAGGTTTGCAGCTCACTTCCTGTAACTGCCTGTGGGGGTGCTTGGAAGACAGGGCTGGGGCTAGGAGCCCCTGGGCTAGCCTTGACATCTAATAAGCTTTATTTGGGTTCTTTCTGAGCCTTGGCGACCTCATTTGTAAAGTGGGGATAATGTAGGTTCTCATTACTTTCTAGAAAACCCTTGGGGCCAAATATGTGCAGAAATTTGCACTTTCCCAGCCTCTGGACCGTGCTGTACCCTACAGGACATGCATTCCTGGGACGTCTCGGGCTGCATCCTGCAAGCAAATACATTAAATTTTCTGAAATAAAAAATGTGGATATTCTCATTTAGTGGGGGTAAAAGAAAAAAAGACTATATATAGCTTCATATCAGTCTAGGTAAACTTTTGCTGTTAAGTGAATTATAAAAACAACCTTTCAACTTTGAGAACTTTTGGTATCAGAATTGCAGATAAGGGCTTGTGCACTTTGGTAGTGACCATGTTATCTAAAATAATGGGGTTAAACTCAGATTAGCAAATATGCAGCTTTGGTTTCTTTTGGAATGCCTGAGGAATGTCCTGGGGTGGGAGACGATTCCAAAGAGCCCGTGTCTACCTTTCATAGTTGATGTTGACACAGGCCACCTCAGAGTTCTGTGCGTTAGTGGCAGAACCATGTGTGGACATTCCCAGAATTTTGTGCCTAATGTTTCTTTTGATTTTTAAATGGAAAAAAATCTTCAATCCAAATACATCTTTGAGTCTGGTATATATACATGCTATGCAAGGTTTTATTTTCTTTGAAACTATAACCAATAATTGCAAAAGTACATGATAAATGTCATGGGTTTGCTGTGATAATTGAAGGTGATACTATATGTATAACAGCACAGAGCATAACCCTTAATAAGTCAGTAAATGTTCACTTCGTATTATATTGTCATAATTACAAGTGCTAATAACAGGTGACACTGCCTATTCTTATGCCAGACAAAAGGCTCTCATAAAACTTTGCTCCTTATGTTTTAAAATACTTTTAGCAAGGGGAGAAATTATATTCTTCTATTTTTAAAGGTTATTTTAGATTTTTTCTCTCATTTCATCTCAGTGACCATGCTAAAGTCATTTAACCTCTGTGATGGTTAATATTGTGTGTCAACTTAACTGGGTCCTGGTGCCCAAATACTTGGCCAAGCAGTATGTTGGATGTTTTTGTGGGGGTATTTTTGTACGAGATTAACATTTAAATGGGTGGACTTTGAGTGAAGCAGACTGCCCTCTCTTATGTAGGTGGGCCTCATCCAATCAGTTGAAGGCATATATAGAACGAAAGATTGCCCTCCACTTATTTAACATTAATTAATATTTATAATTTAATTTTTTATTTTTTAAATTAAAAACATTTATTTTTCTTTTTATTCCAAGACAGAGGAGGGGAGCTAGAGAGATAGACTTCTGCATGTGCCTCAACCTGTGTCCACCATCCAAACATCATTAGGGGCTGATGCTCGCAACTGAGCTATTATTAGCACCTGAGGCAGATGCTCCACGGAGCCGTCCTTAGTACCCAGGGCCAGTGCACTCAAACCAATTAAGCCATGGCTGTGGGAGGGAAAGTAAGGTTGGGGTGAGAAGCAAATGGTTGCTTATCCTGGGTGCCCTGACTGGAAATTGAACCCGGGAAATCTACATAATGGTTTGATACTCTACCAGTGAGCTAACTGGCCAGGGCCTATAATTTAGTCCTTTAGTCACACTAATTACATTTCAGCCGCTCAGCAGCCACATGTAGTTAGTGGCTTTTGTATTGGGCAGCACAGATATGGAACATTCTATCATCACAGAAAGTTCTATTGGTCAGCAATGCTCTGGTCAAGAGCTTTGTATGCATTCTGTTGTGTACGATTGTGTTTTGGAATGGGAATTTACTGTCCCCATCTTTTAGATGAAGATATTGAGGCTTAGGCTGAATAACTGGCCCAGGATTACAACTTACAAGTGACAGAGCTGGGAACTCAAAATCTCTCCTAGAGAACCTGAGTAATTCTCTGTGTTTGGACTTGTCAGCCTGTGGGTGGTTGTGACACTATACCCAGGGAATTTTGCTATGCTCTGTGCCAAAGGCAGAACCTTGGATGACAAGGGAGACGAGAGGGCAGAGAGTGAGGAGGGGAAGCCAAGGATTTCCGGAAGGATCCAATATCTGAGATTAATCAGTGCAGTCCCCAGAATTAGGGCCGATTGCATGGAGTCCCTGGGATCTGGTGGAATAAGGTTGCTAATCTTTGTCATGAAAACTTTGCAATGAGAGGGAAAACAGCTGGATGTCATGGCTTTGGGAAGCAAATGGGAGATGAGGGAGGGAACAGAGAGACATAGGGGGTAGCTAGAAAGAGATCAAAAGACGCAGGACGTTTTTAGGGTTGTGGAGGCTTGACCCTATTGATAGACTAGGGTAACATCTGTCTTTGGGAAGCAGGCTCAGCATACTTGGAGGGAGCAGCAGGGACACTGGCAGCCCTGACATCTGGGCATGAGGGGACAGCTGCCATGCTGCCCAGCTGACTGTTGCTGGAAGGCCACATTAGCTATCTGTTGCTAGATTTCAGACATCTGGATTTTTATGTGAAATGTCCCTAGTATGAACACTTTCAAAATAACTTGAGTACTCTTTCCATAAAAAACATATATTCCATTGCAGAAAAATGTCACTTAAAAATGGTAAATTTTATGTTCTGTGTATTTTAGGCTTCATCCACTAACACATCTGTGTGTATACACACTTATCTCTGGGACATTTTGGCACATAGGCTGTGAGTTTGGGACTTGCGGGCTGGGGGGATAGATCTCTATCTTGGCTAAAGAGAAGAGTCCTAAAGACTAGGCCAGGTACCAGAACATAAAGTTAGAATGTCCCAGAGGGGGATCCAGCCATCAGTATTGTTTAAAACGAATAGATGATTCCAGCACACAGCCAAAGTTGAGAGCTGCTGGTGTAGAAGATGAAAGAATTGGAGGATCAAGGCCTTGCAGAGACCCAGGTATCAGGAAGTCTCTGTCTCCGGGAGGACAGAAGTGAGAATGTATGCAGGTTATGTTTAAGATCATGCACAAGGCAACTGTAGCAAGAGGAACAGAGACTTTCCTGATGAGCCCATGGGCCCATCCCTTCAGTTCACCCCTCAAAGTGTGAAGGGGGATGCTCTGTGCACCTGCCCAGCAACATCACCATATACCTTTGTGTCTCTACAAATCTAAAGATCAGTTACCAACAAAGCTTTTAGTGAGCAAGTACAAAGTGTTTACCGAATAGGAACAATTATTTTGAAAAGTAAAATGATCACTTTTGGCACAAAAATTTTAAAAGTCCATTAATTATCAGTTATTCAAAGAAGAGTATTAAGAGTAGACAGAGACCCGAGGCATTTGGGAGAGGGAGCATTTTTATTAAAGGGTAATGTATTTATGTGTACTAAAAATTAGAAGAGGCTTTGAATAATTCATGGGGCACAAATGAAGTTGCATTTCCCCCTTGAATTGAATGAAGTTTTAAGTGTTGTAAGCTCCGGCTTAAAATATTAGTTTAATATGAGAACAAGCCTCTTTACAGCGTGAAGACATTGCTCATTCAGCTTTGCTTGTAATCAGAAGCAATTGTTTGTGGGACAGCTCTGCAGTACTTGGACTCAATTGGTTTTGGATCAGATTCTCATCAAGAGATGCAAATGCTTTCTTGTCAACAGTTTGGCTGGCTGAGCCACATCTGCTGAGGTAGATGTACATTGATTCCCTGTATTTTAAGATGCTCTGTTGGGTGGGTTATCAAATTCTGGAGGCTGGGGAAGCACCCAGAGCTGCAATTTGCACCCTGGGTCGTTGTTGGTCTGAGAAGCAGCAGGGAGCTAGGCAGCCACAGGAAAACCATTGCTTGGTAGTTGGGACCTTCGGGGATGAGTTCTCATCTTGCCTAAGAGCTCACCAGAGAAAGAAGTTGATGAAAATGAGGCCAAGATAGAGGGGTAAACATAGAAGGAAATTTTAGAGGAGCATCTGGAATTCAGATACACAGCTCAGAAATTTTTAAAATACTGGCCTCATTAACAGAATTCATCCCAAGAAGACCCCTCCCCCCTTAGTCAACACCAGGAGGTGGTCAGAGGTTGGGATCACAGGGTTGAAAGAGACTTGTTTTCAGCTTTTGTGATGGACAGGGAGGGGTCAGTGAATTTGGGTCATCATGTGATGGGGTTGGTTCTGCTGCTCCAGAGGTCTCTATTTGGGTGCCCAGAAGGCCTAGACTGGGGGTCCAAGTGAGTGAGGCTGTCTGGAAAGAGGAGGACTCACCTTCTGTTGGGATAACAGTGTGAAGGGTGAGGATGGAGTGAACTAGGGAGCAAGCACTACTCCTAAAAAGGGGGGCCGGAATGTTGATGCCAAGTTGCCTCATTTTCCAACTTAAGTCAAGAGTCTGGATAATGGAGGCAGAATTTCCTAATTTATACTTGCTGATAATGAGTTTAAATTATTACATCATGAAGGTCAAATAAAATACCTTGGTAGGACAAAATTGGCCCATTCACCCTCTCCTCCTCACCTCCATCTTTAAAGGGGTGCATGTGACAGCAGAACCCCAGGGCCTTCTCCCTGGAGACACCGTCAACTTACTGGGGCATGTCTGGTGGTTTGGGGCCTCACTGGACAAGTCATTCATTTGACATGTGCTGATTAACCTGTCTGTGCCAGGCACAAGGTGGGTTGGGGGTGTGGTCCAGGCTGGGGAGACATCAGAGGCCTGGGGCTGAGAAGGGAGCTGACAGATCATGGCACATGACAGAGGGGGTCCACCCTGGAGAATGGGGGTGGTGTGAGATTGGCAAGTGAAACCGAGACTGGTGAAAGGCTCTAAGGCTCTTCGGAGCACTGTGTGGGCAAAGGAGAACCCTTAGCAGAGATGTGGCATAATCACATTTGATATTTTAAAAGATGATTCTGGCTGCTGGTGGGCAGAGGAGCAAGATAGAATGGGAGAGCTTGGCTACTGGCCAGCAGATGGGCTGGTGCAAGTTTAATTTAAGGGGCTAGATTTTTAAAACATAGCTTTGCTTTATTTAAGATTGCAACGATGTTAACTCTCACAGTAGTGAGGTCCTGTGCTGCTGTTGGTCAGGTGGGAGAGGGTGTACATGACACTGTGGAGCTAAGAGTGTGAGTTACACTAGCCTGTGCTGTCCAGGGCAAGATGGACACAAGCTTTCCTTGATTAGCAGGCATGTCGTCTCTGTTTATTTCGGCTGAGGTGGTGTACCAGCTATGAAACTCAGGTATGCTCTTCGTTTTCTGTAGCTGAGTTCAGTGGTGACTCTGAGCCTTTTGCCTGCTCTGGACTGGCAGGAGATTCTGTCTTCGCTATTTTTTTATAGTTCTTCCCTCTTCCTCCTTTGTGCACAGGTCCTGGGATTGGGGGCAGCACCCGGACAGGAGGGACATTTCTCTGGTCATGGGTATCAGATACATGGCAGTCATTTCCAAGAATCCTCAGAGTCTCTTCAGGTTACCACCCACTGCCTCTTCTGCATGGAGGGAGAGCCTGTGCGCCTGGGAGGCCCGCTGGGCCCCACCCCAGGCTCCGCTGGGCACCATGCAGCTCTGCCTCTGGGAACCAGGCCCTCTCTCCTTTCTAGGCCCCAGAAACTGACTTTGGGGAAATCTTTCAATTTTCCCCTTTCTCTGTAATTTTCACAGGGGCTCCTCCTCTTGTCTGAAAACCATTTTTTTCCCCCATGGGTCTAGGTATTTGGAAACAGAAGCAAGAAGGGAAGTGTCTTATAGGCAGTGCCCGCTCTCCGAGTCACAGACATCCTCTGACACTGGAGAGCACAGAGCCCGCCACGTGCTTAGGGGAGGCAGGCAGAGAAATAGGAAATAAAGGAATGAAACCGATTTAATACTTCCACATATATTTTGCCAGTTGCATGTTGATGTACCTGTTTGGTTTCAGAGCCAAAAGGGAGCTGATGTGAGGACTGTGGTGGAGGAGGGGGATCAGGACCTTTCAGGGTGGGAGTGCAGGGGAGCAGGCAGCAGAAGGACACGGTTTCTGTTGGCAGTGCCCGGAGCAGCAGTGCAGAGGGTTTGGCACTGGATGTGATTGCCGGTCAGGAGCAGACTGGTGTCCTGAGCTTCCTGGAGGAGGAGGCCCAGCTCTGAAGAATGGTGTTCATAGCTTTTCGTTAAGAAAGAAAGAGGCCACCTGACCAGGCGGTGGCGCAGTGGATAGAGCGTCGGACTGGGATGTGAAAGGACCCAGGTTCGAGACCCCGAAGTCGCCAGCTTGAGCGCGGGCTCATCTGGTTTGAACAAAGCTCATCAGCTTGGGCCAAGGTCGCTGGCTCAAGCAAGGGGTTACTTGGTCTGCTGTAGCCCCACAGTCAAGGCACATATGAGAAAACAATCAATGAACAACTAAGGTGTCGCCACGAAAAACTGATGATTGATGCTTCTCATTTCTCTCCATTCCTGTCTGTCTGTCCCTATCTGTCCCTCTCTCTGTCTCTGTTAAAAAACAAAATAAAGTAAAAAAGAAAGAAAGAGGCCTCATGTCCTCTCAGGGCCTACTGCTCTGCTCCTTCCCAAGAGTGAGCAGTTCGGGCTGCAGCCACGTGCTGCAGATGGAGCTGGATAGGGAAGCAGGGCCCTGAAACGGCCTCCCCTGCACACAGGGCCTGAAGAAAGCTGGACACTGATGGCAACAGCATTGAGCACTGCAGACAGATTCTAAACCTGTCACATTCTAGGAAGGTGCTACAAAACATTTCTTGAACTGTGTTTTGGGTAGTTCACAGCCATACCCATGGTTTGGCTAATAATGCCTGTACCTTTCTAGGACTGCATTCAGCTATCCCACTGGTGCTCTTTGGGCCTTTGGAAGACTGTAGTCCTGGCTGCCTTTACTCCCATACTCCCCCAGCAGAGCATTGACTTCAGGGTATGTAAAATGTTAGGGTTACTTGGCTAGTGGCCCCCAATTCCTCTGGATGGCTGAGGCTCCTTGAGGCTAGGGCTGCCACCTTATTTTCCATTTTGCTCCTGGTACCTTGCACAGAGATGGGTGAGGTATTTTACAGCATCAGGGAATGGCTTACTTTCTGACAGAGTGGCACTTGAGTAGAGATCCAAAGGTGTCTCTGTGCACCTGTTCTTTCCTTTTACACAGAGAGAGGTACAGATAGGGTCAGACAGATAGGAAGGGAGAGAGATGAGAAGCATTAATTCTTCATTGCAGCTCCTTAGTCTCCTTAGTTGTTCATTTATTGCTCTCTCATATGTGTCTTGACCGGGGGTGGGGGACTACAGCAGGATGAGTGACCCCTTGCTCAAGCCAGCAACCTTGGGCTTCAATGAGTCTGAGACCTTTGGGCTCAAGTCAGCAATTATGGGGTCATGTCTATGACCCCCCCACTCAAGCAGATGAGCCAGCGCTCAAGCCGACAACCTTGGGGTTTGAACGTGGGTCCACATCTAGTCTGATGCTCTCTCCACTGCACCACCGCCTGGTCAGGCTGTGCACCTGTGTTCTTATTCCCACATTTTCTGCCCTTCTCAGAGACCTCCTGCACTGACAGTCCCCTGTGTTTTCTCCTTGATAACTTTTCCCATCAGCATTTTACCAGGTATAGCTTTGCCATCTTAGGAAGTAAGGAAGAAATAAGGAAAGAAGACTGAAACAAAAACCTTTCTGGATGCCCATCTTCCTGTGTCACTGTCCTGATGACCCTCCCCGTCCAGCCCCCCTTGTGACTGCATTCTGCTCTCTCCCCCACCCCACTCCACAGTCCACTGCTGTCCTCCTTGAGTTCCTCTGAAACTGCTTGTCAGGGTCTCTGACAACATGCTCCACACTGTACCTGGTGGCACGTTTTTAGGCCTCTTGTGCCTGGTTCATCAGCAGCACCTGCCCTGGTGGGCATGCCTCTTCCAGAGGTTGGCTTCGTTCGCAGTCTGTCTACAGCACCGGCTTGTACTGCTTTTACAGTAGCCAGATCATGGTTCTCTCCCATGCTTCTTTGAGGGCTTCTTTTCCGAGCAGGGGTCCCCAAACTTTTTACACAGGGGGCCAGTTCACTGTCCCTCAGACCATTGGAAGGCCGCCACATACAGTGCTCCTCTCACTGACCACGAATGAAAGAGGTGCCCCTTCTGGAAGTGTGGCAGGGGCTGGATAAATGGCCTCAGGGGGCCACATGTGGCCCATGGGCTGTAGTTTGGGGACGCCTGCCTTACAGGGTTCAATCCTAAGCCCTCTTTCTTTTTCTCCCTTCTATAGGCTCATCCTAGATTTGTTTTAAAAAAATTTCTTTTCATGGTTTAAATAACCATTTACAAACCAAAGATTTCTAAATATACACCCAGTGTCTCTCATCACCAGATTCCACATGGCCAGTCACCATCCAGCATTGTGACTTGTCCACCCATACATGGTCCTAGAGTGCCCACTAGTCATCCTCCTGCTGAGTTTCCCACTATCTCAGGTACCCATTCTCTCGTCAGGACCCGAGGGTCATCTTTGACTCTAAGTCTGAACCGTCACCAAAGTTGGCTGTCTGACCTACAAGGCTGTGAATGCCGACTCCCCTTTCCCCTGCTGCTGCTGTCCTCCCCTGCTGCGCTCCCCGGTAACCTTCCTCCTTTCCTCCTGCTTCATTCTGTCCTGTGCCTTGCTGCCGCCAGAAAACCTTCTCCAGTGCAGACTTGTGTGCACGGCTCTGCCAAGCGCCCATCAACAGCTCCCCATGGCCCTTAAGACAGGGTCAGGCCACTTCCCATGGGCACCTGGCCCTTGCTTTGTGCCATCTGATAGTCCAATCTTTGGCCACACAGAACTGCGTCCAGTCCTGGGACACAGCACTTCATCTCCTTGGAGCTTGCCTACACTTCTCTCTCTTCTGGGATGCCTGCTGTAAATACTTTGGCTTTTACTCTGAGTGCAATAGAGAGCCACCAGAGGAGTTTAAAGAGAAGTGACATGAGCTACCTTGTATTTTAAGTCTCCTCTGGTTCCAAGGTTGAGGATAAATGGGAGAGTGGGATCTGGGGGACCATGCAGGCCATTGCAGGGACCCCATTGAGAGAGATGGTGGTATGGACTGGTGGCAGCTATGCAGGCGAGAGGGAGTCAGACGCTGGATCTGTTTTTGAATGGCTACCTGGCAGAACTTGATGACAGAGGTGACTTGCTCTGAGCAGCTGGAAGGAATGACTTGCCATCTGTTGCCTGGAGTATAGGCAGACTCTGGGCGGGACAGGCTCGGACTGAGGTGGTGATACTGGGCGAGAAGATTAGCTGCTCAGTTTTGTATGTGTTGAATTTGAGATCTATCCAACATCTCTCTGGGTGCAGTAGGCGGAATAATGGCCCCAAAGATGTCCATGTCCTAATCCCAAGAGCCTGTGAGTAGGTCACCTCACTTGGTAAAAGGGACTTTGCAGAAGTGACAAAATTAAAGATCCTGAGATGAGGATCTTCTGGATTATTCAGGTGGGTCCAGTGTACCCATGAGGGTCCCTTTAAGAGGCAGGCAGGCACATCAGGGTCAGAGATGGATTTATGGTGACTGGAGCAGAGGTCAGGATGGTGAACTTTGAATCTAGAGACTCAAAGCTAAGCAGTGCAGGGTCCTCTGTACCTTTCCTGAAATCTGTTTTCCAGCTTCTAGAAATCGACTATCCCCTGGTGGTGTCCCCAGAAAAAGAGCAGCTCTGCCGACACTTTAATTTTAGCCCGTAAGACCCAGCTTGGACTTCTGACTTCCAGAGCTACAAGATAATACACTCGTGTTGCTTTAAGTTATTAAGTTGTGGTGCTTTGTTATACAATCAAAATGAAATGAATACAGTGGAGACGTTGAGTGAGCCTCCCAGGAACACGTACTGCCCTTACAAATTGCTGGTCAAACTGACCGTGCTCTTTGGGCACCCTCAGCTGTCTTTATCAACAAACCCTACACAGTTCTAGAGAGCAGGCTACAAGGATGCCACAAGGTGCACAGTGTAAGTTTCCCGCCCTTTGTTGGAGTCTCATTCCCATGCCATAACCCATTGACTATGTACCCCTGTACCTCTATACTTTATGCTTTACATAATCTGAATATATATTGCATTGTGGTTTCAGATGCTAACAAAACTGGAAAAGTTATATTTTGAAGCATAAATAATGACAGCTGGAAGATATAATATTTAGCTACTAATAGGGAATGATGAAGAAAAATTAAAGTAAAAGGGAAATACCAGGATTACAGTGTGCTTGTATTTGAGCCAATAGTTTATCAAACAGATTATTGCATCCTTAAGACCATGACTATATCATAGCATTAGTCCAATGACTGATGTTCATTCAGAACGATCAACATGACTCAACAGAAAAATACTGTATTAAATTATTTATGATGCACTGTTTAAGAAAGTAGAAAGTTAGTATCCCATAGAATTTTGCAAGCTCTCTGTTAACATAATTCAAACTTTTATTTCAGCGGCTCTTAACTGTGCTTCAGGTGCTAGAAAATTAACTTATGTGGAACACTTTCTTCTCTGCTGAGGCCAGATAATGAGCATCACTGAACGTCAGCTGTGGATAAATTCACAAAATGTCATGTGAGCCAATGAGATATTGAAAGATTAGACCCTAATTGTGCACAGGCCCTCTTGTGAGCCTTTCCCTACAATATTGTAAATAACTAAAAGTAGCCCAAGAAGAGTAGTGCACCAGAAATTCAATTCCCTGGGTTAGACCCAAAGCAACAGCTCTGCTATAGCAATTGAGATGGAGAGGATGTTCTTCTTTAAATTTCTCTTTATTTTTAATTTTATTTAGAAAATTACATTTAAAGGGGTGACATCGATCCATAAGAATACATAGGTTTCAGGTGAACATCTCTACAGCATTTGAACTGTTGACTATGTTGTATACCCATTGTACCCATCACCCAAAGTTCAACCATCTTCCATCTGGGTATTTGACTGTGCCTGGGATGCCCGTCTCCAGAATTGTGCCTTTACCCCCTGGAGTCGAGTTTGAAGGCACTGCTTTCAACCTTTACCTGCTGCCACACCCACCTTAGAGGTGACCATCCACCATGGGGCCTCCCTGAGGGGACCGTTCTGTCCCGTGGGTGTGGACGCCAGTAGGGGAGCAGTGCTCCGCCCGTGTCCCAGCATGCTTTGGGGCACAGCAATGCCTGGGCCCAGCATTCAGGTTGTGGTGGGTTCTCAGTAGGCCGAATGTGGAAATAAAAGCAAGCCTGTATGAAAAGTAAATAAATAAATAAAATTTTTTAATTTAACAATCATACTCTTTTTACTGGGTGTGTGGTACTTTTCTAACCCCTTTGTATATATTACCAATAACTAGTTTAATTCTCATAACCATAACTCTGTGAGTGAGGAATTATCTTACAAATGGCAGAACTGAGGCACATGGAGGTTAAGTAAGTAACACAAGTTGACTCAGCTGGTCAGAGTCGAATCCAGGGAGCCTGGCTCCGGAGTCCACACTCAGCACAGTGCCGTGCACTGACCTCCCGGTCTTTCAGCTCTGCTTTCAGGCGCCCTCTCGTGCGCTTCTGCCCTCTCCAGTGGAGGTCCTGCAGCAGGTGCTAATGGAATCTCTCTTCAACACTTTTTCCCCCCTAGTTTGACATCTTTTGCCTGGTGTGGGCCAATTGTTATTCTGCCCCATTGTTTCTGGTGTCCAATCTAGTCTTTATAGAACTGCCTAACCTGATGTCTTTCTCCTTGCTTAAAATTATGCAAACTTTCCCATGT
This sequence comes from Saccopteryx bilineata, assembly GCF_036850765.1. Classification (NCBI taxonomy): domain Eukaryota; kingdom Metazoa; phylum Chordata; class Mammalia; order Chiroptera; family Emballonuridae; genus Saccopteryx; species Saccopteryx bilineata. The sequence goes on along the minus strand of NC_089491.1, from coordinate 188,628,313 downwards.
ACTGCAGAGCAGAGGCCAAATTCCTTATCATGACATTTGTATCATTCAAGGTTCTAAGTTGTGAGCAAGAGAAGACCATTCTGGTAACTCTGAACAGAAAAGGGAGGCAGTGGATGCTGCCTGGGCCATGAGTAAGGGCTGGGAGCCCCCGCTGTGGGAACGAGGAGGCGGAAAGCTTCTGCTGACCCCTGCTGCTCCCTCAGGCACCGCCTTTGTTGCTGGGTAGCTGCTGCTCCCAGGGGCCACCTCGCATCCTCTCACCTCCCTGTCATCATCTCAGTCTCTGTCAGGTGCAGGAGATCCAAAGTCCCAAGGAGAGCGCCCGTTTGATCAAGCCCAGGTCACTTGCCTGGGGAAGGGAGGGCAGGCAGCTCCCCCTTTTTACTCTTTTACTGAGATAGAGGACACCTGCCCCCCCCAAGACAGTTTCAAGAATTACCCAAAATATTAAGTTGGTTTGTTCTAGGCCAGTGTTTCCCAACCTTTTTTTGTGCCATGCCCCACCTTAACCTTTCTAAAATTTTTATGTCCCCCCTATGTAACATACATAATTTTTAACATTAAAAATTGATTTGTTCACTTAATAAACATAAATGATAGGTTCTAGGAAGAAATCACTATGAAATTGTTAACAAAACACAGTAAGTAAAATTTCAAAACATATAATGAAAAACAGAAATTTAAATTCCAAATAATTTTAATACAGATTTTTCTATATTAATTTATTATTTTAATTTAGTGTGATCCTTGCGCTTGATGCTTGATGCACAGAGATTTTATATTAGGTTCCAATTTGGTTAGCTTTAGTCTCAAGTCTCCACGTTGTGTTATATCCAACCAATTTCTTTTTTTTACCAGTAAATCATTTATAGCACTAAATCCACATTCAGCTAAAAATGAAGATGGAAACGGTAGCAATAGTTTTCTTGCACATTTGGTTGAATTTGGGTATTTGATTTCTGTTTCCTCACAAAGCCATGCCATCGCTCCTTTGATATTAAATAAAGCTTTAACTGACTCATCATTTTGCAATTCTGCGAGTTCTTCTTGATACTGCATATTTGATATATCAGACAAATCCACTAACATTGGCTGCATCATCCATGTTGGGAAATCAATTTGTTTTCAATCAGAAAATCTTTCTTTTAAATCAGCCGATAGAATATTCAAATGATTGACAATAACAAGTAAAGCAGTATCAGTTACTTCACATTTTTGGAGCCAATGAAACTGTTTAAAGGTTTTGTTGTTAATATGTTTCTGACAGAACTCAATATTGGTAATGAAACCAAATATCTTTGCTTTTGCATCGACAAGAGTTTTATTTGTTCCTTGAAGTTGCTTATTTAATATATTTAGTTTTTCAAAGATATCAGCTAAATAACTCACAAATGCTTTACCATCTATTGTTAACAGATACTTCAGGTTTGTCGCTTAAAAAATCACTAAGAGTATCAAACAGTTCCATAAATCTTTTCAAACAGTTTTCTTTAGATAGCCATCTTACTTCAGTATGAAGTAAAAGTCTCACATGGTCTTCATTTTGTTCTTCACAAAATAGCTTGAAAAGACGCTCACATTTGGCACTAGCTTTAATAGCATTAACACACTTTATTACTGTATGTAATACTTCATTCAGAACAGGTGAGATGTTTTTAGCTACCAGGTTTTCCCTATGAATAACACAATGCACAAGAATCATTTCTGGATTCGCATCTTTCATCAATTTTAAGCAGCCATTTTTCTTGCCCATCATATTGGGAGCACCATCTGCAGCACAAGATGTTCTATTTTTCATTGGTATATCATTGACATCTAAGTAGTTTTTTAGCTTATTATATATATCTTTGGAGGTAGTGGTGCTTTCTAATCTTTTACAGAACAACATTTCTTCAGCAAAATGTCCTTTATCAATATATCTTACGTAAGTTATCAATACTGCCTCACTGTCTCTCAAAGTTGATTCATCCATTTGCAAGGAGAATTTTCTTGTTTTCAGCTTTTCAATAAGTTGTTTTTCAATATCCTCACTCATTTTGTCTATTCTTCTAACAGAATTGTTACTGAGTGGCATAGCTTTTACATCTTTGTCATCTTTTTCAAGAACCGTTTTAAGAAATGCTGATATTGATGGTTTTATTAAATTCTCTCCTATAGTGTGATTTTCTCCAGTTTTAGCGATGAATAAAGAAATTTGATAACTAGCCTCAAGAACACGATTATTATCGTGTTGAAGTATGAGCAGTAAATAGAGACTTTAATGTTCTTTTTTCAAAATTTTTCTTTAAAGTTTTAAAGTAACTCAAATCTGAATTAATATGAGCACTATGTTTTGCCTTCAAATGCGCCTCAAGACGACCTCATTTCATTGATTCGTTGGTCAAGCATTGCTGGCATAAAAGACAAAAAGGAATCCGCTCATTGTGAACAGCGGGTATGAACCCAAATTTTAAATATTCCTCCGAATATTGACGAGTTTTTTTCTTGCTTGCACCACTCATTTTACTATGGGCTATAAGAAATAAAAATAAGATCAATTAAAAACTAATATTAAAATATGTGTTAAAATATATTCAATGTGACATAGAGTAAACATATACTAAAAATTCATATTTATTTAAATGTATATAACACATTTACTACACTACCACCGCAAATCAAAAGGTATCTATATTTTTTCCACTTGACAAAATTTTCTGGAAAGTTATGCTTCTAAAATTAAAATTGTCGTGCATGCACTATTATAGCCCCAATAATATTTATAAAATATTATTGCTTTCTAGCCCCGATGCAAGAAGTACTTCATAAAGAGTTTAATATTGATAAAAATAAAATCAAATACTTACCAATTATATCTATACAATATATATATGTATATTTATTAAATCAACAAGCTTTTACAACAGTTTTGACTGACACTTATTTCAAATTAACACCAACTGAATGATGTGAAACACTACAGAAGTTGCGATGGGCCAATTAGGTGAGAATAACTGCGTTGTTTAGTGAGTTTTTAAAACGTCCGGGGTTCCCCGCTGCAGACGGCACACTCCGCAGTGAACCCAGGATGAAGTTTACTTGACGACGCCAATCACCCAGTTGATATTTTGGTCTCGTCAAATGAAATTATACTTAATAATTATTTACCGCAATTATTTAAGAATTGCATTTTTTGTTAAATTTGGCACCGATATCTAGCATTGCATTTAAATGGCCCCGGGCAAAAGAGTTAAAGTCGTGTCGAGTCCATTTTCAAATTGCCCCCCTTAACTATCAAATTGCCCCCCTGTGGGGCGTGGGCCCCAGGTTGGGAAACACCGTTCTAGGCAGTCATAAACAATGACAGACATCCTTATAACAGCACTGCTCAAACGTTTTTGTCTTCAACCTAGGAAGTATACACATGCATGCACATGCCTGTGCACATACACACACTACCCCCCAACTGAGAAAGATGTCAGGAAACACCACTTATCCATGGGTATGTGATAAACATCTTTTCTATTACAGAACCGTTTTTAAAAGTGCGGGTCGTGAATCACTGAACTCATTCCGGTTGGAAAGCCCTGCCTTTCAGCAGTCTCTGTGTGGCTACTTGCAATACCCCCAGTGAGTGGTTTTACAAAAGAAATGCTCATTTAGGTATGAGAGACATCTTTTTTTTTTTTTTTTCCAATTCTGGCCTTAAATGAATGCTTGTGAAGTAGATTCTTGAAGAATGGCACTTATTATCTTGACAATATAGTAGGCAAGAAAAAAAGAAAGAAAGAAAATATTAAACTGTTGTGTAAAGAAAAACAATTTTGTAGTTTTCAAAGAGAATGCCCAATTGTATCATGAGATAGTACCCAATGTCATAGTTCAGCATATTTGTTTATATAGCTTCCCAGGAAACTTTAAATCAATGATAGTGACTAGAAAGTTGTGGGGTTTTGAATGTTGGTGCCTATTAAACAGGTGTGTTTCTTTCCACAACAATGAAGTGATGACCTGCCCTAGGTGTTGCGAAGGACAGACACTCAGGTGAATGGGGCTGCCATCCTGGTCTCAAGGAGATGAAAGTCTAGTAGAGAAGAAAAGACGGGAGGTAGGAAATAGCTGAACCAGCACAAGTTGCCAGGATTGTGAGAAAGGAACACGGAAATGCACAGGGATCCAGAGAATGTGCTTGATGCCCAGTTCCGACGAGCAGTTCTGTGGAAAAAGGAAGACTGCAGAGAATGAGGAGGGGTTTTCCCATCACCTGGCGTCCACCCTGGTACAGCCGGTGAGGCCATGAGCATCATCAGCACAGGCTTACAGGCCAGAGGGCCTTGCTGTACTGAGGATTCCTGTGTTCTATCATTCCAAGCATCATGCCACCTTTGGTGCAGAGTAGGTGCTTAGTGCATGCGTGGTAAATGAATGACCTGAGCTTTGACACAGTGCTCCTGGGTCATGGTGAGAGCTCAGACATGGACATACTGGCAGAAGGACTCTCCCAGCCCTCCATGGGGCTGCAAGGGTGTGGGGGGAGGTGGCTGGGATGATAGTGGTACCGAGCTCAGCAGCCAGGGTGAGCTGGAATTCACAAATGGGCTCTGTGGCAGTGCTTGGCCAGCCCCTGGTCAGCCATCATAAGTTTTACCTGTGTTTTATGAAGTGTTATTGAGAGCCTATCATGCACTCAATATGGTCTTCTGAAAGGGTCTACAGATACTAAAGGGCAGAGACCTGCCCGAAAGAGCAGCTGGGCACTGTGAACAGAGCAGGGCTGGGAGTTGGGGGCTGGGCAAATGCAGAAGTGACTGACCAGTAGGACAGAAGGGGTAGGTGCACAGTGAAGCACAGGCAGAGAAAGTTTCGGCCAGCGGCCTCTGGCCACAGCCAGGTAGGGAACTTGACTTGGGCAAGAGTGGAGTGGCCCGCTTTGGTCTATGTGTCACAGGTTTCTAGCAGTGACAACAATGTCTTGTAACCCTGCTTCCTCCTAACCAGAATTCACCTCAGACTGTTAACTTAATCCCAGTACACACCAGATTCAGTAAACCCAGAATCTGCTCTCCAGGAATGATCACCATGGAAATAATGTTGAAAAGAGATAGCATTATGTCATCTGTTCTTTCAAAATGAAACTATTTCTATGTCCTGGCAGGTGGCCCATACTAACTATTCTTATCTGATTATAGCCAATTCTTTTAAAGATGAAGTTCTGCCGGAGGGACACTTTCACCAATGTCTTGCTAAATAGGGAGTCATTCTCTGGAATAAAAAACAGGCTTATATTTATTTTGTGTTGGGCTGTGAACATCCTAGAGAGGAGAGAAGGGTGAAAACATTGTTGAAGTGTGGGTTGGACTGGGAGCAGCCCAGGAACTGAGGCTGGCTGTGGGCAGGGTAAAGAGCGAGGTGAGAATGGAGGGTGCTTAGTGCTGTTGCAAAGGTCAGCTGCTGACGCAGGCACCTGTCCTGAGTGCTGACAGGAACAGGTGACAGCCAGCACCAACTTGCTCCTACATCTGTGGGCATCGCCCCTGCTGCAGCCCAATCAACCATGTTGCAATAAGTCTGTGCCTTTTTTTATGTGGTACAATAATATTACCATGCATTTAATACCCACGCATGACAGGTATATTACATACACCTGGCCTGCATAGCCACCATGCCAGCCTCTGTTGTCAGCTGCATTAAAGTACAGAGAGGAAGCAGGATGTGATCAGCGAGTGACTACAGAGCCGGAGGACTCAGAGCAGAGGATGCCACACTCCCTTCACTTATTCCAGGGGACCTGCTGAATGCTTGTCTTGTCACATGGCATTCTGAGGGACTTAACAATAGCCAGAAACCTCTCTTTTCAAGCATCAACACAGGGGTTTATGTCTTCTTGGAAGAACCCTCTGGGTAATTCAGAAACATCACAGGCAACTGGAGAATCCTAAACTTTGTGTCATATGTATTATAATTGAGTATACTTCTGAAATCTTGACTTCATTTGCATTAAACAAGCTCAGCATTCCTTCGAAAAACCTCCTCCTGGTGAGGTCAGGGACCAGTGTGTCCTCTCAAGGCGCCTGTTGAGACCAGAGAGTCTGTGAAGAACCTGGGAACACTGGTGTCCCCCAGCCCCTGCCCCACAGACCCAGCTGCAGATGCCCAGCCATGTCAGTAAGAACAGCCAGTCTGTTGAGTTTCCAGGTATCCAATGCAGGGGTCCCCTCTGATCTCTTTAAGTTTTGCATTTAAATTTAAGCTGAGAGGTCACTCTGTGGAGCTTTTTAATGAGTGTTTACCTTTAGATTTTCGTTAAAATGATCTAAATCTTCACGCTTTGCTTCAGCTTTCTTTAAATGTTCCAAAAGGCTTCAAAGATTGTTGACTTTTATTATAACAACAAAAGTCTGTGTTGGAACACCACAGTCTTCTTCCCACCTTCCTCATCCCAAATCCTGCTCCTCAGAGGCAGCAGCTCTCAGATCCTTGGCTATCCCTTCTGTTCTAACCCTGTGCTCTGCTCTGGCTTCATTTTGGACATCAGCACAGCAGTGGGGGACTCACTTCCCTCACTGAACATTCCAGTGTTTCCCTTTCCCAGCCTGCCCCAAATGTGGGTGGATCAACAGTGACCAGTTACATTATCACATTGCATGTAATTTACTGATGGTCCCATAGTGGACCAGGATCATTCATTTCTTTTCAAATGCAACTTTTTTTTTCCATTTTACCCCTAAGTCAATGATTGTTGCATGGGGCATTGCCAGTTTTGTTTTGATTTCAATCCCTTTGCCACCGGATTCAGTGACTCCTGGTTATGCTAAACCAGTCACCATGGCCGCATTCCTCTGCCCTGGAGAGGCAGCTTGCAGGGGTTACTTTTGGGGAAAGGTTTCTTGTTCTTAGAACAACACAGAAGGAGCTGCCTTCCCTTTGGAGAAAAGAGTTCCAGGAACCTGCAGAACACTCCCTAAACAAACCTCCCAACACAACGAGGCCATCTGCTGCATTTTCTCACTGGACCTCCCTCCCATCACCTTTTGGGTCTTCTGCTACAGTCTGAGATGGGCCTGCACACTCTTGTTTTCTTGGGGGTTTTCTTTGGGTCCTCCTTTACAGGATCTCAAATCTTTTTCATTTATATATTCACTTTGCAGAAGCATATTTTTTAGAGGTTTGGGAAATATTATCTATACTGCTCACAAAAATTAGGGAATATTTCAAAATGAATATAAAGCAATAAAATATCCCTTAATTTTTGTGAGCAGTGTATTTGAACTATTGAGTTTGAAAGTCAATTCATTCTGTACTCGCCACTTGATCTGGTAGTTCAGCAAAATGTGGAAGTCTAGATGCAGTCATTAGGTCTTGGAGTGTTTCCAGTGCTCCCTTGACTTCAGATGTTTCTGATTACTGTTCCGAACTCTGTTGCGAGTGATTCCTTTTACTGTGCTCTTTTTCTCTCTCTCTGCTCCTGGGCGCTGGAATAACAGGGTGCTGCGCCAGCTTTATTTTCTGGGCCCTTAGTGGGCCCTTCTGATCTGGACTTTGTGTTTGTCAGTGCTAAGAATTTTCTTGTTTTGTTTCTTTGGTAATTTTCCTCTCTTGTTTTCCTGGCTCTTCTGTCCTGCATTTCTATTAGAATGTAGAGTTCCTGCGTTGATGCACTAATTATCCTATCTTTGTTAGTTGCTCCTTTTTTGGAGCAACTAATTTTGGGTTTTGATGAGAGATTTCCTACATTTTTCCTTAAAGCCCTCTTTGATTTTTGTCATATTTTTAATTTCTTCGAGCTCTTATTTATTTTTTGACTGTCCTTTCTATGTCACTATGTTTCTGCTTTTATTTTATGGACACTCTTCTATATCTGAGGGATTTATTTAATTAGAATTTTTAAATGTTTTCTTCTCTCCTTTAACTGGCGAATGGGTAAACTGTGGTATGGCCATACAGTGAAATGCTACTCAGCAGTAAGGAATAAACTGTTAACACATGTAATGATATGGATGAATCTAGAATGCAGTATGCATTCTATGTTAATATTAATGATAATTAAAATTATTTATATTAATAAAAAAATAGCAATGTTATTATCTAATTTTCATCCAGTGAAAGAAGTGAAAGAAGCCAGATTTAAAAGGCAGCATGTTATATGATGACATTTATGTACCATTTGGGAATAGGCCAAACTAACCAAAGATGGAGAAGAGATCAGTATTTGCTGAAGGTCATTGGGGGTAGGCACTCATTACAAAGGGCTGATGGGAGAGAAGTTTTGGGGTTGGTACAATTATTTTGTATCTCTTTTTTTTTTTTTTTTTTGTATTTTTCTGAAGTTAGAAGCAGGGAGGCAGTTAGACAGACACCTGCATGTGCCCGACCGGGATCCACCCAGCATGCCCACTACGGGGCGATGCTCTGCCCATCTGGGGTGTTGTTCTACTGTAACCAGAGCCATTCTAGAGCCTGAGGTGGAGGCCATGGAGCCATCCTCAGCATCTGGGCCAACCTTGATCCAATGGGAAGAGAGAGACAGAGAGGGGGAAGGATGGAGAAGCAGATGGGCACTTCTCCTGTGTGCCCTGACCGGGAATCAAACCCAGGATTTCTACAGGCTTGGCTGACGCTCTACCGCTGAGCCAACCGGCCAGGGCCTTATTTTGTATCTTAATTGTGTTGGTGATTAGTCTGTGCATTTGTTAAAGCCCATAAAACAGTACACCCAAAAGAGTGGATTTTATTGTATGTAAAGGAAAATATAAATGGAAAAAAAGACTGTGGCTGGTTGTGTCAGCGGATAGAGTGTTGGCCCAATGTGTGGATGTCCTGGGTATGTTTCTTGGTCAGGGCACACAAGAGAAGCCACCATCTGCTTCTCCACCTTCCTTTCCTCTCTCTCTCTCTCTCTCTCCTCTTCCTGCAGCCATGTCTCAATTAGTTCAAGTGCATTGACCCTGGACGTTAAGGATGGCTCCATGGAGCCTCTGCTTCAGGTGCTAAAAATATCTTGGTTGCAAGCATGGTCCCAGATGTGCAGAGCATCAGCCCCAGATAGGGGTGACCAGGTGGATTCCAGTCAGGTGCATGTGGAAGTCTGTCTCTCAACCTCCCTCCTCTTAACTTGGAAAAGAAGAAGAAAAAAAAAGCAAAACAAGTTTTCTCTTGTTTTTTTATATTTTAAAAAAAAATTTATTGATTGATTTTAGCAAGAGAAGAAGGGGGAGAGATAGAGATAGACTGATAGACAGACAGGAACATAAATCTGTTCCTGTATGTGCCCTGACTGGGGATCAAACCAGTAACCTCTATACTTTGGGATCACAAATACTCAGCCAGGGATGTTTTCTGTATTTGTTTAAGTCCTTGTCTGTGTTTAATTTGAAGGCCTGCCTACATATTTTTCTCATTCCTAGCTGTTTACTCATATTTAAGAATGAGATTAGAAGCTAGAGCCATGTGGTATGTGTTGTCTGCTTTGCCCTTTTGAGGTATGGAGAGTTCGGGGGGATAAAAAGCTATAAAATGTTTACATGCACACACATACACTCACACATGCACACTCACACACATGTACCCATGTGCACACATAGTCTCGCATATGGAATTCCAAGCAAGAAAATAGTAAATCATGGCAGACCATTTTTCTCTGGCCAAAATGCATTGTCTTTTTCCACTATAATGCCCCTGGGTATTCCTTCTCTTTTTCTTCTCTTTTCTGCTGTAGCCTTCTATCTTTTGGTGGGGAGTTGTAATGCTGGTGGTTGAAGCCAGGCAAGTTTTCACTGAATGCAGGCAGACAGTAGAGGAACTGCAGAGCCGAAAAGTGTTGGGCTATACCTATTTATTGGAGGTTCACAAAGACAGGCAAGAGAATAAACAACAAAAGGAAAAGAGCTAATAATCAAAGGAAAATCTGCTTTTTGCAGTGAAGGGCAAGGGAGCAGGAAAACTGTACCTCATGGTGGCGGGAGAGCGATCTGGAAAAATCAAAGGGAAAGCACCAGAGCCTTACACAGACCACACCCACGTGCCCACGCACCAATCACAGGCGAAGTGCTTGCAGCCAGTAAACCCGTAAGCAAGCCTAACACAGCTGTTTTCCCCACATTCCACCCCTTTAAGGTTGCTCACCTCACAATCTACGTGACAGGTTTCTTCTGTGATGGCCCCTGTGTGAGGAGGGAGGTACATTACACAAACAAACAGTACAGTCTACAGCAACAGAATTACAAACACAGCTGTGGGTGAAATGATAGAGTAATCAGTGGCACCAAGAGAGGCAAATTTTTTCCTTCTGGCAGAACACAGGACTGAGTTCTGTCTGCAGACAGCACAGTAGCAGGTACCAGAGGCCTCTCCAGGTGGATATACCAAACCTTACTGGCCTGCACACCAGGATCTGCTGGTTCAATGTGCAGCAAAGTGGGAGAACTCATTATTGGCCATAAAAAAATTACAAAGATGCCCTTTATGATGCTGTGCACTCAAAGGGTAATACACTTCTCCCTTAGGCGACCAGGTGCTGGTTGCCCAGAGAGTTAACTAGAGGTCTAACTGTAGCCCTGTACCCTACAGTGCCAACAAGGCCACCCATCACAGGTGGGGGCCTGTACAGTCCAGGGCCATGTTGTCCACTGAAGCCGTTGGCCTTTAAGGAAGGTCGTTGGGGCAGGCAGGAGCACGTTTCTCTGCTGTCCAAAGCCCGGCTTGAGCAAAGCATCCTTGGTTGTATATCTGCAACTGGATGGGAGCAGCTGTCCAGTGCAGGAGGGCCTCCACCAGAGCTAGGCTCCCCCATTGAGGTCTCATTCAAAATCTAGAGTACTGTCTACAATTGGTGTGTCCATCCAGTAAGGATGTGCCCCCTCCTATCACAGTAAGCCAGTGTCCCCCTCCTGTCGCAGTCCCTGCTTTAAGAGTTCATACTGCTCAGTGATACCAGCAGCCTGGGGGTGTAGGGGACATAATACTTCCAGTCCACCCCCAGCTCTTGAGCTCATTGCCTCACCATAGAACCTGTGAAATGTGTACCATTGTCACTTTCAAGGATCAGCGGTCACCCATATGCAGCACTTAGGCGGTCCAGAGCCTGTCTGACTACCCTCTGGTCAGGGTTACGGGCAAGGTAAGCAGCAAGCAGACCAGTGGCAGTATCTGCACAGGTGACTGCATACTGATACCCATCTGACTTTGGTAAGGGTCCAGTGATTTGCCACTGTGTCAGTGGAACATGATCTCTCTGGATGTGGCCAGGTGATGCAGTTGTCTCCACGAATGCTTCTTGAAACACACTGCAATTGCTCGCAGGCTGCAAGTACCTCTGCATAGAACACAGGCAAGTTCCAAGCCTTAACCGTAGCCCACTTAGTTTTTTGTCCCACATGGAGCAGACACCAGTGGAGCCACTGCGTCACGTCACCTGCGAGCACAGTCTCTAACCATTGCACCCTTGCCAGGATGGGCTAGAGGGGCATGCCCTGTGACATGATATACTGTCACCTGCCTCTGGTGTCCTGTTTCCCATAAGTCCTGCCACATGGCCTGATGCAATAGTGGATGGTGCATTACCATCCACAGGCTAATGTGCCAAGTAGCAATCCAAAGGGTCAGTCCACGATAGACAGCCTAGACAGCCCAGCTGTTGGTGCAAATCACCAAAGGTGAAGGTTCGTTACAGGCAATTAGCCATAAGGCTCTCAATTCTGCCCATTGGCTGCTTTGGCCTGTACCCATGTCCATCCAAATAGTCTCAGTGACCACATGGAAGACTATGGCCGTCCACTTGGCAGGTTGGTCCTGCTAGAACTGTCAGTGTACCATGCATCCTAGGGGATGGGCATTTGCCCCTCCTGATAGGGACTGACTTCAGGTTCTGCCTCCTGAGCCCCAGCTGCACCTGACTCTAAGGTTGCATAGGTGACTGGACCCAAGACTTGCTGCAGTTCTGCTCAATGGGCTGGTGCTAAGAGCACAGCGTTGTTGCAGGTAGGCACCCCACTTGGCCAGGGAGGAGGTTTGGGCCATACCACTATAAGGTTTGGTAGCCCAATCTCTCACCCATCCTGCAATAGGGTACGTGGTCTTGACTGTAACTGTAGTTGTGGTTGTAATACTCTCAGTGGCCAGGAGGGCAGCATACACAGCTGCCAACTGCTTCTCCACTAATGAGTAACGGACTTCAGCGCCTTTCAACAATTGGGACCAAAACCTAATAGGTTACCGTAGGCGCTCTGTCTGTTGCCACAAGCCCCATCCAAACCCCTCCAAGGTTACATGAACGTCCAGCTCACAGGGCCTGGCAGGATCAAACACATTCAGGGTCTGTGCCACCTTGACAGCTCTCTTAGTTGTTGCTAATGCACCTTGTGCCGGCTCAGTCTAGTCCCAGCAAACCCCCTTCCGAATAAGGTGATATAAGGGACACAGTAACTGAGCTAAATGGGGTATTAATGCTCACCAATACCCCAACAGACCTAAGAATTCCTGTAACTGCTTTACTGTAGAGGGCATGGGGTATGCTTGGATCTTATTTGTAACAGTGTCAGGGATAACTTTTGTCTTACCCAACCAGACAACCCCCAGGAACTTAACAGATAACCCAGGTCCTTATAATTTGCCCTCATTGACCGTTCAGCCACATGCTTTCAAATGGGATAGCAGGGTAGGCACTGCTTGCTCCAATTCTGGAAGAGAGTCACTAGTTAACATAATATCATCAATATAATGATACATACAAACTGCCTCTGGCTCTTTCCATTTAGCCAGGTCAGCATGACACAAGATGGGGCTATGCAATAGCCCTGGGGTTACACTGTAAAGGTCCATTATCTCCCTTCCCAACTGAAGGCAAATTGGTCTTGACTCTCTGCGGCTATATCAATAGAGAAAAAAGCATTAGCCAAATCTGCCACAATTGGTATGTCCCCAACTCATGGCTTAGCCAATCTATCAAGTTATCTATTGAGGGTACAGCAGCATGCAAAGGGAGAACAAATTTATTAAGTTCTTGTAATCCACTGTCATTCACCAGGTTCCATCTGGTTGTGCACAGGCCACACTGGAGAGTTGTAATGGCTGGGTGCCAGCTGGGTGATCCTCACCTTTTTTAGTTTGAGGATCGTCCAGTAATTTCTTCATAGCCGCCTGGCAGGCAGTACTACTTCATGCTAGTCACATGCCAGGGAACCGGTAATTGCAAGGGGGAATGTGCTGCATGTCCCCAGAACACTGTGTTCATGACCTGAACTTGGAGGCGGAACTCCCTGGCTGTGGTTTCCAACCACAGTCCTTGAAAGACATCTACCCCCACAATATATTCAGGAATAGGAGATACATACACCTTATTTGGCTTAGGAGGCAGTCTTCCTATCCCCAATGGAATAGTTTATTAGCTTCACTTGAACAGTCTGGCCCCATATTCATCAACGGAAAGTGGGTTCCCAGCAAACTGTTCTGGGTTCCCATAAAGAAGGGAACATTCTGCACCTGTATCCACCAAGGCCAATATCCATTGTATATTAGAAGGGGACCAGTGGATAGCCAGTTCCATGTGGGGCCTCTGGTTGCTGCCCGTCCCTGTTAGATGGGTCCCTCAGCCTTCCCCTTATTCAAACTGGAACAGCGGGTTTTGTGGGTCCTCCTCCCCCTCAGCGGTCTGCATCATATAATCTTGTAAATGTGCTGCCCATGCACCAACCATTTTATTGGTAGCTGCTGGGGCTGTTCATCTCAGCAGCTGAAACCTCTGTCCTGGTTTAAGCTTCTGCCAAAGCTACAAAAAATCTTTATTAGGCTTGCCATCTAATTTCTCCTTATCTGCTGCAGCTGCAATCAAATCGACCCACATATGCATTCAGGTAAATTTTACGGGGGGGGGGGGGGCAGCATGGGCAGCAGCCCTCACAGCTTTGTAATACTTTGCTGCCTCCAACTCCTCCAAATCTGCTACCATCTGTGTAACTTTGTTGATGGGCTCTCTCACACAGGGGCCCAGGATAGCCACTAGTGACCCAAAAAGTGATGATGGGGTGCTGCAGAGGATAAGATCCCACATCCTGGCCATAAACACTTCTCCGTCTGGCCCACGGGACCCCAGGTTGAAAGGAGCATTCTTCATACCTAGTTCCCAAAGGATCCAGGGCAGCTCACTATAGCACTGCCATGAACTCACTGCCCCCACCCCCCAGCACTTCTCCAGTATTCTGCCAGACCATATGAATATCAGTCATCACCCATTCTAATAGGGTATGGTTTCCTCAGTTGTCACGGCAGTTCTGGACGCTGCCTCAAAGAGGTGTGTGTGATAATGGCAGCCAGTGTCTCCATTTCTGTTCTGGAGAGCATGATGTCATTCACCCCCTGTGTCCCACAACCATAGCAATCAGGCTGCCAAGGGCTCAGTGGGTTTCTGCCTGAATTGCACCCCCAACTCCATCAGCTCTGCCTGGGTGTGGGGCTAGACCACAGAGTGCTCACTACCTGGGAAGGGGGTTGAGGCCCTCTTGGTTGTTGGATTTTTACCTTTTTGGTGACTACAGGCGAGACTCTGAGTCTGTGGATGGCAGTTGCAGATCAAACTTCCTCTTTAGAAGAGGAGGAGTTGGGAATGCCTGTTCCTGCTGGCTCAGAGCCACTCCACTGGAATGGATGCAGCTCTGTCTTCTGTGCCTGCTTTGGCTCCTGCAGCTGCCGGCTCTCAGCCTGAAGCTAAGACTCAAGCTCTTGAACCCTCAGTTGTTTTTCCATCAACTGTTGGTGCCAAGGTTCTGCTTCCAGGGCAAACTGCAACTTGCAAACCCACAAATCCTTCTTTAGAGATTGTTCCAGTTCCAGGTGCTGTTGTTGCTCAGCCTGCATCTCACCCTACAGCTCTTGAACCTGGTCAGCCTCCCTCTCCGGTGCTCGCTCCAGTTCATGCTGTCTCTGGTTCTCAGCCTGCAGCCTGACCTGCAGTTCTCAGATCTTTAGCTCTTTTTCCAGTGACCATTCCAGCTTGTGCCATTGTTGCCAATTAGTCTGCAGCTCACCCTGGAGCTCCTGACCTTAGGCAGCCTCTTGCACAGAGCTCTTGGTTTCCTCTCACAAGGCTGTAAAAAACACCCAACACTCAACCCCCAGCCCATACACTGGAAAACCATACACTGGAGAATAGCAACCACTTCTCAACCCCACATTTTAGGATGTTGGGAGCTCCATACTGATCTCCAAATTCTGCTCACTATGCCAGATGTAAAGCTAGTGGTTGAGGACAGGCTGGTTCACACTGAATTTAGGCAGATGGTAGAGGAGCTGTGGAATCAGAAAGTGTTGGCCATACCCATTTATTGGAGGCTTGCAAACACAGGCAAGCATTTAAAGAACAAAAGGAAAAGAGCTAATAAACAAAGGAAAATCTGCTTTTTGCAGTAAGGGCAAGGGAGCAGGGAAAACCACATCTCATGGTGGGAGAGGGATCTGGGAGAATCACCGCTCAAGGGAAGCACCCGCAGCCTTACATAGACCACACACATGTGGTGCTGCCACGTGCCCATGCACCAATCAGGCAAAGTGCTTGCAACTGGTAAACCTGTGAGCAAGCTTAACTTAGCTGTTTTCCCCACAGGAGTGGAGAATTTGCGTTAACTTTCTAATATTCCCATATCCTTTCCATGTGAATCAGAGGACCTGTCATATGGAGCACAGGCTGTCACTTTCCTCCCCCTTGCCTGTCAGGTTCTCAGCTGCAGGGTTTGGGCCTCTCTGGGCTGCCACTCTCAGGACCCTGTGCCCAACCTGTCTGCCTGCTGGGAAGCTCTGCCCACTGCTAGGGAGAGGGTTTCCTCTGATTCACCACTGTTGACACCACAAAGTGCTCCCACAGAGAGCAGAATCACTTGGAGTCCTAGTTTGCTCCCTCCCTCAGAATTGTTCTCACATTTCACTTAAAAGGAGTCCTAACAGTGAGCCTGGAACAGATTTCTCTGATTGGAGGAGGGTAGTCAGTATGGACACATCCTGGTTTCAGAAGTCAGATGGAGGACAGTCTGGGCTGCAGACGTGAACAGCTGCCCCTCAGAGGATCAGCCCCAGAAGCATTCCTGGAGGGGAGACAGATTTGTATCACTGCTCCTGTTTCCATGCCTACAACATAGGCAATGTCACATGCAAGAAGATGTGACTACGAATCACTAAATGAAATCCACAGATTAGCTTTTTGGCTCTTTCATTTAAAAGATAAGAAACCTGAGACAGCATTTCTCTAAGAGTCTTTGATTAAAATGAATGTTTGAGTGTCTCATGTTATTTACTATGAATTTCTAAACTGTGATTTTAAGTATTTAAAACATGCTCATTATAATTCATACTTATTCTGTTTTCTGCTTTCTTGGAATGTTTGATTTTTGTTGCTTACAGAAGTTGTGTATTTTGGTGAATATTTAGAATGTATGAATCCCATGGCCTGTCCTAGAAATGCTAACAAGCCAATTTTCCACTCTGGGGTTATAGGTTGGGTGCTATTTAACCCTTTGAGTAGTGAGTGAGTTTTTTTCATGCTCACTTACCCCCCGGGAGTATTTTTTCAAAAAATGAAATTAGTTCCAGTTACAGCTTTATTAACTTAAAAATTTATTAACAAATTGGTTATTTGATAACTAATTTATGGAAACAAGAAGAACATACATTTGCCTTTTTTTAATGTTGCCTTACACATTTTTAAAATAAAAATTTTTGTTGCAATCGTACTCTGGATGGTCAGGAGGCATGAGGACGTACATGAATGTTTGTACTACTCAAAGGGTTAAATACATGTAAACACATTGCTCTTTAAGGAAGCATTTTTAAATTTTGTTGGGAATATTAATGTTTTTTACTTTTATTTCCAAGTTTTTGTGAAATGTTTAAGAATCCCTAAAAATTAATTAAAAGAATATTATTCATTTATCTCAGGTGTATTGAAAAACCAGTAATTTACCTCAGCATATGTCATTTATTTTTTATTGAGTATTTCTAGGCCAAGTAGGTTCCTACCTGAGTACAAGGGTTCCTTGGGTTACAACACAGTTCTGTTCCTATGACAAGTTGAAACACATTCTAGCCTAAGTCATTACCTATCCTAACAGAGTTGTAAATTATAATCTAGAATATAAAAACACAACTAAGCCACAGAAAAAGGAAAAGTACATAAATATACTGAACTGTACACTGTACTGTGTATTCTTCCACCACACAAAACTGAACTAGTTCACCCATGTAGCCTGTAAGTACAACACTAATGGTGTAAGCCAAAACATTCACATCTCAATTATTTTATGGGAGTGTCATAAACTCGAAATGTCATATGTCGAGACTGTTGTAACCTGAGGACCCCCTGTAATATATATATTTTTTCTGTTTACCTTTTTTTTTTTTATCTCAGCCTTGGGGATAAAGACATTCCAAGCATGGTGATTGTAAAGCTGGGGGTCAAGGCCAGGCAGGTTCACAGTGGATTCCGGCAGATGGTAGAGAAACTGTGGAGCTGGAAAGCATTGGGCCATTCCATTTAATAGAGTCTCACAGTGGCGGACGAGAACACAGGCAGGGAAAACCACTTCTCCGGCATCAAACACCAAAATGGCCCCTCACAGTGACGGGCAGGCAATCCGCCATTCACAATCCCCCTGAGTGCAAGCGCCCATAGCCTTGTATAGCCATACACACGTAGTGGCACTGTCATGTGCTCACGCACCACTCTGGCAAAATGCTTGCAACAGTAAACCAGCAAGCAGGCTTAACAGAGCTGCTTCCCCATAGTTATTCAAAATGCCTGTTACATAGTGTTATAGCTAATGACAACACAGAGACTCTTAACAATAGGCCGCCGGATGTGAGGGTTATGCTTTTCTATTTAGGGGGAAGATTTTGCAGTCACCCGTGTATGTTATGTATGTGCTTTCTGGTTGTTACAGACTTTTCGCTTGGACTGCAGCATGGTGTTAGATATTTAGCTTCATTCTCTTAGGTACTTAGTTCATTTGACAGAAGAAAGATTTTGTGCTTCTGATGGAAAATAAAGAAATTCACCTTCTGAAATAAAAAGATTTGAAAGAGCCCATTTAGAGTGAACTGTGCAGGCATTTGAGCTGGAGGTGATTCTGACTTTAACCCTGATGATTTGAGAAAGATATTTTCTTCTTTTCAGAGAGCAGACAGTCCCTGAGGTTTACAGCCTGTAGTCCTGCAGATAAACAGGGGTGTCATGTGCCAGCCCACCCACTCCCAGGGTCTGACATACACAGAAGAGGCTCAGGCAGGTGCAGCTCAAACATGCCTGTTGTTGTGAAGTGAACCCACCTGGAGAAGCTAGGCTGAGCAAGGTCTACCTGAGGAGTTTGAGAAGGGATCCATGTTTTCCTCACTTTGCACTAAGCCAGGAATCACCCCTCCTTCCCCAGGAATCAGCTTCCATCCCAACCAGAGGCGGATTTAAGGGGGGCACACAGGGCATGTGCCCTGGGCCTCGACTTCTGAAGGACACTGCAAAACCCTAACTTTACCCTTTTTTCTAATGTAAGGGGCCCAGTATTTTATTCTGTACCTGGGGCCTCAATTGACCTTAATCTGCCTGTGTTCCCAATCCGCCTCTGTTCCCATAGGTAGACATATGGATTCTCTTCCCAATCCACATTACAGACACTGACTGGGCCACAGGACTAATGGTTGGGAAGGCAGGAGGGGTGGGTTTGTTGGGAATCTTCACATAAGGTATTTGTGGTTAGAAATGGAGAAGGCAATAGATTAATGAAGTATTACAGAATTATGTTAACACCTGAGCAGGTGAATGAGTAAGAGTAGAGGCTCTGTGTCTCAGAGTGGTCTTCAGTTGCCTTCAGGTATGAAGCAGCCAGGCATCAGTTAAGAGGCGAGACAGCCAGTGGAGAAGGAGAAAGGGCCTGCACTGCAAGCATTGGTGTGAACTCAGTTTTGAAAAGTGCTGTCCTCTCTTCCAATGAGACTGTAACAAAACCTTGTCTGATTCAGCCCTTGGGATGACAGTGGGAATACCCATGTTGAAATATGTTCCCTTTTCTCTAAGTCAAAAGTATTTGCTTTCATCTAGATTTGAAGTTCCTCTCTTTTTAACCCCCTGTTAACAAACACTGGCACATAGTGAAGTTCTTGGAAGAGTGTGGATCTTATCTGCTGTTCTGTGGCTGGAGTATTAGTCCTCAGTGCATCTGCTTTCCCCACCTGGCTCATGATGTAACAGCAGAGAATTTATTACCCACTGTGGAGGGTCAAAGTCAGTGTTCTTGGAGGTTTTTGGAAGTGCTAATCCTTTAAACTACATGCTGACATTTTCTTTGTGGGCCATGACAGATAACTGTCGGTTTTTCTGGGGAGCAGATAGGGCTTGCAAAGATAAATGAAAACCATAGATAATTCTCATGCCTCATTTTAGCTATAATTTTGGCCCACTTCCTCAGGAAATCCTTTTCGAGAGCAAACAATGCTTGACAGATTTGAATTTCTTAGTGGCTTCTATTCCTTATTACCCCACCAAAGAGATTGTAAGGGAGTGGGTAGCAGGTGAAGCATCACCTATAAATCCAATACTACAGCCTTGAATGATGACCCACATGTACATCAGTGTGTAGGGGTCCAGCTGGAGTCTAGGTCAAACTATACACACACACACACACACACACACACACACACTGCCAGAAGGGGGAAAGATCTTATTGTCCCTGAGCCCCTCAATTGGAATGTCTCCTCCTTGTCATATGATGCTTAGTATTTCCACTTAACAGCATTGTAATGCCAATGGTTGAGGCCAGGCAGATTCACACTAGATTTGGGCAGACCACAGAAGAACCACGGAGCCTAAAGGCTATTCCTGTTTATTAGATTTTCCTAACAGTGGGTGAACAAACAGGCAGGGAAAACTGCTTCTCGCTCTGGCAGGTGAGCAAATGAGAAAATTGTCCCTCATGGCAGCAGGTGAGTGATCAGGAAAACTTCTCCCAAGGGAAAGTACTCGTAGCCTAATACACACACACACACACACACACGGCTAAATACATACATACATGGCTAAATACACACACACATGGCTAAATACACACAGACACACGCACGTAGCTTTCTGTCATGTGCTCATGTACCAATCATGCAAAGTGCTTGCTGTCAGAAAACAAGCAAGCAAGCCTAACCATGCCTGCTTTCCCTACAAGCATATTTTATTCCACCCTGCCTTGCTTTTGTCACTAGAGATGTTAGCTTTTTTTGTGTGTGTGTGACAGAGACAGAGAGAGACAGAGAGAGGGACAGATAGGGACAGACAGACAGGAAGAGAGAGAAATGAGAAGCATCAATTCTTTGTTGCGGCACCTTAGTTGTTCATTGATTGCTTTCTCATATGTGCCTTGACCGGGGGGGGGGGGGGGGCTACAGCAGACCGAGTAATCCCTTGCTCAAGCCAGCGACCTTGGGTCCAAGCTGGTGAGCCTTGCTCAAACCAGATGAGCCCACGCTCAAGCCAGCAAACTCAGAGTTTCGAACCTGGGTCCTCTGTGTCCCAGTCTGATGATACTCTGTGCACTGCGCCACTGCCTGGTCAGGCTAGAGATGTTAGCCTTTTCCCTCAGGAGAGTTTAATTTCTCTGAGGATTAGGACCTTTTGTTTATATTTTATTTCCTATTGTTCTTATACTATGTTTTCTTTATCAGTTGATGCTCAATGGATTGGATTTATTTGAGAACTGTTTTGAGTCCTGTTATCACACCACCTTGTTTCTCTTGCCTTTCTAACTCAGGAGTTTATTCCAGGGAGGCTGCAGTCTGCACAGGGGCCAAGCACCAGACAGGGGCATGACAAGCCTGGTCCCGCCTTGCTGTGGCATGTCTTCACCATGGGACTTTGAGTCACAAAGCCTCTCGAAGCTGTAGTTTTTACATATAAAACAAGAGCCTTAGTAGAGGATTGGATAAAGAGGATGTGGTACATATACACAATGGAATACTACTCAGCCATAAGAAATGGTGAAATACCGCCATTTGTGACAACATGGATGGAACTTGAGAATACTATGCTAAGTTAAATAAGCAAATCAGGGAAAGCTAAGAACTCTATGATTTCACACATAGGTGGGATGTAAAACTGAGACCCATGGACATAGATAAAAGTGAAATGATTACCAGAGGAAAGGGGTGAGGGAAGGGGAGTAAAGAGGGACAAATATACGGTGACAGATGTCCGACTTTGGATGTTGGCCACACAATGCAATGAATTGTTCACATGCTATGGAGATGTGCACCTGAAACCTATGTGTCCCTATGGACCAGTGTCACCCCATTAAGTTTAATCTCTAAATAAAAAATTAAATAAGAGGGTTGAACTAATTAATGTCTCACCTCCTTTCCACCTCTAATACTCAGCGATTCTGTGATTAATATATACTCAGCAAGACATCACCCAGAGAGCTAAATAAATTAGGAAAGTTCAGTTATACTACCATATTAGTTAATTTACCTGATATTTATTGAGTATGTACCATAGATTGGACACTTCTTGTCATGGAGGTCCATGGTGAGCAGGGCTGATACACTCCTTATCCTCCTGGAGCGGATGTTCTGGAGGGAGACAGAGACCATGGAAACTGAGCACACATGCACTAGCTGGGGAGGGCTGTGTAGGAGACAGGGGCTATGATTGGGAGGGAGGCTGACCTTCAAGGAAGCTGGCCTGAGGCAGGCACGTTGA
This sequence comes from Saccopteryx bilineata, assembly GCF_036850765.1. Lineage (NCBI taxonomy): Eukaryota > Metazoa > Chordata > Mammalia > Chiroptera > Emballonuridae > Saccopteryx > Saccopteryx bilineata. Next base: position 188,606,622 of record NC_089491.1, on the reverse strand, counting down.
AGGTGAAGCTTGAAGTGGAAGGGTCCAGCCATGTGAGGAGCCGGGCATAGAGTGTACAAAGCAGGGGTGGCCGCAGTGCAGGGCTGGCATGCGGGCTACAGGAGAGGCCATGGTGAAGAAGAAAACCCTGGAAGGGCTTGTGGCATGGAAATGACCCTGATTAATATGACTCTGGCAGGATATTACTCTGGCAGTCATGTGAGTGGAGAATGGCTCTTTACAGAAGCAAGAGCGGAAGCCAGTAGATCTGGAGTGGCTTACATGGGATGTAGTAACGGCTCTAGAGATGAACTGAGCATGAACTTTGAGAGTCCATCGAGTTGCCCCTAATTTATTGAGTGTGAGTTAAAGGCAAAGGGTCCAGGAAGCTTTTGAGATGTCTGGCTGTGGTGATGAGGTCAATGCTGGTACCAATGCGCCAGGTAGCAGAGACCTGGGGAGGAGGGGAGACTGGAGTCTGGCGGTGTGAGGTGGGTGGAAGGCAGGAAGTCTTCACCATAACTCCCTGGAACAAGTCCTTCAAATTCTGTCATTTCATTTTCTCTTGCTAAAACCTGAATTCTGGAAATAGCTGGTCTCCAGTGTTTGCCGTTAAAAATAATAATTTAAAACAATCTAATGTCTGAGCTATGCCATATAAAAGAATTACTAATAGCCAAACATCACATGAAATGATGTGTATCCTCACCAGAGTTAAAGTAAAAACAAAGCAAAATAAAAAATTTCAACCCAACTTTAAAAATGGTTGATTCAGTGCAAGCTCAGAATACTTGCTTCAGAGCATGGACTGTGAGTTCAAATTCTAGCTCTTTCCCCTGCTATCAGAAGTTAGTGAACTTTTCTCTGCCTTAGTTTCCTCATCTGTAAGATCGGAGAGTAATAATATTTAGCCGTCAGGTTGTTATGTGGGTTAAATGCAACAAAGCACTGGAAACTGAGCCCAGAATGGTGAGTGCCGTTTAGGTGTTGGTGAAAATAACTTCTAGTGTTGATTGAACTGTGTCCAATTAAAAAATTTTGTTCCTCTCATGGCCCCACTCCTGTTTAGGCTTGAAAATAGAGTGCATAGGAAGAGGGGCCTGCTGTCCTGGAGCTTAGATAGGATGGAGGGGCAGACAGTAAGGCAGTAAGCACAGGCATCAGATGACCTCGGGCGGTAAGAAGTGTGTACTAAGCAGAATGATCATATGTCCTGTTGATACCTGGTGGTGTGGCATTCTGTCTGGTTTAGCATTTTGAACTCTCAAAATATATCTGTTTCATATAAAAACTTGTACACAAATGTTTAGAGTAGCTTTATTTATAATTTTCAAAACCTGGAAAGAACCCAAATGTCCTCACCTAGGGTCTGGGTGAAGAAACTGGTATGCTGCATGGAGTCCTATTTAGCCATAGACAGGAGCTGGCTACAGATAGACCAAGTCCATATGTATTGTGCTAGGGCAGCGGCTTTTTCATCTCATGGCACACATAAACTAATTACTAAAATTCTGTGGTACTCCGAAAATATATTTTCTGTTGAACTCACAAGCACACACAAAAAAATAGGTATAATTTTGATTCATTCACGCCAATGGCTATCATTGTGTTGGCTGTTGTCATTTTTTTATTTGACAATCTAAGGGAAAAGAGGCTAATGTCTCTGACCTGTCAGGTATTGCACATTTTAAAAATTCTTGTGGCACACCTGTTGAAAATCGCTATGCTAAGGGAAAGACACTAGACACTAAGACTGTCCACTTACACTTAAATGACATTCTGAAAGAGGGAAAATTGTAAGAACAGGAATCTGATCATTATAGCCAGAGGCTGGGGATTGGGAAAGTGTTCACTACAGAACCTTTTGGTGAATTTCTGGAGCATGTGGCACTGTGCTGTGTCTTGCTTGTGGTAGTAGTGGTCACAAGAGTATACTTTTGCATATACTTACAGAACTGTACAGCAAAAAGGGTGAATCTCACCATATATAAATTATACCTTAATAAAAATTTGGAAAATATTCCTATGCAAGAGAAAAAAATGTGTCCCTATTTGAATGGTAAATGATCTGGTCATTCTAGTTCAGAAGAGTTTTGAGAAGGAAGAGATGGAGCAGGAACTAGGGGAAAAGAGGGATAGAATGAAGAGTGACAATTTTTTTTTCTTAAGGTCAATCTATATATGTTCAACAAATAATTATGGGACATTCATGATGCACCTTGGATGCACCTGTTAACAAAACAGACACCCAGCAGAGAACTCAGTGTTCAGTGTGGAAAATCAAGATGAGCAATACCTATTTCTACAGCGCGTCCAACTTTAGGAACAGATCTTAAGGAAATAAGGGGAGCAAAAAGATATGCCCTCGGTGGTTATCTGACAGCAAGAGGACTGTCAAGTAAATTATGGTAAAAGTGACCATTAAAAATGATGAAGTATTTATTACATGTATTTATGTGCAGGGGTGTCCATGAGATGCAAATGGACAAATTGGAGTTATAAATACCCATTCCCTCAGTGTAAAAATTTGAACATATCAAACTGTTTCTTGGGTTAGGAGTAGGGGACATTGGCATTTTTACTTTTTTTATATGGTGAGGATACATTTCTTTTATATTGGCAATTTTGGAGGAAAAACCTATTCAAGTAAGGAACAAAACAAAATAAATATTAAGCACAATAGACAAGGAATTCATACCCTGTATTTGCTGTGTGAAATTTCATCCTGGAAAGAAGGGTTTATTTTTTAAAGGGGAAAACAAATGCTTTTTCTTGGCAAATGTAAATGAGGCTTCTTTTGGAGAACTTTTCTCTGCCTTGGTGAGACTTTAAATATTAATTAATGTAATATTTTTCTCAAATGATTGGTCTATTTTTTGGAAAATCAAGTTATGTCTTTTTCTGGCCCTCTCTAAAGGGGAAATACCAGTATTTCAGTTATGTCCATATTCTTCTTCACTCTTCAAGGTAAAATTAAATAGCATCTGCTACCCATCCACTCCCAAAAGCAGGGTTTCTGAACACAGTCCTGTTTAGATATTAGAATAAAATGTGACATACTCATGTTCTGTACATTGATAAGGTGGGTAGAGCAAGACCCAGAGAGCTGTTATATTTTACACTATTTGGCACGCTTTCACAGAAGTCAGCATCACAGATAGCTACAGCGCCTTGAACATGGCTTCAGCATCCCCCAATTAACAGGTCAACTTTTAATGGTGCTGTAGTGAAGCTGAACTCATGAAATTCATTTACTCTGCAGCACACCATGTTTTAGATTACCTATAACTGTACCTGTAATAAACTTATAAAAGATTATGAAATAGGACCGATAACATGGCTATTTTTAAAAATTTTTTAAAGATTTTATTTATTTATTTTAGAGAGGAGAGAGAGAGAGAGAGAGAGAGAGAGAGAGAAAGAGAGAAAGAAAGGGGGAAAGGGGGAAGAACAGGAAGCATCAGCTCCCATAAGTTCCTTGACCAGGCAAGCCCAGGGTTTCAAACCAGCATCCTCAGCATTCCAGGTCAACACCTTATCCACTGCACCACCACAGGTCAGGCTTGGCTATTCTTAAGTAATTACAATGCTAGAAAACAAAGGAATGATTGCCATGGAGCTTTGTAAAGCAGATGAATACATTGACTTGTATATCAATATTTGCAGGTAATTTAATATAAAATTATCCTATTAAGTGTGGTGGAACATTATAGACCCCAAATATATGATCAGTAAAAATGTCAACTAAAATTAGAAAGTTGAGATTATTATTATTATTATTATTTGCATTATTATACTTACTATTAAATTTTGGGCTCATTCAGTATATTTTTTTGTATCTAAAATTCTTCTGAAAAAAAATTCTTCTGAATGATAATTTATTACATGGTAGGATCTGCAATAAATTGCAGCTTCTCTGACAAATTTTGTTAAGTTGGATGGAATTGCATTTATAATCAAAGTCATAGCGCTTGAATGTTTATATAAAGACCACAACCAATAATAAATCACTCAGTAAACTGGGCAGCTGAGAAATATTGTACAACAGTATTTTTCAATTTTTAAAAACCCATTCTCCCCTGGCCCTGGCCAACTGGCTCAGTGGTAGAGCATCACCCTGGCGTGTTGAAGCCCTGAGTTTGATGCCCAGTCAGAGCACACAGGAGAAGCAACCATCTGCTTCTCCACCCTTCCCTCTTTGCTCTCTCTTTCTTTCTCTTCCCCTCCTGCAACCATGGCTTGAATGGTTCGAGCAAGTTGGCCCTGGGCACTGAGGATGGTTCCATGGCCTCGCTCAGGTGCTGAAAGAGCTCCGTTGCCGAGTATGGGAGCAGCAGCCCCAGATGGGCCAAGTATTGCCCTATAAGGGGCTTGCCCAGTGGATCCCAGTTGGGGCATATGAAGGAGTCTGTCTCTCTGCCTCCCCACTTCCCACTTAATAATGAATAAATAAAACAAAACAAAACTATGCTTCCCTTTTAATAATATAAAAACCCCACCCAAGCTTTCCTTTTGTTTATTTCCTAAATAAATTAAAAACCATGACAAAAGCAAATCAAATAATTATGGTCAGAATTTTTCTGTATAATTTTTCCTGGGTATTCTGCAACAGCCCTCCTGGGCTGAGAGGGAGAGTATACTTCACCAGTTACTCCATTGAGAAGGGTGGTTTAATAATGCACATCTTAGAAGACTGGAAAAAGAAATAGGGCTTGTGCTGTATTGAAAGTGGTCTCTACATTACCATTCTGAGCTCCAGTTGGGAGGAGATTGCTTCATCCCAAATGCTTGCTATGTGCACACTGCTGTCCCGACACTGCATGGGAAACAGAAGCATCTACTCTGTTACCCGCCAGCTGAGTGAGCGTATGTATGAGTTAATAAAGGAGATAAGACACATGTAGCTATCTTAAAAGTGGGATTCATGTATCTGTAATAGACACTCTTAACTATAATAAAATAAGATGTGCATCACTGTAATTAACAAACATAGTCTGACAGTGCTGAGGAAAGACTGGGGATTCAGGAAATGACAAGAGACAACATCCAGCTCTTTCTGCACCATTTTTGGGGCAGGGAGGGTGGAGAAAATTTAGGAAAGTCTCCATGAAGGAGCTGGCCTTTGAGCTCAGAGGTGGGGCTCTCCACTGAATAAGGAGGGCAGCTTTACTGGGAAGGTGTATTTTAAGTAGAATAGTCAACGGGATTCAGTCTGGAAAGACATGGGCCCAGTGTTCATCAGACCTGGAATGTCAAACTGAGAAGTTGGGCTTTCACCTGCCACTCAGCCAGGTTAACTCATGGTCATGTTAATGGATGACACACAATTAGGTGGTGGGGACTGAATTCCTTTCTCCAAAAATGTCTTTCACACTGTACTGAACAAAACAAACATGGTGACAGGAAATTGAAGTACAAGATAGATGAAAAGATTGTATCTAAGCATATAGATCCTATCAGTCCTCTTAAAGATTCAGAAGTGTTTATGCATTCATCTGGAAAGTTCTAGATTAGATAATCAAACCATTGCCAGAGATTGTGAACAGGGGACAGCTAAAGAAGACATGCATGATTATTAAAGGTGGGCAAAGATGGTTTCATTTGTTAGTAAGGAGTGGGCAAAGATAGTTTCATTTGTTTGCAGTGCTCAAACTACATGTCAGTGAACCTGATGTGTGCCCACACTGAACTTTAAAAAGCACTTGTGGTTGTGAGCTATGAGCACTGAGAAAATAAATAGGGATCCTCAGGAGAATGGTGGGGAGTGTACAGAACAGGTGTGGCAGGTCAACCTCATTTTATTTTCTTCACTTTTGTTTTCTCTCATTCTCTTTTTGATGAGAGATGATGCTGTATTATATCAGCAACACATTTGGCAAAGTTTTATTCACTTTTTCAATTTTTATTTCTACTTTTTAAAGTTTTTATTCCCATCCCTCCACACACACCCTCCCTCTGGCTACCATCAGCTTGCTCTCTGTATCTAAGGGTATGTTTCTGTTTTGTCTATTTATTTCTTTATTTAGATTCCACATATGACACGATCATATGGTATTCGTCTTTCTCTGTCTGACTTAATTCACTTAGCATAATGTCCTCTAGATCCATCCATGTTGTTGCAAATGGCTAGATTTCATTTTTTTAATTGTTGAGTAATATTCCATCATTTCTCTCTCTTTCTCTCTATCTCTCTCTCTATATATAAACATACATATACATATATACTATACATACATATACATATATACTATATATGCATATACATATACATATATACTATATATACACACACACATATATGAGTGGATAAAGATGATGTAGAATAATACATGTATAGGCCCTGGCCGGTTGGCTCAGCGGTAGAGCATCGGCCTGGCGTGTGGGGGACCCGGGTTCGATTCCCAGCCAGGGCACATAGGAGAAACGCCCATTTGCTTCTCCACCCCCCCTTCCTCTCTGTCTCTCTCTTCCCCTCCCGCAGCCAAGGCTCCATTGGAGCAAAGATGGCCCGGGCACTGGGGATGGCTCCTTGGCCTCTGCCCCAGGTGCTGGAGTGGTTCTGGTCGCGGCAGAGCGATGCCCCGGAGGGGCAGAGCATCGCCTCCTGGTGGGCAGAGCGTTGCCCCTGGTGGGCGTGCTGGGCGGATCCCGGTCGGGTACATGTGGGAGTCTGTCTGACTGTCTCTCCCCATTTCCAGCTTTGGAAAAATACAAAATAATAATAATAATAATAATACATGTATATAAATATATTGTATAGATATAGATATATATAATATATGTATTATCCATTTATCTATTGATGAAATCTAGGTTTCTTCCTTATCTTGGCTATTACTCAAAGCTTCTTTCCTTACAACATTCTTGCGGACTCAGTGGGACACGTTCCGTGGCTGCAGGGCCTGGGGAGTGGAGGAGTCCCTGTGTGAACTTGCCTAAAGAGTGCTGAATGCTAATAAGCAGATGAGGAGCATCATGAAATTACTTCTCCCTGCTGCAGATGCTGCCACTACATCCTCTGCCCTTTTCAGCTGACATTGCTATTAGTGAAATGAATGACAATATGGAGGGTGCACTTACTTCTTTGAAGATGGAATGGGAATGAAAACAGAATGGACTGCATATACTTTGAATGGAAAATTAAGGGTCAGCCCAAAAAGTTTTGGATAGGAGAGAACAATGGGCCTAGACCAGGAAGATAAAGTTCAAGGAGTATATTTTTATGGTCTTATCCATGGGTGCTAAAAGCCAGTTAGGAATTTCTGGGATTGAGTCAGTGTAGTTTAGGAATAACTCATATAGTACTTGCCATTTTACTTGATGATGTGGAATTGACAGGGTGATTTACATGCCCATGAAGAGGTCACTCTTAGATTTTGTGATATAACTAAGGGAATGGTGCCTTGTTTCCACATAGCCTTGACTGATGCACCAAGGCCTGGGGTCCTATGTGTAGCTCTAAGCACCCTGTTTAAGAGCATCAGGCTTCCTGATATGTGATTAGGTGGTGAGGGCTTTCAAAAGCTGCTCCAATAGATGGGAGAATCTGAGTTTTTTACCAAAGAGAACAGGCTTGGGGGAGAAAGGGAGTGTAACGGCTCTTTACAAAGGATTGCATGTTTCTGCTTTAGGGAGGCCGGTATCAGCTCCTGGCTAGTTTGATCGTGGCACTGCCCAGAGGTGTGGGTGGCTGTCCAGGAGCTGGTGGATTTCCTGACACTAAGGTTTTCATCCTTAGTAGGGGGAATTCCTTGGAAAACTATTAAGCATCAGATAGGTTATAAGCACAGAAAAAAATCTCTAAATTCCTTCTGGACTTAGGACTTAATGAATAGATTTTTTTTCCAAGATAATTTACCTCTAAGGCCACTGTTTATGACTTTCTGTGTCATGGATGTGAAGCATGTGAAAACCATACTCCTCACCCTGGGAAAAGCATCTCAGTGGGGAGAGCACAGTTGGTTGACATATTTGCATGTTTTGTTTACTCACATATTCTTGTATCATGTGTCTGAATTTTTATGATCATGTTCATATTGGGGGGAAAGTTTATCATAGTTGACTGCCCTGGATTGAAGTCCAGACCCAGAAAAACCTATTGTTGCTGTTGACGATGTGATGACTGTCTCCTGGTGGAGCCAGGGAGCAGCAGGGGTGTGGCGGGCCAGCGCAGGGAAGGCCTGGCCTGTTAGCTTTGCCTCCTTCATTGAAGGTTTGGGATTTGAACTTCCTGTCTTGTGTGAGCTTTCTCTCTCCTTTTGGTCTCTGATTTTGTTTTTCTCTTCTTATTCTTAGGATAGCAACTCTTCATTTTATTTTTGCTCTGTGCTCTGTACAGTTCCAATATAAAGATATAATTTTTCTTTTGTAAGAAATAAAGTAACATGGAGTATGGTACCTTGAGATTCTATGAATGCTCTGTTCCCCAGCAGTCTTCTATCCAGCATTTTTGGCAACTGTTGGTGATCCTTACCCAAGATAATGAAGACTCCGGGGACTGCAGAATGGGGATTTCTAATTATGTCAGTCCTCCTGTGAAGATCCACCCTTTTTAATCAGTGTCAGTATGGACTTGTTGGATTTTTAAATTTTGAATTTAAGATTTAATAGGTGCTGATATCCATTTCTAACTATAATCCTTTTAAGATTTCCATTTCCCCGTGTCTGTCCAGCAAGAGCCCTAAGCTGAACAGTTTTTGAGAAATCTGTGGCCTGAGTGAGTGAAATAATAGTATGAAAACGATGACTAACTCTGTGTTTACTGTGCCCTTTTCTCCCGAGAACCCCTTTGTCAATTTACTGTGATTTTATTTCTGTTTCTTTCTAGGTCTCATGGACTAATTGGTTGTCCTTCAGCAGGCCCCTAAGAGAAAAGTCACCTTGCTGTATATCAAGACAAGGTTTGGTTTTACAACTGCTGTGAAAATGATTAAAAGCAGCTTCTCAGTGTGACATTGTCAGAGGGCAATGAGCAGCTTAAGAATTCCCTGTTGATCTGGTAGCAGCTGGAAGTAAGCCCCTTTCTGTCAGGGAGGAGCGCATGGCAACAGCCCCTACTGAAGGCCGAAGATGAGTGTCCCTTTGGCTTCTAAGAAATCATGTTACACTCAATTGCAGGACAACAGAAAAGGGGTGAAAAATAATGAGAGTCTACTAAATCTGGGGGATACAAATGCCAATCGAATCATGGTGGAGGTCAGTCCTTCTCCTGACGAGTCTCAGACATGTGATCTGACAGATGAAATTGGAAATGCGAATTCACGGGAGCCAGAAAATAGTACCCATTTCCATGCGGAGTTCCACCCTCTTCAGGGCTTTGGGAAGGAACTGCCAGCCGGCCCCAGCAGCCCGAAAGATTTAAAGTTTTATCCGACGAGTCGTGGGGAAGTCAGTGAAGAGCACGCAGCGCCCCTGCAGACCCCGCGGAGTGTCCAGGCACCGAGTCCCGCAGGCTGGGAGAGGGCCACGGCCGAGGCCGGCCCAGACGACCTGGCTCCATGCGAGGCCGGAGCTCCCAGGCAAGCTCCCAAGAATAAACTGGTGAAGACCCTGGACACTGAGGAGCTGAGGCGGCATGAGCCGGTGGAGGAGGACACTGCTGCTGTAGCGGACCTGGTCACCAGGGAGCATGCCCGGACCCCGACCCTGCAGCCTGCGCAGCCTGCTCCGCCAGGCTCCCCTGGAACCCTGGGTCATGTGTCAGGGTGTAATGAGGGGCCTCAGAGGACAATGACAGTCCACTCCTCAGGGGCCACTTTTCTTCCAGCTGATGTCACGTCTGAGGGAAAAAGTATGTGTCATCCTAAACCACCTACCTCAGCAACCAAGGAGACCACCTGCTTAGAGAGCCAGGTGGAGGGGGGATGTGTACCAGAAGGTAACAGTGCAAGTACACTACGTCCTGCTTGCCCAGAGCATGCTCTGGCCTCAGCGTCTGAGGAAGCCCCAGGCAAGCCAGAAGCGCAGTTAGGGCAGGGAAAGAGAGAGCCCAGGCTGGAGCTCAAATTTGTCCAGCCCTGGGCCACGCAGGAATTAGTGTCAGCCTGGGCCCAGAATCTGGGGTGTCCCCCAGAGGACAGTGGGTCACTCCAAGAGCGGAAGGAGCCCAGCAGGGAAGCACAGCAAGAAGCCACCACCAAGGCAGTCAGCAGTCTGCCCCACAGCTGTGTCCACCTGCTTGGCGTGGCAAGAGGCAGGAGTATGCAGGACAAGAGCGCCGTCCACCTGGCTGAGCAGGGTTCTCTGCAGACCACCCCCAAACCCAGCCCTGCTTCCTTGCAAGCTGCTGACAGCCAGCCCCCTGACAAGATTTCACCAAGTGCAGCTAGGAGAGGGGGTGAAACTTCATCCAGCAGCAATTCAGCAAGTGATAGCCATGTGGCTTTAACTCCTAGAACCCCAACTGAGAGCAGACCCTCAGGTGTTAGTGAGGAGAAACGGGCGCTGAGCAGCGGGAGCAGGGCCAGTGCTATGGTTTTGACTTCAGGTTCTTTTGCTGGAGAGAGCAAACCTGGAGTCCTCAAGTTCCCTAACCCTCAAAGCAGCAGCTCTGAAGCAGGAGAAAGCAAAGAGGTCACTGCATCTGTTGCTGAAAATGGGGATCTTCTAGAAAATGCAGTTAAGACTGAAAGTTCCCCAGCAGGAATTGATCTTCTTCTCAGACTCCCAGCCCCTCTCCTCCCAGAGACAGCTGTGAGTGTGACTCGCCAGCTAGCACTACCCAGTGCCACCTTTCAAGACCTGAGCATGTTGAATGTGGATATGGGGTCACCTTCGTCTGTGCCCCCTCCCACGGATAGCCCCCGGTTGTTGAATATCTCCCCGAAAGTGCCCAACAAGAACACCTGCTCCAGCGGGATCCCAAAACCTATCTCCTCACATGCTGAGGCCACACCTCCCTCACAGGGGGGACTGCAGGACTACCAGGTTGAAACAGCAGAAGAAAGGACAGAGCCCAAGCCTATCATTTTGCCTAAGCCCAAGCACGTGAGGCCCAAGATCATCACTTACATCAGGAGAAATCCGCAAGCCCTCAGCCAGGGGGACACTTCGTTGGTCCCAGTAGGGCTTCCTTATGCTCCGCCCACATGTAACATGCCTCTTCCCAAAGAGGAGAAGGTAGTAGGCGGTGACCTGAAGCCGGCTGCCAGCCTCTACGAGAAGTTCAAGTCAGACTTGCAGAAACCAAGGACCTTCAGTCCTGGACTGATGGTGTCTGGGATCAAACCCCCAGGACACCATTTCAGTCAAATTAGTGAAAAGTTTTTACAGGAGGTAAGAGAATGTCACTGTGATATGATCTATAAGTTGAACAACCTAAACTTTGTCACGTATTTTCAATGATTTTGAAAACAGAATATTCTCCCTTGGGAAACTGCAGATTTTGGTGGATACATTTGTATCAAAGTGGATGTTTTTAATAGAACAGGTTGTAGACAAATGGACAGTTTTGACTAGAAAAGTTTGGTCATTATAATGAGATGGGTCTACCATCTGAGGAGACCCATTTAAATTCCATGCGATATAATAAACATGAGGTTAGATATGCATACATTTAATTTGACTCACATGTTTAAATAAGTGAGCATAATTCTCTCTAAACCAGGCCAATAAGAAAAGAAATCAGAAATAAATACATTGTTCAGATTGTTCAGACTTCATCCTCTGAGGGAGATATTTCCCTTATGGGACAATTTCATATTCACTTATATAAAGAACGTAGTGAATAGAAAATAATGTGTTAAGCAGTTTTTTTCTTTTAAGTCAAAATAATAATTACAACTAACATTTAGTTGAGCACATACTATGCCCTGGGTCCATATAATATATTTAATCTTTGTTGGTCTTCAACAATCCTTACTCTAGTTTTCTGGAGGTTGGGATTGCTGTTTTGTTTTTATTATTGTATAGATGAAGGAACAGATGGGAGAGGTCTGGGTAACTCACCTAAGGCCATAGAACAAGGGTGGTACTGAGATGCTCTCCTAGGCCCTCGCTGTTCCCTCACGGTGCTACCCCTTTCTCAGGACCTGGGCGCTATGGCAAGTCATCCTCCAAGAGCTCATCCTTCATGAGTTAGTCTCTTGAAGCAATCTCATGGCAGGTAGAGTGATTGATTATAGGGGAAGCTGACTCAGATGACCCCTCTCCCTAACACACTTCAGTTTCGCCCAGGCTATTCAGGACAAAGACTGGAGCCTGGTAGGGTGGCTCATTACCTCCTTACTGCCTCTCCTTCCCCCACTCTTCCTCCCTCCCTCTGCTGCCTCAGGCCCTTTGCACTTCCCACTTCTTGGGATGCTTTTCTCCCAGATATCTGAATGACTGTCTTTACTTCTTTAGGTGTCTTTTCTTTTTTTTTTTTAATTTATTTTATTTTATTTTTTACAGGGACAGAGAGAGAGTCAAAGGGGTAGATAGGGACAGACAGACAGGAACGGAGAGAGATGAGAAGCATCAATCATCAGTTTTTCATCGCAACACTTTAGTTGTTCATTGATTGCTTTCTCATATGTGCCTTGACCAGGGGCCTTCAGAAGACTGAGTAACCCCTTGCTCGAGCCAGCAATTTAGGTGTCTTTTAAAATGTCACTTCATTGGAGAGGCTACCTTTCATCTGAGACCAGTTTATCTAGTTTTTTTTTTCTTAGCACGTATCTCCTCTGACGTACATACTTTTTTTTTTGTTTGTTTGTTTTTCCTGCATTAATTGAATGTGAAGTCCTTAAGAATAGGGACTTTTTCTATTTTTTGTTCTCCACTATGACCCCAGAGTTCATAATAATGCTTGGCATAAGTAAGTGCTCAGTAAATGTCCATTGATAACTGAATTATGAACTCATCTTCGTGGATCCAAACAGAAGCCATCCAAAGCTCCTTAGGAATAGAATGCTTGAGTTCAAAGTTGGACTCTAGCTTGATCGACTGTATGAACATTGTTGCAGACTCTATTGATCATAGCAGGAGGTGTCATCTCTGGCACAGAGCAAGCGATCAATCTATTCTCAGCAGCAGATCTTGACCAAGGCTGGCATTGAGCAGGTGTCCCAGCAAGCTGACTATCGCCCTACTACGGTGCCAGCTATCAGTGCCGAATCACATTACAGGCTCCCTGTCCTCTGTGCCTGATGGGGAGGTTTTCCCCACGTCTGTAGAAAGAGGACAATGACCCGGCAGTTCAGGCTTCTGTCTCTCTAGTAGGGACTCCACTCCCTGTGCAGGGCTGCATAGTGTCCTGTTTGAGGGCAGTGAGAGTATGCCTAGGGAGTGCTGTCTCACTAACAATGGACAACTTGCTACTCTGATTTATAGGTCAGTCTCTCAGCTTGGTTAATGTGAGTCTTCCTCAAACTTCCAATAATGTATTCCCCTGGGCTTCTGGGGCTCAGGTCAGGCTCTGACCCTGGGCTCTTCTCTATGGCCCCTGAGAGGCAGTCGCATGACACTGCCCAGGGCTGTGGGTACCAGAGTTGGTTAAATGAATGAACCTTTTTCATCTCAAAATCACTGTAGAAGTCACCAATGCATACAAGGTGGGGCTCTCAAATTGGGCATGGTGGAGTATCTCTTTGACAAGCAGACCCTGGAAGACAGCGAAGTGAGAGCTAAGCCTGGGGCTGGCTTTCCCTGGCTGACTTCTCTGGTCACCCAGGCAGTGCATTTGTTTTGGGCTCCCCATTATCTTTTCTATACATTCTACCAAAGCATCCAATTAAGTTTTTTTTCTTCCATTTCTCTAAACAAAGTAATTTGATACCTCTCTTCCCCCTCTCCCCAAAGAAAATCCCCTAGATATTTTTTCTATGAAAAAAATTCATGAGAGAAACTTTGCTTGGAGATGTTGGCAAAAACTTACTCTCTGCAGTTCTTTTTCTGTGATCCTAATTTGTCTTTTGTGTATTTCTTTTCTGTATTCCTTCAGTTCCCTCTATAAATTAGACATAATTTCTATAGTCTGTGCACATTTCCCCCAAAATATTTTCTTTTTTTTTTTTTAACAGACAGAGAGAGAGTCTGAGAGAGGGATAGAAAGGGACAGACAGGAATGGAGAGAGATGAGAAGCATCAATCATCAATATTTCATTGTGACACTTTAGTTGTTCATTGATTGCTTTCTCATATGTGCCTTGACTGTGGGGCTACAGCAGACCAAGTAACCCCTTGCTCAAGCCAACGACCTTGGGTCCAAGCTGGTGAGCTTTTGCTCAAACCAGATGAGCCCACGCTCAAGCTGGCAACCTCAGGGTCTCGAACCTGGGTCCTCCGCATCCCAGTCTGACGCTTTATCCACTGCACCACCACCTGGTCAGGCTCCCCCAAAATATTTTCTCTAAACTTTATCCTTTACAAATTACCCCAAGTGTCAAGGAAACGGGGTAGTGGGAGTGTTTGTGTGGCATTAATGGTTCAGAGGGGCTTGGAGAGAACCCGTTGGTATGGGGACAGCATCCTTTGTCAGCTTCTCTTTCAGGGTTTTTTGCCGTGTCATCAGAGCCCCTGAGGCCCAGTCCTGTTCTTAGGCTACAAGATAGAGCAGAGATGCCCCAGAGGTTGTGATGGGCTAATTTCTGTGACAAACATCATCTTTAATCAGAAGTGAGGGAAAGACAGGCCTATGGCCTTTTTTCCTGTCTCTTCAAATTGCTGTGGCTCAGCAAGTGTGTGTCCCTGGCCGGGCTTGGCATGGGGGATTGTGTTCCCAGCTCACCACAGGATGGCTTCAGGAAGTCTCCAGGAAAGGAACAGGTTTCTGACCAATTGCCACAGAAATATTTTTCAATTGTTGAAGGGATAGTCTTACAATAACAACCCAAACTAGCCTCAGGCTACATCATCGTTATTGCCTATTAGCATGAGTGGGGTGAGGAGTCATGAGTGGGCGCTCCCCTGAGAGAGGGGCCAACACAGACATTAGCGCTCCCAGAAGCAGCCTTGAAGATAGTCTTGGGTTCAGTCATGCCAGGACGATAAAATCTACTTACTTTTTTGCTGCTCCCTGCTTTCAGCTCTCCTGAGGTCTCAGGGACACTCTCTTTTACTGATGCCTTGGAGGGAGCCTTTAAATTTTGGTGCAGGGATGTGGGAAGACAGGAGCGGGGGTGAGAGGACAGAGGTTAGGTTGTGTGCTTGCAGTACACAGATGTGCAGTCTGGACTGTTCTCTCTTCCTGCTCCTTGGTGCCAACTTATCTCTGAAGAACACTGTGTTTGTAGGGTTCTGCAGAGAAATACAATATGGATACAGGTGTGTGTATGTGTGTATGTGTGCGTGTATTTATCTGTCTGTCTGTCTGGCTGTCTACCAGGACTTTAAGGAATTGGCAAATACAGGTATAAAGACTGGCAAGTCCAAAATCTGCAGGTTGGACTGCCAGGCTGGAGACCTAGGGGAAGAACTGATACTGCATTCAAGTCCAAAAGCTGTCTGCTGGCAGAGTTCCCTCCTCTTTAAGGGAGTTCAGACTTTTTTTCTGAGGCCTGCAACTGATTGGATGAGACACACCTACATTATGGAGGGCAATTTGCTTTATTCAAAATCTCTTGAATTAAATGCTGATCTCATCTGAGAAATACCTTCACAGAAATATCTAGAATAATCTCTGACCAAATATTTGGGTACGTTGGCCCAGCCAAGTTGACACAATTCATCATCACAAGCCCTCTCCCTGCAGCCATCCTGGTGGCTTCTCAGTGAAGCCTCCACATGTACCCCTCATCTTGCCAGCCCACGATCCCATAGGAAACAGGACAGTGCAAATACAAAGAGGTATAATCTAGTAACAACTTATTTATTTGTGTTGCTGTGATTGATTTTAGGAACTTGTTTGAAATCACAAGCATCCTTCAGTTTGCTTTCAAAATTATTTCTCTAAAAATATTCTATTAGAGATAGAGGAAAAGTACCCCTGAGAAGGGTCTCTGTGTTTCTGGCTGTGTCGTGATTCCTGTAGTGTCCTGTCGATAAAGATGAAAGAGAAGAGTGTGAAGCTGTTTGTAGATTCCCTTGTTTTATTGAAAATGCACAGATTAGGCATCTGAGGCATGCTTTTCACCTTTGTTAAAATTTGTTATTTTACCAGAGACAAATTACCCAACAGAATGACAGGCATTGAAGTTACTGAAATCGTGATGATCACTTTCCAATAACACTATGTGGGTTTTAACCCCTGAAAACTATCCATTTTCCAAGAACTGAGTAATTACTGAGCTCAGCTTATTGCACTCCTAAAAACTTGACAGATGTGGGTTAGAAATGATTATAATTTCCTCATGTGAAAACCTGCTAAAAGCAGTGTGCAACAGCACCAAAATTCAGAAATGAAAATGAAAAAATAGAGGAAATATGAGTATAGTGTAAAAGCCAATGTGATAGTAAGAGAATAAGTAGAGACTGGTAAAAATTTATCAGAGAGAAAATATGGAATGTAGTTTGCTATGGCCTAAATTCAATCTATCTACAATAGCAATCATGCATATTTTACAATAGGATTATGATAACACTTTAAAGGCCTAATCTTTTGTTTCAATAACATCAATTTAAGGAGAACTGTATCTATTTCAACATTTAAGAGTATCAAATTAAGGGTTTATCTCTTCCAACAGCTTGGATCAAAGCTTTGTAGCTCCTATGAAAATATATTGTTAAATTCTTGTGATTCCTGAATATGTATGACACATAAAATATATTGTGATTAAGAAAAGAATTAATTAACATGTATTTTTTATGCATAGCCTCTGGCACTATTATTTTTTAAATTGAGAGAAAATAGATTATTAAGTTGTCTTTTTTTTGTAATTTTGACAGAGGCAGAGAGAATCAGAGAGAGGGACAGATAGGGACAGACAGGAAGAGAGATGAGAAGCATCAATTCTTCATTGCAGCATCTTAATTGTTCGTTGATTGCTCATTCATTGATTGTTTTCTCATATGTACCTTGACTGGGAGGTACAGCAGAGTGAGTGACCCCTTGCTTAAGCCAGCGACCTTGGGCTCAAACCAACAACCTTGCGCTTCAACCCAGAGATCTTTGGGCTCAAGCCAGCGACCACGGGATCATATCTAAGATTCCACACTCAAGCCAGCAACCCTGCCCTCAAGCTGGTGAGCCTGTGCTCAAGTTTAAGGAACCCACGTTCAAGCCAGAAACCTCGGTCCTTCGCATCCCAGTTCAACGCTCTATCCACTGCACCACCACCCGTCAGGATTTTGTTTTTCATTTTTAATATGAAGAAACACATAATATGAACAGGATTTGTGAGTCCAGACTAGAAAGTAACCATAGTTATAGTCTAGTCTCAACTGTTAACTATAGGAAAAAGTAACAGGAATGTAACGTTATTAAATTTAAGATAGACTAGAAGCATGACTTTTTTATTGAATACTTCAGTTATGTGCAGACACTGATGCTGTGAATTCAGTAGCCAACAAGACCCTGCCCTAGAACTTTCACTGTGGTGATACTTTTTTAGATATTCCTGACAGCACCACCTTACTAGGGAAAACAGTTGGAGGAGGTAAATCAGGCTTTCATTTTTAATGATGTAAATAGATTATAGAGGCCCCCAAAAGTACATTTTTCCCATTAACTTCTCCTTTCTTTCACATAGCCTTTTCTCTCTCATTAACAGTGCATATTTTATTTTCTAAGTAGCCTAGAAAAGACAACATAGATTGATCAAGTTCATTTGCTTACTATAAGACTGTGTTAACATAAAAATTGTGCCTTCTCTTCTTAGGAAAAATGAAGCTTTCATAATTCTATGAACAGTTGCAAATTCTTTCCCTGCTTCATTGACATTACTTATGGGTTAGCTAGTTTCACAAATTCCAATGACTTTTAGAAAAATAAAAGTCTTTTGGAGTGAGTTCTTTTTCCTTCCAGTGAAATGTAGATTTGCACGGTATTAGACCGGAGATGACCCACGAGGTCCTCCAGGGGTGCTGTCAGCTCAGAGCTGAAGACGCTGAGCCCAGCAGGTAAGGGATCAGGGCAACTGGGAGCTGCCAGCACGGTCATTGCTGGAGCTCGGTCTTCCACGCAGGGCAGCACTCCTCTTGGGATGCAGCATTCTCTGACGGAGCTTCCACTCATTTGTCGTTGTCGTAGGTCACAGAACGCCCTGGAAAGGAAGAATTTTGTTCTCCTCCCTTTGCGCACTATGAAGTCCCTCCCACTTTCTACCGCTCGGCCATGCTTCTTAAGCCCCAGCTTGGATTGGGCGCAATGTCCCATTTACCGTCTGCAAAGAGCAGGATCCTGATAGCAAGTCAGAGGGCTTCAGCAAGTGCTATCCACCCACCTGGACCCAGTCTCTACAATTCCGATCCTGCAGGTAACCCATCCAGCAATGAATGCTTTTTCCTACTGCACTTTTAAATGGTAATTGTAGAAAATGTGGTAACTGTCTAAAATATGAATGCCTCTCACACTTTAAGTCTTTTTCTGTTCTTCCATCTGACATTTATCAAGACTCATCTATCTGCAACTGTCACCCTTCGTGTCACCCTTAAAATGATGACCCTTGCAAGCACCCCACACCCACTTCTTGTGGTTTCTTCCTTCTCCTAGTGTGTCCTGTATGCCAGGGTTCAGAAATTTTCCCTGTAAAGGTCCAGATAGTCAATACATTAGGCTCCTCGGCCATGCTGGTCTGTGTTGTAACTACGTGGCATAGAAGCAGCCACAGGCAAGACATGAGTGGACAGTGTGGCTGTGGGCCAGTGCGGTTTGGGTGCAGAAACTATGGGCTGGTTGTGGCCTGTGGACAGCACTGACCATGCTCGTTTTTTCTTATAGTTGTTCACAAATCTTTTTATTTTCTAAGATTTTTTTTTTTTTTTTACAGAGACAGAGAGAGAGTCAGAGAGAGGGACAGATAGGGACAGACAGACAGGAACGGAGAGAGATGAGAAGCATCAATTATCAGTTTTTTGTTGCGACACCTTAGTTGTTCATTGATTGCTTTCTCATATGTGCCTTGACTGTGGGGCTACAACAGACCGAGTAACCCCTTGCTCGAGCCAGCGACCTTGGGTCCAACTGGTGAGCTTTTGCTCAAACCAGATGAGCCCGCGCTCAAACTGGAGACCTCAGAGTCTCGAACCTGAGTCCTCCACGTCCCAGTCCGATGCTCTATCCACTGCCCCACCACCTGGTCAGGCTGTTCACAAATCTTAAATGCAGGATGGCCCTGCAATCTCTTCCAGGGCCATCTTTTAAAGTTTTCAAAAAAAATTAAAAATTTTTTTTGAATGTAGAAAATAGTAAGGAGAAATTAATGCTACTTATATTTTAGCAACCAGCCAGAGTTAATATTATAGTATTTTTTTCTTTCAATGTTTTTTTCTCTATACTTTTTTCAGTAGCTGTAGTAACATTTCTGTGCTTTTTGCTTTTTCCTGTGAATCTCATGTTGTAGGAATTTTCTATGCCATTAATGTTTCAAAACTGCTTAGTGGGCAGCTATTTAATAATGTAGTTTGCTCATTATTCCAACCAATTTTGATACTTATTCTGTTCCAGAAGTTGTAAACTGAGCCCTGTCTTCATGCATCCTATGGTCTAATGGATGAAATAGACAGTGAAAACAAATATGCAATTATAAATAGAGATAAATGTTTCCAAAAATTGCATCCTGAAGAGTTATATGTAGGGGACACAGGTGCCTCAGGGGCAGTGTCTCTGAGGTTAGAAACATGGGTGACTGTGGGGAATGATAGCAGCGTTGATGTAACCAGTTACTGGCAGTGGGGTTCTGTTACTCTGTACTGTGTTCAGTAATGTTGCAATTTGGTAATGTGCATGTGTGTGGTTTTCTTAAAAATTTTATTTGTTGATTTGAGGGAGAGAGAGAAAGGTGTGGGGGAGCATGAAACATCAACTATTATAGTTAAACATCAACTATTCTCATATATGCCTTGATTGGACAAGTCTGGGATTTCAAACCAGCAACCTCAGCATTTCAGGTCTACGTTTTATCCTTGTACCACCACAGGTCAGGCATAATGCTATAATTCGAATCTTTGTATTTATTTATTTATTTTGAAATTAAATTTAATGGAGTGACATTGATCAATAAGAGTACATAGGTTTCAGGTGAACATCTCTATAGCATCTGAACTGTTGATTGCATTGTGTACCTATCAGTCAGTCAAATCATTTTCCATTACCTTATAATTGTCCCTCTTTACTCTCCTCCCCTGGGTACCCATTTGACTTTTATTTATGTTCATGAGTCTCACGAAATGTATATTTTTCTCTCTTTACTCCCCTCCCCCCTACCTCCCTCTCCTTGGTAACCACTTCACTTTTGTCTATGTCCATGAGTCTCAGTTTTATATCCCAGCTATGTGTGAAATCATATAGTTCTTAGCTTTTTCTGATTTACTTATTTCACTTAGTATAATGTTCTCAAGGTCCATTCATGTTGTTATAAATGGCAATATGTCATCATTTCTTACAGCTGAGTAGTATTCCATTGTATATATGTATTGTATCTTCTTTATTCAATCTTCTATTGAGGGACACTTTGGTTATTTTCATGTCTTGGCAACTCTGAATAATGCTGAGATGAACATTGGAGTCATGTGTATTTACATACCAATGTTTTCAAGTTTTTTGGGTAGATACCCTGTTAAGGGATTGCTGGATCATATGATAGTTCTATATTCTTAATTTTTTGAGGAACCACCATACTTACTTTCTTCCAAATGGCTGTCCCAGTTTACACTCCCACCAACAGTGAATGAAGGTTCCTTTTTCTCCACAGCCTCTCCAACACTTGTTATTACCTGTCTTGTTGATAATAGCTAATCTAACAGGTGTGAGGTGGTATCTCATTGTAGTTTTGATTTGCATTCTCAAATAGCTAATGAAGATGAGCATCTTTTCATATATCATTTGGCCACTTTTATGTTTTCTTAGGAAAATTTTCTGGTCCGGTCCTCCTCCCCCCTTTTGTGTGTGTGTGTGTCTGTGTGTGTCTGTGTGTGTGTGTGTGTATGTGTGACAGAGACAGAGAGAGGGACAGATAGGGACAGACAGGAAGAGAGAGAGATGAGAAGCATCAATTCTTTGTTGCAGCACCTTAGTTGTTCGTCGATTGCTTTCTCATATGTACCTTGACCGTGGGGCTACAGCAGACCGAGTGACCCCTCGCTGAAGCCAGCGACCTTGGGCTCAAGCTGGTGAGGCTTGCTCAAACCAGATGAGCCTGTGCACAAGCTGGCGACCTCAGGGTTTCGAACCAGGGTCTTCTGCGTCCCAGTCCAACGCTCTATCCACTGCATCACCACCCGGTCAGGCTCCCTGTTTTTAATTGAATTGTTTGCTTGTTTGTTGTTGAACTTTGTGAGTTCTTTATATATCTATTTTGGACATTTGCCCATTATTGGATCTGTTGTTTGTGAATAGGAACTCCCATTTGGTGACTGTCTGTTTTGTTGTTGGTTTCTTCTGCTGTGTTTGTTTTCTTTCATGCTGTTTTCTTAAGATTATTTCAAGTGAAATTAGAAGATAAAGCATATCTAAACTTTTTACAGGCTATTTTAGAAAAGTTGTAACAATTATTTTTATAGTAGTGCTTCTTGAGTGTGCTTCTCCTTGACATACCCTTGCCAGTATTAAATATTAGCTTTAGTGCCACCCCATTATTATTATTATTATTGCATTTCTTTTATTATTAGTGGAAGGGAAATTTTTTCTTCTCTTTGCCATTATATTTGTGAACTATCATTTACTGAGGTAATTATTGATAGTCTTAATGATTAATTTTTTTTAAAATCATTTCTATGAAAGTTCAAATTACTTTTTGATGATTCCCATGATATATGTATATTGTGGTGGACCTACCTGTTGTTATCAGAGCTGCTGCAAGTTCATTATGTGTTCACTCATTTAGCAATTATTCCTGAGGGACTTTGACATGTCAGCACTGTTCTAGGTGGGGAGAGGGGATAAAGCAGTGACAGCAAACAAAAATTATTGAGGCTGGGGAGCTTTTATTGTAGAATGGGTGGGGAGAAGACATTTTTTAGTAAGTACACAAATTACATGGTTTATTGGAAGAAATAGCTAGAATTGAAGACAATGAAACATTGGAGAAGGGGGATAGGAGAGGTGGGATGTGGAGGAGGAGGATGGCAATTTTAGCTAAGGTGCTCAGAAAAGGCCTTCCTGAGAAGACGACTGCAAAGGAGGTGAAAGGGGGAACCGTGTGGGTGTCCTGGTGGAGCACCCAGGCAGGGGAAGCAGCCATGCAAAGGCCGTGAGGTGGCAAGAAGGCCAGGAGATGGGGCAGAGGGAATGGGTAGGAGAATGGTGAGGGTGTGATAAGGAGGTTATTGGCACGGTGGGGGGGGGGGTGTTGCCTAAGGCCTGAGAGCAGTTGCAAGGATTTTACTCTCACTCTGAGTGAGAAAATCATGGGAGGGTTTGGCCCTGGGCAGCATGATCGACTTTTGTTAAACAGGATCTCTCTGAGTGCTATTTTGAGAGCTGTCTCTGAGGGGACAAAGGCTGAAGCAAGGACAACAGTGCTGCCGTGACTGGGCCGGGATACGAGCAGTGGGAAGGTCAGGCACACGGGGTCCTGGCTGACTGGACACGGGCTGGGAGAGGAAGAGACAGGGACGGTGCCTGCAGGACTCTGGCCCCAAGCAAGTAGGAGGATGGAGGTGCCATTTTAAAAGTGGGAGAAGTTGGTGTAAAGGGAATGGTGGGGGCTAATTTAGGGCATGGTCAGGTTGAAATGCCTTTACTCCTCCTATGGGAGAAAGCTCTGGGTCTAGGACAGGAGAGCTAAGGAGACAGGACCCAGCTGGAAGTGTTGGTCATCAGCAGACAGATGTATGTAAAGCCTTGATGTCCTATCACTGGTTGGCTGTTTCTCTCCAGCACCATTTCACCTTCACCGTCACCTTCACCATCACCTTCACCATCAACATCACTGTCACTATCACAGTCACTGTCATCTTCACCATCAATTTCACCTTCACCTTCACCTTCATCACCACCATCACCTTTACCATCAACATTCACCTTCACCTTCACCTCACATTTGTCAGTGAGTTTTACATCTGATATAAAATTGAATTATGCACTTTTGAAATAGTATGAGATAACAAATGTTAACAGTTTTACTTTATATACAACATTTGAAAAAACATAAAATGAAAATCACAGCCCTGGCCAGTTGGGTCAGTGGTAGAGTGTCGGCCTGGCGTGCAGAAGTCCCGGGTTCGATTCCAGGCCAGGGTACACAGGAGAAGCACCCATCTGCTTCTCCACGCCTCCCTCTCTCCTTCCTCTCTGTATCTCTCTTCCCCTCCCCCAGCCAAGGCTCCATTGGAGCAAAGTTGGCCCGGGCACTGAGGCTGGCTCCATGGCCTCTGCCTCAGGCACTAGAATGGCTCTGGTTGCAACAGAGTGACGTTCCAGATGGGCAGAGCATCGCCCCCCTGGTGGGTGTGTGGGTGGATCCTGGTCAGGCGCATGCAGGAGTCTGACTGCCTCCCCGTTTCCAACTTCAGAAAAATACAAAAAAAAAAAAAATAAAGAAAGAAAGAAAAGAAAATCACTAAACATAAACTTAGTTGGGCTTCATCTTGCAAAAGTGAAGATTCCAGCAAAGTGAGGCCCTTTAGAACAGGCCCCTTGCATGGATCCCAGGGAGGCTGTCTGCTCCTCTGGTGCTGGCTGGTTTGTGGGGAGGCTGATGCTTCTTCCAAATTCAGTTCAACCCTCAGAGTAATCACTGGGAACCGGCAAAGCATTGTGGTGTTGATGGCTATTACTCGTACAGTACCCTGAAGATGTGAAAACTGTTCTCGGTGCTGTTGGGGGGATGGCCTGGCATGGGCCCTGGGACAATGGAAAGTTCTTACTCCAGACATTGGGAAGCTCTAGAGGGTGACGACGACTCCTCTGACTGGCTCCCGGGTGCCTAGCCGTGCCAGTGGGCCATTGCTTTGCCCACCTGTGGGCTTATCCCTGGCAGCAGAGCTCCCCTCCTTGAGCAGTATCACTAGAGTCCCCAAGATTCCAGGACCTGCTCTGGCAGTACTGCCCACTCACTCATTTTTTTCTTCCTGTAGAAATCCTTCCATTTTTCTTCATGTTTCCCTCACAGATAGTTCTTTTGTCCTCAAGCACTATTATCTTATTATTATCACAAGGTCCATTAAATGACAGCCAAAGAGGATGCCTGCAGCTGCGGGAGGGGACAGGTCACAGAACCGTGGAGGAGGGGACAGGTCACAGGCTCACCTGGGGAATCTGTGCTTGGTGCAGTGGGGTGGGCTCATGGGCCAGAGTCAGGGCTGTCTGGGCTGTTTTTCACCACACAACAGTAGGGGACAGGGCTGAATGATAAGCAGATACCTTTATAATAATCATTCTGTAAGACTGAGTGTCAAAAGACTCTGAGACACAGCAGCCTTACAGCTGTCCTCTTTATTTGTCTGGAGAGAAACAAGTTAAAACAACAGCCTGTGCTCAGCACACAGCCTCAGGCCCCAGGGCTCCTCGTGGAGTGAAGCATGCTCTGAACCCAGCTCCGGGCCCTTCCTGCACGAACCTCATGCCGACAGCTTGACCAGGAGAACTTAGGAGAAGATGAGTGACAGTCAAAACCCCATCTTCCCTCACCCCCTTCTCTCCTCACCAGCACACACTTGGCCCCAGCTGTGGGAGTCTTGGTCTCCAGGAAACATAGAACCTATTTTCTTCTGTGTTCAATGCCCTTCTTTTATTACCATTACACCTTTATTACTGTTATACTTCTTGTTTTTCCTGTTATCATAAAATTTTATGGAACTGTTTGCACCTGTTCTGGTCTAAGATGATGCAGAGAGACTGGGTCTTTCCCTTAGCAGCCCTGGGCCCTGGAGAGTTTCAGCACAGTCATTTTAAAAAGGTCATTTCTACTACCAAGAGGATGTTAAGGAGTCCAGTCTATACCTGCTTTTTTTTTTTTTTGTATTTTTTTTTTAATTTTATTTATTTATTTATTCATTTTAGAGAGGAGAGGGAGGGAGAGACAGAGAGAGAGAGAGAGAAGTGGGGGAGGAGCTGGAAGCATCAACTCCCATATGTGCCTTGACCAGGCAAGCCCAGGGTTTCGAACCGGTAACCTCAGCATTTCCAGGTCGACGCTTTATCCACTGCGCCACCACAGGTCAGGCTATACCTGCTTTTTATAAAGCAAGTGATCCAATCCCTAAGCATTCTAAAATTCTCACTCCCCATTTTCTCCTAGACTCTCATATCTTACAACTTTTTTGGAGCCCCCTTCTCTCTCTCCCAATTCTTAAATATCTCCCAATAATGTGCCATCTCCCTTGATGCCCACTCAGCCACCACCATAGGGGTTTTCTCAGCTCCTCATGCCCAGTACACAGGTACAACCACTGCTAGACCCAAAATGACCACCAGGCCTTTCTTCATGGCTCCTCCCCTTGTCCTGAGTTCCCTCAGAGAAAGGACAGAAAAGTGCTGGACTTCCTGTCTAGCTGTTTGCACAAGAAATATGTTCCAGGCAGAAGAAAGAGCACACACAAAGGCCCTGAGGTCAGAGTGAGCTTAGCTTGGTCAGAGTACAAAAGAATGGAGTAGGCATGGCTGGAGTAAGTGGGAGGTGAATAACAGGAGTGACGTAGGGACTGGATGACGTCCAGATCACACAGGGGCTTAGGTGCCTTGGTAAGAAGTTTGGGTTTTAATGCAAGTGTGATGAGCAGCCCCTGAACATTGTAAACATGGTCTGTGCTTATTGAAGACTGCCTTAGGCCATTTGTGTAGAATACAGAAGAAGTAAGTGTAGAGGTGGGGGATCGGTTGAGGGCTAGCACCCCATACAGATGAGAAGTCCTAGGAGCTGGGAGAACAGAGGGAGAAAGGGATGGAGTTGTTGGGATATATTGTGGAGATAAGAGTCAGTAGGTCTGGACATTGAGGGTGAGTGATGGAAAAAGAGGGGAACCAATGAGGACTTCTGGAATTTGGCTTGAGGAACAGAGTGGGTGCTATTGGTTGAGATGAGCTGACAAGCCCAGGGAGTGGAAAAGAGAACAGGCCTGGGAGGAAGTAGAGAGGACTCTGGGTTGGGAGTTCTATGGAGCCGCCTCGGAGGCAGTCCAATGTAGGAGCCAGGGGCTCTGGGAGAGTCAGGACTGGGGGTGAAAGGTTGGGTTCCCCAGGTACTACTAAAGTCAAGGGAGTCCAGTACATATTTGAAAGAAGCTAAGAGAGTAGTTCTTGAAAGTTCTCATCCCAAGACAAAACCATTTTATTACTATGTGTGACAGATATTAACTAGACTTTGAATGGTGAACATTTTGCGATATACAGTATACAAATATTGTACTATTACATTGAACTCATGATACGGACATAATGTTTTTTCAATTATACCTCAATTATGAAAGAAAGTCAAGGGAGTGCAGCTTGGGAGCAGAAGGGGCCCTGGGATGGGGCCTGCATTCCAACCTCCATACAAAGAAGCCAGAAAGCAGCAGCTAGGATAGGAGGGGATCCCAGGGGACAGTCATGTCCAGAAAGCCAAAAGAAGAAAGGACCTCAGAGAAGCAAGGAGGGGTTGGTCATTTTGATGCTTCTGAGGAACTGGGTAGGTTGCGGACAGAGACAGCATCAGTGAATTTGACAACATGGAAGTCACTGGTTACCTTTACAAGCGCAATTTCAGTCGAGTGATAGGGACAGAAGCCTGATTAGCCAGATAGACAAGAGAAAGCTGACACTCTAGTGTAGCTAGCTCAGGCCTTGGGAACACCAGAGGTAGATAGCAGAAGTCTGGATGAGACTGACAGTTATTTCATGATCTGGAGAATGACAGTGACTTTGTTATGTTCAGGGTTTCTGGAAACTACTTGTGATAGTCTGGAATGAGTACACTAATGTGAAGAATTTCCCTGACAACTACCTTTCTTGGGTCTAAGTATGACCCAAGCGGATAACAGCATTGTCATCTGTCCTCAAATGTGTTATGGCTTTCAAAAATTGATGAACTTTTCAGGGAGTAATTGATAGTTTTATCTTATTGCTGTCAATATGTAAAACATTATCTAGGGTCATTTTTCTAGGACTGTTTGCTCAGCTTTTAGGAAATCAAAATAGCTAAAAAGGGAAGGTCTAGATAAGGCCATGAAAATGGTCCAGACAAATGCAAATGAACAAAGCATCTGACTGGCTTTCTGCTACAGAATTAGCAGAAAGGTAAATAAAAGTTCCATAGAAAGCTGTTGTCCTACACAATGAAAGATGTCTTTTGCAAGACTGTGGGAAGAAAAGTGACAGCCAGGCTTTACTGAGAGTAGTGACTTGTTTTAGGCTGAGCTTGTATACAAAATTATTTTGACAACCAAAGACTGGTGATGATGAAGATGATAATTTTAATTGCAGTGACTATTATGAAAATATTTTATCGCACCTGCAAGCAAACTTGCGAGGTAGATTTTATTTTCTCCTTTTTCTCTGTTTTATAGGTAAGGAACTTATTTTACAAAGAGATGAGTAAGTAACATTACTCAGGGTGAGTAAGTAACATTCACAGGGTCACAAATCTAGTACTTCAGTAGAATAGTGCTCACACCCAGATCTGCGTGGTTGTTCATGTTCATCAGCAGGACGACAGAGCGTTGCCTTTCAGCTGCACGGGGCAGCCCGGTTCACTCTTTCTCCAGGCAAATGGGCAGGATCCAGTTTGGGGAGGTTTGGATGTCAAGTTAATATACCTTTATATAAACCTTTGTAACCACAATGATGATATACAACCTTTCCAGTACCCCCCCCCCCACATTTTCCTTTCTCCCTTTCCCAGACAATCCCCATCACAGGCAAATATTGATGTGCTTTCTATCATTGTAGATTACATGTCCTAGACTTTCGTTTAAATGGAATCACATAGTATGTGCTCCTTTTGTACATGGCTCTGACACTCAGCATGATGTTTTGAGATCTACTGCAAAGATGTCTGCATCTCTACTTCATTTCTCTCAATGCTGGGTGTTGGGTGATGGAGGTACCATAGTTTGATAATTCATCTACCTGTTGATGCACATTTCAGTTTGGGGTTGTAACTAATGAATGTGAATATGAACATTCATATAGATCTTTTTGTGGACAGTTTTGTTTCATTTAGGCAAAAACACCTAGAAGTTGAATTTTTCGAGGTGTTAAGGTCAGTGTGGATCTGATTTTAAATGAAACTGCCAAACTATTTTCCAAATTGGTTTTTCTGTCTTGTAGTCTATGCAATTTCCTTACCAATATCTGGCATTGTTAATCCTTTTAATATCAGCCATTCTAGTGGGCATGCAGTTATATAAAACTATAATGTTTTAATTTGAATTTCACTAATGACTAATGATGTTGAATATCTCTTTTTATGTTTATTTGCATTCATACATCTTTTTTTGGTGAAGTGCCTTTTCAAATCTTTTGACCATTTAAAATATCTGTTTTCTTATTTGGTTGTAAAAGGTCTTTATAGATTCTGAATACAGATTTTCTTTTAGACAAATCTTTTGAAAATATTTTCTTCTATTGTTTGTCTTAACTTTTTACTTTCTTAATAGTGTTTTCCAAATGTAGGCTTTTAATTTTGATAAATTTTAGTTTAGATTTTTCTTTTGTTTTATGATTTTTGTTTTCTACCTAAGAAACTTTGCTTAACCCAAGGTCTCAAAGATTTCTTTCTATATTTTATAGAAGTCCCATAGTTTTATTTCTTGTGTCTAGACCTGTTAATTTTTGTATCTGGTGTGAGGTATGGGTTAAGGTTCATTTTTTGCACATAGTGTCATATTGTTCCAATTCCAGCTCTTGAAAATGCTGTTCTTTTTCCACTGAAAATGAATTGACCAAGTCGAGTCTTCATCTGTCACCATTTGAGTTGGGGGGCGAACACACAATACGGAATACAGAGGTGTGTTGTAGAAAAGTGCATCTGAAACTTGTTTAATAATTATGTTAACCATTGTCACCCCCATAAATTCAATTAAAAAGAAAAAAAAGAAAATGAAATGACCACATAAATGTAAATCTATTTCTGGATTCTACATTGTGTTGCATTGATCTGTCTCTTTATGCTAATACCACATTCTCTGGAATACTATAAATTTGTAGTAAGCCTTGAAATCAGGTTCATAAATGTTACAACTTGTTATTCTGTTTCAAAATTGTTTAATTATTCTAATTGTCTGAACTTTTATGCATATTTTAGAATCAGCTTGTAAATTTCTAAAAAAAAGTATATATATGGCAGTGATTTTGATTGGACCTACATATTAATTTAGAAAGAACTGAGATTTTTACAGTGGTAAGATTTCCAATATATAAACATAGCATAGCTCTCAATTTATTTGGGCCTTCTTTAATTTTTCTTAGCTGGATTTTCTAGTTTAATGTAGATATTTTGTACATTAACATTTTTTTGTATTCATAGTGTTCTTTTCAAAGGCCTAGAAGTGGAAGCACCCCAAGTGCCCACTGATGTATGAGTGGACATACAGAAGTGGCACAAACACACACACACACACACACACACACACACACACACACACACACTGGGATCTTATTCAGCCTTAAAAAGGAAGGAATTTTTTTAATTTATTTTTTATTAATTTTAATGCAGTGACATTGATAAATCAGGGTACATATGTTCAGAGAAAACATCTCCAGATTATTTTGATATTTGATTATATTGCATACCCCTCACCCAAAGTCAAATTGTCTTCCGTCACCTTCTATCTGGTTTTCTTTGTGCCCCTCCCCTCCCCCCACCCTCTCTCTCTCCTTTCTCTCCCCCTCCCAAACCACCCCAGCCCACCCCACCTCTGTTACAATCACATTCTTGTCCATGTCTCTGAGTCTCATTTTTATGTCCCATCTATGTATGGATTCATATAGTTCTTAGTTTTTTTCTGATTTACTTATTAACTTATAAGTTATCAAGGTCCACCCATGTTACTGTAAATAATCCAATGTCATCATTTTTTATGGCTGAGTAGTATTCCATAGTATATATATACCAAAGCTTTTTAATCCACTCGTCCACTGACGGACACTTGGGCTGTTTCCAGATCTTCGTTATTGTGAACAATGCTGCCATAAACATGGGGATGCATTTCTCCTTTTGGAACAGTTCTATGGTGTTCTTAGGGTATATTCCAGAAGTGGGATAGGTGGGTCAAAAGGCAGTTCGATTTTTAATTTTTTGAGGAATCTCCATACTGTTTTCCACAGTGTCTGCACCAGTCTGCATTCCCACCAGCAGTGCAGGAGAGTTCCCTTTTCTCCACATCCTTACCAGCACTTACTATGTGTTGTTTTGTTGATGAGCGCCATTCTGACTGGTGTGAGGTGATATCTCATTGCAGTTTTAATTTGCATTTCTCTAATGATTAGTGATGTTGAGCATTTTTTATATGCCTATTGGCCATCTGTATGTCCTCTTTGGAGAAGTGTCTATTCATTTCTTTCGCCCATTTTTTGATTGGATTGTTTGTCTTCCTGGTGTTGAGATTTACAAGTTTTTTATACATTTTGGTTATTAACCCCTTATCAGACGTATTGTCAAATATGTTCTCCCATTGTGTAGTTTGTCTTTTTATTCTGTTCTTATTGTCTTTGGCTGTGCAAAAGCTTTTTAGTTTGATACAGTCCCATTTGTTTATTCTGTCTTTTATTTCACTTGCCCGTGGAGATAAATCAGCAAATATATTGCTGCGAGAGATGTTGGAGAGCTTACTGCCTATGTTTTCTTCTAAGATGCTTATGGTTTCATGACTTACATTTAAGTCTTTTATCCATTTTGAGTTTATTTTTGTGAATGGTGTAAGTTGGTGGTCTAGTTTCATTTTTTTTTTCAGGTAGCTGTCCAATTTTCCCAACACCATTTATTAAAGAGGCAGTCTTTACTCCATTGTATGCCCTTACCTCCTTTGTCAAATATCAGTTGTCCATAGAGCTGTGGGTATATTTGTGGGTTCTCTGTTCTGTTCCATTCATCTATATGCCTGTTCTTATGCCAGTACTAGGCTGTTTTGAGTACAATGGGCTTGTAGTATAACTTGATATTAGGAAGTATGATACCTACCACTTTATTCTTTTTTAAGATTGCTGAGGCTATTCGTGTTCTTTTTTGGTTCCATGTAAATTTTTGGAATATGTGTTCTATATCTTTGAAGTATGTCATTGGTATTTTAATTGGTATTGCATTGAATTTATAAATTGCTTTGGGTAATATAGACATTTTAATGATGTTTATTCTTCATAACCATGAGCACTGTATATGCTTCCACTTGTTTGTATCTTCCTTGATTTCTTTTTATGAATGTTTTATAATTTCCCGATTATAAGTCTTTAGTCTCATTGGTTAAATTTACTCCTAGGTAAATTTTTTTATTTTTTTGGTTGTAATAGTAAAGGGGATTGTTTCCTTAATTTCTCTTTCTGACTGTTCATTGTTGGTGTATAAAAATGCCTCTGATTTCTGAGTATTAATTTTATATCCTGCCACCTTGCAGAATTTATTTCCAGGTCCAGTAGTTTTTTTGACTGAGACTTTAGGGTTTCCTATATACAATGTCATATCATCTGCAAATAATGATAGTTTTACTTCTTCTTTTCCAACTTGAATGCCTTTTATTTCTTCTTCTTGTCTGATTGCTGTGGCTAGGACTTCTAGGACTATATTGAATAAGAGTGGTGAAAGGGGGCACCCCTGCCTTGTTCCTGATCTTAAGGAGATTGCTTTTAATTTTTGCCCATTGAGTATGATGTTGGCTGTGGGTTTGTCATAGACGGCTTTTTATCATGTTGCGGTATGCTCCCTGTATTCCCACTTTGTTGAGAGTTTTGATCATGAATGGGTGCTGGATTTTATCAAATGCTTTTTCTGCATCTATTGAAATTATCATGTGGTGTTTCTCCTTCTTTTTGTTTATGGGATGGATCACATTGATTGATTTGTGAATATTGTACCAGCCTTGCCTCCCCAGAACAAATCCCACTTGATCATGGTGTATGATTTTTTCCATATATTGTTGGATCTGGTTTGCTAATACTTTGTTGAGGATTTTAGCATCTATATTCATCAGAGATATTGGCCTATAATTTTCTTTCTTTGTGTTGTCTTTGCCTGGTTTTGAAATCAGAACTATTCTCGCCTCATAAAAGGAGCTTGGAAGTCTTCCTTCCTCTTGAATTTTTTGAAATACATTGAGAAGGATAGGAGTTAGTTCTTCTTGAATATTTGGTAGAATTCACTTTTGAAGCCATCGGGCCCCGGACTTTTCTTTGTTGGGAGTTTTTTGATAACTGTTTCAATCTCATTTGTTGTAATCGGTCTTTTAGGTTTTCTGATTCTACCAGATTGATTTTTGGAAGATTGTATGTTTCACGAATTTGTCCATTTTATCTAGGTTGTCTAGTTTTTTGGCATACAGTTCTTCAATGTATTTTCTTACAATATTTTGTATTTCTGTTGTATCAGTTGTTATTTCTCCACTCTCATTTCTAATTTTATTTATTTGAGTCCTCTCTCTTTTTTTCTTGGTGAGTCTAAAGGTTCACCAATCTTGTTTACCTTTTCAAAGAACCAGCTCCTTGTTTCATTGATCCTCTGTATTGACTTTTTAGCCTCTATGTCATTTATTTCTGCTCTGATCTTTATTATTCTCTTCCTTTTACTACATTTGGGCTTTACTTGCTGTTCTTTTTCTAGTTCTTTTAGATGCAGTTTTAAGTTGTTTATTTGAGCTTTTCCTAGCTTCTAAAAGTGTGCCTCAATTTAGGGAGCTCA
This sequence comes from Saccopteryx bilineata, assembly GCF_036850765.1. Classification (NCBI taxonomy): domain Eukaryota; kingdom Metazoa; phylum Chordata; class Mammalia; order Chiroptera; family Emballonuridae; genus Saccopteryx; species Saccopteryx bilineata. The sequence goes on along the minus strand of NC_089491.1, from coordinate 188,573,821 downwards.
GAAAACAACTCAATGAACACAAAGAATATATATCCAAGGAAATTGAAACTATAAAAACAAATCAAACAGAGATGAAAAACTCAATTCATGAGCTGAAAAATGAAGTAACAAGCTTAGCTAATAGAACAGGTCAGATAGAAGAGAGGATTAGTGAAATAGAAGACAAGCAACTTGAGGCACAACAGAGAGAAGAAGAAAGAGACTCAAAAATTAAAAAAAATGAGATAGCCCTACAAGAATTATCTGACTCCATCAAAAAGAATAACATAAGAATAATAGGTATATCAGAGGGAGAAGAGAGAGAAAATGTAATGGAGAACATACTCAAACAAATAATAGATGAGAACTTCCCAAGCCTGTGGAAAGAACTAAAGCCTCAAGTTCAAGAAGCAAACAGAACTCCGAGTTTTCTTAACCCCAACAAACCGACTCCAAGGCATATCATAATGAAATTGACACAAACCAACAGCAAAGAAAAAATTCTCAAGGCAGCCAGGGAAAAGAAGAATACAAGATATAAAGGAAGGCCCATTAGATTATCATCAGATTTCTCAGCAGAAACTCTACAAGCTAGAAGAGAGTGGACCCCAATATTTAAAGTCCTGAAAGACAGGAACTTTCAGCCACGAATACTATACCCATCAAAGCTATCCTTCAAATATGAAGGAGAAATAAAAACATTCACAGATACAGAAAAGATGAGGAATTTATCATCAGAAAACCCCCACTCCAGGAATTACTAAAGGGGGTTCTCCAATCAGATACAAAGAACAAAAAAAAACAGAGCCACAAGTAAAAGCTCCAAGAAGAACACAATAAAACCAAATTTAAACTGTGACAACAACAAAAAGAAAGAGGGGGAGAAGATGGAGATTAACAGTAGCAAAGGACGATGGAGTGCAAAAGTACTCACAAAATAGTTTGCTACAATGAACAGGGTAGGGACCCTTTTCATTACTCAAAGGTAACCACCATTGAAAAAACCACCACAGAAGCACATGATTTAAAAGAGATAGCAACAGAGGAAAGATGTATGGAATACAACCAAATAAAAACAAAAGATAGAAAAACGAAAGAGAAGGATCAAACAAGACACAAAACTAACAGAAAGCAAGATATAAAATGGCAATAGGGAACTCACAAGTATCAATAATTACGCTAAATGTAAACAGATTAAACTCACCAATAAAAAGGCACAGAGTAGCAGAATGGATTAAAAAAGAAAATCCAACTGTATGCTGCCTACAGGAAACTCATCTAAGTAACAAGGATAAAAACAAATTCAAAGTGAAAGGCTGAAAAACAATACTCCAAGCAAATAACATCCAAAAAAAAAGCAGGTGTAGCAATACTCATATCGGATAATGCTTGCTACAAGACAGGAAAAGTACTCAGAGACAAAAATGGCCATTTCATAATGGCTAAGGGGACACTGAATCAAGAAGACATAACAATTCTTAATATATATGCACCAAACCAAGGAGCACCAAAATATATAAGACAGCTACTTATTGACCTTAAAACAAAAACTGACAAAAATACAATCATACTCGGAGACCTCAGTACACCGCTGATGGCTCTAGATCGGTCATCCAAACAGAGAATCAACAAAGACATAGTGGCCTTAAACAAAACAGTAGAGCACCTGGATATGATAGACATCTACAGGACATTTCATCCCAAAGTGACTGAGTATACATTTTTCTCCAGTGTACATGGATCATTCTCAAGAATTGACCATATGTTGGGCCACAAAAACATCAGCAAATTCAGAAAAATTGAAGTTGTACCAAGCATATTTTCTGATCATAAAGCCTTGAAACTAGAATTCAACTGCAAAAAAGAGGAAAAAAATCCCACAAAAATGTGGAAACTAAACAACATACTTTTAAAAAATGAATGGGTCAAAGAAGAAATAAGTGCAGAGATCAAAAGATATATACAGACTAATGAAAATGACAATACGACATTTCAGAATCTATGGGATGCAGCAAAAGCAGTGATAAGAGGGATGTTCATATCACTTCAGGCATATATGAACAAACAAGAGAGAGCCCAAGTGAACCACTTAACTTCCCACCTTAAGGAACTAGAAAAAGAAGAACAAAGACAACCCAAAACCAGCCGAAGAAAGGAGATAATAAAAGTGTGCCTCTAGTGCTATGATCTTCCCTCTCAGTACTGGTTTTGCTGTGTCTCATAAAATTTGAGCTGTAGTATGTTCATTATCATTCATTTCTAGAAATTTTTTAATTTCTTCTTTGATCTCATTCTTAATCCATTCATTATTTAACAACCTCCTATTTAGTTTCCAAGTGTTTTTGAGAATTTTTGAGTTTTTCTGTTGTGGTTGATTTCTAGTTTCATGCCATTGTGTTCAGAGAAAGTGCTTGATATGATTTCAGTCTTTTTAAATTTGTTGAAACCGCTTTTGTGCTTTAACATGTGGTCTATCCTAGAGAATGTACCATGAGCACTGGAAAAGAATGTATATTCTGCTGCTTTAGGGTGAAAGGTTCTGAAGATATCTATTAAATCCAGTTGATTTAATGTATCCTTTAAGTCTGCTGTTTCTGTTAATTTTCTTTCTTGAGAATCTATCTAGTGATGTTAGTGGGGTATTGAAATCCCCTACTATTATAGTATTGCTGTTGATCTCGCCCTTTATATTCATCAAAATCCGCTTCATATATTTAGGTGCTCTTATATTAGGTGCGTAGTTATTTATAATAGTTATATCTTCCTGTTGGATTGCTCCCTTTATCATTATGTAGTGATCTTCTTTATCTCTTACTATATCATTTGTTTTAAAGTCCATTTTGTCTGATATAAGTATTGCTACCCCAGCTTTTTTTTTTCATTTCCATTTGCATGAAATGTTTTTTTCTATCCTTTTACCTTCAGTCTATGTGTATCTTTTGTTTTAAGGGTGTGTCTCTTGTAGACAGCGTATGTATGGGTCCGGTTTTCTTATTCATGCAGCTACCCTATGTCTTTTGATTGGATCATTTAATGCATTTACATGTAAGGTTATTATTGATATGTCATTGTTTATTACCATTTTATTCTTTAAAGCTGTATTCCTCTTTTGCTATATATTTTTTCCACTTTAATCTGTTTACGGCCAGCCCCTTAACATTTCCTGCAGCATTGGTTTGGTTGTAATGAATTCTTTGAGTTTGTTTTTTTTTTGTCTGGGAAGCTTTTTATTTCTCCTTTAATTTTAAATGATAGTCTTGCTGGATACTGTAGGCTTGGTAGTAGGTTCTTGTTCTGCATTACTTTGAATATTTCTTGCCATTCCCTTCTGGCCTCAACTGTTTCTGTTAAGAAGTCTAATGTCATCCTTATGGGGGCTCCTTTGTAGGTGATAGCCTTTTTTTCTCTAGTAGCTTTTAATATTTTCTCTTTATCACTTAGCTTTGGTATTTTAATTATGATGTGTCTTGGTGTAGGTTTCTTTGGATTTTTCTTTAATGGAGTTCTCTGTGCTTCTTGAACTTGTGAGAGTTTCTCCTGCATTAATTTAGGGAAGTTTTCAGCTATGATATGATTGAATAAAGTTTCTATCCCTTGTCTTTCTCTTCTTCTTCAGGAACCCCTATGATGCGGATGTTATTTCTCTTAATGTTGTCACAGAGCTCTCTAAAAGTTTCTTCAGACTTTTTAAGTCTCTTTTCTTTTTTCTTCTCTGCTTTCATGCCTTCATTCCACTTGTCCTCCAACTCGCTGATTCAGTCTTCTGCTGGATCCATTCTTTTTTTAATTCCTTCCATTGTGGTCTTCATTTCTGATATTGTATTTGTCATCTCTGACTGATTCTTTTTTAATATTTCAATATCCTTTTTTATACTTGCTATTTCTTTATTTAGGTGTTTGTAATGACCATCCATTGTTGTTCAAAGATCCCTAAGCATTCTTACCATCATTATTTTGAACTCCGCATCTGGAAGTTTGTTTATTTCCATATCACTTAGTTCATTTCCTGGAGGTTTCTCTTGCAGTCATTTGGATTGCATTTCTCTGTCTTCTCATTATGTCTGTGTGTTTGGGTGTTTTGTTTGTAGAGCTGATTGAGTCTAGGCTTGGTGTTGTCTGCCTCCAGTTTTCAATTGTGTTATTTCTAGGTCTTCTTGGGTTGGCATCAGCTATTATTTGTAATCCACTTTTGGATTTGGGCCACTTTGAAGTCTTGATTTGTTTGTTTTCTTAACTGGTGATAGTCTTGTTTACTGATCTCAGCAGGGGCTTATTTGAATCTGTATCCAGGAATGCAGTGGCTACAGAGACTCTCTCTAGGGGCAGGGTGTTTTCTGAGCTTCTGGGGGGAGGTGTTTCTCAGATCTCCATGGAGACCTGAGTTACTGCCCCTTCTCCTCACTTCTTGTTTTCAGCTGTGTCTTTTTGGGCTGATTGGATCTGGAGAGATATCTGGAGATCTGTGACCCAGAAGCACTTTAGTCCTTTGTTTTGTGGAAGGATCTGCCCCTCCCCCAGCTATGGCCACCTCCAGCACTGGATGAGTCAGCTTCTCAGGTCATCCCCTGCATTCCTCTGCCCCTCATTGTCTGTCTCTCTTTCTCCCCTTTCTTTTTGGAAGACAAGCCAGCCCTTTCAACACACTTTATTCCCTGGTCACCAGGCAAGTTGCTGTGAGCAGTATATTCTGCTCTTTTTCTTGGAGTGAGAGCCCTTCTGGGCTCTCAGCCTCTCTGCCCCTCTGTTCCTGTAAGCAAGGGAGAATCAGGCATTCCCTACCAGGTTTGTTGTGGATTCTTCTTTGCTCCTTGTTTTTTTTAGAGCTGTTCTTGTAGTCCAGAGTTGGTTTTTTCCTGCTGATTGTTCCTAAATTAGTTTTTAATGCAGTTCAGTGGTGTGATCTGGGGGTCTGTGCATCTGCCTACTCCGGCGCCATCTTTAGGTCCCAAGGAAGGAATTTTTTTGATACATGCTACAACATGGACAAGCCTTGAAGACATTATGCTAAGTAAAATAAAGCAATCACAAAAAATGCTTAGGTTCCATTTATGTGAGGTATCTAGAGTTGACAAATTCATAGAAATAGAAAGTAGAATGGTGCATGCCAGCACCTCAGGTGGGAAGGAAATGCGGAGTTGTTTGAAGGGGACAGAGCTTTAGTTTTGTAAGATTAAAAAGTTCTAGAGATTGGTTTCACAATAATGTAAACATACTTAACCCTATGAACTGTACACTTAAAATTGTTCAGATGGTAAATGTTATATCATGTATATTTTACTACAATTAAAAATTCCTTAATACTTTATGGGTTTTTTTGTGTGTGATATTGCCAAATTTTTATAATTTCAATTGCTAGCTACATCTTAAAGATTGGGGGTACTTATTTTTGTTACAACTCAGTTAAAAAGTTTTTCTAGTTTTTCTTGTGACTTCTTTGTGCTATAGGTTACTTAGTTTATGTTGCTAATTCCTCCAAATTTGGGGATTTTCTAAGTACCCTTATATTGACTTTGTTTTAATTCCATTGTGGTCAGGAAACATCCTTTGTTTGACTTGAATCCTTATAAGCTCATATTCGATGACCAAAAGTTTGCGTATGTTTGGTGTATTGCTCTATAAATGTTTATTAAGTCATTTATGTGTAATATTATTGAAATCCTCTATATATTTACTAATTATATTTAAAAAAATTTTATTTATTGATTTTTCTAGAGAGAGAAGAAGGGGAGAGAGAGAAATATTGATTTGTTGTTCTACTTATTTATGCAGTCATTGATTACTACTTGAATGTGCCCTGACCGGAGATTGACCCCACAACCTTGGTATATTGGGACCATGCTCTAACCAACTGAGCTACATGGCCAGGGCTTTGGTGTGTCTTTTATTTGTTCTGGCAATTAGAGAAGAATGATGAAATTGCTAAATGTAATTGTGGATTTAAAAAATTCTTTCTGTTAAACTATTTTTTTTTCATATTTTAAAACTCTTATTAAATGTATAAATTCATTTAGAATTTTCATTTGTTGAATTTACCCCCTTTTCATTATGAAATACTTTATCCCTTATAATGTTCCTTGTTCCAAAGTCTATTTTGTTTGATATTAATATGAATATTCTAGTTCTCTTTTGATTAGTATTTACCAGTAACTCTTTCCCCGTTATTTTACTTTTAATATATTTATACTTTAATAGTTAATATAGGTTTTTAGAAATCCAACCTGCTAATTTTTTTTCAGCTTACATTCAGTTTTGCTATGAATTCTGCTTAATAAAATAAATTTTATTTTAGAGTTCAATATATTGTGCCACAGCACAGGAAGTACCTGTGTGCAGTGCGGCTGGCGACGGCAGGGCTCGAGGCTGTCCTTTTCTGAGGGCCACATTCCTGTGCCAGCTGCTCTACCATTTCTGAAAACATTAGTTGCCTATATTTTGTTTTGTTTTCTAATTGTTTATGGCAGTTTACATAGCAATTAAATCTTCATGGGTGGCATTTCTCTTACATATTCATCAAAGATTGTTAACATCAGATGGTGTTTGTTGTAGCTAATAAAAACTTTCTTTCCCTTTTGTGTTTATTCTTTTAGTTTCAGGCTATTTATGCAGTGGTTGTTTCAGGGTTCTTTTTGTTTTGTTTTATTTTGTTTTTGTTATTTTAGGAATGCTTTAACAATGTACCTGTATGTGGTTGCATTTGGTATTTAACAGTATCACATACTCAGCAGGTCTGCCTCTCGGTCACTTTCACTTGGATTATTCTATCTGTATGGAACGTGCTCACTCAAGGCTCTGTGCACCAACACAATGGCAAATGGGAACTGGAGGTGGGACCCGCCCTTAGGGCTGCACGCTGTTACACTTTTCCAACCTCAAGTGATTTCCTGTATTCTGCATTTGAAGACCTGGTTTGATATGTGAATTGCATATATTGCATTTTTTTTTCCAGTTCTAAAGTAGGAAAACTCTTAGGTCTCTAATAAGCAAGTAAACCTGTGACTTAGACCTTGGGAAATATTCCTGATGTCTCTACTGCTGTGTTGGCTTTATGAGTACCAGTAAGTACATCATGGCGTTAGGGCAGCCTAGAAGAACTGGCCATGCAGTGACTGCATACTACCCCACAAATCTGACTCTTCTAGAGTTTCTGTCATAAATTAATGCACTTTTCTAAGGCTCTTAAGTCTGACAGCTCTTGATGTGACTGTTTGTGCTGAAGGATAGTTGAACCTAAGCGCCTTCTTACCTCTTATATCATTTCTGGAATTTTGTATTCCATGTTTTCTGACTCCACAGGTGGGCCTGAAACTGTGAAGTTTTACTGTCATCAGGCCTGGATGCAACACTCAGGAGCTGTTTCGATGCTCAAAATAGAGTAGGCTGTTACCTCTCTTGGTTGGACATAAAATCTGTTTTAGTGAAACCTAAGATTATGTGTATAAACAATTTGCTGTTAGATCCCTCAGGTCTGAGAAGTAACAAGGCAGTACCTTTCTGTACTGCCTTTTTAGTAGATCTTTATATGTTTTATGTTATTTCTTCAGAGGAATGTCTTTTATAGCCTAAAATATTATGTGAAATATGCTAACTTATACAACATATATCATATCGGAATGTAATTCATACTCATGGAGATAATTATACTCAGGTTGCTGAAGGCATGATGTTTTGTGTCAGCCAATGCTGTCTAAAAGAACTATGATATTTTTTTGAGAGGAGTAAAGTGTCAGTACAGAAATCTTTTAAAGACTAGATAAGAATACTCCATTATATAAATAACCAGAGAAATCCAATCAGTTAAGAGAAATTGGGATACTTTTTCTCAACGTACATCCAGTTTTATTATGAATTCTGCTTATTAACATAAATTTTATTTTAGAGTTCAACATACTTTGTGAACTCCCCTCTTTGCTAATTTTTTTTAAAGATAGGATGAATCCTATCAAATTTTAAGATATTGACAATTAGTTTCACAAAATGCATCTCCAAGAGCTGTATTTCTCAGTTGAAACAATTTAAAACAGAAGCACAGTTAATATTTGTTGAAAAGTCTGACTGGTCATGATAATGTCAGAAATTTAGCAAAATGTCAGCATATTCTCAATATTTCTAAAGTTTAGAATTCTAAGGTGAGAGCATTATTTTTCCCTTAAAGTTTTTGCCTTTTCAGTGCCAAAGCATGTAATAATTCTGAATCTTTTGATTTGTATTAGAATACTCTTGTCTGTGAGATATTAGCATGAAGTTTTTGGGATACCTTCAGATGGCAGTAAGACCTTCACCTCTTCCCACTCTCGCAGAGCTCAGTGATAGAAAGCAATGAGGCCTGGTGACACTCATTGTTTCAGTAAACACATTCGGGCACCGGCGCCATGCAAAGTGCAGTGAAGTGTTGCTGGAAGCTGTTACCACAGGAGGAGGAAGGTTACGGGTATGTAGGGGGCGATGTGGGTGCTGGGCCTGGAAGGATTCTTGAGATGGACAGAATGCCACAGTGAAAAACATGATTCAGGAAAAACATGGCAGAGACTTAGAAGTGTGTGGCTTCTTTAGGAAAGAGGGACGAGTTCTAGGGGAGTCCTGGAAGCAAAGCAGGATGAGTAGGTTGGAGCCAGATTTGTGATTGTGATAATTTTTAAATTGAGGGACCACATTGTAGAATTCAGGTGGAGCAGATGGGAGATGTGTGTGTCTATAGTGACACCTTCCCAACCAGATACTTCCCAACACGTTGTCCTGAGTGTTTTCTTCACTGTCTTTATCAGGGTTTGTAGTTATTATCTCTCAACTCACTACCATGTATAGTATATAAGAAGAGAGGAATTTATTACATCCATATCTATCAAATAAATGTTAATAATAGCAGTTTTTTATCATTATGAATAATTCATAATGTCCTGAGATACTGTGGAACAGGGGCGAGTAAATTAAATGCCAGATAGTATTTTATGGGCAAAGCAGCCACTGTTAAAATTACTCAGCTCTGTGGTTGCATGCAGAAGCAGCCACTGATACTATGTAAGTGAATGAGCCTTCCTGTGTTCCAATAAAACTTTTTAATAAAGCAAGGCTAGCCTGTGGGCTGCAGATTGCTGACTGACCATTGTCTTAGAGATAATTAGATTCATTTCTTAATTTCTTTATTCAATTTATTTCTTAATTTCTTTATTCAATTCAGCTATTTAACATAGCCTTTCTGAGGACCTGTTATGGGCCAGGTGCTGGTCTGTGTGTTCAGGATGCACCAATTACATATATAGTTCATGTCAGGTCTAACCTGTGGTGGTGCAGTGGATCAGGTGTCAACCTGGAATGCTGAAGTCGCCGGTTGGAAACCCTGGGCTTGTCTGGTCAAGGCACATATGATAACCAATCAATGAACAACTAAAGTGAAGCAACTATAGACCATGACTTTGTGGGGATGCAGGGGTAAATCAGTAATTACAATAAGAAGAGAGAAGTATGTGATAGACACATGAGAAGGAGTATTTATCTCAGCTATTTGCATTTAAAGTCTTTTTTCATCCCTTTACTTTTAATCTGTGTGTATCATTTGTTCTGAGGTGGGTCTCTTATAGACAGCATATATATGGGTCTTGCTTTCCTATCCATTCAGCTACCCTGTATCTTTTGATTGGAGCATTTAAGCCAATTATATTTAAAATGATTACCAATAAGTATGTATTTATTGCCATTTTACTCTCTATAACTATGTTCCTCTGACTTCTTCATCTTTATCTTCTTTCTTCTTCTTTTTAAAGAAAATTCTCTATCATTTCTTTAATACTGGTTTGGTGGTAATGAACTCATTTAGCTTTTTCTTGTCTGGGAAGCTCTCAATTTCTCTTTCGATTTTAAATGATAGCCTTTCGGGTTAAGCAGTTTTGATTAAAGGTCCTAACTTTTCATTATATTGAATATTTCATGCCAATCCCTTCTGGCCTGAAATGTTGCTGTTGAGAAATCAAGTGACAGTCCTATGGGAGCTCCCTTATCAGTAACTGTCTTTCTCTTGTGGCATTTAGAATTCTCTCTTTGTCTTCAACCTTTGTCATTTTAATGATGATGTGTCTTGGGTTAATCTTGTTTGGACTCTCTGAGCTTTCTGGACTTGTGTGTCTTTTTTCTTTTCTAGGTTAGGGAAGTTTTCAGCTTTTCTTCTAGTAGTTTCTCAATCCCTTGTTTTCTCTCTATTCCTTCTGTTACCCCTATGATGCATATGTTGTATGCTTCATGTTGTTTCAAAGGACTATACTTACTTTTTAAAATTCTTTATATTTTTTGCTGCTCTGATGAGGAGTTTTCTGCTACTTTGTCTTCCAATTCACTGATTTGATCCTCTCCTTTATCCAACCTACTCTTTATTCCTTTATTTCAGAAATTGTTTCCTTCATTTCTGACTGGTTCTTTTCTATGGTTTCTATCTTATTTTTCATGTTGTTCTATTTCTTACTAAGTTCCTTGAGCATCCTTTATAACCTTTTTTTTTTTGAACCTATATCTGGTAAATTGCTTGCCTTCATTTCATATAGCTCTTTCTCTGGAGATTTCTCCTTTCTTTTATTTGGGGCATGTTTCTTTGGCTTTCCATTTTGGCTGCCTCTTTGGGTTTGTTTCTATGTATTAGGTAAATCTGCTGTTTTTACCAGTCTTGGTAGGGTGGCCTTATGTAGTAGGTATACTGCGGGACTTAGTGGCACAGTCTCCCTGCTCACCTAAGCTGGGTGTTCCAGCAATGTCTTGTATTTGGGTTATGCGGGCCATCCTTTTGTAATTGAGTCTTGATTTCTATTGCCAGTTCATATGTGGCGTTGACCCTCAGGCTGACTGATTGTGAGGCTTACCTCAACCAATGCATGCAAGCTACTGTGTAAGTGCTGACCACATGAAGTGAATTCAGCTCAGTGCAGTCTGGTGCCTGCTGAGATCTCCTTTTGGCTATGCTGCTTGTGAAGTTCATTGAATCCTGCTCTGATGTCAGAAGCTGGTCACTGGGCATGTCTGTTATGGGACCTCTTAGGAGGAACTTTGGTGCATGTAAATTTCACACACTGCCTGTGATTGGCCCTGGGCAGCCTGTTTGGAGCTACAGAGCAATCCTTAGTTTGTGGCTGCCTTTTTTCGGCCTGAGTATGTGCAGGAAGGACCAACCTGTGTATCAAGGTTGGCCTCTACCAGCACCAAGTGTGGGGGCAGGTCTACAAAAGGCCCAGGGCATCTTCCTTCACCTGCCTCTGTTTGTAGGGTGCCTGTTAGGCTCAGTCACTGAAAGTCTCTGGTAATACTCAAGTTGCATGAAGAAGGTTCTCGGTGAGTCACCAGGTAGGAGTGAGTGGTGTTCACTGTATTGATACAGGTTCTGTCTTATACTAGTGCTGGGTCTGAGGGCAATCACCAAAAGTCCCAGTGTATACTAAGTCTACCTGCCTCCTGTAAGGGGCCTGAAGTACTTTGTAGTGGAGGCAGTGTCTCAGGAAATCATCAGGGTAAGGGTAGTGAGTATTAGGCCCAACCATACCAAGATTTGGCTATGTGAACAGAGGGCTCTGCTCCAGTCAGGGAGGTGAGGAGAAAATGATCCCCATTCTAGAGCCACACAACTCAATCTGTCCCAGATTCTTCCTAGAGCCCAAGCTCAGCAGTGCTGGGCTGCCTGGGATTGGGTGGATGGGCTAGTAGATCTCCCATGAAGGGGAGTGTCGGTTAGGCTTGGAAGAAGAAGGGAGAAGTTGCTTCTGCTCAGAGCCACACAGCTCTGTCACTGATAACCCCTGAGGATAACTGGACTTCTGCACCCCTGCCCCTCTACACCCAGCCTGGGAGCTGACTCATCAGCAGGTGTGAGCTCTGCAGGGTGGGGCGATAAGGAATCCATAGGGTGCAGCTATTGGATTCCCCCAGGCTGATGCTATAAGGAGGGGCGTGCTCCCCTCAATTACAGTGGTGTCTGTAGTGTGAGGAGAGGGACTCAGCATAGGGATCTTGGCAGCTGTTCCTTCATCTCTCTCCCCAGAGCCACAAACCCCAGTCTCTCCTCATGTGACTCTAGTCTGCTTTGCCCTCCCTCTACCAGAGCCCAGGGTGATATTTTGTGTGATGGCACTTTAAGAAGGTACCTTTGTTTCTAGCAAACTTCTCTCTCCCCCTAGAAAACAACTTCTTCTGATTTTTATAGCCAAATGTTATGTGGGTACGTTTTCCAAGCTCTATTGCTTTGTTCTGGGGAGTCTGGAATGGAGTTGAGACCCCATACTCTTCAGGGAGAACCTTTGCAATTGAGATATCCCTATAGAATCTAGCTGCTTCCCCAGGGAGCTAGGCCAGCTCTTTTCAGTCGGTGCTTCCTACCAGTCTGGGTGTGCCTTCTTCTATAAATCCTTAACTATGACTTCTGTTTGACTAGTCTACAGTGGTTATTCTGGTTTCTATTTATTTTTGTATTTTAATTGTAATTCCAGTTTGGTCCTGAGGAGAGGTGAGTGTAACATCTACCTACTCTACCATCATCTTGGATCTCTGAAGGATAAATAGGAGTTAGCTTGCAGAGAAGGGATAAAGTTATACCTGTCAGAGAGAGAGAGAGAGAAGTCATCAGTTCAGGTGATTTGGCTCTCTTATAAGGTCCAATGACTCAGTAGGGAGTGCTGGGTGGGCTGTTTTGTAGGATTGAGGTGGTGCTGGACAATTATTTGACACATGCTGAGTTTGGGATTTTTAGGGAATATTATGTAAAAATTTACAAAAGGTAGATTTGGGGCAGGAGAGAACTTTGAGTCAAAGATAAAGGTCATTACCCCCCAGATTGGAGGCGAAGCCATGAGAATGGATGACCAGATTCTGGGATAGAGAAGGACAGAGGAAGGAGAAGGTCAAGGGGCGAGCTTTATACCCACATGTAAGGAGTAACTCAAGTAAGGGCCCTGTAAGAGACAGAGAACTATAGGGTGGAGGGGGCAAGAAAAGAGGGGGTTTCCAAAGTAGAATATGATCAAAACTGCCTCACAGAAGAAAGGACAAGTAAAAATGTAGATACTTTGGGGATTGGAAATTAGAAAGCAGTTGGTGACCTAGTTTTGAATGCACAATTTCAGTAAAATGTGGGAGTGGAAGTCATATATTAGTAGATTGAGAAGTGAATGAAAAGTGCGGAAGTAAAAGCAATCAAAATAGAATACTGTTTCTAAAAATGTACTGATAGAGGAAAGAGCCATGGGTGCCAGATGGAACAGGGGTACAGGGGGAGATTTTGTTTTCTATAGTGTGGTGGGAAGGATTGGAACTAGTTGGAAATGTGAGAGAGAGTGGCCTGTGGAGAGAAGTTGGGCATGTGGTGGTGGTATCTTTGGAACAAGACCTCTGGAAAGGCAGTAAATATTGACGTTGGGATCACACGTGAAATGGTTAACCTTGGAATTAGAAGTCAAATGTTGATTCTTCTAAGACCCAGGAGGAGAGGAATAGATAGAAAACAGGGTGGGCAAAGTGTTGATTCCTATGTTAAGAATGAGAACAATTAATTAACATCACCAAAATGCCATTTCATTATTTTCATCACTATTTTACTTAATTTTATGAAAACTATAGCATCTACCAAAGAAGAATTAAAGCAGGTGTCTTAACCCAATAAGACAAAAAAGGTGAATTGCTGAGATGGTAAGAGAGAACATGGCCTAACTGCAATTTCTTAATGACACTCAATGACCTTGGGACCTATCTTAGAGGCTCCAGAGGCACAGTTCAATTTGTTCTACATACCATTGAAATGTACATTGACAATGCCAGTATTTTCACTGTGCATTTAGCAAACAAATTGTTCTATTTTTGGCTTATTTTCATTGCAACTGAGTAGGCTAATAATGTCTGGGAGAAAGTTTTGACTGGTGAGATGGTGGTGCAGTAGATAGAGCGTTGGCCTGGGACACAGAGGACCAGGTTTGAAACCCAAGGTCGGCAGTTTAAGTGCAGGTTCACCAGCTTAAACAGGGGGTCGCTGGTTTGAGCATGAGATCATAGACATGACCCCATGGTTGCTAGCTTGAGCCCAAGGTCGCTGGCTTGAGCAAGGTGTCACTGGCTCAGCTGGATCCCCTGGTCAGGCACATATGAGAAAGCAATCAGTGAACAACTAAGGTGCCACAACAAAGAATTGATGCTTCTCATCTCTCTCCATTCCTGTCTGTGTGTCCCTATTTGTTCGTCTCTCTAGCTAAAAAAAAAAAAAAAGTTTCCTCGAACCAGGCCCAGAGAACCAAGGCTTTTGTTCTTTATTTGGACAATGACTAGTTGTGCATTAATAAATATTTATTGAGCACGTACTATGGGTTAAGCTGCTCTGAGATACAACTATGAACGATATAGAAGAGATCCCATATGCAATATGACACATTGTGATTAGATACTGTGATGGCAAAGTCATCTGAGCTCAGGAGAACATAAGAGGGGACTCTCACTCCAAGTTCGGGTCTAGGAAAGTTTCTCAGATGTAGTATAGTATGAAGGGCTAACAGTTTTAGGTGTGGTATGAGGGATGTGGAAATAATGGGAGTGGAAGAAAGGATACTCCAGGCAATGAAGATGAATGTTCCTGGGATATAGAGTATCAGGAAAGGATGAGAAGAAAGACAGAAGATGGTCTTGCCATGTCATCATGGTTAAAGAGTTTGCCTTTTATCCTTAGAGCAAGATGGTTAAAGGGTATTAAGCAAAGGATTTCTATGATCCTGTTTCATTTTTTAAAATACCAGTTGGACTAAAGTTTGGACAGTGGGTTGAGGGACAGGAATGGGGTGGGCTGGGGTAGAAGTTTTGGAGACAGAGACCTTTTAGGAAGCTGTTGCAGTAAACCAGAAATAACAGCCCATCCGAAATGGTGGTAGTGGTGTGTGTCTTGGAAGGGGGTAGTGGAATGGAAAGAAGAATATGGGTTTTAGAAGGTGGATTAGACCAACTTCCTCACCCTGAGTCAAGTTTACATTAGAATAGATTGGCAGGGAAAACAATTGAAGAACACAAAGCAAGGGAAGAGGAATTTCAGCTGTCAGCCCTAGCTCAACTCTACAGGCAGAACCCACTACTAACTCTAATGTGACCCAGCCGAAGAGTGTGGCCCTTGTGATATGCTTTTTTTTTTTTTTTGCTTATTTAAATGACAGTAAAGATGAGGATGAATAATCTAGTTATTTTTTCCCTGTTACTGTTCACCTTGGTGGTTGTAGAATCTTGAGATGTTTGCCTCATTTAGCATTGTGTATGAGTACTCAGCACAAAGCTTGTCTTCCTGGATTTACATAGTATGGAAAGAAGTGGTATTCTTATTTTTATCCCTTCTTCTTCTTCTTCCTTAATCCAAAATCATATAAAAATATAACTTCAAATATAGATTCAGAATTTGGAGAATATTGAGTGATTTGGGTAGGAGGAGCCTCAAACTGGAGTGAGGGAAGGATTGCCTGCCATTGTCTTCAACTTTCTGTGTCACGGTGCCTTTCTCTGTTGGCCTTCTCAACCACATGTTTTTCTTCTGAACTCCCTTCATTTTTGTCCTGGGATGGATCCATGTGTTCTGCACTTTGATTTCCTTTTTTTTTTTGCTGGTACATCCTTAGCAATTTCCCAAGGGAGAGTTTGAGGAACAAAAGCTAACAGAGCTTTGGCTTTTCTGAAGCTGTCTGTAGTCTGCGTTTACTAGATTAAATGTAATTTTCTAGGTTAAAAATGAGATTTTTTCAAAACATAAAGATTTCCAGAGAAACTAGATGCCACTCTGAAAAAAAAATTTTTTTTTGTAGGAGATCAGATTGTTTTTGTCTTTGAAAACTTTTAGAATCTTCTTTGTCTTTAATGTTTTAAAAATTCCCAGGGATGTGTGTATGTGTGTGTTGTGTGTGTTGGGTGTGTGTGTGTGGTGTATACGTGTGTGCATGTGCCAGGAGAGATAAGAAGATGAAGAGAGGGTCAGAGAGATGACAGAGAAATCAACTGAGTGTGAGACAGAGAGAGCGAGGGACTTAGGAGAAGAGGAGAGATTAATTGATCTTGCTAAGCAATTGTGAAAGTCTCAGTTTGAGAATTGAGTGTCTCTTCAGCTTTGGGGTATAAATCCTCTTGTCTTCTTACTCATCAATTTCTACTTCTCTGTTTTTCTTTCTTCCTAGAATTTCCACTGTTCGGTTGTTGGGCCTTCCAAAGTGATTACTTATGCCTACTTTTTCTGCCATGTTTTCTCTTACCTCATGCGTTCCTTCATTTCAGGCAATCTTACTGGACTAGTTTTCTAACACTACTATTGAATTGTTGTTTTGGTATTTTTAATTTCAAGAATGCTTTCATGGTTTCTGACTGCTTTTTTCATAGCATCTTGTCTTTTATTTTATTGTTGCAATTTCTTCTCAAATTTCTCTGAAGATACTAATTAGATTTTGTTACTTGATTTCTCTATATTCTCAAGAGTAGTTATTCTCTTTCTGTTTTAAAATTTCTTGTTTGTTTTTATGCTGGGTGATTTTCTTAAATTCTTTATGATAATTCACTTTTATTGAGTTGGATAAACTTGGAGTTCATTGTTCAAATTCTTTTTTTAAATTAAATTTATTGGGGTGACATTGTTTAATAAGACTATATAGGTTTCAAATATACAATTTTATAACACATTGTCTATGTATTGCATTGTATGCCCACCAACCAAAGTCAGATCTTCTTTCATCATATATTTGGCCCCTTTACCCTTTACTACCTCACCACTTCCCTTCCCTCTGGTAACCACCATACTGTTACCTGTGTCTGTAAGTTTTTGTTTTTCTTTTTTGTTCATTTGTTGCTTTGTTTTATATTCTACGTATGAGTGAAATCATATGATTCTTAACTTTTTCTGCCTGACTTATTTCATTTAGCATTCTAAAGATCCATCCTTGTTGTCACAAATGGCAGTATTATGCTGGAAGTCTATTTCCTCTCCCCCTAGGGCTTGGCAGGAGGTGGGAGATGGGAGGTGAGGACCTTAGTACTGGACACAGCATTTCTCAGCCCACTTTTCCTGCTCCTTGCCTGTGGTCTACACCTCTGTGCTCCGCTATCTTAGTCAGAGGTCACCAGCTGTGTGCTCTCCTGCACTGTTGCTCTCTCATCTGCTGCAGGTTGCATTTTTCGTCCGCCCATCACCCAGGGGCTGCCATCTGTGTTCCTTCCAGGAACTGTCAAAACACCTGGCTCAGCACGGACCTGTCTCTTTACTCTCTGAGAACTTTAGCTATTCTTATTAGTTGTATCTCTTAAAATGGAATGAATCTCATTTACGGCATCTTTGATTAGAGATGTGTTCTGTCTCCTGCCTTGAGCTGCAGTGTCCTCTTCTACTTCCATCTGGTCAGTGGTGCTTACCAGCGCCCCCAGGGTGCTGTTTGCTGTTATATAAGCATGGCAGAGACAAGTTATGTCATAACAGTTTTTCTGAGTTTTTCCTTAACAAATAGAGCAAGTCCTTTACTTTTTCTTTGTTTTGTATGCTAAAGCCATTCATCAGAACAAAGATGATTCAACTGTGTTGCTCCTTTTGATTAGTTTTGAGCCTCTGATGATTGTCCTGAGAATCCCTGACACAGACAGGACCCAGGATTTATCAGTCCCCATTCATAACCGAGCAGCTTTAGTAGATTTATGATCTGTTTAAAATAACTGACCAACTCTTCTTCTGTCAGATGTGCTAGGGTACGGTCACAGGGATTTGATATATCTTTTTAAATAGCTTCTATTTATTGAATATAAGTAGACCTGTCCAGCAACAAAAGTATGACATGGGCAGCATTTGCATTATTGTCCCTTCTGCTTATTTTCTTCTTTTGGTAGTGCTCTTGCCAAGCCTGCCCTCTCCCATTCCCTTCCCTGTCACCCAGGTTTTGATTCATTTATGCACTTACCAGTACGTACAGGTCAGCCCTCCCTGGTGGTTGCTTTATTCTAATATGGTGGAGAACAAGCCACTGGTTATTACTGAATCCCTGGGTTAAATGCAGTCACTTTAGGTAATAAACGAGATCTAACCAGAAATGCAGATAAAAATCCTCAGATCCCAGTTGTTCTAATACTCCAGTTTTAATCTCATTTAAAAACAATTCTTGTAAGAAGTAAAACTCAAGGTGGGCCTCAATTAAAGGTACTGCATACATAGGTTTATTTGATTTTGATTATGAATGGCTCATGTAGCACTGGGTTCTGTTTACCTTGGACTGATCTCATCATAATTCTAAAAAACTTAATGAAACCAAACCACTTACACCAGTTTCTCTTTCTGGCCTGGATATTCCATAATGCCAGTGAGCCACTACTCCCAGCAAAGTTTTCCTTCTGCTTATCCTTCTTAGATTATACACTGGGGAACAAAATTTTTGTTGCATCCACAAAAACACTTGTTCTTGCCTATCTCGAGTGTGCTGATCTCAAATATGACATTAATATTTCTCTGTAAGCTACAGGTTTTTTTGCAATTCAAGATTTTAGGTTTTTATCTTATTGTAAAATTTTCAACATTTAGTTTAACATAATGAAGTAGAATGTCTTCTTGGGCATCATCTTTGTGAAAATATAATAATTTATATAATGCAGTAACTACACTAATACACTAAAAGATATGATTGCATTAGAATTTGTCTACAATTTCTAAATAGAACATATTAAAACATTTATTGTAATCATAAAATTTGCACAAAACTTATTTATATTCTATTCAGGTAAAAATTTGTGTTTGTAGCTCTTGCATTTGATGGACAATCTCGTTTGATGCTCCAGCAGTAGTCTGCTCATCACTAACAGCTCAAAGATTTTCAGGAAACATCAAGGTGACTGTTCAGGAAGTGAATCTTAACACTCATGTTCCATCCAATGTCGTGGAAAGCCAACAGCATCCTTTGAACCAGAAGTTCATAGTTTTCTGCTTTTTTGTTGCCAAGGAAGTTCTTTGTAACTGGCACAAAAGACTGCCATGCTACTTTCTCCTCCTTATTCATCTTCCTGGCAAATTCTTCATCACGTATGAGGGTTCAAATTTGAGGTCTGTTGAATACAACTGCTTTTATCTTCTCGAAAGACAAGGCAGGAAAAGCAGAAATAATATGTTGAAAGCATTCACTTTCTCTATTCAAAGCCTGAACAAACTGCTTCATTAAGCCAAGTTTGATGTGAAGTGGGGGGAAAATGATCCTGTCTCAATTAACTACAGGTTCATTCACAATATTTTGCATCCCTACTTCCAGAGCTTCACATTTCGGCCACTCCTTCTGTGTCCAGTGTTTCTCCCAAGCTTGGCTGTCCCACAAACACAGAAAGCAAGGATACTTCGTGAAACCTCTCTTTTGTCCCAGCAGGAAATTTACCATTTTAAGATCCACACAAATGATTCAGTTATGCTCCTCATACTTCAGAAAGTCGAGGACAATTTTTATGTCATTCTTACTAAATCATTAAGTTCAGGTTGGCTAAACTGCTGAGGGGTTAATGACTGCTTGGCATCAGAAGAAGACCCTTCAGATTCATGCATCTTATACATTTGATCACCATGTACACTTTCTTTGTCCTTTGAAGAAATAAAACCATTGAAAACTGGAACCTGGAGTGTCTCAGAGTGTGGGATAGGTCATATTGCTGAAGGAATATTAGGATATGCAATCATATGCCGTATTTTTTTGCTGATGCCCTTTGTATGGATCAGACAGAAATAACAGTCACTGCTGTGGTCCTTAGGTTCACGCCAAACCATGGAAATACCAAAAGGCATTCCTTTGCATTTTCCTTTTGTCCAGTCATGTGTGTCCTTTTGTCCATAATTGTGTGTCCTCACAATTATGACACACAATATGAGGAGCCCAATTCTTGTCTTGATCACCAAGGAGAACTTGGAAATAGGCAATATATGCACGTGTCACAAATGATGAAATATTGTGCCTTTGACATTGAAGTGTGTAACAGCCACATATATATACAGAAGGTGTCAGGACTATTCTTATATTTACGCCTACTTGAAGAAGCCATGATTCAATCTTAAAACAAATTAAGCGAGTGTTTATCAGATAATAATTTTTTACATTTAAAAACAACTACTATTATGTAAAAGTGATGTTTGTAAAATGTTAATTGCCTTGTGGTTATGTTCAATCCAAGAGTCGTTGCCCTTTAACTCCAATTTAAAAACCAATGCATGCCATTAACTGTAACAAAAATAAATTAAAGGTCCTGGCCGGTTGGCTCAGTGGTAGAGCGCCGGCCTGGCGTGTAGAAGTCCCGGGTTCGATTCCTGGCCAGGGCACACAGGAGAAGCGCTCATCTGCTTCTCCACCCCTCCCCCTCTCCTTCCTCTCTGTCTCTCTCTTCCCCTCCCGCAGCCGAGGCTCCATTGGAGCAAAGATGGCCCGGGCGCTGGGGATGGTTCCTTGGCCTCTGCCCCAGGCACTAGAGTGGCTCTGGTCACAACAGAGTGATGGCCCAGAGGGGCAGAGCATCGCCCCCTGGTGGGCATGCCGGGTGGATCCCGGTCGGGCGCATGCGGGAGTCTGTCTGACTGTCTCTCCCCGTTTCCAGCTTCAGAAAAATACAAAATAAATAAATAAATAAATAAATAAATAAATAAATAAATAAATAAATTAAAATTGCATAAAAACTGGAGCATGCACCAAAAAACGAATTTCAGATTTAGAATCAGCGATGCAGAAATATATAGAAACAGTTATAAAATTTCATGCAACAGAAAATGAAAAAAAAATTGTTTCCCAGTGTTATGGACACATGTTTTATGAGGACAGCAATTGCTTTTTTTGGTATGTTTTGGTCCTTTACCTCTGAGTTCTTATCAAAGCATGGGATGGAAGCCTCCCCTCCATCTGCTAGGATCAGGTTCTGTTCAGGTTTTGTGGGTTTACTCTGCTCTTGTTCCTCAGTTTTCTATGCCTTCCTGGGACTTGCTGTCCTGATCGCAAGGGTGCCTGCTGATGTCCAGCCCTCTGTGGGAGAGTCTTCCATGCGCCCCACTGACCAGAGCTCTCTGATGTTCTTTTTGAAGTGAAAAGTATTTTCCTAAAATTCCTACAAATTGTTGTATTTTCAGGTGTGCATGATGTCAGTGGGGCATGGTTTAAGTACAGTGGTTTCCTCGGACATTTTTTAGGTATGTAGGCTGTAATGCCGGTGGCTGAGGCTAGCAGGTTTTGGGCAGATGGTAGAAAAACTGCAGAGCCGGAAAGCACTGGGCTATTCCGTTTAATAAAGTCTCACAATGGCAGACAAGCACACAGGCAGGGGAAACGGCCTCTCAGGCAAACAAACAGCAACATGGCCCCTCACAGTGGCAGGCAGGCAATCCACGCATCTGCAATCCCCCTGAGTGCAAGCACCTATAACTCTATATAGGCTGTGCACTAATCAGGCAAAGGGTTTGGTAAACCAGCGAGCAAGCCTAACACAGCTGCCCCACATAGGCCTTTTCTTGTTCCTATAACAAAGAGGATTACTTCTTACTCACCCCACCCCCATCCCTGCTGCTCTGTAACTTGAATTCCCTGGCTCCACTGGTCCATGCAGTCAGACACTGACTTTTATCTGACTTCCTGCTTCAGTCTGCCCCTCTCTGATCTGCCCTCCACACAGTGAATCAGTCCTTAGTCTCCAGCCTTCAACATGTTTTAGTGGCTCCATGTTGCTGTCAGAAGAGAAGACCAAGCACCTTAATGTTGGTCACATTCTTCCTGTCTACCTGGCCTCCTCCAAACTGACCCCTCCTGCAGCTTCCTACCTGAAACACCTGCTGCTTTCTGTATTCCTCACTGCAGTCCACTCACTAGGTTTCTCCTGTGTGACCCAGCTCAGTACCTTGATCAGCGCAGTCTGGCCTGCAGGCTCCCTCAATGCAGCTCCCACAGCTCTCGTTCTTGCCTCTGTCACGTCACTGAGCAGACTTTGTGATTTTCTTCGTGTGCGTCTAATGCTGATGTTAGCAGGGACTGGGTCCCATTTATTTTTATTTTGCAAGAGCTAGCAGTACATCAGCATGTGTTTGTTCATTGTTTCTTGGGCTCAGCTGAACTGAGTAGAGCCCAAGGATCTGCTGCTCCATTCGCCTCCACCTCCTCCTTCACTGTTACTGTCCTGGAGGCAGGTTTTTTCTCTGACCTTCATGCTAGTAGTCACAAGTAGATGTGCTGTGTGCTGACACCACAGAGGCCTGTCTTTGGGGTCAAGAAGAGCTGATCTGGTCATCCATTTTCTATGTCTTCTGTCTTATCTCTATTTTCTTTCTGGGAGCTAGTTAACTAGCTAGCTAACCTCCAGTGCTTTCTCCCTCTGTCTTTCTCTTAAATAATAACTTGACTGGGATAGAATTCACATACCATACAGTTCACCCACTTCAAGTGTGAGTTCAGTTCAGTGATTTTAAGCCTGCTCACAGAGTTGTACAACCATCACCAAGTCAATTTAGAACATTTTTATGACTTTAAAAAGAAAGAAATCCTGTACCCATTATCAGACACCCCTCATATACCCCAAACCCCAGCCCCTGGAAACCACTAATCTACTCTTTGTCTTTATAGATTTGCCTATTCTGGACATTTCATAGAATGGAGTCATGTAATAGGTAGTCTTTTGTGTCTAGCTCTTTTTATTTGCCCTAATGTTTTTAAAGGTCACCAATTTGCAGCACATATTTGTACTTCATTCCTGTATTAGTCAACTCAGGTTGTCATAGTAGAATACCACAGACTGGGTATTCTACTGGGTGTTTACATAGATTCAAGTGTCCCACCGAATACATCTCCCCCCCACTCCATGTTCCCCTCAACATCCTCTTTGTCCCCCTCCCTGCTTCCCTCCAGCATTTGCTTTCCTGCTCTCTATAACACTGTGTTATGTATATATAATTTCACCAATCTCTATCCCTTTTCTGATCCCATCCTCTCATCCACTTTCCCTCTGGTCCCTTTGATCCCGCCTCTGCCTCTGTTCCATTCCTCAGTTCACATTGTTCATTATATTCCTCAAATGAGTGAGGTCATATGATATTTTTCTTTTCTGCCTGGCTTATTTCACTTAACATAATAATTTCCACGTCCATCCATGTTGTCACAAAAGGAAAGATTTCCTTCTTTTTTATGGCCATGTAGTATTCCATTATGTATATGTACCATGGCTTTTTAATCTACTCATCCACTGACAGACACTTGGGCTGTTTCCAGATTTTATAGCATAGTAAACAATGCTACAAACATGGGGGTGCATTTCTTCTTTTGAATCAGTAATTTGGTGTTTTTAGAATATATTCCTAAAAGTGGGATAGCTGGGTCAAAAGAAAGTTCCATTTTTAATTTTTTGAGGAAACTCCATACTGTTTTCCACAGTGGCTGCACCAGTCTGCATTCCCACCAGCAGTGCAGGAGAGTTCCCTTTTCTCCACATCCTTGCAAGCACTAATTCTGTCTTGTTTTGTTGATAAGCACCATTCAACTGGTGTGAGGTAATATCACATTGTGGTTTTAATTTGCATTTCTCTAATGATTAGTGATGTTGAGCATTTTTTCATATGCCTATTGGCCATCTGTATGTCCTCTTTGGAGAAGTGTCTTTTCATTTCTTTTTCCCATTTTTGATTGAATTGTTTTTCTTCCTGGTGTTGAGATTTACAAGTTCTTTATAAATTTTGGTTATTAACCCCTTATCAGATGTACTGTCAAATATGTTCTCCCATTGTGTAGTTTGTCTTTTTATTCTGTTCTTATTGTCTTTGGCTGTGCAAAAGCTTTTTAGTTTGATATAGTCCAATTTGTTTGTCCTGTCTTTTATTTCACGTGCCCGTGAAGATAAATCAGCAAATATATTGCTACGAGAGATGTCAAAGAGCTTACTGCCTATGTCTTCTTCTAAGATGCATATGGTTTCACGGCTTACATTTAAGTCTTTTATCCATTTTGAGTTTATTTTTGTGAATGGTGTAAGTTGGTCTAGTTTCATTTTTTTTCAGGTAGCTGTCCAATTTTCCCAACACCATTTATTAAAGAAGCAGTCTTTACTCCATTGTGTGCCCTTACCTCCTTTGTCAAATATCAGTTGTCCATAGAGCTGTGGGTTTATTTATGGGTTCTCTGTTCTGTTCCATTGATCTATATGCCTGTTCTTATGCCAGTACCAAGCTGTTTTGAGTACAATGGCCTTGTAGTATAACTTGATATCAGGAAGTGTGATACTTCCCACTTTATTCTTCCTTTTCAATACTGCTGAGGTTATTTGTGTTCTTCTTTGGTTCCATATAAATGTTTAAAATATGTGTTCTGTATCTTTGAAGTATGTCATTGGTATTTTCATTGGTATTGCACTGAATTTATAAATTGCTTTGGGTAGTATAGACATTTTTTTTTTCATATTAAAGTATTTTATTTAGAACTCCCCAAAATTGGAGTAGGAAAGGACCTCAGAATGAAATCTAACGCATTTTTTAAGAAGTTCATGAGAAAACTGAATAACTTCCTTTTTTATTTTTAATTTTTTTAGCTATCTGAATTATAGTGTCAGAATTGGGTATGTAACTCAACAATGTTATGCTTTTATTACATTATTCTCTTTTGGGTTGCCAGTTCCCTGCAACTTGCTTTATGGAAAAACTTGGGTATTTTTATTTGCTTGCTTCTTATTCCTATTTGAATAATCAATACCCAAAACCAATTATTTAGATCAATCTTGGAAAAGTAGGAATTATTCTAACATCTTACACTATATTAAATTTTTTAATTTCTTGGGCCATCATGCCAACTTTGCAAAGCAAGAAGCATTACTACAATGGTGTTAATGATTTTGTAAAAATAATCACTACAGAAAAGTTTTGTCGCCATTATAAAACAATACCTTTTAGACCCTAGACAAACAACAAGAAAAGTTATTGCTAAAAAATAATAAAAATTGAGGAGTCCATGGTCTCTCTGAATAAAGAATGTATATATTTTGGGAACAAAGATAAAAGTGGAGCATTTTTTTTTTCACTTAGTAATTTTATTATTTTTTTTAATGGGGTGACATCAGTAAATCAGGATACATATATTCAAAGATAAAATGTCCAGGTAATCTTGTCGTTCAGTTATGTTGCTTACCCATCACCCAAAGTCAGATTGTCCTCTGTCACCTTCTATCTAGTTTTCTTTGTGCCCCTCCCCCTCTTCATTTCCCCCTCCCCTCATAACCACCACACTCTTATCAATGTCTCTTAGTCTCACATTTATGTCCCACATACTATGGAATAATGCAGTTCCTGGTTTTTTCTGATTTACTTATTTCACTCCTTATAATGTTATCAAGATTCCACCATTTTGCTGTAAATGATCCGATGTCATCATTTCTTATGGCTGAGTAGTATTCCATAGTGTATATGTGCCACATCTTCTTTATCCAGTCATCTATTGACGGGCTTTTTGGTTGTTTCCATGTCTTGGCCACTGTGAACACTGCTGCAATGAACATGGGGCTGCATGTGTCTTTACGTATCAATGTTTCTGAGTTTTTGTGGTATATACCCAGTAGAGGGATTGCTGGGTCATAAGGTAGTTCTATTTTCAGTTTTTTGAGGAACAACCATACTTTCTTGCATAATGGTTGTACTACTTTACAGTCCCACCAACAGTGAATGAGGGTTCCTTTTTCTCCACAGCCTCTCCAACATTTGCTATTACCTGTCTTGTTAATAATAGCTAATCTAACAGGTGTGAGGTGGTATCTCATTGCAGTTTTTATTTGCATTTCTCTAATAACTAAAGAAGATGAGCATCTTTTCATATATCTGTTGGCCATTTGTATTTCTTCCCGAGAGAAGTGTCTGTTCATGTCCTCTTCCCATTTTTTATTGGATTGTTTGTTTGTTTGTTGTTGAGTTTTATGAGTTCTTTATATATTTTGGATATTAGGCCCTTATCCAAGCAGTTGTTTGAAAATATCATTTCCCATTTAGTTGACTATCTGTTTATTTTGTAATCAGTTTCTCTTGCTGAGGAAAAACTTATTAGTTTGATGCAGTCCCATTCATTAATTTTTGCCTTCACTTCTCTTGCCTTTGGAGTCAAATTCATAAAATGTTCTT
This sequence comes from Saccopteryx bilineata, assembly GCF_036850765.1. NCBI lineage: Eukaryota > Metazoa > Chordata > Mammalia > Chiroptera > Emballonuridae > Saccopteryx > Saccopteryx bilineata. The sequence goes on along the minus strand of NC_089491.1, from coordinate 188,547,753 downwards.
TAAAACCCAGGTACGTGAGTTGAGTACCTATGTCTTCTTCTATGTACTTTATTGTTTCAGATCTTATGTTTAGATCTTTGATCCATTTTGAGTTAATTTTAGTACAGGGGGATAAACTGTAGTTCAGTTTCATTCTTTTACATGTGGCTTTCCAGTTTTCCCAGCACCATTTATTGAAGAGGCTTTCTTTTCTTCATTGTGTGTTGTTGGCCACTTTATCAAAAATTATTTGACTATATATACGTGGTTTTATTTCTGGGTTTTCTGTTCTGTTCCATTGGTCTGAGTGTCTATTTTTCTGCCAATACCATGCTGTTTTGATTGTCGTGGCCCTATAATATAGTTTGAAGGCAGGTATTGTAATGCCCCAGCTTCATTCTTTTTCTTTAGGATTGCTTTGGCTATTCGGGGTTTTTTATAGTTCCATATAAATCTGATGATTTTTTGCTCCATTTCTTTAAAAAATGTCATTGGAATTTTGATGGGAATTGCATTAAATTTGTATATTGCTTTGGGTAATATGGCCATCTTAATTATATTTATTCTTCCTAACCAAGAACAAGGAATATTCTTCCATCTCATTATATCTTTTTCGATTTCCCTTAACAATGGTTTATAGTTTTCATTATATAAGTTTTTTACATTCTTTGTTATGTTTATTCCTAGGTATTTTATTTTTTTTGTTCCAATCGTGAAGGGGATTATTCTTTTGAGTTCGTTCTCAATTGTTTCATTGTTGGCATATAGAAAGGCTGTTGACTTCTGTATGTTAATTTTGTATCCTGCGACCTTACTGTATTGGCTTATTGTTTCTAGTAGTCTTTTTGTGGATTCTTTAAGGTTTTCGATGTATAAGATCATATCATCTGCAAAAAGTGATACTTTTACTTCTTCTTTTTCGATATGGATGCCTCTTATTTCCTTGTCTTGTCTGATTGCTCTGGCTATAACCTCTAGTACCACATTAAATAAGAGTGGAGAGAGTGGACAACCCTGTCTTGTTCCTGATTTAAGGGGGAAAGCCTTCAGTTTTGTGCCATTTAATATGATGTTAGCTGATGGTTTATGATATATGGCCTTTATCATGTTGAGATATTTTCCTTCTATACCCATTTTGTTGAGAGTCTTAAACATAAAATTGTGTTGTATTTTATCGAAAGCCTTTTCTGCGTCTATTGATAAGATCATGTGGCTTTTGCTCTTTCTTTTGTTGATATGGTGTATTACGTTAACCGTTTTACGTATGTTGAACCATCCTTGAGATTCTGGGATGAATCCCACTTGATCATGATGTATTATTTTTTTAATATGTTGTTGTATTCGATTTGCTAGTATTTTGTTTAGTATTTTAGCGTCTGTATTCATTCAAGATAATGGTCTGTAGTTTTCTTTTTTTGTGCCATCCTTGCCTGGTTTTGGTATGAGGGTTATGTAGGCCTCATTAAATGTGTTTGGAAATATTGCTTCTTCTTCAACTTTTTGGAAGACTTTCAGTAGAATAGGAACCAAGTCTTCTTTGAATGTTTGATAAAATTCGCTAGTATAGCCGTCTTGGGCCTGGACTTTTATTTTTGGGGAGGTTTTTAATGTTTTTTTCTATTTCTTCTCTACTAATAGGTCTGTTTAGGCTTTCTGCTTCTTCTTGACTCAGTCTAGAAAGGTTGTATTTTTCTAGGAATTTATCCATTTCTTCTAGGTTGTTGAATTTAGTGGCATAAAGTTTTTCATAGTATTCTACAATAATTCTTTGTATATCTATGGTGTCCGTGGTGATTTCTCCTCTTTCACTTTGGATTTTGTTTATATGAGTTCTTCCTCTTTTTTCCTTGGTAAGTCTTGCCAAGGGTTTGTCAATTTTGTTGATCTTTTCAAAGAACCAGCTCCTTGTTCTATTAATTTTTTCTATAGTTTTTCTGTTCTCTAATTCATTTATTTCTGCTCTGATTTTTATTATCTCCTTTCTTTGGCTGGTTTTGGGTCGTCTTTCTTCTTTTTCTAGTTCCTTAAGGTGTGAAGTTAAGTGGTTTACTTGGGCTCTCTCTTGTTTGTTCTTATATGCCTGAAGTGATATGAACTTCCCTCTTATCACTGCTTTTGCTGCATCCCATAGATTCTGATATGTCGTATTTTCATTTTCATTAGTCTGTATATATCTTTTGATCTCTGCACTTATTTCTTCTTTGACCTATTCATTTTTTAAAAGAATGTTGTTTAGTTTCCACATTTTTGTGGGTTTTTCCCCCTCTTTTTTGCAGTTGAATTCTAGTTTCAAGGCTTTATGATCAGAAAATATGCTTGGTAGAACTTCGATTTTTCTGAATTTGCTGATGTTGTTTTTGTGGCCCAAGATATCGTCAATTCTTGAGAATGATCCATGTACACTGGAGAAAAATGTATACTCAGTCACTTTGGGATGAAATGTCCTGTAGATGTCTATCATATCCAGGTGCTCTAGTGTTTTGTTTAAGGCCACTATATCTTTGTTGATTCTCTGTTTGGATGACCGATCTAGAGCCGGTAGTGGTGTATTGAGGTTTTCAAGTATGATTGTATTTTTGTCAGTTTTTGTTTTAAGGTCAATAAGTAGCTGTCTTATATATTTTGGTGCTCCTTGGTTTGGTGCATATATATTAAGAATTGTTATGTCTTCTTGATTCAGTGTCCCCTTAGCCATTATGAAATGGCCATTTTTATCTCTGAGTACTTTTTCTGTCTTGTAGTCAGCATTATTAGATATGAGTATTGCTATGCCTGCTTTTTTTTGGATGTTATTTGCTTGGAGTATTGTTTTCCAGCCTTTCACTTTGAATTTGTTTTTATCCTTGTTACTTAGATGAGTTTCTTGTAGGCAGCATATGGTTGGATCTTCTTTTTTAATCCATTCTCCTAATCTATGCCTTTTTTTTGGTGAGTTTAATCTGTTTACATTTAGTATAATTATTGACACTTGTGAGTTCCCTATTGCCATTTTATAGATTTCTTTCTGTTAGTTTTGTGTCTTGTTTGATCCTTCTCTTTCATTTTTCTATCTTTTGTTTTTATTTGGTTGTATTCCATACATCTTTCCTCTGTTGCTATCTTTTTTAAATCATGTGCTTCTCTGGTGGTTTTTTCAATTGTGGTTACCTTTAAGTAATTAAAAGGGTTCCTACCCTGTTCATTGTAGTGCACTATTTTGTGAGTACTTTTGCACTCCATCGTCCTTTGCTACTTTTAATCTTCATCCTCTCCCCCCCCTTTCTTTTTGTTGTCACAGTTTAAATTTGTTTTTATTGTATTCTTCTTGGAGCTTTTACTTGTGGCTTTGTTTGTTTTTGGTTCTTTGTATCTGATTGGAGAACCCCCTTTAGTAATTCCTGGAGTGGGGGTTTTCTGATGATAAATTCCCTCATCTTTTCTGTATCTGTGAATGTGTTTATTTCTCCTTCATATTTGATGGATAGCTTTGATGGGTATAGTATTCGTGGCTGAAAGTTCCTCTCTTTCAGGACTTTAAATATTGGGGTCCGCTCTCTTCTAGCTTGTAGAGTGTTTGTTGAGAAATCGGATGATAATCTAATGGGCCTTCCTTTATATGTTGTATTCTTCTTTTCCCTGGCTGCCTTGAGAATTTTTTCTTTGCCGTTGGTTTGTGCCACTTTCATTATGATGTGCCTTGGAGTAGGTTTGTTGGGGTTAAGAAAACTCGGAGTTCTGTTTGCTTCTTGAACTTGAGGCTTTAGTTCTTTCCACAGGCTTGGGAAGTTCCTGTCTATTTTTTGTTTGAATATGTTCTCCATTCCATTTTCTCTCTCTTCTCCCTCTGATATACCTATTATTCTTATGTTATTCTTCTTGATGGAGTCAGATAATTCTTGTAGGGCTATCTCATTTTTTTAAATTTTTGAGTCTCTTTCTTCTCTTTGTTTTGTCTCAGTTTGCTTGTCTTCTATTTCACTAATCCTGCCTTCTATCTGGCCTGTTCTAATAGCTAAGCTTGTTACCTCATTTTTCAGCTCGTGAATTGAGTTTTTAATCTCTGTTTGGTTTGTTTTTATAGTTTCAATTTCCTTGGAAATATATTCTTTGTGTTCATTGAGTTGTTTTCTGAGCTCCCTAAATTGCCTTTCTGTGTTTTCTTGTATATCTCTGAGGATTTTTATTTTAAATTCTTTGTTGTTTAACTCCAAGGTTTCCAATATATTAAATTTTTTCTTCATAGATTTTTTTTCTCATTTATCTGTGTTACCACTCTTTCTTTTTTATCTATGATATTTGATTTTCTCTTTCTTAATGGCATCTGAGGGTGGTTTTGTTGATAGTATTAATGAGATTTAATAAAGAATTAAAAGTTAAAAAAATTGAAGTGTTTTATTAAAAAAATTAATAAATAAGGAAAAATAAAATAAAAATTATAAAAGTAAAATAAATTATTTCCCCCCCTCCTTTTTTCTCTCCTCTCCTCTTCCCTCTTTCTTGAGAAAAATCTTGTTGTGAACTGTGGATTATATTGTACTAAATAGAACAAACAATGCGTGTAATGGAGGGCCTGAATTGGGGAGATGTAATAAAGGGGCAAAAAACAAAAACAAACAACCAAAAAAAAATAAAAGAAGAAGAAAGAGGTGGTATGGACCCACAAAAAGAAAATAAGGAAAAAATTTGGGTCAAGTATAAAATGATTAGCTTTTAGGTGTTGGTTGACTATGATTTATGATGAGAGGAATAAGAGGGAAACAGGAAAATGGGGGGACAAATTAAAAAGTTACTATTGTATTTAGTGGAACAAGAACTAGATAAAATGGAGAGCCAGGGATGGGAGCACTGCTAGTGAGTTACAAAGTGAAGTAAAAAAACCCCAAAATGCCACAAACATATGAGTCCCAGATAAGATAATTTGTTTGTTATTGATGTTTGAATGATAGGAGACGTAAAGGAGAAAGGAAGAAAGTAATATAGAGGGAGAAAAGAAAGAGAAAGAGAGAGAAAAAAACAGGCAACCACTAAACAAAGAAAAAACAATAAAGAGGAGAGAGAGAGAGAGAGAGAGAGAGTTAAGGGTTTTGGAGTGCAACCCTCATAGAGAGAAAGGAAGAGGAAAGAAAAGGTAATGGGAGATGTAACACTTATGGGTAGTGTAGTTCAAGGAGAGGAGAAAGTAAGACCGGCAGAGAGTTAAACGACCAAAATGGAGGTGGAAAAAAAAATTAAGAATGAAGATAAGAGAAACAGGAACAAATAGAATAAAATGGGATAGGTTATAAAGTCTGCGAATTATTCTTGATTTTGAGAGGTTATCTTCTTGCTTTTTTTTTCTCTCCCTCTTCCTGGTCGGTGATTCTGTGCCGTGGGTTCTGCCCCTTTGACACGCTCAGGTAGAGGTTTGCAGTAGATAAGTCTCTATGGCGATGTCATGTATTGTACTTCAGTCTCGTTGGCAGTCGAGGCTCATTAGCATTTATAGGCTCCGACAGTGAGAGAGTCCGTGTTCCTGGAGCCTCTCTCCTAGACTTTCCTTCCTCAATTAGTAGCCTGATAATCCAGCTATGGGGTTGCTGCTGCCTCTGCCTGGATAGTAAGAGGCTCAAAGAGCTGGCAACTCCCCACTCTATTTCCACTCAGCACAGGGCTCTGGGTAAGGCTCAGTCAGTCAAAGCTGCTAGCATAATCAGGCGGGACTTCTGCCCACTCAAAAACCTCTGGCTCTGCCACTCTGTCCAGTAACACGGGCTGGTGCCCACTCCCGGGGTGCTTGGAGGAAACTCTCGCTCACTATCTGTGCCCACAGACCAGGGTATTAGGCCAGCAGTACCACAATCTGTGTGAAACCTCCTCCCGCATGGAAAAGTTCTAGCGTTGGAATTGGCTCTCACTCCCTCCCCGTGCATGGCTGTTTTAGGGCGCTGGGGCGGCCTGGAGATTCCGTTTTTGGCCCACACGGAGGCCTCTGACTCTGCCCCTCTGTAGGATAACACGGGAGGGCACTGCTGAGGCACTTGGAGGAATCTCTCGCTCACTATCTGCAAGCGCAGACCAGGATATCAGGCCGGCCACCTCACCCTCTGAGTGAAACCCCCAACCGCATGGAAAAGTTTCAGTGTTGGAATTGGCTCTCACTCCCTCCCCATGCGTGGCTTTTTCAGGGCGTTGGGGCAGCTCGAGATTCTGCTTTTGACCCACACAAAGGCCGCTGACTCTTCCCCTCTGTGGGATAACATGGGCGCCCACTCCTGAGGTGCTGCGAGGAATCTCTTGCCCACTCTCCGTGGGCGCAGACCATGATATTAGGCCAGCCGCCTCACCCTCTGAGTGAAACCCCGCCCGCACGGAAAAGTTCCAGCGTTGGAATTGGCTCTCACTCCCTCCCCGTTTGCGGCTTTTTCAGGGTGCTCGGGCGGCCCGGAGATTCCACACACAAAGGCCCCTGACTCTGCCTCTCTGTGGGGTAACACGAGTGCCCACTGCTGAGGCTCTCGGAGGAATCTCTCTCCCACTATTTGCGGCGCTGACCCAGAGATCAGGGAAAATGGCTGCCCCGCTTGTCTTTCTTTGTCTGGGTTTGGCGTGAGTGTTAGCTTGTATTGACTGGGTTGCCACAGGCATGGTTTTTCCTCTGCTTGGATCTCCATGCCATAGCCTGGTTCGGCCGTTTGTGCCGCGGCCTGGATCTATTCACCCCCTTTGCCCGCCTTAGTTTCTATATTCTCAGTTCCCAGTGAAAGCAGCCCTGTTTAGGTTAGTGAGGAAGGCGGAGCATTTCTTACTCCCTATTTCCTTTGGGATTTGATTATATATTTAGCCAATTTTTCGCTCGCCCATACCTTCGGGTGTATTGCGAAACACCTGGAGGCTCCAAAGATAGATTTTTCTGTTTCTGGTTGAAGATCTTGTTGAGTTTTGGGGGAGATTTATCGGTATCGCTTCCTACCATGCCATTACTCTGACATCACCCCAAAATGGACTTTAAAACAAAGACTATAGTTAGAGATAAAGAAGGTCACTACATAATGATAAAGGGAGCAATTCAATAGGAAGATAAAACAGGTATAAATATCTATGCACCTAATATAGAAGCATCTAAATATATAAAACAGACTTTCATGGACTTAAAGGGTGAGATCAACAGCAATACTATAATAGTAGGGGATTTCAATACCCCACTAACATCACTAGATAGATCCTCAAGAAAGAAAATTAACAAAGAAACAGCAGACTTAAAGGACATACTATATCAACTAGATTTAATAGATATCTTCAGAACCATTCATCCTAAAGCAGCAGAATATACATTCTTTTCAAGTGATCATGGTACATTCTCTAGAATAGACCACATGTTAGGGCACAAAAGCGGTCTCAACAAATTTAAGAAGATTGAAATCATATTGAGCACATTCTCTGATCACAATGGCATGAAACTAGAAATCAACCACAACAGAAAAACTGAAAAATACTCAAACTCTTGGAAACTAAATAGGATGTTATTAAATAATGAATGGGTAAACAATGAGATCCAAGAAGAAATTTAAAAATTCCTAGAAACGAACAATAATGAGCATACATCAACTCAAAATTGATGGGACACAGCAAAAGAAGTCCTGAGAGGAACGTTCATAGCATTACAAGCATACCTCAAGAAGCTAGAAAGAGAGTGACATCATGAAAATGGTGCCGTGAGCAGCGCGTCCGACAGATCTCCCCAAAATCTCAACAAATTTATCAACTAGAAACAGAAAAATTTATCCTCGGAGCATTCCGGAGTTCCACACACACACTGAAAGCAAAAGGACTGTTGCCGAGGAGGGAGTACACCTGTGGTGAGTCAACCCACACGTGCAGCTGCCTGCCCACACTCGGGGACGGCAGCCTGGGCACTGGCGGCCGCCCAAGCATACCCTGAGAAACCGCGCGCGTGCCCCGTGCCGCGGTCCCCGGCCACTGGCGTGCGGAGAAACCCCGCGCGCGCCCCGTACTGCGGTCCCCGTCCAGTGGCGTGCTGAGAAACCGCGTGCGCGCCCCGTGCCGTGGTCCCCGGCCACTGGCGTGCTGAGAAACCGCGCGTGCACGTGCCCTGAGCTGCGGTCCAGGAGGGGAGCCAAGGCTGTCTTTCCTAGTCAGGAGATTCTGTCCGTGGGCGGGGCACGTCACCCAGCCATTCAAGCTAACAATCAAGCGCTGGGGGAGGGGTGCGCAGGCAGCCTGAAATACTTTCTGGAGCACAGCTGCGGATCCAATCACTGAAATTAGCTTAACCCACGAAATCTATGCACCCACGGGGCTCTAAATGATAAGATCTCTCCCAGTTCAGCGATCCAAGACAAGAGGCGTGATATTTTTCAGTGCCTTTCGCTAAAGGGGCAGGGGCAACTTCTGATTGACAGAGCCTCCATATTCAGGGATATACCTAACAAGAGGGACTTGGCAGATATTAAGATCCATAAAGCAAACAGCGACTAGTGCTTCTTCTTCCCAGCCAAAACAGGCTACCAAGTGTGGAAAGCCTGGGTTGAGTGGTCCAACTGAATGATAGGCGCTGAACAGTCACCTTGACAACAATTGACTCCCAGCCCCACCTGATTACGCTGGAGGCTCTGACTGCCAGAGCCTTACCCAGAGCCTTGCGCTGAGTGAGGATAGAGTGGGGATTTCCCAGCTCTTTGAACCTCTTACTCCCAAGACAGAAGCAGTGGCAGCCTCATAGCTGGATCACCAGGCTGCTAATTCAGGAAGGGGAGACTAGGAAAGAGACTCCAGGAAAGCAAACTCTCTCATTGTTGGACTCTGCAAACGCCAACAAGCCTTGACTACCAGTGAGACTAAAGCCAATTATATGACATTGCCACAGAATCCCATCAACTGCAAATTCCTACCTAAGAGTGACAGAGGGGCAGAACCTGGGGTACAGAGTCACCAACCAGGAAGAGGGAGAGAAAAGAAAAAAGGAAGAAGTTAACCTCTCAAAATCAAGAAAAATCCACAGACTTTATAACTTGTTCCACTAATTCTATGTTGTTGTTGTTTCTTTCTTCTATCTTATTGCCTTTATTATTTCTATTTCTTCCACCTCGGTCCTTTTACTCTCTGCCCATCTTATGCTACCCTTTTCTTGAACTACACTACCCATGAGTGTTACATTTTATTTCTTTTCTTCATCCTAACTCTCCTTTAGGGTTACACTCCAAAACCCTTAACTCTCACTCTCTCCCCTTTTGTGTTTTTTTTCCTTTCCTTTTTTTCTTCCTTCGTTTCTCTCTTACTCTTATTTTTTCCTTTCTATTCATTTCTTCTTTTCTCCTTTTACTTTTCCTCCCATTTAAGCCTCAATCACGAACAAATTATTTAATTTGGGACTCAAGTTTTTGTGGGGGTTTTTTTGTTGTTCTTTTTTTTCTTCTTCTGCTTTTGTTCTTGGTTTTCCTTTATTTGTTTGTTTTTGTGGCATTTTGGGCACTTTTTACATTGCTTTTTAAATCACTAGCATTCCTCCCAACCCAAAGTCTCCATTGTATTTAGTCTTTGCTCCACTTAATACAACAGATTTTTACTTATTATTTTTATTTTTTTCTTCTTTATTGTTTTTTCTCTCCTTTTTTCTGTTTCCCTCTCATCCCTATCATATCTCTTAGTCGACCATCACTTACAAGCAAATCATTTTATGCTTGTCTAAGATTTTCTCCCTTTTTTTTTTTTGTATTTAGTAGGTCCCTACTCCCTTTTTTGCCCCTTGAACTCTTCACCCCAAATCAGGCCCTCCATTATAGGCAGTTTTTGTTCCATTCAGCATAATATAATTCACAGGTCATCACGATATTTCCCTAAGGAGGTGAGAGGAGGGGAAGAGAAGAAAGAAAAAAGGGGGAAATAATAAATTATTACTTTTTTTTTTTGTGGAGTGTTTTCCTTTTTTCTTTTTTTTTCCTTTTTATTTTTTATTAATTCTAATTAACACTATCATCAAGACCACCTTCAGATGCCAATAAGAAAAAGGAAAGCGAACATTATGGATACAAAAGACAGAGAGGTAACACAAATAGATTTGGAAAAATCTATGGAGAAAAGATTTAACATATTGGAAGCCTTGGAGCCAAATGACAGAGAATTTAAAATAGAAATCTTAAAAATACTCAGAGATATACAAGAAAACACAGAAAGGCAATTTAGGGAAATCAGAAAACAACTCAATGATCACAAAGAATATATTACCAAGGAAATTGAAACTATAAAAACAAATCAAACAGAAATGAAAAACTCAATTCAAGAGCTGAAAAACGAGGTAACAAGCTTAGCTAATAGAACAGCCCAGATAGAAGACAGGATCAGTGAAATAGAAGACAAGCAACTTGAGGCACAACAGAGAGAAGAAGAAAGATACTCAAAAATAATAAAAAACGAGAAAGCCCTACAGGAATTGTCTGACTCTATCAGAAAGAATCACATAAGAATAATAGGTATATCAGAGGGGGAAGAGAAAGAAAATGGATTGGAAAATATACTCAAACAAATAATAGATGAGAACTTCCCAAGCCTGTGGAAAGAATTAAAGCCTCAAATTCAAGAAGCAAACAGAACACCAAGTTTTCTTAACCACAACAAACCCACTCCAAGGCACATCATAATGAAGATGACACAAACCAATGACAAAGAAAAAATTCTCAAGGCAGCCAGGGAAAAGAAGAATACAACATATAAAGGAAGGCCTATTAGATTATCACCAGATTTCTCAGCAGAAACTCTACAAGCTAGAAGAGAATGGACCCCAATATTAAAGCCCTGAAGGAGAGGAACTTTCAGCCAAGAATACTATACCCATCAAAGCTATCCTTCAAGTACGAAGGAGATATAAAAATATTCACAAATACAGAAAAGATGAGAGAATTTATCATCAGAAAGCCCCCACTCCAGGAAATACTAGAGGGTTTTCCAACCAGATTCAAAGAACAAAAGAAAACATAACCACAAGTAACAGCTCCACCAAGAAAACAATAAAACCAAAGTTAAACTGTGACAACAAAAGAAAAAAAAAAGGGGAGAGAGGATGAAGATTAACAGTAGCAAAGGACGCAGAAATACTCACAAGAAAGGGTACTACAATGAATATGGTAGGTACCCTTTTCATTACTTAATGGTAACCACCCTTGAAAAAACCACCACAAAAACACTTGACTTAAAAAAGGTAGCAACAGAGGAAAGAAGTATGGAATACAAACAAACAAAAACAAACGATAGAAAAACAAAAGAGAAGAATCAAACAAGATATAAAACTAACAGAAAGCAATTTATAAAATGGCAGTAGGGAACCCACAAGTAGGGGCACAGAGAAAACTAGATAGAGGGTGACAGAGGACAATCTGACTCTGGGCGAGGGGTATGCAACATAATTTAATGACAAGATAACCTAGACATGTTTTCTTTGAATATATGTACCCTGAATTATTAATGTCATCTCATTAACATTAATAAAAATTTATTTAAAAAAAAGAAGCTAGAAAGATCTCAAATAAACAACTTGACCCTACATCTAAAAGAACCAGAGAAAGAACAGCAAGTAATGCCCAGAGCTAGTAAAAGGAAGGAAATAATAAAGATCAGAGCAGAAATAAATGACATAGATGCTAAAGAAACAATTCAGAGGATCAATGAAACGAGGAGCTGTTTCTTTGAAAAGGTAAACAGGATCAATGAACCTTTAACCAGACTCACCAAGAAAAAAGAGAGAGGACCCAAATAAATAAAATTGGAAACAAGAGTGGAGAAATAACAACTGACACAACAGAAATACAAAATATTGTGAGAAAATGCTATCAAGAACTGTACGCCAAAAAACTAGACAACCTAGATAAAATGAACAAATTCCTTGAAACATATAATCTTCCAAAAATTAATCTGGAAGAATCAGAAAACCTAAACAGACCAATTGCAACAAATGAGATTGAAACAGTTATCAAAAAACTCCCAACAAAGAAAAGTCCTAGACCTGATGGCTTCACAAGTGAATTCTACCAAATATTCAAAGAAGAACTAACTCCTATCCTTCTCAAGCTATTTTAAAAAATTCAAGAGGAACACTTTCAAGCTCTTTTTATGAGGCAAGCATAATTCTGATTCCAAAACTAGGCAAAGACAACACAAAGAAAGAAAATTATAGGCCAATACCCCTGATGAATTTAAATGCTAAAATCTTCAACAAAATATTAGCAAACCGGATTCAGCAATTTGTGAAAAAAAATCATACACCATGATCAAGTGGGATTTATTCTTGGGAGGCAAGCCTTGTACAATGTTACAAATCAATCATTGTGATTCATCACATAAACAAAAGAAGGAGAAAATCCACATGATAATTTCAATAGATGCAGAGAAGCATTTGATAAAATCCAGCACTCATTCATGTTCAAAATTCTCAGCAAAGTGGAAATACAAGGAAAATACCTCAACATGATAAGGCCATCCATGAGAAACCCACATCCAACATCATACTCAATGGGCAAAAATTAAAAGCAATGCCCTTAAGATCAGGAACAAGGAGGGGTGTTTCCTTTTACCATTCTTATTCAACATAGTTCTGGAAGTTCTAGCGACGGCAATCAGACAAAAAAAAAATAATAAAAAAATAAAAGGCATCCAAATTGGAAAAGAAGAAGTAAAACTATCATTATTTGCAGATGATCTGATACTGTATTTAGAAAACCCTAAAGTCATAGTCAATAAACTACTAGACCTGGTAAATAAATTCAGCAAGGTGGTAGGATATAAAATTAATACTCAGAAATCAGAGGCATTTTTATACACTAACAATGAACTGTCAGAAAGAGAAATTAAGGAAGCAATCCCCTTTACCTTTGCAACCAAAAAAATAAAATACCCAGGAATAAATTTAACCAGGGATATTAAAGACTTGTACTCAGAAAATTATAAAACATTGATAAAAGAAATCAGGGAAGATACAAACAAGTGGAAGCATATTCCATGCTCAGGATTAAGAAGAATAAACATCATTAAAATGTCTATATTACCCAAAGCAATTTATAAATTCAATGCAATACTGATTAAAATACCAATGACTTACTTCAAAGATATAGAACATATATTCCAAAAATTTATATGGAACCAAAAGAGAACACATATAGCCTCAGCAATCTTGAAAAGTAAGAATAAAGTGGGAGGTATCACACTTCCAGATATCAAGTTATATTATAAGGCCATTACACTCAAAACAGCCTGATACTGACATAAGAACAGGCATATAGACCAATGGAACAGAACTGAGAACCCAGAAATAAACCCACACTTTTTTGGACAACTGATATTTGACAAAGGAGGTAAGAGCATACATTGGAATAAAGACAGCCTCTTTAACAAATGATGTTGGGAAAATTGGACAGCTACCTGCTAAAAAATGTAACTAGACCACCAATTTACACCATTTACAAAAATAAACTCAAAATGGATAAAAGACTTAAATGTAAGCCATAAAACCATTAGCACCTTAGAAGAAAACATAGGCAGTAAGCTCTCTGACATCTCTCACAGCAATATATTTGCCGATTTGTCTCCACAGGCAAGTGAAATAAAAGACAGGATAAACAAATGGGACTTTATCAAACTAAAAAGCTTCTGCACAGCTAAAGACAATAAGAACAAAATAAAAAGACAAACCATACAATGGGAGAACATATTTGACAATGCATCTGATAAGGGGTTAATAACAAAAATTTATAAAAACTTAAAACCAGGAGATCAAAAAAACCAATCCAAAAATGAGCAAAAGAAATGAATAGACACTTCTCCAAAGAGGACATACAGATGGTCAATAGGCAGATGAAAAAATGCTCAACATCACTAATCATTAGAGAAATGCAAATTAAAACCACAATGAGATATCACCTCACACCAGTCAGAATGGCGCTCATCAACAAAACAACACAGAATAAGTGCTGGCGAGGATGTGCAGAAAAGGGAACCCTCCTGCACTGCTGGTGGGAATACAGACTGGAGCAACCACTGTGGAAAACGGTATGGAGATTCCTCAAGAAATTAAAAATCGAACTGTCTTTTGACCCAGCTATCCCACTGTTAGGAATATACCCCAAGAACACCATAGCACTGTTTGAAAAGAAGAAATGCACCCCCATGTTTATGGCAGTATTGTTCACAATAGCGAAGATCTGGATACAGCCCAAGTGTCCGTCAGTTGACGAGTGGATTAAAATGCTTTGGTACATGTATATACTATGGAATACTACTCAGCCATAAGAAATGATGATATCAGATCATTTACAACAACATGGATGGACCTTGATAACATTATACTGAGCAAATAAGTAAATCAGAAAAAACTAAGAACTATATGATTCTATACATAGGTGCAACATAAAAATGAGACTCAGAGACATGGACAAGAGTATACGGGTTACAGGGTGGGGGGGAGGAGAGGAGAGAGGAGGTTGGGGGATGGGAGGGGCACAAAGAAAACCTGTTAGAATGTGATGGAAGACAATTGGACTTTGGGTGATGGGAATGCAGCATAATCAAATGTCAAAATAACCTAGAGATATTTTCTCTGAACATATGTACCCTGATTTATCTATGTTGCCCCATTAAAATTAATCAAAAAAAGAGGAAGATAGCTTTAAAAAATAAAACGGCAATAAACAACTTCATATCAATAATAACTTTAAATGTAAATGGTTTAAAAGATCCAATCAAAAGACATTGGGTAGCTGTGTGAATAAAAAATCAGGTCCCATACATATGCTGTCTACAAGAGACACACCTCAAAAGAAAAGATACTCATAGTCTAAAGGTAAAAAGATACAAAAAATAATATTTCATGCAAATGGAAATCAAAAGCTGGGGTAGCAATACTTATATCAGACAAAATGGACTTTAAAACAAATACTATACTAAAAGATAAAGAAAGTCACTACATAATGATAAAGGGAGCAATTCAACAGGAAGATATAACCATCATAAATACCTACTCACCTAGTATAGGAGTACCTCAATATATAAAGCAGACTTTGATGGATATAAAGGGTGAAATCAACAGCAATACTATAATAGTAGGGGATTTCAATACCCCACTAACATCATTAGATAGATCCTCAAGAATGAAAATTAACAAAGAAACAGCAGACTTAAATAACACACTAGATCAACATGATTTAACAGATATCTTCAGAACCTTTCACCCTAAAGCAGCAGAATATACATTCTTTTCAAGTGCATATGGTGCATTTTCTGGGATAGACCACATGTTAGGGAACAAAAGCAGTCGCAACAAATTTAAAAAGACTGAAATTATATCAAGCATTTTCTCTGATCACAATGGTATGAAACTAGAAATCAATCACAACAGAAAAACTAAAAAATAATTAAACACATGGAAACTATATAGCATGTTATTAAATAATGAATGGGTTAACAATGAGATCAAAGAAGAAATGAAACACTTCCTAGAAAAGAATGATAATGAGCATACATCAACTCAAAAGTTATGGAACATAGCGAAAGCAGTACTGAGAGAGAAGTTCCTACCACTCCAGGCATACCTTGAAAAGGTAGAAAAAGCTCAAATAAACAACCTAACCCTGCATATAAAGGAACTAGAAAAAGAACAGCAAGTAAAACCCAGAGGTAGTAAAAGAAAGAAAATAATAAAGATCGAAGCGGAAATTAATGACATAGAGGCTAAAGAAACAATATAGAGGATCGATGAAACCAAGAGCTGGTTCTTTGAAAGGGTAAACAAGATCGATGAACCTTTAATCAGACTCACCAAGATAAAAAGAGAGAGGACTTCAAATAAATAAAATTAGAATGAGAGTGGAGAAATAACTGACACTACAGAAATACGAAATATTGTAATAAAATACTATGAAGAACTGTATGCTCAAAAATTAGACAACCTAGGTGAAATGGACAAATTCCTTGAAACATATAATCTTTCAAAAAATCAATCTGGAAGAATCAGAAACTCTAAAGAGACCAATTACAACAAATATGATCGAAATAGTTATCAAAAAACTCCCAACAAACAATAGCCCTGGGCCAGATGGCTTCACAGGAGAATTCTACCAAATATTCAAAGAATATTCTTCTCAAGCTATTTCAAAAAATTCAAGAGGAATTAAGACTTCCAACCTCCTTTTATGAGGCGGGCATAATTCTGATTCCAAAACCAGACAAAGACAACACAAAGAAAGAAAATTATAGGCCAATATTCCTGATGAATTTAGATGCTAAAATCCTAAACAAAATTTTAGCAAACCAGATCCAGCAATACATGAAAAACATCATACATCATGATCACGTGAGATTTATTCCAGAGAGACAAGGCTTTTAAAATATTTGCAAATCAATCAATGTGATTCATCACATAAACAAAAGGAAGGAGAAAAACCACATATTAATTTCAATAGATGCAGAAAAAGCATTTGATAAAATCCAGCACTCATTTATGATCAAAACTCTCAGCAAAGTGGGAATACAAAGAACATTCCTCAACATGATAAAGGCCATCTATGACAAACCCACAGCCAACATCATACTCAATGGGCAAAAATTAAAAGCAATCCCCTTTAGATCAGGAACAAGGCAGGGGTGTCCCCTTTCACCACTCTTATTCAACATAGATCTGAAAGTCCTAGCCACAGCAATCAGACAAGAAAAAGAAATAAAAGGCATCCAATCTGGAAAATAAGAAGTAAAACTATCATTATTTGCAGGTTATATGATACTGTATATATAAAACCCTAAAGTCTCAGTCAAAAAAACTACTCGACTTGATAAATGAATTTCATAGGGTGGCAGGGTATAAAATTAATACATAGAAATCAGAGGCATTTTTATATACCAATAATGAACTGTCAGAAAAAAAAAATTAAGGAAACAATCCCCTTCACTATTGCAACGAAAAAAGTAAATACCTAGGAATAAATTTAACCAATGAGGTTAAAGACTTTTACCCGAAAATTATAAAACATTGGTAAAAGAAATCAAGGAAGATACAAAGAAGTGGAAGACTATACCTTGGTCATGGATAGGAAGAATAAACATCATTAAAATGCTATATTACCCGAAGCAATTTATAAAGTCAATTCAATACCAGTTAAAATACCAATGACATACTTCAAAAATATAGAACACATGTTCCAAAAATTTATATGGAACCAAAAATGAACACGAATAGTTTCAGCAATCTTGAAAAAGAAGAATAAAGTGGGAGGTATCAAACTTCCTGATATCAAGTTATACCACACGGCCATTGTACTCAAAACAGCTTAGTACTGGCATAAGAATAGGCATATAGATGAATGGAACAGAACAGAGAACCCAGAAATAAATTCACACCTTTACGGACTTTTGGTATTTGACAAAGGAGGTAAGAGCATACATGGCGTAAAGCCTCTTTAACAAATGATGTTGGGAAAACTGGACATCTACCTGCAAAAAAATGAAACTAGATCACCAACTTACACCATTCACAAAAATAAACTGTAAATGGATAAAAGACTTAAATGTAGGTCATGAAACCATCAGCATCTTAGAAGAAACATAGGCAGTAAGCTCATGACATCTCTCGCAGCAATATATTTGCTGATTTATCTCCATGGACAAGTGAAATAAAAGACAGGATAAACAAATGAGACTATTTGTTTTTGCACAGCTAAAGACAATATGAACAGAATAAAAAGAAAAACCACACAATGGAAGAACATATTCGATAACATGTCTGATACGAGGTTAATAACCAAAATTTATAAAGAACTTATAAAATTCAATACCAGAAAGATAAACAATCCAATCAAAAAAATGGGCAAAAGAAATGAATAGACCAGGGGTTGGCAACATTTTTGGCTGAGATAGCCATGAACGCCACATATTTTAAAATGTAATTCCATGAGAGCCATACAAGGACCTCTGTACATTATACATTATCCAATTAAAATTCTATGTTTTCCCGGAAGACAGCTGTGATTGGCTCCAGCCACCCACAACCATGAACATGAGCGGTAGGAAATGAATGGATTGTAATACATGAGAATGTTTTATATTTTTAACGTTATTATTTTTTTAATTAAAGATTGGTCTGCGAGCCATCAAAAGAGCCACATCTGGCTCATGAGCCATAGATTCCCAACCCCTGGCATAGACACTTCTCCAAAGAGGACATACAGATGGCCAATAGGCAGATGAAAAAAATGCTCAACAACACTAATAATTAGAGAAATGCTAATTAAAACCACAATGAGATACCCCTCACACCAGTCAGAATGGCGCTTATTAACAAAACAGCGTATATTAGGTGCTGGCGAGGATGTTCGGAGAAAAGGGAACCCTCCTGCACTGCTGGTGGGAATGCAGACTGGCGCAGCCACTGTGGAAAACAGTATGGAGACTCCTCAAAAAATTAAAAATGGAACTGGCGTTTGACCCAGCCATCCCACTTTTAGGAATATATTCCAAGAACACCATATCACTGATTCAAAAGAAGAAATGCGCCCCCATGTTTATGGCAGCATTGTTCACAATAGCGAAGATCTGGAAACACTCTTATTACATGTCAGTGGATGAATGGATTAAAAAGTTTTGGTACATATATACAATGGAATACTATGGGACCGTGAAAAAGAAGAAAATATTAACTTTTGCAACAACATGGATGGACCTGGAAACTATTATGTTAAGTGAAATAAGTCAGGCAGAGAAAGAAAAATATCATATGACCTCACTCGTTTGAGGAATCCAAAAAACAATGGAACTGAGGAACGGAATTGAGACAGATGAGGGATCAAAGGGTCCAGAGCGAAAGCGGACAGAGGGAAAGGGGATGAGAGGATGGGATAAACTTGAAAGGAAGGGGGGGAGGGCGCTGTTGCAAGGGAGCAAGGTAGATGTTGAGGGGAATACAGGGGAGGGGAGATGCATTCGGGGCGAAACTAGAATCTGTGTAAACACAATAAATTAAATTACAAAAAACAAAGGAAAAACAAAAACAGAAAAAGAAGACCTAGCTTGTCTTTCGGATCAAAAATTAATATAAGATACTGTCTTATTTTTGGGGAAATACGGTACTAGCATGTAATTTTTTCATAGACTAAAAAAATATGGCAAAATGTTGGGCAAGTTAGAGTTAAAAAACAAACAATTACTTTGAAAAAAAAAGTATTTATAGAGCTTCTCATCCCACCATTGTGAACGTTGTCTCTCTTATGTGTTCTTCAGTTTTATTATAATATTAATCACTATCATTTGTTTATTGAGGGTGTACTGTACACCTTGACACATTATTTCTTTCAAAGTCTATAGTTTTTAATAGTCCAAGTATACAAAATATTGACGTTCCTCTGACATGCTGGTTTGAAAGAGTATGAACTGCATTTTTTAAAAATAATTGAGTCCATTTTTATTAAAAACTAAGATTAAAGTGAGGCATATTCAATTAGATCATTGAATGTTATTTCACAGGGTGAGTTGGCATATTCTGTTGAAGTTTTCCACGTGCAGTCCAGGGAACTTCCTGAATAAGAATAACTAAGGCGTCTGCTTAAAAAGCAGATGTCTGACCTCTACTCCAGACTAATTCTTTTTTTTTTTTTTTTTTTTTTTTATTTTTCTGAAGCTAGAAATGGGGAGAGACAGTCAGACAGACTCCCGCATGTGCCCGACCGGGATCCACCCGGCACGCCCACCAGGGGCGATGCTCTGCCCACCAGGGGGCGATGCTCTGCCCCTCCGGGGTGTCGCTCTGCCACGACCAGAGCCATTCTAGCGCCTGGGGCAGAGGCCAAGGAGCCATTCCCAGCGCCCGGGCCATCTTTGCTCCAATGGAGCCTTGGCTGCGGGAGGGGAAGAGAGAGACAGAGAGGAAGGGGGGGTGGAGAAGCAAATGGGCGCTTCTCCTATGTGCCCTAGCCGGGAATCGAGCCCGGGTCCCCCGCACACCAGGCCGATGCTCTACCGCTGAGCCAAACGGCCAGGGCCCAGACTAATTCTAATGCGAAGAGACTAGTGAAATTATTCGCCTAATGCTCTGGGCTAAATTAATGTAGTGCAAGCTTGGCTAATGCAGACTTCAAGTAAACTTTACTGAGTAATAACTTGTCAAAACTAAGTGGTATAGGTTTTCTCTATACCACTGGTGCTTGGGACTGAAGGTATATAAAAGAACAAGACTTGCTCCTTTAAATCCTGAAGGTCTATACTGTTTTTGAGATTTACCTGGTAGAAGAAAGACTGTTGCCTAGAGACTTCATGTATACTCTAAGTTTATATTAAATTTAGAAAAAGTATGTACACTGAGAGTACATGGAGGGACAAGGCATAATTCCACAAATAGCCCCCTTTATTAGAGGGAAGAGCGGGATTAAGAGAATGTGTACATCCTATGTACTTGGAGTCCTGTGTTTTCATGTCCTCCTCCTCTCTATATAGGTGCCACTGTTGCCTTTCTACTAATAAAAATAACAATGATTGGCTCTAGATAAGGGTAGGATAGGAAAGATTCATCTCTGAACACCTTCGATGGCTTTATAAACTTAGTATTCTTTATTAAATAAATATTAAATGGATGTTTACCACATGCCAAGATGCTTTGTTAGGAATTCTGACTTCTCCTTCATTTCCATATATGTATTTTTTCCTTCAAAAATATTGACTGAAAATAGAATAAAAATATAATGGGTTTAGTGTTTACTTACTGTGAAATTACATCTGAATCAAAATATAATGGGTTTAGTGTTTACTTATTGTTGTAATTACATCTGACTTTTAACAACTCTTCAACTGTTTTTACAGGCATCATCCAAAATTTATTAGTTATAAACTTACTGTGAAAATGATATCTGATCTATAGGGATACTTTTCTTGATCTGGGGATATCATGTAAAAGTAAGCAAAATGATATGAAAACAATTTAAAGACATTGGGAATGGCATTTAATTGCTAATGCAAAAGGTCCATTTCTACTTATTAAATAGTTATTATTCCTTCATTATCATATTTGAACATTTTTTCCAAGCATTAGGATAGACCTGAGTTGGGAATATTTGCAGCCCCAAATCCCTGTTCCCTCTTCCCTCTGCACTCACCTGATTCCTGCTCTTCCTAGTCCTGACTCAAGCATCAGGAAACAACAGATGTCAGATTGCACCTGCACCCGATGTGCAATTGTCCATGGCCTCACTCTTAGAGGGAGCTGTTAGTAGAGGACATGGCACCATAAAACCAGCCTGGCATCTATTTTTTTTTCTATATTTCCACCCATAGAAACTTTCTAATATGTAGACTCTTCATTGATTTGAGACACTTTTTTTTTTTTTTTTGGCAAAAGGGCCATTTTAAAAATTATGTTTAATCTGCTCTCTGATTAAACTTTCACTGGATAACGAGTTGATCAACTTAAACATAAGACATTGCTGAAGGATTAGGGTATGAGCACTCCGGTAACTATGGCCGTAGGGGAACGCTGTGGACATGGCTTGGCGAGGACAGTTACACAGATTACTAGGAGCATGGCCCCCCTTTCCTTTTAAATTCTGTATCATAGAGCAAATTCTATTTCTATCTGGTATTGAGAAACTTCTTATAGTTTTACAATGATCGTGGGAGCCCCACTCAGACATAGTGGTGCTGAGATAATGAGTTTATGCATGATTTTTTTTAGCATGATTATTTTAAGCTAGATTTGCATATATCTGGGAACTAATTTTGAAGTTTGCACTAATACAAAAATAAGTAATAAAAAAAGGAGAAAAGAATTCTGGCATTCATATTTAAGCACTTGCCAAGTTCTGTAATATAAACAGGAATACTTACATTAAAGCTGCAAAGCCAGTGTTATGATCCCCCCATTTCCTTCTGGAACAGGAAACTGTGGTTTTGATTGTTAGGTCAAGGGCCCAAAGTTACATGCTAGTAACTGGTACAGCTTAGATTCTGACCTGGCCAGCTCCACAGTCATCCTAGCCAAAAAAAAAAGGTAGTGAAATGATTCGTTTTACCTGTTTCTATTGCTTAGTACATACTGGCTATAATTGCTAATGACTGGTTGCCTGAGGGTTCTTTACCATTGTGTGTCAGATTTTAAGGTGTGTCCAATTTCACAACTCTAGGATAACTTGCAACACTAAGTATTCTCATTCCATTAAGCTTCCTCAGCACTTTGTATCTTTCTTTATGACCCCACAGTATGTGGGTTAGTTGTCTGTTCTGGTCTCATCCACCTTCTGCCCCCCTCCTCTTTGAGTTCTCTGAACCCTCTGGCCTACAGCGAGGGGCTTTCTCAGAAAGATGTTTGTGAATGTGCTGAATCGGCCCCTCCAGGTTGCTCATGGTCCGAGTATGCTAGAACTCGGTTAGTATTCACACTCCATGTATTCTCTATCTTGCTGTCAACTGAGATTGTTTTTTTTTTGGGGGGGGTCATTTTTAGCAGATTTAAAGAAAACCTCCAATTCAAATGCTGCTAAATCCAGTCTCCCGAAATCTGGACTTCGTCCTCCCGGCTACTCGCGTCTCCCGGCAGCCAAGTTGGCTGCATTTGGCTTTGTGCGGAGCTCCAGTGTGTCCTCGATGTCCAGCACCCAGTCGGTGGACAGCGCACAGGCAGAGCAGAGCAGGCTGGCCAACCGTAAGTGGGGCAGTGGCGGGGCCTGTGGGAATGCAGCTACTGTATCATGAAACACATTAGATATTAAATAATAGTGGAAAAATCATTTTAGTAACCTATGATTGCCTCCATGGTGCCAGAGCACTGGACTGGATATCTGAAAGTTAATTCCAGGAAAGCACAGCTGAGCTTCTTCAAGTCGGTGCCCAGAAAGAAGGTCCCCATTACCCGTTATGACTGCAGTCCAGCCCTGCTTCCTGTGACTTACATTGTAAGCTATATTTTAAAGCATGAATTAATAGCCTCAGAGCAAGTGACAGCAGCCAGTGTCCCTAAAGAAGATCCTGAGGCTGTTCCATTTGGCTAAGCTTTTCATGGCCAAACCCCATCTCAGCCTCATCAACTTCAAAGCTATTGTTATTGGATTTGAAGCCATGACATCTCAGATGTTGGTTAGTGAGAATCCACCTGAGGACCAGGACAGTTTTAGAGGTTTTTGTGTGGAAAGCTGTTTTGAAGGGATTATAGTAGTTAAATCAAATTGGAGGAGAGAGAAGAGGAGGGAGGGGGAAAGAGTGGGGAGGGAGAAGGGGAGAGGGATATCGAGCTGGAGAAGAGTGATTAAGGATGATATTGATTTTATAATATTTTTTTCCCCAATTTTCTTTCTCTGAGCTTGTTCTTTCTCCATCTGGAGTTTACAGAGGTGATGTGTGGAATATTTGTACATATACAGTTCTAAGTTTGGGTTTACCTGGTTATTCCTGGAAGTAATGCATTACATTTTCCTTAATCTTGATGTATATTGGTAAGCAGTTTCTAAGAGGTTCCTTGCTCACTTGGTTTCCTGAACGTGCTGTGGCTCTGACCTACTTTCCCATTGGATTTGTTTTAGGAATACCATTGTAGTTAGGGACTGCATCACGCACAGGAGCAGTCTCAAAATCAGAAATGTGAACATAATAAGGAACTATTTGCAAACGTATAACTTGTATTTTTAGATATGCATATCCATAACAATCTGAAGATTTTAAAATACAGAACCAACTCCTTGTCATTTTTAGTAGTAAAATTTCCAATGGCATATTTCTCTTTTTAGAGGAAGCATGAAGGAAAAATATCTCATAGTATATCTTTCTAAGGAAGAAGTGAAGGTTTTGAATCCTTAAAAAGGAAAAAATTAACATCAAGGTGAATTGAGCTATGTCCCCATGGTATCAGCTTTTGCTAAGGGAGAGCTGACAGGTGTAGACAGAAGAACGCCAGGTGTGTTTAGGACATTTCCAGTCATGTCTGCTTCAAAGAACACTAGAGAGGCCCCCCCGTGAGCCTCCAGGGTTATATGCCAGAAAACAATAACTCCTAGTTTAAAGGCTTCATATTAAAAGCAATATTTAATACTGCTATTCAGAATTTTTTATTTAAAAAATAGTATGTTAGGTTTATTTTTAATTACTTGCCATTTAACTGTATCTAAATTTGTACTTCACCAGTAAATCACAGAAAAATTTTGTATGTATTTTAATTGATATCTTAGAACCATTAACCATTATTCTGAAAGCTGTTGTTACATTTAATATCAAGAAAAATTTTGTTTCTGTTCTTTAATGGAGAGATGATGCTTTAGTGACAAGGATTAAGTAAAATATGAAGCTCTTAAAAGACCAGAATGTCCTTCAATGATATCCTAGGAACAGAGCTATGTTGGTTTAGCACATAGAAACAGCTAACATGGTATCAGTTGGTTTCTTTTTCTTCTTGGAATGTGATTCTTTCCTCAGACACTACCCTCCCATTGTATTCATTTTAGGAATACCTGTAATTCGAGGTTGCACCTGACACAGAAGGTCTCGCAAGATCTGAAACATGATTATCAAAAGGAACTATGTGTAAATGTGCAACTCATATTTTTAGATACTCATGCGCCTGTAAACAGTAGGAACCGTGTCCATGGTAACTGTGGAATGATATATTTGGGAGCTATTTAAGTAACTCATTGTAAAGTCTTTAGTGTTTCCTGGCTTGGCTGTGACACTTCTGTGCTGTATTCATGACTTCTGAGGGGCAGATGATGAGTGTCAGGAGGGGAGGCACCGGACACCCGAGACATGGGTCCAGCAGGTCTGTGCAGAATCCATCCCCTGCCTGGGCTCGGGCTCTGTGCCCTCAGTGCTGCCCCACTGGGCAAAGGCTTCTTATGTCAGGGGCCCTTCCATCTCTTTCTACCTTTTCCACAAGGTTTGGCAAGTGGAGCAGACACAGGGAGGTGGATTATTTTTGGAGGTCCTTTGCACCCAAAGATGTGTTAGTGTCCATTTTCTCGCTGAGCCAATGGAAATCAGAGTGGCTCTTGGGTCCTGGCTCGGCTCTATTTGCTTCTTACAGAAGCCACACAGGGTGAAGACACATGTGTGAGTTAAAGCCTTTTCTTTCTATTAGTGAAGGAATTTAGGGCTGGAGTTGCCTGGAGAGGCCCCTCAGGCCCAGCCCACATTACCCCTCCACCCCCTGGTGTCATCAGCTAGGGCTGTGAGTGTGTGAGCTCTGAGTGGTGGGGAGTGGCATCCGGTGAAGAAGCTGGCTCTGGGCTGCTCACCAGGTGAGTTCCTGCTGCGTCTCTGTAGTCCCTACTAGTGGCTCAGGTCCGCGGGTGAGCACGGAAGCTTTGTCGTCACTGTGCTGTGGGGGACTGTCCTCACACCCCCCTGCGCTCCTTGGTGGTTCACCATGTGAGGCTATGAGGCAGGCCCTTGTAGCGCTTCAAATAAAATTTGAAATTATACTAGTTTGCCTTGGCCAACAGAGGTTGCCAGTTTGATTCCCCCATCAGGGCACATATAGGAATGGATTGATGTTTCTGTCTCTCTCTCTCAAATCAATAAAATAAACATTTTTTAAATAATTTTATTTTTAATGGGGCGACATCACTAAATCAGGATACATATATTCAAAGATAACAACTCCAGGTTATCTTGTCATTCATTTATGTTGCATACCCATCACCCAGAGTCAGATTGTCCTCTGTCACCTTCTATCTAGTTTTCTTTGTGCCCCTCCCCCTCCCCCTTTCCCTCTCCTTCTCCTCCCTCCCCCTGTAACCACCACACTCTTATCAATGTCTCTTAGTTTCACTTTTATGTCCCACCTACGTATGGAATAAATGCAGTTCCTGGTTTTTTCTGATTTACTTATTTCACTTCGTATAATGTTATCAAGATCCCACCATTTTGCTGTAAGTGATCCGATGTCATCATTTCTTATGACTGAGTAATATTCCATAGTGTATATGTGCCACATCTTCTTTACCCAGTCATCTTAAAATAAACATTTTAAAAATCAAATCAAAACTACAGTAGTTAGTAACCCACAGCTTTTTTAAGATTGAAATTGATCAGGGAAAAAAGTAATTCTCTAACTTGAAACTTAAATTTAAATTTGAAATCATAGTATTTGAGCAGGTCTGACTTAGAATGTAGTTCATAATCATTTTATAGTTTTCAGAGAAGAAAAAAAATCTTCCATATGTGCTTTAGGTAATGGAAACTTAGAGAAAAACAATTACTGTAGAATTTACTGAAGGTAACATACCATAGACTAAAGTATATCCAGCTGTCAAATTGATCAGTAGTTAGGTATAGACTTGATTTTCCTAGGGGATAAGTAGGTATAATTTAAAGTTAAAACTTTTGAGGGTGTTTGTGTGAAGTGGAGAGGAGGAAAACTTAGGATCTCGTGAGTTAATCATTAATTAAAATATATCATGTTACCCAGGGATAGAATTATTTATGTAGAGGATCATATCTCGTTGTATATTCTGTATAGCAGCTACCCCACAGTGTGCTCAGAAGCAGGAAGTATCAGAAAAGAATATGAAGATGACGTTTGCAGTTGTCCTTTCCAATTTCTCCTCAGCTTCCTCTCTTTTTAAATACCATCATGTATTGGGTGAGCTAAGGCCAGAAATGACAAGACAAACAATATGGAAGGAGAAACTTGCCCATTCCCTAAAAATAAGGTTTATTTTCCCCTTGTTTCTTCTTTTTGTGCAAGAAGTAGTAGAATGGGAAAGTAGGGATATAGCTGAGGCATTGTTGGACAGGGAGGCTGACATTTATATGAATAACCATGATACAGGATGTATGTGCCCACATCCTTAAAAATGATATAGGCCTGACCTGTGGTGGCGCAGTGGATAAAGCGTCAACCTGGAAATGCTGAGGTCGCCGGTTCGAAACCCTGCGCTTGCCTGGTCAAGGCACATATGGGAGTTGATGCTTCCAGCTCCTCCCCCCTGTCTCTCTCTCTCCTCTCTCTCTACCTCTCTCTCTCCTCTCTAAAATGAATAAATAAAATTAAAAAAAAAAAAAAAATGATATAAAGTAGAACAGAATTCATGAGTTGGGATGGAAGGTTACTGTCTGATTAGGGTGATAGAAGACTTGTAAGCTGAGCAGTATTTTGTGAGGTAGAGATGGGCTCTAGGAGATCTTTGGTGGGCGAGAGAGGTACATTCAGAAACCTGAATTTTTTTTTAAATTTTAATGGAGTGACATTGATCAATCAGGGTACATAGGTTCAGAGAAAACATCTCCAGGTTATTTTGACATTTGATTATGTTGCATACCCATCACCCAAAGTCAAATTGTCTTCTGTCACCTTCTATCTGGTTTTCTTTGTGCCAATACCATGCTGTTTTCATTATTGTTGGTCTATAATATAATTTGAAGAAAGGTATTGTAATGGCCCCAGCTTCGTTCTTTTTCCTTAGGATTGCTCTGGCTATTCGGGGTTTTTTATAGTTCTATATAAACCTCATGATTTTTTGTTCCATTTCTTTAAAAAATGACATTGGAATTTTTATGGGAATTGCATTAAATTTGTATATTGCTTTGGGTAATATAGTCATTTTGACTATATTTATTCTTCCTATCCAAGAACAAGGAATATTTTTCCATTTCATTGTATCTTTTTCGATTTCCCTTAACAATGTTTTGTAGTTTTCATTATTATAGGTCCTTTACATTCTTTGTTATGTTTATTTCTAACTATTTTATTTTATTTTTTTGTTGCAACCATGAAGGGGATTATTTTTTTGAGCTCATTTTCTGATGTTTCATTGTCGGCATATAGGAAAGTTTGGTGCGTATATATTAAGAAGTGTTATGTCTTCTTGATTCAATGTCCCCTTTATCATTATGAAATGACCGTTTTTGTCTCTGATTACCTAGCCATCTTGTAGTCAGCATTGTTAGATAGCGTATTGTTACACCTGCTTTTTTGGGGTATTTGCTTGGAGTATTGTTTTCCAACCTTTCACTTTGAATTTGTTTTTATCCTTGTAGCTTAGATGTGTTTCTTATAGGCAGCATACAGTTGGACTTTCTTTTTTAATCCATTTTGCTACTCTGTGTCTTTTTATTGGTGAGTTTGATCCATTTACGTTTGGTGTAATTATTGACATTGAGGGTTTCCTATTGCCATTTTATATATTGCTTTCTGATAGTTTTGTATCTCGTTTGGTTCTTCTCTTTTATTTTTCTATCATTTGTTTTTGTTTGGTTGTAATCCATACTTTTTTTCTCTGTTACTTCTTTTTTTTTAAGCTATGTACTTCTGTGTTGGTTTTTTCAGGGGTGGTTACCATTAAGTAATGGAAAGCACACATATTATGTTCATTGTAGTACAATTTTTGGAATGTAACACTCATAAAAAAAAAGAATGGAAAATGTAACACCTATGGATAATAAAGTTCAAAATAAAAAGAAAAGAATAAAATGAAAAGAGGATAAAATGACCAAGGTGGAAGAGAAAAAAATAGTAAATACAAGAAAATAATGGACAAAGTTATAAAGACTGTAGATTTTTCCTGGTTTTGAGAGGTTATCTTATTCCTTTTCCTTTCTTTTCTCTCTTTTTGGCTGGTGGTGCTGTGTACCCCAGGTTCTGCCCCTGTGGTACTCTTAGACTGAGATTTGCAGTTGATATGTTGCTATGGCAATGGCATAAACTAAGCCTCAGTCCCGTAGGCAGGGCTTGTCAGTGTTTGCAGGCTCTGACAATGGGAGAGTCCGTTTTCCCTGAGCCTCTTCCTAAATCTCTCCTTCCTGAACCAGCAGCCTGGGAATCCAGCTGTGAAGTTGCCCTAGCCACTGCCTGGAGAGTGAGAGGCTCTAGGAGCTGCCAAATCCACCCTCTATCCTCACTCAAAGCAGGGTTTTAGGTAAGGCTTTGCCAGCCAGCGCCGCCAGCATAATCAGGCAGGGCTGGGAGCCAGTTGTTCTCTAGGTGTCTTTCTATGAGCCTCCAGGCGTGTCCTGTATGCCTCAGCACTCTGCGGGTCTACTCTCCCCTGGCTTTTTGCACTTTGTAACCTGTATCAGCTGGCAGGAAGATGCCCCAGTCACTGCCTGCAGAGGAAGAGGTCCTAAAAGCTGCCAAGTCCCTCCTCCAGGTTCATTCAAAGCACAGCTCTGTGTATGAAAGCTTTGTCAACGAGAGCCACCAGCTCAAGCAGGCAGGGGAGTGAGCTGATTTCTGGTTCTAGTTAAATTTGCCACAGTGCTCCATGGGTTTGCTCTCCACAGGCTTCTCCCTTGTTGGGAAATCTACAGCCCAGCCCGCCCAGCTTCCTCAGTGTTCTTTGAGATCTGTTCCATGGGACTGTACTTTTTAACCTGTGTCGGCTGGCTGGAAGTTGCCCCTGCCACTGCCTGCAGAGCAAGAGGCCCTGAGAACTATTAAGTCCCTCCTCTTGGCCCCCTTAAATCTCAGGCCTGAGAAAGAAGGCTTTGTCAGCCAGAGCCGCCAGTGTAAACCTGCCTGGCAGTGAGCAGACTGTGGATTAGGCTTCTTTCAGCACTCAGTGGATCTGCTCTCCAGAGGCTGTCTGTACGCCCTTCCCCCCACCACTTTCACAGTTCTCTTTCCCAGGAATGTGCTTTGTTTGCCTGTATGGCTGGCGGAGGCACAGTGCCCGTAGGAAAGCCGGCTCTCCGTGCATTTCCCGCACGCTGCCGTTCAGGGCACTGGGATTATACAGAGACTCTGGTCACAGCCCATGCAGAGGGCCACTGGCTGACAGTTTCCAACCCAGCCCCTCCATCTGGGAATGCGGGCACCCACACCCAAAGCACCAGGTGGACCCACTTGCACACTGCTCGTGCTTGCTGACCTGGAGACCAGGAGACCGGGAGCAAACAAGGCACCTTCTCGCCCACCTCTGCTGGGGTCTGCCGCTGGCGTTAGCTCCGTATGGGCTGAGCCATGGGCACACTCTCTTCTCGGCTTGAACGTCTCTGCCCTAGCCCAGCTTTTTCCACGCCCCCAGCCCTCCCTTCCTCTGTGTTCCAAGTGAAAGCAGCCCTTGCTCAGGTCAGTGAGGAAAACGGAATACTCTGTTCTCTGTCTTATTCCCTTCAGAGTGGATTATATATTCAGCCACCTTTTCACCCTGTCGTACCTTTGTTTGATGTATGTATATTTCAGATGCTCCTGTGATTGTTTTTCTGTCTCTAGTTGTTAAATTTGTTGAAATTTCAGGGAGAGGTTTTGGGAGCACCCCTCACAGCATCATTTCTCTGATGTCACCTCTTTTTTTTTTTTTAACCTCCTAAATCTAAGAGGTAGATTTCTGGTGCAGCCACCAGTTCATCAGAGCATTGCCTGTCTCCTGACCACTGAAGGCCATGGGTTTGGGCTCCCAAGGTTTGTTCTTAGAACGCATCTATTTCAGTTCTTTGGTGTTCACTCTGGTCATCTTATCCACAGACTCCGCTCTTAGAATTACAGATATAATGTTGAATCCATATTTCTGGCCCCAACCTCGCTCTAGAACTACTCACCTATCTTTCAAATGACCTTCCAAATCTCTTCAGCTGGGTGACTCAGGCTACCTCAAACTGAGCATTTCCCTTTCAATGAATCTTTTACTATCTTTTACAAACCAATGCCTCCTCTCCAAGTTGCTCTATTTCTTCATAATATCATGATCTCCTGGTTGCTGAGGCTGAACATTTTAGTCAGTTTTATCTGTTACCTTCCTTTGATTTCTTTTGTATTCAGTAATCAAATCTGATCAGTTCTTTTCCCTCCCCCCTTCACCCTGTCCTCTTTCTCCTTTCCTCATTATCATAGTACCTCTCACCTAAACTATTCCCTGTATGTCTCCACTTTTCTAATCTATAAGGCACTTGATCCTAGATTAGTTTCCCTTTGGCCCTGTGTGATTGCTTCATGGTGTCCCTGTCACTGCTTCTGCTTGCTGGGTGTTCCAGGTCCTCCATGACCAGCCCAGCTCTCTTTTCACCTTCCGTATGCATCATCCTCTCACATGTACACTCAACTAGCCAACCAGAGTTATTCCCATTTTTCTCTGAGGGATTTATGCTTTCCTACCTTAGGGTCTTGGTGTGAACCACTCATCTCTGCAATGCTGTCTCCTCCTCCAAAATCTCTCTATGGATTATGTCATTTTCAAGTGCAATTTAAATACCACTTCTTCCAAAATCCCTTCTTTCATCTTTGAACCTGAAATGATCTTTTCTCTGGGAACTTCGATGGCCCCTTGCTTTCCGCACTGTTGTGAAATCTCACACACCATCTCATTGCCATTATTGGTTCCCATGTCCTGTCTTCCCTATGGGTTGTGAGCTCTTGAGGATAGGAGCTATGTCTCAATTTTAGTGTCTCTCATACTATCCCACAGGGCCTTCATGGTGGTCGAATTTTAAGAGACATTCTCTCCCAATAGAAACAGTCTCTCTTAGGTGGATATGGAGCAAGAGTGACCTGGGAGTAACCTGGGAAGCTTTTGCAAGTATTTTGTGCTGGGAACACATTTTCAGTTCATTAAGACATTCACAAGCCTTGGTAGTTGATGAAGTTTATTGTTGTGTTTTTCATAATTTTCTAGAGTCTCTGAAATGTTTCTTCCATTGATTGTGGTGTGCCTACAGATAATTTATGCAAGTTGAGCAGAAAAAATATAGGTCATGAGTGTATTTATATTCAGAGATAAATTATCATGTAGACAAGCCTCATAGTTTCAGAAATGTATAATAACCTTATATCTCCTTGCATATAGTTAGCCATTTTAAAATAATTGGACTACTGTTGGAGCTTTTATGAGAGTATTTCAAAGTTTCCAAATTAGGTATCTCAACCTGAAGAGATTAGATAGTCTCAGTAAATTCTAGAGTTTTTATTTCTTGTTTTATTACTTAACATAAATAAGTAAATATATATATATTTTTAAATTATTAAATAGGATTTTGGATCTGGGGAAATAATATGAACTGGAAAATCAGTAGCCTTTCTGGAAAGTTAATCAGTGAAAATTAAGGTTCATATGAAAGCCTTCTTGCAATGTTAACTTTAGCATTTATGCTCATGAGTATTATAAAATACACTTACATACATAACATGTTTGGCTTTCTGTATTGGACATGCATTCTAAATAAGGTCAGAGTTGACAAGAAGTATTATTAATAACTTCTACCAAAATAGCCATTAACCTATCTCATGTTCCATTGGCAAAGAGGAAGTCATTTTTTATTCATGGAAAAAGAACTGGGAGGGACCTGTGAGGTCAGATTTCAGAGAAGCTACTGCCTATTTCAGACAAAGCCTCATTGGCATCTTTGTACATTCTCTTTCAAAGTACTCAGACAGCAATCATGCCTGTTCAGAGATGACATTAGAGTATAAATGTATTTTGTTTTGTTTTGAAGAAAGTTGACCATTTATGGTTGTAAGTAAGATCAACTGTAGTTTGGGGGTAATGTTTTTTAAAGTATTTTTACTTTAAAAATATTTTTTTAGAAAAAAAATTTTAAATATTGATTTATATTTCTTAGATATTTTTATCTAGTTGGACTGCCTCATTTTTCTTGGCTGTCTTGTTTTACAAAGATCAGATTGCCCATTTTGCCATCCCCTGTCCTAAACACTTAAGCCTCT
This sequence comes from Saccopteryx bilineata, assembly GCF_036850765.1. Lineage (NCBI taxonomy): Eukaryota > Metazoa > Chordata > Mammalia > Chiroptera > Emballonuridae > Saccopteryx > Saccopteryx bilineata. Next base: position 188,515,208 of record NC_089491.1, on the reverse strand, counting down.
CTTACTAGGTAAGAATGGAGCTCAGTGCTGGCAAGGTTGTGACCAGAACCCTCTGGTCCTCGCCTTGTGAAGTTAGAATCCGGTGGGGACGTGGGAGTGCGCAAGTATGCAGGGGGTGTTTAGTGTGATGGTGTCTGAAGACTACACAGCATTTGGTGGGCAGGTGGGGGAGGAGGAACATGAAGGGGAAGCCTCTAACCTTCCTGATGGGGGTGTGCAAAGACTGCGTGACCCTTGGCTCCTCCCCTGGCTGTCTCAGCACTATAGCATTTTATCTTTGTATCTAATTATTCTCCACTGGTTTTAGGTAATGACAGTGTTCTGGATTTGCTGTAAAATGTCCAACCAAGAAATAAAACATATTAAAAAAAAAACTAATAACAAAACAAAAATAGCAATGAGAAAAACATGATAAAAGATAAGTAAATTTTGGATAATCCTTGAAACTGGATGATAAAACTGTGAGAGTTCACTGTACCACTTACTTCACTTTTTTGTATGTTTGAAAGTTTCTAAAAAAAGAAGGTTAAAATCTCATCTTTTCTTTGTATTGGCTTCCATTTCTTGAGAGATGACATAGTATGGTGATGAGAGACGTGGTGTATGGCAATTGACCACCTGGCTTTGCATGCTGCCTCTGCGACTTATCAGCTTCATGACTCTGAGCAAGTTAATTCTTAAACTCTCTGTGCCTTTGCTGCTCCACTATAAAATAATAATTTTAATAAAAATAAATAAAGTGCAAAAGACCACCATAGAATTGATGGGAATGTTAAGTGGAATTAATAAATGCAAAATGCTTACCCCAGAGCCTTGACCAATAATAATAGTAATGTTTTAATGGCCATTTCCACCCGTTGGCCAAGTGCACAAAGTTATATGTTGAGAGGGATTTAAAAGCTCAGTTGGAGCAATGGCTGCAGAGAGTAACTGTGTCTGGCATGAGGTAAGGAGAGTGGCAGTGATGACAATATCTGAGCCAGGGAGATGACAGTCATTCCATTTCTAAAGTGGTATAATCACCTCTCTTGTGTATGGTAGATAACTCTCTGAGCATTAAATGAAATTATGAATCCTTGAGACAGGCAGTTCTAGAAGTTGATCAGTTGTTTTTCATGGGAATCTTACTTTTTGAGCTATCAGCTTGTGATTGTTTGGATATTTATAAAATACAGGCAAGGAAAGCCATGTTTTGATTTATCCATCTAAAAGGGCTCTGCCATGTCCTTAGCATGTTATCTTTTAAGAAAATACACTCAGTTGGGTTCCCTTTAAATGAAAGATATTTATGCAACGTGACTAATGCATACTACATTAATCTATGCTGATGGCATTTCAAACCTCTGCTCAAAATAGAAACTGAGAGTTGGGTCTGCTTTTATTTCTGTGCCTTTCTAATGCCTGTAGAAAATAAATGGGAACGTTTGATTTTGTATTGTATAAAGGGCTTCACATAGCTTCTTGCTTTGCCAGTACAATTCCATTGTACTGGGGGTTTACTTTGTCAAGTATCTCAGTCCTATTTGGGTGGGTGGGGGGGAGGAAGAGAAGGGTGAGAACAAAAAATAAACTTCTGATTCTCCCTGGAAATGAGGAAATCAAACACGTGTCACTGATGAGTTTAAATATCTATTTCCCTGGAATCTGTAATTATATAATTTAATTTATTTTTTTAAAAAAATAGAATCATTTTCACTGAATTATGCTGTGAATTTTTCCAATTATTTTCACACATTCACTTCTTGTTTCTTCTCTCTTTGCTTCCTTCACACACATTTACAAGGGAGAACATAGTCCTTCTGAGGACTAGTCATTGCCTGTAAGTAAAAATGTTCTTTTTATTGCTTAAATAGCACCTAGTTTATCCACCTCGACTCAAATATGTGGGGAAAACCATTAAAAATAACCCTGTCAGCCTGGCCTGTGGTGGTGCAGTGGATAAAGCATCAACCTGGAAATGCTGAGGTCGCCGGTTCGAAACCCTGCACTTGCCTGGTCAAGGCACATATGGGAGTTGATGCTTCCTGCTCCTCCCCCCTTCTCTCTCTCTGTCTCTCTCTCCTCTCTCTCCCTCTCTCTCTCCTCTCTAAAAAGGAATAAATAAAATTAAAAAAAAATAACCCTGTCCTTCAAAAGTTTTATAAGTGCCAGATTCTGGCATGTTCTAGCTCACATAAGATCTCTAATGAAGAAAGGATACCTCAAACTACGGGAAAGTTGTTAAGATAAGAAATATGCCACACTTGCATGCATATTTTGCATCAAAATCAGCATTTATGGTAATAGAACAATTTGGGGGAAAGTCGATTAACCTCACTGGTTTCAGATTTTTATTATACAGTTGGGAGAGATTGAATTCAATGAAGTAATGGCCACTTTGGGCTCTCAAAAGCTCGAGTCCTGTCATTTTATTCTATAAAAATTTTGGAGAATTTATGGTTCTTTATGTTAATAATTATAAGTGTATTTGAGAAAAAGTTATTATGGTAATGGTGAGCAAAGTTGGAGAAGAGAGAGTGACAGAGAGAGTCTGGTTCTGCCAAATTTAGGAATACTTCCTTTCTGGCCAGACCTTCCTTTTGTTATTTTTTCTGTCATATGAGATGGAAATTTCAGAATACTAATAGCCAGAGAGCAGCTCAAAGGTTTAATTGCCCTGCCTTTTCCCATAAAATAAGGAGCTTGGAGATTCTTAGTAGTCACTTTCTTGCTCCTGCACCTGCCTAATGCTGAGCATCTTGGCTTTTTGGCCCAGGACTAGAGTAGAGATAGGTGGTGCGGACAGGAAAAGAGGCAGGGGAATGTTTTCATACCTTCTGTTACTTTTACTTAGCAGAAATGATAGGTCAGAGGTAACAGTCCTATCACAGCTCCAATGCCACTTGGGACAACAGAGAAAGAATAGTAAAAAGCAATCAATCACAACTTCTAGCTCATACTAACTTCTTAAAGGAACTTTGACAAGAGGACACACTTTCTTGTGTCTGTGACATGCACACGCTGTCTTATGGATAGGTTCATAAAGATCCCTGCAGTGTCTCCCTTCATGTGGAAGGCAGGGGTCACACATTGGCAATTCCTTTTGCTTTCAGTGAGAAGGAAAATACATTTCATGGTGATGCCAAATAGTCCTTAATAGGCAACCATAACAGGCAGCAGTTGGGAGGACAGTGTTCATAGAAGCCTGAAATAGGGATGGCAGTGGGGATGGAAAGAAGGCACCAAATGTGACTGAGTCAGAACTGACAGGTTAAGAGCACCTGAGCAGGAGGTGGTGGTGGTGGGGTGACAGGAAGGACAAGAGTGTCACTCACAAAATGGTGGGCTCTGGAGGAGGAGTGGGTTTGAAGGGCTCTGTTATGTTGTTTGCAGAAACCTTTCACAGAAATACATCCAGCAGACTTACAGAAATACTAGACTAAAATTAAGGAGAGCAGCCATCGAAAATAAATGATGTTTGAAACTATGACTGGAAACTAGGGAAGTGCAACTAGGGTGAGATTGGAAGGGGGATGTGGACAGATTCTGCAGGATATGTCTCTCTGGATCCAGAGTGGGGGGCACAGCCAGGGAAGGGGTGGTCAGCAAGAAGGGTGGAGCCAGCAAAGCCAAGAGGGGCAAGATTGCTGGAAAAGAGGTAGACAGAGCTCTCTATGCTGCAGAGGTTAAGAGAGTCGGAAACTGAGAAAAACGGGTCTACAGACTGTGATTAGGACATCACTGGTAACTCTGAATCTAGCTTGAACAAAATGTCTGAGGGCAGAAATCAGGTTACAAGGGAGCACAGAGAGTGAAAATGGCGAACACCAATGAGTGTTGAGAACCTTGGTGAAGGAAAGACCCAGGGTAGCTGGGGAGAGGAGAAGGGTAAGCAGTGAAGGGGAGGCTGAAGGGAAGAAGAAAGCAAGTGAGGAGGGTGGGTAGGGCTCTTCCTGGAGCAGGCAAGAGGGGATGATATGAAATACCAGGTTAGGGGAGCCCTAAAGTCAGAGAGAACAGGATGAAGGGTGAGTAGAGAGAAATGTTGGGCAAAAGGAGAGCTCCAAGGAGATCACGTCAGGTAGCAGCTTCATTTGTCCCAGGGAATGGAAATGCAGGGTTTGGCAGAGCTAACGTAATGGCATTGAGATTTTGTAAAGTAAAAGGCATTTAATGCTTACCTGGAGCAAGGCAATGAGTCAGTGGGAGGTAAATGGGACTTAGGGAGCTCCATGCTGCTCGAGGCTGGAGAGCATGATTTCACACTGAACATCATCAGCCAAACATGAGGACTGCCTCTAGTGAACATGGTAGAGCCCCTTCTCTCATTTATAGTCCCTATTGTTCTGTAAATTAGTGCAATTCTAATCCTAGAGCAAATATGGAATGTTTCTCAGGAATTTTGAGTCAACAACTATTTAGAAACAACTCCATGCATGTGGAGGTGCTGGTGACAAGGTATGGAGGGCCCGAGGCCCCACGGCCTGACCCGTCCCTGGCCTGCCTGCCTGCCTGCTGTACCAGCAGCGCCTATGGAATTCCGTGGAGCACAGTTGGAAATCACTGCCTTTATAGCAAGTTAATCTAGTTGGCTCAAGACACGGAGACAGAATTCACTACTGTAGTCAAAAGAATAAAATTCTCTTCTAAAATTTGAATTCCTAATTGTTACTGCCAGAAAAGACATTTTTTCACTTACTAACTTAATAAGGCTCTTGCGTGTCTGTGAGCATCTCTGTGCAACAGAACTCTCTGTGACAATGAAATATACTGTATCTGTGCTCTTGGTACTGTAGCCATTGTGGCCATTTAACAACTTAAATGTGGCTAGTGTAACTGAGGACTGAATTATAAATTTGGTTAATTGCAATGATTTTAAATAACCACATAGCCATAATACCTAGTGGCTACATCATTGGACAACACAATTCTAGATTATATTATTTGTTTAGATTTTCTAAAGGATATAACATTACTTCTTATCATAACATCTTTAAGGTTTATATGACAGGCATTCATTTCCTCATTCATGGGCGACATCCCACAGGAGTCTCTGCAAGTCTCAGGCTCCTGGGTTGACAGCACAGAACTAATAAAGACCTCATGTTTGATCCCTTTAACGTGCTGCATGGGGGGGGGCTAGGGAGTCTTTTTTTTTTTTTTTTTTTTTAATAAATTTTTATTAATGGTAATGGGATGACATTAATAAATCAGGGTACATATATTCAAAGAAAACATGTCTACGTTATTTTGTCATCAAATTATGTTGCACACCCATCGCCCAAAGTCAGATTGTCCTCCGTCACCCTCTATCTAGTTCTCTGTGCCCCTCCCCCTCCCCCTAACTCTCTCCCTCCCTCCCTCCCATGACCTCCCTCCCCCCCCACCCTTGGTAACCACCACACTCTTGTCCATGTCTCTTAGTCTCATTTTTATGTTCCACCAATGTATGGAATCATGTATTTCTTGTTTTTTTCTGATTTGCTTATTTCACTCCTTATAATGTTATCAAGATCCCACCATTTTGCTGTAAATGATCTGATGTCATCATTTCTTATGGCTGAGTAGTATTCCATAGTGTATATGTGCCACATCTTCTTTATCCAGTCTTCTATTGAAGGGCTTTTTGGTTGTTTCCATGTCTTGGCCACTGTGAACAGTGCTGCAATGAACATGGGGCTACATGTGTCTTCGCGTATCAATGTTTCTGAGGTTTTGGGGTATATACCCAGTAGAGGGATTGCTGGGTCATAAGGTAGTTCTATTTGCAGTTTTTTGAGGAACCACCATACTTTCCTCCATAATGGTTGTACTACTTTACAGTCCCACCAACAGTGAATGAGGGTTCCTTTTTCTCCACAGCCTCTCCAACATTTGCTATTACCCGTCTTGTTGATAATAGCTAATCTAACAGGAGTGAGGTGGTATCTCATTGTAGTTTTGATTTGCATTTCTCTAATAACTAATGAAGCTGAGCATCTTTTCATATATCTGTTGGCCATTTGTATCTCTTCCTGGGAGAAGTGTCTGTTCATGTCCTCTTCCCATTTTTTTATTGGATTGTTTATTTGTTTGTTGTTGAGTTTTATGAGTTCTTTGTAAATTTTGGATATTAGGCCCTTATCTGAGCTGTCGTTTGAAAATATCAGTTCCCATATAGTTGGCTGTCTGTTTATTTTGATATCAGTTTCTCTTGCTGAGCAAAAACTTTTAATTCTGATGTAGTCCCATTCATTTATCTTTGCCTTCACTTCTCTTGCCATTGGAGTCACGTTCATAAAATGTTCTTTAAAACCCAGGTCCATGATTTTAGTACCTATGTCTTCTTCTATGTACTTTATTGTTTCAGGTCTTATATTTAGGTCTTTGATCCATTTTGAATTAATTTTAGTACACGGGGACAGGCTGTAGTCGAGTTTCATTCTTTTGCATGTGGCTTTCCAGTTTTCCCAACACCATTTGTTGAAGAGGCTTTCTTTTCTCCATTGTGTGTTGTTGGCCCCTTTATCAAAGATTATTTGACCATATATATGTGGTTTTATTTCTGGGCTTTCTATTCTGTTCCATTGGTCTGAGTGTCTATTTTTTTGCCAATACCATGCTGTTTTGATTATCGTGGCCCTATAATATAGTTTAAAGTCAGGTATTGTAATGCCCCCAGCTTCATTCTTTTTCCTTAGGATTGTTTTGGCTATTCGGGGTTTTTTATAGTTCCATATAAATCTGATGATTTTTTGTTCCATTTCTTTAAAAAATCTCATAGGGATTTTGATGGGAATTGCATTAAATTTGTATATTGCTTTGGGTAATATGGCCATTTTGATTATATTTATTCTTCCTATCCAGGAACAAGGAATATTTTTCCATCTCATTGTATCTTTTTCGATTTCCCTTAACAATGCTTTGTAATTTTCATTATATAGGTCCTTTATGTTCTTTGTTATGTTTATTCCTAGGTATTTTATTTTTTTTGTTGCAATCGTGAAGGGGATTATTTTTTTGAGTTCGTTTTCTAATATTTCATTGTTGGCATATAGAAAGGCTATGGACTTTTGTATGTTAATTTTGTATCCTGCGACCTTACTGTATTGGTTTATTGTTTCTAATAATCTTTTTGTGGAGTCCTTCGGGTTTTCGATGTATAGGATCATATCATCAGCAAAAAGTGATAGCTTTACTTCTTCTTTTCCGATATGGATGCCTTTTATTTCTTTGTCTTGTCTGATTGCTCTGGCCAGAACTTCTAGCACCACGTTGAATAAGAGTGGAGAGAGTGGACAACCCTGTCTTGTTCCTGATTTAAGGCAGAAAGTCCTCAGTTTTATGCCGTTTAATAGGATGTTGGCTGATGGTTTATCATATATGGCCTTTATCATGTTGAGATATTTTCCTTCTATACCCATTTTGTTGAGAGTCTTAAACATAAAATTGTGTTGTATTTTATCAAAAGCCTTTTCTGCATCTATTGATAAGATCATGTGGTTTTTGTTCTTTGTTTTGTTGATATGGTGTATTACATTAACCGTTTTGCGTATGTTGAACCATCCTTGAGATTCTGGGATGAATCCCACTTGATCATGATGTATTATTTTTTTAATATGTTGTTGTATTCGGTTTGCCAGTATTTTGTTTAGTATTTTAGCATCTGTATTCATTAGAGATATTGGTCTGTAGTTTTCTTTCTTTGTGCCATCCTTGCCAGGTTTTGGTATGAGGGTTATGTTGGCTTCATAAAATGTGTTTGGAAGTATTGCTTCTTCTTCAATTTTTTGGAAGACTTTGAGTAGAATAGGAACCAAGTCTTCTTTGAATGTTTGATAGAATTCACTAGTATAACCATCTGGGCCTGGACTTTTATTTTTGGGGAGGTTTTTAATAGTTTTTTCTATTTCCTCCCTGCTGATTGGTCTGTTTAGGCTTTCTGCTTCTTCATGACTCAGTCTAGGAAGGTTGTATTGTTCTAGGAATTTATCCATTTCTTCTAGATTGTTGTATTTGGTGGCATATAATTTTTCATAGTATTCTACAATAATTCTTTGTATTTCTATGATGTCTGTGGTGATCTCTCCTCTTTCATTTTGGATTTTATTTATTTGAGTCCTGTGTCTTTTTTCCTTGGTGAGTCTTGCTAAGGGTTTGTCAATTTTGTTGATCTTTTCAAAGAACCAGCTCCTTGTTTTATTGATTTTTTCTATAGTTTTTCTGTTCTCTATTTCATTTATTTCTGCTCTGATTTTTATTATCTCCTTTCTTCGGCTGGTTTTGGGTTGTCTTTGTTCTTCTTTTTCTAGTTCCTTAAGGTGTGAAGTTAAGTGGTTTACTTCGGCTCTCTCTTGTTTGTTCATATAGGCCTGAAGTGATATGAACTTTCCTCTTATTACTGCTTTTGCTGCGTCCCAGAGATTCTGATATGTCGTATTTTCATTTTCATTTGTCTGTATATATCTTTTGATTTCTGCACTTATTTCTTCTTTGACCCATTCATTTTTTAGAAGTATGTTGTTTAGTTTCCACATTTTTGTGGGTTTTTCCCCCTCTTTTTTGCAGTTGAATTCTAGTTTCAAGGCTTTATGATCAGAAAATATGCTTGGTACAATTTCAATTTTTCTAAATTTGCTGATATTGTCTTTGTGGCCCAACATATGGTCAATTCTTGAGAATGTTCCATGTACACTAGAGAAAAATGTATACTCTGTCGCTTTGGGATGAAGTGTCCTGTAGATGTCTATCATATCCAGGTGTTCTAGTATTTCGTTTAAGGCCACTATATCTTTATTGATTCTCTGTTTGGATGACCAATCTAGAGCCGTCAGCGGTGTATTGAGGTCTCCAAGTATGATTGTATTTTTGTTAGTTTTTGTTTTAAGATCAATAAGTAGCTGTCTTATATATTTTGGTGCTCCTTGGTTTGGTGCATATATATTAAGGATTGTTATGTCTTCTTGATTCAACTTCCCCTTAATCATTATGAAATGACCATTTTTGTCTCTGAGTACTTTTTCTGTCTTGTAGTCAGCATTATTAGATATGAGTATTGCTACACCTGCTTTTTTTTGGGTGTTGTTTGCTTGGAGTATTGTTTTCCAGCCTTTCACTTTGAATTTGTTTTTATCCTTGTTGCTTAGATGTGTTTCTTGTAGGCAGCATATAGTTGGATTTTCTTTTTTAATCCATTCTGCTACTCTGTGTCTTTTTATTGGTAAGTTTAATCCATTTACATTTAGTGTAATTATTGATACTTGTGGGTTCCCTACTGCCATTTTATAAATTGCTTTCTGTTAGTTTTATATCTAGTTTGATTCTTCTCTTTTGTTTTTCTATCATTTGTTTTTGTTTGTTTGTGTTCCATACTTCTTTCCTTTGTTGCTACCTTTTTTAAGTCAAGTGTTTTTGTTGTGGTTTTTTTAAGGGTGGTTACCATTAAGTAATGAAAAGGGTACCTACCATATTCATTGTAGTACCCTATCTTATAAGTATTTCTGCACTTCATCATCCTTTGCTACTGTTAATCTCCATCCTCTCCCCCCTTTTTTTCCTTTGTTGTCACAGTTTAAGTTTGGTTTTATTGTGTTCTTGGTGGAGCTGTTACTTGTGGTGTTGTTTTCTTTTGTTCTTTGAATCTGCTTGGAAAACCCCCCTTAGTATTTCCTGGAGTGGGGGCTTTCTGTTGATAAATTCTCTCATCTTTTCTGTATTTGTGAATGTTTTTATATCTCCTTCATACTTTAAGGATAGCTTTGATGGGTATAGTATTCTTGGCTGAAAGTTCCTCTCTTTCAGGGCTTTAAATATTGGGGTCCACTCTCTTCTAGCTTGTAGAGTTTCTGCTGAGAAATCTGATGATAATCTAATAGGCCTTCCTTTATATGTTGTACTCTTCTTTTCCCTGGCTGCCTTGAGAATTTTTTCTTTGTCATTGGTTTGTGTCATCTTTATTATGATGTGCCTTGGAGTGGGTTTGTTGGGGTTAAGAAAACTTGGTGTTCTGTTTGCTTCTTGAATTTGAGGCTTTAGTTCCTTCCACAGGCTTGGGAAGTTCTCGTCTATTATTTGTTTGAGTATATTCTCCATTCCATTTTCTTTCTCTTCTCCCTCTGATATACCTATTATTCTTATGTTATTCTTTCTGATGGAGTCAGACAATTCCTGTAGAGCTTTCTCATTTTTTATTATTTTTGAGTCTCTTTCTTCTTCTCTCTGTTTTGCCTCAAGTTGTTTGTCTTCTATTCCACTAATCCTATCTTCAATCTGGGCTGTTCTGTTAGCTAAGCTTGTTACCTCGTTTTTCAGCTCGTGAATTGAGTTTTTCATTTCTGTTTGATTTGTTTTTATAGTTTCAATTTCCTTGGTAATATATTCTTTGTGTTCATTGAGTTGTTTTCTGATCTCCCTATATTGCCTTTCTGTGTTTTCTTGTATATTTCTGAGTATTTTTAAGATTTCTATTTTAAATTCTCTGTCATTTAGCTCCAAGGCTTCCAATATGTTAAGTCTTTTCTCCATAGATTTTTCCACATCTATTTGTGTTACCTCTCTTTCTTTTGTATCCATAATATTCGATTTCCTCTTTCTTATCGGCATCTCAGGGTAGTCTTATTGATAGCACTAATTAGAATTAATAAAGAGTAAAAAGAAAAAAAAAAAAAAAAAGAAAAAAAAAAAAGGGTTAAACACCCCACAAAAAAAAACAGTAATAATTTATTATTTCCCCCTTTTTTTCTCTCTTCTCTTTTCCTCCTCTCCCCTCCTCAGGGAAATATCGTGCCTATAATGGAGGGCCTGATTTGGGGTGAAGAGTTCAAAGGGCAAAAAAAGGGAGTAGGGACCTACTAAATGCAAAAAAAAAAAAAAAAAAAAGGAAGAAAATCTTAGACAAGCATAAGATGATTTGCTTGTAAGTGATGGTCAACTAAGAGATATAATGAGAGGGATAAGAGGGAACCAGAAAAAAGGACCAGAAAAGAATAATAAAGAAGATAAATAAAAATAATAAGTAAAAATCTGTTGTATTAAGTGGAGCGAAGACTAAATACAATGGAGACCTTGGGTTGGGAGGACCCAAAATGCCACAAAAATAAACAAACAAGAGAAAAAAAAATAAAAACAAAAGCAAAAAAGAGAAATAAATCCAAAAAAAAGCCTTAAGTCCCAAATTAACTAATTTGTTCGTGATTGAGGATTATATGGGAGGAAAGTAAAATGAGAAAAGAAAAAACGAATAGAAAGGAAAAAATAAGAAAAAGAGAAATACGAAGGAAGAAATAAAATAGGAGGAGAAAAAAACAAAATAAAGCAAGACAAAAAAAAAACAAAAGAAGAGAGAGTGAGAGTTAAGTGTTTTGGAGTATAACCTTAAAGGAGGGTGAGGATGAAGAAGAAAAATAAAATGCAACACTCATGGGTAGTGTAGTTCAAGAAAGGGGAAGCATAAGATGGGAAGAGAATAGAAGGACCGAGGTGGAGGAAATAAAGGCAAAAAGATAGAAGAAACAAACAACAACAACAACAACAACAAAAAATTAGTGGATCAAGTTGTAAAGTCTGTGGGTTTTTCTTGATTTTGAGAGGTTAACTTCTTCCTTTTTCTTTTCTCTCCCTCTTCCTAGTCGGTGCCTCTGTACCCCAGGCTCTGCCCCTGTGTCACTCTTAGGTAGGGATTTGCAGTTGATGGGATTCTATGGCTATGTCATATAATTGGCTTTAGTCTTGCTGGAAGTAAAGGCTTGTTGGCGTTTGCAGGGTCCAACGATGAGAGAGTTTGCTTTCCTGGATTCTCTCTCCTAGTCCCCCCTTTCTGAATTAGCAGCCTGGTGATCCAGCTATAAGGCTGCAACTGCTTCTGCCTGGGGAGTAAGAGGCTCAAAGAGCTGGGAAATCCCCACTCTATCCCCACTCAGTGCAAGGCTTTGGGAAAGGCTCTGACAGTCAGGGCCTCCAGTGTAATCAGGCGGGGGTGGGAGTCAATTGTTGTCAAGGTGACTGTTCAGCGCCTATCATTTAGTTGGACCTCTCAACCCAGGCTTTCCACACTTTGTAGCCTGTTTTTGCAGGGAAGAAGAGGCACTAGTCTCTGCTTATGACTAGTGTAGTATAGACCTTATTATCTGCCAAGTCCTTCTTGTTAGCGTTTATCCCTGAATATGGAGGCTCTATCAATCAGAAGTTGCCCCCGCCCCTTTAGCGAGAGGCACTAAAAAATATCACGCCTCTTGTCTTGGATCGCTGAACTGAGAGAGATCTTATCAATTAGAACCGAGGGTGCGCAGATTTTATGGGTTAAGCTAATTTCAGTGATTGGGTCGCAGCTGTGTTTCTGAAGGTGTTTTAGGCTGCCTGCGCGCGCCCCTCCCCCAACGCTTGATTGTTAGCTTGAATGGCTGGGTGAGGTGCCCCGCCCACGGAGAGAATCTCCCAAGCCTCTCCCGCTCGCCCCGCCGCTGGCGGCTGGACCGCACCAGGCGCAGGATAATGGAGCCCCCTGGGTGTGCGGGCCAGTAGGGCTCCCTGGGCGCGTGGAATGCCCAAGGCACGCGCGCGAATGTGGCGCTCCGGGCACCGGTGGCCGGCGACCCCCACTCGCAGTGTGCGGGCCGCTGGGAACGTCAGCAGTGCTCAACCGGACCGGGCGCGCGCGCGGCGGGTCGTGGCGGCCGCTCGCGGTGCCGGTGGCGGTTCGCGGGGGTTCGCGGCGGCTCGCCGTGGCTTGCGGTTCCCAAGTATATGGGCTGACTCACCGCAGGCGCACTCCCTGGCGGCTTGAATGAGCGTCGCTGCGGTAGCTTCCTCCACACCCTCGTCTCTCAGATTCAAGTGATAACAGTCCTTTTGCTTTCAGTTTGTGTGGAACTCCGGAATGCTCCGAGGATAAATTTTTCTGTTTCTAGTTGATAAATTTGTTGTGATTTAGGGGAGAGCCTTCGGACGCGCTTCTCACGGCGCCATTTCCGTGACGTAGGGAGTCTTTCTAAAACCACAGATGTTGTCTGTCATCCTGACTGGTGTTTAGTAAGTTCCTACCATTGGTTATCAGACTAGGTCATAGGAGGTGGAATAAACCTTTTGTAGAGAGTATTATCCTCAGGTACAAGAACAGCAGAGTCCATGCCATTTAACTATTTTTTAAGGTATCTTTACAGAATATAAATATAATGGCTTAGTTTTACTCTGTCTAGACAAAGTTGGACAATATCGAAACCAGAAGAAATATGTAAAATACAAGGAAAGATGGAGGATAGGGTAAGGAAGGACAGCAAGGGAAGTAAGGTACAGATGTTAACCTGTCTATTATGGGAAATAGCTGAGAAGGGGATAGAGAACCATCAGTACTCCATTTGCTTTGCTTTCTTCTGATTCAGCCTGTCTCCTGCCATGAACAACACTCCCACCCCCATCCCAGGTAGGGGCACAGTGAGAGCTGAAGTGAAAGCCCAAGGTCAAGATTAAAGTCATCCCTAGGATCTTTTGAGATGCAGACATTTGTATTTTAAATTCAGGGAAACGCCAGACCATTGATGACATATTATTCAGCCAGTCACATAACATTTTTTTTTAATTAAGTGAGATGCCTGGTGGCAGAGAGATAGACTCCGACATGCATCCCAACCAGACTGGGATCCACAAGGCAAGCCCCCTACCAGGCAATACTGTGCCCATCTGGGGTTGTTGTTCCATTGCTCAGCAATTGAGCTATTTTAGTGCCTGAGGGGAGGCCATGAAGCTATCCTCAGTGCCCCGGGCCAACTCACTCAAACCACTTGAGCCATGGCTATGGGAGGGAAAGAGAGAGAGATAAAGAGAGAAAGAAGGAGGGAGAAGAGGGGTGCAGAAGCAGATGGGTGCTTCTCCTGTGTGCCCTGACCGGGAATCAAACCCATGACTTCCACATGCCGGTTCAATGCTCTACCACCAAGCCAACAGGCCAGGGCCAGAGAACAATTTTAAATGGATGCTTCTAGGTAAAAGAAAATTTTATTTCTTTGAAATGCAAATTTTACTCTGAGAATTAGCTCTGCAGACACTAGAACTATTAAATAACTTTGGGCACTTTGTGTTGTACATTCCTGAACGAGAGTAGCCTGTATTGAAAAGAAGACAAGACGAGAGAAATACCCAGTCCCAAGGAAGTAAAACAGACTTTTGTCTGCGAATGAGTCCCACCAGCTGAAATGAAAAATAGACTTTGTAATTAAGTATATCTAGGTTCCATTAATGCTATACCTGCTATTATAATAGTATGAGTCTATTCAACCAACAGACATAAAAAATTCTGTCTGGCGAGAGTGGTAACTTTTGGACACTAATTTGACATTTCATTGAATGTTGTTACATAGTTGAATGCATGCAGGTTGTACATGAGACAATTCGGGCGGCTTTGGTGATTTCAGTGAAATAGATTCTCCAGCTGGGGTTTGAATACCATTGAACAGCGGCGTGTGCACTCCTGAACTTGGCATTGGCAGCAGGAAAGTGGCCACCTGAGACTCTCCCACTAAGGCTACTGTGACAGAAATCTGAGGCTTGAATCTTTTTTCTCACACACTTTATTAAAAACTGTGTGGCAGGAAGTGGACATAACAGACAGCCTCAGCTGTCAACTGTCAACACCCATTTACTCTGACCCCTTTGATTAGGAAAGACTAATGCTGGCTCCTCTAGGGCACTTTCAGTCTGTGTGCCTTGAAAGTTTGTGCCGACAGAGGGGACTTCTGTTGGCATTGGTCATGTTTATGAGTGAAGGCAAATGAGCCTGGACAGACCCTGTCAAACAGTGTCGCTGCATAAATATGCTGATTACACTGGAGATCAAGGAGCAGGTGTTGTTTTGAGCAGGTGCTATTAGTTCCTATCCACCAGTGGCCCTGAAAGTCCAGAAGAGACGGCCCTGTCTTGCTCGTTCCATCCCAGTTGGGAAAAGGTGTGCTCACTGCTGAGGCTGGCTGCTGGTCCAGGAAGTGTGAGTTCCTGTGCACAGTTCTTTGCCTTCCTGGGGTACCTTCCTGTGCCATGCCGGCACCTTCACAAGCCTTTCTCTGTCTCTTCCTTCCGGAGCCTTGTTCAATATCACAGAGGCCTCGACTGTCCCTGCTGGCACCTTAGCCATCACCCTGGTGATCACGGTCACCCCCCAGAGGATGAGGGGAAGTCAGAAGGAGAAGATGACTTTTATCAGCATGCCAGGGGAGTTAGTGAGGAGCGGGGGCTAGAGCAAAGGTGGAATGTCCTCATCCTGTGACACACCAGGGGAAAGTCACTACAGGTCACTCCGGGTTTATAGGATAAAGGTCACTTGTTCCATGTGTAGCCTGAGTCTCAGGATGAGGAGGTTCCATGGTCGAGGCCTCACAACATAAACTGGCAGCTACTAGAATCTCAGTTTCCTGTCCTGGCCCTTTTGCTGAGCGTCTGTGGGAAGTGGAGTTCAGCTGCCGCCCGCAAACACACAGAGCCTTTCAGCAGTGTGCAGGTACCACTTAGAGCTCCTTGGGGACTAGAGAAGGTGGAGGTGTGCGTGTCGTGTATGAGCACAGGAACTGGCGAGACCCTGAGCTCCTCAGAGACCTCAAGAGAGGCAGTGAGGTGGAATGAAACAGATTTAGAAACTGACCTGGCTATCCCCTTGGACACATCACATGACCTCTGTGGGTATCCAGTGCCCTGTCTCTCAAATGGGGGATGGGACCATGGTTTCTGAAGTGCTTTCTATATCTCTTGTGTCCCTGGTCCCAAGGATCCAGAGCAGAACGTTCCCAGGAGGCTCCAGGGCCTCAAACGCAAATTTGCTGCTTCTTACATTTTCATTCAGAGACAGGAAGGAAAGGCTCCTTTTATTTCCCAGGTGTTCTTCTTTTATCACAACTGGAGGGCCTACAAATTATGCTGTCTAAAGGTGGTTGTCAATAAAATTAATAATTGAGTGACGTCACGGAAATGGCGCCGTGAGAAGCGCGTCCGACAGCTCTCCCCTAAATCACAACAAATTTATCAACTAGAAACAGAAAAATTTATCCTCGGAGCATTCCGGAGTTCCACACAAACTGAAAGCAAAAGGACTGTTATCACTTGAATCTGAGAGACGAGGGTGTGGAGGAAGCTACCGCAGCAGCGACGCTCATTCAAGCTGCGAGGGAGTGCGCCTGCGGTGAGTCAGCCCATATACTTGGAACCTCGAGCTGCCGCGAGCCCCCGCCGCGAGCGGCCGCCGCGAACTGCCACCGTGAGTGGCCGCCACGAGCCGCCGCGCGCGCGCCCGGTCCGGTTGAGCACTGCTGACGTTCCCAGCGGCCCGCACACTGCGAGTGGGGGTCGCCGGCCACCGGTGCCCAGAGCGCCACATTCACGCGTGCCTTGGGCATTCCACACGCCCAGGGCGCCCTGCTGGCCCGCACACCCAGGGGGCTCCATTATCCTGCGCCTGGTGCGGTCCAGCCGCCAGCGGCGGGGCGAGCGGGAGAGGCTTGGGAGATTCTCTCCGTGGGCGGGGCACCTCACCCAGCCATTCAAGCTAACAATCAAGCGTTGAGGGAGGGGTGCGCGCAGGCAGCCTAAAATACCTTCAGAAGCACAGCTGCGACCCAATCACTGAAATTAGCTTAACCCATAAAATCTGCGCACCCTCGGTTCTAATTGATAAGATCTCTCTCAGTTCAGCGATCCAAGACAAGAGGCGTGATATTTTTTAGTGCCTCTCGCTAAAGGGGCGGGGGCAACTTCTGATTGATAGAGCCTCCATATTCAGGGATAAACGCTAATAAGAAGGACTTGGCAGATAATAAGGTCTATACTACACTAGTCGTAAGCAGAGACTAGTGCCTCTTCTTCCCTGCAAAAACAGGCTACAAAGTGTGGAAAGCCTGGGTTGAGAGGTCCAACTAAATGATAGGCGCTGAACAGTCACCTTGACAACAATTGACTCCCACCCCCGCCTGATTACACTGGAGGCCCTGACTGTCAGAGCCTTTCCCAAAGCCTTGCACTGAGTGAGGATAGAGTGGGGATTTCCCAGCTCTTTGAGCCTCTTACTCCCCAGGCAGAAGCAGTTGCAGCCTTATAGCTGGATCACCAGGCTGCTAATTCAGAAAGGGGGGACTAGGAGAGAGAATCCAGGAAAGCAAACTCTCTCATCGTTGGACCCTGCAAACGCCAACAAGCCTTTACTTCCAGCAAGACTAAAGCCAATTATATGACATTGCCATAGAATCCCATCAACTGCAAATCCCTACCTAAGAGTGACACAGGGGCAGAGCCTGGGGTACAGAGTCACCGACTAGGAAGAGGGAGAGAAAAGAAAAAGGAAGAAGTTAACCTCTCAAAATCAAGAAAAACCCACAGACTTTACAACTTGATCCACTAATTTTTTGTTGTTGTTGTTGTTGTTGTTTGTTTCTTCTATCTTTTTGCCTTTATTTCCTCCGCCTCGGTCCTTCTATTCTCTTCCCATCTTATGCTTCCCCTTTCTTGAACTACACTACCCATGAGTGTTGCATTTTATTTTTCTTCTTCATCCTCACCCTCCTTTAAGGTTATACTCCAAAACACTTAACTCTCACTCTCTCCTCTTTTGTTTTTTTGTTTTTTTTGTCTTGCTTTATTTTGTTTTTTTCTCCTCCTATTTTATTTCTTCCTTCGTTTTTCTCTTTTTCTTATTTTTTCCTTTCTATTCGTTTTTTCTTTTCTCATTTTACTTTCCTCCCATATAATCCTCAATCACGAACAAATTAGTTAATTTGGGACTCAAGGCTTTTTTTTGGCTTTATTTCTCTTTTTTGCTTTTGTTTTTATTTATTTTTTCTCTTTTTGTTTATTTTTGTGGCATTTTGGGTCCTCCCAACCCAAGGTCTCCATTGTATTTAGTCTTCACTCCACATAATACAACAGATTTTTACTTATTATTTTTATTTTTTCTTCTTTATTATTCTTTTTTGGTCCTTTTTTCTGATTCCCTCTTATCCCTCTCATTATATCTCTTAGTTGACCATCACTTACAAGCAAATCATCTTATGCTTGTCTAAGATTTTCTTCCTTTTTTTTTTTTTTTTTTGCATTTAGTAGGTCCCTACTCCCTTTTTTTTGCCCCTTGAACTCTTCACCCCAAATCAGGCCCTCCATTATAGGCACAATATTTCCCTGAGGAGGGGAGAGGAGGAAAAGAGAAGAGAGAAAAAAAGGGGGAAATAATAAATTATTACTGTTTTTTTTTGTGGGGTGTTTTACCCTTTTTTTTTTCTTTTTACTCTTTATTAATTCTAATTACTGCTATCAATAAGACCACCCTCAGATGCCGATAAGAAAGAGGAAATCGAATATTATGGATACAAAAGAAAGAGAGGTAACACAAATAGATGTGGAAAAATCTATGGAGAAAAGACTTAACATATTGGAAGCCTTGGAGCTAAATGACAGAGAATTTAAAATAGAAATCTTAAAAATACTCAGAGATATACAAGAAAACAAAGAAAGGAAATATAGGGAGATCAGAAAACAACTCAATGAACACAAAGAATATATTACCAAGGAAATTGAAACTATAAAAACAAATCAAACAGAAATGAAAAACTCAATTCACGAGCTGAAAAACGAGGTAACAAGCTTAGCTAACAGAACAGCCCAGATTGAAGATAGGATTAGTGAAATAGAAGACAAACAACTTGAGGCACAACAGAGAGAAGAAGAAAGAGACTCAAAAATAATAAAAAACTAGAAAGCCCTACAGGAATTGTCTGACTCCATCAGAAAGAATAACATAAGAATAATAGGTATATCAGAGGGAGAAGAGAAAGAAAATGGAATGGAGAATATACTCAAACAAATAATAGACGAGAACTTCCCAAGCCTGTGGAAGGAACTAAAGCCTCAAATTCAAGAAGCAAACAGAACACCAAGTTTTCTTAACCCCAACAAACCCACTCCAAGGCACATCATAATAAAGATGACACAAACCAATGACAAAGAAAAAATTCTCAAGGCAGCCAGGGAAAAGAAGAGTACAACATATAAAGGAAGGCCTATTAGATTATCATCAGATTTCTCAGCAGAAACTCTACAAGCTAGAAGAGAGTGGACCCCAATATTTAAAGCCCTGAAAGAGAGGAACTTTCAGCCAAGAATACTATACCCATCAAAGCTATCCTTCAAGTATGAAGGAGATATAAAAACATTCACAAATACAGAAAAGATGAGAGAATTTATCAACAGAAAGCCCCCACTCCAGGAAATACTAAGGGGGGTTTTCCAACCAGATTCAAAGAACAAAAGAAAACAACACCACAAGTAACAGCTCCACCAAGAACACAATAAAACCAAACTTAAACTGTGACAACAAAGGAAAAAAAGGGGGGAGAGGATGGAGATTAACAGTAGCAAAGGATGATGAAGTGCAGAAATACTTATAAGATAGGGTACTACAATGAATATGGTAGGTACCCTTTTCATTACTTAATGGTAATCACCCTTAAAAAAACCACCACAAAAACACTTGACTTAAAAAAGGTAGCAACAGAGGAAAGAAGTATGGAACACAAACAAACAAAAACAAATGATAGAAAAACAAAAGAGAAGAATCAAACTAGATACAAAACTAACAGAAAGCAATTTATAAAATGGCAGTAGGGAACCCACAAGTGTCAATAATTACACTAAATGTAAATGGATTAAACTTACCAATAAAAAGACACAGAGTAGCAGAATGGATTAAAAAAGAAAATCCAACTATATGCTGCCTACAAGAAACACATCTAAGCAACAAGGATAAAAACAAATTCAAAGTGAAAGGCTGGAAAACAATACTCCAAGCAAACAACACCCAAAAAAAAGCAGGCGTAGCAATACTCATATCTAATAATGCTGACTACAAGACAGAAAAAGTACTCAGAGACAAAAATGGTCATTTCATAATGATTAAGGGGAAGTTGAATCAAGAAGACATAACAATCCTTAATATATATGCACCAAACCAAAGAGCACCAAAATATATAAGACAGCTACTTATTGACCTTAAAACAAAAACTAACAAAAATACAATCATATTTGGAGACCTCAATACACCGCTGACGGCTCCAGATCGGTCATCCAAACAGAGAATCAATAAAGATATAGTGGCCTTAAACGAAATACTAGAACACCTGGATATGATAGACATCTACAGGACACTTCATCCCAAAGTGACAGAGTATACATTTTTCTCTAGTGTACATGGAACATTCTCAAGAATTGACCATATGTTGGGCCACAAAGACAATATCAGCAAATTTAGAAAAATTGAAATTGTACCAAGCATATTTTCTGATCATAAAGCCTTGAAACTAGAATTCAACTGCAAAAAAGAGGGGGAAAAACCCACAAAAATGTGGAAACTAAACAACATACTTCTAAAAAATGAATGGGTCAAAGAAGAAATAAGCGCAGAAATCAAAAGATATATACAGACAAATGAAAATGAAAATACGACATATCAGAATCTCTGGGATGCAGCAAAAGCAGTAATAAGAGGAAAGTTCATTTCACTTCAGGCCTATATGAACAAACAAGAGAGAGCCGAAGTAAACCACTTAACTTCACACCTTAAGGAACTAGAAAAAGAAGAACAAAGACAACCCAAAACCAGCCGAAGAAAGGAGATAATAAAAATCAGAGCAGAAATAAATGAAATAGAGAACAGAAAAACTATAGAAAAAATCAATAAAACAAGGAGCTGGTTCTTTGAAAAGATCAACAAAATTGACAAACCCTTGGCAAGACTCACCAAGGAAAAAAGACACAGGACTCAAATAAATAAAATCCAAAATGAAAGAGGAGAGATCACCACAGACATCATAGAAATACAAAGAATTATTGTAGAATACTATGAAAAATTATATGCCACCAAATACAACAATCTAGAAGAAATGGATAAATTCCTAGAACAATACAACCTTCCTAGACTGAGTCATGAAGAAGCAGAAAGCCTAAACAGACCAATCAGCAGGGAGGAAATAGAAAAAACTATTAAAAATCTCCCCAAAAATAAAAGTCCAGGCCCAGACGGTTATACTAGTGAATTCTATCAAACATTCAAAGAAGACTTGGTTCCTATTCTACTCAAAGTCTTCCAAAAAATTGAAGAAGAAGCAATACTTCCAAACACATTTTATGAGGCCAACATAACCCTCATACCAAAACCTGGCAAGGATGGCACAAAGAAAGAAAACTACAGACCAATATCTCTAATGAATACAGATGCTAAAATACTAAACAAAATACTGGCAAACCGAATACAACAACATATTAAAAAAATAATACATCATGATCAAGTGGGATTCATCCCAGAATCTCAAGGATGGTTCAACATACGCAAAACGGTTAACGTAATACACCATATCAACAAAACAAAGAACAAAAACCACATGATCTTATCAATAGATGCAGAAAAGGCTTTTGATAAAATACAACACAATTTTATGTTTAAGACTCTCAACAAAATGGGTATAGAAGGAAAATATCTCAACATGATAAAGGCCATATATGATAAACCATCAGCCAACATCCTATTAAATGGCATAAAACTGAGGACTTTCTACCTTAAATCAGGAACAGGACAGGGTTGTCCACTCTCTCCACTCTTATTCAACGTGGTGCTAGAAGTTCTGGCCAGAGCAATCAGACAAGACAAAGAAATAAAAGGCATCCATATCGGAAAAGAAGAAGTAAAGCTATCACTTTTTGCTGATGATATGATCCTATACATCGAAAACCCGAAGGACTCCACAAAAAGATTATTAGAAACAATAAACCAATACAGTAAGGTCGCAGGATACAAAATTAACATACAAAAGTCCATAGCCTTTCTATATGCCAACAATGAAATATTAGAAAACGAACTCAAAAAAATAATCCCCTTCACGATTGCAACAACAACAAAAAAATACCTAGGAATAAACATAACAAAGAACGTAAAGGACCTATATAATGAAAATTACAAAGCATTGTTAAGGGAAATCGAAAAAGATACAATGAGATGGAAAAATATTCCTTGTTCTTGGATAGGAAGAATAAATATAATCAAAATGGCCATATTACCCAAAGCAATATACAAATTTAATGCAATTCCCATCAAAATCCCTATGAGATTTTTTAAAGAAATGGAACAAAAAATCATCAGATTTATATGGAACTATAAAAAGCCCCGAATAGCCAAAACAATCCTAAGGAAAAAGAAAGAAGCTGGGGGCATTACAATACCTGACTTTAAACTATATTATAGGGCCACGATAATCAAAACAGCATGGTATTGGCAGAAAAATAGACACTCAGACCAATGGAACAGAATAGAAAGCCCAGAAATAAAACCACATATATATGGTCAAATAATCTTTGATAAAGGGGCCAACAACACACAATGGAGAAAAGAAAGCCTCTTCAACAAATGGTGTTGGGAAAACTGGAAAGCCACATGCAAAAGAATGAAACTCGACTACAGCCTGTCCCCGTGTACTAAAATTAATTCAAAATGGATCAAAGACCTAAATATAAGACCTGAAACAATAAAGTACATAGAAGAAGACATAGGTACTAAAATCATGGACCTGGGTTTTAAAGAACATTTTATGAACTTGACTCCAATGGCAAGAGAAGTGAAGGCAAAGATAAATGAATGGGAATACATCAGAATTAAAAGTTTTTGCTCAGCAAGAGAAACTGATATCAAAATAAACAGACAGCCAACTATATGGCAACTGATATTTTCAAACGACAGCTCAGATAAGGGCCTAATATCCAAAATTTACAAAGAACTCATAAAACTCAACAACAAACAAACAAACAATCCAATAAAAAAATGGGAAGAGGGCATGAACAGACACTTCTCCCAGGAAGAGATACAAATGGCCAACAGATATATGAAAAGATGCTCAGCTTCATTAGTTATTAGAGAAATGCAAATCAAAACTACAATGAGATACCACCTCACTCCTGTTAGATTAGCTATTATCAACAAGACGGGTAATAGCAAATGTTGGAGAGGCTGTGGAGAAAAAGGAACCCTCATTCACTGTTGGTGGGACTGTAAAGTAGTACAACCATTATGGAGGAAAGTATGGTGGTTCCTCAAAAAACTGCAAATAGAACTACCTTATGACCCAGCAATCCCTCTACTGGGTATATACCCCAAAACCTCAGAAACATTGATACGTGAAGACACATGTAACCCCATGTTCATTGCAGCACTGTTCACAGTGGCCAAGACATGGAAACAACCAAAAAGCCCTTCAATAGAAGACTGGATAAAGAAGATGTGGCACATATACACTATGGAATACTACTCAGCCATGAGAAATGATTACATCAGATCATTTACAGCAAAATGGTGGGATCTTGATAACATTATAAGGAGTGAAATAAGCAAATCAGAAAAAAACAAGAACTACATGATTCCATACATTGGTGGAACATAAAAACAAGACTAAGAGACATGGACAAGAGTGTGGTGGTTACCAAGGGTGGCGGGGGAGGGAGGACATGGGAGGGAGGGAGGGAGAGAGTTAGGGGGAGGGGGAGGGGCACAGAGAACTATATAGAGGGTGGCGGAGGACAATCTGACTTTGGGCGAGGGGTTTGCAACATAATTTGATGACAAAATAACCTAGACATGTTTTCTTTGAATATATGTACCCTGATTTATTAATGTCATCCCATTACCATTAATAAAAATTTATTAAAAAAAAATTAATAATTACAGCTATGTACCTGAAAATATAAACTCCTTTGATAATATTGCTAAGAGGATAAAATCCTGAGTTTCAGTACATGAATATACATCAAGCTATATTAATAGAGGAAAAGCACAGCTGAAAAACTAATTTTTAAAAATCTAAATAATGGTACAGTTCTCTTGTTTCTTACAGTTTGCCTTGGGCCCTATCTCACATGTACTTCATTTTTAAAACATGATAAATCACTGAGTATATATTGGAAACTAATTATAGATCTAATGTTATAAATTCTAAATTTAAGAAGTATGTATGACACAAAGTATTCATATATTGTTTTATATGATATTTAAAAAATACCTCTTTTATGATATATAGTAACTTTAAAACTTTATTAAGGTTTATAACTTACAAGTTTGATACGTAGAAATTATATGATGATGTTATTAAAGTAAAAAGTTTACTAAAATCTGTAGGAAAAATAAAAAAGAAAAGAAAGCTGCCTTATTTCTACTTCAGTGTTTGTCCCTCAGAACCTTGCTTGACTCTGTGACAGATGACAGACCAGAGTTTGACACCAGTGTCCTCAAACAGGCCACCGTGGTCTCTTGTCCAGGTTTTAAGCATATGGAATATAAAATTCTATTACAAAATATGTTTATAGTTATATCGCTAGGATATGAAACAAATTTATAAAAACATGCAATTAGTAAATGTCAGAAAATGGCCAGATCATTGTGATGAAGGTTAGGAATGAGGCAAGAAAATCCACTGTGAATTCCTGTTGTTTTAAAATGCTGGCCAAAGCCAATTCAGCAAGGAAAAGGCATAGGTGCAACCCTTGCAAAAGGGGAGACAAAATAATCGTTTTGATGATAAAATGCTGTTCATGGAAAATCAAAGAAACTGAAAAATTTTCAGAGCTGGTTAGTTAGAAGACCAGTTGTAAAATACAGGAACCTTGTTACTGTAACAAGGTTCCCCTCTAATGCCAAAGGGGGAGGCAGAGCAAAGAGCCACAGATTACAGCAACAAAGAGACAGAAGTGCAAAAATTAAACTAAGCATTGGAAGCATATGTGAAGGAAACTGCAAAGTTTTGCCAAGGGATAGAAAAGACAATCTGAATAAATGGAGATTGTTGTCCTGCTCTTGGAGGGAAGACTCATATAGTGAAGGTGTTGTGGGACCCCCCCCCCCTTAACCTAAAGGATTTTTCTACTAAAGTGCCGTCACAACTTCAGTAGGACTTAACAAAAGGTGCTTAATACTCATCTGTGGGAATATATGTACCAGAATATATTTGAAAATGAAAAGCCATAAGAAGGCACTTGCCCTTCCAGTTCAAAATGTTTTATAAGTTGAATTGAGAAAAAAGGAAGTTTGATCTCTATATCCATCACATACCAAAGCTTCAAGATGAATTACAAGTATAAAAAAACAAAAACAAGCCATAAATCACCAGAAGAAAATGTAGGCAAATGTTTATGTGGTCTTAAGATGGTCATAACACCAGAAGCAAAAACTATAAAGGAAAATATTAAAAGAGCATGTCATTTCCTCCAATCTGTATCAAAAGATGGAGAGTTTGTTTCAGTTTTTTTAGTTAAAATACAATTTAAAACTTCTATGGGTCATAAAATTATAAGACAGACTGTAGAGTGGACAATTTGTAACCATTATGGACAATGATTATTATCCCTAATATGTAAAGGACTCTTATATAGCAGTAAAAAATAAAACAAATAATTCTCATTTCAAATGTGGGCATTCAATATAAATGGACATTTGTAAGAAAAATGAAGCCAGTATCCAACAAACTTATGGTAATTATTTTTTGCCTCACTATTAATGGAATAAAATAAATTCAGCACAGTATCATGTCTGCTGTTTAGACTGACAAAAATGAAAAGAATAGTAATATATACCCTTACTGTGGTAATCATTTTGTAATACATAATATACCAAATATTATGTTGTACACCTAAACCTAATACAATGTTACATGTCAGTTATATCTCAATTTTTAAGAAGATAAATGCCTAGATTACTTTTTACTTTAATGTTAAGATTATTGGAAACTTAAATTTTATGTTTTCTAAACTTAGGAGATAAATGAGAAGAAAAAAGAGAAGAAAGGAAAAAAGACAAGAGAAGAAAAAATAGGATGGAAATGTTACATCTTTACAAATAAAGAATAATAAAAAGAAAGGGAAATAATGGTTAATGGACTCATCATTACCAGGACTTCAGAAGGAGCTGAAGTTCAGGGGAGTTCGCCCTCCTGAAGATGCCTGGGGGTCCAGGGTGATTACCAACCCTTCCAGATTGAATTCTGTTGCTTCTGGCAGTGGGGATCAGAGGGGAACAGAAAGATCTTCACAGTATTCTGACAAAAATAAAAAGATAAAAGAAGGTATATGAAATAACTAATATAGTGAGAAAAAACAGATTCTGCTTATGTTCAAAAAGACTTTGATCAAAGTCTCTAAGTGATATGATACGGAACAATGTGTGGAACAAAACGTCAGATTGCTTTTCTAACAAAGTGTAAGAGCATTTGAAATTTTTCCATCTCTCTCTGTTTCTCAAAGGAGTATTATTTCAGTGATCATAAAACTCCTCATCATTTATTTCCAAGAGATAACAATGCAGAAGTTTTACGAGACATCTACAAGAAATAACTCTCACTTCTCCTTAAGAAAGCTGTCTTAGTCTAAGTTTGACAGATGTTGTCAGGTGTGGATTCTCAAAACTGCCTTTGATTGCTCCCATATTCAAACAGCTTCAGAAATATTGATAAAAGCCCATTACTTTTTTTCCTGTACTGGGCGCTTGAGTATCAAAGCAGAAATATATATATGCAAATGATGAGAGTCTGGGCATTAAAGAGCTTATATTTATGTGTTTTTTTAAAGACTTCTCTCTATAAAATTAATTTTATACTAAGAATTGCATATATTACTTTTGTACAGGCAATATCATACAGACAAATATGGGGAATGATATAAAGATATATAGTAATAAAGTTAAGTTCCATCCAAGGTGTGGTTGAGGCTAACGCAAGGGCAGGACATGGAAGCACAGAAATGGCCCCAGGAGGACGTTGTTCCAAGTGCCCACTCCGCACCTTCGTCACTCACTCCCTCACTTCTGCAACCTCATTCTCCACGGGACTGTGAGAACAGGAGCATGTTACTGAACCTCCTTGTAACTAAAGGATGTAAGATGTAGCGTAAAGAAGGATACTTATAACTGAATCCTGCCAAAAACGGCCCCGGCAGTGAGCCCCTAATTGAGTATGGGGCAGCCATATCCTAGGTTGGCAGTTGAGGCTTTTGGGAGAGAGAAGAAGGACTGAGCTGTACTAGGTCTTAAAGACCCACAGCGTTTGGGTGATGGCAGTGACGGCGGAAACATTGCCACTAGGAATGAGTAATTTGTGAGAGGGCTGTCTAGACCAGTCTTCAATGCTGTGGGTCTGTCACTAGCTGTGTCTGCATTTCCTTGTCACTAGCCACAATGATTTCTTGCTGATGACTTAAACTGACAATATGTTTCCTACTATTTAATGCAAGACACTCTTTTCCCAGCTATATTCACAGCTACTTTGGGAAGATATGGGTTACTTTTCCTTCCCTCCTCAGTGGTATTTGTTTAATAGAGACAAAATAACATGTTTTTGCAACGTTGTCTGGAATCAACTTCATGTATTTTTACTCCAGTTCAGTCTAACTAAGGAAGGGAGAAGGGTAGATTAGTAAAAAATCAGGTCAAAAAAAGAAACTTGTTTCATTACCTCTTACAGAGTTGAAATTTCTACCTGCCTAACCATCAGAAACAGAGCAAAGAAATTGAATGATGTGAGTTTATTTAAACAAATTCATGTTCCAACTCATCACTGTTTCTTTCCTTCAATTCCTTTCAACTCTGCCAAAGGGTTTTATCATATGGAGAAGGAATAAAAAATGTTTTGGAGGATGGTACCTGATTGTCCTACAGCTTGATGGTCAGCCTGTCAGTCGGCGGGTCTGCGGTGACCCCACTGCCTGGTTCTGGGCCTGCTCCCTTTTAGTTGAACCGTAAATGCTTAAAAATTGGGAATAATTGAAAAACTATGGTAAGAATAAAAATTATTGTAATTTCTAAATTATTTCCTTTATTTTTATTTTTAAATTTCTTTTATTGTAGTAATACATGTCTATAATACATAAAAATAATAAAGTCCAGAAGTCTTCCATGAAACTGCCAGTGCTCTAACGGTGTGCCCACCCCACAGGAAGCCCCTTTCAGTTCCTTCTCTTTCTCGTCAATGTGAGCATGCTTCCTTCTTTTGTTGATTTTAGCAGTTACTCTTTTCTGTTGTGAGAAAGGAGAATTTTAGCTCTCTTATACCCCTTCCTTCCAATCCTGTCAGTCTTCCTACTATTAGAATGAGGGGGAAAGATTCTGTTATGATTCCTTTATGTAGAAGTCCACAGATTGTTCTCCATACACAACACAGTCATGGGGGGCAGTGAATGGTTGGATTTAGCCATGTGTCAGATATTTTTAAAACAGCTCTATGAGTTCGTTAGCTATTTGGCCAACTATTTTGAGATAATATATGTGCTGCTGATTTCTGTCTCCTTGTTTAGGAAATTCAAATGGGTAGAATCTAGAAGAATTCTACAGAAATTGAAGCAATCACATTTGAGAAGCTAAAGAAAATGTTGGTTTCCACATCTTTAATGAGAATTTAATGTTAGGAAAAAATCTTTTTTTATTTTTGTCAACTAATCCAGCCTGATTTATTTCTCTTTGTCTTACTTTCTCATTCATATTCTGTTTTCAGCTGATATATTGTATATACTATAAATATATGTGTGTGTGTGTGTGTGTGTGTGTGTATTTTATTAACTGAGAGGCAAGGAGGTGGAGAAACAGACTCCCACATGCACCTGACTGGGATCCACCCAATAAGCTCCCTACTGGTTGATGCACTGCCCATCTGGGGCCGCTGCTCTGTTGCTTGACAACTGAGCTATTTTAGCACCTGAGGTGAGGCCATAGTGCCATCCTCAGCACCCGAGGCTAACTTGCTCAAACCATTCGAGTCATGGCTACAGGAGTGGAAGAGAGACAGAAGTGAGAGGGGGAGGGGTGGAAAACCAGATGGTTGCTTCTCCTGTGTGCCCTGACCAGGAATTGAACCCAGGACTTCCACACACTGGGCCAACGCTCTACCACTGAGCCAACCAGCCAGGATCACGTTGTATGTATTTTTTAGGTTGCCATAAATCCTTTTAAAGCAAGGTATGTCTATATCTTAATGAATGAATGAATATACAAATAGCTGTTCTAGTCTTTCTTCCTTTTTATTTTCTTCTTTCTTCCTTTCTTCCTGCTCTCCTCTTCTTCCTTCCTCTCTTTTGCACCTAAGATCCTGAGGAGATCTTTAGGATTTCTCATTATTTAAGATGAGAGAGCCATAAAGGTGGAAGCAAAAAAGGTCACAGCAGTATGTAAGCATTAATATCTTCTTTTTCTTTATTCTTGATCATTGTATGGTTTGATATAAAATATCCACCTGTTTTGTATTAATATTCTCTTATCAATACCTATAATATTTTATTCAAGTTTGCAATAGTATTCATTGTTTTAGTCTCTTTAATAAGTATCTCTTTGGGTTCCTTTCACTGTACTTATGTTTGACAATTATTATTTCTTGTTTATATAACTTACAAATTTCCTGTTTTTACTTTTCATGGATAGTTTAGCAGCTATTCTGTGATTCATTGTGTCCTTAATTTCTATTTTCATATTTATTTGCTTCTCACTTTGAGGTTTTATGTCATTTATTAACATAACACATTGATATTTCTGCTTTTAGTATTCAGAACATAAAAATTTGAAAAATACATTCTTTTGAACCATGAATTGAGACCCTCTGTGTTATGCTGGAGTTTCCCCAGAGAATAAAACCAAACTGTATTCTCAGCACAGTCCTACTCTGCACCCTTCTGCTTCATTGCTAGATGGCCATCCTCATCCAGACATGTACTGCCCCCACCCCAGTAGGTCTGTATAGCCAGGTAATAGGACTCCATGACTCCAGGTGCTCTGGTCACCTCCCCATCCCCAGACAGCGGTGATTGTAGCATCCTCTTGCAAAAATAACAAGTAGTTACTTTCCCTTGTTGATAAGGTGCACATGTTAGCCTGGCATTCGAGGTCTTCCACCATCTACTGTGAGCTTACTACTCAAAGCCATGTTATCCATTGGTATGAGGAAGGGACAGACACTCAGGAAACATATTCAGGACCAGCCATGCTGCTGGCTTTCTGTTTAGAGTGAGGGGTATTTAGGATAAAGAGAACTTGGTTCCTGCCATTAAGGTGGTCGATTGTAGATGATTGGAAAAGGAAATAGATATTTAATGCAAATTATTATAATACAGTATAATACCTGCAGAAGTAGAGATATAAAAAAAATAAAGCCTACATGAAATCCAGCAGTCACTTTACACCCATTAGGGTGCCAACTATTAAAAAAAAACAAAAAATAAACAGAAAATACAAGTTTAGGTGAGGATGTGGAAAAATTGGAACCCTTGTGCATTGCCAGTGGAAATGTAAATTGGTGAAGCCACTGTGGAAAACAGTATGGCTATACCTGAAAAAATTAAAAGGAGAATTACCATATGATCCAGGAACTCTACTTCTGGGTATATACCCCAAAGAATTAAATACATGGTCTTGAAGAGATACTTGTACACCCATATTCATAGAGCATTAATTGCAATAGCCAAAAGGTGAAAACAACTTAAATGGATAAGCAAAATGTAGTACAAATATACACACAGAGTGAAATATTATTCAGCCTTAAAAGAAAGGAAATTCTGCAGTATCCTATAGATGGATAAACCTTGAAGACATCATACCAACTGAAATAAGTCAGACCAAAAAAAAGGGCAAATACTGTGTGACTCCATATATTTGAGACACCTAGAATAGACAGTGTCATAAACACAGGAAGTAGAATGTTGGTTTCCAGGGACTGGGGGAAGGGAAATGGGGAGTGTTTAATGGTCAGTTATTTAAGATGAAACGAGTTCTATGGATGGATGGCAGTGCACAATAGTGTGAATGCCATGAAACTGTAGATTTAAAAACGGTTAATATGATAAATTTTATGTTATGTGTATTTTAGAACAATAAAAAAATATCAGTTAAAACAAATCTGGTAAGAGGCAGTGATGTAGTAACTATTAAGGAAATAGAAAACTAGATCCAGTGTTCCAGGATGTCATTTTGATGACTCTGGGCAGATTGTCGAGCCAGTGGGGCATCCAGTGTGCCATCCAGTACTGGCATTTCATACGCATAGATCTCCTGTGTGAGAGTAGGCTGAGTCTGTGACAGGCATCATATTCAGCTTCTTGAGGAGCTTCATTGGTTTAAAAATGAGAAGCTGCTCCAGCAGTTTGCAATTCAATTCAAGAAACACTTGGTGTTGCCAAGCAACACATGACTCCTGCCAACAGGAGCAAATCTAACATTAATTTTGTATCTCCTAAAGTGATAGGAGAATGGTGGAATCTAAATGTTTTCATTTCTACCTACTCAACTGAAAAATACAAGCACTTGGATGTCAAGTGCTGTGGTGTTTCCACAAGAACAATGCTTCAGGAGGCAGCTCTCTCCCATGGTTTGTTTTTGTGGCCAGAGCACACTCAGTCTCTCCAGAGATAAGAGGCAGAACTGGCTGCCGAATTTACACGGGGAGGACTAAGAGCTTTATTGAGATCTCCTAAGGTTACTCAGCAAAATAAACCCATTAAACAGGAAACTTCTTTTCTTTAATGATGATTCCTTTTTCCTTTTTAAATTCAAAGATTTCTTTTTGGTTCAGCTTAGGGAAAGAAGAAACATAGTAAGGTTACGTACTTATTGCACTTGCACACCAAGCAACAGAACAGACTTCAAGGGTAGAGAACTTTGTGTTTGAGACTGCCCTTACTAATGTCTGAGATCCACAAAAATGGAGCCAGTAGGAAATACAGAGAATTGAAGTGATTCAGCCAGATTGGCCAAAGGCTATCTACAGAAGAAAGGGAGTTCTTTTCCTTTTAAAGCAAGATCCATATGTTCCACTCCAACTGCAGCTTTCATTGTATTTGACCAAATCTGAAGCCATCCAGTGAGGAATATATACATAGTAGTTAAGCATGTGAATTATTTTGACATTCACTTTCTCCAAATGCCAGGTTGGTGGGAAGTCTGACCACCTGGACCTCTTCACCTTTACCCTGCCCTTTCCTGGGAGCTTACATGGCCAGCCTGTCCAGCACCCAGTCTTCTCGGTCCCTCACCTCTTGAGTTTCATGCTAATGGCTGCCACCTGCAGTCACACCAGCAAGGGGTCAGCCTCTGAATCATTGCTAGTCTGTGGTCATTCTACCTATCCTTTCCTCTCTTACCCCTCTTCCTCACGGATGACTCCAGACCCCCCGCCCTGCTCTCTGGAATGCCTGTTTAACTGCAATCCCCCCTCTCTCTACACTCAGCTTTCGCTCCTTCTTTCCTGCTTTCTGTTTAATGCTGAAGTAATTTCTCCCTCTGTATCCTTGACTGTCTTCTTCCACAGCCTGCAGACCTTTTCTGTCATTTGAAGAGCTGGGTTAAGATTCTGCCTTTATGCTTAGATGCTATGTGACCTTAGGGAGTGAGTTGGTGTCTCTGTATGCCAGCTTCTCATCAGCAAAGTGTAGCTGGTGGTACCTATGCCACAGGGTGAGTGTGAGGATTAAAGGAGCTAATGCATGTAAAACACCTTGAACACACCTGGCATGTCATCACCAAGGTCAGGTCCAATGCCATGATCACAGCATCAGCCTCTTTACTTCTCTGCCTCTGATGCTGGTCGTGGGCGCCTCCGCCTGGGGACCTGGGACCCCATTTGTATATGCACTTTCTTTCTGCCCACCCTGCCCATAGCCCTAGGCTTCCTCCACCCTCCCTCACCTCCCCATCCTTCCCCTCTGTGATGGGCAGTTTTATGAGTCAACGTGACAAGGCTGCAGCACCCCTTTTTAAAATTTTTGTTAATGTTAATGGGGTGATATCAATAAATCAGGGTACATATGTTCAAAGAAAACATATCCAGGTTATCTTGTCAATCAATTATGTTGCATACCCATCCCCCAAAGTCAGATTGTCCTCCGTCACCTTCTATCTAGTCTTCTTTGTGCCTCTCCCCCTCCCCTTCCCCTCTCCCTCCCTCTCCTCTCCCCCACCACACCCCCCTATAACCAACACATTCTTGTCCATGTCTCTTAGTCTCGTTTTTATGTCCCACCTACGTATGGAATAATGCAGTTCTTGTTTTTTTCTGATTTACTAATTTCACTCCGTATAATGTTATCAAGATCGCACCATTTTGTTGTAAATGATCCAATGTCATCATTTCTTATGGCTGAGTAGTATTCCATAGTGTATATGTGCCACATCTTCTTTATCCAGTCTTCTATTGAAGGGCTTTTTGGTTGTTTCCATGTCTTGGCCACTGTGAACAATGCTGCAATGAACATAGGGCTACATGAGTCTTTCTGTATCAATGTTTCTGAGTTTTACGGATATATACCCAGTAGAGAGATTGCTGGGTCATATGCTGGTTCTATTTTCAGTTTTTTGAGGAACCACCATACTTTCTTCCATAATGATTGTACTACTGTACAATCCTACCAACAGTGAATGAGGGTTCCTTTTTCTCCACAGCCTCTCCAACATTTGCTATTACCTGTCTTATTAATAATAGCTAATCTAACAGGTATGAGGTGGTAACTTATTGCAGTTTTGATTTGCATTTCTCTAATAACTAATGAAGCTGAGCATCTTTTCATATATCTGTTGACCATTTGTATTTCTTCCTGGGAGAAGTGTCTGTTCATATCCTCTTCCCATTTTTTTATTGGATTGTTTGTTTGTTTGTTGTTGAGTTTTATGAGTTCTTTATATATTTTGGATGTTAGGCCCTTATCTGAACTGTTGTTTGAAAATATCATTTCCCATTTAGTTGGCTGTCTATTTATTTTGTTGTCAGTTTCTCTTGCTGAGCAAAAACTTCTTAGTCTGATATAGTCCCATTCATTTATCTTTGCCTTCATTTCCCTTGCCTTTGGAGTCAAATTCATAAAATGCTCTTTAAAACCAAGGTCCATGAGTTTAGTACCTATGTCTTCTTCTATGTACTTTATTATTTCAGGTCTTATCTTTAGGCCTTTGATCCATTTTGAATTAATTTTAGTACAAGGGGACAAACTGTAGTCGAGTTTCATTCTTTTGCATGTGGCTTTCTAATTTTCCCAGCACCATTTGTTGAAGAGGGTTTCTTTTCTCCATTGTGTGTTGTTGGCCCCTTTATCAAAAATTATTTGACCATATATATGTGGTTTTATTTCTGGACTTTCTATTCTGTTCCATTGGTCTGAGTGTCTATTTTTCTGCCAATACCATGCTGTTTTAATTGTCATGGCTCTATAATATATTTTGAAGTCAGGTATTGTAATACCCCCAGCTTCATTCTTTTTCTTTAGGATTGCTTTGGCTATTCGGTGTTTTTTATAGTTCCATATAAATCTGATGACTTTTTACTCCATTTCTTTAAAAAATGTCATTGGAATGTTGATGGGAATTGCATTAAATTTGTATATTGCTCTGGGTAATATGGCTATTTTGATTATATTTAATCTTCCTATCCAAGAACAAGGAATATTTTTTCCATCTCGTATCTTTTTCGATTTCTCTTAACAATGCTTTGTAGTTTTTATTATATAGGTCCTTTACATTCTTTGTTATGTTTATTCCTAGGTATTTTATTTTTTTTGTTGCGATCGTGAAGGGCATTATTTTTTGAGTTTGTTCTCTAATGTTTCATTGTTGGCATGTAGGAAGTCAATGGACTTTTGTATATTAATTTTCTATCCTACGACCTTACTGTATTGGCTTATTGTTTCTAGTAGTCTTTTTGTGGATTCTTTGGGGTTTTCTATGTATAGGATCATATCATCTGCAAAAAGTGATACCTTTACTTCTTCTTTTCTGATATGGAAAATCCGACTTTGATTTCTTTATCTTGTCTGATTACACTGGCTAGAACTTCTAGCACCACGTTAAATAAGAGTGGAGAAAGTGGACAACCTTGTCTTGTTCCTGATTTAAGGAGGAAAGCCTTCAGTTTTGTGCCATTTAATATGATGTTAGCTGATGGTTTATCATATATGGCCTTTATCATGTTGAGATATTTTCCTTCTAAACTCATTTTGTTGAGTGTCTTAAACATAAAATTGTGTTGTATTTTGTTGAATGCCTTTTCTGCATCTATTGATAAGATCATGTGGTTTTTGTTCTTTGTTTTGTTGATATGGTATATTACGTTAACCGTTTTACATATGTTGAATCATCCTTGAGATTCTGGGATGAATCCCACTTGATCGTGATGTATTATTTTTTTAATATGTTGTTGTATTCGATTTGCTAGTATTTTGTT
This sequence comes from Saccopteryx bilineata, assembly GCF_036850765.1. NCBI lineage: Eukaryota > Metazoa > Chordata > Mammalia > Chiroptera > Emballonuridae > Saccopteryx > Saccopteryx bilineata. The sequence goes on along the minus strand of NC_089491.1, from coordinate 188,480,022 downwards.
TAGTATTTTAGCATCTGTATTCATTCGAGATATTGGTCTGTAGTTTTCCCTTTTGTGCCGTCCTTGCCAGGTTTCGGTATGAGGTTTATGTTGGCCTCATAAAATGTGTTTGGAAGTATTGCTTCTTCTTCAATTTTTTGGAAGACTTTGAGTAGAATAGGAACCAAGTCTTCATTGAATGTTTGATAGAATTCACTAGTATAACCGTCTGAACCTGGACTTTTATTTTGTGGGAGGTTTTTAATAGTTTTTTTCTATGTCTTCCCTGCTAATTGGTCTGTTTAGGCTTTCTGCTTCTTCTTGACTCAGTCTAGGAAGGTTGTATTGTTCTAGGAATTTATCCATTTTTTCTAGATTGTTGAATTTGGTGGCATATAGTTTTTCATAGTATTCTCCAATAATGTGTATACCTATGATATCTGTGGTGATTTCTCCTCTTTCATTTTGGATTTTGTTTATATGAGTCCTTTCTCTTTTTTCCTTGGTGAATCTTGCCAAGGGTTTGTCAGTTTTGTTGATCTTTTCAAAGAACCAGCTCCTTGTTCTATTAATTTTTTTTATAGTTTTTCTGTTCTCTATTTCATTTATTTCTGCTCTGATTTTTATTATCTCTTTTCTTCAGCTGGTTTTGGGTTGTCTTTGTTCTACTTTTTCTAGTTTCTTAAGGTGTGAAGTTAAGTGGTTCACTTGGGCTCTCTCTTGTTTGTTCATATATGCCTGAAGTGGTATGAACTTCCCTCTTATCACTGCTTTTGCTGCATCCCATAGATTCTGATATATCATATTGTCATTTTCATTTGTCCATATATATCGATCTCTGCGCTTATTTTTTTTTTTGACCCATTCATTTTTTTAGAAGTATGTTTTTAGTTTTCACATTTTTGTGCATTTTTTTCTTTTTTGCAGTTGAATTCTAGTTTCAAGTCTTTATGATCAGAAAATATGCTTGGTACAATTTCAGTTTTTTTGAATTTGCTGATGTTGTTTTTGTGGCCCAACATATGGTCAGTTTTTGAGAATGACTCATGTATACTGGAGAAAAATATATACTCAGTCGCTTTGGGATGAAATGTCCTGTAGATGTCTATCATATGCAGGTGCTCTAGTGTTTCATTTAAGGCCAATATATCTTTATTGATTCTCTGTTTGGGTGAACAATCTGGAGCTGTTAGCAGTGTATTGAGGTCTCCAAGTATGACTGTATTTTTGTCACTTTTTGTTTTAAGGTCAATAAGTAGTTGTCTTATATATTTTGGTGCTCCTTGGTTTGGTGCATATATATTAAGAATTGTTATGTCTTCTTGATTCAGTGTCCCCTTAGCCATTATGAAATGGCCATTTTTGTCTCTGAGTACTTTTCCTGTCTTGTAGTAAGCATTATTCGATATGAGTATTGCTACACCTGCTTTTTTTTTTGGATGTTACTCTGTGTTTTTTTATTGGTGAGTTTAATTTGTTTACATTTAGTGTAATTATTGACACTTGTGGGTTCCCTATTGCCATTTTATAAATTGCTTTCTGTTAGTTTTGTATCTTGTTTGAGTCTTCTCTTTTGTTTTTCTATCCTTTATTTTTGTTTGGTTGTATTCCATATTTCTTTCCTCTGTTGCTATCTTTTTTAAGTCATGTTTTTCTGGGATGGTTTTTTCAAGGGTGGTTACCATTAAATAATGAAAAGGGTTACTACCCTGTTCATTGTAGTACACTATCTTGTGAGTACTTTTGCACTCCATCATCCTTTGCTACTGTTAATCTCTGTCCTCTCCCCCCTTTTTTTTTGTTTTTGTTGTCACAGTTTAAATTTGGTTTTATTGTGTTCTTGGTGGAGCTTTTACTTGTGGTTTTGTTTTGTTTTGTTCTTTGTATCTGGTTGGAAAACTTCCTTTAGTAATTTCTGGACTGGGAGTTTTCTGATGATAAATTCCCTCATCTTTTCTGTATCTGTGAATGTTTTTATTTCTCCTTCATATTTGAAGGATAGTTTTGATGAGTATAGTATTCTTGGCTGAAAATTTCTCTCTTTCAGGACCTTAAATATTGGGGTCCACTCTCTTCTATCTTACAGAGTTTCTATTGAGAAGTCCAATGATAATCTAATAGGCCTTCCTTTATATGTTGTATTCTTCTTTTCCCTGGCTGCCTTGAGAATTTTTTCTTTGTCGTTGGTTTGTGCAAGTTTATTTATGGTGTGCCTTGGAGTAGGTTTGTTGGGGTTAAGAAAACTCGGTGTTCTGTTTACTTCTTGAATTTTTTTTAAATTTTTTATTTTATTTTATTTATTCATTTTTAGAGAGGAGAGAGAGACAGAGAGACAGAGAGAGGAGAGACAGAGAGAGAGAAGGGGGAGAAGCTGGAAGCATCAACTCCCATATGTGCCTTGATCAGGCAAGCCCAGGGTTTTGAACCGGTGACCTCAGCATTTCCAGGTCGACGCTTTATCCACTGCGCCATCACAGGTCAGGCCTGCTTCTTGAATTTGAGGCTTTATTTCTTTTCACAGGCTTGGGAAGTTCTCATCTATTATTTGTTTGAATATGTTCTCCATTCCATTTTCTCTCTCTTCTCCCTTGATATACCTATTATTCTTATGTTATTCTTTTTGATTGAGTCAGACAATTTCTGTAGGGCTTTCTCATTTTTTTAAATTTTTGAGTCTCTTTCTTCTTCTCTCTGTTGTACCTCAAGTTGCTTGTCTTCTATTTCACTAATCCTACCTTCTATCTGGCCTGTTATTAGCTAAGCTTGTTACCTCATTTTTCAGTTTGTTAATTGAGTTTTTCATCTCTGCTTGATTTGTTTTTATAGTTTCAATTTCCTTGGTAATATATTCTTTGTGTTTGTTGAGTTGTTTTCTGAGCTCCCTAAATTGCCTTTCTGTGTTTTCTTGTATAACTCTGAGTATTTTTAGGATTTATGTTTTAAATCTCTGTCATTTAGCTCCAAAAATTTTAATATATTAAATTTTTTCTCCATAGATTTTTCCTCATCTATCTGTGCTACATCTCTGTCTTTTATATCCATGATATTCGATTTTCTTTTCCTTAATGGCATCTGAGGGTGGTTTTGTTGATAGCACTAATGAGATTAATAAAGAATAAAAAGTAAAAAATTATTATTTCCCTTTTTTTCCCTCTCCTCTTCTCTCCTTCTTGAGAAAAAATTCTGATGAACTTTGAATTATATTGTGCTGAATAGAACAAAAACTGCTTATAATGAAGGGTCTGAGTTGGGGAGAAGTGATAAAGGACCAAAAAAAGGGGGTATGGACTCACAAAATGCAAAATAAGGAAAAATTTGGGTCAAGAATAAAATGATTTGCTTTTAAGTGATGCTTGACTAAGAGATATAATGAGAGAGATAAGAGGGAAACATGAAAAATGGGTAAAAAATTAAAAAATTCCTATTGTATTTAGTGTAGCAAAAACTAGATAAAATGGAGAGCCAGGGTTGGGAGCACTGCTAATGAGTTAAAAAAGCGAAGTAAAAAAACACAAAGAAAAATTTGATTTCCAAATAAAATAATTTGTTCGTGATTGAGGATTGAATGAGAGGAAAAGTAAAGGAGAAAGAAGAAACTAATATAGAGGGAGAAAAAAGAAAGGATAAAACGAAAAGAAGAAAAAGAACAGAATGAAAGAGAGAGAGAGAGAGTTAAGGGTTTTGGAGTGCAACCCTCATAGAGAGAAAGGAAGAAGAAAGGAAAGAAATGGGAGATGTAATATTTATGTGTAGTGTAGTTCAAGAAGAGGAAAGAGTAAGACCAGCAGAGAATTAAACGACCAAAGTGGAAGAAGAAGAAAATAATCAAGACAAGAAGATGAAAGGAACAAATGAACAATTAAAATAAAATGGAAAAGGTTATAAAGTCTGTGGATTTTTCTTGATTTTGAGAGGTTATCTTCTTGCTTTTTCTTTTCTCTCCCTCTTCCTGGTTGGTGACCCTGTTTCCTAGGCTCTGCCCCTGTGGCATGCTTAGGTAGAGGTTTGCAGTTGATAAGTCTCTATGGCAATGTCATATATTAGGCTTCAGAGTCGTTGGCAGTCAAGGCTCATTAGCATTTGCAGGCTCTGACAATGAGAGAGTCTGTTTTTCCGGAGCTCTCTCCTAGTTTCTCCTTCCTGAATTAGTAGCCTGATGATCCAGCTATGGGGTTGCCACTGCCTCTGCCTGGAGAGTAAGAGGCTCAAAGAGCTGGAAAATCCCCACTCTATCCCCACTCAGTGCAGGGCTCTGGGTCAGGCTCTATTAGTCAGAGCCGCAAGCATAATCAGGCAGGGCTGGGAGCCAATTGTTTTCAAGGTGCCTTTCTATGTGCCTCTAGGCATGTCCAGAATGCCTCAGTGCTCTGTGGGACCACTTACCCCAGGCTTTTGGCACTTTGTAACCTGTTTTGGCTGGGTAGAAGATGCCCTAGTTGCTTTTTGCAAAGCAGGAGGACTTATAAGCTGCCAAGTCCCTCTTTTTAACGTATAGCCCTGAGTATGAAAGCTCTGCCAATCAGAAGTTGCCCCTACCCCTATGTGCATAGCATAGCAAGAGGCACTAAAAAATATCACTGAACTGAGAGAGATCTTGTCAGTTAGGGTCACATAGGTCAGTTGGGAGGCGAGCAGACTGTGGGTTAAGCTAATCCTTCCCGGGTCTGTTAGCTTGTATGGCTGGGTGAGGTGCCCCTCCCGCCCGGAGAAGTTCGAACATAGGGAATTTCACTTTCGCACACTCCCTGCTCACTGCTCTTCAGATTGTAGGGGCGGCACCAAGACTCCGATTACAGCCCACACAAAGGCCTCTGACTCTGCCCCTCTGTCCAGGAACACAGGTGCCTACTCCTGAGGCATTAGGAGGAACCTCTCGCACAATATCTGTGCTCGCCAACCTGGGACCTGGGTATTGGTGCCGCCACCACTCGTCCGGGGTGAGGCGCCCTGCCTGCTCAGAGAAGTTTGATCATAGGGAAGTCTGCTTTTGCGCACTCCCCACGAACCGTTCTTCAGGGTGCAGGGGTGACCCTGAGACTCCAGTCTGGGCCCACACAAAGGCCTCTGACTCTGCCCCTCTGTCTGGTAACATGGGTGCCCACTCCCGGGGCTCTAGGAGGAACCTCTCTCACTCTATTCGCGCTCGCTGACCAGGATATCGGGGCTAATGGCTGCCGCACTTACCTTTCTTTGTCTGGGTTTGGCGCAAGCGTTAGCCTGTGTTGACTGAGTCGCCACAAGCACAGTCTTTCCTCAGCTTGGATGTTTGTGCCACAGCCTGGCTCTATTCACCTACCCTTTGCCCGCCTTAGTTCCTATACTCTCGGTTTCAAGTGAAGGCAGCCATTGTTTAGGTTAGTGAGGAAGGTGGAGTGTTCCTTTCTCCATCCTATTTCCTTCGGGGTTGATTATATATTTAGTCAATTTTTTGCTCGATCATACTTTCGTGTTCAGTGTGGGACTTCTAGATGCTCCAAGGATAGATTTTTCTGTCTCTGGTTGAAGAACTTGTTGAAATTTTGGGGAGATTTATCAGTGTCGCTCCTTACGTCGCCATTTCTCTGACGTCACTCTCCCAGCACCCCTTTATTCACTCAGACTAACCCAGGTGTTGCTGTGGAGGCATATTATAGGTGAGGTTTATGTCTGTGATCAGTTGACTTTAAGTATAGGAGGCTATCCAGTATACTCTGTGTGGAGCTCATTCCATCATTTCAAAGGCCTTAGAGTAAAACCAAGGCTTCCTAAGGAAGAGGAAATTCTGCCCCAGGGAGACAACATCGCTGTGCCTGAGAGTTTTCACCCTGCAGACTTGCACTGTGGGTTTTGGATCTGCCAGCCCCCATAGTTGCGTAAGTATGTGTGTCTGTGCATGTGTGCATGCGTGTGTGAATACACACATAGGACTACACACACAGGTATAGATCGGTTTATGTTCTGCTGGTTTTGTTTCTGCAGAGAAGCCAGACTGCCGCCCTCGCAGCATGCGCACACTGCCTGCGCCGCTTGCTTTATGACTCTTCTCCCTTCTGACAGGCACCTCTTCCTGGTGCCTGTCCCACAACTCAGTTTACACTAAATGAATGAATGCTAGAGTGAGTCAGTCAGAATGTATAATACCTCATCCTTGAGCATAATAGAAATGATTCTCTAAAGAAGAATGGCTCCCCTAATTGGTGGGCTGGTCCTCATGTCCCTCTAGATGGAGTCCACACAGCTGATGTCTCTTGCTCCTGTCTCCTTGCTAGGCCCATGGGGGTCGTCATTATTACCATCATCTTCCAGTTTCCCCCTGGCCTTGGTGATAGAATCAACCATTGATTTGAGGTGACGATTAATTCTTTTCACCTTTGTATGACCCACTGTGGGCCTTAGCTCTTTAATTTTTCTACACATGCATCATCTGGATGAGAACAATTTATAAACAGCTGGGTGATATTTCCTCCCTACTTTGTCCTTCATTAGGATTTTTCTCTTTCTATAGAATTCTTTAAAAGTTCTGGCAGCAAGTTTGTTTTGAAACCTAGGCTGAGGCCAGATATGCTCACGAGGGTGCCATTGTAGATTTGTGATGTGTATTTACTCCAGAGTGCAGATTTCGCTTTACATTGTTTAATGTCCTTTTCAATGACAAGTTCAAAACCTAGGCCACCTCCCCATTTTGAGTATCTCTTCACCTGTGTCCTCATAGTGACAACCTGGCCTCCTGCTCACTCAGTCCTAGACTGATATCCCTCTAAAGCTTCAGCCCCTGTACTTTTTTTGGCACTGAGCCTGTCTCAATTGTGGCCAGGAAAGCATGAAGACTGGACAGGATCCTCTGCCTGATCACGTAGTGGTTCCCCTGGGACTAAAAGCAGAGACATGGTTTCCCAAGAACCACAGGACAGACTGAATAGAGGTCCTTCCAACAGGAAAAACGCCTGATATCATTCTCTCCTTGAGAAGTTATTTTTAGTTCCTTCAAGTGTCTCCGCATCCAAACAATTCAAGGAACTACCGAGTTCATAGTTTCAACGTGTTCCAACTTTGAAATGAAAAAATCCATTTACATTTAACAAAATTCAACATCCTCTCATGATTAAGAATTCCCAATCAATGAAGTAGAGGAAGGGTGTGCCTCAACCTAATAAATACCATATATGACAAGCCCACGCTTAACATTTACTCAAGGTTGAAAACTTAAAAGCCTTTTCTTTAAGATCAGGAACAATAAAAGGATTCCCACGCTGGCTAGTACTATTTCAGATAGTACTGGAAGTCCTGGCCATAGCAATTAGACCAAAAACCCCCACAAAACCAACAACAACAAAAAATGAAATTTATCCAAATTAGAAAATCTGTTTTTGAATGACATGATCTATAGAGTATCTAGAAAAGCCTAAAGATGCCACCAAAAAATTGTTAGAACTAATAAATGAATTTGAATTTAGTTAAATTGTAGGATACAAAATCAAGTTACAAAAATTAGCGCTTTTCTACACACTAACAATGAACTACCTGAAAGAGAAATTAAGAAAGCAGTTCTATTTACAATACCATCAAAACAATAAAACTCTTAGGAATAATTTTAACTAAAGAGGTAAAACACCTGTACACTAAAAACTATAAGACATTGATAAAAGAAATTGAAGACATAAATAAATATAAAGATATTTCATGCTCATGGATTGGAAAAATTAATATTGTGAAAATGTCCATAAAGCCCAAAGTGATCTACAAATTTAGTACAACTCCTATCAAAATTCAGTGGCATTTTTCTCAGAAATAGAAGAACTTATCATAAAATGTGTATGACATATGACAAAAGACCCCAAATAGCCAAAGCAATCTTGAGAAAGAACAAAGCTATAGGCATCATGCTTCCTGCCTTCAAGCTATATTACAAAGCTATAGTAATCCAAGCAGTATGGCACTGGCACAAAAATAGACATTCATGAATATATGGTCAATTAATTTATGGCGAAAAAGCCAAGACTATGCTTTAGAGAACAAATAGTCTCTTTAATAAGCTGGAAAGAAACTGTTGAGAAAACTATAAGCCAAATTCAAAAGAATGAAACTGGGTCCCTGTTTTAAACCATGTACAAAAATGAACTCAAAATGGATGAAAGTCTTGAACATAAGACCTGAAACTGTAAAACTCCTAGAAAAAAGTATAGCAGGTAAGCGCCTTGACATCAGTCTTGGTGATGATTTTTTGGGTTTGATGTTAAAAGCAAAGGAAAAAATAAACACATGGGACTACATCAAACTAAAAAGCTTCTTCAAAGCAAAAGAAACCATAAACAAAAAGGCATCCTAATGAATGGGAGAAAATATTTGCAAATCATGTCTCTGAAAAGGGGGTTAATAGCCACAATACACAAAGAACTCATAGAACTCAGTAGCAAAAACAAGTAATTTATTTTAAAATGGACAAACAACCTAAATAGACATTTAAAAATTTTTTTTGCATTCATTGCAGAGAGAGGGAGAGAGAAAGAGAAGCATCAACTTGTTTTTCTACTTAGTTCCATTTAGCTGTGCACTCTTTGATCACTTCTTGTAAGTGCCAGGCCTGACTGGGGATCAAACTTATGATCTGGCTGTGCCAGGACAATGCTATATCCACTGAGCTATCTGGTCAGGGCCAATAAGACTTAAAAAAAAAACCATACAGATGGCCAACAGGTACATGAAAAGGTGCTCAACATCACTAGTCATCAGGAAAATGCAAATCTAAACTACCATGAGCTCTCACCTCTCATGTGTTAGGATGTCTGTTATCTAAAAGATAAGAGATAGCAAATGCTGGTGAGAATGTGGAGAAAAGGGAACCCTCACGCACTGTTGGTAGGAGTGTAAACTGATATGGCTCCTGTGGATAACAGTATGGAGGTTCCCCCAAAATTAAAACTAGAATTAACATATGATCCAGCAATTCCAATTCTGGGTATATAGGCAAAGGAAATGCAAAACAAGATATTAAAGAGCTTTCTGTACACCCCTGTTCATTTCAGCATTATTCACAATGGCCAATATATGGAAACAACCTATGGGTGCATCAATATATTAATGGATATTAATGGATAAAGAAGATATGGTGTGTGTGTGTGTATATATATATATACACACACACACACACACTCACACACACACACACTATAGGACAGTATCCTCCCATGAAAAAGAAAGAAAAAAAATGGTTCCCGTCATTCATGACAACATGGATGACTCTGGAGGGCATTATGTTAAGTGAAATAAGCTAAACAGAAAAAGACAAATATTGTATGGTATCATTTATCTATGAAGTCTATAAAAAAAGAAAGCTCATAGAAACAGAATAGAATGGTGGTTTCCAGGGGCTAAGGGGAAGTGGAAGTGGGGAGATGGAAGTCCAATGGTACAAACCCTCTGTTATAAGAAGACTAAGTTCTGAGGATCTGATAGTGTGGTGACTGTAGTTATTAATGTGATATTATATACTTGAAAGTTGCTGGTTGATTCTAAGTATTGTTAGCACACACACAAATTATGTGAGATGAGGGATGCTTTAATATTACTTTTAGTAATTATTCCACAATATATATGTACATCACATTATAATACTGTATACTTTAAATATATATACTTATATTTGTCTATTATTCCTCAATAAAGTTGGAGGGGAATAGATTAATGTTCTTCACAAATGCTTTTATTGACTATTTGCTATAAGCCACATACCTTGTACAGGACTGTGGGTCCCAACCTGAAAAAACCCCACCCCTGCTTCCCAAGAGGTACAGTCTGGTGGGAGATCGGCACTGAAACAGTCACTTATAAGATTCTAAGATGGAGCTGTGTATAGAAAAGCTGTCCTATTAGTAAAGTGTGGACATCAGAGAATGTGGTAGAGGCAGAAGAGACAAGTGTGAAAGGACATCAGGGTTTATAGGAGAGACAGACAGGGAGAACAGCAGTGGGCATCACAGAGGGTACGAGCCAGTGCATGGAGGCCATGGAGGCCGTGGAAGGAGAGTCAGCAAGGAATGGCTCTGGCTTATGAGTTAGAGAAGAACACATGAGGGGCGGTGTAGAGAGTAGATTGGGGAGATGGGTCTGGAGGGGTGAAGACTAGCCCAGCACAGTCACTGGTGATAGGGACTTGTAGTCGGGCATGGCGGAATGGAGAGACGGGGCTGGGTATGTAAGATCTTTAGGATTTTCTCATTTTCTAAAGTGTAGACCACTAAAAAATATATGGATAAAAATGAATATGATAGCATGGTAATTAAATCAAAATACTGTTGATTTAAAAAATATCTTATGGTATGTGAATTATACCTCAATAAAAAGAAGGAAAAAGGGAACTCTCTGAGTAAGCAAAGATTCCCCAAATCAGAGTGACTATCTCTGAATGGTGGCATATGAGGCAAGTTAATTTAATTTTTTTTCTTATTATCATTATTTTTAATAATGATAATATCCATGTAGTACTTGTGCAGTTAATGCATAGGTTGCCTTCATCTGTGTTTATCAAAAAAGAGCCTCTTACAGCTTTGATTTATTTTTATGTCTTGATGTTTCTCTCATGTATAAATGAACAAGTACTGAATGTATTCAGTGACTGAATGGGAAGCAAGAGAAAGAAGAAACCCTTCATCATGGATGCCTTTGTATTCGGAATCAAAAGATGACCCCAGTTTAAAATGAAATTATAAATGATTAAACAAAGGTGTCGTTGAAATCACTGCCCTAAACTTGGGCTTGTAGAGTATATTTTTAGACTATTTTAAATATTGCAGCAAGCACAATTTTACAGAATGATGGACACACAGTCCATTTCCCCTGGCTTATAAATATTTAGTGCCATGATTATTCATAAACCCAGGGATCACCATGAAACTGTTTTTTTTTCCCCCCTGGAAGTCTGTTTTTTCATCTGGAATGGCATTAAGATTCAGGAAGAACTACCTGTCATTTCACTCTGTTATTTGGGAGAACTGTAGTCCCATTTTTCTGTCATTGGTCTAGGGCCCAGATTTTGTGGAATAATATTTTAATATTCTTTTAACAATTGGAGTTATAAAGCAGAAAGTTGTTGGTTGTGACAGCAACCTTTTCTGAAGATCTGACCAGTTCTGCTCACTATGCAACAGACAGTGATCTTTCTATTTAGATCCATTTCCCTTGTCTTCCCAATTGGTCATTGTTTAAACAAGGAGGATCGGGGAACTCCTGGTCAAGATGGGATCATAGTAAATGCTTTAATCGAATCCTCCCACAACCACATCAAAATCACAGCTTAAACTACAGAACAACCATTATTCAGAACTGCCAGAAATCTGGCTGAATGGATTTCCTAAAGCTAGGGATTTAAAGAAGAAACCACATTGAGACTGGGAGGAGGGGTGGAGACTCAGACAAGCTGATCCCACTACTCATGTGGCAGATAAAAATTGGGAGAGATAGCTTGGCTGGGAGGTCCCTTCTAAGGAACGAAGGCCCAGCCCCATACCAGGTCTCCATGCCCAGGGTTCCAGAGCCAGTAAGAGAAATCCCCATAACTCTGACTGTAAAGACCAGTGGGGAGTGTGGCTGAGTGAGTCAGTGAGTTGCTGGAGTCCTAAACAGTTCCTCTTAAAGGGCGCATGCATGGACTCACTCGGATTCAATCCCTCTGAGCTCCAGTGCTGGGCAGCAGCTTGAAAGGAACTAGGACATACAAGGGATGAACAGAATTGTCTGGCATCAGGGCAAGAGCTGGGGGGGGTGGGTGGGTTGGCAGCTTTCTGCCAGACAGAAGTGTTGGGAGAGGCCATTGTTCTTTTTCTGAGATACTACCCCCCCACACACACACAGAGAGCCAGAAGGTGGGCACCAGATCTGAGTCTCCATTAATTTCACTCACACTGTTCATCTCACCCTAGTGATGCTCTGAGACCATACCCTAACCATTCTGCAATCCCACCCAAGCCATTTCCAGTGGCTTTTCTATACAATGGCCTCTCCAAGCCATTTCCAGTGGCTTTTCTATACAATGGCCTCTCTTGCCTCATACTTTGGACTTTCCTAAAATATCTCAAACAAGCAGTATCTGGCATCAGCATGCCTTATTTCTTGCTAAGTGGCCCTAGGCCTGGCATGAATGGCAGCTGGCCTTGGTTTATAGCTTGGACTTTCCTAAAATATCTCAAACAAGCAGTATCTGGCATCAGCATGCCTTATTTCTTGCTAAGTAGCCCTAGGCCTGGCATGAATGGCAGCTGGCCTTGGTTTATAGCGTGGCCTGTGTCATGCACCTTTAAGCCCAGCATAAGTAGCAGCCATCTGAAGATCACTCTGTAGTTCATGCTGGGTGGCCCCAGGAAGGGCACAGGTGGTGGCTGACCTTGCATCTCCAGGAAGGCCTCAGAACTGGTGCATCTGGTGGACAGCTTCAGAGCACACTGGATTATAACCCTACTACCTCCAGGAGTGATACCCTCAGGAGGCAGACTCAGTGAGCTCCAGAGCCCCACTGAAGCAAGTCCTGCTCCATAGGGTTGACTCCTGCACAGCGTCTCCTCTGTAGCCCCAGCTGGTCCTCACAGCCAATTGACCTGGGGAGTCAGTCCCTCCCAGTGATACCAGCAGTAGTCAAAGCTCAACTACAACAGGACAGTGCACAAAGCCCACACAGGGTTGAAGCTAAAGTGCCCAGCTTGGGTGACTGGGGAGGCTGCACCACAGGCCCTACAGGACACCTCCTGCACAAAGTCACTCTGCCACGTCTGGCAGACACAGCAGCTCTACCTAATAATATGTAGAAATAAGCATAAGGAAGCAGCCAAAATATGGAGACAAGCAAACATGTCCCAAATGAAATAGAAGATATCTCTAGAAAAAGAAAGAAAGAAAGAAAGAAAGAAAGAAAGAAAGAAAGAAAAGAAAAGAAAGAAAAACTAAATGAAATTAAATGGAAGAAAGGAAATTACCAGATACAGAGTTCAAAACAACTATTACAAAGATACTCAAGGAACTTAGTGAGAACTTCAGGGAACTCACTGTGAATTTCAACAGCGTCAAAAGAAGGCATAGAAACCATAAAAAAAGAACCAGTCAGAAATGAAAGATATACTAATGAAGACTAATTGGCATCAACAGTAGAGTAGATGAAGCTGAGAATTAAATCAATGATTTGGAATATTAAGGAAACAGAAAACACCCAATCAGAACAGCAAAAAGAAAAAAGAATCTAAAATAATAAAGCTAGTATAGGAAACCTCTGGGAAAACTTTAGTGCACCAACATTCACATCATAGGGGTACCAGAAGGAGAAAAGAGCAAACAAGAAATTGACTATTTATTTGAAAAAATAATGATGGGAAACTTTCCTAATCTGGCGAAGGAAATAGACATACAAGTCCAGGAAGCACAGAATCCCAAACAAGATGAACCCAAAGAGCCCCACACCAATATACATTGTAATTAAAATGCCAGAGTTTAAAGACAAGGAGGTAATCTTAAAAGTAGCAAGAGAAAAGCAGTCAGTTACCTATAAGGGAGCTCCCATAAAACTGTTAGGTGGTTTCTCAGCAGAAACTTAGCAGGCCAGAAGAGAGTGGCAAGAAATATTTAAAGTGATGAAAAGGAAGGACCTATAACCAAGACTACTCTACCCAGCAAGGCTATCATTTAGAATTAAAGGACAGATAAAGAGCTTCCCAGACAAGAAAAAGCTAAAGGAGTTTATTACCACCAAACCATATAACATGAAATGTTAAAGGGTCCTCTTTAGGAAGAAGAAGAAAAATAAAAGATAAAAAATATGAACAATAAAATGGCAATAAATACATATCTATCAACAATTGAATCTAAAAACAACCCAAAACCAAAATAAACAAGCAGAACAGAAACAGACTCATAGATGCAGAGAATATTGTGATGGCTGCCAGATAGAGGGGGTTTGGGAGGAATGGGTGAAAAACATGAAGGGATTGAGAAGTACAAATTGGTGGTTACAGAATAGTCATGGGTGTGTAAAGTGCAGCATAGGGAATACAGTCGATAATATTTTGACGCCTATGTATGGTGTCAGATGGGTATGAGATTTATCAGGATGATCACTAAGTTATATTATGTCTAATCACTGGAGTGTGTACCTGAAACTAATATAATATTGTATGTCAACTGAAATTTAAAAATTTATAAAATGATTTTAAAAAGCCAAGGAGATTTGGCCTGTTTGGGGAAGGTGGTTCTTTCAGTATCTGGTGGGACATGACTGAGAGAAGGGAGGGCAAAGTGAGCACGGCTGGTGGAGGAAGGTGCACTGTGCATAGAAGCTGTTGGGAGCAGCCCCTTTGCTTTCATCAGAGCTGGTGTTTTGATTTTGTGAAGCAGAAAATATCCCTTCAGAACATAATGGGGTAATAAGTGGTCAATTAATTTACAACCAAGGAGGAAGAAAAAGGACAGTCTTTTCAATAAATGTTGTTGGGAAAACTGGATGGCTACATGCAAAAGAATAAAACTGGACCACTATATTACACCATACACAAGAATCAACTCGAAATGGATTAAAAATGTGAATGTAAGACTAGAACTTATAAAACTCATAGAAGAAACCATAAGGGGTAAGCTCCTGGACGTAGGTATTGGCAATAATTTTTTTGAATTGGAAACGAAAAGCCAACTCAACAAGAGCAACATAAACAAATGGGATGACATCAAACTATAAAGCTTCTGTGCAGCAGAGGAAACCATCAACAAAATAAAAAGGCAGCTTATGAAATGGGAGAAAATATTTGCAAATCATATATCTGACAAGGGTTTAATTTCCAAAACATATAAGTCAATAAAAAAAACAACAAATTGGCCCTGGCCAGTTGGGTCAGTGGTAGAGCATCAGCCCGGCATGTGAAGTCCTGGGTTCAATTCCTGGTCAGGGCACACAGGAGAAACAACCATCTACTTCCCTACCCCTACCCCTCTTTCTTCTCTTTTTCTCTCCCTCTCTCTTCTGATCCTGCAGCCATGGCTTGAACGGTTCGAGGTCCAGGGCACTGAGAATGGCTCCATGGCCTTGCCTCAGGAACTAAAACCAATCAGTTGCTGAGCAATGGAGCAACAACCCAGATGGGCAGAGCATCGCCCGGTAGGGGACTTGCCAGGTGGAACCTGTTCAGGGCGCTTGTGGAAGTCTGTTTCTCTGCCTCCCTGATTCTCACTTAATAAAAATAAATAAATAAATAAATAAATAAATAAATAAATAAATAAATAAATAAGAAAGAAAAACAAACAGGCCCAGGCCATTTAACTTAGTCAGTTAAGAATACTGTCCCAAAACTATAAGGTTGCAGATTTGATCCCCAGACCACACACAGGAAGCAACAAATAAATGCACAACTGAGTGGAACAACAAACGAATGCTTCCCTTCTCTCTCCCTTCCTCTCTTTATATCTCTAAATAAAATCAATCAATCAATAAAATAAAATTGTTAAGCTCTGGCAGTATAGGTTAGTTGGAGCATGCTCCTGGAGCATGGAGGTTGCCGGTTCAATTCCCCAGTCAGGGCACATACAGGAGCAGCCTGATGTTCCTGTCTCTCTCTTTCTGCCTCTCTCTCTCTCTCAAAAAAAAAAAAAAATCTGACTTAAAAATGGACATAACTGAACGGGCATTTTCCCAAAGAAGACAGACATACATGGCCAGCAGATATGTGAAAAGGTGCTCAACATCATTAGTCATCAGGGAAATGCAAATCAAAAACACAATGAGATATCACCTCACACCTGTTAGAATGACTTATAAAAAAAGACAAGATATAGAATGACTTATAAAAAAAGGAAAGAATGCTGAAAAAAGAGAATGCTGTGCACTCTCAGTGGGACTGCAAATTAGCACAGCCACAGTGGAAAACAGTGTGGAAGTTCCTTAAAAAATTAAAAATAGAACAATTATATGACCCAGTCATCCTATTCCTTGGTATATATCCAAAGAAAATGAAATTACCATCTCAAAGCAGTATCTGTACTCCCCTGTTCATTTCAGCATGAATTACAGGGGCCAGGATGTTGAAACAAGGTGCCAACTCAGATGAATGGGTAAAGGAAAGGTGGGATATAAGGACAATGGAATGTTATTCAACTGTGAAAAAAAAAGAAAATTCTGCCATTTGTTACAACATTGATAACCCTGGAAAGCCATATGCTAAGTGAAATAAGTCACACAGAGAAAGGAAAGTACTCTATAATCTCACTTATACATTGAATTTAAAAAAAAACAGAACTCAGAAACAGAGTATATCCATGGTCATCAGAGGTGGGGGATGGGGAAAATGAATGAAGGCGATAAAAAGGTATAAACTTTCAGCTTCAGAGAAATAAGTTCTGTGGATGTGATTTAAAAATAAGAACATAGGTCCTGAGAGAGTAGGGGGATTCATGCACGGTCCACTATGGTAAGACAAGGCGGGTTTAATTGTACACTTAGACCAGGGGTCCCCAAACTTTTTACACAGGGGGCTAGTTCACTGTCCTTCAGACCGTTGGAGGGCCAGACTATAAAAAAAAACTATGAACAAATCCCTATGCACACTGCACATATCTTATTTTAAAGTAAAAAAAACAAAACGAGAACAAATACAATATTTAAAATAAAGAACAAGTAAATTTAAATCAACAAACTTACCAGTATTTCAATGGGAACTATGCTCCTCTCACTGACCACCAATGAAAGAGGTGCCCCTTCCGGAAGTGCGGCGGGGGCTGGATAAATGGCATGTGGCCCGCGGGCCATACTTTGGGGACCCCTGACTTAGATGAAGCCCCTGCCTCTTCTCCACACAGATGGCAGTCAGCTGCTGATTAACCACTGCTGTCACGGAACCTTCACCCTTCCTGCTTTCAGAGCTACCATGAGCTTTGCTTAGCCATTTGTTGGAGAATCAAGTCAAAGTCTCACCTCATCATAAGGAGGGCAAAATGGGGTGCAAGGAGAGAGGAGGACTTGGCCATTCCCGGAAGTCCTGTGAAGGGCACAGGAACTTGGTTGGATTTGAGTATGTAGTGAGCTCCTGCAGGGTCTGTCATACAATAGCCTGGGTGGCAAACAGATTACAGACTGCTGCTGGGGAGGACGGCAGTTTTGGTTTTCAATAGGAAGGCAGATGTGCAGCTCTTGGATGAGGGACATAGCAGCCAAGGTGATCATTTTAGCAAGTTGGAGTCCAATCAAGTGCCCTCTCCTCCAAAGTCTCCCAATTTTCTTTCATTCAGAGTGGAACCAAAGCCTTTTTCAAACGGCCACCATGGCCCCATGTTATCTAGTTCTCCTTCTCTGGCTGTCTCCCTGTCTTCACTCTGCTCCAAACGCTGCCATCTCCTGACTGCTCGTTCCACCCACACAGCAGTCTTGCTCCAGCTTGAAGCCTCAGCCTTCCATTCCTCTCTGCAGCCTTTGCTCAGCTTTCCCCTTCTTGCTCGGCAAGTCCCGGTCTGCTCACCCAGCATTGATGGTGATGCACCCCAAGGCCTCATGTCTTTATTTAGCTTGAGCACTTTCATGGCACACGTACCCATTGTATGTGCTTGCTGTAAATATATACTGGTTTTTAAGTGTTCATTTATTACACTGAGGAACAAAATTTTTGTTGCATCCACAAAAACACTTGTTCTTACCTAATTCGAGTGTGCTGATCTCAAATCTGACATTAGTTTTTCTCTGTAAGCTACAGGGTTTTTTTGTAATTCAAGATTTTAGGTTTTCATCGTGTAAAGTTTTCAACATTTAGTTTAATATAATGAAGTAGAATGTCTTCTTGAGCATCATCTTTGTGAAAATATAATAATTTATATAATGCAATAAATACACTAATACACTAAAAGATATGATTGCATCAGAATTTGTCTACAATTTCTAAATAGAACATATTAAAACACTTATTTTAATCATAAAATTTGCAAAAAACTTATTTAAATTCTATTCAGGCAAAAATTTGTGTTTGTAGCTCTTGCGTTTGTGTACTTGTCAAGGACAATCTGGTTTGATGCTCCAGCAGTAGTCTGCTCATCACTAACAGCTCCAAGATTTTCAGGAAACTTATCAAGGTGACTGTTTAGGAAGTGAATCTTAACACTCACATTACATCCAATGTTGCAGAAAGCCAACAGCATTCTTTGAACCAGAAGTTCATAGTTTTCTGCTTTCTTGTTGCCAAGGAAGTTCTTAGTAACTGCCACAAAAGACTGCCATGCTGCTTTCTCCTCCTTATTCATCTTCCTGGCAAATTCTTCATCATATATGAGGGTTCAATTTTGAGGTGCATCGAATACAACTGCTTTTATCTTCTCAAAAGACAAGGCAGGAAAAGCAGAAATAATATGTTGAAAGCATTCACTTTCTCTATTCAAAGCCTGAACAAACTGCTTCATTAAGCCAAGTTTGATATGAAGTGGGAGAAAAATGATCCTGTCTCGATTAACTACAGGTTCATTCACAATATTTTGCATCCCTACTTCCAGAGCTTCACGTTTCGGCCTCTCCTTCTGTGTCCAGTGTTTCTCCCGAGCTCAGCTGTTCCACAAACACAGAAAGCAAGGATACTTCGTGAAACCTCTCTGTTGTCCTAGCAGGAAATTTACCATTTTAAGATCCACATAAATGATTCAGTTATGTTTCTCATCCTTCAGAAAGTTGAGGACAATTTTTATGTCATAATCTTCCCGCAGATGAGTTGAATAACCAATTGGATCCGCTGCATAAACATTACTGTTGTGTAGGAGAACACATTTCAGACTCCGTTTAGAGCTGTCAAGAAATAGCCACCATTCTGTTGGAGTGTAAGTGGTAACACCTAGCTGGCTGAGAAGACTACTGATATCATGACAGTAAACAAAGTGTTTGTTTTCAGGGAAAAAAAGGTCCACAAAAATTTGTTCATGCTTCCTGAAATGGGATACTTTAGCTGACCAGTGAAGTACATTCTTTTCTTGAAGCCTGGAGGCTAATAACTCAGCTGCTTTTTTTGATAGGCCCAAATCTCTTACTAAGTCATTCAATTTGGGTTGGCTAAACTGCTGAGGGGTTAATGACTGCTTGGCATCAGAATAAGACTCTTCATTTTCTGTTACATGAGGTTTTAGAACTGTTTCTATATAATTCTGCAATAACCGGAAAATGACCTTTTCATCTGCAGAGCCCGATGGCGCATTGCTGGTGCCCCTTCCACGGGGCCCATGTGGAGCTCAGTCAGGGAGGCTTTCCTCATTGGAAGCAGCCACGTGCAGACTTCCCCACAGGTGCTGCAGGCTGCGCTGGAAAATACAACAGAGTCTGTATTCATATTTTTCCCATGTCTGGCATTGTGCTTCTGGACTGCTGGTAGACCCACTGAAGGCAATGTATTAGTGTGTTCAGATATCAGGAGGGGAGTAGAACCAGCCTCACGTGCCCCCTGACCCCTTCAAGGACCAGCAGAAATGACTTTAATTTTGATTCTGAACTAGGCTTTTTGTTAGCATAAAGTATATTTATGTTTGGTTGTTGAGGAAATTGAAGCAAAGAAAACTTAATTGCATATAGTATTAAATCATACCCCATTACTTTTTTCCCAGTCAGTGGGTGTTGAGCACCAGTTGTATGAAAAGCACTGGGATGCAGTGATGAGAAAAAAACTGTTGCCAGGTACTTATAGTGCAGGGTGGTGGGGCAGACAGATAGGTGAACATGCTTTTTGTAAGAGTGTGGGTAGTGCCAGAATAGTGGAAAATAGAGGAGAGCCCAGGAGCACAAGGAAGGGGTGTCTCACTATGATGGAGTGGGGACCAGAGAAGTGTCCTGAAGGTATGCCTTGGAGGACACAGAGGAGTTATCTAGGCAGGCAGGGGACAGAGAAGGGCATTTGAGGGTGAAGTTACACCTGGAGATACTGTTGGAAAGTTACAAATAACTGTATGGAATCTTGGGAAGGAGATACAGTTACAGCAGTATGTAGGAATGTGGAGGTAAAGAGCATTGCATGCAGAACTAATGTTGGTCTTCTCAGCCTTCATCAGAGCTGCAGATACATACTTAATTGAAAGAATGTGCTTCATTTATTTTCTTTCCTTTGTACCATTTTGGTCAAAGGTGCTAAATAGTATTGATCCCAGATGGTAACAAGAGACAAGTGGTATTTGGCAAAACATGTAGTAAGTGTCAACTCTGTGCCAAACACTGTTCTATGTGCTATTAGGTCAGAAATATAATAATATAGTTGTATTGTATCGCATGCCTCCTGCCATCTGAAACAGCTTACAATCTTAATGGGGATCTAACGTTTTTAGAATGATATACTAGTTAAGAAACTGTGTGCTTATGTGTGTATGCACTTCTATATTTACACACGTTTGGTTCTCAAACTTGAGAGTGCATCAGAGTCTTGGGGAAGACTTTTTGAAATTATTTGCTGGGACCCACTTTAAGTGTTTGTGATTCAGTGCATTTGAGGGGGATCCCAAGAGTGTGTTTCTAATAAGCTCCTCGGCGATGCCGACACTGCTGGTCCAGTGTGCTGACCTGTGCAGAGGCATATGCAGCAAATTCAGGAAGCCCCGGTGTGTGCGGGTCAAGGCGGTGAGAACTAAGCAGAGTGGTTTAGGCAGATCACCAGGTGAACACTGTATCTGCCTTCGAATCTTCAAACATGAGCCAGGAGGCCATGTTGTCTTGAATGGATAGCCTATGAAAAAGCAAGTAGGGAAGAGTTTTGCTTAAAGGGGCATTAGCTAGTTATCCTGGCTGGCAGAGAGAAGTTCTGGTTATTAAATAATGAAGGCATTAACAGAGAATACTATACTGGGAAGAATGGGTGAGAGAAGTTTTTAAAAGAGTGTTTAATAAAGCCAAAATATATGTATCTTAAATAACAGGCATAAGAAAGTCACTCTAAGATCCCCAGATAGGTAAGATTGAGCTTAATAAAACATTCTCTCTGTGTCCTGAGTTGGACCAAGACAAAGTCTGTCATAATTTTCTAGGTTTAAGGCAGTGGTCCTCAACCTTTTTTGGGCCACGGACTGGTTTATTGTCAGACAATATTTTTGGCCCTGGCCAGTTGGCTCAGTAGTAGAGCATCAGCCTGGTGTGCAGAAGTCCCGGGTTCGATTCCCGGCCAGGGCACACAGGAGAGGCGCCCATCTGCTTCTCTACCCCTCCCCCTCTCCTTCCTCTCTGTCTCTCTCTTCCCCTCCCGCAGCGAGGCTCCATTGGAGCAAAGATGGCCCAGGCGCTGGGGATGGCTCCTTGGCCTCTGCCCCAGACACTAGAGTGGCTCTGGTCGCAACAGAGCGACACCCTGGAGGGGCAGAGCATCGCCCCCTGGTAGGCAGAGAGTTGCCCCCTGGTGGGCGTGCTGGGTGGATCCCAGTCGGGCGCATGCGGGAGTCTGTCTGACTGTCTCTTCCCGTTTCCAGCTTCAGAAAAATACCAAAAAAAAAAAAAGAAAAAAAAAAGAAAATATTTTCACGGACCAGCCTTTAGGGTGGGACGGATAAATGTATCACGTGACCGAGACAAGCATCAAGAGTGAGTCTTAGACAGATGTAACAGAGGGAATCTGGTCATTTAAAAAAAATAAAACATCGTTCAGACTTAAATATAAATAAAACGGAAATAATGTAAGTTATTTATTCTTTCTCTGCGGACCGGTACCAAATGGTCCTCGGACCGGTACTGGTTCACGGCCCGGGGGTTGGGGACCACTGGGTTTAGGCAATGAAGGCTTATACCCAGCTTTTGTGTGTGGAAATATTAGTAGAAAAAAATAAAATTGAAAAGCAACAGCTAAAACTATGGAGAGTGTAATTAAGAAGTTAGACAAGACAGATGCCTGCCTTTGTTCCTTTCATTGTTTTCTTTTTTTTTAATTATAATTTTATATTTTTAATGGGGTGACATCAATAAATCAGGTTACATATATTCAAAGATAACAAGTCCAGGCTATCTTGTCTTTCAATTATGTTGCATACCCATCACCCAAAGTCAGATTGTCCTCTGTCACCTTCTATCTAGTTTTCTTTGTGCCCCTCCCCCTCCCCCTTTCCCTCTCCCTTTCTGCCCTCCCCTCCCCCGTAACCACCACACTCTTATCAATGTCTCTTAGTTTCACTTTTATGTCCCACCTACGTATGGAATAATGCAGTTCTTGGTTTTTTCTGATTTACTTATTTCACTTCGTATAATGTTATCAAGATCCCACCATTTTGCTGTAAATGATCTGATGTCATCATTTCTTATGGCTGAGTAGTATTCCATAGTGTATATGTGCCACATCTTCTTTATCCAGTCGTCTATTGACGGGCTTTTTGGTTGTTTTCATGTCCTGGCCACTGTGAACAATGCTGCAACGAACATGGGGCTGCATGTGTCTTTACATATCAATGTTTCTGAGTTTTTGGGGTATATACCCAGTAGAGGGATTGCTGGGTCATAAGGTAGTTCTATTTGCAGTTTTTTGAGGAACCACCATACTTTCTTCCATAATGGTTGTACTACTTTACATTCCCACCAACAGTGTATGAGGGTTCCTTTTTCTCCACAGCCTCTCCAACATTTGCTATTACTTGTCTTGCTAATAATAGCTAATCTAACAGGTGTGAGGTGGTATCTCATTGTAGTTTTGATTTGCATTTCTCTAATAACTAAAGAAGATGAGCATCTTTTCATATATCTGTTGGCCATTTGTACTTCCTCCTGGGAGAAGTGTCTGTTCATGTCCTCTTCCCATTTTTTTATTGGATTGTTTGTTTGTTTGTTGTTGAGTTTTATGAGTTATTTGTATATTTTGGATATTAGGCCCTTATCTGAGCTGTTCTTTGAAAATATCATTTCCCATTTAGTTGACTTTCTGTTTATTTTGTTATCAGTTTCTCTTGCTGAGCAAAAACTTCTTAGTCTGATGTAGTCCCAATCATGAATTTTTGCCTTCACTTCTCTTGCCATTGGAGTCAAATTCATAAAATGCTCTTTAAAACCCAGGTCCATGAGTTTAGTACCTATGTCTTCTTCTATGTACTTTATTGTTTCAGGTCTTATGTTTAGATCTTTGATCCATTTTGAGTTAATTTTAGTACAGGGGGACAAACTGTAGTCCAGTTTCATTCTTTTGCATGTGGCTTTCCAGTTTTCCCAGCACCATTTGTTGAAGAGGGTTTCTTTTCTCCATTGTATGTTCTTGGCCCCTTTATCAAAAATTATTTGACTATATATATGTGGTTTTATTTCTGGACTTTCTATTCTGTTCCATTGGTCTGAGTGTCTATTTTTCTGCCAATACCATGCTGTTTTGATTGTCGTGGCCCTATAATATAGTTTGAAGTCAGGTATTATAATGCCCCCAGCTTCATTCTTTTTCTTTAGGATTGCTTTGGCTATTTGGGGTTTTTTATAGTTCCATATAAATCTGATGATTTTTTGCTCTATTTCTTTAAAAAATGTCATTGGAATTTTGATGGGAATTGCATTAAATTTATATATTGCTTTGGGTAATATAGCCATCTTGATTATATTTATTCTTCCTAACCAAGAACAAGGAATATTCTTCTATCTCATTATATCTTTCTTGATTTCTCTTAACAATGGTTTATAGTTTTCACTATATAAGTCCTTTACATTTCATTGTTTTCTAAATACAGTTCTCCATATATTCTGAACACTTAGTGATTGTTCACTGAGCAAATAACTTACAGTTAACTTCAAGAAACATTTCTTTTCTAAAAATGGGGATTTTACATAGCAAGGCTACCTCCGAGTATTGCACGGATAAACAAAATAATTTGTATAAAGTAACTTTTATCATCCAAAAATCTAACTATGATTATTATTACTGATGTCAGAATGAGGAATCAAGTGCTCATGTGGGTTGAAATTGGCTCAGAGAAAGGAGATTTGTGCTAATTCCTTTCACAGGAAGAAGTTAATGGTGTGCCTCAGGAATTGGTGCCTAGCATTTGAAATAATTAGTTGGAGAAAAGTAACTGGCTCATTGAAGTAGCTAATGTCACAAAATTATGTAGGCTAGTAAGAACCCCAGTGAATTCTACAGACTATTCCAGAAGGATCTAATCAAACAGTATGACCAGAAAATAGAGAGCAGCTCCATTTTAACGAAGATAAATGACTTGCTTAGAAAGGAAATAGTTCCAGTTTTCTCAGCGTGTTGATTAACCAAGAGATCATAGAGGGAACAGCAATGTATTGCAGTAGTTAATATATACGCAGGAATGCTAAAGTGCCATAGTCATTCATTTATTCCTTTATTCACTCACTCACTAGCTTATTCATTCAGCACACACTGGCTTTCTGTGTGTCAGACAAACTGCTAAACACCAGGGTGAGTAAGAAACAAAAGGCATTCAAGAGAATCCCCATCTTTGGTTTTTGGGTTTTTTTGTATGTGTGTTTTTCCAAAGTTAGAAGCAGGGAGGCAGTCAGACAGACTCTCGCATGTGCCCAATGGGCATCCACCCGGATGCCCACCTGGGGTGATGCTCTGCCCCTCTGGGGCATTGCTCCGATGCGCCTGGAGCCATTCTAGCACCTGAGGGGGAGGCCATGGAGCTGTCCTCAGCGCCCAGAGCCTTGGCTGCGGGAGGGAAAGAGAAAGATACAGAGGAAGGAGAAGAGGAAGGGTGGAGAAGCAGATGGGCACTTCTCCTGTGTACCCTGACTGGGAATCGAACCTGAGACTTCCACACGTCTGGCCGATGCTCTACCACTGAGCGAACTGGCCAAGGCAAGACAGTCCCCATCTTTAAACTCAGGGCCCACTGAGAGGCATAAAAAGGTAAACAGGTGTGGCTACAAACTACCAAAAAAGTAAATGTATCAGGTTTTTTTATGCCATGTAACAAATTACACAAACTTAATGGCTTACAACAACATCCTTTGTCTCTCAGTTTCCTGGGTCAGGAATTGGGCACAGCTTAATTGGTCCTCTGCTCAGAGTCTATATAGTTCAAATGCCTGCTGACTTTATCCTCATTGGAGGCTCAACTGGGGAAGAACCCACCTCCAGGCTCACTTAGGTTTCAGGCAGAATTTACTTCCTTGTGGCAATATCAATGAGGGCCCCATCTTCTTTGCTTGCCATTGTCAAGAGGTCACCTTCGGCTCCTAGGGATCCCTGTAGTGCCGACTGATCACCTGCAGTTCTAGAAGTCACCAGCAGTGCTTAACAGTCACCTGCAATTTTTTGCCATGTGGGCTTACTCAACATAACCCCTTCCTTCCTCAAATTAGTAAAGAGAAATTTCTTGCTCCACTCTAAGATGGAGACTTATATGACATAACCTAATCTCGAGAGCGACGTGCCATCACCTTAGCCATATTCTGTTGGTATGGTCCAGGCTCAGGCCAGCTGCAGTTGGAGTGAAGGGATTACACAAGGGCATAAAAATGGGGGCTGGGCAACAGGGGTCACATCACACCTTCAGTCTGTCTGTCACAGTACTGTGCTAGAAGCTTCCTAGCAAAGAATACATTATTCAAGAAAAATTTGGAAGGTTATCAGACACATTATTCATCTACTTCTCTTGATCCTTTTGATTACATCCTGAGGGCATTTAAGGCTAACGGGTGGCTTTACTATTGGGCTTGGTAGGACTGTCATCATTAAGCTGCACTTTGGTATTCTATGAACTTTTATCAAAGTTCACATATACCAGCAATAAGAATAATTACTATTGTGATTATTGGTTAAGAAAGGTCACAATTTACATATTTTTGTAATTATTGGTCAAAATACTATCGGACAAAAAAAGAACAAAATGTTTTATTTTTATCTGAAATTCAAAAATATCAGTATCTTAACCTTATGAGACCAAGGCCAGTTACAGTTTTCAGTTTAGTTTGTTCTCAACGGCACAGTCTCTTGCAGACCTATTTGAAGTGGACCCAGCGAAGAATAGTTCTGGAGTGTGACACCTCTCTCTGTCTGTACCCTTGCCACTGCAGTCTTCTAAGAGTCTTAGGACATTTTTAATACAACTTGCCACTATCATTTTTCCTAAAGCCTCCAACATCTTTTTCATAGGAACATCTCTCTTTGTGCATTTGTATTTCAGTTTATGGTAAATTTTAGTTGTTACATAATTACAATAGCAAGTATAATTAGCATTAATAGTTTCAGAAGCAAGAATAAGCAATCCATGGTAGCACAAAAAACAGACCTTTGACTGGTTCAGACACCTGGACAAGAGTCACATTCCCAAGTGGCAACCTGGGTCCTCCAGATGAAGGTGGGTGGAATCCCTTCTGGGCCTCATTGTCCTATGAATATGACTTCTGCATTTGCTGTAAAACTCTGTTGTTGTTGTTGGTGTTTTGCTTTTTATGTCTATCAGTTTCCTACATAAATCTTTTTTTTTTTAATAAATTTTTATTAATGGTAATGGGATGACATTAATAAATCAGGGTACATATATTCAAAGAAAACATGTCTAGGTTATTTTGTCATTAAATTATGTTGCGTACCCCTCGCCCAAAGTCAGATTGTCCTCCGCCACCCTCTATCTAGTTCTCTGTGCCCCTCCCCCTCCCCCTAACTCTCTCCCTCCCTCCCTCCCATGTCCTCCCTCCCCCCACCCCTGGTAACCACCACACTCTTGTCCATGTCTCTTAGTCTCATTTTTATGTTCCACCAATGTATGGAATCATGTAGTTCTTGTTTTTTTCTGATTTACTTATTTCACTCCTTATAATGTTATCAAGATCCCACCATTTTTCTGTAAATGATCTGATGTCATCATTTCTTATGGCTGAGTAGTATTCCATAGTGTATATGTGCCACATCTTCTTTATCCAGTCTTCTATTGAAGGGCTTTTTGGTTGTTTCCATGTCTTGGCCACTGTGAACAGTGCTGCAATGAACATGGGGCTACATGTGTCTTCACGTATCAATGTTTCTGAGGTTTTGGGGTATATACCCAGTAGAGGGATTGCTGGGTCATAAGGTAGTTCTATTTGCAGTTTTTTGAGGAACCACCATACTTTCCTCCATAATGGTTGTACTACTTTACAGTCCCACCAACAGTGAATGAGGGTTCCTTTTTCTCCACAGCCTCTCCAACATTTGCTATTACCCGTCTTGTTGATAATAGCTAATCTAACAGGGGTGAGGTGGTATCTCATTGTAGTTTTGATTTGCATTTCTCTAATAACTAATGAAGCTGAGCATCTTTTCATATATCTGTTGGCCATTTGTATCTCTTCCTGGGAGAAGTGTCTGTTCATGTCCTCTTCCCATTTTTTTATTGGATTGTTTGTTTGTTTGTTGTTGAGTTTTATGAGTTCTTTGTAAATTTTGGATATTAGGCCTTTATCTGAGCTGTCGTTTGAAAATATCAGTTCTCATATAGTTGGCTGTCTGTTTATTTTGATATCAGTTTCTCTTGCTGAGCAAAAACATTTTATTCTGATGTAGTCCCATTCATTTATCTTTGCCTTCACTTCTCTTGCCATTGGAGTCAAGTTCATAAAATGTTCTTTAAAACCCAGGTCCATGATTTTAGTACCTATGTCTTCTTCTATGTACTTTATTGTTTCAGGTCTTATATTTAGGTCTTTGATCCATTTTGAATTAATTTTAGTACACGGGGACAGGCTGTAGTCGAGTTTCATTCTTTTGCATGTGGCTTTCCAGTTTTCCCAACACCATTTGTTGAAGAGGCTTTCTTTTCTCCATTGTGTGTTGTTGGCCCCTTTATCAAAGATTATTTGACCATATATATGTGGTTTTATTTCTGGGCTTTCTATTCTGTTCCATTGGTCTGAGTGTCTATTTTTCTGCCAATACCTACATAAATCTTTTAATAAAACTTTATGTCAAGGTCCTGGCCGGTTGGCTCAGCGGTAGAGCGTCGGCCTGGCTTGCGGGGGATCCGGGTTCGATTCCCGGCCAGGGCACATAGGAGAAGCGCCCATTTGCTTCTCCACCCACCCCCCTCCTTCCTCTCTGTCTCTCTCTTCCCCTCCCACAGCCGAGGCTCCAACGGAGCAAAGATGGCCCGGGAGCTGGGGATGGCTCCTTGGCCTCTGCCCCAGGCGCTGGAGTGGCTCTGGTCGCGGCAGAGCGACGCCCTGGAGGGGCAGAGCATCGCCTCCTGGTGGGCAGAGCTTCGCCCCTGGTAGGCGTGCCGGGTGGATCCCGATCGGGCACATGCGGGAGTCTGTCTGACTGTCTCGCCCCGTTTCCAGCTTCAGAAAAATACAAAAAAAAATAATAATAATAAATAAATAAATAATTTTATGTCAAAATAAAGTATCAGACCCTAAACTAAACCCCACCCTCCTCCTAACCCTTACCCTTACCCTAAACCTCACCCTAACCGTAATGCTAGCACTACCTTAAACTAAACCCTACACTGACGCTCACCCTCACCCTCACCCTCACCCTAAAATAAAGAAAAAAAAACAATAAAGTATCAAATAAGCCTTTACCCTCCCCGAAGAATCCCAACCCTTTGTAATAAAGAGAGTGGCCCACCTTCTGTGTGCCCCGCCTTTGCCTGGCTGTGCATGCAGCCACAATGTGAGGAGTAAATGTTCTGGACATAGTGCAGCTTTAGTGATGGGGGTTTGGGCATTTGGTTTTTAATGCTGATATCTATACATGGCTTGCTTTTTAAATTTAAAATAAGATAATTTTAAGGAAAAATTTGAGAGGTAAACTTTGAGAAGCAGTTACTATAATATAAAATAGAATTAAAATCCCATTTCTTAATCTAAAGATTCAGCTTTTTACACAGATGTTTTAAAACAAGAACAACCTAACAATTCCTATTATAGATCATCATGCACCCAACATTAGCTGCTGTCATCATTACTTTATAGTCACACAGTTCGAACCCACAAATCAGACCTCCTTATGGATATTTGGTAACCATGGTAGGAGAAAATGATTTACTTGACAAGTTGGATAAATAAATTATCCAATGAGAAAGGCTACTTACTACCTATGCCAGTGGTTCTCAACCTGTGGGTTGCGACCCCGGCCGGGGTCGAACGACCAAAACACAGGGGTCGCCTAAAGTCATCGGAAAATACATATTTATTATACAATACATTTTTAAATAAAATATGTATTTCCGATGGCTTTAGGCGACCCCTGTGTTTTGGTCGTTTGACCCCGCCGGGGTGGCGGCCCACAGGTTGAGAACTGCTGACCTATGCAAATGTGACTAGAAACCAGTATGGAAATAACAATGATATCTGGCTTGTAATGTCCACAGTTGCTGGCCCAGCAGACTGAAGTCCACTGGTGTTGCATAGAGCTAACTTCATTTCTCCTATCTGCAACATGGGAAGCACAATAACATCTATGTTGCAGGCTTGTTTTAAGGGTGAAAGATAATTTTTTTTTTTTGTATTTTTCTGAAGCTGGAAATGGGGAGAGACAGTCAGACAGACTCCCACATGCGCCCGACCGGGGTCCACCCGGCACGCCCACCAGGGGCCACGCTCTGCCCACCAGGAGGTGATGCTCTGCCCATCCTGGGCGTTGCTATGTTGCGACCAGAGCCACTCCAGCGCCTGAGGCAGAGGCCACAGAGCCATCCCCAGCGCCCGGGCCATCTTTGTTCCAATGGAGCCTTAGCTGTGGGAGGGGAAGAGAGAGACAGAAAGGAAGGAGAGGGAGAGGGGTAGAGAAGCAGATGGCGCTTCTCCTGTGTGCCCTGGCCGGGAATCGAACCCGGTACTTTTGCACACCAGGCCGACGCTCTACCACTGAGCCAACCAGCCAGGGCAAGGGTGAAAGATAATTTATGCAGAGTGCCTAGCACACTATAGGATATATTAAATATGTAATACATGTTTGTTGAATGAATGAATGAATAAGTGAACTAATAAAGTGATGAGTAATGTTGTGTAACAGTTTTCAGTCAGGATGGAAGAACCAACAAGATATTAAACCACAGACCAGCAGGTAACAATAGTGGTTGCAAGACATTTTTATTAACTTTACCAAAGTGGCTATAATACCCATTGGATGTAGAAGAAATTCAGATTAAGCTTCTATGTCATAAGGTCAAAGCTGAATCTATTACCCAGTTGATTCTAAGCGACGTTCATTAACCACCAATGAAGTACAATCAAGAGGAGGTAATGTTCATCTACCAAGTTTATGATATAATTCAGATTGAATTCATGGTTGGTACCTTATAATATTTGCAATCAACTCCTCTCCCTGGGAAATTCCTATAGCTGATACAATGGAGGCCACCAGCTAGCTGACTGTGTATGATTTCTGCAGTCACGAGTGTCTGAAATCAGACCCCTCCTGTATTTCAGATCACACTGCGTACGAAAGGAGAATTTTGTATGTGCATTGCTAATACTAAGTGGGCCCCAATTAATTGTTTCCAATGAATTTTTCTGAAAGAATAATACTAAATCACTATAATAAATGTCTTCTGAGGCATTAAAGTAGAGAGGAGTTTCCTAAAAGTGTGATCAAGATGCTTTCACTTTTCTCATCTGGGAGGCTTACTATGTAAAGAAGGGAAAGTACTTGAAGGACTTAAAAGATGCTGATCATCTGTGTGACCTTGAGAGTTCCCTAACCCTCTGAATTTCAAGTTCACATACACAAAATGTGAGTTGTACCAGATGAACTTCGTAATGTCTTAGACTTAAATAGTCTAAATTCTTTGTAAGTTGTATGATTTGGACAAAACAACAGTGTGGTGGATCTTGACCCTTCCGTGCACTGTAGTGTCACTGTCCAAATGGAAGCTGAGCTGGCTGCTTAGACAGGACAGGACGATTGCCATGTCCTTGTTAATACCTGTTAACAGCCAAAAGACATCTTCGTAGTTTAAAAACACACATGTCCAGTTTTGCAGGATAGAATTTAACTGAGAATTAAAAAAAAAATTTTTGTGTGTGTGACAGAGACAGAGAGAAGGACATATAAGGACAGACAGACAGGAAGGGAGAGAGATGAGAAGCATTAATTCTTCATTATGGCACCTTAATTTCTCATTGATTGCTTTCTCATATGTGCCTTGACTGGGAGCCCACAGCAGACCAAGTGACCCCTTGCTCAAGCCAGACCTTGGGCTCAAGCTGGTGCACCTTGCTCAAACCAGATGAGCCCACACTCAAGCTGGTCACCTCAAGGTTTCGAGCCTGGGTTCTCTGCATCCCAGTTCTACACTCTATCCACTGCGCTACCGCCTGGTCAGGCTTAACTGAGAATTTTTGGTAGCTCTCAAATGCATAATGATTTATTGCCTCTTCCTCCTCCTTTTCCTCCTCTTCTTCATTTTTGGTTTATTTTAACAGTGTTTCCCTTGGATTAAAATAGGATCAGGTGATACTGACTCTTTTTACCTCTTTAAAGTCTCTGAGTTTTATTTGGTGGGGAAGAAAATGGAAGGTTGCAGCTGTAATACCCACCTGTACTCTCTGTTGCTCAGTCAAGAAGTTTTGAGAGCCAAAGGGGTATCAAGGAGGCTGGAAGAAAAACCAGCCATGGGCACCTCAAAGAATCTAGCTAGTTCAAAAGGGTTGAAGAGTGGCAAATGGATGTTGGAGGTCAGTTTATTGCCTGTGTTGTTCCACCTCTGGCTTTGCTATCACATTGCTCACCGGTGCACATGACCAAAACTCAAGAGGGAAAAAGATTCTATGTTTTGTAGGCCAATTTAATATAAATTAAATTCTTAGTTCAGAACATTTAAGATTTATGGGAAAACTAAATTTTAAACTATGGCTTTTCATCCTGAACTACATTATTGTTAAATACTTGAACTCGTTTGGTTACTCTTCCAGTTGCAAATGCTTTTCAAATGTTTAAAAGCAACTGGAGGCTCTGGCTGATGGCTCAACGGACAGAGTGTTGGCCCAGCATGCAGATGTACTGGATTTGATTACTAGTCAGGGCACACAGGAGAAGTGACCATCTGCTTCTCCCTCCTTCCTTCTCCCCCTTCTCTCTCTCTTCCCCTTCTGTAGCTAGTGGCTCAATTGGTTCCAGTGTGGCCTCAGACACTGAGGATAGCTCTGTTGGAGTACATCAGCCTCAAACACTAAAAATAGCTTCGTGCTTGGGCATCAGCCCAAGATGAGTTTACCAGGTGGATCCCAGTTGGGACGCATGCAGGAGTCTGCCTCACTATCTCCCCTTCTCTCACCTTAATAAAAAAAAGAAAAGAAAAGCAACAGGAGCTAATCCATATAATCATTTTGCATATCTTTTTTTCCAATATTGCAGAAGTATATAGTCTTTCTGGAAAAGTAAATGAATTAAAGGGCCATTACCTCATTCATTATGAAACATAAATTCTGCCATTGGCTAAATCAATTAACCAGTAATCTCACAATACATGTGTCAGGAATCAATTTCATAAATAATATAGTTTTGCAATGATAGTGCAAAATGGGATTTGTGAACAGCTATAATACTAGAATACCAAATAAAAAGTTGAAAGTTAGAAATGTTACTAAGTATTCTTCAGGAAAAGCAATACATGAAAAGAGTTCAAATTACCTGTAATTATGCCATATGCTACCATTCTTGCTTACATAATATATTTAATTGTCTGACAGATGCATCACACTTGAAATCATTGAATATGGCTGAGCTGAATTAGATTTTATATGTTACCTATTATCTACAGTGAAATGGCTTATTGCTTTGGTGTTTCTCCTTCTCAATTCATAACCTCATTGCTTTCCCTTATATGTTGAGTCTATAGTTTAAAAAAAAAAACAACTGACCATTTCAAAAGAAAAAGGAATAAAAAGTAGCTACTGGTACAAACATGTACAGTAAGTCACATGAAAAGTGCCCCTTTTATCAGGGTCAGTGGGAAAGAAGGGAAGTTAACTGAGGCCAGCGCCTGCGGGATGAACTGCCACGGGCAGCGCTCTGAACACACACAGTCCGTAATGGGAAACCACAGCCAATTTTTAAAGTTCCAATTTATTTTCTCTGAATTGCAGGGGAAAATTATATGGTTAGAAAGGTTGATAAAGATAAACTGTAATAGCATCCCAAGGGCTTATGAGATGTGAAAGGTTTACCTATATATATTTGATGAAACTGTCCTTTGTCTGCTAGCACTCAGCATGCTTTTTAAGCCTTGAGGAGTCTGTGGGTTTCTGTCACATCCCAATAGGGGGAAATGGGACTTGAGGGAACTGGGAGTTTAAGAGTATCAGAATTTCATTAAAAGGTGCTTATAGCAATGGTCTCCCATATCTCTATATAATTTGTAGTTCCCTGGGCAAAATAGAAACACATAAAATAAGTCCAGTGTATTTGATATTATCACTGCAAACAAAGTAGGGCTATTGTCTGTCCTCTCTCAGAAGCACTGGGCTCGGCTCGGCCTGCATGTCAGCTGGGCCCCCTGGGAAGGGCAGAATGAAGCGGACATGTGGGCCAGTACCAGGCAGTGGTACTGTCAGGATGGCTACGCTCTAAGAAAGGACTCCAATGCTTAATTCTCAAATTATAAAGTCTGTACAAGATTGTGGAAATTTTGTGATATAGAGGGAAAATCACCAGTAATTCTAATGCGCTGACTCTGTGTGTGTGTGCACATATTTTTATATGTGTACATGTATCTCTATGATTTAATCATGATGCAATATAATTTGACTTCTGCTTTTTCTCACTTCATATTACATCCTAAGAAGGGTGGTATTAAAAACATTTAACAACTGATAATAGCTCCAATATTGACACAAGAAGTGTGAGCAGTAGCTATTCAGAATGGACACTAGTCATAAGGAGTCATTTACTCAGACCCACACACATTGGCTAAATACTGTTCTTATCCATTGCTGCAGACTCTTCATGATTAAAATGTTATCTTCATGACTAAAATGTTAATTACTAAGTTAAGCACAATTATCTAGCCCTTGCCCTACTAGAAGTAATTTAGGATGCTGACATTTTTGTGTGTGTTATGTTTTGTACAATAAAAAAGTTATGTTAACATATTTGTAAGAATTGGATGACAGTTATAAACTTGTGAAAACTAGAGAGTCGACAATGGTTAAAAAGAATGAATCATGAGTTTGCCGGGTAGCATGTAGGTTCCAACACAGCTTAACTCTGCGATCTCAAGTTTGTCACTAAGATGTGTCAGTATATCATGAAATAGCTACCTATATTGGTTTTTCAATCTGACAAATGGAAAGTATGCCCATCATTGACAAAAGGCTCTCAGTTATACAATAAAAGGCATAGAAATGCTTGTTATAAATGAAAGTGTCTAAAACTTTTTTTGGATGATGGGGAGAAAAAACACCAGATTTGAAACCTGGGTCTGAATCCTGACTTCACTTCTTATTAGCCATGTGATCTTGAGCAAACACTAGCCACTCTGAGCCTCCCTGTCTTCAAAGGGAGGCAGCGTTTCCCATGACTGCTCTATGGTCACTCTAAGGACTCAGATGGAGAGTCTCATCAACTCCAAAACACTTTAGAATGGGAAGAATTATTACTTAGTTAATGCAAAATATCTGTATTGATATCTTTTAAAAATTATTCCAAACACAGAAAACTGGAGAGTAACAAAACAAAATCCATGTGATCAGCACTCAACATAAGTGTGTGTGTGTGTATGTATGTATGTATGTAAGCTTTTAACATGTATGAATGTAAACTTTAGAACACAAATGCAAGTACATATACAAAAAAGTTAATGGGTAGCTTATAATAATTTTTGGAGCCATCATACTATTCTATATATACATATGTATTTGTATACAAATGTATACACACATACATACATGCATACATAATCCAGACTTAAATGTAAAAACAAAACTATAAAACTTTTAGAAAAAAATAAGAAAAAACTTTTAAGACCTACCACTAAGCAAAGAATGCTCAGATTGGATACCAGAAATGGTCTATAAAAGGAAAGTTGATGAATTGGGCCTCATCAATGAAAAATTTTGCTTTGCTAAAGACCCTGTTAAAAGGATTAAAAGGCAAGCTAAAGACTGGTATAAGATATTTTCAAACCACATATTCAACAAAGGACTAGTATATAAAAAGAACTCTTAAGACTCAACAGTAAAAATACACAATTAGAACATAGGCCAAAGACATGGACAGCCATCTCACAGAAGAATGTATACAGATGGTGTACAAGCACATGGGAAAACATTCACCATCATTAGCTCCATCGCCTCTGCCTCAAGCACTAGATTGGCTCTGGTTGCAATGGAACAACACCCCAGATGGGCAGAGCATCGCCCCCTAGTGGGCTTGCCAGGTGGATCCCGATCATGCTCATGTGGGAGTCTGTCTCTCTGCCTCCCCACTTCTCACTTCAGAAAAAAAAAAACAAAAACCAATGTGAGGAATCTTTTTAGTGATGGAATTGTTCTGTATGTTGATTGTGGTGGTGATAAAATTACATAGAGATACACACACGGAGACACACATGAATATAGGTGAAATGAGGAAAATCTGAACAAAGTTAGCAGACTGTATCAATGCCTATATCCTGGTTGTGGTATTGTACTGTAATTTTCCAAGACATTGCAATTAAAGAAAAATGAGTGTAGGGTATACAGGATGTCTCTGTACTGTTTCTTATGAGTGTTTAAGAGTCTACTAGTGTCTTTAAAAGTTTGATTTTTAAAAGTTATAGAATTTTTATAAATATAAATTATATAGCATATATTTATTTAATTATATAACATGTATTATTTATATATAACTGATTATATAGTACAATACTCCCTCTTACCCTTGGTTTAGCTTTCTGTGGTTTCAGTTACCCACAGTCAGCTGTGAGCTGAAAATATTAAAATAGAAGATTTTAAAAATAAGCTATTCATAAGTTCTAAATGATACACATTTCTGTGTAACATGCTGAAGTCTCACACCATCCCACTCCTTCCTGCCTGAGACGTGAATCACCCCTTTGTCTGGCATCTCCATGTAGCATCCACTCCCCACCTGGTGGTTACTCAGTAGCCATGAGGTATCACAGTGCATGTGCTCAGGTCACCCTTATTTTACTTACCGAAGTACAAGAGTAGTGATGCTGGGGATTCCAACATGCCTCAGAGAAGCCGTAGAATGCTTCCTTCATGTGAAAAGTCCTGTATGTACAGCAAGTTCTTGAATAATGTTTCCTTCATCATTATTTTGTTATCATAATTGAAGGGGGGAAAAGGAATCCAGGCTAGGGCCACCATGTGGCATTTGCCCATTCTTCCTTTGTTTTTTGTTTTGCTTTGTTTTGTTTTAATTGATTTTAGCCAGGGTGGTGGGGGAGAGAGAGAGACAGGAACATCAATCTGTTCCTGTATGTGTCCTGACCAGGGATCGAATTGGCAACCTCTCTGTGCTTCCAATCAACTGAGCTATCTGGCCAGTGTTGCCTTGTTTCATGGACTTTCTGTGAGTCCTCTGGTTTCTGCATGTGAGATGAACTAGTGTGTCTCCCTTGTCCCAGTCTGAATGAGTGTGGGTGGGGTGGCCTTGTAATGGAAGGGTGTCCTGTCCCAAGTGTGTCCCACCTGGTGCCCTGAGCTACCTATACAGGCTCTGACCACCCAAAACCTTGAACTGGAATAAGCAGTTGGAAAAGTATAATCTTTCTTGTTTTTCTTAATCTTTCTTAACTGTATGTAGAGCTCATATTTATGTCAGTGTTTAATGTTAGAGGTCTTCATTTAGAGGTTTATAACCAGAAGTATGCCATAGGAACTTAACTCTTGTCTGTATCAATTAGCCTGTGGTAAAACTGGTTTTGTTATATGTTGTTTCACTTAAATTTGCAGTTTCCAAGAATCTATTAAAGATGTTAAGTGAAGACTTACTGTATAGGAAACAAACAGTATGAAACAGTATGTATAGGGTTTCAGGCATCCACTGGGGGGGCGGTCTTGCAACATAGTCCCTGTAGATAAGGGGGGCTAATATATATACTGTACTCATATATATATATATATATACTGTATTCATATATATATATACTATATGCATATATACTGTATTCATATATATACTGTATTCATATATATACACTGTATTCATATATATACTATATTCATACATAGTATATACACATATATATATATTGAATTATAGGTTGGCATTTAAAAGAAATATATTAGTTATTAATACAAGAACTTGACCAATTTGAAATAGTGAAGAACTTTGTTGCAAGACGCAATTAATAATTATATCCCGGCCTTGGCCAGTGGCTCAGTGGATAGAGCATCAGCCCAGCATATGGGCATCCCAGGTTTGAGCCCTGGTCAGGGCTCACAGGGGAAGCAACCATCTGATTCTCATCACTCTCCCCTTTCTCTCCCTCTTCCCCTCCCACAACCAGTGACTTAGTTGGTTCAAGTGTGGCCCTGGATGCTGAGGAGTGTGTCAACCTCAGGGGCTAAAAATAGCTTGGTACTCAAGGATCGACCCCAGTTGGGGCACATGCAAGAGTCTGCCTCACAATCTCCCCTCCTCTCATCTAAAATAATAATAATAATAATAATAATAATAATAATAATTTACTTTTTTTTAAAGCAAATCTCTATGAAAGCATCTGTTCTCGTCATAAAGATTTCTCTCTCAAATTCACTTGTCATTAGGATTTCACCTACACAATGTTACCAAAATATACTGAGACCACCAGTGAGTCACAGAATATCAACTTCAGGCCCCTTCTCAGTCCACCTGCCTGGACCCAGCAGCAGCATTTGTCATGCTGATAACATCCTTCTTGGCATAGTTGCTGCCTGTGGCTTCCTGGTTCTTCTCTTAAGGCTGAGCGCAGATCACTGACTGGCTGACTTCCCTTCTCAGTCTTCGTGCTCTTTCTGATATCACCCAGTTCGTGGTTGTAAGTTCCACTGTTGTGCCCATGACTCAGTTTTCCCTTTCTAGCTCACTCCTTTCTCTTGAACTGCAGATTCACATATCCAGCTGCACACCTGACACCCCACTTGGATATTTACTAACGTCTTAAAATTTAGCAGGCTCCAAACCAAACCCCTAACTTCCAACATCATCCCCCCCCCCCAAGGCTTCCCTACCCACAGCCTACATCTCTCAGTTAATGGCATTTTCATATTTCTAGTGGCTCAGGCTAAAATCCTTAGTGTCGTGAGTTTGCCTCTGACTCTTCTCTTCCTTTTATTCAAATCTAGTCTGTCAGCAAATCGTAGTGATTCTACCTTTGAAATATATTCAGGGTTCAACTACTTTTGTTTTTACTCAGATCTCTACCTATCTGGTCCAAGCCATCCTCACTTTTTGATAGGTTACTACAGTAGCCTCTGCCCCATCCCCAAAGTCAACATAGCTTCCAGAGTGATTTCTTAGAACCCAGATCAGATGTCAATACTCTGCTCAATGGCATAAAATTAGCCTCTGCAAGATGCAGTCAGCTGACCTATTGCACTGGCCTGGTGTCCCCATCACCTCTAAACCACTTTTTTTTTTTTATATTTTATTTATTGATATTTAGAGAGAGAGGGGAGAGAGACAGACAGTAAGGGGAGAGAAACGGGAAGCATCGAACCAAAGTAGTTGCTTTCTGTATGTGCCTTGACCAGGCAAGCCCAGGGTTTCGAACCAGCAACCTCAGTGTTCTAGGTTGATACTTTATCCACTGTGTCCACTATGCCACCACAGGTCAGGCTAAACCACTTCTCTCCTCTAAGCTCATTCAATCAGGCAAAGAATCCTTCCTGACCTTCCTAGCTTATGGGGGTTGCCATTGAACCTTGCCATTTTTTGGCATGTGGCTGCATACCTTCAGTTTCTGCCTGCACATGGCCACCTTTCCTCTGTGGGTCTCTGTGTACAGATATCCCTCTTTATGTAAGGATGACAATCATATGGGATTCAGGACCCAACTAACCCAATAGGACCTCACTTTAAATTGATGACATCGTTCAAGACTCTCTATCCAAGTAAGGTCACATTCACAGGTACCTGGTGGATATAAATTGGGGGGGGGGGGGGTCACTGTTTAATCAGCACACATACCATATAATTGTGTTATTGTTTTAATTTGTTATTATGTGGCTCCCAGTTCTAAAACGTAATTTTTTTAGAGACAGGCAGTTTCTTCTGTTCAGTGCTGAGTCTATGCCAAGTTCCTAGTACATTGCCTAGCAAAGAATATAATCTCAGTGAGTTGCACAGCTCACTTTGATATCAAATGATGAACTTGAGGGGTTTACTGACACCCTTAATGCACTGCATATGGACAAAGTCAGTCAGCTCCTTAGACAATGTTCACTGAACAAATACACACATTAAAATCCCAAGTGTTAAAGTTAAAACAGAGACCTTATTTGGCCATTTAAAATAACTCTTACATTTTCTAAATCAAATTATTCTGGCTCTTTTTAGTGATAGTTTTCACAATACTTGAGAAGATTTTTGGAGATAAGGGGCTGTGTGATCCCATTCAGAGTATATACATACTTGTTAACAATGTGTTTTATGTGATAGCTGCTTTATTTCTTGCTTTCTGGTGCACTGTGGAGTTACTGGAGCAGATCAAACCTCCTAGGATCTACAGGAGACCCGGTGTTGCTTGTGGCTTGCTGCTGGCCCTCCCTGTGCCCAGAGGTCTGACCCATGCGTGCTGGGGGCTACGACATGAGCAGAAGAGCCCTGTGGATTCTGAAGCTGTGAGCACTATGTCCTGTCTCTCACTCCGAAAATGTCAGACCCGTCCAGCCCAACCTTGTGTTTGTGGTGTGGGTCCGTGTGTGCTTGTGCATATGGACGTGTGTGGAGACAAGTGTGATGTGTATGTCACAGCTATTTTACATGATTCAAACCACAGGAGGATGCCTTGATAAGTGTCTAAAGGAACACAATTTTGCTGTTACTTCATACTTCAGTATGGGTCAGCACACCAGAATACATGCATGTTCATGTGTGTGTGCATGTGTGAGTGTCTGTGCATTTCCTTGGCTCTGGAACATCTCTGGATGGTTACGTGGTGGTTTATTTAAAAGGAACCCGTAGGCTTTCACCTCATTTCAATAACACTAGAAGGACAGCTCCATCCTTGCTGACCCCACAGTGTCCCTGGATACCCCTGAGCAAGCCCTCATGGGGACATGCAGCCCAGTCTCCCTGGCCTATCATAATCAACTTTGCAACCCATACAGGGGACACTTTTGGACTTCACAAGAAATGCTATCATTAATAAATCAACAAACAAGTGTTGGTGAGGTTGTTAAGAAAAGGGAACCCTTGTGCAGTGTTGGTGGCATGTAACTTAGTGCAGCTGCTGGGGAAAACAATGTGGAGATGCCTCAAAAAAAATTTTAAAAGG
Source organism: Saccopteryx bilineata (assembly GCF_036850765.1). Classification (NCBI taxonomy): domain Eukaryota; kingdom Metazoa; phylum Chordata; class Mammalia; order Chiroptera; family Emballonuridae; genus Saccopteryx; species Saccopteryx bilineata. The sequence goes on along the minus strand of NC_089491.1, from coordinate 188,439,768 downwards.
CCCTGGCCAGTTGGTTCAGTGGTAGAGCTCTGGCCTGGCATAGAGCTCTGGCCTGTCATGTGAATGTCCTGGGTTCAATTCCTAGTCAGGACACACAGGAGAGGCACCCATCTGCTTCTCCACTTTTCCCACTCTCACTTCTCTCTCTCTCTCTCTTTTCCCCTCCTGCAGCCAAAGCTCAATTAGAGCAAGGTGGTCTCAAGTGCTGAGGATGGCTCCATGGCCTCCTCCTTAGGTGCTAAAAAATGGCTCCCATTGCAATCGAGCAAGTGCCCCAGGTGGGCAGAGCATTGCCCCCTAGTGGGCTTGCCAGGTGGATCCTGGTTGGGGCACATGTGGGAGTCTGTGTCTGCCACCCTTCCTCTCACTAAAATGGAAAAAAAATTTAAAAAGGAACTATCGTATGACCACTTTGGGATATTTTTTTAAAGAAATTCAAAATACTTATTTGAAAAGACATATGCACCCCTATGTTCATTGCAATGTTATTTACAATAGCCAAAATATGGAAGCAACCTAAGTGTCCATTGATAGATGAGTGGGTAAAGAAGTGGCACATGTATACAATGGAACATTAATGAGCCATAAAAAGAATAAAATCTTATCATTTGCAACAATATGGATGGACTTGGGGGGGGGTATTATGCCAAGTGAAATAAGACAAAAAAAAAAAGGCCAATACCATATGATCTCAATTATATGTAGAATCTAAAAACAAACAAACTTACACAGAGAAAGACTGATGGTTGCCGGGGGGAGCAAGGGATGGTGGATAAAAAGGTGTAGGGATAAGAAGTACAAATTGGTAGTTATAAAACAGTCACAGGGTGTAAAGCACAGCACAGGGAATACAGGAGTGGGCAAAAGTAGGTTTACAATTGTGAGTATGTGACACAGAGTTTATTCTTGTACTATTATTTGTTAATATTTGTGTTACAACTGTAAACCTACTTCTGCCACCCCTGTATCATCAGTGACACTGTAACAGCGGTACAGTGCCAGATGAGTGCGAGACTTACCAGGGCCGTGGCTGCCTAAGCTATATAAACGTCAAAATACTACACTGTACACTGGAAACAACACAATATTGTATGTCAACTATAATTGAAAAATTAAGAACACAGAGAAATACAGTCATCCAGGGAAAAATAATCTCTGCAAGCTCTTCCCCACACCAGGCCTCATGAATTCTGAGTCTTTAAAGGGATGGGGACCTCTTTGTCTTAAACACATGTGCCTGTAGCTCAGACACCCCTTTACTGAGCGCAGCTGGAAACTCCAGTCTCCACCCTCTCCATGGCCCAGGGAGTGGCCAGGGCCCCGGAGAGGACAGAAAACCCAGGAGGTTTGTTACGCAGCATTTCCCTTTCCTGATACCATATACCTGCTCCGTTTGCCATGAGTGGTCAGGCAAGACGAGAGGACCACACAGGGGAGTGCCAGCTTCCACAGCCTGAGGACACACTGCTGGGAGAATCCACACCGGAAGTGTCCCTGTGCCTGCTGTGAGATGCACGGTCTCTCTTCCTCTGTGCCTGCTGTGAGATGCACGGTCTCTCTTCCTCTGTGCCTGCTGTGAGATGCACGGTCTCTCTTCCTCTGTGCCTGCTGTGAGATGCACGGTCTCTCTTCCTCTGCTTCCAGGCTCCGTTCAGCACTGGCTCACTGGTGACATTCTTCTGTCTGCTCATTCTGTTTGCATTATTATTTCTGTCCCAAATTTAGCAGCATTGTGCACCGAGCTTATATTTCTGACAGCGATTCTGTGCACAGTGGTGGGAATACAGGTGCCTTACACAAATCTTAATGATGTTAATGATTATAAATTACCATGTCACTCAAAGATGATCTCTTTAAAATTGCTTATTGACAGGGTTTTTGGAGAAAAGCCTCTCTAGTGCCAGTTTGTCATGTAATATAGTTTGCGGTATTCCCATCCTTTGCCTAGGGATAAGGTATATGTGAATTTAATCCACAGTACTTTTGCACTGGAATGTAAATCCTCATGGAGAATATGACTGAAGATAAGATCCTTTTACAGAATATTTAAATAAAGAGTACTTTTATGAAAAAAAATTCTTTCTAGGAAATTCTGACACTACAAATAATTATGTATTGGTCTTATGAAATAATTTCAAGTAGGAAATAACTTTTGTTTACCTTAAGTAAAAATAATTTAAAAGCAGGTACTCTACTATCAGTAACAATGGAAAACTTAAAATAATTATATAATATTTTCTACTTAAACATTGAAATTATGGAAATGGAAATTTATCTAAGGTAAAAATGTATCATAAAATATTGAAAAAGTTTGGGGTTTACTTTAAGAATAAGGATGAATATTTCTTTGTAATCGGGGAAATATTGAAAAGCTTGTACAGGTGGCTTGCTGTGGTTCTTAGAATAAAAACTCCACTGGTTGACAGGAGCTGTTAGATATAGTGAGCTCTCCTTCCTCTCTGGTCTCTGTTGTCATTAACATACAGACTGCCCTCACTCTCTCCACTGGCAGTAGCTTTTACCATCCTTCAGGTGCTTAACATGCTTCCTCCTGCCCCAGGGCCTTTGCATATTCTGCTCCCACACCAGGCTTATCCTTCCCTTCAGTCTTCACACTAGTGAAGATCTCATCTAAAGCAAAAAAACCAGTCCTGACCTTTTTGACTAGATCAACTCTCACTTCCCACCCCTACCACATGAGCCACACACATAATACCCATTTTACCTTCCTCTCCTTCAGAGCTCTTATCAGAGTTGCACTTTTATAGTTACATTTAAGAATGTTTGGGCAGGTGATGTCAGAGAAATGGTGCCGTGAGGAGCGCTACTGATAAATCTCCCCAAAATTTCAACAAGTTCTTCAACCAGAGACAAAAAAAATCTATTCTTGGAGTGACTGGGAATCCCACACACTAAAAACAAAGGTATGATCGAGCGAAAAATTGACTAAATATATAATCAAGCCTGTAGGAAATAAGATGGAGAAAGGAACACTCCGCCTTTCTCACTAACCTGAGCAAGGGCTGCTTTCACTTGGAACTGAGATAGAGTGAGGGCTGGGGGTGTGGAGGGAGCCAGGCTGCAGCACAGATGTCCAAGCCGAGGAAAGAGTGTGCCTGTGGTGACTCACGCGAGCTAACGCTAGCGCCGGACCCCAGCAAAGACAGGCAAGCAGCAGCCGCCATTAGCTCCGATATCCTGGTCGGCAAGCATGGATAGTGTGCAAGAGGTTTCTCCTAGTGCCCCGAGAGTGGGCACCCATGTTCCCAGAAAGAGGGGCAGGGTCAGAGGCATTTGCGTGGGCTGTGACCAGAGTCTCAGTGTGGTCCCTGCACCCTGAACAGTGGCACACGGGGAGTGCGCAAAAGCGAACTTCTCTATACCCAGACTTCTCCAGGCGGGCGGGGTGCTTCACCCAGCCATTTAAGCTAACATCCCTGGGGAGAAAAAAATAGTGTTAGGGGGAGAGGCACACAAGCAGCTTGCAGTCCGTCTCTGGAGATCTGCGGATCCAATCACTGAAATTAGCTTAACCCACAGTCTGCTCACCTCCCAACTGACCTACACGGCTCTAACTGACAAGATGTCTCTCAGTTCAGTGATCTAAGACAAGAGGTGTGATATTTTTTAGTGCCTCTTACTATGCACATAGGGGTGGGGGCAACTTCTGATTGGCAGAGCTTTCATACTCAGGGCTATACGTTAAAAAGAGGGACTTGGCAGCTTATAAGTCCTCCTGTTTTGCAGGCAAAGACTAGGGCATCTTCTTCCCGCCAAAACAGGTTACAAAATGCAAAAAGCCTGGGGAGAGTGGTCCCACAGAGTGCTGAGGCATACTGGACATGCCTGGAGGATCATAGAAAGGCACCTTGAGAGCAGTTCACTCCCAGCCCCAACTGATTATGCTGGCGGCTCTGACTGACAGAGCCTTACCCAGAGCCCTGCGCTGAGTGGGGATAGAGTGGGGATTTGCCAGCTCTTTGGGCCTCTTACTATCCACACAGAGGCAGCGGCAACCCCATAGCTGGATCATCAGGCTACTAATTCAGGAAGGAGAAACTAGGAAAGAGCTCTGGAAAAATGGGCTCTCTCATTGTCAGAGCCTGCAAATGCTAACAAGCCTCGACTACCAACGAGACTGAAGTCTAATATATGACATTGCCATAGAGACTCATCAACTGCAAATCTCTACCTAAGCATGCCACAGGGGCAGAGCCTGGGGTAGAGAGCCATCAACCCGGAAGAGGGAGAGGAAAGAAAAAGGAAGAAGATAACCTCTCAAAATCAAGAAAAATTGACAGACTTTATAACTTTTTCCATTTATTTTGTTTCTTTCATCTTCTTGTCTTTATTATTATTTTTTCTTCCACCTTGATCCTTTTACTCTGCCTGTCTTAGTCTTTTCTCTTCTTGAACTACACTACCCATAAGTATTACATTTCCCATTTTCTTTTCTTTATTTTTTCTTTTTTTATTTTTCTGAAGCTGGAAACGGGGAGAGACAGTCAGACAGACTCCTGCATGCGCCCGACTGGGATCCACCCAACACGCCCACCAGGGGCGATGCTCTGCCCACCAGGGGGTGATGCTCTGCCCCTCTGGGGTGTCGCTCTGCCGTGACCAGAGCCACTCTAGCACCTGGGGTAGAGGCCAAGGAGCCATCCCCAGCGCCCGGGCCATCTTTGCTCCAATGGAGCCTTGGCTGTGGTAGGGGAAGAGAGAGACAGAGAGGAAGGAGGGGGATGGAGAAGCAAATGGGCGCTTCTCCTATGTGCCCTGGCTGGGAATCGAACCCGGGTCCCCCGCATGCCAGGCCAACGCTCTACCACTGAACCAACTGGCCAGGGCCACATTTCCCATTTTCTTTCTTTTCTTCTTCCTTTCTCTCTATAAGGGTTACACTACAAAACCCTTAACTATCACTCTCTCTTTTTTTTCTTTTTTTTTCTTCTTTTCCTTTTTCCCTTTTTCTTTTTTCTCCCTTTCTATTAGTTTTTTCATTTCTCCTTTACTTTTCCTCTCATTCAATCCTCAATCGCAAACAAATTATTTTATTTGGGATTCAAACTTTTTCTTTATGGCATTTTGGGTGATTTTTACTTTTGCTTTTTAACTAATTAGCATTCCCCCCAACCCCGAATCTCCATTCTATCTAGTTTTTGCTCCACTTAATACAATAGTAATTTTTTTCCTTTTTCCTGTTTCCCTCTTATACCTCTCATTATATCTCTTAGTAAACCATCACTTACAAGCAAATAATTTTATTAGTGACCCCAATTTTTTCCTTTTTTGCATTTTGTGGGTCCCTACCTCCTTTTTTGCCACTTTATCACTTCTCCTCAAGTCAGGCCCTCCGTTATAGGTACTTTTGTTCCATTTAGCAAAATAAAATTCACAGTTCATCACGATATTTTCTCAAGGAGAAGGGAAGAGAGAAGAAGAAAAAAAAAGGAAATAAATTTTCAGTTTTTTTCCATTTTTTCCCCATTTTATTCTTTATTAATTATCATTAGTGCTATCAACAAAACTACCCTCAGATGCCATTAAGGAAAAGGAAATCAAATATCATGGATAAAAAAGACAGAGATGTAGCACAGATAGATGAGGAAAATTCTATGGAGAAAAAAATTTAATATATTGGAAACCTTGGAGCTAAATGAAAGAGAATTTAAAATAGAAATCCTAAAAATACTCAGAGATATACAAGAAAACACAGAAAGGCAATTTAGGGAGCTCAGAAAACAACTCAACGAACACAAAGAATATATTACCAAGGAAATTGAAACTATAAAAACAAATCAAACAGAGATGAAAAACTCAATTCATGAACTGAAAAATGAGGTAACAAGCTTAGCTAATAGAACAGGCCAGATAGAAGGTAGGATTAGTGATATAGAAGACAAGCAACTTGAGGCACAACAGAGAGAAGAAGAAAGGGACTCAAAAATATAAAAAAATGAGAAAGCCCTACAGGAATTGTCTGACTCCATCAAAAAGAATAACTAAGAATAATAGGTATATCAGAGGGAGAAGAGAGAGAAAATGGAATGGAGAACATATTCAAACAAATAATAGACAGGAACTTCCCAAGCCTGTGGAAAGAACTAAAGCCTCAAATTCAAGAAGCAAACAGAACACCGAGTTTTCTTAACCCCAACAAACCTACTCCAAGGCACATCATAATGAAATTGGCACAAACCAATGACAAAGAAAAAATTCTTAAGGCAGCCAGGAAAAAGAAGAATACAACATATAAAGGCAGGCCTATTAGATTATCATCGGATTTCTCAGCAGAAACTCTACAAGATAGAAGAGAGTGGACCCCAATATTTAAAATCCTGAAAGAGAGGAACTTTCAGCCAAGAATACTATACCCATCAAAGCTATCCTTCAAATATGAAGGAGAAATAAAAACATTTACAGATACAGAAAAGATGAGGGAATTTATCATCAGAAAACCCCCACTCCAGGAAATACTAAAGGGAGTATTCCAACCAGATACAAAGAACAAAACAAAACCACAGGTAAAAGCTCCACCAAGAATACAATAAAACCAAATTTAAACTATGACAACAAAAACAAAAAAAGGGTGGGGGGGAGAGGATAGAGATTAACAGTAGCAACGGACGATGGAATGCAGAAGCACTCATAAGATAGTGTACTACAATGAATATGGTAGGTACCATTTTCATTACTTAATGGTAACCACCCTTAAAAAAACCACCACAGAAGCACATGACTTAAAAAAAGTAGCAACAGAAGAAAGAAGTATGGAATACAACCAAACAAGAACAAATGATAGAAAAACAAAAGAGAAGAATCAAACAAGATACAAAACTAACAGAAAGCAATTTATAAAATGGCAATAGGGAACCCACAAGTGTCAATAATTACACTAAATGTAAATGCATTAAACTCAACAATAAAAAGACACAGAGTAGCAGAATGGATTAAAAAAGAAAATCCAACTGTATGCTGCCTACAAGAAACACATCTAAGCAACAAAGATAAAAACAAATTCAAAGTGAAAGGCTGGAAAACAATACTGCAAGCAAATAACATCCAAAAAAAAGCAGGTGTAGCAATACTCATATCTAATAATGCTGACTACAAGACAACAAAAGTACTCAAAGACAAAAATGGTCATTTCATAATGATTAAGGGGATGCTGAATCAGGAAGACCTAAAATGTAAGACCTGAAACAATGAAGTACATAGAAGAAGACATAGGTACTAAACTCATGGACCTTGGTTTTAGAGAGCATTTTATGAATTTGACTCTAAAGGCAAGAGAAGTGAAGGCAAAGATAAATGAATGGGACTACATCAGAATAAAATGTTTTTGCTCAGCAAGAGAAACTGATAACAAAATAGCAAACTAAATGGGAAATGATATTTTCAAACCACAGGTCAGATAAGGGCCTAATATCCAAAATATACAAAGAACTCATAAAACTCAACAACAATCAAACAATCCAATAAAAAAATGGGAAGAGGACATGAACAGCCACTTCTCCCAGGAAGAAATACAAATGGCCAACAGATATATGAAAAGATGCTCAGCTTCATTAGTTATTAGAGAAATGCACATCAAAAGTACAATGAGATACCACCTCACACCTGTTAGATTAGCTATTATCAACAAGACAGGTAATAGCAAATGTTGGAGAGGCTGTAGAGAAAAAGAAACCTTCATTCACTGTTGGTGGGAATGTAAAGTACTACAACCATTATGGAAGAAAGTACGGTGGTTCCTCAAAAAAACTGAAAGTAGAACTACCTTATGACCCAGCAATCCCTCTACTGGGTATATACCCCAAAAACTCAGAAACATCGATACGTAAAGACACATGTAGCCCCATGTTCATTGCAGCATTGTTCACAGTGACCAAGACATGGAAACAACCAAAATCCCCTTCAATAGATGACTGGATAAAGAAGATGTGGCACATATACACTATGGAATACTACTCAGCCATAAGAAATGATGATATCAGATCATTTACAACAAAATGGTTGGAACTTGATAACATTATACAGAGTGAAATAAGTAAATCAGAAAAAAACAAGAACTGTATGATTCCATACATAGGTGGGACATAAAAACGAGACTAAGAGACATGGACAAGAGTGTGGTGGTTATGGGGGGCGGGGGGGAGAGTGAGGGAGAGGGGGAGGGGGAGGGGCACAAAGAAAACCAGATAGAAGGTGACAGAGGATAATCTGACTTTGGGTAATGGGTATGCAACATAATTGAATGATAAGGTAACCTGGACATGTTTTTTTTGAACATATGTACCCTGATTTATTGATGTCACCGCATTAAAATTAATAAAAATTTATTTTTTAAAAAAAGAATGTTTAATAATACCTCTCAACCTCTATATAGCCCATGAGTTGCTTAAAAGATGGAACTTAAGCCTGGCTTTGCTTATTATAATAGCTCTTTCTCATCTATCCAGATTCCTTAATTATAATTTTGGAAGGAAGTTAAGACAATCTTTGTGAGACCAGTCCTTTTTTAGTGGCTTATGTATTTAATATAAAGTAATTTCTTTTAAAATGTTTACTGTATCTCAGAAAGAGGTTTTGTGTTTTAATGAGTAGACAACGTTGCAGAGAAAAATTTTTGAGATATAATTGACAAAATGTATATGTTCAAGGTATTAATTTGATACAATTAACAACTATACCATGTCACTTAATTACCATTTCTTTTTTGTAGTGAGAACATTTAAGAACTAGTCTAATAACAATTTCAAGTATATAGTAGAGTGTTGTTGACTAGAATCACCATCCTGTGAATTATATCTCCAGAATGCACTCATCCTCATTTCAAAGTCTTTCCTTCTCTTCAGGGTGGGGCAAAAGTAGGTTACAGTTGTTTGTGTGGAAAATAATATAGTAATTAATAAATAAAATACAATAATAAGCTGTTTCACGTGCTTACAACTGTACTTCTTTTTGGCCTGCCCTGTCTTTCCTTGGCTGTCACTGCGTTGCTGCTGTCAGTGTGACATTAATACCATGTCCACTGTGTTCTAGGTGGAAGTGAGGTGTAGTTCTTGCTGTCCTGCAGCTTTCCCCCCCCACTAAGTATGGAGTTGGGGGGGCATTCTTAAATGCCCTGAATAATTGAATTTTCACAAAACTGATGCAGTGGTAAAGCATGTGTTTTACCGAAACTCTAGTGGGTACAGCTACTGGTAAGACAGAACTCTGCTATTGTTATCAAAAGAATGGCCTGGTCACACATCCTAGGTAGAATGAAGACGTGGGATTTTAACTTGCATACTGTATCTGTTGCTTTAGGGCTAGGATTTTGTGTCAATAGCAATACTTCTAGAATGGAAACATAGGTGTAGGAGCTTTGAAACACATTGTCTTGATCCTTAGAATTAAAGAGAAAAAATAATCTGACATGAAAGGCCAACATAAGGTTGAAGTAGAACTCCATACAAGAATTTTCCAACAAGTGAACCTTTCACCAGACCTTCCTGAGATGTCATTTACTACTCAAGATAATGTGGGCTTCCTCGCACCTGCTGTCCTAGATGTGGAATGAACCTCGAGTCTTGCTGCTGCTGACGGCTGTCTGCTCCAGGCCCATTACCCTCCTCTACCTTTCTGAGACTTTCTTCCTGCTCCGGTAATTCTTGGCAATAAATGTCCAGGTTTAAATATATATCAGTTATGTTTTTTGTGTTTGTAACCTGCCCCCAAATAGATAGGTTTTTATTTAGGAAGTCAGAGTAGTAACTGTTTGCAGTGATGGGTTTTATAAGTATTTGCATATAGCTCTCTAAAACAATCAGGTTTAATACAGACGTGGTTTTAGACTTCAGCTTTCATAAAAAGTCGTGTGAGGATTTGTCATTTCAGTACTTACCAGGTCAGTAGCCTACCACTTGACAATAAAACTAACTTAGTTTTAAAATAATCTTGCTCTATTGATGATAAAAAGTAAATGAATTTTAATTGCTGTCCAGTATGTTCTGTGTTGGTAATAAAATTTTTCCAAGAGTGTAATATGTGTGGCCTTGTGGAAGAACGGGAACATCTAATCACATTTTTTTATTTAAAAATTGTGTTTTATTGGGTCATTGAACAGTTTTTTTAGTCAACAGTGAATTCATTGTTAATAAAAATTAACAAATGCCAACATAAAGCTAATCATTAAAAAAAAAACTACTTTCTAAATCAAATTAGTGTTTTATGTAGTTTGAATTGTAATGCAGTCTCTCCTAATATTGATAACTAAGAATGTCTACATGGCTTCTAAATTTGATCATTAGAAAAAAAATCAGTTTTTAAAATTGTCTGATCTAACCAGGAAAGTTAAAATTAGAATATATATTTGGGAATGCACCACAATAAAGGTCTTAGTGAAGTAACATTATATTCGTCCTCTCAAGTTCATGTGTGTGTAGCACTGAAAGAGACAGAGGGGGTGTGAGCAAAGGGATGGGAGGGGGCAAAGCTAGTGCTTTTGTGTCCTTTCCACCAAAGTAAAAAAGGGACATGGTGAAATGCATAATTTTGTTGTGCTAACATTTTAAATTATACTAGCTGCATTTAGTGTCTCTATTATGACAAATTTATTTAACATTGACATTAATGAGCAAACTTTGAAACAAGCCAAAAAGCTGATGGAATCCCAGCAAATGTAGAGGAGGGTTTGTTACAAACATTATCCGAATGCTTTTTATGTTACTCAAATAATTGACCTGGACTTTAGGTCATTACACACACACCAGGTGACTTTCCAAACCCACCACAGCCCTTGAGATGACTTCTGCTCGTTAAGGAGGTCGCTGTGTTTCAGGTTTTCACTGGGCTCCATGTGTGGGGCACACAAAAAGACACCTTTTTCCGCAACAGGGAATATTAGATGATCACTGTTCTCATGAACAGCTTTGGCTCTGACAGTCCAGCGTTCGGTGTCCTTTTGTGAATTCTCTCTCTTAGCACTGTTGTAAAGCAGGGAACTGCTCTAAACTTCATCTTATAGTTTAACAAATCAAATAACCTACTAGTGCATAGGCAGCACCAGAGTATAGGTCGAAAGTCGAAAGTCACAATTCAAACAGCTGTCTGTGCCTTTGCTTACATAATTTTTATATGAATGTCCAGAACAAACCAGGAAGCAGGCAGGAAGATAGGTGAGGCATTCCAGTGTGATGCTACTGACAGCCAAAGTATTTATGTTCTGCCTTGGGAAAAAACTGCTGCTTCTTTATCCCCCTAAATCTTGAATTGCCATTATTCCAAGATTACTATATTACAGGTAAGGCAAGAGGAAGAATTCCAGCTGGGACATCCTGGTTCTACAATTGAAGCCTTGCTGCAGAAGTAGAATGCTATTGTTTTGCAGATACCCTCACACACGTGAGACTCCTTTCACTCTATTAAGCCAAGGGTACCTGTGAAAAGAATATGTTGTGTCATCCATATCATTTCTAGGGCATGCTCCTGTTAATCCTACCCTGATACCATCAGCTGAGGCTGATCTACAGGGTACTCGCCAAGGAGGGGACTTTCTTTGTAGGTTTGCAACCCACCTGCCCAAAGCTTTCCATAGGATAGATACGTGCCTCAGTTTTCTGCACTCCAGGCTTGTTGGGGTAGAAAAGCAAATGAACTCCAAATTAGACCTTGCTGGTTCTCACAAAACCACATGGATGGCAAAGAGAGTGAACAATAATGCTTGGCAGTTTATAAAAGTGGGATTTAATAGTAAAGTGGGAGTTAGCCCAAGGACAGGGTGCTCTGAAGGTCCTTTGGTGAAATGTCCTTCTCTGTTACAGAAAGAAAAAACAAAGAAACAAACAAAAACAAAGCACAGAGTATGAATGTGTATGAGTAACACAGTCTTATCATTTAAAAGTAAAATAAAGGTGGTTGTTTGTAAAATAAATGGCTTTGAGTGTATGATTCATCCCTTTGTATTCTAATAAAAGAGGCAGCACTTGCAGCAGCAATCTTTTTTCAAAATAAGGTGGCTCTTGGCCCTGGCCGGTTTGCTCAGTGGTAGAGCGTCGGCCTGGCGTGCAGGGGTCCCAGGTTCAATTCCCGCCAGGGCACACAGAAGTACCCATCTGCTTCTCCACCCCTCCCCCTCTCCTTCCTCTCTGTCTCTCACTTCCCCTCCCGCAGCCGAGGCTCCATTGGAGCAAAGATGGCCCAGGCGCTGGGGATGGCTCCTTGGCCTCTGCCCCAGGCGCTAGAGTGGCTCTGGTCACAACAGAGCCATGCCCCGGAGGGGCAGAGCAACGCTCCCTGGTGGGCAGAGCATCGCCCCTGGTGGGCGTGCCGGGTGGATCCCGGTCGGGCGCATGCGGCAGTCTGTTTCTCCCCGTTTCCAGCTTCAGAAAAATGCAAAAAAAAAAAAAAGGTGGCTCTTAGCATGTGGGCGAGTGGAGCATTACTGAGTATCTGTCTGCAATGTGTGCAGGAGACCACGCTGGCCCTGGTCAGTGCGGACAGGCCAGCAGCTACACAGATAATTATATGCAGTGGTGGGAAGCAGATAATTTAACAACTGGTTCTCTGCGCTAATGACCATTTTAAGTGTAAAAAATGATACACCGAAAGGTAGTTATTATTTCATGCACTTAATATATACTTAAATAAGAACAATAAAAGAGGTACAATAAACTAGATTATGTTATAAAAAAGAGTTTTAAAATATTTAATGAAAAGATATTATTAGGCCCTGGCCGGTTGGCTCAGTGGTAGAGCGTCAGCCTGGCGTGCAGAAGTCCCGGGTTCGATTCCCGGCCAGGGCACACAGGAGAAGCGCCCATCTGCTTCTCCACCCCTCCTCCTCTCCTTCCTGTCTGTCTCTCTCTTCCCCTCCCGCAGCCGAGGCTCTATTGGAGCAAAGATGGCCCGGGCGCTGGGGATGGCTCTGTGGCCTCTGCCCCAGGCGCTAGAGTGGCTCTGGTCGAGGCAGAGCGACCCCCCCCCCCCAGGGGCAGAGCATCACCCCCTGGTGGACAGAGCGTTGCCCCCTGGTGGGCGTGCCAGGTGGATCCCGGTCAGGCGCATGCAGGAGTCTGTCTGACTGTCTCTCCCCGTTTCTAGCTTCGGAAAAATACAAAAAAAAAAAAAAAAGATATTAAATCATATTTGACCAAACACAATAAAGCTGGTATTTAAGATATTGCCATAGCCCACCTATCTGCTGTCCTTAGATTGGCATCCTCACTTGCAATTTTTTTACCTATGGATGGAATGAACATTACTACAGGTGCTCACAAATACACTGTTGCACAGATGAAGTTATAAAGGAGTAAGGAATGTAAATTTTTGATTTTCACACTGGGAGGGTGCCCAGGCACCCACCTTAGAGAGAATCCTGATTACAAGTCCCATTTTAACAACTGGTTTGCCAAACTCAACAAAGAATTGAGTATCGGTTCTGCTGAACTGGTGCAAACCAACTGAATCCCACAGCTGATTAAATGTGTGTATATTTTTTATACTATCAATATATGTAGTTACATGTTCCATTCTCAATTTTGAGATAGCCTCCTTTTATTTACCTCTTTGTTCTCCACGTAATATTCTATTGTCCTCCTGAATTGGGGGAAGCAGGTGAGACATTTCAGCCAGCTCTCATGTTGGCTCACATCACCAGGAGTAGCTCACCAAGGCTGCAGGACAGGAAGAACACGCCAAGAGGGTTGCAAACAGGCTGATAACGAAGCATCGATGTTTAGCATTAGACTGTCCTAGTGTCTCTCACCTGTCGCCAAACCTCTCAGTCCTATCAACATGTTTCCCTGTTGAGAGGCCCCTGGAGCCTTCATTGTGAGGGGCGTGCTGGTATATTAGAAAAGGCTCACAGTAGAGCCACACCAGGGACTAGGAAGAATGGAGAATAAGGGAGAACTGTGAAGCAGGGACAGATAACCTGGAGCAGGGGGACACTAAAGTATGAGGGGACCCACTGACTGAGGAAAGGGAGAGGAAAGTGTAGAAGAACAGCACAGATCTGAAAAAAGAAGAACTTAGGGTAAGTGCAGAGTTTTCTTTCTGGGGACTCCTACAATGCAGGGCAGCTTGCCTGAGGACCTTAGTACTATTATGACTCTTACTCTATTACTGTTAACTCTATGACAGTCCGAAACAAAGTTGGGCACTGATGAATTACAGCTTACTTCGCACTCAAGTAAGGAATGTAAATTTTTGATTTTGTAATATGCCACTTCACATCAGCGTCTGCTTCTAAGAGACCTATAGAGCAAAAAAAAATGGGGGCTGAATTTTAAAAATCAAATGACATATTGTATATTAAATATATATAGAAAGAGTATATCAAATATATATATTTTATACTGTATATATGCACTGTAATGGAATATAACTGTTAGTAATTCTAAGTCCATTTCTGACATAGCCCACCTATCTGGTGTCCTTAGTGTCCCTCCGCCATGAGGTCTCCCTGGCGTTGCTCCCAGATCCTGCTGAGCCTGAGTGAGGCACCCTGCATGTTGGGGCTGACCAGCAGTTGGAGAAATGCTATAGGTCCCAGTGTGTCCTCCCTGGACAATAGTGGAGGACACACTTAGTTATTGTTATTATGTAACATAGTTCTTTGAAACAGCTCTCTATATTTAGAGATTATTGATTTAAAAAGAAAAAAAAATCTTTCTAAAATGTGGTCACCATCACAGGCAGCAGTTACGGGGAAGAAAAACTCACTCTCTCCAGCCTTCAACGTCAGGAATGCGATGTTCTCTGACTGCTGGTTTGACTTGAGAAATCTGCCATGCCTTCTCCCGTCTCCTCTTCTCCATCTGAGAACTGTGGGTTGTAGTGCATATTTTTAGAGGCAGATTTGGAAACACGGGATTTTCATTTAGCTGGAAGGCTTGGTGACTAGGGAGGGAGGGTCCTAGTGAATGAAATTTTCTGTTAATGTAGAGCTTACAAAAATTTTGTTGTTCAGGTTCTAGCCAAAACCTTTCTCATATGCTTCACTGTATGTGTTTCCCTTACAAATATAGAATGACTAGAATAGAATCCTGATTTGGTGGATAAGAATCTTGCAGAATCTGAGGGTACTCATTCTCAGCATCAGTGGACACGGTACACGGTTGATGTAGAAAGCATGGGTGGTCGGGCTGAAGTACAAGAACTTCCTCTTCTAAGTGAGCAGTGATAGGACTGATGGAGTAGGATAGGCAGAAAGGGAGTTGTTCTGAGTCCTGAGGAAAATAAAGCAGACTTAGTATTAGTAGCAGAGGAGGTGAGATCTATAAGTAAAAGGAGTCAAATGAAGGAAAAGATAAGACATGGGTTATATCAGTCAAGATTAGGTTTGTGCACCACAGAAAGTCCAAAATAATTATGACTTAAACAAGAAAGAATTAATTTTTCTCTCATGTAAAAGGAATCTGGAGGGGTTGTATGACTTGATGTTAGGTACTCAAACTTTTACTATTGTATTTCTCTTTCAACTTAAGTTCAAAGCTTGTTCCTCATGATCCAAAATGGCTGTGTGAAATCTAGACATTATGCCAGCATTCCAGTCGGTGGGCAAAGAAGAGCAGCCCAACATGGGCTGGCTTCTTTCTTTTCAAAGCAGTTTCCAAAAGATGCACATTACAGTTCTGCTTACATTGCAGGGATTAGAACTTAGACACTTGGTCCTACCTAGCTGTAAAGGAGGCTGGACAACATCTTCTCTGGTCCAGGTAGCCAGATGCTCCACTAAAATCGTAGAGTGGCCCTGCTCAGATGGAAGGAGAGAGTAGCCATGGAAAACCAGCCCACAGCCTCTGCCGTGAGGTCTGGAGACATAGGACAATTGTTGTGTTGCAGAAACATCTATTCATAGGAATCCATGCCTGGAGTCTCACGACTGTTCTGCTGCTGGTTCCATGTGTGGCTTTGGCAGGCCACTTCACTTGACCGAGCCTCAGTCCTGTCATTTTTACTGTGTAGGTGCAGAACCTGCTCATCTCTAAGACCACGTCCCCCTCAAACATGCAATACTTTCTATTCTGAATGTGGTTGGTCAAAACAAAACGAGAGTGATTCATAATTTTAGCTATTTAGCATGTAATACCTCCAGGATTTACTGTATGAATTGAATGTTCTTTGGCCTGTGAAAAGAAGAGTCACTCAGCAAATTGATGCATTTAATAAACTGAATAAAATGGTATAATGAATTAAAAGATTAGTCAGACCTAATATTTCACGGGGAATTAAATGTTGGCAGTGTCCAGTTCAGTGTGTTCTTCAATTTGGCATTCTGGGCTCCAACTGAAATTAGCATGATAATTTATTATAATAAGATTCAATTACACATTCAAGCTTGAAATCCTTCAAGGAGATAAAAATACAAAAAGAACCCTCTGCAAAGGGATTATTTATCTCAACAAAAATTGGAATACCGGCTAACTGCCAGGTGCTGTACTGGGGACAAGGAGACATTTCCCAGTGAGTGTGGGTCACAGATAAGCACACAAAACCATGTAAGGTGTGATGGCCACAGTGATTGAAGTGGACAAAGTAGAGAAGGAAAATGGAGGCGAGAACAAAGTGCACTTGACCCTTGAACAACACAGGTTTAAATTGCATATGTTCACTTATATGCAGACTTCTTTTCAATAAATACCTGTATTCTTTTTGACTGATGGTTGGGACTCTGTGGATGTGGAGGCCTGACAGTACACATTGATCTAGTCCAGCAGTTCTGAACCTGTGGGTCATGACCCCGGCGCAGGTCGAACTACCAAAACACAGGGGTCGCCTAAAGCCGTCGGAAATACATATTTTATTTAAAAATGTATTGTATAATAAATACATATTTTCCAATGGCTTTAGGTGACCCCTGTGTTTTGGTCATTCGACCCCCGCCAGGGTCGCGACCCACAGGTTGAGAACCGCTGATCTAGTCCATTTCATCAAGGCAACTTGAGCTCCTGGGGACTTGGGTATTCCAGGGCACTGGAACCAGTTGCCCACAGTAGTGAAGGGACAACTGTAGCTCAGGTTTAGGGGAATCAAAAGTTATAGTCTTTGGGGGGGTTTAGAGCCCCTAACCTTCATGTATTGCTTAAGAGTCAAATGTAACAAGTTCAGATTGGGACAGGCTGTCTGGAATGTGCATGGGCAACATGTAGCTGGCCGATAGATATGCAGGGTGAACATGTGGGTTTAGAAATCATCACTGTATTAGTGTTGGGCAGAATCATGGTACTGGCAGAGCCTACCTAGGAGGGGCCTAGACTGAGAGCTCAGGGCAGCATTAACATTGAGGGTAGAGAAAGATCAGTGGAGAAGGTCGAAGTGGAGCTGGGAGCTGATAGGAAGGAGAAAACTCACTGCAGTGCTTCATAGAAGTCAAGGGAAAGTTGCTCCAAGGGAAGCTGTGTGTGTGTGTGTGTGTGTGTGTGTGAGAGAGAGAGAGAGAGAGAGAGAGAGAGGTAGAAGAGAGAGAGAGAGAGATTGTTGACCACAGTAAACACTGTTAGGTGTCAAACATAATATCTGGATTATAGCAGCCATTATTAAGTATACGTTAAATAAAGGAATGAATCTATTGTGAACAAATGAATGTATATAAATAAAAGGAATGGACAATGTCCACTGGCTTTAGAAAGTGAAAGGTACTGGGACTGTGGGTGTGGGTGGGCACCACATTGGAGAATGTGAGAAATGAACAGGGCATGGGAGTGGAGGTATCATGATGACACCATTTTGGGACAAGAGGAGATGGCAAGAGACATTTAAGGGCCCATCAGAAAGAAGCACATTAGGGAATGAAGTCCTTGAGGGAAAGGAAGAGAAAGAGCTATGTGTATTTGTGATCAGAGAACACCCAGGACCAGCTCAGAGTGCCATGGATACAAGCCAGGACAGCTTGGTGGGCGCAGCACCCTGTGCAGCTGACAGAGCGCTACGCTCAGAACACCCCACCCTTGCTTTATTGTTCTGTTGTCACCATTTTGAAATTTTTAATAATAATTTTTAAACAAGGGGCTTTGCATTTTTGTTATGTGCTGGGCCTGGGTAAGACCCTATAAATCACTGGATCACATTTTCTGTAGGTTTTCATCCTCATTCTTCATTTTCCACCCAACATATTTCTAATCTGCACCTGCTATGTGCCAGGCACCCTTACCTGGGACTTGCTTGTATTGGTTACAAAATAGTTGCACCTTTTTGTTGTTGTTGTAAACTTTAATATAACTTATATTTTCTTTTCTTTATTGATATTTGGTGTAATGCATTAAAATCAATTATCTGTATCCACAATCTTTACTTTTTGGAACCAGCCATTCTACTCTTAAGGATTTTTTCGTTTGCAGATAGAAATTGGGGAAGGATGCTGTTACTTGGCTATTTCCAGCTTCAGTATATATGAGTAACTAAGGCCGAAGTGCTTGTTGCCTTAATTCTCCAGTCACTTGCTTATTTGTAAAGTTTATTTTGGTTTCTTTAGGCCTAAATGTTAATGGTCTTAAGGAAATACACTAAAACTCAGAAGTCTGTGAGATACCGAGTATTCAAGTGTTGGTTTTACCCTACCATGGTCATTTCTGTATTTGCTTATAAAGCTTAGGTTTTCATGTCTTGCCCAGCTATCTGTAACACTCACATGTAAATAGAGGGGTTTAGTAAAATGAGATATCATGGCCTTTAGTGATGTGTTAAATGTCTTCCATTTCCTTGGGGGAAAAATGATAGTTCACAGCAAGTGATTGGGATTGGGATGGAAATAGAGTATTGATTCTCTTGCAGAGAAGGTCAAGATGGTAAATTATTTGGATGCTTCTGAGGATGTGACTGGGTTGGTACTACATTCAAATATTGTTCTTCTCATTTTTATTTTGTGGCTCAAATGAACTTATATATTTTAAAAACTCCCATTTGTCTTTCTTGATATTGAAAGTGAAAAACATATCATTTGTAAGTGTTATTTTATCCTAGACCTAAGTTCAGATTTTAATTTAGACATTACCTTTCTTCCATATACATATGAATATTTAGAGGAGATTTCTCATTCTGTTCTGGGAATACAGACACCTGCAGTTCCCTCCCTCTAAGGCAGGGGTCCCCAAACTTTTTATACGGAGGCCAGTTCACTGTCCCTCAGACCATTGGAGGGCCAGACTATAAAAAAAAACTATGAACAAATCCCTATGCACTCTGCACATATCTTATTTTAAAGTAAAAAAAACAAAACGAGAACAAATACAATATTTAAAATAAAGAACAAGTGGCCCTGGCCGGTTGGCTCAGCAGTAGAGCGTCGGCCTGGCGTGCGGGGGACGTGGGTTCGATTCCTGGCCAGGGCACATAGGAGAAGCGCCCATTTGCTTCTCCACCTCACCCCCCTCCTTCCTTTCTGTCTCTCTCTTCCCCTCCTGCAGCCAAGGCTCCATTGGAGCAAAGATGGCCCGGGTGCTGGGGATGGCTCCTTGGCCTCTGCCCCAGGCGCTAGAGTGGCTCTGGTCGCGGCAGAGCGATGCCCCAGAGGGGCAGAGCATCGCCCCCTGGTGGGCAGAGCATCGCCCCTGGTGGGCGTGCCGGGTGGATCCCGGGCTGGCGCATGAGGGAGTCTGTCTGACTGTCTCTCCCCGTTTCCAGCTTCAGGAAAAAAATAAAATAAAATAAAATAAAGAACAAGTAAATTTAAATCAACAAACTAACCAGTATTTCAATGGGAAGTATGCTTCTCTCACTGACCACCACTGAAAGAGGTGCCCCTTCCAGAAGTGCGGCGGAGGCCAGATAAATGGCCTCAGGGGGCTGCATGCAGCCCGCAGGCCAGTTTGGGGACCCCTGCTCTAAGGTATCCTGCAGACTGTGACGTTGTTCTTGTAAAGGCAGTCTGATTTTATTTGCTTTAATATTAATTTGAAACAACATGCCTACAAGTTAACAGTTGTTTCACTCTCATTTTCTCCTTGAAGCAGCTTTTTTCTTTTAACTTTAGTGGAAAATGTACTTCATTAATTCCAGATGTTTTCATGCTACCTGGGCACATCGTGATATGCCCACACCATTTATTTTACATAATGTGACATATTGCATATTTGGGTGCATTCCTCCGAGATAATCAAGGAACCAATTTCCTGACAACAAAAGAAGAAGGAGCCCGTGGTAGTCTGCACATTTATTTACTATTCTGTCCTTGAGAAATCCTTCACGCTGGCTAAGCTGCAACACTTAAAAATGCCAGTGAGCCATCAGAACTGGAGCAGCAGCTCTCATGCTCTATTCATTAGTGTTTGTCATGGCTGTCTGTACTGAATTATGGAATTTGCAAGTATTTTATTTTATAGAAACAGGGTTGGATTTGGACTGCAAAAGTGAGCGATATGCGAATGAAAGATTAGCCAATCATTTCATTTTGCATTCTCAAACCACCTTCAATTTGCCTTCAACAGATATATTGCCCCAACCACCCCATTGGTTAGGGACTTGTGTTCAGTTTGGTTACAGAAAATTAGTTTTCTGCTAACACTCTCATGGTCATCTGGACCCATTTCTCTTCTTCACAGGATTGTGGAACTTGCATTTACTACATAGAAGGACTTGTGGCTTTCTCCCAGTGGGGCAAATAATTATTTATGGTCAAGTAGTTAATGAGTAGTAAATTCTGTGAGATTTATGTTTTACAAAGGTTAACAATTTGCAGAGTAGATGTAAACTGCTGGCCAGCGACTTTCCAGACCCTCGCTTGAAGTGGCCCGCTGCTCGTCTGACTGACAATCACTTTACTTCGCTATCCCTCAGTTATATTTCCAGCCAATACCATGTTCATAAATCAAATAGATAGTTTCAGTCCGGTGGAATAGTTATGTCTTACGTATATCCAAGATCTGAGAATCTTATTTTTGAGGCTTTTAATATATCACCATTTGATTCTTTTTTTTTGAAAATTTATAATTTTTTATTGCAAGCTGAAAATAATTTAAAACAGAGAAACTGATGCTGAGGTCCAATGTTATTCATATACTGTAAACACAGTCTAAATTCTTTCTTTGAAAGAATGAAAGATGTTCTATAAGAATAGATGTATTATTTTTGGAATGTGGAGACTAATGGACAGTAAAGCATAAATATTTATGGATGATAATAAAGGAAAGGGCTTCGATCCCACTTACCCCCAGGAAGGTAGATTTGCTGTCCTTCGCCTCATAATTATAGTTATTTTCATTTGAAACATCTATAGGTGGTAACAGAGCAGAAAAGGGCAATACTTTGTTGCAATAGCCATTAGACAGAGCATGTTCACCACTTAATACATGTGCTGGAAAAGGTTGCTGTGGGATGGTAACACAGAGAGCTGCTGTGTAAGTATCTGTCATTACTGCTTCTGCAGTCTGTCAGTGACTTTGGGCTACAGTACTTAAAGCATTGTGTTACGTTGTGGGACATATTAAACTCAGTAATGACTGCCTTTAAGCAAGACGATGGGGCGTTGCTAACAGCAGTAGACCTACAGCTTTCTGTGCACGATGTCAGCAAACACTATCTGGCTGTACAGAGCTCCATTATGCAGGGCTCAACGGTGTACTTTATCTTTTTTCTTCAAACTTTCATCAGAGATTTGCTTCCATCCTGCTGTGGCTGCTGAACATTTTTTTAAATATGACACATATTTTAATGTATAATTTATGTAAACATTAAAATACAACTGTAACAGAGATAGGTTGGCTTTTTCCCTCAACAGCCTCATGTATTTATATGTACTCTTTATATATTTAGTGGGTTTGAGTTTTTAACCCCCAATTGGTCATAAAGGAAATCATATTATTCTTTATTGTTCTTAGCCTACTCGTGAGCCATCATTTCTGCTGATAAAAGAAACAGAAGCTGATAGCTCAGTTTCTACTGGGTTGAACATGTTTTTTGGGTAATACTCCATTAGTTCAAAAAGTTTCCCCCATTTTATTGTAGTGAAGGTTTAAAACTCTCTAACTGTATTAATATTTCCTCTGAAAGATATTCTTTCCGAGGAACTGGCTTTGGCTACAGAGAGCAGATATCTTGGCAAGAGTTGTCTGGTTCACCTTACAGGCCTTCCTTCTTCTGAGCTGTCTAGTCTTGCTTGATGTTTGCTGTCAGCATTTACAGTCATGGCACCCCTATGGTGGCATGCAGTGTCTGTTCCCTGGGTGCAAGAGCTGTGTGGCACTGCTCCCAGGGCGTGGCTTGGCTCTTTCCACATCTTGGCTGCACTGGCACTGCTGCTGCCCCCAGACCATCCTGTCTGCTCTGAGCTTTGTGGCTGTTAGCAGGCATGGTGGCTCCTTCCTCTTATCTGCCATCTACTTGCCTTAGAGAAATTGTGGGAAACTTCTCAGACATCTTCCATGCCCAAGGTTGTGGGCACAGAGACTGGGTCATTTTACCCCGTGATTTGCCTGGACATTATCCTTACTGTCCTATGGCCACAATGTTGGGGCAGGAAACAGATTTGAGGGGGAAGTGAGAAGTTCACATATTTAAATCTTGCATTTGGGGTGCCTTAGGGACCCAAAAGTGGTGTGAGCGGTTGAATAGATAAGTATTGAGTTTAGGGGAAAGTTCTGGGTTGGAGATAAGAATTTGGAAGTCATTAACCTTTAGGTTCTACCTAAAACTGTAAGAGTGCATAGCAGCGGTTCTCAACCTGTGAGTCGCGACCCACAGGTTGAGAACTGCTGGTGCATAGGATCACAAAGAGAATAAATGTAGGCAGAAGAGTGAAGAGAAAAAATGGTTTCATTTAAGGAGGAAAAAATGGAAAAGAAGCTACTGTAAATAAAAATCATAATTTAAAGAAAAACGTTCTAGGCTCAAAGGCAAGGGTGGTGTGTTAAATTCTTATTTGTGGGAGTGGAAGGAATAGGCTTATCAGCCATTCCTCTCATCCCAGTCCTTCATTAGTTGATCTCAGAACTCTTTCTGTAGGGCCTGGGTCCTCCACTATTCCACACAATGCTTTACCAATAGATTGAAACTGTACACGCGTAATAAAACTTATCAACTCTGAAACAGATTTCAGGGTGGGAAAAGCAATAATTGGTTTAAGTAAAATACATAAATTTCCTTCCTGAAGCCTGACCTGTGGTGGCGCAGTGAATAAAGCATCAACCTGGAAACACTGAGGTTGCCGGTTCAAAACCCTGGCTTGCCTGGTCAAGGCACATATGGGAGTAGATGCTTCCTGCTCCTCCCCCTCCTCTCTCTGTCTCTCTCTATCCCCCCCTCCTCTCTAAAATGAATAAATAAGAAAAAATAAATAAATAAAATTAAAAAAAAATTTCCTTCCTGGAAATCTCTAGTCTTAACCTACTTTAAAATATCCAACTATGACACACAGGCTGGAATGAGTCCCTGTTAGTCCAAGACCGGACCACTGTAGCTGCTGTCATGAAACTACCTACAGCAGTGGGGAGCCCCAACGTGACACAGAAGACCTTTCAATACATCTTCGTGGAGGAATCCAGAGACAGAGAAGCCTTCAACTGTTATCTCCCAGGATCTCTCTTTTTTTTTTTTAAAATGAGGGAAGGGATGATACTAAGACAGACTCCTGCTTGTGCCCTGACCGGGGTCCACCTGGCAACCCCCATCGGGGGCCACTCACAAACGGGCAATTTTTTTTTTAGCATCTGAGGTGGAGGCTCAATGGAGGAGATTTGTTAAATATGCTGGCTGCATATGGCTAACATGGGGCAATTGCAGACCCAAATCATGTGCCCTGAGTGTATTTCAGAGGCTGGTTTTATACTCTTTGACCACATACAGGTGGGGGGCATGACAGCATGACAATCATTAAGATTAACACTTGTCTAGGGGATTTACAGAAAACGTTAAAACTTTCAAGGTAATATAATCAAAGACATTCACAAATCCTTTCAGTATCTATCTCTACTTCTATGCCTAGAGGTACAGGTTAATCTCAGGATTCCAGGAAGGGAGGGAGAGCTAAGATCAGTGTAGGGTGGTATGTTAATTCTGCCTCCTATTGAAAGGGAAGAAGTTTCTCAGTTAACCTTAATCCTTTCAGAGAACTTAAGAACAAATGACCCTAGTCGTCCTTGTAAGTCAGGAGACTTCTATATTCCTTTTCCTCCATTTCCCAAGGAAAAGACAGGGTAAAAGCTGCAGGAGGAACAGGTTTGGTGTCTCCTTTAGAATTCCAGAGTCTCTCCACTGTTGAATAACTCAGTACATTAGCGTTCAAAAGAAATTTTAACTTAAGCATGATAAATAGATTTGCAGAAATTTCAGGATATGACTCCTTTCCTTATATTACCTAGCATTAAACAATATTATTTCAAAATGATTATAAACTAAATATACATATAAAGACATTATTAACAATTATTATATATTTTCCAAATATTTAAACTAAGATTTTGACATCACAGGGCTATGAAATAGATAAAAAGATAGTTAACAAAAGGCCTTTGAAATAACATATACATTTTTAACATGGAAAATATTTTTACACAAGGGAACGTTGGTACAAAAAGGAAGTCTTTTCAATTTGGAAGGCTATATAATTCTATATGCCTTATTAGTAGTACAATTTTAGTACAATTTACAATAAGAGGATTGTAAATTACTACCCCATTGAATTATTGATTGAGAAAAATAAGGAATGGTCAAAATACATTCACTATTTTGTAACTACCCAGCTGGCAAAAAGATATTAATTTTCTTTTTTCCTATAGTAATTTACACTATTTAGGTCAACATGAGGAGTGGGATGCCTGGGATTCTTGGTGCCAAAGGGTTACTTTTATGGCTAAAGCAGTAAGTCACCCCCATGAATCCCATACCTGCCATATTGGATAGCAACCATGCCACATGAAGGAACTGGGGAAGGGTAGGGGAAACTTGGAGGGGACCCCACACCCACTTCGGTCCCACAGGAGAGAATCAGAACCCTTCTCCCAGTACTAGTTTTGTTCATTTTACACTTATTTTCTCTTCTATAACTTTCTACACATCAGTGGAGGGCAATAAGCCATTAATCCTAACCCATGGAGGGCCCACATGACCCCTATGTCCTAGGGAGGGGAAGGGGAGAGGCAGCTGGAGGGCCTGTTTCTGATAATCCCATTCCCTATAATCCTGTTACTCATGATCCCAGTACTCCTTCTGGAATGTCCTGATAATTCTATCTCCTATAATCCTATTACTCATGGTCCCATCACTCATCCTGGACTGACCTGATAATCTTATTTCCTATGATCCTATTACTTGTGATCCCATAATCCTATTTCTCATGATCCCATCACTTTTTCTGGAATTGCAATTCATTTCAAAGAACTGATAACCAGCAAGTTCTACACACGTGGTTTGTTAATTTCTAATTCCTTTTTACCAGGTCTTATTTCTTTTTCTTTTTCTAAAGCAAGGTTCTAATCTTTTTTTTTTTTTTTTTTGTATTTTTCTGAAGCTGTAAACGGGGAGGCAGTCAGACAGACTCCCGCATGCACCTGACTGGGATCCACCTGGCACGCCCACCAGGGGGCGATGCTCTTCCCATCCTGGGCATCGCTCTGTTTTGACCAGAGCCACTCTAGCACCTGAGGCAGAGGCCATGGAGTCATCCCCAGCGCCCGAGCCATCTTTGCTCCAATGGAACCTTGGCTGTGGGAGGGGAAGAGAGAAACAGAGAGGAAGGAGAGGGGGAGGGGTGGAGAAGCAGATGGGTGCTTCTCCTGTGTGCCCTGGCTGGGAATCAAACCTGGGACTTTCGCACGCCAGGCCGACGCTCTACCACTGACTGCAAGGTTCTAATCTTTAATGCTATTTCTACCCTGTATTTTCCAAATGGGTAAAACTTCTTTTGGTCAGTAGGCAGATATCTAAAACTAGTTTCTATTCTATACTTTCTCTAGTCACTTCACTTCACCCTTAGTTGCCCCTGCCATTTTGCTCTAGTGCCCTTTCCCTGCTGCTCTGCTCACAGCACGTCTGGGGCCTGCTTTTTCCTCACCCAAACTGCTTGCCAGCTCTCCACCCCAGAGGCTGGGGAAACACTTCAAACTGTCCAGAGAGGAGGCAGGAATTAGCACACTAATAAAAAGCAAGAAAAACAAGACAGACAATTAACTAGCACCCAGAATAAAGAGTGTTGTACTATAGAGGTGTAAAGCCAGAAGCCAGGGCCAGGGCCACTATCACAGCAGCCCGGCCCATGCAGGTTCGCATTGGATTCAGACAGTCGGCAAAGAAACAACGGAGCCAAAAACTGGTGGGCCATAGTCTTTAATTCTAGCTTGCACCCGGTGGGCAAGTAAAAATACACACTGGGCTCCAAAACCCACTCACATTCAGTGCTCACAAAGCCACTGAATTATCCGAGTTTCCTAGAATCAAAGGTTTCTAGCTCACCAACCTTATTCTCCTCAGTTCCCCATCTCCTTCCTCATCCCAGATACAAACTCTACACAAACTGGCATCTCACTCAGCACTCTGCCATCTTGGCTGCTTTTCCTGGCCTAATCCACGTGGCCTCCTTCTGCTCTCTGCTCTGCTCTCTCCTCTCATCATCCCAGGAACCAAGAGCGCAAGCTCCCGCTCCGTCCCCATTTTATAGTGTAGAAATCCAAACTCTTAATCCAATATACAAAATAGGGAAGTCTCTAATACAAAGTCACTTCTCTGAGGCATGATGGGATTGTACCGCCCCACATCAAAAAGGGTAGGAAAGGCTTAATCCCAAAACCAAGCCCCAGGCTACAAGGATTCTGCCTGCCTTTAGCCCACCCCAACACACATTAATATCACCTGGGCGATGGCCTCCTCGTGGGCAGCGTAATCTTTAACAAAGTGAGCATAATACATTTTATCTGCCCAACAGAGGACACAAGACAAGAGGAAGGAGCCAACAGAAGAGAGTAATTTCTTCAGGGGAGTAATCAGACAGAGTACCCTGAAGTTAAAGAAAGGTCTTGGATCCAAGAAAAGAGACTTTATAATTGTCAGGCTTGTTTTATGAATTTCCTTTTTCTTTTGCCCAGAAATTTCTAATTTTGTATGCAAAAATTCAATCCAGTCCTTAGAAACAGACATAGTTACACATTAAACAAAAGACTTCACATACATAAATTATAAATCAAGAAATCTAAATGAGCGTGCTTTACTTGTTCCAATTAAAATTACACTAGAGATATTCTCTGACAAAGAGACAAACAGATTACTTACTCACACAGCTCAATAGACAAAGGAAGGGGTTCCACTTTCAGGGGCTTCTCAGGTGTTCTCCCAGCCACGTTCCTGGAACTTCGGCTTAGGCACCAGAGATCCCCATTCACACACCAATCACTCAGTGGTTTTAGACAGAAACAATAAAAACAGAATGAGATCTCAACAAACACAAAGGTGTCCCTGGAAGTCTTGAGACAGGACTGATCAGCTCAGTATTAACTCATCTCTACTCAGGGCTCTTCCTGAGAGCACCCCCAATGTGGCACCACCAAATGTCCCCACTTGGTCTCTCTCAGAGCACAACTACATGCCTCCAGAAGTTTGGGTTCTCAACTTAGTTTCCACTAATTGTTTTCCTAGACAAATGTACAAATGTGCAAACAAAAATAGACGTCTCTGAAAGCCCGAGGCAGAACTGGTCAACCTGGTCAACTCAGTTCCCACTAACTGTCTCTCTAGAGCAGTGGTCCCCAACCTTTTTTGGGCCACGGACCAGTGTAATGTCAGATAATATTTTTACAGACCGGCCTTTAGGGTGGGATGGATAAATGTATCACGTGACCAAGACAAGTGTCAAGAGTGAGTCTTAGATGGATGTCACAGAGGGAATCTGGTCATTTTTTAAAAATAAAACATCAGACTTAAATATAAATAAAATGGAAATAATGTAAGTTATTTTTTCTTTCTCTGCGGACCAGTACCAAATGGCCCACGGACTGGTACCGGTCCGCGGCCCGGGGGTTGGGGATCACTGCTCTAGAGTACGAGTAAATGTGCAAACACAAATGGACACCTCTGGAAGCCCGCTTTCCAGAGTACAACTAGATGTATCCCAGATAACCCCAAGGCAGGACCCAAAACTCTCCACCGACGTCTTGGTCTTGGAGAGCCCAATGTGACAGTATGACTGCGTCCAGTCCTCTACACACTGGTCCAAACTGACTAGTCACAAAACCAAACAGCAAAGTAAAAGTTCTGCTTTACCTTTAAATCTTCAGAGTCCCAATTCAGCAAAGCAAAGGATATGCCTTACCTACTAATCTCCGAAGTCACAATTTAGTGGAGCAAAAGATTCACCCTGCCCAAAAAACCCTTGGAGTCCCAATTCAGCAAGGTAAAAGATTTTGCCTACCTACAAATCCTGGAGTCCCAAATCAAAAGATCTTCCTTACCTACTAATTTCTGAAGTCACAAAATCAGTGGAGCAAAGGCTCTGCTTCACCTAAAAATCTTCTGAGTCCCAAATCAGCAAAGCAAACCTACATAACTCCAAGGTCACAAATCAGCAAAGCAAAAATCGACCCTACCTACAAATCTCCAAGGTCCAGAAACTCCCGAATCTCTCTGCCGAATTGTCAAATTTAGAAACCGAGGTGTCTGCCAAGAGAATGTCTGGGCCCACTGGAGAACCGGAGCCCTGAAATGTTTCAGGGGGGTGCCCCTCCTAGTAAACCAGCGAGGTCAGGCAGTCCCCCAGAGAGACTAGCTGATTCGGGGTGTCTCTACCTGGTGATGCAAAACACTGGATCCCGGCCGAGCCCCCAAATGTTATAAAGTACTGCACCCCAGATTTGAAAGGCACTGTACCTCACTTCATTGAGTCCATGTAGAAACACCCAGTCCAGATAAATTTTGAAGAGTTTTATTGAAGGAGAAGATTGTTAAATATGCCGGCTGCATATGGCTAACATGGGGCAATTGCAGACCCAAATTATGCACCCTGAATATATTTCAGTGGCTGGTTATATACCCTTTGACTACATACTGGTGGGGGGCCTGACAGCATGACATAATCATTAACAAGATTAACATTTAACAAGATTTACATTACATTAACAAGATTAACCTTTGTCTAGGGGATTTACAGAAAACGTTAGAACTTTCAAGGTAATACAATCAAAGATATTCACAAATCCTTTCAGTATCTATCTCTCCTTCTATGCCTAGAGGTACATGTTAATCTCAGGATTCCAGGAAGGGAGGGAGAGCTAAGATCAATGTAGGGTGGTATATTAATTCTGCCTCCTATTGAAAAGGAAGAAGTGGCCCTGGCCGGTTAGCTCAGTGGTAAGCGTCAGCCTGGAGTGCAGGAGTCCCGGGTTTGATTCCTGGCCAGGGCACACAGGAGAAGTGCCCATCTGCTTCTCCACCCCTCCCCCTCTCCTTCCTCTCTGTTTCTCTCTTCCCCTCCCACAGCAAGGCTCCATTAGAGCAAAGTTGGCCCAGGTGCTGAGGATGGCTCCATGGCCTCTGCCTCAGGCACTAGAATGGCTCTAGTTGCAATGGAGCAACGCCCCAGATGGGTAGAGCATCGCCCCCTGGTGGGCCTGTGGGGTGGATCCCGGTCAGGCGCATGCGGGAGTCTGTCTGACTGCCTCCCCGTTTCCAACTTCAGAAAAATACAAAAAAAAAAAAAAAAAAGAAAGAAAGGGAAGAAGTTTCTCAGTTAACCTTAATCCTTTCAGAGAATTTAAGACCAAATGACCCTAGTGGTCCTTGTAAGTCAGGAGACTTCTATATTCGTTTTCCTCCATTTCTCAAGGAAAGGACAGGAAAGCCTGACCTTTTCTTCCTAGAATATCAATATTAATTTGCAGCTTTTTGATACTTTACATCATAGGATCTGGGCATGGGTAGGGGGCAGGAGATGGAGTAGGGGATGAGGGGAGGGGCGGTCTAGGAGCTGGGCACAGGGAGGGGGCAGGAGATGGAGTGGGGGATGAGGGGAGGGGCGGTCTAGGAGCTGGGCATGGGGAGGGGCAGGAGATGGAGTAGGGCATGAGGGGAGGGGCGGTCTAGGAGCTGGGCACGGGGAGGGGGCAGGAGATGGAGTGGGGAATGAGGGGAGGGAAGGTCTAGGAGTTGGGCACGGGGAGGGGGCAGGAGATGGAGTAGGGGATGAGGGGAGGGGCGGTCTAGGAGCTGGGCACAGGGAGGGGGCAGGAGATGGAGTGGGGAATGAGGGGAGGGAAGGTCTAGGAGTTGGGCACTCGCAAAGAGCATTGACCTGACATGGAGTGAGAAGGGAAGCCTGTTGAATGTTTGGAGTACAGAAATGACATTGCAGGATTATGTGTGAATGGGATCTCTCCAGCTGCTTTTGTTGAGAACAGCCTCAGCAGGGCTATTGCAATAATCTAGGCAAGAGGTGATTGCACATTGGATTGAAGTGGGTGCAGTGGAGGTGGTAAGAAACAGCCAGGTTGTGGTTATATTTCTGAAGTCAGTGCCCACAGTATGTCCTGATGGATTAGCATTGAAGTATGAGAGAAAGAGAATCAAGGGACTGACAGGGACTATAGCTGAATACCTGGAATATGGAGCTTCTGTCACCTGAAAGTAGAGCAGGTTAGGAGATGTGTTTAGGGGAGGGAGGATCAGAACTCCATTTTGGACTTACTAATTTGGAATTTTCTATAGACTTCCAAATGGAGAAACCAACTAAGGAATTTGAAGGTGAGAGGAGAAAGCTGGGACGACTGATATAAAGTTGGGGGCTGTGAGCAAATAGATGGTATTTAACACCATGAAACTAGAAGACGTCAGCAAGAGAATGAGTATAGGAAAAAAGGATTTTCAAGAACAGAACCTTGGGGACATTCTGATGTTAAGAAATTGGGAGAAGAGGAGGAAGCAGTAAAGAAGAATCAAACAGTGAAATTGGAGAAACCAAGAAAATAGAGGATCTTGGTAGCTAAATTAAACTATTGAGAAAGGAATCATTTGGGTCTAATGACGTTGATAGATTGACCTTACATATAATGTTCTTTCGATCCTCTGTACCCATATTTCTTTTCACATCATCAGTGCACTTCACCTCTAAACATTTCACCATGCATATCATTATGTAGATCTCAATATTTGTTCACACTTTTATTTTTCCCTGTAGGTAAAATTTGCTTGTGGTGAAATGAATAAATCTCAAGTGTTCCATTCAGCTAGTTTGACAGAAGCATGCAGCTTGTAACCCAAATCCCATTAAGATATAAAACAATACTGTCATCCTAATGAGCTCCCTTTTACATTTTTCAGTAAATCTCCAACTGTGCCATTCTCTAGAGTCGGCCACTGTTCTGAAATTTTTCACCAGAGACTAGAGTAGTTTATTCTTGAATTTTATATATATGTGATCATATATTGTACACTTTTTGTATATGATTTGTTTTACTCAGTATGTTTTGAGCTTCATCTATGTTGTTGTATCTGAAACAATAATTTGTTCCTTTAACTGTTGAGTACTATTTCATTGCACCAATAAACCACAGTTTATTTATCCACCCTCCCACTAATGGACACTAGTATTGCTTCCATTTTGCAGCTACTAAAAATAAAGCTGGCATGAACATTTTTAGACAGGTCTTTTGATAGATATTCACTTTTATTTATTCTGAGTAAATCCATAGGAGTGGAATTGCTGGGTCACAGAATAGGTGTAATCTAGTTTTAGAAAAAAAATTGTTGGTTTTTGGCAAAGTGGTTGTATTAGTTTGCACTCACAGCAACAATATATGAAAGTTCTGTTGCTTCAGACCCTTACCAGCATTTGTTGTCAGTTTTGTTTTTTTAGTGTTGGACATTTTGGTGAGCTTATAGTATTATCTGTGGCTTTAATTGCATTTTCATGATTGCTAATGTTGTTCAGCACTTTTTCCTATGCCTATTGGCCTTTCATATATCTTTGTGAAATGTCTGTTCAAGACATTTTTTCATTGTTATGTGGTTGTTTGTTTTTATTATTGAGTTGTAAGGGTTCTTTATAAATTCTTTAGAAACAAATTCTTTGTCAGATAAATATTTTACAAGTGTTTTCTTCTACTCTGTGATTGCCTCTTTACTTTTTCACCAGTAAAGTACTCTGTCTTTGATGACAGAATTTAAAAATTTTGAGAAAATATAACTTTTCATGGTTGTTTTCTATAATCAGTCTAAGAAAGTTTTGTTATCTCTAGTTGCAAAGATATTCTCTAATGTTTTCTTTTGTAAACTTTATATTTTAAAATATTCAGTTAAAATTTGTCTATGGTAAACATTAGCGGTCAAGGTTTATTCTTTTTTTTAATTTTATTTGCATTTCTTTAAACTTTTTTTATTATTAATTTTAATGCAGTGACATTGATAAATCAGGGTACATATGTTCAGAGAAAATATCTCCAGATTATTTTGAGATTTGATTATGTTGCGTACCCCTCACCCAAAGTCAAATTGTCTTCTGTCACCGTCTATCAATATCTGGTTTCCTTGTGCCCCTCCCCTCCCCCCACTCCCTGTCTCCCTCCTCACCCACTTCGCTGCCCCCGTTACCATCACATTTCTTGAGTCTCATTTTTATGTCCCATTCATGAATGGATTCATATAGTTCTTAGTTTTTTTATGATTTACTTATTTCTCTCCAGATAAGGTTATCAAGGTCCATCCATGTTATTGTAAATGATCCAATGTCATCATTTCTTATGCCCAAGTAGTATTCCATAGTATATATGTACCAAAGCTTTTTAATCCACTTGTCCACTGATGGACACTAGGGCTGTTTCCAGATCTTTGCTATTATGAACAATGCTGCCATAAACATGGGGGTGCATTTCTCCTTTTGGAACAGTTCTATGGTGTTCTTAGGGTATATTCCTAAAAGTGGGATAGCTAGGTCAAAAGGCAGTTCCATTTTTAATTTCTTGAGGAATCTCCATACTGTTTTCCACAGTGGCTGCACCAGTCTGCATTCCCACCAGCAGTGCAGGAGGGTTCCCTTTTCTCCACATCCTCGCCAGCACTTAATCTGTGTTGTTTTGATGATGAGCGCTATTCTGACTGGTGTGAGGTGATATCTCATTGTGGTTTTAATTTGCATTTCTCTAATAATTAGTGATGTTGAGCATTTTTTCATATGCCTATTGGCCATCTGTATGTCCTCTTTGGAGAAGTGTCTATTCATTTCTTTTGCTCATTTTCTTATTGGATTGTTTGTCTTACTGGTGTTGAGATTTACAAGTTCTTTATACATTTTTGTTAATAACCCCTTATCAGATGTATTGTCAAATATGTTCTCCCATTGTGTAGTTTGTCTTTTTATTCTGTTCTTATTGTCTTTAGCTGTGCAGAAGCTTTTTAGTTTGATATAATCCCATTTGTTTATCCTGTCTTTTATTTCACTTGCCTGTGGAGATAAATCAGCAAATATATTGCTGCGAGAGATGTCGGAGAGCTTACTGCCTATGTTTTCTTCTAAGATGCTTGTGATTTCATGGCTTACATTTAAATCTTTTATCCATTTTGAGTTTATTTTTGTGAATGGTATAAGTTGGTGATCTAGTTTCATTTTTTTGCAGGTAGCTGTCCAATTTTCCCAACATCATTTGTTAAAGAGGTTGTCTTTACTCCATTGTATGCCCTTACCTCCTTTGTCAAATATCAGTTATCCATAAAGCTGTAGGTTTATTTCTGGGTTATCTGTTCTGTTCCATTGATTTATATGCTTGTTCTTATGACAGTACCAGGCTGTTTTGAGTACAATGGCCTTATAGTATATCTTGATATCTGGAAGTGTGATACCTCCCACTTTATTCTTTTTTAAGATTGCTGAGGCTATTCATGTTCTTTTTTGGTTCCATATAAATTTTTGGAATATGTGATCTATATCTTTAAAGTATGTCATTGGTAATTTAATTGATATTGCATTGAATTTATAGATTGCTTTGGGTAATATAGACATTTTAATGATGTTTATTCTTCTTAACCATGAGCATAGGATATGCTTCCACTTGTTTGTATCTTCCTTGATTTCTTTTATCAATGTTTTATAATTTTCCGAGTACAAGTCTTTAGTCTCCTTGGTTAAATTTACTCCTAGGTACTTTATTATTTTGGTTGTAATAGTGAAGGAGATTTTTTTTCTTAATTTCTCTTTCTGACTGTTCATTCTTGGTGAATAAAAATACCTCTGATATCTGAGTATTAATTTTATATCCTTCCACTTTGCTGAATTCACTTATCAGGTCCAGTAGTTTTTTGACTGAGACTTTAGGGTTTTCTATATACAATATCATATCATCTGCAAATAATGATAGTTTTACTTCTTCTTTTCCAACCTGAATGCCTTTTATTTCTTCTTGTTGTCTGATTACTGTGGCCAGGACTTCCAGGACTATGTTGAATAAGAGCGGTGAAAGGGGGAACCCCTGCCTTGTTCCTGATCTTAAGGGGATTGCTTTTAATTTTTTCCCATTGAGTATGATGTTGGCTGTGGGTTTCTCATAGATGGCTTTTATCATGTTGAGGTATGTTCCCTGTATTCCCGCTTTGCTGAGAGTTTTGATCTTGAATGGGTGCTGGATTTTATCAAATGCTTTTTCTGCACCTATTGAAATTATCATGTTGTTTTTCTCCTTTCTTCTGTTTATGTGATGAATTACATTTGTTGATTTGCAAATATTGTACCGGCCTTGCCTCCCAAGAATAAATCTCACGTGATCATGGTGTATGATTTTTACCATATATTGTTGGATCTGGTTTGCTAATATTTTGTTGAGGATTTTAGCATCTATATTCATCAGAGATATTGGCCTATAATTTTCTTTCTTTGTGTTGTCTTTGCCTGGTTTTGGAATCAGAATTATGCTCGCCTCATAAAAGGAGCTTGGAAGTCTTCCTTCCTCTTGAACTTTTTGAAATAGTTTGAGAAGGAAAGGAGTTAGTTCTTCTTTGAATATTTGGTAGGATTCAGTTGTGAAGCCATCAGGCCCCAGACTTATCTTTTTTGGGAGTTTTTTGATAACTGTTTCGATCTCATTTGGTGTAATCGGTCTGTTTAGGTTTTCTGATTCTTCCAGATTGATTTTTGGAATATTGTATGTGTCAAGGAATATGTCCATTTCATCTAGGTTGCCTAATTTTTTGGCATACAGTTCTTCATAGTATTTTCTTACAATATTTTGTATTTCTGTTGTGTCAGTTGTTATTTCTCCATTCTCATTTTTAATTTTATTTATTTGAGGCCTCTCTTTTTTTCTTGGTGAGTCTGGTTAATGGTTCATCAATCTTGTTTACCTTTTCAAAGAACCATCTCCTGGTTTCATATATGCTCTGTATTGTTTCTTTAGCCTCTATGTCATTTATTTCTGCTCTGATCTTTATTATTTCCTTCCTTCTACTACATTTGGGCTTTACTTGCTGTTCTTTTTCTAGTTCTTTTAGATGCAGGGTCAAGCTATTTATTTGAGCTTTTTCTAGTTTCTTAAAGTGTGCCTGTAGTGCTATGATCTTCCCTTTCAGTACTGCTTTTGCTGTGTCCCATAGATTTTGACTTGTTGTATGCTCATTGTCATTTTTTTCTACAATTTTTTTTTATTTCTTCTTTGATCGCATTCTTAATCCATTCATTATTTAACAACCTGCTATTTAGTTTCCATGTGTTTGAGAATTTTTGAGTTTTTTGTTGTGGTTGATTTCTAGTTTCATGCCATTGTGATCAGAGAAAGTGCTTGATATGATTTCAATCTTCTTAAATTTGTTGAGACCACTTTTGTGCCCTAACATGTCATCTATCCTAGAGAATGTACCATGAGCACTTGAAAAGAATGTATATTCTGCTGCTTTAGCGTGAAAGGTTCTGAAGATATTTATTAAATCCAGTTGATCTAGTGTGTCCTTTATGTCTGCTGTTTCTTTGTTAATTTTCTTTCTTGAGGATCTATCTAGTGATGTTAGTGGGGTATTGAAATCCCCTACTATTATACTAATGTTGTTGATCTCACCCTTTATATCTACCAAAGTCTGCTTTATATATTTAGGTGCTCCTATGTTAGGTGCGTAGATATTTATAATAGTTATATCTTCCTGTTGGATTGCTCCCTTTATCATTATTTTGTGGCATTCTTTATCTCTTACTATATCCTTTGCTCTAAAGTTCATTTTGTCTGATATAAGTATTGCTACCCCAGCTTTTTTTTCATTTCCATTTGTATGAAATGCTTTTTTTCATCCTTTTACCGTCAGGCTATATGTCTTTTGTTTTAAGGTGTGTCTTTTGTAGACAGCATATTTACGGGTCTTGTTTTCTTATCCATGCAGCTACCCTATGTCTTTTGATTGGATCATTTAATACATTTACATTTAAGGTTATTATTGATATGTAGTTGTTTATTGCCATTTTATTCTTTAAAGCTGTATTCCTCTTTTGCTATATTCTTTTCCCACTTTGATCTGTTTCCAACAGGCCCTTTATCATTTCCTGCAGCATTGGTTTGGTTGTAATGAATTACTTGAGTTTTTTTTTTTTTTTTGTCTGGGAAGCTTTTTATTTTGCCTTTAATTTTAAATGATAGCCTTGCTGGATAAAGTAGTCTTGGTTGTAGGTTCTTGTTCTGCATTATTTTGAATATTTCTTGCCAGTCTCTTCTGGCTTCAAGTGTTTCTGTTGAGAAGTCTGATGTCATCCTTATGGGGGCTCCTTTGTAGTGATAACCTTTTTTTCTCTAGCAGCTTTTAATATTTTCTCTTTATCATTTAGCTTTGGTATTTTAATTATGATGTGTCTTGATGTAGCTTTCTTTGGCTTTCTCTTTAATGAAGTTCTCTGTGCTTCTTGAACTTGTGAGAGTTTCTCCTGCATTAATTTAGGGAAGTTTTCAGCTATGATATGATTGAACAAAGTCTCTATCCCTTGTTCTTTCTCTTCTTCTTCAGGAACCCCTCTCATGTGGATGTTATTTCTCTTTATGTTGTCACAGAGCTATCTAAGTGTTTCCTCAGATTTTTTGAGTCTCTTTTCTTTTTTCTGGTCTGCTTTCATGCCTTCTTTCCACTTTTCCTCCAACTCACTGATTTGATCCTCAGCTGCATCCATCCTGTTTTTAATTCCTTCCATTTTGGTCTTCATTTCTGATATTGTATATGTCATCTCTGACTGATTCTTTTTTAATATTTCAATATCCTGTTTTATACTTGCTATTTCTTTATTTAAGTGTTTGTAATGACCATCCATTTTTGTTCGAAGATCCCTAAGCATCCTTACAATCATTATTTTGAACTCTGCATCTGGAAGTTTGGTTATTTCCATATCACTAAGTTCATTTCCTGGAGGTTTCTCTTGTGGTTTCATTTGGATTACACTTCTCTTCTTCTCATTATGTCTCTGTGTTTGGGTGTTTTGTTTGTAGAACTTGTTGAGTCTAGGCTTGGTGTTGTCTGCTTCCTGTTTTCAATTGTATTATTTCTAGGTCTTCTTGGGTTGGCATCAGCTATTATTTGTAATCCACTTTTGGATTTGGGCCACTTTGAAGTCTCGATTTGTTTCTTTTCTTAACAGGTGATAGTCTTGTTTACTGATCTGAGCAGGGGGCTTATTTGAAACTTTATCCAGGAATTTGGTGGGTATAACCTGAAACTCTGAAGTCCTCTTCTGCCAGTTAATCTCTCTGAATGCAGGGTGTTTTCTCAGCTTCAGTAGGGGAAGGTGTATCTCAGATCTCCCTGGAGACCTGAGTTACCACCCCTCCTCCCCACTTCTTTTTTTCAGCTGTGTCTTGTTGTGCTGATTGGAGCTGGAGAGATGTTTGGAGAACTGTGACTCAGAAGCACTTTAGCCTTTTGTTTTGTGAAAGGATCAGCCCATCCCCCAGCTATGGCTGCATCCATCACTGGATGAGTCAGCTTATTAGGTTGTCCCCTGCATTCCTCTGCCCCTCACTGTCTGATTCTCTCTCTCACCTTTCTTTTTGGAAGACAAGCTGGCAGCCATTGGAGGGAGCAACACAAGGTTGGAGCTTCTTAAAAGTCACATTCTTAGAGAACTATCATTACTTAAACCATCTGGTTATTCTCTGAAAGACTCCACTCACAAAGCTCTCTTTATTGGACCTGAATCAGAACTTTCCCAATAAAAACAGCCTCTTTTTCCTGGGACATTCTTTGAAAACAATCAGAGACAATTGCTGAACATTGTGGCAGAGGATAAGAGTTGGGCAAACAATGAGCTCACTCAAAAATTTGAAAAGGAAAAGTTGAGGAATGCAGTATACATAGAGGACTTCAAAAATCTCTGTTATGTTTCTGAGAGTCTAAAGGTCATGCTCATAGATAGGGCTGAGCATGATAGTGCTCAGGGAAAACCTGAGGAGGCCCTGAGCTCTCACCTCTGGCTAAACTTGAGGCATTGGGCAAGTAGAAGCAAAGTTTAAGGTGGAGCTATAAACTGCTGGGCTGAACATTGAAGGTATGTACCAACAATACACAGAGCCACTCAGCAAAGACTATGAGACTTAATATTGCCCAGCCATTAAGGCAATCTCTGCTCAATAATTAACTATCCACTCAGCTAACAGACTGGAAATTTCACTGGCTGCACATGAAAATGAATATAGATTTTACAGAAATCATTAAGAAAAGTAACTACACAAATAATAGCAAAAAGTTAACCTTGGGGAAAGAGGAAAGTCTTGTTTTCCAAAATTGCCAAATTATGTTATTTAAAATATTTAGTTTTCAGTAAAAATAATAAGATACTCAAAGAATGAAGAAAACATGGCCAAACAGGGAGTGCATAGGGTACATGGAGGAGGGGGAAGTTAATAAAAACTAGTCCTAAGGCATCCCATACATTGGATATACTAGACAAAGATTTTAAAGCAGAAGTTTTAAATATGTTGAAAGAATTATAAAAAGTCTAAATAAATAAATAGAAAATGCCTCAAATATAAAATATCAAAAACAGATAGAAATTATAAAAACTAGAATTAAATACAAATTCTGGAGTTCAAAACTACAATAACTGAAATGAAAAATTCACTAAAGGGGCTCAAGAGCAGAATTGAACAAAGATTTACCTAACTTGAAGATAGACCAAATGAGATTGTCCAGTTGGAGGAACACACACACACACACACACACACACACACACACACACAAAATGGAGAAAAATGAAGAGTCTCAAAGAACTGTGGGACATCATCAAGCATAGCAAGATATGTATAATGGAAGCCCCATACAAAGAGGCAAAAAGCAAGTAGAAAAAAAACCTGATGAAATAATTTTTGAAAATTTCCAAAATTTGATTAAAAGCACTAAGTTGCACACCAAAGAAACCCAATAAACTCCAGGTAGGATAAACTCAAAGAGAAGTATCTTACACACATTATAATTAAACTGTCAAAATCCAAAGAGAAAGAGAGTTCTTAAAGAGAGAAGCAACTCATCACAAGTTCAAGGGAGTCTCATAAATATCAATAGTTTATTTTTTTTTATCAAAAAGTATAGAGGCCAGCAGGCAGTGGGTGGCACAACGTGCTCTAAGAAAAAACTATAAACCAAAAATTTTATATCCAGAAAAACTGTTTTTCAGTAATAAAGAAATGAAATAGCCCCGCATTGACAAAAGCTGAGAGAATTTGTCACATCAGACCTTTCCTATGAGAAGTACTAGAGTTTGTTAGTGAAAGAAATGACAAGTGAATTACTATAGTAACTAGAAAATATCTATTTAACACAAAATAAAGCAGTCAGGAATAAAATCTGTAGAAGGAATGTATAAAACAAATAGAAAAATTACACATAGATCCTGCTTTGTGAATACTTTTATTAAATATAAATAAATTAAACACTCCAATTAAAATAATTGAACACCAGATTTTTTAAAAATGTGATCCAGTTATATGCTATCTACAAGAGACAAACTTCTGATTTAATTTAGACCCAAATAGGTGAAAATAAAAAGATGGAAAAAGTTATACTAATATACAAAATAGTACTCAAGAGAACTAGAGCATCTATATTAATATCTGACAAAATTGACTTTAAGATAAAAATTGTTACTAGAGATAAAGAAGAATAAGATGATAAAATCAATCTTTTGACAGTATATAAAAATTATAGTCATATATACACCAAACACCTGAACCCCCAAAAAGAAAAACTGACAGAATGGAAGAGAGAAATAGATTATTCAATAGTAATAGTTGAAAACTCCCATATTCCATTTTCAATAAATGGGCACTTAGTAAAATCAACAGTGAAATGGAAACTTTAACAATTGCGTCAACTAGATTTAATAGATTTCTAAAAGACACTTTACTAAAAAGTAGCAGAGGTACACTTTTCTCAAGTGCACGCATAACATTCTCCAGGACAGACCATGTCAGGCCATAAAACAAGCTTCAATGAATTTAAGAGGGCTGAAATTATACAAAGTATGTTATTCAATTACAATTTTAAAAAAGGAATAAACAACTGAAAGAAACTTGAAAAATTAAAAAATACACTCTTAAATAATGAATGGGTCAACAAAGAATCACAATGGAAAAACTAGAAAATATTTTGAGATGAATTAAAATGAAAACACAACGTGCCAAAAGTTATGGAATACAACAAATGATTGCTTACAGGGGAGGTTATAGCTGTGGGTGCCTAAATAAAAGCATACAAGAGATCTCAGTGCTTACAAGTTAGCAAAAGGAGAGCAGACACAACTGAAACAGAAAGAGAAAAAAAGACTAGAGAGAAAATGAAATAGAGAATAGAAAAGCACTGGAGGACATCAGTTAAACCAAAGGTTGGTTTCTGAAAAAACAGTGACTTGAGCATTACATGAGGTGTTTGTAAAGCTATAATTATAGGTATGGTCCATAGTTATAACTAAATAAATGTTAGTCACTGTTATACTTAAGCTTACTCATTCGTAGCCTTCCTCATGTCACAAATTCAAAAACACGTTTCTATAAAGATAGCTAAGTTTCTATGGCAAAGTTTGGCACCAAAATTAACTTACTTTAGTTTAATTTCTGGATCTGGTCATAGAAACGTTTAAAAATCTATATTTAAACTCCTTTTTCCCTAAAATCTTCAATGATAGGTATAGATGAAATTAGTACATCTGCCTCTTCCTACCGCATTCCAAGCTGTCATTTGACTAGGTTCCCTTCTCTGTAGGCCCACCTCTGAGTGAACTGACACCTCCTCCAAGGTTTTATTATCTTTTTTCTCTTTTTTTATGCTTTTCTGCCACATCTGTTTCTTTATCATTTTTCTCCTCTATTATTTCATTTCTCTAGTAGCCATCAAATCATAGAATGAATAATCTCACTTTTGACCCTCAAGGAAAGGCTTTTAAAACCCTTGTATGCAGGCCCTGGCTGGTTGACTCAGTGATAGAGCATCGGCCAGGCGTGTAGATGTCGTGGGTTCAATTCCTGGCCAGGGCACACAGTAGAAGCGACCACCTGCTTCTCTACCCCTCACCCTCTCCTTTCTCTCTATCTGTCTCTTCTCCTCCCCTCCTGCAGCCAAGGTTCCATTTGGCCCTGGGTGCTGAGGAAGGCTCTATGGTCTCTGCCTCAGGTGCTAAAAAAAATGGATCCAGTTGCAACAAAGCAATGCCCCAGATAGGCAGAGCATCACCCCCTAGTGGGCTTGCCGGATGGATCCTTGTCAGGCTTATGTGGGAGTCTGTCTCTGCCTCCCCTCCTCGCACTAAGAAAACAAACACTTGTATGCATACATAGATTCATTTCTATAATCTAGTTCTGATTGCTTTCCTTTTCATAGTACGTAGTGTTGTTGTACCTAACAGAGTAAATACAGTTCTGGAATGTGCTCAGTTTCATTGCAGTGAAACTAGTGTGAGATGTACAGCAAGAAGGACTGAGCCAATCTCTGTAATTCCTTACTTCCTCACTGTCAGTGAGACTGCTGACCACGACTGAGACACCTGAGACTCTGGATCATCAACTAGAAATGAACAATTTCACTGTCTCAAAGCTGTTGAAATTAGATATGATTAAATAAAATAATTTTCTGAAAGTGCTTAATCCATGTTCTCATTAAGGAGGCTCTACAAGTGTTCATTTCCTTCCTTCCTCGAGCCAGTCAGTGACTGCTTCATCGAGAAAATTACATTACAGCTCTCACAGGGTTTGAAGAGATGAAATATTAAAAGTAATTTTAAAAATAATTGATTACTCTGCCAATGAAAGATATTATTATTTCCTTATTTGTCGCTAAATGTCTCATATTTGTTGATACCTTGATTGCACATTATAGTCTATTCAGAGAGATTCGGATAGATATTACATGTAGGTATCTGTGATAATATCTTAGTCCAGCCCATGCTACTCATCCCACCTGAATTCCTCATTACCTCTCAACACACGCCTTTGGTAGAGCTCTTGGTGCCTTCCTCCTTGCCCCGTACACACTGTTCAGACCTGTCCT
The DNA here is from genome assembly GCF_036850765.1 of Saccopteryx bilineata. Lineage (NCBI taxonomy): Eukaryota > Metazoa > Chordata > Mammalia > Chiroptera > Emballonuridae > Saccopteryx > Saccopteryx bilineata. The sequence goes on along the minus strand of NC_089491.1, from coordinate 188,397,390 downwards.
TGGGCTTCATTCATGATTTTTCATTGCCCAATACTTTCTCTTTTATTCCCAAAGTGTATTTTCTTGTTTCAATGAAACAGCAAGGAACTATAAGAGCAGAGATCACATCTTGTATTTCCCTGTGAAAGCTTCCAGCATCCAGAATTTTGGCTCACAGCCTGGCTTCCCATCACCTGGAGAACTTTTATAAAAATTACAAATTACTAATTTCCTCCCCCTGCCCCCCAGAAATACAAGTGTGGTCGGGAAAATGCTTCATTGACTATCTCGGGTGCTTCTCATGCACCTTCTCTGAGACTCAATTCAATGTCAAGGATTCAAGGAAAAGAGCAGTAAATGCTAGTAGGTGGTCGACTTCTCAGACATTTTTCATTCTCAGAAAAATGAAGTGATTAAGTAGCAAAAGAATCAGAAATTACCAGTGGCTTCTTAGGTTAAATGATTTAACAGTTTAGCATAAATTATATTAGTCAGGAAGATGGATGGCTTGGATTTCATTTGACCTGACAGGCATGTTATATAAATGAGCCAAAAAGTCTGAAATGTACTAGCTCAAAAGCCCATGAACACCAAATACAAATGTTTGCACATCCAATTGTTTTAAACATAGCTCAAAAAAGCAGACTTTTAGCCCATCAGCCCCTGCCTGCTTTGCATACCCTGTGAAACTTTGCGATAGCCTCTGGACCATCTTAGGCTGTGAGAGACTTCCCCTGCACACAAGTCTGTCAAAAAGTCTCCTCATGTATTGTGTGTGTGACTGCCACCTTGAGGTTCTGTCTTTTCCTTGCTCAGAGCTGAAATTCCTCAAACCCCCTACACAGCCACCATAGAGTGAAAGGACAACGTGTTGATTCTGGAACGCAGAAAACATCAAAATGGGAAGGAAGTACAGTGGCCAGATAAGATGCACCTCTGCGCCCAGCAGGCCAGAGCTCTGAATCCCGCTGGAACTGGGGCAGTGCAGAGGCTCTGGAATGCCAGGGTCCCCACACAAGCCTGGGCAGAGAGGCTGCATTGTTAACTGCACGTTTATTACATTTCTAGAAGGTGTGGCACACAGGATGATGGAAAAGAATCATCCTGTGTGCCATAGGACAAGAATTCATTGTTGAGAACTTAGAAATTTCTTCGGAGGATAGAAAAAAACAAGTAATTTGTTTTGTTGTGAGCATATTTTTTGTTCCTAAGGAAGAGACAATTACAATTGTAAACATTTATCTCACAGCATGGAGAGAGCCATGCTCCCATGTGTTCAACTCTCATAACTGTTCTTCATGTTATCCTCACAATATTAAGGCTATAAAACTATCTTTGTTTTGGTTATGCCATTAAAACTATGAAAACAATTTCTTCTAGCCCAGCCAAGGAGACTGTTAAAAAGTAAGTTCACCGGAGAAGAAGAAATTTTTCATCTCTAATTACTTAACTTGCCAACTTACTTGACTAACCTTTTGCTCCTGTGTGTCACCCAACCACATGCCTTTTGTTTGCTTTATTTTATTGCGCTTGACCTATAATTGATTGCCAATTGAATTAAGCTGGGAACCTCCATCTCACAACTGAGGTGAACCCTAAGCAGTTGTCCTTGTGGAGTAAAACACCCATGGGGGGCCACCTATATGTTCTCCTCCCATGTGCTCTAGTAACAGGAAAAGCAATGTAGTGATACCTATAATACTAAGGACTTTTCATATACCAACCCAGCCCCATACTACCCAAGAGGTAAGTGCTATTTTAACTCCATTATTTAGATTGGAAAACTGAGGCAAAGAAAACTGAAGTAAGCTGCCCAGATTTATGAACTGGGCAAGTGGTGGAGCCAGGATTCAAACCCAGGTCATCTAGCTCCAGATTCCATGGTCCAAACACTTTGCCACCTCTGCCAAGCTCCATGCTGTGGAGGTGGTTGGAAAACTGGCCTGGCTTGAAAGTGCTTTGGCCTCTCTGTGGCTTTGGCAGTGACTTCCAGGGGAGCCGAGTACAGGTGAGCACGGGCAAACACAGAAAGCCACACTGAGTTAGCTTCTGGTGTGTGAATTGGACACAGGAGTTCTGTGCGGCTGAACAGAGATGTACTCATGGCATTTTTTCTAATTACCCTGCTGTGATTGTCAAGGCGAAGCATTTATTGTGTACAAGTTAGTTTGTTGTCATTCCAGCACTTCGGAGGTTATCAGAGTGACAGTGTGGTGGCACTCTGTCAACAAAAGGCTGCTTTCCAGGCATTTCCAGACTGTGAACCTTGATGACCAGTTGGTCTGGGAGCATTTACTGTGACCTATAGCATCACCATAGGAGACTTTGGTAACTATATGTTTTCCCCTTTAAACCCAAATGACTAGATTTAAGGGACATTCTCTAAAATACCTTACTCCCAGCTTGCAAATCTAGGCATGCTCACTAGAGAAGAGCTCTTTTTGGAATCCTGTGTGGAGAGGCGGGCAGCCCCATCTTATAGCTGCCACATGGCGGGCGGCGGGGAAGCCTGGGAGGTTTGTCATGGGCACTCTCAGTGCACCTTCCAGACCAGTTCTCCCAGAACCCTGAAGTGCAGCAGCTCGCCCCCCCCCCTTTGTGTTCATTATCAGTCATGCTTCAGTGGAGGGCTCAGCAATCCAGCGTGGTTCTGAGGGCATCCCAGTAGACCCCTGTAGAGGTGGTAGATGAAGAATGCCAGGCTTCAGGATTTTATGACTGGCACTACAAGTTTCGAATGTAAATGTGTTTGTTCGTTTTTGTCTTCCACACATAATTAGCTCACAGGGCATCTGATTTAGGAGTAGAATTGCAGGTTTAAAAACAGTGATGAGAAGCAGTTGCTTGGTGGAAAGGTGGTAATTAAAGCTTGTCTCCCTGGGTACTGGTGCAGCTCAGATTTTGACATCCTGGCAGGTCGGATATGTGTCTGTGTTCTCTCAGTTTCTGGGAACTCTTTTGCAGTGTTTTCAGGGGATACCTAAAGTGTAGATGGTGGACTGGGACAGCAGGGTGACTGGGCTGCTGTATCTAAGAGGCTACAGCTGGACTGAGACAGTGATGGTTCTCCAGGCTTTGCACCCCATGATCCTGGGAAATCCTTGGTGTGGGCTGATTGTAAACCCACCATCCCTGCTCTTGAGAGCCTTTACCTTCAAGCCTAGAAAGAAAGGTAAATAGTCCGAGGTGCACTTTCTCTGCGTGTCTCTCTGATCTTTTTGAATGTGTGTGGTTGTGTAATGGCTATGAAATTACAGAATCATCTATTTTCATCCCTTTTCTTTTACCATAGCAAAGTCTTCAGTCCCATGTAAAACAGACTTTGTGTGGCATCTGAAAAAAAAATTTGTCAGTGATGTTGTGAGGATAATGCAGTGAGTTATTTCCCAAGGGCTATATAAAACTGGGAAGAGATGTTAACAGCATAGAAGTCTGCAAGGGTGTCATAAATCTCAAAATATGCTTTGTGCAGAAATATTTTATTACAGCATTGATAGCACTTGGAAAAAAATTTACTGAGTAATAACTTAGTCAGATTAAGTAATTATAGTTTGTTATCATTTATTTTTAAACCCAAACTGGTGTTGTATATCTGAGGTCACAGACAAGCAGCCTACACTATATCTGGAAACACCACTTTATAGCTTAAATCTATTAACTTAGGCCCAGTGTGCCTGAGAAGCAGAGATGGTAAAATAAAATATGAGATAATAACAGTAGGACACCCTGAGCAGGAGGTGAGGGGCTGAGAGGAGAGTACCACGGGGAAATACTGGAAGAGAAAATACAGTAACCAAAAATGCTTACTATGTTTTCATCCAGAATAAACTCTTTGGGGAGACTGAGTCAATGGCATAAGTTTACATTGTAGGCCAGGAAGAGAACATTGAGAAGAGAATGTTTTCAGTCTTCTAACTGTAAAAATTCCGTTAATATACACCTTGGTAACCTCTCTAAGGTTGTTAGACGATGCAAGAGATGATAGGTGAGTGACCCAAGTTTATTTCTTGTTTTCTTTTTTTGACAGAGAGAGAGAGAGTCAGAGAGAGGGACAGACAGATTGGAAGGGAGGGAGATGAGAAGCATCAACTCTTTGTTGTGGCTCCTTAGTTGTTCATTGATTGCTTTCTCATATGTGCCTTGACTGTGGGGGCTACCACAAAGTGAGTGACCCCATGCTCAAGCCAGCAGCAACCTCGGGGTTTCAAACCTGGGTCTTCTGCATCCCAGCCTGACTCTATTCACTGCACCACCACCTGGTCAGGCTATTTCTTGTTTTCTTACGCAGTGAGATGAAATACCTCATTAGTCGGGAAAACTAGAGAGGGGGAAATAGTAGTAAATATAGAACACACTTGCAATTCAGTTAAGTATTTCTGGGCCAGGCATCGTAGTAATTCTTAAGAGCTACAGTAGTCAATGAATTATAATCCTTCAGTGTCAAGTTCAAAAGACAGGAAAGATTTGGAGGCCCTGTGGAGGCTGGAGGAGAGAACCCAACCCAACCTGGGCCAGTCGAGGAGGCCATCCAGATGGAGAAAGGTCCTGAGCATTGTTTCATGAGGGAAACAACCTGAGCACAAAGACAGATGCAAAAACAGCATGATGTGTTCAGAGGAACAAAAAGGAATTGGTATTATGGAAGCATGAAAAAATGAGGGGCCTGGGAGATATGGCTGGACGTGGGTCCCCAGGTTGCATCCCAGAAGGCCTGCGTGCCAGTTCAGGAGCCTGGGGTGGGGGTGCGGAGCGCTGAGACTTATGTGGTCAGACTTAGGTTTTAAAAAGAATGCTCTGGCAGCAGGGGAGGCAGGAAGGTGCATTTGAGAGGCAATAACCCTGGCGCACAGAGACTCTCAAGATTATCCAGGTGATATGACACAGGTCACAACCACTACAGAGGTCACCACCAGTTCAGAAAAATCTGAAAGGTTATGTTTTGTGTATTTCTTTAGTCTATTTTTTTAAGTAAGAGCTATTTTAAACATGCTGGAAAGTATAAAAAATAATACAAACACCCAAGTTCCAAACACAAAAGTTTAGTAGCTATTAATATTTGCCATAATTTGATGTATAGAGTGGTAAAACATTATAATTGAGTTCAATTTTCCTGTGAGCCTCCCCACAATCCCAGTCTTCTCTCACAATATAAATGTGCAGCTTAGCTGTCCTTTGCATGTGCTTTATATTTTTCTACACATATTTCTACCTACACTATTTTTTTACATATCTTAAATTTCTACACCAGGGGTATCAGAATATGTAATGTTCTGTAACTATTTCATTCACCATTAATTCTGAGTTATAGCTACATCCATCTATGTCATATAGCTGAAGTTCTTCCTGACAACATTTCACAGTGTTCTGGGATATACTGCAATATGTATAGCTATTCTCCTGTTGGACACATAGTTTATCTCACTTTAGACTATTTCCAGCAATGAGGCTGTGAACGTCCCTCACAGCCTTCTTCACTCAGGGTCCACAGGAGAATGAAGCCACAATACCCAGTGTCACTAGGGTATTGTATGCATGAATTAACTCCTCACCTGTGCATCTACAATGATGCTGGTTATGCACCATCCTTGGGATAGTTGAGAACATAATCCCACAAATCATTTTCTGTTTTATGTTTCTGATGAGAACCACTTATTGAGAAAGTCTGAGTAGAATTACTGGGTTATAGGGTCTGTGCATAGTTCTTTCTTTAAGCATGTCTGACCCAAAACTATTCCAAGAGATATTCCAGTTCATGATCCCTAGTTCCGCATAAGCAGTTTGCTCCCTGTCCTTGCCAGCAGTTGTCATTGTCAGATTTTTCTGTTTTTGCCAACGAAGGGGTATAAAAAGTACCTTAATGTTTTAATTTTTATTTTCCAGGTTATTAATCTGTGTGAGAAAAAAAAATATGTATATATATACACACACATACGCATACCAATATATATATTTATGTAATTTGCATTTCTCCTATAAATTTATAATTTATATACTTTTCATTATATACATTTTTATCCAGTTTTTTCTTTTTCTTATTTATTTTAGGTTTCTTTATATGTTCTGGTTATTAATTCTTTGTTGGTTATATAAATATCAAAAATATATTTCACTTATGGTGTCTTTTTCGGATAAGTGATTTCCACTTTAATTTTAATCAAATTTATTAAACTTTTTTTGTTACAGCTTGCACTCTGTGTTTCTCTCAAAATTCTTCCTGACCTGTCTTTTTCCCCCAGTATATTTTTATAAGGTTTGAAGTTTTACTTTTCTTATACAGTAGTTTTTATTTCTCTTGAAATTATCAATTGATTTTTATGTCTAGCGTGTGGTAGAGGACTTATTTGTCTTTTTTTCTTTAGAGATTAGTATTTACTAAATTGTACTTGCCACGGTTCACCACCACTTCACTGCTTTCTGCATGGCATGTGGTTGTCTTGAGCTCTCTGCTCTGACAGTCTACCCTGTTCTCTGCCAGTGCTGCGCTGTCCAAATCACTATACCTTGTACTCACTTGAAGATCTGGCAGAGAAACTTCTTTCTCTTTTTTCCTTATTATCATCTTGCCTATTTGGGGACCTTTGTTCTTACCTGTGAATTTTAGAGTCACACTTAGGACTTTTGTTACAATTATTTTTGGGATTATAGAATAATTTAGGGAGAACAAATATTGATGATATTAAGTTTTCTATTCTATAAATATGCTATATCTTTGCATATACTCAAGTGCTCTTTTATGTTATTTGTTAGTGTTTTATAATTTACTTCAAAAATGTCCTTCACATACTTCGTATGACTTAGTCCTGGGTACCTTATGACGTTCCAGCTGTATCTTTCCAAATATTTTTCCTACTCTCTATCATTGTTCCAGTTTCCTTCCTGTTCTTTTTACCTCTCTGTCTGTGCTGCATTGTGCTGAATTACTCAGAAGTCTTCCAGTTCACTAAATCTTGCTTCTACTGTCCAGCTAATGTTAACCCCATCTGGACTTTTTATTTAAGTGGCCAAACTTTTATTTCCAAATTTTTCTTTTATTTTAATTAGTTCTCTTCTGTATCCATATGTTTCATTTTGCCTGTTTTTATTCCATAATGTCTTAGGTTTTGAGTGTGTGTGTGTGTGTGTGTGTGTATGTGTGTGTGTGTGTGTGTGTGTGTGTGTTTAATGGGCATGCTCTAATTTATTTCTCTGAGTCTCCTAGACATACTTATTTTAAAATCTTTGTCAGACTAGTTCATTAAATGAATTCATTCACAGTAAATTCATGTCGATTTTGTTGTCTGCCTTTCTTAGCATTGTACATTTTGCAGCTTTTGTGTTCAGGCTTATACTGTGTTACTGCTGTTTCTGTTCTTACTGCCACGTTCACTTGCCCTGTTCAGAGGTTGTGTATGCCAAGTTCTGGGTTCTCCAGCCTAAAACAAGCTCAGATGATCTGAACTCCTGTGTCATGATGACATTAACACTGATCTAATCACAACACCAGATATAGTGAGTCACCATATGGAGGTCACCGTGGATCCTTTTAATTCTCATTTTCCTGATTATTAGTGAGCAGTGACCAGATTGTGTGTGCTTCCTCCAACTTCTCAAGGTCTGCAGTAAGCAGCAGGTTTTCCAGCATTCTTGACAAGGCTGCTCCTTCTCTGATGGTCACTTTGGACAGTGGAGTGCAATGTGTACTTGTCCCCACAGGAAACTGCCTACTGACTGGGAGCCCTTGGGGCCCTTCCCATGATTTCATGTTCTGCTCCAGTTCTGACTCACAACTCTGCCTTCGTGTAGAAGATGACCATGATTACTTCTATAGATATGTATTTAAACTTGTCAGTGGCATATGTTACAGCAGAGGATGTACATCAGAGTGTGACCATATCTTGCCATCTTGACTCAACTCCACACCTTATTTTAAAAATAATAATTTACAAAGCTGTGTGGTGTTATCCTAATATTTGCCTATCACAACAGTGCAATTCCATTCCCTTCCAACCATGGCTCCCATCTGTCTTTATGACCATAGAACTGAGGGAGATATTCTTTCTGTGAATTGTACTGTGATCCACCAGCTGAAAGATTAATTCAGGAAACATGATTAGAAAGAGACATCTGAAGACTGTTTCTGAGCCATAAGGCATGAACATCAGTGACAGGATTTAAATAACTGAAATGAATTCTCTTTAGTTTTCCTGTCTTACCAAATTAGCATCAAAATGTTTTTAGTGGTTTTGTTAGGCAATGTCAGAAAGACTAACTGCTTTGCTGGTTATAAATTATCGCTGTGTTCATGTGCGGACTGCAAGAATACTTTCTGTTGTGAAAATGCCTAGTTTGTCTTTTGAAAAAGAATGATAATATGGTACAAATTAAGAATAATTAATATCTGTGACATACCAAATTCTGTCATTTTCAACAATTTATCAGCAGCCTGGTGTAAGGTATTTTTCCCTGCCGAGAAGGAAGGAAGAGGCCAGAACCACAAAGTGTGGAATAGTAAACGGCTTTATTGAGTAAAGAGCATGCATCCCGCCCAGCAAGGTTCTCTGGCCCCGAGGTAAGATGGAGGCCAGGGAAGTTGCAAGGATTAAACCGTGTGGGAGATATTTAAAGGGTCCCTCTAGGGAAGTCGGGCTAATATGATGTGGGGAAATCTCACTGGCTGGCAGATGGTTGCTTTTTTCTAAAGGGTTCCTGTGAAGCTTCTTTTGGCATGCTTGGTTGTGGGTGGTCCTAGCCAAAGTTCGCAGGTCTGAGTTCCCCAAGTGACCATCCCCCATTATCCACCAACCTTACATTCTGACCTTTTGTGTTAAATAGAAAAGGGGCGCCATTTATTCATCTGGCTACTTCTGCTGAATAGGGGCATCGTGGGGAGGGGGAGATCAGAAGGTGGTGGCTTTGAGGGGTGTCAGGAGGAACATCTGTGTGGCTGTTACTGGAGAAACTTCGCGGATGAGGTCCTGTAAGGATTTAAAAAAATAAGAGGAGTAATAGGGGGATTTGTAGGATCCAGCCTTTTGGTGAGCTGGAGATGGATGGAGTCCAGTGGTTCCAACTGCCAGTGGTCCTGTAAGGAGGAAAGCTTGAGGCAGAACTGCATGTCAGGAGTGGCGTAAAAGGGGAAAGGAAGAGGTCTCATCCATTCCCATAACCGAGACCTGTGAGGAACTAGAAGTCCAGAGTGTGATGGCAAAACAGAGAAGGCAGCCTCTGTGTTCACAGGAAATGAGATGGACTTACCCACTCGTTGCAGCATACCCTGGGTTCTCCAAGTTCAGGCCATGTCCTAGGAGTTTGAGCGATGCACCCACCTGGCTGGATTGGCCTTCCCATTCAGGCAGCTTGTCCTCCACGTAGAGGCACTGAGGAAAAACCTGTTGCCCAAAGGGGCAATCACTCCGCCAGTGACTGGTCTGCTTACAGTCAGGGCAGGGCTCAGTGGGCAGCCACTGGCAGGGGCCCTGCCGGGACCAGTGGTCCTGCTTGCCACACTTAAAGCAAGCTGCTGGTGGCTCTACTGGTCTCAGGGTTGCCACAAGAGCCAGGGTTTGGAGCGTTACCTTCTGCTGCATGCAGGCCTGGCAAACAGCCTTGGCCTGTTTCTACTAGTTGGGACCATTAAAAACTTTAAATGCCGTGTTCACAGGTTCCGGATAGGGTCTTGGGAGGGGTTGAGAATAAGAGGAGGAGGACTCATGCGGAGCCCGGCACCCAGATCCTGCAGGAAATGCTGGAGCCAAAGGCAGGACAGGGCAGGAACTTCCTGCAATAAACAGAGTGTGCATCCTGCCCGGCGAGGTTCCCTGGCCCCGAGGTAAGATGGAGGCCAGGGAAGTCGCACGGATTAAACCATGTGGGAGATATTTAAAGGGGTCCCTCTAGGGAAGTTGAGCTAAGAAAAGTCCCGAGAGAGGGGTGCTCCGAGGGTCAGACAGGAGGGAGAGAGAGTTGGGAGTCCACGGAGAAGGAAAGATCAGGAGTGGTGGTTTTAGGTGAGGTTTCTCTGGCCAGAGAAAGGTCTGTGCAGTGGAACAGGTGGCACAGAGATTAAGGACGGGTGCACAAATAATTAGAAGCCATGTATGTAAGAGATCTCCAATCAGTTCCCAGCTTTTTTGGCAATAGTTAAATTGGTGAGGGTGTTAACACCGAAAGTCCCTTCAGGAGGCTAATTGAGTGGGTTCTGTGGCCTGGCCACAGCGGAGAAGAAGAACAGTTTCTTCTTCTTTAGGGAGGGAGATTCCTGTGACCCCACAGCCGCCCTCAGTCCTCGAGTGGTCAGATTTGAGTATTAGCATCCTAAAAACTCAAGGTCTGGCCACGGATGGAAAAGGTAAAGTGGATGTGCTTGGGGACAAGCACACACTCACTCAGAATGGAAAAGAATTCCCTGACATAGCTACGGTTTTGGACAGGGAGTCTCGGAGAAAAGAACTGAGAGGAAGGCTGGAGGCAGGGGACTTACCACACCGTGTGCTGAAGTGGGTGGAAGGTTGGAGATCCTGGTTCTTTCTCCTGGTTCTTTCTCGGAGGGGACAAGGAAGAGGAGCGGTCCTTGCTGACTTCTACTCCTCCCGGGTTTTCGGCACCAAAATGTAAGGTATTTTTCCCCGCCAAGAAGGAAGGAAGAGGGCTCAGAGCCGCCAAGTATGGAATAACAAAAAGGCTTTATTCAGTACAGAGCATCCCACCCAGCAAGGTTCCCTGGCCCCGAGGTAAGATGGAGGCCAGGGAAGTTGCAAGGATTAAACCATGTGGGAGATATTTAAAGGGGTCCTTCTAGGGAAGACAGGCTAATATGACATGGTGAAATCTCACTGACTGGCAGACAGTCGCTTTTTTCTAAAGGGTTCCTGCGAAGCTTCTTTTGGCACGCTTGGTTGTGGGTGGTCCTAGCCAAAGTTTGCGGGTCTGAGTTTCCCACGTGACCATCCCCCATTATCCACCAACCTTACACCTGGTAACTAAAAAATTGCACTTCTCTTAATGAACTTTATGTTCATTACTTGATGCTGCTAGTGTAACAATGGAATCAACCTGGAATTGATATGTTTATTAGAATTAGGGCTGTGTCTCCCAAAATGACATTAAACTTAGGTTACTGCTGGCTATACATTCCCAGTGTTCTGCCAAGTTAATATTAATCCGTCTCACCATCGTTGTGCTATCAGATCTTAGAACATGATATGAAACATCCTCTCTCAGATTAAAATGGTGACATTACAGATTCTTCATGGACCTTATTTTATTTTATTTCATTTTATTTTATTTTATTTGTATTTTTCTGAAGCTGGAAATGGGGAGGCAGTCAGACAGACTCCCGCATGCGCCCGACCGGGATCACCCAGCACGCCCACCAGGGGGCGATGCTCTGCCCATCCGGGGTGTCGCTCTGTCGCGACCAGAGCCACTCTAGCGCCTGGGGCAGAGGCCAAGGAGCCATCCCCAGCATCCGGGCCATCTTTTGCTCCAATGGAGCCTTGACTGCGGGAGGGGAAGAGTGAGACAGAGAGGAAGGAGAGGGGGAGGGGTAGAGAAGCAGATGGGTGCCTCTCCTGTGTGCCCTGGCAGGGAATCGAACCCAGGACTTCCACACACCAGGCCGACGCTCTACCGCTGAGACAACCGGTCAGGGCCTTATTTTATTTTATTAACAGATTTTATTGCCCTGGCTGGTTGGTTGGCTCAGTGGTAGAGCATTGGCTCAGTATGTAGATGTCCCAGGTTTGATTCCCAGTCAGGGCACATAGCAAAAGCAGCCATCTGCTTCTCCATCCCTCCTCCCCCCCCCTCTCTCTTTCCATCCTACAGCCATGACTCAAATAAGCAAGTTGGCCCTGGACCCTAAGGATGGCTCCATGACCTCACCTCAGATGCTAATAGCTCAGTTGCCAAGCAATGGAACAGAGTTTCAGACATGCAGAGCATCAGCCCCAGATGGGGGTTGCCAGGTGGTTCCAGGTCAGGGCACATGTGGGAGTCTGTCTTTCTACCTCCCTGCCATCCTGCCTCTCACTTAGTAAAATAAATAAATAAAAAATTTAAAAAACCTACAGATTTTATTTGTTGGTTTTAGAGAGTAAGAGAGAGAGAGAGAGAGAGAGAGAGAGAGAGAGAGAAAGGGAGGAAGAAGCAGGAAGCATCAACTCATAGTTGTTGCTTCTTGTATGTGCCTTGACCCAGAAGCTCAGGGTTTGGAACTGGTGACCTCAGCATTCCAGGTCAACTCTTTATCTACTGTACCACCACAGGTCAGGTTGGACTTTTCAGATGTATGTTCATGTTTAGCTTAAATAAAAAGATGTGCATTTAAAAGATAAAAAGGTGCCTGACCAAGCAATGGTTTGGTGGATAGAGCATTGGACTGGGATGCAGAGGACCCAGTTTTGAAACCCCGAGGTTGCTGGCTTCAGTGCGGGCTCATCGGCTTGAGCACAGGGTCACTGGCTTGAGTGTGGGATCATAGACATGACCCCATGGTCACTGGTTTGAGCCCAAAGGTCACTGAATTGAAGCTCAAGGTTTACTGGCTTGAGACCAAGATCACTGGCTTGAGCAAGGGGTCACTCACTGTGCTGTAGCCCCCCCCCCACTCTGCTCCGTCAAGGCACACATGAGAAAGCAATCAATGAACAACAAAGGTGCCGCAACAAAGAATTGATGCTTCTCATCTCTCTCCCTTCCCATCTGTCTGTCCTTCACCCTGTCTCTCTCTGTTTCTGTCACAAAAAATAATAATAAAATAAAAGATAAAAGGGTCTAAAGTACTTGGGGGATAGTTCATTTTGGATTCTGCCCAATAATATTTTACATTGTGGCCAAACTGAAGTGCTAACCCTTTAAGTGGTTTTTCATGTTCACATTTATATTATCAAGAGAAGAAGAAGACACATTAGATTTTAAATATTAAAATATGAAATCTTTTTATATGAAGAATTCAGAGAGTTAGACACACGCTGTCCATGTCCACCATCACTTGACTTGAAGAAAACTCCATTTGAATTCCCAAAACAGGACATAGATTCATTTATTTTCATGTTTAAAATTTTAAACATGAGGTAAACATTAACTTTTTATTCCCTTTAAAAGCTTTCAAGACTATAGAATTCAGTGGGGATTATCAGAATTCATAGAAGGTAGAAATAAATTATTGACCTGTTCCATTTCCAACCTGGGCCGGTTCACCCCTCCTTAGGCAATCTGGTGGTCCCCCACTCCCGGGAGGTCACCATGTTGATGCTGAACTTAGTGCAGACACCCGATCCGCATAGCGCACTACAGCCCAGAACTCCTGGGCTCAAGCAATCCTCCTGCCTCAGCCTCCCTCAGGCTTGCGCCACTGTGCGCGCAATAGAAATAAATTCTTAAACACTTGAATTGTTTTGACTTACACTTGAAGCCTCTTTAATATTAAAATCTTTGCTGAGGAAAAGGGATTTTTCTAGCCTTTGAATAGCCAAAGAAAGTAATTTAAGTAAATAGAGATAATTAACTCCACATTTGTGACTCTTAAAGTGTCATTTAAATGCCGAAGTTAAGCCTCTGTGAAGATGGTGCTTGATCTTAGAATCCTTTTTTCAAAATTTTATGTATTCATTTTAGAGAGGGAAAGGAGTGTGTGTGTGTGTGTGTGTGTGTGTGTGTGTGTGTGTGAGAGAGAGAGAGAGAGAGAGAGAGAGAGAGAGAGGAGCAGGAAGCATTAACTCCCACACATGCCTTGACCAGGCAAGCCCAGGACTCCAGACGACCTCAGCATTCCTGGTTGATGCTTTATCCCCTGCGGCACCACAGGCCAGGCTAGAATTCTTTCAAGAAGAGCAGTTTTAGGGTTTAGAATGATAACAGGGTTTCCAAGTCCCATCTCTCTTCTCCAGTGTGCCTGGACCTCTAATCTGGAGGTCATAGAGACAGCTCCATTCCAAACAGAAAAATTGCTTTTAAGTCCTGAAATACTGCTAGAAAGCTACCTCTGGCTGGGGTTGTCAGCCAGCAATTGATTAACTGTATCCTTGGCCCAATACAATGAATGTATCTGTAACCGAGGGCATGTGACCTGAGGCCCCTGCTTTCTGGAGCTGCAGCAAGAGACCCAAGCCTTTTTGACTTCTCTTCTAGCCGGGAAGAGCTGAGAACGCCAACCAGTCAGAGTCAACCTCTTGAAGTTGTCCCTAGATAGCTTCCTCTACAGACTGCTGAGGAGGATCGGAGGACTCTCCAGTGCTACTTGTCCTGAGATTCTTTTCTTTTGTAAAAAACAGAAAATAAAATTATAGTCAGGGCTAAATCACTCCAACCTGGAGGAGGGCAGTTTCTTTCTCCTTGGAATGGACTGCTGTCAGGCTCAGTTGCTGTACACTCCACCAACGAAGTTACGTGCTACTACAGGTTATAGACTGTCTTCCTATCATCCAGGACTTCTCAGAAAGAGAATATTAGAGTGTGAATGGCTGAAAATCTTATGTCTCACTGATGTGTTTTCCAAACAACAATGCAAATTTTGCATTTTATTCCAAAATAAATTCAGTTTTATGCTAATAGTTATAGGGTTATATTTGTGAATTATTACAGCATTTTTGGAAAACAATCTGGCAATATCTGTTGATATTAAAAATATATGTACCCTTTTACCCAGATATCTTACTCTGGGGAATTTGTCTCATAGAATGAACTGCATCAGTATATAAAGATATATGTATATTTATGACCACATATCATGGCAAAAATTAGAATAAAACGAATGGCTTCAAACAGAGAAGTGGTTGAATGCATTATAAACCGCCATGGAATTGTGTAGCCATTGAAGACAATGCATTGGAACTCTGCCAGACTTGAAGGATTTTCTAGGAGTAAAGCGAAATGCAGGAAAGCACATACAGGATCCCTCACGTAAGAAAACAATGACAGAATAACTGTAGGTGTGTTTATATATATGTCTTTTAAATAATGATATCAGCCTGAGGTACTAGGTAGTACACCAGGTTACCTGCAGGAAAAGGAATACACGGAGGAGAGAGGATGAAGGAAGCAAAAAGGAGAGAAAGAGAAAAAGAACGAGAGAGAGAGAGAGAGTGAGAAATTGCAGTTATATAATCATGTGAAGTTGATTATGTGGGTGTGATGTATGTAATACAAGTTTTAGATAAATAAATTACCTCCTGTCTTGTATGTTTGGAATGTGCACAGGCCTGTGCTCACTGGCTTTGCATTCTCCTTGTCCCAGAACAGCATAGCCTTGGGAGCAGTCATACACTGGCTTGAGGAACATGGGCATGACCACATCCTTAGTACAAAGATCCCATGGGATATGAGCCATATGCTGCCTCCAGCTGCTAGAATGCCTGCCCAGAAGGTTCTGTCAGTTCTGCCATGACATAAACACAAAGGGGCTTCTTGCCTGAGAAAGACTGTGATCTTTTCTAAAATTTCCAGACTTTGATACCTTGATTCTGAGGCCTGTCGCTGCTGGCTCTCTGACATTTGATGCCTTGCCTGGTCTGGCCTCTAGCTTCCAGCAGTGATTCCTGGTTCTTTCTGAGGTTCCACCAACGGTTGTTGGCTTTAACCTCTAGTGTTCATGCAGTTTCTACATCTGAACCATCCTTTTTGTTGCAAGATACTTTACTCCTCAATTTTTTTCTTTATTCTCTCCTTGACCTTTACTTAGAACAGCCTATCTTTTAATCCACTTTATCAGGATCAAGGATACTTTTAATATGAACTCTATTAAGTGCAGTTTTCTCACCCACTGACTTTTAATGGAACATTCTGAAACTGCTATGTCACTGATAACAACAGAGATTCAGGTGGATCTGTAGTCTGTTTCTTTAGAAGCCTGAATTCTATATTGGATGAATTTGGGTGTTTGGTTTGGACTCTGTCTCCTTTAGCATAGTAGTTTCTTTGCCTTGAAAATAAACCCCCAAAACTCTGTTTTAGATAGGGATCTGAAAGGTCATCTAATCCAACCAACTCCATATACAATAATCCTTTCTGAAACACTTCCACAGAGTGCTTGGCCAGACTTTGGAACATTTCTCTGTCACTATAGGAAACTCAATATTTTCAGAGGTGACTTATTTTCATCTGTGCACATTTATTTCTTATTGATATTAGTTTAAGTCTGAGCAGTGAAATGCCCATACTCTGACTGGCAGCCAGGTAGAAATTAGATTCTTTCTTGGTAGAGATAACATCATCAAGACCCTTCTAAAACGTGTCATACACAAGTAGCATTACATCAAACAGTTACCAGGCATTCCAGAAGAGAGGAGCAAATAACTGAAACCCTAGAGGGAAAAACCCTGCAACATCACCTTGTGAGACTTCTGGAAGCTTAGCTGCTGATTTCTACTCGGCCCCAGGACCCTGTGTTGCTCCCAGGGAAGAAGGTGGTGGAGGGGGTCTGGCTCACATCTTAATACCTTTTGCTTCCTGCTGGTATATTGGCTGCTCAGGTAGCTCTCCAATGCTTTCAGGCAGCTAACTTTTGTGTTTGTGTGGTTTTTTGCTTGTTTGTTTTTGTTTGTTTATTTTTTTAGTGGTTACATTTTCATTCAGTGGGGAAGGTTGGTCCAATACAAGATACTCCTTCATAGTCAGAGGCAGTCTGAACACACATGATAATGAGAAATGTCAATGAAACATTGATAATTTATTTTCATAAACTTAAAAATCAGAAAATATTCTGGAGAAATGTAGAATTCAGAATTTAGAGGAATTAAGGCTTTACAACTTAGAGATTAGAATTGAAGCCCTCATTTTTATTTCTGAAGACTGATTTCAGTACAAGAAAGTGAGCTGAAATATTCATGCGGATGACTTTATCAGCCAGTTCCTGTATTTGTGTACTGCTTAGAAGTGTCTAAGCAGAGAGTATTCAGATGTTTAGATAGGTTGCAGCAGCATCCAAGAATTCCAAGTCTCTGAAACGCTTTTTCACCATCAGGATTTTGCCTGCGTGATGAGAACAATTTTTTTTTCTTTTTTTAAAAATAATTTTTTATTTATTGATTTGAGGAGAGAGAGAGAAAGAGACAAGAAGAGATAGAGAGGGAGAGAGTAACATTGATTTGTTGTTCCACCTATTCATGCATTCACTGGTTGACACTTGTCTGTGCCCTGACTGGGGATCAAACCTGCAACCTTGGTGTACTGGGTGACGCTCTAACCAACTCAGCTACCTGGCCAGGAAATTTTTTTTTTCTTTTTAACACTTAAAAATATATATCTCTGGCACCACCACCTGACATTACACAGTATAGCTAAATACCATATTGTACATCTGGTCTATCCAGCCAAGCACATCAATTGACTTGGTGTGATTTAAGTCATATGGGGTGTATGTAATTCATAATTTTATTATCTTCTGTTTTTAAATTTTTAGTGCAAAGCTTGTCTTGGTGAATGATTTTATGAACTGACTTAAATTACCCTTATAAATGTTGTTATTCAATGTTATATAACAACATGGACATGTTCTGTATTATGACATGTGAAATTACCACCAAAGGAGAACTACCTTTAAAAATGCTTCCTTCATTAAAAGTTCTTAAAAAAAAAAACCTTAAATGTTTCCCAGTCCACTTAAAATAATTTCCTGCTGCTATCTATTTAATAGGTACTGTGTTCAACAGCTTTTCAACCATATCAAGGTTCTCTTTACCTCACCAATAAATAAGACTTACATGTTCCATGTTCTCACGAACTGGAACAGCAATTTAAAATTTACCTTTTCCATACAACTTGTCCTGTTAATTTTCCACCAATTGTTCAATACCCTGAACAACTATGTTTCAAATTACACTTATATTTACAAAAGTCTATTTCTGTCTTTTCAGGATACATAATTATAGCTGTATTCAAGAAACAGGTTTATAAGCTCACCATTTCTAAAAGGTTGAATGCCCAGCAATTTTTTTACTTAATTCATTATTCACAATTACAGCAGCTATTTCATTTACATTTAGAAACAAATTTGGGAGATGACGTCAGAGTAATGGTGGGGTAGGAAGCGATATTGATAAATCTCCCCCAAAACTCAACAAGATCTTCAACCAGAAACAGAAAAACCTATACTTGGAGCCTCCAGATGCTTCACAATACACTGAAGGTATGGTCGAGTGAAAAATTGGCTAAATATATAACCAAACCCCGAAGGAAATAGGGAGTAAGAAATGCTCCACCTTCCTCACTAACCTAAACAGGGCGGCTTTCTCTGGTAACTGTGAATATAGAAACTGAGGTGGGCAAAGGGGGTGAATAGATCCAGGCTGCGGCACAAACGGCCGAACCAGGCTGTGGCACGGAGATCCAAGCCGAGGAAAAACTGATCCTGTGGCAACCCGGGCAATACAAGCTAACACTCGCGCCAAACCCAAACAAAGAAAGACAAGCGGGGCAGCCATTTTACCCGATCTCTTGTTCGGTGCGCAGTTAGTGGGCGAGAGATTTCTTCCTAAGCCCCGGGAGTGGGTGCCCGTGTTACCCCACAGAGAGGCAGAGTAAGAAGCCTTTCTGTGGGCCGAAAGCAGAACCTCTGGGCAGCCCCAGCGCCCTGGGAAAGCTGCACATGGGAGGGAGCGAGAACTAATTCCAACGGTGGAAATTTTCCGTGCTGGTGGGGGTTTCACTCAGAGGGAAACGCGGCCGGCCTCATATCCTGGTCTGCGTGCGCAGATAGGGAGTAAGAAATTCCTCCGAGTGCCTCGGCAGTGCGCGCCCGTGCTATCGCACAAAGGAGCAAAGTCAGGGGCCTTTGTGTGGGCCAAAGCGGAATCTCAGGCTGCCCCAGTGCCTTGCAAAAGCCGCGCACGGGGACGGAGCGAGAGCCAATTCCAACACTGCAACTTTTCCATGCGGTTGGGGGTTTCACTCAGAGCGTGAGACTGCTGGCCGGATATCCTGGTCTGCACGCGCAGACAGTGAGTGAGAGTTTCCTCCAAGCGCCCCGGAAGTGGGTGCCCGCCTGTGTTACCGGACAGAATGGCAGAGCCAGAAGTCTTTGAGTGGGCGGAAACCCCGCCTGATTATGCTAGCAGCTCTGACTGACTGTGCCTTACCCAGAGCCCTGTGCTGAGTGGAAATAGAGTGGGGAGTTGCCAGCTCTTTGAGCCTCTTACTATCCAGGCAGAGGCAGCAGCAACCCCATAGCTGGATTATTAGGCTACTAATTAAGGAAGGAAAGACTAGGAGAAAGGCTCCAGGAACACAGACTCTCTCACTGTCGGAACCTATAAATGCTAATGAGCCTCGACTTCCAACGAGACTAAAGCACAACACATGACATTGCCATAGAGACTTATCAACTGCAAACCTCTACCTGAGCGTGCCAAAGGGGCAGAACCCGGGGTACAGAGTCACCGACCAGGAAGAGGGAGAGAAAAGAAAAAGCAAGAAGATAACCTCTCAAAATCAAGAATAATCTGCAGACTTTATAACCTATCCCATTTTATTATATTTGTTCGTTTGTTTCTCTTATCTTCATTCTTGATACTTTTTTTCCTCCTCTAATTTGGCCGATTAACTCTCTGCCGGTCTTACTCTCTCCTCTCCTTGAACTACACTACCCATAAGTGTTACATCTCCCATTATCTTTTCTTTCCTCTTCCTTTCTCTCTATGAAGGTTGCACTCCAAAACCCTTAACTCTCTCTCTCTCCTTTCTTTTTTCTTCTTTTAGTGGTTCCCTCTTTTTTTCTCTCTCTCTCTTTCTTTTCTCCCTCTATATTAGTTTCTTCCTTTCTCCTTTACGTCTCCTCTCATTCAAACCTCAATAACAAACAAATTATGTTATCTGGGACTCAAACTTATGTTTGTGGCATTTTGGGGGGGTTTTACTTCACCTTTTTAACTCACTAGCAGTGGTCCCATCCCTGACTCTCCATATTATCTAGTTCTTGTTCCACTAAATACAATAGTAATTTTTTAATTTGTCCCCCCATTTTTCTGTTTTCCTCTTATTCCTCTCATCATAACTCTTAGACAACCAACACCTAAAAGCAAATCATTTTATTCTTGACCCAAATTTTTTCCTTATTTTCTTTTTGTGGGTCCATACCCCCTTTTTTTTTCTTCTTTTTTTTTCTTTTTTTTTCTTTTTTTTGCCCCTTTATTACTTTTCCCCAATTCAGGCCCTCCATCACAGGCATTGTTTGTTATAATTCACAGTTCACCACAAGATTTTCTCAAGAAAGAGGGGAGAGGAGAGGAGAGGAAAAAAGGAGGGGGGGAATAATTTCCTTTTTAAAAAATTTTTATTTTTTTTATTTTTCTTTATTTCATTATTAATTTTTTTTAATAAATTTTTATTAATGGTAATGGGATGACATTAATAAATCAGGGTACATATATTCAAAGAAAAAATGTCTAGGTTATTTTGTCATCAAATAATTTTGCAAACCCCTCGCCCAAAGTCAGATTGTCCTCCGTCACCCTCTATCTAGATCTCTGTGCCCCTCCCCCTCCCCCTAATCTCTCCCTCCCTCCCTCCCATGTCCTCCCTCCCCCCCCACCCTTGGTAACCACCACACTCTTGTCCATGTCTCTTAGTCTCATTTTTATGTTCCACCAATGTATGGAATCATGTAGTTCTTGTTTTTTTCTGATTTACTTATTTCACTCCTTATAATGTTATCAAGATCCCACCATTTTTCTGTAAATGATCCGATGTCATCATTTCTTATGGCTGAGTAGTATTCCATAGTGTATATGTGCCACATCTTCTTTATCCAGTCTTCTATTGAAGGGCTTTTTGGTTGTTTCCATGTCTTGGCCACTGTGAACAGTGCTGCAATGAACATGGGGCTACATGTGTCTTCACGTATCAATGTTTCTGAGGTTTTGGGGTATATACCCAGTAGAGGGATTGTTGGGTCATAAGGTAGTTCTATTTGCACTTTTTTGAGGAACCACCATACTTTCCTCCATAATGGTTGTACTACTTTACAGTCCCACCAACAGTGAATGAGGGTTCCTTTTTCTCCACAGCCTCTCCAACATTTGCTATTACCCGTCTTGTTGATAATAGCTAATCTAACAGGAGTGAGGTGGTATCTCATTGTAGTTTTGATTTGCATTTCTCTAATAACTAATGAAGCTGAGCATCTTTTCATATATCTGTTGGCCATTTGTATCTCTTCCTGGGAGAAGTGTCTGTTCATGTCCTCTTCCCATTTTTTTATTGGATTGTTTGTTTGTTTGTTGTTGAGTTTTATGAGTTCTTTGTAAATTTTGGATATTAGGCCCTTATCTGAGCTGTCGTTTGAAAATATCAGTTCCCATATAGTTGGCTGTCTGTTTATTTTGATATCAGTTTCTCTTGCTGAGCAAAAACTTTTAATTCTGATGTAGTCCCATTCATTTATCTTTGCCTTCACTTCTCTTGCCATTGGAGTCACGTTCATAAAATGTTCTTTAAAACCCAGGTCCATGATTTTAGTACCTATGTCTTCTTCTATGTACTTTATTGTTTCAGGTCTTATATTTAGGTCTTTGATCCATTTTGAATTAATTTTAGTACACGGGGACAGGCTGTAGTCGAGTTTCATTCTTTTGCATGTGGCTTTCCAGTTTTCCCAACACCATTTGTTGAAGAGGCTTTCTTTTCTCCATTGTGTGTTGTTGGCCCCTTTATCAAAGATTATTTGACCATATATATGTGGTTTTATTTCTGGGCTTTCTATTCTGTTCCATTGGTCTGAGTGTCTATTTTTTTGCCAATACCATGCTGTTTTGATTATCGTGGCCCTATAATATAGTTTAAAGTCAGGTATTGTAATGCCCCCAGCTTCATTCTTTTTCCTTAGGATTGTTTTGGCTATTCGGGGTTTTTAATAGTTCCATATAAATCTGATGATTTTTTGTTCCATTTCTTTAAAAAATCTCATAGGGATTTTGATGGGAATTGCATTAAATTTATATATTGCTTTGGGTAATATGGCCATTTTGATTATATTTATTCTTCCTATCCAAGAACAAGGAATATTTTTCCATCTCATTGTATCTTTTTCGATTTCCCTTAACAATGCTTATAATTTTCATTATATAGGTCCTTTACGTTCTTTGTTATGTTTATTCCTAGGTATTTTATTTTATTTTTTGCAATCGTGAAGGGGATTATTTTTTTGAGTTCGTTTTCTAATATTTCATTGTTGGCATATAGAAAGGCTATGGACTTTTGTATGTTAATTTTGTATCCTGTGACCTTACTGTATTGGTTTATTGTTTCTAATAATCTTTTTGTGGAGTCCTTCGGGTTTTCGATGTATAGGATCATATCATCAGCAAAAAGTGATAGCTTTACTTCTTCTTTTCCGATATGGATGCCTTTTATTTCTTTGTCTTGTCTGATTGCTCTGGCCAGAACTTCTAGCACCACGTAGAATAAGAGTGGAGAGAGTGGACAACCCTGTCTTGTTCCTGATTTAAGGTAGAAAGTCCTCAGTTTTATGCCGTTTAATAGGATGTTGGCTGATGGTTTATCATATATGGCCTTTATCATGTTGAGATATTTTCCTTCTATACCCATTTTGTTGAGAGTCTTAAACATAAAATTGTGTTGTATTTTATCAAAAGCCTTTTCTGCATCTATTGATAAGATCATGTGGTTTTTGTTCTTTGTTTTGTTGATATGGTGTATTACGTTAACCGTTTTGCGTATGTTGAACCATCCTTGAGATTCTGGGATGAATCCCACTTGATCATGATGTATTATTTTTTTAATATGTTGTTGTATTCGGTTTGCCAGTATTTTGTTTAGTATTTTAGCATCTGTATTCATTAGAGATATTGGTCTGTAGTTTTCTTTCTTTGTGCCATCCTTGCCAGGTTTTGGTATGAGGGTTATGTTGGCCTCATAAAATGTGTTTGGAAGTATTGCTTCTTCTTCAATTTTTTGGAAGACTTTGAGTAGAATAGGAACCAAGTCTTCTTTGAATGTTTGATAGAATTCACTAGTATAACCGTCTGGGCCTGGACTTTTATTTTTGGGGAGATTTTTAATAGTTTTTTCTATTTCCTCCCTGCTGATTGGTCTGTTTAGGCTTTCTGCTTCTTCATGACTCAGTCTAGGAAGGTTGTATTTTTCTAGGAATTTATCCATTTCTTCTAGATTGTTGTATTTGGTGGCATATAATTTTTCATAGTATTCTACAATAATTCTTTGTATATCTATGATGTCTGTGGTGATCTCTCCTCTTTCATTTTGGATTTTATTTATTTGAGTCCTGTGTCTTTTTTCCTTGGTGAGTCTTGCCAAGGGTTTGTCAATTTTGTTGATCTTTTCAAAGAACCAGCTCCTTGTTTTATTGATTTTTTCTATAGTTTTTCTGTTCTCTAATTCATTTATTTCTGCTCTGATTTTTATTATCTCCTTTCTTCAGCTGGTTTTGGGTTGTCTTTGTTCTTCTTTTTCTAGTTCCTTAAGGTGTGAAGTTAAGTGGTTTACTTCGGCTCTCTCTTGTTTGTTCATATAGGCCTGAAGTGATATGAACTTTCCTCTTATTACTGCTTTTGCTGCATCCCAGAGATTCTGATATGTCGTATTTTCATTTTCATTTGTCTGTATATATCTTTTGATTTCTGCGCTTATTTCTTCTTTGACCCATTCATTTTTTAGAAGTATGTTGTTTAGTTTCCACATTTTTGTGGGTTTTTCCCCCTCTTTTTTGCAGTTGAATTCTAGTTTCAAGGCTTTATGATCAGAAAATATGCTTGGTACAATTTCAATTTTTCTAAATTTGCTGATATTGTCTTTGTGGCCCAACATATGGTCAATTCTTGAGAATGTTCCATGTACACTAGAGAAAAATGTATACTCTGTCGCTTTGGGATGAAGTTTCCTGTAGATGTCTATCATATCCAGGTGTTCTAGTATTTCGTTTAAGGCCACTATATCTTTATTGATTCTCTGTTTGGATGACCGATCTGGAGCCGTCAGCGGTGTATTGAGGTCTCCAAGTATGATTGTATTTTTGTTAGTTTTTGTTTTAAGGTCAATAAGTAGCTGTCTTATATATTTTGGTGCACCTTGGTTTGGTGCATATATATTAAGGATTGTTATGTCTTCTTGATTCAACTTCCCCTTAATCATTATGAAATGACCATTTTTGTCTCTGAGTACTTTTTCTGTCTTGTAGTCAGCATTATTAGATATGAGTATTGCTACGCCTGCTTTTTTTTGGGTGTTGTTTGCTTGGAGTATTGTTTTCCAGCCTTTCACTTTGAATTTGTTTTTATCCTTGTTGGTTAGATGTGTTTCTTGTAGGCAGCATATAGTTGGATTTTCTTTTTTAATTCATTCTGCTACTCTGTGTCTTTTTATTGGTAAGTTTAATCCATTTACATTTAGTGTAATTATTGACACTTGTGGGTTCCCTACTGCCATTTTATAAATTGCTTTCTGTTAGTTTTGTATCTAGTTTGATTCTTCTCTTTTGTTTTTCTATCATTTGTTTTTCTTTGTGTTCCATACTTCTTTCCTCTGTTGCTACCTTTTTTAAGTCAAGTGTTTTTGTGGTGGTTTTTTTAAGGGTGGTTACCATTAAGTAATGAAAAGGGTACCTACCATATTCATTGTAGTACCCTATCTTATAAGTATTTCTGCACTTCATCATCCTTTGCTACTGTTAATCTCCATCCTCTCGCCCTTTTTTTCCTTTGTTGTCACAGTTTAAGTTTGGTTTTATTGTGTTCTTGGTGGAGCTGTTACTTGTGGTGTTGTTTTCTTTTGTTCTTTGAATCTGGTTGGAAAACCCCCTTTAGTATTTCCTGGAGTGGGGGCTTTCTGTTGATAAATTCTCTCATCTTTTCTGTATTTGTGAATGTTTTTATATCTCCTTCATACTTGAAGGATAGCTTTGATGGGTATAGTATTCTTGGCTGAAAGTTCCTCTCTTTCAGGGCTTTAAATATTGGGGTCCACTCTCTTCTAGCTTGTAGAGTTTCTGCTGAGAAATCTGATGATAATCTAATAGGCCTTCCTTTATATGTTGTACTCTTCTTTTCCCTGGCTGCCTTGAGAATTTTTTCTTTGTCATTGGTTTGTGTCATCTTTATTATGATGTGCCTTGGAGTGGGTTTGTTGGGTTAAGAAAACTTGGTGTTCTGTTTGCTTCTTGAATTTGAGGCTTTAGTTCCTTCCACAGGCTTGGGAAGTTCTCGTCTATTATTTGTTTGAGTATATTCTCCATTCCATTTTCTTTCTCTTCTCCCTCTGATATACCTATTATTCTTATGTTATTCTTTCTGATGGAGTCAGACAATTCCTGTAGGGCTTTCTCGTTTTTTATTATTTTTGAGTCTCTTTCTTCTTCTCTCTGTTGTGCCTCAAGTTGTTTGTCTTCTATTTCACTAATCCTATCTTCAATCTGGGCTGTTCTGTTAGCTAAGCTTGTTACCTCGTTTTTCAGCTCGTGAATTGAGTTTTTCATTTCTGTTTGATTTGTTTTTATAGTTTCAATTTCCTTGGTAATATATTCTTTGTGTTTATTGAGTTGTTTTCTGATCTCCCTATATTGCCTTTCTGTGTTTTCTTGTATATCTCTGAGTATTTTTAAGATTTCTATTTTAAATTCTCTGTCATTTAGCTCCAAGCCTTCCAATATGTTAAGTCTTTTCTCCATAGATTTTTCTACATCTATTTGTGTTACCTCTCTTTCTTTTGTATCTATAATATTCGATTTCCTCTTTCTTATCGGCATCTGAGGGTGGTCTTATTGATAGCAGTAATTAGAATTAATAAAGAGTAAAAAGAAAAAAAAAAAAAAGGGTAAAACACCCCACAAAAAAAAACAGTAATAATTTATTATTTCCCCCTTTTTTCCTCTCTTCTCTTTCCCTCCTCTCCCCTCCTCAGGGAAATATCGTGCCTATAATGGAGGGCCTGATTTGGGGTGAAGAGTTCAAGGGGCAAAAAAAGGGAGTAGGGACCTACTAAATGCAAAAAAAAAAAAAAAAGGAAGAAAATCTTAGGCAAGCATATGATAATTTGCTTGTAAGTGATGGTCAACTAAGAGATATAATGAGAGGGAAAAGAGGGAACCAGAAAAAAGGACCAAAAAAGAATAATAAAGAAGAAAAAATAAAAATAATAAGTAAAAATCTGTTGTATTAAGTGGAGCGAAGACTAAATACAATGGAGACCTTGGGTTGGGAGGACCCAAAATGCCATAAAAATAAACAAACAAGAAAAAAAAATAAAAACAAAAGCAAAAAAGAGAAATAAAGCCAAAAAAAAGCCTTGAGTCCCAAATTAACTAATTTGTTTGTGATTGAGGATTATATAGGAGGAAAGTAAAATGAGAAAAGAAAAAACGAATAGAAAGGAAAAAATAAGAAAAAGAGAAAAACGAAGGAAGAAATAAAATAGGGAGAGAAAAAAACAAAATAAAGCAAGACAAAAAAAACACAAAAGAGGAGAGAGTGAGAGTTAAGTGTTTTGGAGTATAACCTTAAAGGAGGGTGAGGATGAAGAAGAAAAATAAAATGCAACACTCATGGGTAGTGTAGTTCAAGAAAGGGGAAGCATAAGATGGGAAGAGAATAGAAGGACCGAGGCGGAGGAAATAAAGGCAAAAAGATAGAAGAAACAAACAACAACAACAACAACAACAAAAAATTAGTGGATCAAGTTGTAAAGTCTGTGGGTTTTTCTTGATTTTGAGAGGTTAACTTCTTCCTTTTTCTTTTCTCTCCCTCTTCCTAGTCGGTGACTCTGTACCCCAGGCTCTGCCCCTGTGTCACTCTTAGGTAGGGATTTGCAGTTGATGGGATTCTATGGCAATGTCATATAATTGGCTTTAGTCTTGCTGGAAGTAAAGGCTTGTTGGCGTTTGCAGGGTCCAACGATGAGAGAGTTTGCTTTCCTGGATTCTCTCTCCTAGTCCCCCCTTTCTGAATTAGCAGCCTGGTGATCCAGCTATAAGGCTGCAACTGCTTCTGCCTGGGGAGTAAGAGGCTCAAAGAGCTGGGAAATCCCCACTCTATCCCCACTCAGTGCAAGGCTTTGGGAAAGGCTCTGACAGTCAGGGCCTCCAGTGTAATCAGGCGGGGGTGGGAGTCAATTGTTGTCAAGGTGACTGTTCAGCGCCTATCATTTAGTTGGACCTCTCAACCCAGGCTTTCCACACTTTGTAGCCTGTTTTTGCAGGGAAGAAGAGGCACTAGTCTCTGCTTACTACTATAAGGTAGTATAGACCTTATTATCTGCCAAGTCCTTCTTGTTAGCGTTTATCCCTGAATATGGAGGCTCTATCAATCAGAAGTTGCCCCCGCCCCTTTAGCGAGAGGCACTAAAAAATATCACGCCTCTTGTCTTGGATCGCTGAACTGAGAGAGATCTTATCAATTAGAACCGAGGGTGCGCAGATTTTATGGGTTAAGCTAATTTCAGTGATTGGGTCGCAGCTGTGCTTCCGAAGGTATTTTAGGCTGCCTGCGCGCACCCCTCCCTCAACGCTTGATTGTTAGCTTGAATGGCTGGGTGAGGTGCCCCGCCCACGGAGAGAATCTCCCAAGCCTCTCCCGCTCGCCCCGCCGCTGGCGGCTGGACCGCACCAGGCACAGGATAATGGAGCCCCCTGGGTGTGCGGGCCAGCAGGGCGCCCTGGGCGCGTGGAATGCCCAAGGCACTCACGCGAATGGGGCGCTCTGGGCCCCGGTGGCTGGCGACCCCCACTCGCAGTGTGTGGGCCGCTGGGAATGTCAGCGGTGCTCAACCGGACCGGGCGCGCGCGGCTGCTCGCGGCGGCTGCTCGCGGTGGCGGTTCGCGGGGGCTCGCAGTGGCGGTTCGCGGTGGCGGCTCGCCGACGACCGCTCGCGGCGACTCGCGGTTCCCAAGTATATGGGCTGACTCACCACAGGCGGACTTCCTTGCGGTTTGAAAGAACGTCCCTGTGGTCGATTCCTCCACACCCTCATCTCTCAGATTCAAGTGATAACAGTCCTTTCGCTATCAGTTTGTGTGAAACTCCGGAATGCTCCGAGGATAAATTTTTCTGTTTCTAGTTGATAAATTTGTTGTGATTTAGGGGAGAGCTGTCGGACGCGCTGCTCACGGCGCCATTTCCATGACGTCACCATTATTAATTTTTTTAAAAAAAACAACTCTGTTTGATTTTTTAATTTTTTTTTAACTTTTTATTCTTTATTAAATCTCATTAATACTATCAACAAAACCACCCTCAGATTCCATTAAGGAAAAGAAAAACAAATATCATGGATACAAAAGAAAGAGAGGTAACACAGCTAGATGAGGAAAAATCTATGGAGAAAAAATTTAATATATTGGAAGCCTTGGAGCTAAATGACAGAGAATTCAAGATAGAAATCCTAAAACTCCTCCGAGATATACTAGAAAACACAGAAAGGCAATTTAGGTAGCTCAGAAAACAACTCAATGAACACAAAGAATATATGTCCAAGGAAATTGAAACTATAAAAACAAATCAAACAGAGATGAAAAACTCAATTCACAAGCTGAAAAACGAAGTAACAAGCTTAGCTAATAGAACAGGTCAGATAGAAGAGAGGATTAGTGAAATAGAAGACAAGCAACTTGAGGCACAACAGAGAGAAGAAGAAAGAGACTCAAAAATTAAAAAAAATGAGATAGCCCTACAAGAATTATCTGACTCCATCAAAAAGAATAACATAAGAATAATAGGTATATCAGAGGGAGAAGAGAGAGAAAATGTAATGGAGAACATACACAAACAAATAATAGATGAGAACTTCCCAAGCCTGTGGAAAGAACTAAAGCCTCAAGTTCAAGAAGCAAACAGAACTCCGAGTTTTCTTAACCCCAACAAACCTACTCCAAGGCATATCATAATGAAATTGACACAAACCAACAGCAAAGAAAAAATTCTCAAGGCAGCCAGGGAAAAGAAGAATACAACATATAAAGGAAGGCCCATTAGATTATCATCAGATTTTTCAGCAGAAACTCTACAAGCTAGAAGAGAGTGGACCCCAATATTTAAAGTCCTGAAAGACAGGAACTTTCAGCCACGAATACTATACCCATCAAAGCTATCCTTCAAATATGAAGGAGAAATAAAAACATTCACAGATACAGAAAAGATGAGGGAATTTATCATCAGAATACCCCTCTTCAGGAAATACTAAAGGGGGTTCTTCAATCAGATACAAAGAACAAAAAAAAAAAAACAGAGCCACAAGTAAAACCTCCACGAAGAACGCAATAAAACCAAATTTAAACTGTGACAACAACAAAAAGAAAGGGGGAGGAGAGGATGGAGATTAACAGTAGCAAAGGACGATGGAGTGCAAAAGTACTCACAAAATAGTTCGCTACAATGAACAGGGTAGGGACCCTTTTCATTACTCAACGGTAACCACCATTGAAAAAACCACCACAGAAGCACATGATTTAAAAGAGATAGCAACAGAGGAAAGATGTATGGAATACAACCAAATAAAAACAAAAAAGAAAAACAAAAGAGAAGGATCAAACAAGACACAAAACTAACAGAAAGCGATCTATAAAATGGCAATAGGGAACTCACAAGTGTCAATAATTACACTAAATGTAAATGGATTAAACTCACCAATAAAAAGGCACAGAGTAGCAGAATGGATTAAAAAAGAAAATCCAACTGTATGCTGCCTACAGGAAACTCATCTAAGTAACAAGGATAAAAACAAATTCAAAGTGAAAGGCTGGAAAACAATACTGCAAGCAAATAACATCCAAAAAAAAGCAGGTGTAGCAATACTCATATCGGATAATGCTGACTACAAGACAGGAAAAATACTAAGAGACAAAAATGGCCATTTCATAATGGCTAAGGGGACACTGAATCAAGAAGACATAACAATTCTTAATATATATGCACCAAACCAAGGAGCACCAAAATATATAAGACAGCTACTTATTGATCTTATAACAAAAACTGACAAAAATACAATCATACTTGGAGACCTCAATACACCGCTGACGTCTCTAGATCCGTCATCCAAACAGAGAATCAACAAAGACATAGTGGCCTTAAACAAAACACTAGAGCACCTGGATATGATAGACATCTACAGGACATTTCATCCCAAAGTGACTGAGTATACATTTTTCTCCAGTGTACATGGATCATTCTCAAGAATTGACCATATGTTGGGCCACAAAAACATCAGCAAATTCAGAAAAATTGAAGTTGTTCCAAGCATATTTTCTGATCATAAAGCCTTGAAACTAGAATTCAACTGCAAAAAAGAGGAAAAAAATCCCACAAAAATGTGGAAACTAAACAACATACTTTTAAAAAATGAATGGGTCAAAGAAGAAATAAGTGCAGAGATCAAAAGATATATACAGACTAATGAAAATGACAATACGACATATCAGAATCTATGGGATGCAGCAAAAGCAGTGATAAGAGGGAAGTTCATATCACTTCAGGCATATATGAACAAACAAGAGAGAGCCCAAGTGAACCACTTAACTTCCCACCTCAAGGAACTAGAAAATGAAGAACAAAGAAAACCCAAAACCAGCCGAAGAAAGGAGATAATAAAAATCAGTGCAGAAATAAATGAATTAGAGAACAGAAAAACTATAGAAAAAATTAATAGAACAAGGAGCTGGTTCTTTGAAAAGATCAACAAAATTGACAAACCTTTGGCAAGACTTACCAAGGAAAAAAGAGGAAGAACTCATATAAACAAAATCCAAAATGAAAGAGGAGAAATCACCACGGACACCGTAGATATACAAAGAATTATTGTAGAATACTATGAAAAACTTTATGCCACTAAATTCAACAACCTAGAAGAAATGGATAAATTCCTAGAACAATACAACCTTCCTAGACTGAGTCAAGAAGAGGGAGAAAGCCTAAACAGACCTATCAGTAGAGAAGAAATAGAAAAAACTATTAAAAACCTCCCCAAAAATAAAAGTCCAGGCCCTGACGGCTATACCAGCGAATTTTATCAAACATTCAAAGAAGACTTGGTTCCTATTCTACTCAAAGTCTTCCAAAAAATTGAAGAAGAAGCAATACTTCCAAACACATTTTATGAGGCCAACATAACCCTCATACCAAAACCAGGCAAGGATGGCACAAAGAAAGAAAACTACAGACCAATATCTCTAATGAATACAGATGCTAAAATACTAAACAAAATACTAGCAAATCGAATACAACAATATATTAAAAAAATAATACATCATGATCAAGTGGGATTCATCCCAGAATCTCAAGAATGGTTCAACATACGTAAAACGGTTAATTTAATACACCATATTAACAAAACAAAGAACAAAAACCACATGATCTTATCAATAGACGCAGAATAGGCTTTTGATAAAATACAACACAATTTTATGTTTAAGACTCTCAACAAAATGGGTATAGAAGGAAAATATCTCAACATGATAAAAGCCATATATGATAAACCATCAGCTAACATCATATTAAATGGCACTAAACTGAAGGCTTTACCCCTTAAATCAGGAACACGACAGGGTTGTCCACTCTCTCCACTCTTATTTAATGTGTTACTAGAGGTTCTAGCCAGAGCAATCAGACAAGACAAAGAAATAAAAGGCATCCATATCAGAAAAGAATAAGTAAAAGTATCACTTTTTGCAGATGATATGATCCTATACATCGAAAACCCCAAAGAATCCACAAAAAGACTACTAGAAACAATAAGCCAATACAGTAAGGTTGCAGGATACAAAATTAACATACAGAAGTCAATAGCCTTTCTATATGCCAACAATGAAACAATTCAGAACGAACTCAAAAGAATAATCCCCTTCACGATTGCAACAAAAAAAATAAAATACTTAGGAATAAACATAACAAAGAATGTAAAGGACTTATATAATGAAAACTATAAACCATTGTTAAGGGAAATCGAAAAAGATATAATGAGATGGAAGAATATACCTTGTTCTTGGCTAGGAAGAATAAATATAATCAAGATGGCTATATTACCCAAAGCTATATACAAATTTAATGCAATTCCCATCAAACTTCCAATGACG
Source organism: Saccopteryx bilineata (assembly GCF_036850765.1). NCBI lineage: Eukaryota > Metazoa > Chordata > Mammalia > Chiroptera > Emballonuridae > Saccopteryx > Saccopteryx bilineata. Next base: position 188,365,409 of record NC_089491.1, on the reverse strand, counting down.
CTTTTTAAAGAAATAGAGCAAAAAATCATCAGATTTATATGGAACTATAAAAAACCCCAAATAGCCAAAGCAATCCTAAAGAAAAAGAATGAAGCTGGGGGCATTACAATACCTGACTTCAAACTCTATTATAGGGCCACGACAATCAAAACAGCATGGTATTGGCAGAAAAATAGACACTCAGACCAATGGAACAGAATAGAAAGTCCAGAAATAAAACCACATATATATAGTCAAATAATTTTTGATAAAGGGGCCAACAACACACAATGGAGAAAAGAAAGCCTCTTCAATAAATGGTGCTGGGAAAACTGGAAAGCCACATGCAAAAGAATGAAACTGGACTACAGTCTCTCCCCCTGTACAAAAATTAACTCAAAATGGATCAAAGATCTAAACATAAGACCTGAAACAATTAAGTACATAGAAGAAGACATAGGTACTCAACTCATGGACCTTGGTTTTAAAGAGCACTTTATGAATTTGACTCCACAGGCAAGAGAAGTGAAGGCAAAAATTAATGAATGGGACTACATCAGACTAAGAAGTTTTTGCTCAGCAAGAGAAACTGATAGCAAAATAAACAGAAAGCCAACTAAATGGGAACTGATATTTTCAAAGAACAGCTCAGATAAGGGCCTAATATCCAAAATATACAAATAACTCATAAAACTCAACAACAAACAAACAAACAATCCAATAAAAAAATGGGAAGAGGATATGAACAGACACTTCTCCCAGGAAGAAATACAAATGGCCAACAGATATATGAAAAGATGCTCATCTTCTTTAGCTATTAGAGAAATGCAAATCAAAACTGCAATGAGATACCACCTCACACCCGTTCCATTAGCTATTATTAGCAAGACAAGTAATAGCAAATGTTGGAGAGGCTGTGGAGAAAAAGGAACCCTCATACACTGTTGGTGAGAATGTAAAGTAGTACAACCATTATGGAAGAAAGTATGGTGGTTCCTCAAAAAATTGAAAATAGAACTACCTTATGACCCAGTAATCCCTCTACTGGGTATATACCCCAAAAACTCAGAAACATTGATACGTAAAGACACATGCAGCCCCATGTTTATTGCAGCATTGTTCACAGTGGCCAGGACATGGAAATAACCAAAAAGCCCATCAATAGATGACTGGATAAGGAAGATGTGGCACATATACACTATGGAATACTACTCAGCCATAAGAAATGATGACATCGGAACATTTACAGCAAAATGGTGGGATCTTGATAACGTGATAAGAAGCGAAATAAGTAAATTAGAAAAAACCAGAAACTGCATTATTCCATATGTAGGTGGGACATAAAAGTGAAAGTAAGAGACATTGATAAGAGTGTGGTGGTTACGGGGGGAGGGGGGAATGGGAGAGGGAAAGGGGGAGGGGGAGAGGCACAAAGAAAACAAGATAGAAGGTGACAGAGGACAATCTGACTTTGGGTGATGGGTATGTAACATAATTGAACGACAAGATAACCTGGACTTGTTATCTTTGAATATATGTATCCTGATTTATTGATGTCACCCCATTAAAAAATAAAATAAAATAAAAAGAAACAAATTTGATAGTTTCTGATACAATCAAAACAGTTTCTTTTTCATTTGACTAAGTTTTCATCCCAAATCTTTCCTTATGCCAGCATTTATTGTGGTTTATTTTAAAATGACATCCTATGTTGCTTGTTTTCAATGCTGGAATGCTCATTGCATATTAAATACTAGCATATTTTTATGCAGAAGTGAATATTACTTTCTCACAATTTTTATGGCACATTTAGCTTTTTGGATCTGCCTTTCATTTTTTTACACTTACTATAGATACAATAATATTTCACTTTCCTTTCAATCAAGTGTGAGAGAAACAGTGACACAACTTAATGACTGATAGCCACTGATATTTCATCTTAAAGTTGTATAGACTTTAGAGAGCAGTGGAGACTGTGGCAAACTGAACCATCAGTGCCCTGTCTAAAGAAGGAAGCTACTACCCACCCAGGCTTCATTGAGTATGTCCAGATCTTCTGATTAAGAATCTATAAATAAAAGCCAGAAATTCCTATTTGTGTTGAAATTCCTCAATTCTGAATACTGTTAATTCCATGATTTCTGAAAACAATACATGAGCCAAACAGAATATGTCTTTTGGACTGTTTCCTTGTGCAGGTGTCAGTTTGGAAGCTAGTTTTATAGATTCATAGATGCCAAGAATGCTAGAGCTGGAAGGAACCTTAGGGCTTATCATAAATAAACAGCTGCTGAGAATTCAGATCAGATCTCAGACTCCCAAATCCATGATGCTACAGATTTCTAATCTGTTTAATAAAAAATGTTTTAGAGCTGTACTATTAACGCAAAATGCAGCTATAACCAGATAGTCAAAACAGAAAGAATTCAAGGAATGGATTTGGTTGGGTGTCAGTAGCCTGTTTTTTACCTGTATTAACTGAGCAGTTCTATCTCCATTTTTCTCATTTCTATATCAATAAATACAACTGTGGAGGGTAAGAGTGTGTGTTAGTACTGTCAGGGTTTCCTGTATTATCTACAATTCAGAATTAATTACTGTTGTGTCTGCTTTCTTTCAAGTAGGTAGAAAATTTTTTTCTCACAACATGGGATAATCACTATTCCGGGAGAAATGCCCATATTAAATGTGAGGAAAAAACATTCCTCAAAGAGTTTAAATGCTTGAATTTAGAATTGCTTTTAAAAAACAGTGAATGAGAAGCGATTTGATATTGAATGTCCCTAAAGTTTCCGAGTCTCTTGGCCAGAGGGGACGTCAAGGCATCGCTCCTGGAGGAGAGGAGAAGGGACAGCAGAGTGACCTGAAGCTGGGTCACAGCAGATCTGACTGGTACCTGTGTACTGTCCTTCTGCCTTGCTGTTGCCTTTTTAGAAATTAGGTTAAGGTAACTTTCTTTCTATTCTGTTTCTTCCCTTTGTGATAATGGTTCAACAAGAGCCTAGGGCTATTTATTAAGGGGTTTGGTGATTGTATTTTTTAAAAAGTTTTTGGCCATATGAAAGCTTCCTGAGCCTGGTGGGGGGTGGGGTGGGTAGGTGACAAATATGTGGGCTTGGCTCAGATAACTGGGAGGAGGACCAGACAAGTGAAGCCACTGACAGGGACAGTGACACCAACACCACTGGCTCCTTGGGACTGAGTCGGGGAGTGTGCCCAATGTGCATTTACCCAAAAGTAAAAGAGATAAAATTGTAGTCAATTTTGATGCCCTTTAAGATTTCTTTCTATATAAATGTGGTAATCTGAAGCACAAAACTAAACAATTTTGTGAGCGCTGAAGGTTAACAGCAGCTGCTGGAAAGGCCGCGATGAGCCATAGCTCAGTTGTGTGGTGGAGGAGCGGGCTGTGTCCACTTGCCTCACAGTGCTGCTCATCAGTGCTGATCAGCCTCAGCTTTTCAGTTCTGTTGAAGAGGTTGCTATTTCCAATGAGACATTTCCACCATAATTCAGAAAGGAAGAGCGAAATCTCCCAAATGATCTGGGGGGTGACAGAAAAAGAAGGAAAACAATTTCTTTGAATGCTTTTGGAAGGGAAAAAAAAGTGAGCCATTTTAGCCATTCCCATTTCAAAGGTTATTCTCATCTGAAAAAGACATTTGAGAGGTTGAAATGGAATATTGCCACTACCGTCCCTCACACAGTGGAGAGAAATAAGAGGCAATTATTTTTTAAGTGCAAGCTCAGAAGAAAAGCTATGTAGGACTGAGCCCATATTTGTCAGATAAAATGAGGGAACTGAGCAGTTATTCAGTGAATTTTTGACAGTGTCAAGAGCCGGTCATGATTTTCTCCTGAAGTATGCAGGCTGTCTTTTCTGGAGTGAAAACGGCTTCTAGTCCCTGTCCCATTATGAGGATAATATGGTTTACTGTTTTGTTTTGTTTTGTTTTTTAAAAAAAGACAATACAGAAAACCACACAAAAGAATTTACTTCAATTATTCACTTTCTATCTGTTGAGTACCCACTGTGTGCGGATTGTGTGTCGGGGTCTCTGTGTACAGACAGCCATGGTTCTTGCCCTCTGTCCTCACTGCCTGTGTGTTTCTGCAGGTCCAGGCAGACATTGTGCTGTGTGAATGAACACAGGCCAATGAACAGCTCTGTGAGAGCAGTTCTGTTACGTGAGCAGTTCTGCCATATATTATCACCTAGTAGGTGGTCCTCACTGATGAATAAAACCAGGTGCCACTCTTTTATGAGTGCACAGTATTCAGTTATGTGATTTCACCATTATTTAGGTAAAACCATCCTTTATTGAAAAATATTTAGGTTGTGTCCAGAGTTATTTCATTATCTTATTTATTTAATTAGTTTTGCTCTTTTTTAAAAAAAGCAATAGACTTTATTGTTTTTAAAAGATTGAAGTTTGTATAAAAGTGAGCAGAAAGTACAGAGAGTTCCCATGTACCCCTTTAACCTTGCCCTCATTTACTGTGTTAATCATTGGGCAAAACACCTTGCCTTAGCATGGTGCATTTGTTATCAGTGATGAGCCAATATTGACAGAGATTTAACTAAATTTAATAGTTTGCATCATAGTGTCATCTTTGTGTTGTACATCCTGTGGACATGGCAATATGTAATGATAGGTATTCATCACGGCAGTTTTATACTGCCCTAAGACACCCTGTGTTACACCTGCTCATTGCTTTCCCCTCTCCAACACCCTTACAACCGGCAACCAATGAACTTTCTGTTGTCTCCATAGTTTTGACTTTCCAGTATGCCTCATACTTCAGATCAAACAGAATGTAGACTTTTCAAATTGGCTTTTTTCACTCAGCAATGCATTTAAGGTCCCTCCATGTATTTTGTGGCTTAATAGCTCATTTCTTTTTATTGCTCAATACTATTCTATTTTAAGTATGGACAACAGTTTGTCTATTCTCCCATCAGAGGACATCTTGGTTGCTTCCAAGTTTTGACAACCATGAATAAAACTGTTATAAATATTTTATGAAGGTTTTTATGTAGACGTAAGTTTTCAACTCACTTGGGTAAATACAAAAGAGCACAATTGCTGGATCTAGGGTAAGACTATGTTTAGTTTTGTCAGAAACTGCCAAGCTGTCCACAGTGGCTGCACCATTTGCGTTCTCACCAGCAGTGAGTGAGAGTTTCTGTTGCTCTACGTCCTCACCAGCATTTAGTATTGGTGGTGTTTTGGATATTTTTTTTATCCTTTTTAAAAAATTTTTGTATTTTGAAATTAAATTTAATGGGGTGACGTTGATCAGTAAGAGTGCACAGGTTTCAGGTAAACATCTCTTTAGCATTTGAACTGTTGATTGCACTGTGTGCCCATAACCCAAAGTCTAATCATTTTTCCTCACTGTATATTTTTCCATCCCCATTTTCTCCCCTCTCCCACATCCCTGCCCTCTGGTAACCACTTCACTCTTATCTATGTGCATGAGTCTCAGTTTTATATCCCACCTATGTTTGAAATCATACAGTTCTTAGCTTTTTTTTATTTACTTGTTTAACTTAGTGCAGTGTTCTCAAAGTCCATCCATGTTGTTGTAAATGGCACTATGTCATCATTTCTTATGGCTGAGTAGTATTCCATTGTATATATGCACCACATCTTCTTTATCCAATCCTCTATCGAGGGACACTCTGGCTGTTTCTATGTCTTGGCCACCATGAATAATGCTGCAATGAACATCCATTTTAAAAGATGTGTAGCAGTATTTCACTGTTGTTTTAGTTTGCAGTTTTCTAAACATACAATGTTGAACATCTTTTAATATTCTATTTGCCATCTTTATATCTTCTTTATTGAGGTGTCTGTTCAGATATTTTGTCCATTTTTAAATTGGGTCATTTTTTTCTCTTACTGTTACGTTTTTAGAGTTCTTGCTATGTTTTGGATACTAATATTTTATGAAATAAGTGTTTGCAAATATTTTCTTCCAAAACTTATCAAAGATTTTTCTTAAATCTTAATTTTGGTGCTGTATATAAAGTGTCATTGCCAAATCCAAGGTCACCTAGATATTATCTTTATCCTATGTTATCTTTTAGAAGTTTTATAGTTTGCACTTGTCATTAAATTTATGACCCATTTTGGATTAATTTTGGTGAAGGGGAGAAGGTCTGCATCTAAATTCATAGTTTTACATATAAATATCCTGTTGTTCCAGACCCATTTGCTGAAAAGATTATCCTTTCTCTGAAGAATTGTCCTTGCTCTTTTGTCAAAGATCAGTTGACTATATTTATGTGTGTCTATTTCTGGGCTGTCTAATCTGTTTCATTGATCTGCTTATCTATTTTTTTCTCAGATACCACATGGTCTTGATTACTGTAGCTTTACAGTAAGTCTTAAAGTGGCGATATGTCAGCCCTCTGTTTTTTCTCCATTAATATTGTGTTGACTATTCTGGATCTTTTGCCATTCCTTATGAGCTTTAAAATCAGTCTGTCCATATCCACAAAATGACTTGTTGGGAATATGATTGGTATTGCACTGAATCCAGAGATCAAGTTGAGAAGGACTGACATTTTGACAATATCGAGTCTTCTCTTTACAGAATAGTTCTCCATTATTTAAAAATTTTTGATTTCTTTCATCAGTGTTGTGTAGATCTTGTATGTTATTTTTTTAGATTTATACCTAACTATTTCATTGCAGGTGTTCTAATATGGATGGATTTTTTTTTTAATTTTTCCATTGATTTGAGAGAAACAGAGAAAAGGAGGTGGGAGGAGGGAAAGAGAGAGAGAAAGATCAACTCGTTGTTCCACTTAGTTGTTCCATTTAATTATATACTCATTGGTTTTTTCTTGTATGTGCCCTGACCCGGGATTGAAACCATGACCTCGGTTCACTGGAATGATGCTTTATCTACTGAATCACCAGACAGGGCCTGGTTTTGTGCATTTTATTTCAAATTCCAATTGTTCATTGGTGGTATTGAAAGCAGTTGACTTTTATATAGTAACATGTGTCATGCAACTTTACTACTATAATCACTTATTAATTTCAGAAGTTTTTTTGATTACCATATTTCTGATTTTAGTAGGAAATACCTATTTTCTCTCCATTAAGTATGATGTTAGCTTTAGGTTTTTTGTAGATATTCTTTATCAAATTAAGGAAGCTCCCCCTCCCCTTTATTTTTAATTTACTGTGGATTTGTATCATGAACAGTTGTTTAATTTTATTAAATGCTTTCCTATATGTATTGATATAATTTTTTTTCTTAAGCCTGTTGATGTGCTAAATTAGGTTAATTAATTGATTTTTCTAACGTTGGACCAGTCTCATATCTCTTAAATAAATCCTACTTGGTCATTATATTAGTTTTCTAGGGCTGCCACTGTAAAATACCTCAAACTGAGAGGCTTAATTTTAATTTATTGTTTCACAGGTCTGGAGGCTAGAAGTTGGAGATCCAGGTAGTCAACAGGGCTGGATCCTTCTGAGAGCTCTGAGGGACGATCTATTCCATGCTTTGTCCTAGCTTCTGTGGTTTGCTGACAATCTTTGGTTTTCCTTGTTTTGTAGAAACATCACCATAGCTCTGTCTTCATCTTCACAGAGTGTTCTTCCTGTATGCATCTCTGTGTCCAAATTTCTCCTTTTTGTAAGGACATAGTCATAGTGGGTTAGGGTCCCACCCTACTTTAGTATGGCCTCATTCTGGTTAATTATACCTGCAATGACCCTATTTCCAAATAAAGTCATTCTGAGGTACTTCAAACAAATGAATTTTGTGAAGACACAATTTAACATTTAACTCATAATAGTCAGTTCTCTGGCTCCCAAAACTCATATTTTTTCTCAAATGTAGCATATATTCACCACCCCTTATCTCAAAATCCCCAAAAGATTTAACCCATTCTGGTATCAACTTTAAGTACAAACTCTCATTTAAATATCACCTAAATCAGGTATTAGTAAGACTCATGGTATGATGCATGTTGGGGGAAAACTCACATATCTATGAATGTATAAAACCAGGTAATACCTTACATTCTCCCAAAATACAATGCTGGGACAGCTATGGTATAGACATTTCCACTTTAAATCAAAAAAATCAGAAGGAAAAGAAAGAGTCAGATGTACCAAGCAAGTCTGAAACCTAGCAGGGTTTCATAAGACCCAGTCTTCGGGGACCCTAGACTCCATAAGACCCAGTCTTCGGGGGAACCCACACTTTTGTGAGTTTCACCTCCAGGACCCCCACCATGGATGAGTCTACCTCTTTGCACATACCCTCGCCAACATTGACTGTTAGATCTTAAGGCTTCAGAATAATCATCTTTGGTTCATGCCCTGGGCTCGCGGAGGTAGCAGCCTCACCGTCCTCTGTGCCCATGTGGGTGTCATCCCACTGTCTGAAATCAGAGAGCTGTCCCACCCTCTGCAATCAAGGAGGAGCCAGCCCCTGAACTGCCCGTTCTTCCTGTTCCTTGAAGGATAGCACCTGTTCATAGTTGATGAGCTCCATCTGCCTATTTCCTGCCTATAGAGTCCCAGAAATCCAGCAGTTCTCCTTTATTTCACCCCTCTCTTATCCTTTTGTCTGAGCCGGCAGCATTTCTGCTGAGATGGTTAATTGGATCTACAAGTTGCAGCTTCATCTCTTTGGCCAGTGGTTGTCTAGCCACCTCCTTGGTGTCCTCTCCAGCTCACATTTCCAAATTTTTTGCAATATTTTCCAAATCTTCAAGTTCTGATTTCTTTCTGTTGAATACTCCTTCCTTCCATTTTTCTCTACCTTTTGCCTTATCCTCACCTCATAAGGCACAAGGAGAAATCAGGCCTCACCCTCAATGCTTTGCTTAGCAATCACCTCCTCTAAATACCCACGCTCATCACGTACAAGGTCTGCCTTCCAGAAGACAGCAGAACGAAGCTACCACTTTATAACAAGGGTAAGTTTTCCTCCAGTTTCCAATAGCATGCCCCGCTGTCCATCTGAAACCTACCAGAGCATCTTTATTGTTCGTATTTCCAAAAACAGTTGGTTAGTTTCTGGTGGAAGACATCCTCTGAGGGCAGGCCTTATTCAGAAGAACAGAAAGCTCAGGGCTCATTTCAGAATGCCTCCTTTCCCCTTCCCTTTGCCAGAGCACAGGGGACTTTTTCTCTGCTCTTCACTGTGAAAGCCTGGTAGGACCCTGGAGGTAAAACCCACAAAAGTGTGGGGTCCCCTGACACTGGACCCCTTTGGAATTTTTGTCTCTCAGACACGTTCCCAGAGAACCTCCAGCAGCTTATCAATCACAATGTGGGTCTTCCCACCCCAATACTAGTCTGTACAGAGGTTTCTGCCCGTGTGCTCTGCTCCAGTGCAGATGATTCTGTCTCTCCAGTGCCGGCACAGCAGCTTGCCCTCTGACCTCAGCTTTCTGGTGGATCTAAGAAGAGTTGCTGATTCTAAGTTTGTTCAGCTTTTTCCTTGTTGTGTGGGTGGGAGTGATGACTTCTAAGTTTCTTACATTCTGGACTGGAAACCGAAGTCTTTATTTAAGTTTTTTTTTTAATTTTTTTTTTGTGTGTGTGTGTGTCTCAGGTGAGGGGTTTCCACTGTCATTAGCAATACTGCATGTATGACAGTTGCCTTTTGCAGATTGATTACTCTATGTGGATCAAAGGTTATACAAAATGCTAATTGATTTATTGGGCAAATTTTCTTATTGTGAGGTCACTATACACTCACCAGTATGACTGTGTTCACAAGTTTCCCCACACCCTCACCAACTCTGACTATTGCTAGACTTTTCTATACTGCTCACAAAAATTAGGGGATATTTCCAAATGAATATGAAGCGATAAACAAAGAAGCATTTGATTTTTTTTATAAACAAGATCAGAAAAGCAAATGACAAGTCAAAGAAAGATGTTTGATTATGCAAATGAGATGCAACACCATTGGTGAAAATGCACTATACAAAAGGCTGAAAGTACTGGAGTATCTGCATGTTCCCTGATCCTCCAACTTTTGTGAGCAGTGTATCTGTCAGTTAGATAAGTAGTAAGAGATAGCTCAGAGTTTCACCTACATTTCTTTGATTAATCATCAATCTCTCTTTTCACTTTTATTATCTCTTATATTTCTTTTCCTATTAATTACCTGTGTTTATTTTGCCTATTTCTCTATTTGGATGATCATCTTTTACCTATTAATTTATAAACAGTTTATTTTAGGGTTAGTAAACCTTTGTGTATCTTATATAAATATTTTTCAAATGTTTTCTTCCACACATATGTTGTTTATATTGACTTGATTTATAGTAGGATTTTTCTTATTTTTCTTTTTTATGTTTTAGAGTAAAATGTATATCCCTTTATCATTATTTGGTTTTTGTTGTTTTGTTTTTTAAATGTTGATAACACAGATTTCCTCCCGTTTCTTGTATAGTCAGTTGTTTGAGTTTGGTCTTTGCTTTTGCTCAGCCACATCATTCTCTAGTTTTTAAAATATAAATCTTTTGTTCACCTGGAATTTATTCTGGGTGAAAGCCTATGAATGAGGTCAGGCTTGATTTGTAGCCAGGGAGCTAGGCAATTGTACAAACAGCTAGGAAATAGCTCTTTATTTCACTGATTTGTAGTCACCTGCTGGGTTCTCCTCCTGGACTCTCCATTTGATGGATTTGTCTCCTTTGTGCTGTGTAACACGCAGCCTTACCGCTGCTCATGATATAGCATTTCTCTCTCCTGGAGGTATACCCCTTACCTCTCCTCCTATTTCTCCTACTGCCAACTACTCTTACAAAGTTGTTTGCAAGATGGCCTTTTGAAATCATTTTCCAAGGTCACCTCCCCACAATATCAGAGTTAGTACTTTTTTTATTATCACCCTCACAAAATTTCAGTTGAATTTGTATATAAAATTTTTATTGACTTGTAAATAATTTGAATCAGGCTTTTAAATTTCTTTCTTATAACTAATAGAGCTATTATTATTTATGCGTTTAATTGATCATCTATTTTCAGTTGAATATTTTTTGGACTTAGTATGTTAGTAATAATATACTAACAATGCAAATAATGATATATGTATTTTTGTTTTTAATGCTTAGAAACTTTGCTTTTATTCCCTTGTTTTAGCTGCAGTTTGTAAATAATATTAAATAATAATAGTGTAAATGCATACTTTTATCTCATTTGGGGCTTTGCTGGGAATGCTTCTAGTGAGTGTTTAGCTGTGGTATGAAGCACACTGCTTTTATAATTTTAAGGAATTATCCTTATTTCTTTTCTATTTTTTTTATCTTCAATCAAGAATAAAGTTTGGCTTTTGCCAAATGTTTGTTTAAACCAATAATCAACAAACTCCTTTCATTTTTCTCCTAGTCGGTATAGTGAATTAAGTAGATTTTCTAGCATTGAGCTGGTTTTGTCTGTACTGTGGACCTAATTAATGACATACTAATTTTTTCTCATTTACTCATGAAACCATCTTAGCCAGGAGCTTATTAAAAATCAATAATTGAAAATTTCCTCAATGATATTTTTTGGCCTGCTTAGGTATTCCAGTTAATATCTATACATTTTCCTAGAAAATTATTCATTTTCCCCAAGTTACCTAATTCATTAGCACACAGTTCAACTTTTATTTGTATCTTGGTCATCCCCTCTTACATTTAATATTACATCCGTACACTTTATATAACGTCTTCTTTTCATTGCTTCATTTATTTTCTCTCTTGGCACAGAAGGTATTTTTTACTCTGTAGCTTTGACTATATTCTGTAGGCTTTATTAAATAACTTGAGTAAGATTGGTTTCTTTTTTAATTTATTGTGTTTACATAGATTCAAGTGTCCCACCGAATGCATCCCCCCTCCGTGTTCCCCTCAACATCCCTTTGTCCCCCTCCTCCCAATGCCCTCCCCTCTTCCCTCAAGAATTTGCTTTCTTCCTCTCTATAATGCTGTGTTCTGTATATATAATTTCACCAATCTCTTTCCCTTCTCTGATCCCATCTCTCCTCCACTTTCCCTCTGGTCCCTTTGATCACGCCTCTGCCTCTATTCCATTCCTCAGTTCACGTTCATTAGATTCCTCAAATGAGTGAGGTCATATGATATTTTTCTTGCTCTGCCTGGCTTATTTCCCTTAACATAATAGTTTCAAGGCCCATCCATGTTGTCAAAGAAGGTAAGATATCCTTCTTTTCATGGCTGTATAATATTCCACTGTGTATGTACCAAAGCTTTTTAATCCACTGATCCACTGACGGACAATTGGGCTTTTTTCATATCTTGGCTATTGTAAACAATGCTGTAGTAAACTGGGGATACATTTTCTCCTTTTGAATCATTGATGTGGTTTTCTTGGGATATATTCCTAGAAGTGGGATGACTGGGTCAAAAGGCAGTTCCATTTTTAATTTTTTGAGGAATCTCCATACTGTTTTCCACCATGGATGCATCAGTCTGTATTCCCACCAGCAGTGCAGGAAGGTTCCCTTTTCTCCACATCCTCGCCAGCATTTATTGTGTGTTGTTTTGTTAATAAGCGCCATTCTGACTGGTGTGAGGTGATATCTCATTGTAGTTTTAATTTGCATTTCTCTAATGATTAGTGATGTTGAACATTTTTTCATCTGCCTATTGCCCGTCAGTATATCCTCTTTGGAGAAGTGTCTATTCATTTCTTTTGCCCATTTTTTTTTTTTTTGTATTTTTCTGAAGCTGGAAATGGGGAGAGACAGTCAGACAGACTCCCGCATGCACCCGACCGGGATCCACCCGGCACGCCCACCAAGGGCGATGCTCTGCCCACCAGGGGGCGATGCTCTGCCCCTCCGGGGCATCGCTCTGCAGCGACCAGAGCCACTTTAGCGCCTGGGGCAGAGGCCAAGGAGCCATTCCCAGCGCCCGGGCCATCTTTGCTCCTATGGAGCCTTGGCTGCGGGAGGGGAAGAGAGAGACAGAGAGGAAGGAGGGGGGGGGTGGAGAAGCAAATGGGCGCTTCTCCTATATGCCCTGGCCAGGAATCGAACCCGGGTTCCCCACACGCCAGGCCGACGCTCTACCGCTGAGCCAACCGGCCAGGGCTCTTTTGCCCATTTTTTAATTGGATTGTTTATCTTCCCAGTGTTGAATTTTACAAGTTCTTTATAAATTTTGGTTATTAACGTCTTATCAGCTGAATTGTAGAATATGTTCTCCCATTATGTGATTTGTCTTTTTATTTTGTTCATATTCTCTTTAGCTGAGAAAAAGCCCTTTAGTTTGACATAGTCCCATTTGTTTATCCTGTATTTTATTTCACTTGCCAGTGGAGATGAATCAGCAAATATATTGCTGCAAGAGATGTCAGTGAGTTTACTGCCTATGCTTTTTTCTAAGATGCTTATGTTTTCACAGCTTCCATTTAAGTCTTTTATCCATTTTGAGTTTATTTTTTGGAATGTGTAAGTTGGTGATCTAGTTTCATATCTTTGCAGGTAGCTGTTTAATTTTCCCAACACCATTTGTTAAAGAGGCTGTCTTTACTCCATTGTATGCTCTTACCTCCTTTGTCAAATATCAATTGTCCATAAAAGTGTGGGTTTATTTCTGGGTTCTCTGTTCTGTTCCATTGATCTATATGCCTATTCTTATGCCAGTACCAAGCTGTTTTGAGTACAATGGCCTTGTAGTATAACTTGATATCAGGAAGTGTGATACCACCCACTTTATTCTTCTTTTTCAAGATTGCTGAGGCTATTCATGTTCTTTTTTTGTTCCATATAATCTTTTGAAATATTTGTTCTATATCTTTGAAGTATGTCATTGGTATTTTAATAGGAATTGCATTGAATTTATAAATTTCTTTAGATAATATAGACATTTTAATGATGTTTATTCTTCTTATCCATGAACACGGTATGTGCTTCCACTTGTTTGTATCTTCCTTGATTTCTTTTATCAATGTTTTATAATTTTCTGAGTACAAGTCTTTAACTTCCTTGGTGAAATTTACTCCTAGATACTTTATTTTTTTGGTTGCAATAGTGAAGAGGATTATTTTTTAAATTTCTCGTTCAGACATTTGACTGTTGGTGTATAAATATGGCTCTGATATCTGAATATTAATTTTATATCCTGCCACCTTGCTGAATTTATTTATCAGATCGAGTAATTTTTTGACTGAGACTTTAGGGTTTTCTATGTACAGTATTTATATATATATATATATATATATATATATATATATATATATATATATATATATATATATGTTTGTATTTTTCCGAAGCTGGAAACGGGGAGGCAGTCAGACAGACTCCCGCATTCACCCGACCAGGATCCACCCGGCACGCCCACCAGAGGGCGATGCTCTGCCCATCTGGGGCATCGCTCTGCCACAATCAGAGCCATTCTAGCGCCTGAGGCAGAGGCCACAGAGCCATCCTCAGCGCCCGGGCAAACTTTGCTCCAGTGGAACCCTGGCTGCAGGAGGGGAAGTGAGAGACAGAGAGGAAGGAGAGGGGGAGGGCTGGAGAAGCAGATAGGCACTTCTCCTGTGTGCCCTGGCCGGGAATTGAACCCAGGACTCCTGCACGCCAGACCGACGCTCTACCACTGACCCAGCTGGCAAAGGCCTTATTAACAATGTTATATCATCAGCAAATAATGATACTTTTACTTCTTCTTTTCCAATTTGGATGCCTTTTGTTTCTTCTTGTCTGATTGCTGTAGCTAGGACTTTCAGAACTATGTTGAATAAGAGTGGTGAAAGGGGGCACCCCTGCTTTGTTCCTGATCTTAAAAGAATTACTTTTAATTTTTGCCCATTGAGTATGATGTTGGCTGTGGGTTTGTCATAGATGGCCTTTATCATGTTGAGCTATATTCCCTGTACTCCCACTTTGTTGAGAGTTTTGATCATGAATGAGTGCTGGATTTTATCAAATGCATTTTCTTCATCTATTGATATTATCATGTAATTTTCCTTCTTCCTTTTTTTTATATGCTGAATCACATTGATAGATTTGAAAATATTGTACCAGCCTTGCCTCCCCAGAATAAATCCCTCTTGATCATGATGTATGATTATTTTCATGTATTGCTGGATCCAGTTTGCTAATATTTTGTTAAGAATTTCAGCATCTAAGTTCATCAGAGATATTGCCTATAATTTTCTTTCTTTGTGTTGTGTTTGTCTGGTTTTGGAATGAGAATTATGCTCGCCTCATAAAAGGAGCTTGGAAGTCTTCCCTCCTCTTGAATTTTTTGAAATAGCTTGAGGAGGATAGGAGTTAGTTCTTCTTTGAATATTTTGTAGAATTTACCCCTGTGAAGCCATCTAGCCCAGGGCTTTTGTTTGTTGGGAGTTTTTTGATAACTGTTTCAATCTCATTTGTTGTAATTGAGCTGTTTAGGTTTTCTGATTCTTCCAGATTGATTTTTGGAAGATTATATGTTTCAAGGAATTTGTCCATTTCACCTAGGTTGTCTAATTTTTTGGCATACAGTTCTTTATAGTATTTTCTTACAATCCTTTGTATTTTTGCTGTGTCAGTTGTTATTTCTCCACTCTCATTTCTATTAATAATTTTATTTATTTGAGTCCTCTCTCTTTTTTCTTGTTGAGTCTTGTTAAAGGTTTATTGATCTTGTTTACTTTTTCAAAGAACCAGCTCTTGGTTTCATTGATCCTCTGTATTGTTTCTTTATCCTCTATGTCATTTATTTCTGCTCTGATCTTTATTATTTCCTTCCTTCTACTTTCTCTGGGCTTTACTTGCTGGGTTTTTTAGATATTTCAGATGCAGTGTTAAATTTTTTATTTGAACTTTTTCTTACTTTTTAAGGTATGCCTGTAATGCTATAAACTTCCCACTCAGGATTGCTTTTGCTGTGTCTCATAAATTTTGAGTTGTTGTATGTTCATTTTCATTTGTTTCAAGGAAATATTTTATTTCTTCCTTGATCTTATTGTTAGCCCATTCATTATTTAATAGCATGCTATTTAGTTTCCAAGTGTTTGAATGTTTTTCAGTTTTTCTATTGTAGTTGATTTCTACTTTCATGCCATTGTGATCTAGGAGATTCTTGATATGATTTCATTCTTCTTAAATTTATTGAGACTCATTTTGTGTCCTAACATGTGGTCTATCCTAGAGAATGTACCATGAGCACTTGAAAAGAATGTATATTCTGCTGAAAGATTCTGAAGATATCTATTAAATCTAGTTGATCTAGTGTGCCCCTTAATTCTGCTGTTTCTTTGTTAATTTTCTTTCTTGAGGTTCTATCCAGTGATTATAGTAGGGTATTGAAATCCCCTACTATTATAGTATTGCTGTTGATCTCGCCCTTTATGTCCATCAAAGTCTGCTTTATATATTTAGGTGCTCATATATTAGGCTGATAGATATTTATAATGGGTATATCTTCCTGTTGGATTGCTCCCTTTATCATTATGTAGTGACCTTCTTTATTCTTTATTATAGGCTTTGTTTTAAAGTATATTATGTCAGATATAATTATTGCTACCCCAGCTTTTTATTTATTTCCATTTGCATGAAATATTTTCTTCCATTTCTTTACTTTCAGTCTATGTGAATATTTTGTTTTGAGGTGAGTCTTTAGTAGACAGCATATATATGGGTCCTGTTTTCTTATCCACACAGCTATATTTTTTTATTGAAAATCCATTTACATTTAAGGTTATTATTCATATGTAGTAGTATATTGACATTTTATTCTTTAAATCTACATCCTCTTTTACTATATATTTTTATCTCTTTGTACTATTTACAACAGGCCCCTTAACATTTCTTGCAGCATTGGTTTGGTTGTAATGAATTCCTTGATGATTTTTGTTTGTTTTTTTGTTTGTTTGTTTTGGTCTGGGAAGCTTTTTATTTCTCCTTCAATTTTAAATGATAGCCTTGTTAGATAAAGAAGTCTTGGTTATAAGCTCTTGTTTTGCATTACTTTAAATATTCCTTGCTACACTCTTCTGGCCTCAAGTGTTTCTGTTGAAAAGTCAGATGTCATCCTTATGGGGGCTCTTTTTTAGGTGATTGACTGCTTTTCTCTTGCAGATTTTAGCATTCTTTTTTTATCTCTTAACTTTGTTATTTTAATTATGATATGTGTTGATGTAGGTCTCTTTGCGTTCCTCTTTAAATGGATTCTCTGTGCTTCTTGAACTTGTGTGACTTTGTCTTTGATCAATTTAAGGAAGTTTTCAGCTATGATTTCTTCAATCAGGTTCTCTATCCCTTGTTCTTTCTCTTCTTCTTCAGGAACCCCTATTATACAGATGTTGTTTCTCTTCATGTTGTCACAGAGCTCTCTTAGAATTTCCTCAGACTTTTTGATTTTTTTTTCTTTTGCTGTTCTGCTTTTGTGCTTTCACTTTTCTTATCCTAAATCACTGATTTGGTCCTCTGCTTCATCCAGCCTGCTTTTAATTCTTTCTAGTGTAGTCTTCATTTCTGATATTGTGTTTGTCATTTCTGTCGGATTTTTTTTTATGATTTTAATGTCCTTTTTGATGCTTGTTATTTCTTTGTTTAGGTGCTCATTTTGTCCATCTATTGTTGCTCTAAGATTCTTGAGCATCCTAACAATCACTATTCTAAACTCTGTATCCAACATCTTGGTTATTTCCATCTCATTCAGTTCTTTTTCTGGAGATTTCTCTTGTTGATTCATTTGAATTACATTTCTCTGTCTTCCCATTTTGTCTCTGTGTTGACTGTTCCTTTAGATGTGTTGTTTGTGTATCTAGCTGAGTATAGGGTTGGTGTTGTCAGCCTCCAGCTTTCAGTTGTGTTGTTTCTAGATCTTCTTGGGTTGGCCTCAGCTATTGTTTGTAATGCGCTGTGGACTACTTGTCTGCTGCTACTGCTCTTTTTGCTATTTGTGTCAGTGTTTTATATGCCTTAGCTGGGTCATGTGTGAGGAGCCTTTCCTTAAGATACCACTCTAACTAACATTGTTAGGTCCTGAGTTGAATCTCTTCATATCTGGCCACAGGATATACCAGCCCTGGACCTCCCTGGCTGGAACCTGGAGCAGACCAGTGGGGGTGATTGCTTATGACTGGCCCTTAGTAACCTTCATGGAGCTACTGGCAATCTAGAATTTGTGGCTGCATTTGCTGGGTCCTGATGCCATTGTAAATATCTGCTGCATTCCTAGGCTGGCTTTTATCTACTGTTGGCCAGTGTGTGTGGCCTCTCTATTCCCGAAGTGTGGTCTTTCTGCCGGCTCCTCACTGCCACCCTCTCCTCCGGCTCTCAGGCACTGGCACTGCCAAGCATGCAGGTTAGCAGGCTGCAGCTCAGGCTGACCTGTGGGTGCGGGGGACTCCTCGCCTCACCGGGCTCCACCCTCTGTGGGCACGCAGGCTGCCTCTCTAGGCTCTGCCCCTCACCATCACTGTGTGATTCGCTGGGCTCTGCCCCCTGCGGGTATGCAGGATCCCTTGTGAGGCTTCGTCCCCCATGGGTACACTGGCTGCCTCTTCGGGCTCCATTCCCGGCTGGCACGAGGGGGGGTCTTTCCTGGTTCCACCCCCCCCGGGGGGCAGCATGGGCCACCTGGCTCCACGTTTATTGACATGGTCTCCTAGGGCTCAAGCCTCAGCACACAGATCAAGAAAGCTGGTTGGGCCTGACCTGTGGTGGCACAGTGGATAAAGCGTCGACCTGGAAATGCTGAGGTCGCCGGTTCGAAACCTTGGGCTTGCCTGGACAAGGCACATATGGGAGTTGATGCTTCCAGCTCCTCCCCCCCCTTCTCTCTCTCTGTCTCTCCTTCTCCTCTCTAAAATGAATAAATAAATAAAACCCTGGAATTAAAAAAAAAAAAAAAAAAGAAAGCTGGTTGGACACTGTAGAACGCCAGTTGTTCCAGGCCAGAATAGACTTCAATTTCTTCTGATCAATGACATTAGTGAGGCCTGTTATGTTTTACCCTTTTCCATTTGCAAACCCAAATCTACCACAATGTTAGAATAAATGGAGGACATGAGCACCAGCACTAGGAGGAATGCACACAGGAAAGCTGTTATTGAGCAAGACAAGGCACATTGGGCAAAATGTCTGGAGCCTGGCTGGTTGGGGCCCAGCAGCATCTACAATGGAGGAAAAGAGCAGAGAAAGAGAACCCTCCATGGCCCGTCTTCTTTCAGGCAGGAACCCGTGCTGGGATTTCCTGCACTGAAGGGGAGGTGCAGAGCCATCAGACCTGTGGGTCTATGTCTAATATTGCTCAGTCACAGATGTGTCCCAGAGTCCTGGAGAGTGACCTATTGTTGATTTTCATTCTCCATTGAGAAGAGCAGGATAAAGGTAGAAAGATGAAACACTAAAACATTCTTGGGGGTCAACTGTTTCAATTTGTATCCTCTAATTTTTTATCTTCTTTGGTTGTGGTTTGGATAGTTTATTTTATCCAGAATTTATTTAGAAAATCATTTTTTACATTTTCAATTGACTTGGTTTACTTTAATTTTAGGTATTTATTTCTAGTTATACAGAGCTGTGAGCTCCAGAAGTGTTTTAAATGGTTTTCAGCATTTTGGAATTGGTTGACTGTGCGCTCTGGGTCACAGAAGCATCCTCCTCTATAATTTTGTGTCTCTAACAGGCCCCCCAGGGTCTTTCACGCATTCTGGATCTATTTCATAATCATTTCTCAGTCTGGGTTTCCTGTGCCCTAGTAGTCACCCCATCACAGCTCAGAAGGGCTCCTGTTTCTTCAGGTGACCCTGATGCCAGGCCATCGGCAAATGGCAGGCTTCTGTGCTGCTTCTCCAGGCCGGGGGTGGAGTTCTCTGATTCCTTGGCATCTTGATTTTAGGCTGCAGATCAGCCTCCAGCTCCCTGTGGTCTCTAGTCTGTACTCGGTGCCCATAAGGCGTTCAGGACCACAGACATTGAGGGAATGTCCCATGATTTGGTTGGTTCCACTTCTACTCACTTCTGTGACTTTGCTTCTTTCTTGACTTCTTGTATCTGGAGAGTTTTGTTTTGTTTTTAGTGAGAGAGACAGACAGAGAAAGGGATAGATAGGGACAGTTAGGCAAGAAGGGAGAGAGATGAGAAGACAGATAGAGACAGACAGGCAGGAAGAAAGAGAGATGAGAAGCATCAGTTCTTCATTGTGGCTCCTTAGTTGTTCATTGATTGCTTTCTCATATGTGCCTTGACTGGTGAGCTACAGCAGTGAGTGACCCCTTGCCTAAGTCAGCAACCTTGCGGTCAAGCCAGCTCCTTTGGGTTTCAAGCCAGTGACCATGGGGTCATGTCTATAATCCCATGCTCAAGCCAGTGACCCTGTGCTCAAGCTGGTGAACCCGCGCTCAAGCCTGAATAACCCGCGCTCAAGCTAGCGGCCTCAGGGTTTCAAACCTGGGTCCTCTGCATCCCAGTCTGATGCTCTATCCACTGCTCCACTGCCTGGTCAGGCTGAAGATTTCCCTTTCTTCATTTTTTCTCAACTATGTAATTGAAAATTATTTTGCTGTATTTTACCCAGAATTTTCATGTGTGAGAAACCAAGGGGCAGAGGTGGGAGAGGATCCCTAGGTCTGCACACATTTTTGCCTGGTTTTCTGGGCTGGTGATTACTTACACTCATTCCGTGTCAATGGTTCAGTTTAGGGCCTCAATTTGTATATAGTCATGTAGCCTATACATAAAAAATCTCGTCTTCTGTTAATCCACTTCAATTAGATTCAGCAAATATGTACTGAGAATCTAATACAGGGCAGTTATGAGAAATGGTCTTGATGGCCAGTGTGAGGCCATCATCTAGTGGGAAGGACAGCCAGCCAGAGTACACATGGATGTCATGTATTTCCTCTGTGGTGCCTGGGGGAACTCAGGAATCAGGCCACTCGTCGGATTCTGAGAGCAGAATGAACTAGAATAGATAGATGTGGGTTTTCAAATCTCAGGGAGCTCTTAGACTCCTTTGAAAATCTGAAATACTTATGAACCTTGGCCTCAGAAACACTGTTTGCACAAGGTTTCTAAATTCCTGAAGCCCTTTTCAGACTTCTCAGGGTTTAAAACTATTGAAGTCAATGGAAGCTTATCCTGTTCAGGTTTTAACTGCAAATCTTTCTGGAAAGAAGAGTAATTTTGTTGCAACCACACAATCAGTAAAGAGATACCATGGATGCCTTGAGAATTGCAGTTAAACATGGCCAGTGTTTCATCAGGATACATGTTATTATTCCTAGTAGTATGTAAATATGGTCACCAGCAGTATTGCGGACAGATCACAAAGGCATTTGTGAAGTCAGTACCCTCATGTAGAGGCTGCCAACACCGCTGGTCTAATTAGCCATCTTCTTCAACTGTTAGAATGTCAGCATAGGAAGTCTCAGCTGCCTGATGTGACCCTGCGGGCAGCTTCTGCAAATTTAATGTTGTTGTAATGATGATGGAAAGACTTTTAGATGACAAGGAAGACCTGAGCTTTGTTTACAAAGTGAAGGACATTTTCTCCTACTTCTGCTATTTTTCAGTAGACTTCGTTCTGCATGAATCATAGCTGTATTGTTCATTAAAAAAGTTTTTGCCAGTATAAGAAAAAAATAAATACAATATTAATTTTGTTTGAATTCTTGATGGCAGTGTAACAATTTTATTGCATTATCATCAGTAGGTGATTTGATTCTAAGTAATCAAGTATGATGAAAATGACAAGTGGTGGGCTTCTGACTGGGAGATGAGCATTCTCAGCAAACAAATGCAATTTTTACCTTGTTTATGATTTCTTTATGAAGAATATTTTTCATGAATTGTTTTTTTAACCTGAGATCTATTCTTTACTTTGAATTTGCTTTCTTTTTCATTGAGCCAATATGTTTGTCAGTTTTCTGGAAACTTTATACATAAAATCCAACCTTACAGAAAAGAAAATGTATAATTCTCTTAAATGAGGGCAGATATGAAACCGGAGAAAATATCTGTAGTCGTGCTGCCTGTTACCATGTAGCCAAATAAGTAGAGACAAGGACTGAATCTTCATGGGCACTTTATTCAGATGGCCGGTATAAGGCCAGTAGCCATGGCCACCATCACAGCCGACTGGCCCGTGCAGGTTCGCATTTGATTCGGACAGATAGTAATGAAACAATGGAGCCAAGAACTGGTGAGCCATTAGCTTTGATCCTAGCTTGCACCCGATGGGCAAGAAATACACAGTGGGAAAACACTTCCCTTTCCATTCAGGGCTCCCAAAGCCTCTGAATTATCTGAGTATTCCTAGAATCAAAAATTTCTACCTCATCAGCCTTATTCACCTCTGTTCCCCATCTCCTTCTCTCTGCACAAACTCTGCACAAACTGGCTTCTCCTTCAGCACTCCGCCATCTTGGCTGCTTCTCCTCTTCTCTACATGGCCTTTCTTTGATCTCCTGTCTCTGCTCTCTCCTCTAATGCTAATCTCAGGAACCAAGAGAGAGCAAGCTCCCGGTCTGCCCCATTTTATAGTATATAAATCAAAACCTTTAATCCAGTATACAAACAAGGAAGTCTCTGATACAAGGTCACTTATCTGAGGCATAATGGGATTTCTCATAAGAGTACACTACCCCAGGGTGGGAAAGGCTTAGTCTTAAAACTAAGCCTTAGGCTATAGTGACCCGACCTGCTTACAGCCTGTCCCCCACACCCAATGCTAACTATAAGTGAGCAAACATATACAATATATATCATATTTACAAACTTATTTGACCAACAGCTGGTGATCTGAGAAGATGGGATTATACCCAAAATCCAGATTAACACCTCATCATAGCCAACCTTTTTCATAAGGAAAAGAAAGGGGTAGGTAAGGGGTTTGGAATTTAAAGAGAAGTTATTTAGATAAAAGTTTCAGTCCAGAGATTCTTCTAGCTTATTTTCATCTGCTGACCAACAATTATATATCTGCATCCTTGTCAGTGGATGTTCAGTCCTAAGAGCATCAGGGCTTCGGTTCCATCTTGTTTGTGGCTCTCCTGGTCCTGGGGCACAAAGGTGGACTGCCTGCAGTCTCATGAAATCTTAGGCTCATTTATGTATCCAGTTCCTGGAACAAAGATTTGTACTTGTATTGCAGGAATCAAAGGAGGACAGAAATGCCCAGACAACTTGATGAAGGAAGTAGGATTTATTTAGCCAGCGGAGCTGTGTGACCCCAAAAGAGGCAACAAAACACGTGCTCCCCAAAGTTAGATTTCTTATATCTTATTGTAAAGCCAGAAGGCACGGCCAGGGCCACCATCAGAGCAGCCCGGCCCATGCAGGTTCGCATTGGATTCGGACAGTCGGTAAAGAAACAGCGGAGCCACAAACTGGTGGGCCATAGTCTTTAATCCTAGCTTGCACCCGGCGGGCAAGTAAAAATACACACTGGGCTCCAAAACCCAATCACATTCAGTGCTCACAAAGCCACTGACTTATCCGAGTTTCCTAGAATCAAAGGTTTCTAGCTCACCAGCCTTATTCTCCTCAGTTCCCCATCTCCTTCCTTATCCCAAATACAAACTCTATACAAACTGGCATCTCACCCAGCACTCCACCATCTTAGCTGCTTCTCCTGGCCTCCTCCATGTGGCCTTTCTCTGCTCTCCTCTGCTCTCTCTTCTAATGATGATCTCAGGAACCAAGAGCCAAGTCCCATTCTGCCTCCATTTTATAGTGTAGAAATCCAAACCCTTAATCCAATATACATAATAGGGAAGTCTCTAATACAAAGTCACTTCTCTGAGGCATGGTAGGATTGTACCACCTCACACCAAAAAGGGTGGGACAGGCTTAATCCCAAAACCAAGCCTCAGGCTACAATGATTCTCAACACACATTAATATCACCTGGGCAACGGCCTCTTTAACAAAGTGAGCATAATACATTTTATCTGCCCAACAATCCACCCCTATGCTCACTTTACTACTCACAATCTATACCACCGGCATCCCTGTGCAAGGAAATTAGAACATTACACAAATTACAACAGCAAAAATAATACAGTTTCAACAATTACAAAGGTACACTTCACCAGTCTCTGAGCACTTTGCCCAAAGTGCAAAATGTCCTTGGCCTTCTTCCTAGCCATGGGAAAAGCTTCCCAGGGCAGGGGAGTGCTTCCAGCAAAGCCAACCCCCACCCCCATCAGGGTATTTCATGTTGTCCAAAATCCATAATCCGTAAATCCATCCAACAAAGGAGCCAATGCCCACTCCGGTCATAGTCCAGAAAATCAGTCCACACACATGAGACCTCAGCCACCCCCCTCATCCCTGCCGTCCTGGCAGGTCTTACACTGTCCCAAAGAGGAGCATGTGGCAGTGGCAGTCAGCATTTCTATCTCTGCTCCGGCAAGCTTGTCCAGCCCTCTGTCCCAAAATCGCAGACCTACCAGGGCCGTAGTAGGTGATCCTTCCAGCTGGGCTCTCATCTTATAGAGACTGCGGTTGCAACTCCAGTCCGATTCTCCTCATCCTCCAAAGATGAACTGAAAACACCAGCTCCCATTGCCGGTCTCGAGCCCCGGGCTGCTGCAGCCTTCTGCTCCGCAGACCTTGCAGCTTCAGCCTCAGCCTCAGCCTCAGCCCTGGCCTCCTGCCACTGCTGGCTCTCTGCAACATCCAGGGCAAGCTGCAACTCACGAACCTCTGAATCCTCCTCCAGCGTTTGCTCCATTTCCAGGCGAATCTCGAACACCTGGTTGGCCTCCTCCTCCAGCGCTTCCTCCAGCTCCAGGGTCAGCATTGGTTTCTCCTGCGTTTGTTCCATCTCCTTCCACTGCTCGGTTTGCAGGTCCTGGGCAGTCTCTTCCACAGAGCTCTCGGTTTCCTCACGCATGGCTGTAAAAGTCAGCCAGCCTACAATCCCCAAAAGGACAGCCATGGGGAACCCTAACAGTAGCCAGTCCTCTACTCCACCGCTCAAAGGCTCCTTGCCGATCTGTATCGAATCCTGCCACAGACTACACCAAATGTAAAGCCAGAAGGCACGGCCAGGGCCACCATCACAGCAGCCTTCTGGCCCATGCAGGTTCGCATTGGATTCGGACAGTCGGTAAAGAAACAGCGGAGCCACAAACTGGTGGGCCATAGTCTTTAATCCTAGCTTGCACCCAGCGGGCAAGTAAAAATACACACTGGGCTCCAAAACCCAATCACATTCAGTGCTCACAAAGCCACTGACTTATCCGAGTTTCCTAGAATCAAAGGTTTCTAGCTCACCAGCCTTATTCTCCTCAGTTCCCCATCTCCTTCCTTATCCCAAATACAAACTCTATACAAACTGGCATCTCACCCAGCACTCCACCATCTTGGCTGCTTCTCCTGGCCTCCTCCACGTGGCCTTTCTCTGCTCTCCTCTGCTCTCTCTTCTAATGATGATCTCAGGAACCAAGAGCCAAGTCCCATTCTGCCTCCATTTTATAGTGTAGAAATCCAAACCCTTAATCCAATATACATAATAGGGAAGTCTCTAATACAAAGTCACTTCTCTGAGGCATGGTAGGATTGTACCACCTCACACCAAAAAGGGTGGGACAGGCTTAATCCCAAAACCAAGCCTCAGGCTACAACGATTCTCAACACACATTAGTATCACCTGGGCAACGGCCTCTTTAACAAAGTGAGCATAATACATTTTATCTGCCCAACACTTATATACCTTTAATGTTATAGAGTACCACACCCCAGATTCTGAAAAGTACTGTACCTCACTTCAGTGGATTTTCGTAGAGACACCAAGTCCAAAAATGAATTTTGAGTTGTTTCTTTTTTCAGAGACAGAGAGAGAGAGTCAGAGAGAGGGACAGATAGGGACAGACAGGCAGGAGTGGAGATGAGAAGCATCAATCATTAGTTTTTTGCTGCAACACCTTAGTTGTTCATTGATTGCTTTCTCATATGTGCTTTGACCGCGGGCCTTCAGCAGACTGAGTAACCCCTTGCTTGAGCCAGCAACCTTAGGTCCAAGCTGGTGAGCTTTTTGCTCAAACCAGATGAGCCCGCGCTCTAGCTGGTGACCTCAGGGTCTCGAAGCTGGGTTGCCTGCATCCCAGTCGATGCTCTATCTGCTGCACCACTGCCTGGTCAGGTGAATTTTGAAGAGTTTTATTGATTAAGCCAGCAGCACACACGGGGATTCCTCAGACCCAAATCATGCAGCCCCCAGTATATTTCAGAGGCTGATTTACCCTTTGACTACATACAGGTGTGTGTGTGGGGGGGGGGGGCATGACACAATCATTAAAAAGATTAACATTTAACAAGATTTACAAGATTAACATTTGTTTAGGGGATTTACAGAAAAAGTTAAAACTTTCAAGGTAATATAATCGAAGATATTCACAAATTCTTTCAGTATCTATCTCTCCTCCTTTGCCTAGAGGTACATGTTAATCTCAGATTCCAGGAAGGGAGAGAGAGCTATGATCAGTGTAGGGTGGTATGTAAATTTTCTCTCTTATTGAAAGGGAAAGGGAGTTCCTCAGATAACCTTAATACTTTCAGAGAACTTAAAATCAAATGACCCTAGTCCTCCTTGTAAGTCAGGAGACTTCTATATTTTTTTCCCTCCATTTTCCAAAGAAAGGACAGGACATAAAGCCTAACTTTTTCTTCCAAAATGGCATTGCCAATACTAACTTTTACAGTTCTCTGGCACCTTGCCACATACAGCTTTAGCTTTCATGTGACAAATGCCTGATTCCTATGACTTCTTTGTTTGCAGGCCTATGTGACTTTTGTGACTTAGGGAGGGGAAGGGAAGAGGTAGTCAGAGGGTCTGTCCTTGATAATTCTATCACTCATTCTTCTTACTGGAGCTGCAAGTTCATTTCAAGAAACTAATAACAAGCAAGGTCCACACTTGTGGTTTGTTATTTTCCAAACTTTCTTGTCTGCCCTTGTTCCTTCAGTCAAAAAACACTGAGGTCACAGGCTGGAGTGTAAGACCCCAGACATTGCCGGCTCCCCCCTTCTCTGCATTCTTCTGGTTTCTCTTCCCTCACTCTGGCTATAGATAGACTTGTCTTGGGTGGTTTACTTGTCTTGGGTGTGCCTTAAGAAGGCACACTGGTTCAACTTCGGTTCATATCAACATTTGTGGAGCACTCCTTTGTGCTAGGCCTTGAAGAAGAAAAAATGAATAAGACATCATTCCTGCCTTTGAAGAACTTATAGTCTAACAATAACAGCTACCATTGATTGAGTACCTACTACTGCTGGGGATGGTTCTAAGTAATGGCATGCATTGTCTCATTAAACCTTGTCATCACCTGTGAGGAGGATAGTATCATTATAGATGAGACTGGCCCAGAGGGGTTAAGTAACCTGTTCTAGAAACTTGCTATATGTAAAGCCAGTAGCCAAGGCCACCATCACAGCCGCCTTGCTCATGCAGGTTCACATTTGATTCGGACAGACGGTAATGAAACAACAGAGCCAAGAACTGGTGGGCCATTACCTTCGTACCCAGCGGGCAAGAAATACACACAGTGGGAAATACTTCCCTTTCCATTCAGGGCTTCCAAAGCCACTGACTCATCTAAGTATTCCTAGAATAGAAGGTTTCTACCTCACCAGCCTTATTCACCTCTGTTCCCCGTCTCCTTCTCTCTGCACAAGCTCTGCACAACTGGCTTCTCCTTCAGCACTCCACCATCTTGATTGCCTCTCCTATGCAATGCTAATTTCAGGAACAGAGCAAGAGCAAGCCCCCAGTCTGCCCCATTTTATAGTGTAGAAATAAAAACCTTTAAACCAATATACAAATAAGGAAGTCTTTGATAGAAAGCCACTCATCTGAGGCATAAATAGGACTCCTCATAAGAGTGCACCACCCCACATCATGCAACAGTCAAGGGTGTGGGGAAAAGCTTAGTGTTGAGAAGGACGGTAAAGGCTTAGTCTTAAAACTATAATGACTTTGTAGGTTTACAGCCTGTCCCCCACACCCAATGCAAACTATAAGTGAGCAAACATATATATATTTACAAACTTATTTGACCAACATTTCACCCCTTTTGCTCACTTACAATCTAAAGCACAGGTATTTTTCTGCACAAGGAAATTAGGCACATTATACAAATTACAACAACATGAGGCCCTGGCCAGTTGGCTCAGTGGTAGAGCGTCGGCCTGGCGTGCAGAGGTCCTGGGTTCGATTCCCAGCCAGGGCACACAGGAGAAGCGCCCATCTGCTTCTCCACCCCTCCCCCTCTCCTTCCTCTCTGTCTCTCTCTTCCCCTCCCGCAGCCAAGGCTCCATTGGAGCAAGGATGGCCCGGGCACTGGGGATGGCTCCTTGGCCTCTGCCCCAGGTGCTAGAGTGGCTCTGGTCATGACAGAGCGATGCCCCAGAGGGGCAGAGCATCGCCCCCTGGTGGGCAGAGCGTCGCCCCCTGGTGGGCATGCCAGGTAGATCCCGGTCGGGCACATGTGGGAGTCTGTCTGACTGTCTCTCCCCATTTCCAGCTTCAGAAAAATACAAAAAAACCCCCAAAAACCAAACATGACAAACCATACAATTTCAACAATGACAAAGATACACTTCACCAGTCTCTAAGCACTTTGCTAAAAGCACAAAATGTCCTCAGACTTCTTTCTAGCTATGGGAAAAGCTTCCAGCTAAACCGCCCCTTGCCCCCATCAGGGTATTCCACATTGTCCAAAATCCGTAAGTCCATCCAACAAAGGAGCCAGTGTCCACTCTTGTCATAGTCCAGGAATCAGTCCACGCACATGGGACCTCAGGCCCCCCATCCCCACTGTCCCAAAGAGGAGCACGTGGCAATGGCAGTCAGTATTCCCATCTCTGCTCTGGAGAGCATGATGGCATTCACCCCTATGTCCCAAAATCGCAGACCTACCAGGAATGTAGTAGGAACTCCTTCCAGCTGGGCTCTCACCTTCTAGAGACTGCAAATCGCAACTCCAGCCCGATTCTCCTCATCCTCTGAAGAGAAACTGAAAATATCAGCTTTCAGCTTAGTGTTGAGGAGATCTTAGTATTAAGTGTTGAGAAGTTTTAAGACTAAACCTTTGGCTATAATGACTTTGCAGGCTTACAACCTGTCCCCCACACCCAATGCAAACTATAAGCGAGCAAACATATGTATCATATTTACAAACTTATTTGACCGACACTATAACTTAGGAGATTGTGCTGTAAGTGCCCATAACTGAGATAGGAAATGCAGAAAGAATAATTCCAAGGGGCCAAGAATGGAAACGATACAAAGAGAGCTTGAAACAGTTTAGCTTTGAGATGCCATAGGAGACTCAAGGGAAGATATTGGGCAAGTATTTGTATGTACTCATGTAATGCTAGGGTATGAAGTCAAGGCTAGTGAGAGGAGCATGTGAGAGGAGGGGAAGTCATGAGAGGGGACGAGGCCACCCTGGGAGAGTGTGAAGAGTGAGAGAGACTGAAGCTGAGCAGCTCTGTGTGTGGGAGAGCAGGAGGCATCACTCCACCCCAAGAAGAAATGTTGACAGAGTTTGGAGCAGGACCAGTGGGGCCACACAAACCCATAGGCAGACTGTCAAGGCAGCCAATGCAGCATCTGGACCCAGGAAGGTGTGACCAAAATGTCTCCCAAGTATGGAAAGATGGAGACTATTGATGCCATCTGCTCTCTGAGCATTGGAGAGTTCAGAAGCCAGTTTGTAGTGGCTTTAGAAAAGGATGGACCGTGATCTGTAGGGGTCACAAGTGGGAGCTGCTTTTTCAAGAGTTTCAAGAACTCAAACCTTGAAGACTCAGAGTATCAGAGAATGGATTTTGTGTTGTTGTTCAATATCACAGGCTGGAGGATATTTATAAGTGTGAGGCAGGAATCCAGGAAAGAAAAAATGTTGAAGGTTTTAGAGTGGCGATTCCATGCTTCTCGACCCTAGCTGCATATTAGAACCACCAGGGTTGGGGGAAGAAGGGTGATGCTGCTTAAGAAAAATAGAGGCTCTCTTTCAGTTAGTCTGGTAGTGGACTTGGACATCTATAAATTTTTTAGAGCTACCTAGGTGATCCTAGGTGATCCCAGGATTGAAAAAGCATTGGAGTAATTGATAGAATGGTCTTCCAAAAGAGATGGGATTAATAACAAATGAGGGGCTGGCCTGACCTTGAGATTGGGTATGTGAATCTCTGAGAACAGGGGTGAGGATGGGGATATTTGTAAGTAGGTTTACAGTTATAGAAATAATAAGTTGAAATAGTATCTGCCTGTTAACCTTGAGTTACTCAGCTGAAGGCTGATGCTATAATAAGATGAGGGAAGTGGAAGTTAGATGACTTGTAAAAAGCGGTAAAAATTTTGGAATACATCAGGGGTGGGCAGGTGACTAGGAGGCCAGCTAATATTGACACCCTATCTACTGTTGGAGACACACAGTGTTGATGCAGCCTTCGTGCAAGGACAAAGGTGGAAGGGCCACTTCTTCTGGTAGCAGAGAGGAGAATCTATTCATGATCCAGGGCTGGCATCTGGCCAAGGAGGGCTCAGTAGGATGGAGTCATGGATGTGAAGACCCTACTGATAGACTAATTCTGGTTTTCAAATGCAGATTTCAGGAGAAGCAGAGAAACAAATGAAAGTAAGAGGAGACTGATTAGGAGGAAAGGAAGGATATGGAGATGGAATAGACCCCTGAGTTCCAAGTTGAAATGCTGGTGAGGTTCGGGTATGAGAAAATGAAAAGGAAGGGCCCCTGCCTGGTGGCTCAGTGGATGGAATGTCAGCCTGGTGTGTGGAAGTCCCAGGTTTGATCCCTGGTCACAGCACACAGGAGAAGTGGCCATCTGCTTCTCTTCCCCTTCCTCTCCCTTTCTCTCTCTCTTCCCTTCTCACAGCCAGTGGCTCGATTGGTCCAAGCATCAGCTCTGGGTGCTGAGGATGGCTCAGTGGGTCCAAGAATCGGCCCCAGACAGGGTTTGTCAGGTGGATACCAGTCCGGGTGCATGCGGGAGTCTGTCTCTCTATCCCCCCTCCTCTCACTAAAAATAAAAAAAGGAAAGAAAAAAAGAAAATGAGAGGAAGGGAACTTACACTTGGCATATGATACTGGAATTTATGGCATCTAACATAGATCAGCTCCAAGATGCAGTGCTAGACTGTGGTTAAAGTTAAATGAGGTTGATTGAAAGTAAAATTATGTTGAATTGGAGATGTAAAGAAATGATTAGGCTACAGTGTTGGGCGTATCATCCATTTGGATATTGAAACTATTCTGTTGAAGGCTTAATTTGGGGTGTTCAGAGATGAACCAGATGCCAATGTTTTTAATGAATAAGAAGGAATAATAATGAAAGTGAGACAGAATTCTTGGGACAAAGAGAGGCAGAGCCTTAGTCCTGAGCCTTCAGTGACAGAAAGATTTCCCAGGAAGGTGGTAGCTAATTAATGGTTTGGATTGGAGTGAGGAGCAGAGATGACCAAACTTTCTTCTGGCTAAACTCCATAGTATTTGGGCCCTGGAGGAATACACATTTAGGCAGGAGAAGCCTGCAAGAAAGAAGTGAATTCTAGGAACAGACCAGTTTGGGATGAGCCAGGAGAGTCTGGTAGGGAGGGAAGTGTTTCTCAGAGCGCAGCCCTGAGGGAAAGGCAGCCACACTGTGGTGTACTTCCTGCAGCAGCTTGGTTCCTGCTTCAGCTTGCCTTTCATCCTTATCATGAGTCAAGGAGAGTCTTTATTCCTGCTGCCATTCTTTAAAGACCCTGCTAACACTTGCTAATCTCTTTCTCTCTGTTTTATTGTTTTGTTTCAAGATTTTTTTAATTAGTCGATCAGTACTTAAAAGAGCTTTAGATTGACATAAAAATTGCTCATAGAATAAAGTTCTCATATATCCTTTTCTTCTCAGTTTTTCCTATTACTAACATCTTACATTAGTGTGGTATATTTGTTACTGTTAGTGAATAATCCATACTAAACACTAAGGTTCCCTTTTTGCATTGTGTGTGTATATATGTATGTATGTATGTATGCATGCATAGATTGGAGAGGGAAAATCAGATGGCAGAATAGTATTCCAAATAGTGAAAAGGGAAGAAAAATGTTTCAGTTGAAATATTTGGATTATGCTGATCAGCTTTGCTCTTACAGTTCTTAGTTCTTCTCTGACCAAGGCCACGTTTCATCCTGTTAGCCATACCCCAAAGTTTGGTTGTGTGACTTTGAACGGGAAAATTAATGAGCATTACTATCAGCATACATTTTTAATGGCATCAGAACATGGCTATTGGTTACAGCTATTCAGAACAATATGCTTCTCATTTACTTGGAAAATGAGAGCCATCCCACTGTCTTAATCCTTCTTTGGAACTAATGCAGTCACTCCATTTCTCCTGTGTGGCTGAATTTTCCTTCCACGATCACCTCTGAGCCTGTGACACAGTCCCACTCCCCAGGGAGAGAGTGAAGACGGGAAAGCCTGCCCCTTTCTCACCTCTCCATTGTGTCAGAGAGGGGAGATGTTGCTTTTGACATCAGACTTCCAAATGTTTTAGTTGAAATATGTCTTTGCAATTTGAAAATAATATTGATCAGTATTGCCATTTTTAGTCTTCACAGAAAGCACAAGTTTAATGAATGTTGGAAAATTTCCTGGTGCAGTACCAAGAATTTTAAACTTTTTTATTGCCAAGAAATTTCATTTTAACTTACCTGCGAAAAAGAATCTTCAGTGCTTAGAGATGTGAGATTTGCCTAATTGTCCCTCTGGACCAAACTTTAACCACCAGGGTGGTGTGGAGAGCGCCTCATGTCACTGTCACCTGTGCATGGTCTCAGCATACATTGGACACCAGTTCTCTTGAACTCAATGAAATGCTCCCTCTTTTCACTGACAATTCAAAGGGCCAAAAAAAAGGAAGAAAGTGATGAGATGGTGATTTATAGCTTAGAGTTGTGAGTAAGGCTGTGATGGAAATTATAGAGGAAATAGATTTTCTGGCAGAGTTGGTAGGAACATCATTTAACATAAAAGTAAGACCCAAGCAGTACACTTTCTCAACTGTGAAATTGGGATAATAATAATAATAATGTCTACCCTCTTGGGGTTAGGTTTTCTGAGTTGTTATCTGGCTTGCTCATTTGAAAATTTACCATTTTAGCCATTTTTAAATGTATAGTTTAGTGGCGGTTAAGTACATTCCCATGTTGTACAACCACCACCACTCTCCACCTCCTGAATTTTTTAACTTTCCAAACTAAAACTCTGTCCCCACTACACACCAGTCCCTGTTGCACCTCCACCCAACCCCTGGGACCTACCATTCTACTTTCTGTCTCTGAATTTGACTGCTCTGGGGACCTCATGGAAGTTGAATCAAACAAATATTTGTTTTTCTTGTATCTGGCATTTACTGAGCCTAATGTCTTCAAGATTCATCCGTGTTGTAGCAACTGTGAAAATTTCATTTCTTTTTAAGGCTGAATAATAGTCCATGCTGTGGATGGACCACATTTTGTTTATCCATTCTCCTGTCCATAGCATTGGAGTTGCTTCCACCTTTGGCTCCTGTGAATAATGCTGCTATATATAAGAAATGTATATTAATATTAATATGTTGTTAATATAATACTAACAACAATAGTAGTAATAATAAGGTATAATAAGGTATAAGCCTTTGGGACTCCATCGTTTCCAGGCGTGAGGTCTGGCCACCCCAGGTGAGGACTTTGTGGGAATTGCATGTTGAGAAAAGACAAGTAGCTGGAAAGAACACATTGGTTTGAAACGGAAGTAAGATTTTAGGTGTTGCAAAGAAATTTCTTGATGAGTTAAGCAGGTAGAATATTCGCCAAAAGATTAACCTGAAAAGAGAATTGGATATTTATATAAAGCATGCTTCTTTGGAACTTTCCTGTCATTAACACCTCATCTTACATTTTGGAGGGGGTTTTCCCCCTTTTTTCTAAGGATCTCATCCTGGGTCCTTTTCCCTTCTCTCTCCAAAAGCCCATTGACCCAAGAGCTCCACATATTATCTCTGTCCCCTGCCTGCTCCCTGTGCTCTACCTCCAGCCCAATGTTCCTCCTGAGCTCCTCTCGTTATACAACAGATTTTATGGAGTCCTCACTGTCTGCCAGTCACTGCTCTAATGCTGGGGATATGACAGTAAACATAAGGAGTGGAACCTCTCCTCAGGTTGATGTGTGGTGGAGGCTGAAGACCAAGGAGGCTTCCCCAAGGCAGGAAATCCCAGCAGGCATCTTGTTTCTCTTTTGGAATCTCTTTCTGACACCAAGCCTCTGAAACTCAGTTTTCCCAACCCTAAATTCATGATCTGCCCTCTCTCCCTGCAGTCTGTTCCTGCTGTGGAATATTCTATCAAAGTCAGCAGTGCTCCCATCCTCCAGGTTGTATAAGGTAAATGTCTGGGAGCAAGGGCTTCCTCCACCGCCATAGCTAGTCAGCCACTTCCTGTCAGTGTTACCCACCCACCGTGCATGTCCTGAACCTGTCCTACTGTCTGTCTCTAACACTGTCACCATCATCTCAGACTTGGACTTCCACCAAAATGTGCCCTCTCTCCATAACCACCTTGCTGTCTCCTCACTACAGCCAGAGTGATCTTTGAACAAGGCCCTCAGAGCATGTCACTCCCCTGTGAGAAACTTTTAGTACTTTCCTAGAGCTCTTAGTTTAAAAGCCAAGTGTGTTACCAGAATCTTTAGGCTGGTGTGATACAGGCCTGTCTCCTTAGCATGTTTAGATTCACCCGTAATGACCCATCTCCGTGCCCCTGTTCCTGATGTGGCCATCCTTCAGACCACAGATCCCACTGCTCCTTTCCCTCCCGGGCCTGGAGCCTGCTGCTCGTTCCCTGAGCACTCCCCACCCTGTCCGCACTGCTGGCCTCACCCTTCAGGTGTCCTTGTAAACATGGTGGTTGTGTGCTTGTCTCAGCCCATCAGTGATCAAGGCTGTGGCTGGCCCAGCCCTCATGGTTCTTAATATCATTGCAAGATACTCTCAGCTACAACCATCAGGAGACTTAGAAAAGATACAGGCTTATTACTTACAAGACCTGGAAGTTGCAGAAGGAGAGGAAGGTGGAGAAAAGAAGTGCATGTAGGCCGGGCTCTGCTTTCATTGGGGTCAGAGGGTGGGGGGCCTAGGGTTTTTGTGGGATCACCTTTTTTTTTTTTTTTTTTTTTTTTTTTTTTCTGAAGCTGGAAACAGGGAGAGACAGTCAGACAGACTCCCGCATGCGCCTGACCGGGATCCACCCGGCACGCCCACCATGGGGTGACGCTCTGCCCACCAGGGGGTGATGCTCTGCCCATCCTGGGCGTCGCCATGTTGCGACCAGAGCCACTCCAGCGCCTGAGGCAGAGGCCACAGAGCCATCCCCAGCGCCCGGGCCATCTTTGCTCCAATGGAGCCTTGGCTGCGGGAGGTGAAGAGAGAGACAGAGAAGAAAGCGCGGCAGAGGGGTGGAGAAGCAAATGGGCGCTTCTCCTATGTGCCCTGGCCGGGAATCGAACCCGGGTCC
This sequence comes from Saccopteryx bilineata, assembly GCF_036850765.1. Classification (NCBI taxonomy): domain Eukaryota; kingdom Metazoa; phylum Chordata; class Mammalia; order Chiroptera; family Emballonuridae; genus Saccopteryx; species Saccopteryx bilineata. Next base: position 188,329,924 of record NC_089491.1, on the reverse strand, counting down.
TCCGCACACTAGGCCGACGCTCTACCGCTGAGCCAACCAGCCAGGGCGTGGGATCACCTTTTATTGGTGAATTTAAAACATAAAAGTGGAAATAAAGCTTGGGAAAAGATAACAAACCAGTAGGCCAAAAGCTAGTTATTGAAATCAAGATCTTTAAAACAAAGGTGCCACTTGGGGGGCTCTATCTAGTCTCTCAGCCTCAGTTTTTTAGAGATAGGGGTCTTTGAAGTGGACACCTCTTTGAAATGGATGCCTCAGCAATCAAAGCTGAAGATAGGTACTTGCATTACACAGAGAAAAAAAGCCAGTGTCAGGGCTCACAGTGCAGTAACTCTTTTGAAGTCTTTTCAGACCTTCTACACTCCCAGATTAGGCTAGAATTTATAGGTATTTTTTTCCCAAAGTTTCTTGTACTTGTTCTCTGCAGGCTTTATTCCCATTTATCCATCCATTGAAGAGCTATTTAACAAAAGCTTCTATGACAGGCGCAGTTCTAGAAGCAGAGACTACACATAATCCCTGTAGATTTATATTCTGATAGGGTGGGACCAAATACATAAATAAACACAATAGACTCAGAAATAGACTCAGTAGTGTATGAGAATGTGAACCAGGCTCTGGAATAGTAATAGAGTTTGTAGGGGAGTCAGGCCATGATGAGGTCAGGGGTTGAGTTGCAATTACAGAAAATCCTCCTTTCCCACTGCTTCACTTTCTGTGTTTTCAGTTACCTGCTGTCAACCAAAGTAAAAAAATATATATATATTTATATATATATATTTATATATATAGTATATATATATATATTTTATATATATTAAATTAAAAATTCCAGAAACAAACAATTTGCAAGTTTGAAACTGCAGGCCATTCTGAGCATGTGATGAACTCTCAGGCCGTGAATCCTTCCATTTCCCAGCATCCCCACCTTGCATACCGCCCCACCCCTTGGTCACCGAGTAGCCCTCTCAATGATTAGATCCACTGTCCAGGTAGCAGTGCTTATGTTCAAGTCACCCTTATTTTACTTAATGGTGGCCCCAAAGCGCAAGAGTGGTGATGCTGACAATTCGGATATGTCACAGGGAAGCCTTGAAGTGGGTTCTTGGGAGAGAGTATATATGTGTGGGACAGAACATAGACTATGTAGGGTTCAGCACTATCCATGGTTTTAGACATCCTCGGGGTCTTAGAATGTATCCTCTGTGAGGTATCTAAGGGGGGACTGCTGTACATCTAATTGTGAATAATTTTTAGTGTGTTTCATGTCTTCCTTGCCAGATGTTTAGTCCCGTGAGGGCTTCCATAGCATGGTCTTCCCCAGGCACAGAGGAGGGTCTGTTGAATGAGAAGTGAATGAGTGAATAAACCAGCAAGCAAACGTGAAGACAGCTAGGACAGCCTGGCACTGGAACCAGGCTGTTGGCCAGACTGGAAGAACGGGTGTTGGAAATGCTTCATGCAGGGATGCAGGGGCAAGCAGCCGTGTATGGCCATTAGGTTGGCATGATGCACTGGCATGCAGTAAGAAATACACCTCTGTTTTACCTATTTGTTATTACTTTATTTTCTAATTGCAGTCAACATACAATACGATACTCCTTTCCAGTGTACACCATAGTGATAACACATTTCTATGTCCTGATGGCACAGAGGTTTCTTGCTGGGAAGACTGGTGCCACATGACCGCTGGCTGATGCTTTGAGAAAGCTGACTATGTCAGGGACACTCACCTCCATTTTCCCTGACACGGGCAGTGGGACTTCCACCCTGAGAAACATACCATTAGGGCTACTCAGAGAGGAGCTTTCCAGGCCCACCCCAGTTTCAGAGTGTCTCTTCTTTCTCCTAAACCTCTTGTCCATTTAGCTTTCCCTGTTTGCCCCAGTGATTTCTTCCTTGTGACAGGAAAGTAGAGTGGCACTTAACAGGAATATGAAAATGCTGCCAGCTCAGATCACCTCCACCTCACCTCCTTCTGCCTGTTGTCAGCGTTCCGTGTGCTGACCTGGAAACACAGCTGCCAGCTGAGCTAGTGATCAGACCACAGTCCTGGGCTCTTGCCTCCTGCTTCCTCTCTCTCACTCCTGCTCAGTAGTTTTCAAGTTACAATACCCATGCCACCACTTAAAAATTCCTTTTCACAAAATTGCTTACTTGAATTAAATGTGCCCTAATTTTTTCCTGAAAGATGCCAAGTTCTGAGTGTCCCCTAGCTTGCAAGCAAAGTGGTTTTTGCTCCAAGTGCCCACTTGCATCAGGAGTAAGTGGCTCCCCAGTGAACATTTTCCAAATACAGCCACTGTAATTGCACCCCATGTAGCTGGGGACAGAAGTAAGCAGAGCTGGCAAAGAGGCCACATCCCCAGTGTTCTGAGCAGAGAGAGACGGAAGGGTCCAGATGGGGCAGAGTGAGAAAGGGGGTCAGCCTAGGCCTTTGTTTTCTAGGTTAATCCTGGGGCTTTTCCATTTCAGATTAAATGGGGATTTCATCCTCTGCCAGGTGGTTTCCGTAGGGATTGCAAGTAGCCCCCTCTGGTCCACCTGTCCAACTGTCATCCCAGAATAGAAATTCTGACTAGCTGCACAGAAAGGTAGAGGAGCTCAACCATATTCTATACTGCTTCTAAACTGCTTTGGGGCCCTTTGATGGCATTGTTCTATGACGGTTTTATATTTGTCTAGAAAATAAAATCAAAGACTAAGTAAGTAACACTGTAAGAAGTATGCCCGAGTAGAGGCATCTCTAAGGACTGAACTTTGGAAATCCCAGGATTTACCCTGTGGGGTTTGAAGGAGACAAGTTGAGCACAGTCCTGTGGTTTGTGGACTCCTGGCTCCTGTCTGGGTGGCAGACTACCTGACAGTTGTCAGCCAGTCTGGGGGAGGGGTGGCTGAAAGTTTTGGGAGCTGCAGGTGAGGGGGAATGAAACTAGAAGTAAAGCCAGAGCAACCGGCTCCAGCCACCAGACCCCTAGGGTTCAGGCGCAGCCTTCAGTTTTCCAGGCAGGCTGTGTTGAATTGTTGAAAAAACTTGAACTTTGGAAAGAGACAGACTTGAATTTGAAAGCTGACTCTACAGTTTCTATCTTTGTAGTCTGGCCTGATTCAAGTTAGCCTTAGTTTCTGCTTTTACAAAACAAGCAGGAGATTGCAGACCACACAAGTTCATCGGCGTAGGCACTTCTTCCAGACCTGGTCAACAGCACTGTGACAGTGACAGGGCCTCCGCCCAGGAGGGGGCTGGCGCACCAGTGTGAGATCGCGCAGCGAATCAGAAACAGAAGGTGCCTGTTGGGTGGTTCGGCTGTGCAGCTGTGGCCCAGAGTTTATCAAAGTTGCAGTCAGAGGCTGTGAACTGAGGGGGAGCACAGTAGCTGGCAGGATGTGTCCCCATGTCTGCCAAACAGCAATGTGGGGGACAGGAATCTGGTGGCTAACCTAGGGACAACTCATCCTAGGCCTGCTTCTCAGGGAGGCGCCGGTCAGTTCTGAGGCACTGAAGTGGGCCTTAGGGCCAGGTCCTGCAGGGGGGACTGAGGGAGCCTGAGCCCAGTGCCTACTGCTCAGGGCAGGTAAGGTGAGGAGGGCAGAGCACCAGCAAGGCAGAGGGCAGTGCCTTTTACGTTGTCGTTATATGCCCATGTCCTAGGTCTCTTCCAGTCTGTCTGTGTGTCTGGCTCTGAAAACAATTGTGAACAGAATAGACTAGTATTTCATTTGCTGAACACAAAGGGAAAGAAATAGAAGATTTAATTCTGGTGTTTCAAAATATGTGACACGTTGCAAACACAACCATCATCTCTACTATTGGACACAGTTAAGTTGCTTGTTGTTGGTCAAATAAGTTTGCTTGCTTATAGTTTGCATTGGATGTGGGAGACAGGCTGTAAGCAGGCAGGGTTGTTATTACACAGGGGGCCAGTTCACTGTCCCTCAGACCATTGGAGGGCTCCCACATACAGTGCTCCTCTCACTGACCACCAATGAGAGAGTTGCCCCTTTCTGGAAGTGCGAGGGGAGCTGGATAAATGGCCTTAGGGGGCCAAATTGCGGCCCTCGGGCCGGGCAGTAGTTTGGGGACGCCTGCCCTAAGGCTTAGTTTTAAGACTAAACCTTTCCCATCCTAAATGACTTTGTATCAGAGACTTCCTTGTTTGTATATTGGATTAAAGGTTTTGGTTTCTACACTATAAAATGGGGCAGACCAGCAGCTAGCTCTCTCTCGGTTCCTGAGACCAGCTTTAGAAGGGAGAGCAGAGAAAGTCACGTGGAGGAGAGGAGAAGCAGCCAAGATAGTGGAATGCTGAAGGAAAAGCCAGTTTGTGCAGAGTTTATGCAGAGAGAAGGAGATGGGGAACAGAGGTGAATAAGGCTGGTGAGCTAGAAACCTTTGATTCTAGGAAACTCAGATAAGTAAGTGGCTTTGGGAGCCCTGAATGGAAAGGGAAGTGTTTTCCCACTGTGTGTATTTTGTGCTTGCCGAGTGCAAGCTAGGATTAAAGCTAATGGCCCACCAGTTCTTTGCTCCGATGTTTCATTACCGTCTGTCCAAATCCAATGCGAACCTGCATGGGCCAGTGGGCTGTGATGGTGGCCATGGCTACTGGCTTTACATTTTTCCTTCCATGGTTGTTCCACTCCTAACAGACCAGCTTCCTCCACATTGGAATGAACTCTCCTCACCCCTCAGTCAGAATCCTGCCGCCACTCAGAGCTTGTCCAGACCTGGGCTTGTTAGCACGATGTAGCCCATTGAAGATGTGTCCAGCAGGTATTCTCAAATCCGGAGTGGCCCCTTCACAATCATGTAGGCCCCTTCCAGCACCTTCTAACATTTTCTCTCTAAAGTTGCCTTCTTCTGGTCAGGACTTCTCTGTGGCCAGCCCCCAGTGCTGCTGACAATAGCTGTTACTTAGCTGGGCCCCTCACCTGTCTCCCTGACAGACTGACACAGCTTCACAGTACTCCTTGCCTCCAGCCTTGCCCATGCTACTCTGCCCAGCCCAGCCCTGCTGGTCGAGCATACACCATCACTCCTTTACTGAATCCCTGCAGTGGCTTTTTGGTTTCTTCAGGATTGATTCCAAAGTCCTTATCACTATCATAAGGCAGGTGCAAATGTAAAAATATTGATATGTGCAAAAGGTGTCTGGATGTCACAGCCAGATGGTGCAACCATGTCTACACCCTTCCCAGAGTAGTTGACTATGCTTGCAATGCCTGGGTGGGGTTTTAAAGAATGAAGCAGACTTCACCTGGCAGGAAGGGAATGGGAGAGGCATTGGGGAAGAAAAGAGCCCACATTTACAGGTAACAAAGCCATAAAACCCAGCAGGGCTTAGTCACAACGTGATCAGTAGTTGAGTGCTGTTTGACCTTTAGATGCAAGGAAGGGCAGGCCCCTTGCTCTCCAAGGAGCTTGGCTTCTCCTTTGTAAGAGCTGAGGAATCACTAAAAGGTTGTAAACGGGGCAAAAAACTGTTTTGGGTTTTTGAAAGAAGAAGATGGCAAAGCAACTGGAAGGTAGAGGAAGTTAATATTTACTCTCTCCTTGGTGTCATGAGCTCTGCTGTATGCGTTGTCTGAGTGATTTCTTTAAATTTACACCAAGACCCACTTTACAGTGGAGGGAACTTAGATTCGGGAACTTTGAGACGTTCTTCTGAGAAGATTTAATGTGTATGTGGTGGAACCGGCCTCAGGGGGTAGGTGCAGCCTCAGTGTTGGGGGGCTGGGCACTGCACCTAGGTGTTCCCTGTCTGTCCTCACCTCTGATGCAGCCTCTCTTTCCCTGAGGCCTGCCTCCCCTGCCACTAAGCTAGACCAGCTCTGCTCACATCCTAGGCTGAAGCATCATTGGTCTGTAGGAGTTTTCTATTGTCACCTAACAAATTACCACCAATCCACGACTGAAAACAAAACCTGCTTATCAGCTCACAGGCAGCAGAGCTGAATTCTCTACTAAGGGTCTCAGAGGCTGAATTCAAAGTATTGGTTGGGTTGAGTTCCATCTTCCGGCTCCAGGGAAGAATCTACTTCCCAGCTCAATTGCTGGCAGAGATCATTTCCTTGCAGTTCTGGGTTGAAGGTCCCCCTTTTCTCGCCAGCTGTCAGTCAGGAGCTACCCTCAGCAACCAGAGGCTGCCTGCATTCCCTGCTGCTGGTCCCTCCACCTTCCTCCTGGAGACTGGGTTAATGCTTTGAATCTCTGACTTTCTCATCTCCCTCCAGCCAGAGAAAACTTGGTGCTTTTAAAGGGATTGTGTGATTGGATCAGGTGCACCCAGATAATCTCCCTCTTCTGAAGTCAGTGCCCAGCGTAACCTAATCACAAGAAGCAAGTCCACAGCTCTCCTCCTGCAGACTGTGCAGGGGTTATGACAGGGAGCCGGGCTTTTGGGAGACATCTTAGAATCCTACTTCCCCCACACATACCTTCATGACATTTATGTTCAGAATTTGCTATTATTTAAAATAAAAATTTTTTGCCTGACTTGTGGTGGTGCAATAGATAAAGCAACGACCTGGAATGCTGAGGTTGCTGGTTTGAAACCCCAGGCTTGCCTGGCCAAGGCACATACAAGAAGCAACAACTACAAGCTGATGCTTCCTGCTCCTTCCCTCCTCATTTCTCTTTTTCTCCTCTCTCTGAAATCAATAAAAAATATAAATTCTTTTAAAATTAATTTTAATAGGGTGAAATTGATAAATCAGGGTATATATGTTCAGAGAAAACATCTCTAGGTTATTTTGACATTTGATTATGCTGCATACCCATCACCCAAAGTCCAATTGTCTTCTGTCACCTTCTAACTGGTTTTCTTTGTACCCCACCCCTCCCCCAGCCCCCGCCCTCTACCCCCCCGTAACCCCCACACTCTTGTCCATGTCCCTGAGTCTCATTTTTATGTCCCACCTATGTATGGAATCATATAGTTCTTAGTTTTCTCTGATTTACTTATTTCACTCAGTATAATGTTATCAAGGTCCATCCATGTTGTTCTAAATCAGGGGTCCCCAAACTACGGCCCGCGGGCCACATGTGGCCCCCTGAGGCCGTTTATCTGGCCCGCCGCACTTCCAGAAGGGGCACCACCATCTCATTAGCCAAAAGCAGGCCCATAGTTCCCATTGAAATACTGGTCAGTTTGTTGATTTAAATTTACTTGTTCTTTATTTTAAATATTGTATTTGTTTCCGTTTTGTTTTTTTACTTTAAAATAAGATATGTGCAGTGTGCATAAGGATTTGTTCATAGTTTTTTTTTATAGTCCGGCCCTCCAACGGTCTGAGGGACAGTGAACTGACCCCCTGTGTAAAAAGTTTGGAGACCCCCGTTGTAAATGATCCGATGTCATCATTTCTTATGGCTGAGTAGTATTCCATAGTATATATGTACCACATCTTCTTTATCCACTCATGCACTGACGGACACTTGGGCTGTTTCCAGATCTTAGCTATTGTGAACAATGCTGCCATAAACATGGGAGTGCATTTCTTCTTTTCAAACAGTGCTATGGTGTTCTTGGGGTATATTCCTAAAAGTGGTATAGCTGGGTCAAAAGGCAGTTCGATTTTTAATTTTTTGAAAAATCTCCATAATTTTCTCCCCAGTGGCTGCACCAGTCTGCATTCCCACCAGCAGTGAAGGAGGGTTCCCTTTTCTCCACATCCTCACCAGCACTTATTCTGTGTTGTTTTGTTGATGAGCACCATTTTGACTGGTGTGAGATGATATTTCATTGTGGTTTTAATTTGCATTTCTCTAATGATTAGTGCTGTTGTACATTTTTTCATATGCCTGTTGGCTATCTGTGTGTCCTCTTTGGAGAAGTGTCTATTCATTTCTTTCGCCCATATTTTGATTGGATTGTTTGTCTTCCTGATATTGAGTTTTACAAGTTCTTATTTTTTATTATTATTATTATTATTATTATTTGTATTTTTCTGAAGCTGGAAACGAGGAGAGATAGTCAGACAGACTCCCGCATGCGCCCGACCGGGATCCACCCGGCACGCCCACCAGGGGGGGATGCTCTGCCCACCAGGGGGCGATGCTCTGCCCCTCCAGGGCATCGCTCTGTTGCGACCAGAAACACTCTAGCGCCTGGGGCAGAGGCCAAGGAGCCAACTCCAGCGCCCGGGCCATCTTTGCTCCAATGGAGCCTCGCTGTGGGAGGGGAAGAGAGAGACAGAGAGGAAGGAGAGGGGGAGGGGTTGAGAAGCAGATGGGCGCTTCTCCTGTGTGCCCTGGCCGGGAATCGAACCCGGGACTTCTGCACGCCAGGCCGATGCTCTACCACGGAGCCAACTGGCCAGGGCCAAGTTTTACAAGTTCTTTATAAATTTTGGTTATTAACCCCTTATCAGATGTATTGTCAAATATATTCCCCCATTGTGTAATTTGTCTTTTTATTCTGTTCTTATTGTCTTAAGCTGTCCAAAACCTTTTTAGTTTGATATAGTCCCATTTGTTTATCCTGTCTTTTATTTCACTTGCCTGTGGAGATGAATTGGCAAATATATTGCTGCAAGAGATTTCAGAGAGCTTACTGCCTAATATTTTCTTCTAAGATGCTTATGGTTTCACGGCTTACATTTAAGTCATTTATCCATTTTGAGTTTGTGAATGGTCTAAGTTGGTGGTCTAGTTTCATTTTTTTGTAGGTAGCTGTCCAATTTTCCCAACACCATTTGTTGAAGAGGCTGTCTTTACTCCAATGTATGCTCTTACCTCCTTTGTCAAATATCAGTTGTCCATAAAAATGTGGGTTTATTTCTGGGTTCTCTGTTCTGTTCCATTGATCTATATGCCTGTTCTTATGCCAGTACCAGGCTGTTTGAGTACAATGGCCTTGTAGTATAATTTGATATCTGGAACTGTGATACCTCCCATTTTATCCTTCCTTTTCAAAATTGCTGAGGCTATTCGTGTTCCCTTTTGGATCCATATAAATTTTTGGAATATGTGTTCTATATCCTTGAAGTAAGTCATTGGTATTTTAATTGGTATTACATTGAATTTATAAATTGCTTTGGGTAATATAGACATTTTAATGATGTTTATTCTTCCTAACCATGAGCACGGTTTAAGCTTCCACTTGTTTGTATCTTCCCTGATTTCTTTTATCAATGTTTTATAATTTTCTGAGTACAAGTGTTTAATCTCCCTGGTTAAATTTATTCTTAGGAACTTTATTTTTTTGGTTGCAATGGTGAAGGGGATTGCTTCCTTAATTTCTCTTTCTGATAGTTCATTGTTAGTATATAAAAATGCCTCTGATTTCTGAGTATTAATTTTATATCCTGCCACCTTTGCTGAATTTGTTTATCAGATCAAGTAGTTTTTTGACTGAGAGTTTAGGGTTTTCTATATACAATATCATACATTTGCAAATAATGATAGTTTTACTTATTTTTTTTCCAATGTGGATGCCTTTTATTTCTTTTTCTTGTCTGATTGCTGCGGCTAGGACTTCCATAACTATGTTGAATAAGAGTTGTGAAAGGGGGCACCCATGCCTTGTTCCTGATTTAAGGGGATTGCTTCTAATTTTTTCCCATTGATTATGATATTGGCTGTGGGTTTGTCATAGATGGCCTTTATCATGTTGAGGTGTGTTCCCTGTATTCCCACTTTGCTGACAGTTTTGATCATGAATGGGTGCTGGATTTTATCGAATGCTTTTTCTGCATCTATTAAAATTATCATGTGGTTTTTCTCCTTCCTTTTTTTTATGTGATGAATCACATTGATTGATTTGGAAATGTTATACCAGCCCTGCCACCCAAGAATAAATCTCACTTGATCATGGTGTATGATTTTTTTCATGTATTGCAGGATCCGGTTTGCTAATATTTTGTTGAGGATTTTAGCACCTAAATTAATCAGGTATATTGGCCTATAATTTTCTTTATGTTGTCTTTGCCTGATTTTGGAATCAGAATTATACTTGCCTCATAAAAGGAGCTTGGAAGTCTTCCTTTCTCTTGAATTTTTTTAAATAGCTTGAGAAGGATAGGAGTTAGTTCTTCTTTGAATATTTGGTAGAATTCACTTGTGAAGCCATCAGACCCAAGACTTTTCTTTGTTGGGAGATTTTGATAACTGTTTCAATCTCATTTGTTGTAATTGGTCTGTTTAGGTTTTCTGATTCTTCCAGGTTAATTTTTGGAAGATTATATGTTTCGAGGAATTTGTCCATTTCATCTAGGTTGTCTAGTTTTTTGGCATACAGTTCTTCATAGTATTTTCTTACAATATTTTGTATTTCTGTTGTGTCAGTTGTTATTTCTCCACTCTCATTTCTAATTTTATTTATTTGAGTCCTCTCTCTTTTTTTCTTGGTGAGTCTGGTTAAAGGTTCATCGATCTTGTTTACCTTTTCAAAGAACCAGCTCCTGGTTTCATTGATCCTCTGTATTGTTTCTTTAGCCTCTATGTCATTTATTTCCTCTCTGATCTTTATTATTTCTTTCCTTCTACTAGCTCTGGGCTTTACTTGCTGTTTTTTTTCTAGTTCTTTTAGATGTAGGGTCAAGTTGTTTATTTGAGCTTTTTCTAGCTTCTTAAGGTATGTCTGTAATGCTATGAACTTCCCTCTCAGGACTGCTTTGGCTATGTCCCAGAAATTTTGAGTTGTATGCTCATTATTGTTCGTTTCTAGGAATTTTTTTATTTCTTCTTTTATCTCATTGTTAACCCATCATTATTTAATATCATGCTATTTCGTTTCCAAGTGTTTGAGTATTTTTCAGTTTTTCTATTGTGGTTGATTTCTAGTTTCATGTCATTGTGATCAGAGAAAGTGCTCGATATGATTTCAATCTTCTTAAATTTGTTGAGACCGCTTTTGTGCCCTAACATGTGGTCTATCCTAGAGAATGTACCATGAGCACTTGAAAAGAATGTATATTCTGCTGCTTTAGGGTGAAAGGTTCTGAAGATATCTATTAAGTCGAGTTGATCTAGTGTGTCCTTTAAGTCTGCTGTTTCTTTGTTAATTTTCTTTCTTGAGGATCTACCTACTGATGTTAATGGGGTATTGAAATCCCCTACTATTATAGTATTGCTGTTGAGCTCGCCCTTTAAATCTATCAAAGTCTGCTTTATATATTTAGGTGCTCCTATATTAGGTGCGTAGATATTTATAACGGTTATATTTTCCTGTTTGACTGCTCCCTTTATCATTATGTAGTGACCTTCTTTATCTCTTACAATAGCCTTTGTTTTAAAGTCCATTTTGTCTGATATAAGTATTGCTACCCCCGTTTTTTTTTTTCATTTCCATTTGCGTGAAATATTTTTTTCCATCCTTTTATCTTTAGTCTATGTGCGTCTTTTGTTTTAAGTTGTGTCTCTTGTAGATGGCATATGTATGGGTCCTGTTTTCTTATCCACACAGCTACCTTATGTTTTTGATCTGATCATTTAATCCATTTATATTTAAGGTTATTGATATGTGGTTGTTTATTGCCATTTTATTCTTTAAAACTGTATTTCTCTTTTGCTATATTCTTTTTCTCCTTTGATCTGTTTACAACAGGCCCCTTAGCATTTCTTGCAGCATTGGTTTGGTTGTAGTAAATTCTTTGAATTTTTTTTTTTATCTGGAAAGCTTTTTATTTCTCTTTCAATTTTAAATGATAGCCTTGTTGGATAAAGTAGTCTTGGTTGTAGGCTCTTGTTCTGCATTACTTTGAATATTTCTTGCCATTCCCTTCTGGCCTCAAGTGTTTCTGTTGAGAAGTCAGAAGTATCCTTATGGGGGCTCCTTTGTAGTTGATAGTCTTTTTTTCTCTAGCAGCTTTTAATATTTTTTTTTTATCACTTAGCTTTGGTATTTTAATTATGATGTGTCTTGGTATAGATTTCTTTGGGTTTCTCTTAATGGAGTTCTCTGTGCTTCTTGAACTTGTGAGACTTTTTTTCTGCATTAATTTAGGGAAGTTTTCAGCTATGATATGATTGAACTAAATCACTATCCCTTGTTCTTTCTCTTCTTCTTCAGGAACCCCTATGATGCGGATGTTATTTCTCTTCATGTTGTCACAGAGGTCTGTTACAGTTTCCTCAGACTTTTTGAGTCTCTTTTCTTTTTTCTCTCCTCTGCTTACATGCCTTCATTTATCTTGTCCTCTAACTCGCTGATTTGATCCTCAGCTTCATCCATCCTGCTTTTAATTCTTTCCATTGTGGTCTTCATTTCTGATATTGTATTTGTCATTTCTGACTGATTCTTTTTTATTATCTCAATGTCCTTTTTTATATTTGCTATCTATTTAGGTGTTTGTAATGACCATCTATTGTTGTTCTAATATCTTTGAGCATCCTAACAATCATTATTTTAAACTCTGCATCTGGTAATTTGGTTATATCTGACTCATTCAGGTCATTTTCTGGGGATTTCTCTTGATTCATTTTTGTTGCATTTCTTTGCCTTCTCATTTTGTCTGTGTAAAAGAAGGTTTTGGCCACTGGAGTCCACTAGGTGTGACCTCTGTGTTCCCTAGGTATGGTCTGTCTGCAGGCCCACCACCCCCTCAGCTGTTGCTGCCTAGGGCATTCGGGTACGGGCGTTGACTTTGCCTGCCACTGGGGCTGTTGCTGTGGTTTCCACCTCTCCTTCACAAGAGTGGCTGTGATCTCGTGCTCTTGTGTACCAGCCTCGGTGACCTTGGCCTTCACTCTGCCCCAGTGAGTGGTGTTATGCTCAGCCCTGAGGGCAGGGGTGAGCACCTTTGTTCAAATGAGGGTCTCCACCTGATTCTGGGCTTTCTCCCCACCCTTGTAGGAGGAGCCCGCTCATGGGACGGCTGCAAACCTTGGCTCCACAGGCCAGGCGGGACTGCGTGCCCATGCTCAGTAGTGGAACTCGCCTGTTCTGGGTTTCTGGCTCCACCCCCACAGGAGGATCCAGCTCCCAAGTCAGGCCACAAGCCTCCATTCCGTGGGTGGGGCAAGGTTGTGCTCCTGCACCCTTGCTCAAGGGCAGGTCTCCGCCCCTTCTGGGGCTCCTGCCCTTCCCCTGCAGGCTGGATTGCAGGCGACCCACAGCTGGGCTTGACCACTTTTTCACGTCCCCTCCTCCCCAGCCAGGCAAGACTGAGCTCACACCTAGGCCTCAGTGGTGGCCAGCCAGCTTCTGCCCTTGCCAACAGAACCACACTTCCGCGTCCCGCTGCCGCCCGCCCTTGGGCGAGCCTTCAGCTGTGTGGGTGGGGGAGCTGTAGCTCAGACTCTAACACTCACTACTGTAGTCTGGAAAGCTCCCTCCTTCTAAGCAACTCTGCTCTGAGTACCGCGGGAGAGCTTGTTTGGCTGGTGTCCTGCTTCCCTTTGCTGATATTGCTGTTTCCAAGGGAAATATTCATTTCAGATTTGGGGAGTGACTCGTCCCAGAGGTTAGGGTGGCAGTCTCTCAAAATGTTTCTTTCTGTGCCTCCTAGATTACATTCTCTTCCTGTTACTGCAGTCCTCTCCTCTCTCCCCATCCCTCAGAGCCCCGGGTGAGTGGTTGTGAGAGAGATTTTTGCGCAGTCCCTTTAAGAAGTATCCTGGGTCTGAGCAATCAGTCTCTTTCTCACAAACAGTATCCTGACTTGTTTCCAGCTAAATACTGTCCATGTGCCTCTTCTGGGCTCTGGGGCTGCAGGCTGGGGCTTTGTTCCTGGGATTCAGGACCCTCCCCTCTCTGCTAAACTCTCTTCCCACCATGCGAGTCTCTCCCGGCTGCCGTTTGCTCCAGGGAGCTGGGCAGCCCTCTCCACATTTCCACTTTTCCTACCAGTCTCAGTGTAGCTTCTTCAGTATTCCTTGGTTGAAGAGTCCTCTAAGTTTAGTCCAAAGTCGGTTTTTCCAGATGATGGTTCTTAAAATTAGTTTGTAATCCACTTTGGTTCTGGGAGGTGGAAGTTGGTACATCCGCCTACTCCATCACCATCTTGTCTTCTCTCCAAAAAATAGAAATTTTAAAATAAGAATTTTTCTCCTCGGAGTTGCCCAGGGTTTGGTTCCTATTTTCTGCCAAACAGTTTAGCAGAAGCCTCCTTAGTGAAGGGGACCTTAGCAGATGCCGCATTTCATAAATATTTCAGGAAACAATTTCTTCCACTTCTGCTTAAGCCTCTAGGCAGCAGCCTGACCCACCCTTTCTTTCCCTTCTCTGCACACAACCTTTGACATCTTAGTATTTGGGTTAGAAAAAAAAAGAAGATTCCAGTCTTCATTCCTTGTACCCACCTGGCCCAAAGATGCCATTGCCACTGAGCTGGAGAGATGCTCTCTCAGAATTCTGTGCCTTACACCAATGGTCCCCAACCCCCGGGCCACAGACCGGTACCAGTCCATGGGCCATTTGGTACTGGTCCGCAGAAAAGGAATAAATAACTTACATTATTTCCGTTTTATTTATATTTAAGTCTGAACGATGTTTTATTTTTAAAAAATGACCAGATTCCCTCTGTTACATCCGTCTAAGCTTCACTCTTGACGCTTGTCTCAGTCACATGATACATTTACCCGTCCCACCCTAAAGGCCTGCCGGGGTCCAGCCCCAGGGGGAAAGGATCCAGGGGTCCCACAGAAAGAGACGGCGTCGGCACGAATCGAGTGAGAGAGCCGAATTCTTTTCTTTCTCTTTATTCTCCAATTAGCATTTACTGCCAGGCATCTCTGCTAAATGCTGGTCTAGCTTTCTTTTTATGCATACACACTAAGTTACAATCACATGGTATTCAGAATACATTGATTAATCATTGTTTTTGTTTCACTATGGTTACATTTTCTAGGTATCAGTTAATTCATTTCTATAAACTATAAATCATTCAAAGTACAATTATACAATAACTTGAACAGCAATAACAATGTTGGTACAAACTTCTAAAAGATCAGTACTGAATAACAACTCTACCTTACCTATGATGCTATTGTCTAATCAAATTTTATTTATTACTATATTCATACTCTAGTTAAGTTCTAACTTTACTTTTCTCAGAGTGTTCCACCACCTGCAGGTCAGGTATGCAAGAAGAATGGAAAGTTTCTTTACCACATGAGAAGGCTAGGGAGGAAAAGTGATGAATTAAGTGAAGGCTGAAAAGTACTCTGTGTATAGTTACTGTTTCCTACCTATTCATAAGTCACAATCTATTCTTTCTAACATGATTAATAAGAATAAGTTCTCCTACCAACTTAACCCTTTATGAGGGATATCATAGCCAGCCTCTTATGTCTATGAGCCCAGTTCAAGGGGCTTACAGGTTTTTCTGTGGAACTCACACCCTCTGTCTCATTTCCAAAGAAATTACTATGAATCTACAGGAAAAGCACGGTACTATTATCCCTGTGCCATAAATCATAGCACACACCCAGAAAAAGGGGGGATATAAGGCCAGATTAATTCAAAAAGGTCAAAAGGGGGAAGTATCGTTGTGCCTCTCCTCTGCGGTGACTTTGTCAACCCGCAGCTGTTAGTCTTCACTGCGGTGACTTTATTAACCAGCAGCCATTGGTCTTCTTCTGCTGTGACTTTGTCAACCAGCAGTTGTGGATCTTCTTCTGCTGTGACCTTGTTAGCCAGCACTAGTGGATCGGCTCCCGACAAAGGCTGGTCTGTGAAAATATTTTCTGACATTAAACCGGCCCGTGGCCCAAAAAAGGTTGGGGACCACTGCCTTACACTACAGGTTCTGACTCACGAAGAATCCAGATTATGCTATTTGATTAAAACGCTTCTGCTTATAAACTTTCGGTGATGAATTTTAAGCCCTATGAATAACAGTTACGTGTCATTACTTTCTACTTTTACTAACATTCTTTAACTTTATGGATTTAAAAAAATAATTACATGGTGAGAGAGCACTCATCAGCTGGAGTTGGCCACCCTGGGGGCTGAGACTAGAGAGAAGGCGCGTGTGCTGCAGGGGCAGCCCGGGGGGGGGGGGGGGTACCTGGCCCTGGCAATGCAAGGTGAACAGGCGCTCACCAGTGCCTGCCCAGCACAGGACCTCGCCATTGTCTGAGGGCCTCGAGGGGAAAGCATGCAGAGGGAGCAGTGGGCGGGGCATGCAGACTAAAGGAAAGTCAGGGGTCTCCAGCTTGGTGTCTGAACCTTATAAAACTCAGAAGCCAAAACCTAGGCCTGACATCACTGCTTTATGCTGAGTGTCAAGGCCACTGGCACCTTCCCTGAGGGACTTCCCTAAAGGAGAGCTCAGCTTAAGCCCTTTCTTCTCACAAAAACTGAAGTTTTTAAAGGGGTTGTAAACATCATTGATTAGGCTGTTTATGATAATTTGCAAATGAACAGTTTGAATAATGTTTGCTTGAGTGATTTTTATGATAGATGATAGATTTTTGAATAAATTTTATTCTGCATGGTTGATGGTTGGTTGGCACAGCAGGTACCAGTCATAGAAATAAAAATGAATGAAAATAGGGCTTTCAATTTTGAAATTTTGTATTAGAAGGGACTTGGGAAAAAAGAATTGTATACTGCTCACAAAAATTAGGGGATATTTTATCGCTGAATATGAAGTGATAAACTAAGAAATGAGCAGATAGTTTTCAGAGGTCAGGAGAGGGGAGCTCACTGTGCATCACATACTGTGTAGTGATTATTTTAAGGCCCAGTGGGACTTGCTCTTCTGATGTTACAAATGAGGACTCAGATAAAGAAAAGTTCATGACTGTCCCCAAGTGGCCATGGTCTCAGGCTGTAGCAGCACGGGGCTCAGTGACCACAGCCCTCATCTGTGGGAGCTCACAGCCAGAAGGCACAGGCAGCCAAAGCAAAGAGCTCGTTTTTATTATTTATGAGCCCAGTAAGTTTAATGCTTTAAAGACTATTTCTCTACATAATCCTAGGTTCTTCTAAAGAATGACATGTTCTTCACGAAACCATAATTTAAACTCCTTAACAAGCATCGCCATCTGGTTTTTATTGGCATTGCGCTGTACAAGCCCAGTTGAAATTGACTGCATTTATGTTAACAAGACATTTTCATTTGGACTTTAATGCAGCTCCTGGGGATTCCAGGTTTTGGACCAAAGTATCAGAATTAAGAATACGGCCCTGGTGGGTGGTTCAGTGGACAGAGCCTCGGCCCAGCATATGGACATCATGAGTTTGATTCCCAGTCAGGGCACACAGGAGAAACAACCATCTGCTTCTCTCCCTCCCTCTCCCCTTCTCTCCCTCTTGCCCTCCTGCAGCCAGTGGTTTGATTGGATTGAGCATGGCCCTGGGTACTGAGGATAATTCCATTGGAGCACATCAGCCTCAGGTGCTAAAAATAGCTTGTACTCGAGCATCAGACCCAGACAGAGTTGCCAGGTAGATCCCAGTCAGAGCACATGTGGGAGTCTCTCTCTATCTCCCCTCCTCTCACCAAAAAAAAAAAAAAAAAAAAAAAAAAAAAAAAAAAAGAAAGAAAGAAAGAAAAGAAAAAGAATCAAGAATATTTTAGTCCAGCCTGACCAGGCGGTGGCTTGAGCGTGGGCTTATCTGGTTTGAGCAAGGCTCACCAGCTTGAGCCCAAGGTCACTGGCTAGGGCAAGGGGTCACTTGCTCTGCTGTAGCCCCCTGGTCAAGGCACATATGAGAAAGCAATCAATGAACAACTAAGGTGCTCCAATGAAGAATTGTTGCTTCTCATCTCTCTCCATTCCTGTCTGTCTGTCCCTATCTGTCCCTCTCTCTGACTCTCTCTGTCTCTGCCACAAAAAAAGAAAAAAAAAAGAATATTTTAGTCCAGCTGTCTAGCTTTTCACTGAGACTGATCAGGGTAATCAATATGAAAAGCAGGGGAGGTTCCACAACACAACTGAACAATCATTAAAACATTGCTCAATATTGACGATAGCATATTTATACAGTCCTAATTTATCTAAAAAGATTAATCAAAAATTAGCTATCAGGTATTGTTAAAGAATTAACTATCAAGCTAAACCAACAAGATTTTAGATGTTACCAGTCTCATGTTTCACAAAGACTAGTAATTACTGTACAGTATTTTGATTAAATCAATCTTTCATTCAGCTAGAGCAGTGGTTCTCATCCTGGGGTTGTTTTTGCCCCTTGAGGACATTTATTTGGTTATGTCTGGGGACATTTTATGATTATCACAACTTGGGTGTGGCTGGGAGGAAGAGTGCTGTTTGGTAGAGACCAGGGAGGCTCCAGTGCACAGGACAGCCCTCCCCAGCGAGGACGTGTAGGTTCACCACATGGATACTGCCTGTTGATAATAAAGTCTGGGCAAAAGAGTCCTGAATTTACTCTTTAGAAATGAAACCCATATGTTTACAGAGACAAAGGGAAAATGACTACTATCCTTGTGGACTCTGAAGGAAGAGAGGGAGTTTTCTAGTGCCCAGGAGGGAAGAGAAAATCTTAAAAGTTCAAACAATGAATAGTATTTTGATTTACAAGTTGACACACCTCCTTAAAGTCAATGTGCTGTTCATTTCCTAAGAAGCTGTTAAACATCTCCCGTAAACATTTCATGTTCCCCAGAAGTTGCTGAATAGAGAGTGTTCCTTTTCCCAGTGCAAGAAATCCCAGCTAGATGTGCCATCTGGTGCTTTTCAGCAGCCCTGCAGTGTTTATAATTATACGGCAAAGGAGTTTGGGGCTCATTCACAATGATCCACTTTTTAACATTTGACTTGGTTTCTTAGGATCTGAACTGGATTTGCTGCTCAACTGTAACTCATTAAAGCCATATTTGACACATAATAATCCATGAGTCTCTCAGACGCCTCAAAACAACTAATTAAGTAGACCTGTAACACAAAAAGGCAACTCGATTAGACCACCAAATTGAAGCGGTGGAAACAGAACTCCTGAACTTCCCTATTGCTCTATTAATAAAAGGTGAAATATTGAAATGAAGTAGAGAATTCACTTTCTTCAAAACAAAGAAACTTAGCAGAACTTACTTTCTCTAAAACAAAGAGACTTTCAGCAGAACTTTTATCTAAAAGACTCCTTACTCCGGCCTTGAGACTGGTTTTCCAGGCTGCAGCTTTGGGATATTTCTGCGAGGTTGCAGGTGTTCCCAGAATGTTTCTCCCTAAATTAATCCTATAGGTAAGCGTCGGAAATGAGCTTGTTCCACTGCTTTGTTTTACTGCTAGGCTTTCCCTCCTCCCCATACCCCAATTAATGTGTAATTCTGTCTTTAAAAGCTGACTTCTAACTGTGTTGGGGCCGCATGATTTGAGTGACTTAGGTCTCCGTGCAGTGCAGTCCCCGACTTTGAATAAAAGACTCCTTTAAATTTGAACTTTGGTGTGTGGAGAGCATCTGTATAATTTTGCTGGTTTCACTACAACAATGTAAGTCCTTGGTTGTTTCTCTCATTTCTTATACCATATTAATAACTTCAGCAGAGTTTAAATCAAGTTCAAATCAGATGCTCTTATCTTTTAACAGCTCCCATATTAAGCATATAATTAAAATGCTCCAGTTTAATTATTTTTCCCAAGTTATCAGCTACAAAAAGATTCGCACATCGATGAACCAGAATTTTCTGGATGATGGCTCAAGCTTTTAAGTACTTCAGATAGTGAGAAGGGATTTACTACAACTAGTCTCTTTGATATAAAAAAGGAATGGTAAAAGTTGGTTTTAAGTACTCACACATCTCTTTGTATGTCATACTAGCTCTTGGTCTTTTAAGTAACTAACCTCCACCAATATTTAACTATGTTCTCTCCTTTGGGAATATGACTCGGTATATATATTAAAGAGATTTTCTCAAATCAGAAAGAAGCTTTGAGTCATTTGTGTGGCGAGCATTCAGATGTCTTGGACTGGGTAATGCTGGCTTTCATCTTTTGGGATTCCTTCTGTGACTTTGAGATGGTATTGTCACCCCCTGGCCTTCGCTTTCTTTGTTAACTGGCTTGGTTTTTCTTCAAGTAGTTCTGTTACCTAGAGAGGAATTGAGAGAAGAAATTACAAAGAAGATGGCATTGGACCGGCTGTGAGGCACTGGGGGACTTGCCCATGTCATAGAATGTTGCACTCTCTCCGATAAAGAAGGACACTATTCATGCAAGCCTAACTTCCCTTTCACTTTGTGTCCCTGGACTACAACTACCATTTTTCAGTTCACCTGCACACATACCCCCTCTGTCCTGCACAGAAATAAGAATGAGGACCCTCTTTGCTGTATGTTAGAATGGGTTCCAAGAGGAGTGCCTGGTAGGGACAGGACAGAAAGTCAAGGCAGAAAGGGGGCAAAGGTTTCCTTCTCTTCTGTGATGATTTACTTGTGATCATTGTTAAAAGAAGGAAACTTTGGGAGTGATGGCCACCCCTGCAGCACTGGAGAGACTACCACTTGAGGCAGTAGGCCCTGTGAAGGCAGAAATGACTGTAAGAATCAGTATTGGCTAGTTTCAGAAGTCATCTGCCTTTGTCATTAATCTGGTGGCCTTAGGGATGTCTTCTTTTTTTTCTTTTTTTTTTCCTTTTTTTTTTCCTTTTTTTTTTTTGAGAGAAGGAGACAGAGACAGATACAGACACAGGAGGTGAGAGAGATAAGCATCAACTCTAAGTTGTGACACTGTAGTTGTTCACTGATTACTTCTCATACGTGTCTTGACGGGGGGGGGGGGCTCCAGCTGAGCCAGTGACCCCATGCTCAAGCTAGTGATGTTGTGCTCAAACCAGTGACCTTGGGCTTCAAGCCAGCAACCTTTGGGCTCAAGCCAGTGACCATGAGATCATGTCTATGATCCCACACTCAAGCCAGCAACCCTGTGTTCAAGCTGGTGACCTTGGTGATTCAAACCTGGGCCCTCAGCGTCCCCGACATTCAATCCACCGCATGCAACTGACATCCTGATCAGATGGGATGCCTTAGGGTATTTCTGTGAAATAGGATCTTAAAGTGTAGTGTCACCTGGGCTTGTGTGGGGCAGAGAGAGAGTTCTTGCAGAAATGGCAGCTGATGAGTGAGCTGCTTGTGCTGATGCTGACGCTCGGACTAGCATTTATTGAGCTCCTGGCACTTTGCAAAGTGCTTCATGTGGATTTTCTCACTGAATTATCAGATTAACCTAATGACAAAGGGTAAAAACATAAACACTAAGGCATTTCATCGAGCCTTAATTAACTTTTTAAAGAGAATATCACTAATAAGTTTCAAATCTGGTGTTGACTTTGGGCAGAACCTATGATATCCATGAGCCTCCTATACAGCCCTTGAAGTATCACTGCTAGGAGCCGCTGCCTTGCCCAGCTGGAAGAGCTCAGGAGCTGAGGCCTCCCCGCAGCAATCCAGGTAGTTCCTGTGGACCTGGAGGAACTGTCCTCCACCTATAGAAGTGTGTCCTGTCACCTGTTGAGGATGCTGGTCTCAGGCTGGAATCACTTACTGAACTCCTGGAGTACTACTGTGTTCAGAAGGATTCCTGACTTTGTGGGAAGTTACCATGTGCTCTAGTTGAAGGGGGAGTAGTGAAATGCATGCCCTGTGTCCCTCCTTTTGTTAGGACTTAGGCCACCAGGGAAGGGTGGGTAAGGGGCCACAGTTCTCTCAAGTTGCCTCATTTTTAAGTCCATCAGGGATACAGAGGCACACTGACTTTCACTGGTTGATACAAGAGAAAGAGAGACTCTAGGGTGATTCTGATGCTATAATTCTGATTTCCTAGAATAATAATGATGCCATTAATAATAAAGGATAAAGGAGGTTGGGGGCCAGTGTGCAACTGAGAGAAATGTTTCCTTCAATGTCACCTCCTTTAAGAGGTCTCCCATCCACTCCACTTAAAGTAGGTTTTCCCTTCTTCACCCTGGAGTATTTCTTCTAGCTTTGCCCCTCGTGTTTCTTTAACTAATCACAGTCGTGGTGAATTCATTTGGCTGTGTGTGTCTGTTTGAGGTCTCTGTGTCTCCCCTACTGGATTGTAAATCATGTGACAACAGACCATGTCTGTCCTGTGCCCCTGCCTATAGTAAAGCCTGGCCTCTACTTTAGTCTATTTCATTATGACAAGGAGTTTTGCTGGAATGGCAAGACAGCAGGTTCACTTCAGCTCTGTAATGTAAGGTATTATAACACCTGAATTAAAATATGCAGAAGGTGGGAAATAAAACATTCAATTAATACGTTAATAAACTTAATTTTGCTGGCAAGTGATAAATGCTGCCAAATCAATGAAATATGCCGCAATCGGGCAATTATGCAGCCAGAACATTACACAACCTGATTGCCTGGGATTGTTTGAAAAATAAAATCAGTAAAAGGAGTAGTTTGATCATGATAACATGGATACATTTGCAAAATCAGTGAAACATCTTTTTAACATTTGGCTGTGATGCCTTGTATTATATAACTGCTTTGCCTTACTTCTCCAGCATCCCCACAGGAACCTCACTATGGTCTGGTTAGTGCTTATCCACACTGCCATTCTTTCTTCTTTTTAAAATTCAGGATCAACAATTGGCATTCCCAATAAATGAAGTTGTAGAAAGACCATTGATATTTGGATCAAAAATCCTAACTTTTCATTCTGACTTGCTATAGTCACAATTGTCCTATTGAAAATGTGGAGTAGAGGCACCACTCATGACTTTGTATGGAGAGACCAGAGGTCCATCCATAAATGTAACTTCCCCTGCCCAGTGCTGACCTTTAATGCAGCCCTTTCCAGCCTGAATTTGTATGAGTCTGTTGTCCTCTGTCCAAAGAGTAGGACCAGAACAGCTCTGATGCACACCTGGTTTGGTGGGTGTAGATGGGAAGGACAAAGGATTTGGGGAGGAATTGAATATCATCCCCCTCACTGCTGCAATGAATGGGATGCAGTGATGGTTTGAGGAATATTCCTTTTTATATTATACAGGAGTATGCCATTAGGATATAGAGCAACCCTGGGACATGCTGGTTGGGTCAGGCTGCTTGGGATATGGGAGCAGGGATATGGGACAGAAAATAGCCCCAGAGCAGGGATATGGGACAGAAAATAGAAATAATACCTGCCTAAGGAGTAATAAGGCTACCAGGAGTTCCTGAAGGGAGAGGGGTACTGCTGAATCGCAGTTCTCAGAATTCGTTCCAGCTAGGGAATCCAGGAAAGGAAACTTATGGAGGAGATTTTTTCTGTACTGAGATATAATTCAAATACCATAAAGTTTACCCTTTTGAAGTGTATAGTCCAGTGGGGGTTTTTTGTATCCACGAGGTTGTGCACTATCACTCCTATTGAGTTCCAGAGTGTTTTCATCCCCCAGAAAGAAAGCCCTTACCCACTGGCAGTCACGCCCCACTCCTCTCGCCTCAGCCCTGAGAGCCACCGACCTACTTTCTGTCTCTATGGATTTGCCTCTTCTGGACATTTCATATCAATGGAATCATACAGGATGTGGCCTTTTATACCTGTCATCTTTCATTTTTCATAATGTTTTCAAGATTTGTCAATATTGTAGCTTGGAGACCTCATTTGGCTATCCATTCCTCAGCTGATGGACATTTGGGTTGTTTCCACTTTTTAACAATTATGAGTGATGCTGTTGCAAACATTAATGTACAAGTTTCTGTGTGGACATATGTTTTTAGTTCTCTTGGGCACACACCTGAAAGTGGGACTGCTGTGTTATATGATAACTATATTTAACATTTTGAGGAGCTTCTAGACTATTTTCCAAACAGGTACAGCATATTACAATCCCACCAATTTTTCCACATCCTCACCAACACTTATTATTGTCTGTATTTTTTATTATAGCCCTCTAAGTGGGTTTGAAGTAGCAGCACATGGTTTTGATTTGTATTTCCCTATTGACTAATGATGTTGGGAATCTTTTCATATGCATATTATCTATGTACTTTCTCTGGAGAAGTGTCTATTCAAATCGTATGCTTATTTTTAATTGGATTATTTGTCCTTTTGTTGTTGAGCTATAAAAGCTCTTTATATATTCTGGATACTATACCCTTACTAGATATGTGATTTTCACATATTTTCTTCAATTCTATGGGTTGTTTTACTTTATTAATAGTATCATCATTCTTTTATTTTGATGAAGTCTAACTTATGTATTTTTCCCCAGTTATTTACAGTGTAGGTGTCATACATAAGAAACCATTTTCTAGATGCCTGAGTTCTTGCCTGAAGTAGAGAGCCATAAAACAGTAGACCATTCAGAGCACTTGTGTTAAATGATTCACGGTCAACAAATAAACTTTTGCTATAAGTTACTGAAATTTGGGGGTGGTTAGTTTACCCTAATAATCATACCTGTGTGGGAAATTGACATACAACAGCTGGCAATGCAGATGTGGCAGTGAAAATGGACTGTCCAATATATAGGGCTGGGACAATTGGCTGTCTGCGTAGAAAACAACAGTAACAAATTGATCCCTGCCCTGTGCCCCATTTTCCAGGTAAATTAATAATGATCCAGATGTAAAAAATAAAACTTTTAGAGGGATACATGGGCAGACATATTTACCATGTCAGATAGGGAATGAAAGGCTAAGACACACAAAGTACAAAGCAAGTGAGAAAAGACTGAGGAAGAATCAACTGCATTAAAATGGAAGACCTCTGAATAAAGGTACCATGAATGTGAAGATAATTCAAATACCGGGAGAGCATTTGAAAAATATGTACCAGTAGAGCAGGGGTCAGGAACCTATGGCTCGTGAGCCAGATGTGGCTCTTTTGATGGCTGCATGTGGCTCGCAGACAAATCTTGAATAAAAAAAAAAATAGTAACGTTAAAAATATAAAACATTTTCATATATTACAATCCATTCATTTCCTACCGCTCATGTTCATGGTTGTGGGTGGCTGGAGCCAATCACAGTGTCCTCTGGGCAACACCAAATTTTTATTGGATAATGCCTAATGTACATGGGTTGTTGTATGGCTCTCACGGAATTACATTTTAAAATATGTGGCGTTCATGGCTCTCTCAGCCAAAAAGGTTCCCAATCCCTGCAATAGAGCATCAGGATCCAGAATATTCAAAGAACTCCTATATGTCAATTAGAGAGACAAAAACAGGTAAGTAGGAAAAAAATGAGCAATAAGTTATGAAGGGGCATATTGTGAAAGAAAAGGCTTGAATGGCCCCTATTTGTATAAGAAAAATGCTCAACCTCATTACCTGTCAGAGATTAATAAATTAAAACCAATTTAATTACTAATTGATTAAAGTTCGATAGTCACTACCTGTGGTTGGTGTGAATTGCAACTGGCGATTTGGAAAACAATTATGAATCTCTAGCGAAGTTGAACCTGACCAGGCCCTCTGTCCAGCCATTTCCTTGGTAGTGGAACTGGCAATGTGTTGTACTTCTGAAGCTTGGTGGTTCCTTCTCTTGTCGGTCTCACCTTCCCCTTTGTCTGAGGTAGTTCATTGTAGTTTGTAAAGATAATTGTATTGTCACTCTTCTTAGCCTTTCAAGCTGCAGTTACTATCAGATCTACCTCAGCCCTTTCCTTTCTTCTCACTGAGAGCAGCTTTTCTGATATTAATCCTGGAACACTTTCCGAGTTCCTAGGAGAAACTGATTTGCTGGGATGGCTTACCACTGAATTTAAAAGGAACCTATAAGTGTTAATAACCAACACATCAGAGTTCCCCATGCACCAGACACGGCTACTCTAAGCAATTTCTTGTACTAACTCTTGTGTCGGTTTTTTTAAAAATTCACTTGCACTACCTCTTGCAAATCTCACAACAGCTCTGTGAGCTCAATGACCATGATCCCCACTTAGCAGTGAAGGAGCAGAGATGCAGAGAGGTGGGAGGCCCAAGTGGTGGGTTCTGCGGGCTGGTGGCTCTCTCCCAAGTCTCCACCATTCACCACTTGGCTCGTGCAGGTAAGGATAGATTCAGGCTGGCTGGAGATGAGATGACTGAATTAATCACATGAACTACATGCATGGGCTGAATTCTCCAGAAAAACATTTTCCTGACTCACACAAACACAGTTTGTTTATTTCTAGTTCTTTTCTTCCTCTTATCAGTGGTTTCCTATTGTCTGCATTGTTGGGAAGTACCCAGAGTATTTACAGAATTCAGCACCACTTTCAAATTTAGAGTACTTTTCTTTTAAAAGAATTTTTTTCAATTACAGTTGACATTCAATATTCAGTACTGTTGTGGCTTCTCTTTATATCCTGAGTTATAGGAGTTCTGTTCATCTAGTTTTCAGGTGGTTCTCAGGGTGGTGGTTCTGTAATTTAGTTGTCATTTTGATGTGGTCACAAGAGGAGGTGAGCGTTGTGTTTACCTCATCTGACATCTTGACCGGAAATCTCTCAAGTACTTTCCATTTGCCAATTAATGATTTTCATTACTGTCCCACTTAAGCTGGTTTTCAAAGAGCGATACTGTTTTACTGCCAGCTGTACCCTACAATAATAGATAGGAATAGAATTTTACTGTGTTTTTGTATTTTACTTTATTTTATTTATTTATTTTTGGTTTTTGGTAAGTCAAGACCTGTTTCAGAGGGGAATCCAGAGCTTCCTTGACACTTCAGATTTCAAACAGACAGATTACTCTCTAGCCTGAAAAGTGGCCCAGTCTCTAAATTGACGTGTGTCCCAGTAGAGCCTGAGCTCTACGTAGATCAGGTGTCCCTGATTCAACTTCCCCGCACAGTGGGACACTCCTGTTTACCAGCAGGGCTGGCAGCCTCTTGGAGACTACTCTTGAGGTGGCTATGAGGATTCTACTTATCAGTGCCCAGACCAACTGCCACCGGAGGAAAGACACGACCACACACGTTAGTTGCAAGAATCACACAGGCAGTTTATTACTCACAAATCCTTTTGGCGTGCCTGGGTACAGCGTAAGGGGGCCCCGTCGGTGTGCTCCTCTTGGCTGCCTTTGGTCAGAGCTCAGAGTGGCGTGGAGACAGTCCACATCAACACTGGAGTCTGGCTGACTACCGCAGCAGGGGGGGCCCTCAGCTTTAGTACATTTTCTGGCCAACACCTTCTAACAGGTGTCAATCTACAGGATTATCACCTCAAACCACCTTTTTGGGAGTTCCTCTCAGGAAGCCCTTTTTATGTTAATCTACTGAAATGTCACATCAAGCCACTTTTAAGGTGTTCCTAGAGAAGTTTTTTTTTATGTTAATTTATAGAGTTATGACATCAAACCACTTCTTATCACACACACACTAACTGGGCCCTGCGCAAAAGACAAAGTCTGCCTATCATATCTGTACACAGTATATTAATTCCTGTCCAGATGGCATAACTTTATTTAATTTCCTTAATTGCTTTTAATATCCTAATTATTTTTATATATCTTCCATATTTTTCTATATTTCTATATATTTAATTGCTATAACCTTATATTACTGCAACAACATGTTTATTGAATAATAAATTTCATGTAAAAGAAGGATGCCAGGAGCAAGAGGATTTGATAGAAGGGCACTTGAAGTCTACAAATGATACAAAATATATTTGTTCTTGAGAAATTTTAATAAGTTATTAAATAAAAAAGACTTTGTGTGAAAAGTTTTATGCTTAGTTCAGCTTCTACTACACATTATGGTGAATAGATTATTGTCTCAGTATTATGTGCGGTAGGGCTAACCGTGAGATAATTCCCTGTGGAATATGCCTGGTGGCTGAGTTGCCAGCCTCATCTGAAATGTCCTGCACATCTCCAGAAGTGCTCTGAGTTCAGGGACTGGGCTGGGGAGCCTGCTCTGTGATTGGGAGGCTGAAACTCCTGTTTTACAGGTCCATGGTGCCTCTCTCCGTGGCAAGGTTTGGATTAACCCTGTGCTTGCTTCTTTCTCTGACATCTGGCACACAGTGCAGGTGCTTTTGGTAGCATTTCCATGCATCTGTTCTGTTCACATAGATCAAGTGCACCCTCTGTTTAGAGCTGTTTGAATCTTTGCACAGAGCCGTAAAAGAAGTATAAGGCATAGGGTCTGTACTAGGAACAGAGGCAGATTTAACCGTGAGCACCCTGAGCACACGCCCTGGGCCCCGACTTCTGAAGGGCCCCGCAAAACCCCAACTTTACACTTTTTTCTAATGACACCAAGTTTGCTTTCATATGTGCAATTTTAACATTAATAGTACATAATATTTTTTATTTATTTAAAAATATGGTTAGCCCTGGCCGGTTTGCTCAGTGGTAGAGCGTTAGCCTGGCATGCAGGAGTCCCGGGTTTGATTCCCAGCCAGGGCACACAGGAGAAGCGTCCATCTGCTTCTCCACCCCTCCCCCTCTCCTTCCTCTCTGTCTCTCTTCCCCTCCCGCAGCCAAGGCTCCACTGAAGCAAAGATGGCCCGGGCGCTGGGGATGGCTCTGTGGCCTCTGCCTCAGGCACTAGAATGGCTCTGGTTGCAACAGAGTGAAGCCCCAGATGGGCGGAGCATCACCCCCTGGTGGGCATGTCAGGTGGATCCCAGTCGGGTGCATGCGGGAGTCTGTCTGACTGCCTCCCCGTTTCCAACTTCAGAAAAATACAAAAAAAAAATAATAAAAATATGGTTAACATGTGTTTTTATTTTCCCTCTTTCTTTTTTTTATAAGGGGCCCAATATTTTCCTCTGCAGCTGGGGCCTCAACTGAACTTAATCTGCCTCTGGTTAAAAAATAGCACATTCTTTATATTTTTCTTTTCTAAATACAGTTTTCTTTAGAAGCAAAAAAAATTTCTCCTATTTTAAACAGACTTTCAGGTCTTCAGAAGGAAGAAAGTGATTGAATAAAACTCTTGGATGGTGTGACACTAAAGCCTTTTTCATGCAGGCTCAATCTAAATAAAATGTCAAGAGTATCCTTTTAAAATGATGAAAATAAAAAAGTAATCTTTCATTAAAATTCTCTATATGTCTCCCAGCTGTCATTGCTCATGTCGCATGATTCATGCTTATGTTCCCGTAACTGGCTGACTTTATCCCAAACAAGCAGTATCTTAGTATGTTAAGGCTTCCTATTTAATTTGGTAAATTAGGCCTTGCAGCTGTATTCAGGGGTGTGTTTAGAAGATTTATTCTTTAGCAGAAAACAGATGATGGGGTCACTTGTTTGTAGGTTGGAAAGATCTAGAAGAAAAGTTTGTGCCGCAACCACACTGCTTGTAAACCTGAGACACATCCCAATTTGCCATATCTTCAAAGTGCTTGTAAACACGCTACCTTCTAGACAGAGAGTCTGCTTTTGTATAAAATGGTAAACTGAAATTACCCGTAAGTGTCTCCTGCCTCTGACATAAACTAGGCTCTAATTCAGGGTCCTCTCAGTTTGATGAGGCCTCAGCTTTCTGAACAAAAGTTTCATGAGTTTCAAAGGGATTATCTGTGGCCATGCTTCCCACTCATCTCCCTTTATCCCACACTTCTGAAGGCAGAATTAGCTAGGTCCGAGGGAGTGCCAAGTAAACTGCCCTGGCTGGTGGTGCTTGTAGATTGTTACTCTCACCCCTCCTGAGTCACCCACACTGGTTTCCAAAAAGGGCTGCTCATCCTCTGTGGGCTATCAAGTAAATGCTCATTGTAGGGCCAGTAGTTGCGGCCACCATCACAGCCACCTGGCCCGTCCAGATTCGCAATTGATTCGGACAGATGGTAATGAAACAATGGAGCCAAGAACTGGTGGGCCATTATCTTTAATCCTAGTTCACACCTGGTGGGCAAGAAATACACACAGTGGGAAAACACTTCCCTTTCCATTCAGGGCTCCCAAAGCCTCTGAATTATATGAGTATTCCTAGAATCAAAGGTTTCTACCTCACCAGCCTTATTCACCTCTGTTCCCCATCTCCTCTCTGCACAACTCTGCACAAACTGGCTTCTCCTTCAGCACTCCTCCATCTTGGCTGCCTCTCCTCTGCAATGCTGATGACAAGATCTGAGAGAGAGTGAGCCCCCAGTCTGCCCCATTTTATAGTGTAGAAATCAAAACCTTTAAGCCAATATACAAACAAGGAAGTCTCTGATACAAAGCCACTTATCTGAGGCATAAATGGGATTCCTCATGAGAGTGCACCACCCCACATCATGCAGCAGTCAAGGGTGTGAGGAAAAGCTTAGTGTTGAAAAGATCTTAATATTAAAAGGGTGAGAAAGGCTTAAGCCTTAGGGTATAAGGACCTTGGGAGCTTACAGCCTGTCCCCACACCCAATGCAAACTATAAGCGAGCAAACATATATATCATATTTACAAACTTATTTGGCTAACACTCATTATGTACACATAAAGTTAAACATCCATATGAGGAAACCAGGTATGTATGGTGGGGGGGGGGGGTGACCTATGTACAAATGTATAGAATCTGTGGACTAAGTCTGCTCTTGACTCTTGTGGAGCAGACTGCACAGGAGATCCAAGTGACAGACTTTTACATGGTACCTGAAGGGAGCTCTTTCCCACATCTGGTCCCAGAAAAATACTTTTTAAGGCTACACACAGAGAGTCAGGGCACATTCTAAAGCAGAATTGGTTGGTAACTGCAGATGGTGAGAGGGCCCATCCATTTTCCATGAAGTTATGGTGAACCTACTGTCTACTTCCCACAGGTTCAACCTCCAGGAATGAAGAGCAGCCCACCCTGAAGGTAGCTCTGCCTTCGAAAGACACGCCCAAGGGAGCCAGCCGGGCGGCCCTTCCAGCGTCCACCAGTGGGACTACACCCCGCAGGAGTCTGCTTCTGGCACCCAAATCCACGTCCACACCCACTGGTAAGACATTCTGCCATGGAGTGTCCTTTCTGCATTAAAATGTCTTTTGAAAGTCCATGTGTACATCAGTTTATTAGATCTTAGATCAGATGATTGTCAGTCAAATAAGTTTGTAAATATGGCCTGACCAGGTGGTGGCACAGTGGACAGAGCATCGAACTGGGATGCTGAGAACCCAGGTTGGAGACCCCAAGGTTGCCAGCTTGAGTGTGGGCTCATCTGGTTTGAGCAAAAGCTCACCAGCTTGGACCCAAGGTCGCTGGCTCAAGCAAGGGGTTACTGGGTCTGCTGAAGGTCCGTGGTCAAGGCACATATGAGAAAGCAATCAATGATAAACTAAGGCAGGGGTCCCCAAACATTTTACACAGGGGGCCAGTTCATTGTCCCTCAGACTGCTGGAGGGCTGCCACATACAGTGCTCCTCTCACTGACCACCAATGGAAGAGGTGCCCCTTTCAGAAGTGCAGCGGGGGGCTGGATAAATGGCCTCAGGGGGCCGCATGCAGCCCATGGGCCATAGTTTGGGGACGCCTGAACTAAGATGTAGCAATGCGCAACAAAAAACTAATGATTGATGCTTCAATCTCTCCATTCCTGTCTGTCTGTCCCTTCTATCCCTCTCTCTGACTCTCTCTCTGTCTCTGTAAAAAAAAAAAAAAAGTTTGTAAATATGGTATATATATGTTTGCTTGCTTATAGTTTGTGTTGGGTGTGGGGGACAGGCTATAAGCCAGTGAAATCATTATAGCCTAAGGCTTAGTTTTAAGACTAAACCTTTCCCACCTTTTTAATACTAAAATATTCTCAACACTAAGCTTTTCCCCACATCCTTGACTGTTGCATGATGTGGGGAGGTGCACTCTCATGAGGAATCCCATTATGCCTCAGATAAGTGAATTTGTATCAGAGACTTCCTTGTTTGTATACTGCTTAAAGGTTTTGATTTCTACACCATAAAATGGGGCAGACCGGGGGCTTGTGCACCCTTGGTTCCTGAAATTAACATTGCAGCAGAAAGGCAGCCAAGATGACAGAGTGCTGAAGGAGAAGTCAGTTTGTGCAGAGCTGTGCAGAGAGGAGATGGGGAACAGAGGTGAATAAGGCTGGTGAGGTAGAAAACTTTTATTCTAGGAAACTCGGATAATTCAGTGGCTTTGGGAGCCCTGAATGGAAAGGGAAGTGTTTACCCACTGTGTGTATTTTTTGTCCACCTGGTGTGAGCTAGGATTAAAGATGATGGCCCACCAGTTCTTGGCTCCATTGTTTCATTACCGTCTGTTTGAATCAAATGTGAACCTTCATGGGCCAGGCAGCTGTAATGGTGGCCGTGGCTACTGGCTTTACAATGATAAATGAGTTTCCAATGGCATTTAAAGTTAATAATAATAGTAATACTATTGTTTTTTTTTGGTTTTTTTTTTTTTTTTTTATGGAACGCTTCACAAATTTGCATGTCATCCTTGTGCAGGGGCCATGCTAATCTTCTCTGTATTTTCCAATTCTAATATATGTGCTGCCGAAGCGAGCACAATACCATTGTTTTTAAGGCATGTTCATTATTTATTTTAAATTTTCACAACTTCCTCTCACTCTTCATCTGACTAGTAACCTGTTGAATCATACAGTTTTGATTGTAAAAAGAAAATAAGAATCAAGCTATTTTAGGCCAGATTAGCCTTCGTCTCAGAGAAGCGGGTGCTGACGAAATCACTAGAAGGACGGTTAGGAGCAGGCTGCAGGCTGGGCCTCCAGGAGCCAGTTCCAGAATCCCAAGGGGACCTGCCACCTCTCCAGGGATATGGAAATGCCTTCCGCCCTGCTGGCTCCAGGCTCACACTACCCAGGCTGGCATCTTGGGATCAGTGGCTGCCGCAGAAGGGCAGACCCAGAGCCATGCTTTGCCTGCTGGATCCAGACCACCAAAACGGGTGACCATACCCTGCCCCTTCACACCCCTGAAGCTAGTGACTAGACACAGAAAACTCACCTGATGCAAACATTAGACAAGTGAAGGTGCTTGTCCACAATACTGCTGAAGCAACCCAAGTATGACCCCGGCCCCCTGCTCCTCCAGTGCCTCACACACAGGTGTTGTTTCCCTGCAGGGATGTCCAAGCAATTAGGTCTTTGTTCTCCATGTGATCCACACCAGAGCAAGGCATAGTCTCAGAAAAGGAGAGTAGATATTGAGCTCTAATCCACTGTAGAGCAAGATCAGTGCACACGGGGCAGCAATTTGTTTCGTTCCATTACTCTACCTACTGTGGGGATTGCAAAGAATTGCAAAAATTAATATCAATATTTTAGGAGGAAAAGTCATCCTTTCTTTAAAGAATGGAGGGAGAAAAATGCAGAAGCTTTCTGGCTTGCAAGGACAACTGGGTCATTTAGTTTAACTATAGAATAAAGGTTATCTGAAGAACTTCCTTTCCCTTTCAATAGGAGACAATATTTACATACCCTACACTGATTTTAACTCTCCCTCCCTTCCTGGAATCCTGAGAGTAGCATATAGCTCTAGGCAAAGGAGGGGAGATAGACACTAAAAGATTTGTGATGTCTTTGATATGTAAAACAACATCACTACTGTGTTACCTTGAAAGTTTTAATGTTTTTTTATAGATCCTCTAGACCAGTGATTTTTAACTTTTGAGCTGCGGCACATTTTTTACATTTACAAAATCCTGGGTCACACCACCTACCAAATGACACAAAAATGACACTCTAACACAGTACATATTATACATATAGTTAATAATATAGTTTCTAAATGTATTTATACTCACACCTGACCATGTTTCACGGCACACTAGTGTGCCGTGGCACACTGGTTGGAAAACACTGCTCTAGACAAATGTATAAACTTGTTAATGATTGTGTCATGCTCCCCTCCTTTTCCCCCAACCTGTATGTGGTCAAGAGTATATAACTGTTGGAATCCATGGGAGTCCAAAAGACCAGAGTAACAGGCTTTATTGAAAGGAAGAAAGGAACCCTGCCGGGCACTTCTCCCGGGGGAGAGGAGCACCAGTTACAGACTAGGGGGCCAGTTATATAGCGTTTGGGAGAGCCTGAGGGGATACTGAGGCAAAAGTCCTGGTATGTCCGGAATGCTCCTCCTTGGGGGGCTTTGAGCATGTGGGTGTTGAACCAAAAGTCCTGGTATGTCCGGAGCCCCTCCTTGGGGCGGGTTGTCAACTTTTTGGAATTCCTCTGTCTCAGGGTCAATAGTCCAGTAAGGGTGAGGTCTGACAGATAAGCGGAACAGCAAGAGGGCAGTTTGGAATTCACGTATCTATCATTTCTCGACTCTGTGGTTACATATAAAAGAAAGGCAGTTATTAATTTTATAATATATGGTGAGGGGTGATGAGGAGAAAGAGGAGAAACAATTGGAAAATTATTTCTTCTTCTGGAGAAAACTCAAGAAGGGAATCTTGCCAAGCCAAGTCCCTCATCCAGTTAAGGAGGTCGTCAATTTCCATGCTGTAAGGTCTGAACCATGTGATGTCTCTGAAAACCTGAGTGAGGAAGTAAAAAAAAATTTTTGCGAGGTAATAATTGTTAGTTGCTTGCTGCTAGTGCCAAGTGGACAGAGTGACATGGTGATACATGGTCTCCTGTATGAGCCTCATGAGACATGCTGGTCTGGTTCCTCTCAAATGAGAGGACATGTGGAGATTTTAAGATACAGGAAACCTGTTGGTATAAGTTTTTTTAGAAGGATTGAATATGTGTGGTAAAGAGGAAGAGGGTTTGGAGAACATTCAGGAGGGAACTTCTCGGGCTGAGGGGCGGCTTCTTCCTGCTGTCATCCCTAGCTATTGATATTTCCCTCGTGAAGTTCTCCTTGGGGTACTGGGGAATAGGAGTGTAGGAGCATTTGATTGTAGGTAATCCTAGAGATTTCTCTCATCCCGGCCTGTAGGAACTTAATAAAAAAAGAGGCAGGTATTTGGAGATTAGCAATACAGAGATAAGGAGGGTTGTATAGGGGTGTGTGTGTGAAAGTTCTTCCATGGTAAAGTCAGAGATATTTTTTCCTGGCAGACCTGGAGAGAGCAGTTAGCTTGAGTTAAAAGAAATGTTTCATGTTCATTTGTAGGCTCCAAGAAGACCCAGCGATCTTGTCCTTTTACTATGTGAAGGGTAAAAAGACTGAAACGCATTAAGAAGTGAATGCTATTCATTCTCCTAGTTCTTCAGGGATACGGGAGAGCTTTAGGGTTTGGGGACCTGTAGAGGTTGAAAGATAGAATATAGGTTTGCTGATACAGGGTTTCAGATTTTTCTGTTTCATGAGGGCAGGTTTCAGGGTTGATGTGTAGGGTTAGGTAGATTTTTCCAGTGGTCTGATTGGCGAAGGTCTGCATGCAATTCTGTAAGAAACTAGTGAACAAATGTAAGAGGCAGGGTCTAAAAGTTAGAAAAATAAATAGGAGAGTGAGTGGAGCAATGAAAGGTAATAGTCAAGATGCCCAGTTTGTGTGAAACCACTGATTCCATGTTTACGAATTCACTGGGCTTCAGAGAGAGAGAGAGAGAGAGCAAATATAAATAAAACAGGGAAATGTGGCTAATCCCCTGTCCCTAGATCTACTTTTGTAGAGATTTCTAAAGCAATAAGAAGAGAAATTACCTGTATAGCTTGTTTGGTCCTTACATTGATGGATAGTATATTAGGAACTGGAAGAGGCTCATGGGGTGGGATTAGTCTGATATTTAGGGTGAGATAGATTAGGATACAGGTTTTTGTCTAATTAGTATGGAGACACAGATAGGTGTTGGTCCCACACAAATAGAAAGTTCCTGATTTGGTGAGGTAGGCTGAGAGGTGAATAGAGAATAGAAGGACAAGAGGTCGGTTTTGTTTCTGTTTCTGAGCTCCAGATGGTCAGGGTGGAGGAAAGAGTTGTCCTAATAAGTGGGGAGGGTAGAGGATTGTTAGCTAGGGTGACTGATTAAACATTCTTTGAAAACCAGTTTTCTGACTGTACAAATTCTTTTTTTCTCGGTACAAATCTCCTACAACCTGCACAAACCTTCTACAACTTACATAAACCTTCAACTTTCATGCACTTTCTTATCCAGAAATAACTGGCCTTCATAACAACTTGCTTTTCCTTTTTCTTTCAAAAGTATTTTCATACCTTATACCTTCTGTTATCAAAACCATACAATTCCTTTCTAGTCAGAACTCTTGATTTAAAAATCTTTAACCTTTAGTGACAATTAAGTTGACTTTCTTTTTATCCTAGTTTCCCTTTTCCCAAAGCCTGACTAAAAGAGTCCTTAGTTTTTTCATATATTTGCCATACGTAAATCAACCAGCTTCAGGTTTGTGATTGGAGTAAGGCATTCCGTTTTTCTATTTTAGCAGCAGTGGGAGTTGTCAGGATCACGGTGTGTGGACCTGTCCATGTAAAAGTCAGTCCTTGGGTGATGTAATGCTGGAAGTGCCTCTTGGACAGTGTTTGAACAGTTTGCTGAGTAACCTATAAAACCTGCAAGTACTTAGGGAAAGGGTGTTACATTTCTACACTTTGCAGTTAGAGTTTAAGTCCTAGTGACCACTGCTTCTAGCTGTAATTACCAGCAGGTCCCAGCCTATAATAGGCATGGGGCATTGAGATAAGAGGAACAAAGGAGATACTAAACATTAAATAAAGCAATAAAATCAGACTGTCAATACCCACAGTAGAGATCTTTGAGGGATAAATAAAACTTAAATATTCAGGCAAGGCATAGTAGATGGCCCTTGTGTTTACAAGAAATGAGATCAGTTTATCTGCTACTTGGAAGAAATACCTTAGGCTCGTGAAGGATGTCCTTGGGCCTTCAGTGGCAATTCTCAGCACGCTGGGCAAGGTCAGGTCACAGGTAGCTGGAGCAGGGTTAGGAGAGACTGAACCCTCCCTCCATGGAGAAAGGGGGCAGCTTACCTTCTCGTGTCCCTCTTTCCACAACACAGGTGTGTCACCGGTGGGGCCAGGAAGCCTGGCAGGCTTCAGTTCAGTGACCTTTCTTTCCACTCTGGAGCAGGGCCCTGGTAGAATGCTGTGAAACCCCAGGGCGCTGGAGCCAAAAGTTGGTATTTCCTGACTTCTTTTGGGCCTTATTTGCCTTTTCTGTTACTTCCTTGGTCATTATAGACCTTAAAAGCCATGCTCAGAAGATCTCACTGAGGGGCTTGACTAAGAGAGCAAAATTGGGAATTCAGTGTTTAAAGAAGCCTATTAGACTGAGGAAAGAAAAGATTTGATCTGTTGTGGTAGATGGTTGGAGACTGTGGAGGGTCTGAGTTTGATCTAGGGTGAGACTTCAGGTGGTGGGGATTAAAGTAATGCCTAGATAGACTAGGGACTGAGAATAAAGTTGAGCCTTAGCAGAGAAGAGAGGATAACACTTCATAGCGAGGAAGTTAAGAAGGGTGGTGGTGAGTCTCCTTGAGGCAGGCAGGGAGGGGCTGCAGAGGAGTAGGTTATCTACATATTGTAAGAGAGTACTAGTTTTGAGATTGCATGCTGCTAAATTCTGAGCTCGTGCCTGCCGAAACAGGTGTGGGCTGTTTCTGATTCCCTGGGGTAAGACAATCCAGGTAAATTGCTGGGCTGCATTAGTGTCTGGGTAAAGGCAAACAGAAAGTAAGAGTCAGGGTGTAGAGGAATGGTAAAGAAGGCATTCTTGAGGTCTAGAACCCTGAAGTGAGTGGTGTTTGAGAAAATGTGTGACAGTAATTTGTAGAGATTAGGGACTACTGGATGGAGGTGAATTACTGCCTCATTGATTAGGTATAAGGCTTGTACGAGGTGATAAGCTCCTGAAGGTTTTCGAACAGGAAAGATAGGGATATTGCAGGGAGATTCCGTGGGGATGAGTAAACCTGGTTTATGAGGTGGGTAATTATTGGTTTAAGGCCTTAGAAACAGACACAGTTACACATTAAACAAAGACTTCACATATTATGAATTAAGAAATTTAAATGAGCGCGCTTTACTTGTTTCAATTCACTAGAAATATTTTCTTTTTCTTTTTTTTTTTTTTTTTTGCATTTTTCTGAAGCTGGAAACAGGGAGAGACAGTCAGACAGACTCCCGCATGCGCCCGACCGGGATCCACCCGGCACGCCCACCGTGGGGCGATGCTCTGCCCATCCTGGGCGTCGCCATGTTGCAACCAGAGCCACTCTAGCGCCTGAGGCAGAGGCCACAGAGCCATCCCCAGCGCCCGGGCCATCTTTGCTCCAATGGAGCCTTGGCTGCAGGAGGGGAAGAGAGAGACAGGGAGGAAGGCGCGGCGGAGGGGTGGAGAAGCAAATGGGCGCTTCTCCTGTGTGCCCTGGCCGGGAATCGAACCCGGGTCCTCCGCACGCTAGGCTAGAAATATTTTCTGACAATGAGACAAGACAGATTACTTACTCACATAGCTTAATATACAATTTTGTTTTTTAAGTTTTTTGAGATGGCAGGAAGTTGCCAGCATAGAGGGGAGGAAGAGAGAAAGCAGACGGATGGACAGTGTGAGCAGCTGGATGGAAAGAAGGAGGGTCAGAATCTGCAGGAGGAGAGAAGGAGGTTAAAGTATTGGTGTGGCGCCACATGGTCAGAGGAGTCAAAAGGATTTAGAGCTCTGAGGAGAGAGGAGAGGGCAAGGAGGAAAGAGGCACAGTCACAGTTTGTAAGGAAGGAGGAGGGGTCGGAGAGGAGACAGACAGAACTGCAGTTTGTAAGGAGGGAAGAGAGGTCAGAGATGAGACAGGCACTGCAGCCAGAGCCACAGCTTCTAAGGAGGGGGGAGGGGACGAAGAACACAGTGGAGAAGGGAGAGACCCCTGGCCAGCAGGGGAGGAGAAAGAGAGAGACTGGTGAATGAGAAAACAGGATTTAGTGAAGGGAAGAGCTTTCTGGAGGGAAGAGACTCCAGCAAAAAGATTTGCTGAGAGACTAGAGAGGGGTCCCGAGAGAGAGGTGCCCCAGGGGTCAGGCAGGAGAAGGAGAGAGTTTGGGAGTCCGCGGAGAAGGAAAGATTAGGAGCAGAGGTTTTAGGTGAGGTTTCTTTGGCCAAAACCGGCCTGCGTGTAGAACAGAAAGTACAGAAATTAAAGACAGGAGAGAAAGGAGAAGAAAGCCTGCACGTAAGGAACTTCTGATGCCCTCCCCGTCCGGTGGCAGAAATTGTCAAGATCTCTTAGGATATTATAATCGAATGTCCTGTTTTCAGGCCAATGGGAGTCATTGTCTAGTCTGTACTGAGGCCATGCCGTGTTAGAGAAGAAGATTAATTTCTTTGGTTTAAGGTCTGAGAGACCGAATTTGGCGAGGATTTTTATGAGACATCCTAGAGGGGTCTGGTCGGAAGGCTTAGACCCTGAAGAGCCCAGAGTGGAGACAGGTGAGCAAGAGGGGGCGTCCCCGCCTTTTGTCACTGTCTCAAGAGGAGAGAATCTCCGTGTGGGGGAGTCGTCCCTGATAGAGGTCATCACCACCTGTCAGGGAGCTCCGAGGACGAGAAGTCCGAGAGAGTGGAGAGGTTTGGCTAGGCGCCTAGTCTTCCGTGCAGTCCACTGAGACTGAGTCAAACCCCTCAAAATGTGAGGCGTATCAGAGAAAACTGTCCGACCAGAAAGGGATATTTTTAGAGAGAAATTTAGAGGCCAACCGGGGAAGGGGAAGGGAGAAACTCCTTACCTTCTGGTCCAGCAGGGGTTCAGGACAGGGTTAGACTGCCGGCCAATCAACCCACAATTACACGTCCAAACATAATCAGGGAGTAAGCCCGGGACGAGCTGCCGCTGCCCATTGCTTCCCTGGTTGTAAGTTTGAACAGCAAAGAGGGATCATCCAGGCAGTTAGTACCCTGTCCCGGGTTTCGGCACCAAATGTTGGAATCCATGGGAGTCCGAAAGACCAGAGTAACAGGCTTTATTGAAAGGAAGAAAGGAACCCTGCCGGGCACTTCTCCCGGGGGAGAGGAGCACCGGTTACAGACTAGGGGGCCAGTTATATAGTGTTTGGGAGAGCCTGAGGGGATACTGAGGCAAAAGTCCTGGTATGTCCGGAATGCTCCTCCTTGGGGGGCTTTGAGCATGTGGGTGTTGAACCAAAAGTCCTGGTATGTCCGGAGCCCCTCCTTGGGGCGGGTTGTCAACTTTTTGGAATTCCTCTGTCTCAGGGTCAATAGTCCAGTAAGGGTGAGGTCTGACAGATAAGCGGAACAGCAAGAGGGCAGTTTGGAATTCACGTATCTATCAATAACCAGCCTCAGAACTATTTTGACACTGCATGATTTGGGTCAGCTATACGCCATGTTAATCATATGCAGCCTGCTTAATAAATCTCTTCCTAAAAATTCATTTGGAATTGGTGTCTCTACGTAAACTTGCGGAAGTAAGGTACAGTACTTTAAAACATTTGGGGGCTCATCCAGGATCCCGTGTTCCGCATCACTGGGTAGAGACACCTGGATCAGCTGGTCTATCCAGAGGGTTGCCTGACCCTGCTTGGATCTTGAGGAGAGGTGCCACCTGAAACAATCCAGGACTCTCATCTTCCTGTGGGGTTTGACAACTCTTCAGCAGACACCCCGATCCCCAAATTTGACAATTCAGCAGAGAGATCGAGGAGTGTAAAATTCTGACCTCTAGAGGTAAGTAAGGCAAATCTTTTGCTTTGCTGAATTTGTTTGGGACTAGTCAATTTGGACTATTGTGTAGAGGACCGGTGTTGGGCAGATAAAATGTATTATGCTCACTTTGTTAAAGATAACACAAGGAGGCCGTCGCCCAGGTGATATTAATGTGTGTTGGGGATCGTTGTAGCCTGGGGCTTGATTTTGGGATTAAGCCTTTCCCACCCATCTTGATGTGGGGTGGTACAATCCAATCATGCCTCAGAGAAGTGACTTTGTATTAGAGACTTCCCTATTTTGTATATTGGATTAAGGGTTTGGATTTCTACACTATAAAATGAGGACGGAACGAGAGTTTGCGCTCTTGGTTCCTGAGATTATCATTAGAAGAGAGAGCAGAGAAAGGCCACGTGGAGGAGGCCAGGAGAAGCAGCC
Organism: Saccopteryx bilineata; assembly: GCF_036850765.1. Taxonomy (NCBI): domain Eukaryota; kingdom Metazoa; phylum Chordata; class Mammalia; order Chiroptera; family Emballonuridae; genus Saccopteryx; species Saccopteryx bilineata. The sequence continues at coordinate 188,289,162 of NC_089491.1, read as the reverse complement.
AAGATGGTGGAGTGCTGAGTGAGATGCCAGTTTGTGTAGAGTTTGTATTTGGGATAAGGAAGGAGATGGGGAACAGAGGTGAATAAGTCTGGTAAGCTAGAAACCTTTGATTCTAGGAAACTCAGATAAGTCAGTGGCTTTGTGAGCACTGAATGTGATTGGGTTTTGGAGCCCAGTGTGTATTTTTACTTGCCCGCCGGGTGCAAGCTAGAATTAAAGACTATGGCCCACCAGTTTTTGGCTCCACTGTTTCTTTACCGACTGTCCGAATCCAATGTGAACCTGCATGGGCCGGGCTGCTTTGATAGTGGCAGCCCTGGCCCCGGCTCCTGGCTTTACAACCGGACATGGTCTCACTCTCGAAATAGGCTCTCCAAGACCCAGACTTCAGGGGAGATTTTTGGGTCCTGCCTTGGGCTTTTCTGGGAGACATCTGGTTGTACTCTGGAAAGACAATTAGTGGGGATTAGGTCCTACCTCTGACTTTCAGGGACATCTTTGTGTTTGTACATTTGTTTGTGCTCTAGGAAAGCATCAGTGGGGACTGAGTTGACCAAGTTAATCAGTCCTGCCTTGGACTTCCAGGGACATCTGTTTGTTCTTTAGGAAGACAATTAGTGGGGACTGAATTTGACCAGGTTAATAAGTCCTGCCTCAGACTTCCAGGGACATCTAGTTGTGCTCTCAGAAAAAGACATTAGGGGACAGTTGTTTGTGCTCTAGAAGGTATCAGTGGGGACTGAGTTAACAGGTTAATCAGTCCTACTCAGAATTCCAGGGACATCTCTGTGTTGATCAGATCTCATTCTTTGCTTTTATATTTTCTGCCTAAAACCCCTGAGTGATTGGTGTTTGAGTGGGGATCTCTGGTGCCTGAGCCTAAGCCCTCCCAGGGACATGGCTGAGTGAGCACCTGAGAGGCCCCTAACAGGAGAATCCCTTTTCTTTGTCTATAGAGCTGTGTGCCTAAATTGTAAATTGTCTGTTTTGTAAGTTCTCTTTGTTTGTCAGGAAAATCTCTGGTATAATTTTAATTAGAATAAGTAAAGCATGCTCATTTAAATTTCTTGATTTGTGATTTGTGTATGTGAAGTCTTTGTTTAATGTCTAAATGTGTCTGTTTTAAAGGCCTGAATTAAGTTCTTGCATGCAAAATTGGAAATTTCTGGCTTAAAACCAGAAATTTCAAAAGTGGGCAAAAGTGAAGGGAAATTTGTAAACCTCATATAAGCTAGTGACTGTCTGCTGGAGCCTGCAAATTATAAACTAGCAAATTCATAGAAGTATTAAAAAATTCTTAAATGGTGAACTGTCTGTACTGTAGATTCTCTTTGTCCATCCAAGAAATCTCTCATGACATTTCATGGTATGGGCCTTTTTCCCAGACCCACTAAATCTCTTTTCTTGGATCCAAGACCTCTGGCTTCAGGGTACTCTGTCTGACTTCTCCCCTGAAGAAATTATTCTGTTATGTTGGCTCCTACCTCTTGTCTTGTGTGATGATTGACACCTCTATAGTCAAATATCCTTTATTCTGAGTGCTTGTTAATTATCTGTCTTGTCTTTCTTGCCTTTTATTGATGTGCAGATTCCTGCATTCTCCTGGTTAGTTTCAATTTTGTAAATCAGCACCCAAAACATTAAATATGGGAGGAGAAGGCTGAGGAATGCACTTGGGGAAGTGTTTCTCCAGCCTCTGGGGGCGAAGGACTGGCAAGTAAGCAGTTTGGGTGCGAGAAGAGCAGAAGACAAGGCTGGGACATGCTGTGTGCAGAACAGCAGGGGAAGGGCACTGGAGTAAAGTGGCAGCAACAATTCTATTCTATACTTGCTGGAGGAAGTATAGAATAGAAACTAGTTTCAGATATTCAGATATCCATCTACTGACCAAAAGAAGTTTTACCCATTTGGAAGATACAGGGTAGGAATAATGTTAAAAACTAAGACTTTACTAGGGAGGGGGTTGGGGGAGAGGAGGGGCACAAAGAAAACCAGATAGAAGGTGATGGAAGACTATATGACTTTGGGTGATGGGAATGCAACATAATCAAATGTCAAAATAACCTGGAGATGTTTTCTGTGAACCTATGTACCCCGATTGGTTAATGTCACCCCATTAAAATTAATTTAAAAAAAATAAAGAAACAGGAAAAGAAAAAAAATGACTTTACTTTAGAAAAATCTTAGAAAAAGAAAAGGAAACAGGACCATGTAGAAAGGTTTAGAAATTAACAAACCACGGGTGTGAACCTTGTTAATTATAAGTTTCTTGAAATGAATTGCAGCTCCAGGAAGGAAAATGAGTAATGAGATCATGAGTAATAGAATTATAGGGGATGGGATTGTCAGGGACAGGCCCTCTGGCTGCCTCTCCCTTTCCCCTCCCCTCCCCCTCCCTAGGACATAGGGGTCATGTGGGCCCTCCATAGGTTGGAGTTAGTGGCCTGTTGCCCTCCACTGGTGTGTGGGAAGTTGTAAAAAGATGAATAAGTATGGAGTGAGGTGGATTTTGGGTCCCCTCCAAGTTTTCCCTACCCTTCCCCAAATTCCTTTGTGTGCATTGTAGTCTGACATGGAGTCATAGGGTTCATGGGGGAGACCCACTGCTTTAGCCATAATAGTGGAAAATCATAAGAGAGGGTTCTCAGGGAACTGGCAGTTGGTTGCAGGTGGTGGATTGGATTGAATTCCTGCTTAGGAGGGGCCACTGTTTTTGCTAATGACTTCACGAAAAACAGCAGGCTCCTTTCACAGCTCCCAGAGCCTGCTTCCCCTCTGGCACCTGAAATCCCAGGCACCCTGACCGATTCCCTTATATTGACTTGATGGTATAAAACACTGTAAGTCAAAAAGAGGATTAGTATCTCTTTGCCAGCTGGGTAGTTATGAAATAGTGAGTGCATTTTGACCATTCCTTATTTTTCTCAGTCAATCAATAGTTCATTGGGGTAGTAGTTTACAATCCTCTTATTGTAAACTGTATTAAAATTGTACTAATAATAAGACATATAGAATTGTATAACCTGCCAAATCCAAAGATTCCTTTTTGTACCAAGGATCCCTTGTTATCTAAAAAGTATTTTCCATGTTATAAATGTATATGTTGTTTCAAAGGCCTTTTGTTAATTCTCTTTTTATTTACTATTTCATAGCTCTGTGATGTTGAAATCTTGGTTTAAATATTAGGAAATATGTAATGATTATTAATAATGTCTTTTTATATGGTGTATGAATATTTAGCTTATTATCATTTTCGAAAGAGTATTGTTCAATGTTAGGTCACCAAACTCAGAGTGACAAATATTAGTATTGATTGGCTTAATTGGCTTAACAGTAGAATTCTCAACATAATAGGTGGAACAGAGAAAATAGAAAATAGATAACTAATTGTGGTAGTAACTAACGTTTAAGTTTTGAGCCCAGATTAAAAGAGCTAAATAGTCCCTGGCCGGTTGGCTCAGCAGTAGAGCGTCAGCCTGGCATGCGGGGGACCCGGGTTCGATTCCCGACCAGGGCACATAGGAGAAGCGCCCATTTGCTTCTCCACCCCCCCTCCTTCCTCTCTGTCTCTCTCTTCCCCTCTCGCAGCCAAGGCTCCATTGGAGCAAAGATGGCCCGGGTGCTGGGGATGGCTCCTTGGCCTCTGCCCCAGGCGCTAGAGTGGCTCTGGTGGGCAGAGCGTCACCCCTGGTGGGCATGCCGGGTGGATCCCGGTTGGGTGCATGCGGGAGTCTGTCTGACTGTCTCTCCCCATTTCCAGCTTCAGAAAAAAAAGGGGGGGGGCTAAAGAATGTGAACAAAAATCTGTTTCTCTTGAGCTTTTTTAGACATTATCTGTTAGGGTGCATGAAATTACAGCATAAATATGGTGTGTTTTCTTAGAATGTAAAAGAAATTTTTGATTAAGTAGAAAATAAGATTTATTTTATGAAATATTGGTCATTTTGGTTGGGGCTTGTAACTAAATCTGTAGAATTTAAGACATAAATGTGAAAGGAAATAGTTTAAATCCTTTTTTTCAAGTGACCTATAGAATTAGAAAACTTAGAATTCCCTTTCTCGGGGAAGCCTTAAACCCTAACAGGACTGTTAGAATATGTACTGTACACACAATCGAGACCACGTTAAGAAAATGTTTCTGGTTGCCTGGCCTAAGTGGGACCCTAACACCCAAGCAAGTGAGAAAGGTCTAGACATTTTCCACCCGTTTCTGGTAGCCAGGATCAGAGAAAATACTAAGAAAAAGAACCATAAACTTGTCTAAGGTATCAGAAGTTATTAATAATCCTCAGAAGACACCCGCAGCTTTCTTAGACTATAGAAAGCTTAGAGTCTATGCACCTCTAGCTAGAGGCACCAGAAAATACTAAGGCAGTTAGCTTAGCCTTTACATAGCAGTCAGCTCTAGAAATTAGAAAGAAAATGTATTATAAGTTTTTAAGAAGGTAGAAACATCAGCTGCTAAAAAAAAACAAAAAAACAACTAAGCATTTTGGAAGGGACATTGCTCCTCCCTCAATCACATAACTGTTTGGCCCCTAAGATGTCTAGTTAGCCAAAGACGGGTAATATTCCTGCAGGCAGGAACAACCTCAGACAGGCACAATTGAAGAGGGGCCATCAGGAGAAGGCTTAAGAACTAACAAAGGTGAGGCTCAAACCCTCACCCCAATAATACAGGAGCTTTCTCCCCTGAAATAGTGGCCATCGTCCACTGTCCAGGACACCAAAAGAGGGGGACTCCCTAGAAACTCAAGAAAAACCAAGCAGCTGATGATACAACCAATAAGGTAGCCCTAAAACCAGTGGAGTTTTGGGGGAAAATTTAGTAACTTTTACTAGAACCCTTGTTGCCAAAGGTTTATTTGCAACCAATTAAAAAAGATTTTGCTAGTAGAAAAGGGGATAATTAGAAAAGCCAGACTTAGAATCTATTACAGAAGGCACAATATTCGAGTGTTTAGTCTATGCCCAAATAAATATTAAGCATAGTAGAGAAATTATAGAAAGAAACAAGAAGAAAGGAACTTTCCCAAGTGAACATGTAGAAATAGATTTTACTAAAGTGATCGACAAGTAGGTAGAAGTTTTTTCCTACTAGAAATGAGACTGCAATAACATTTAAGAAATTGCAATATGAAATTATTCCAAGATTTAGCTTGCCCATTAATACTGGGTCTAATAATGGGCCTGCATTTGTATCCAAGGTCTCACGGCTAGTGGGAAAAGCATTCAATATTAATTGGAAATTAACTGAAAATTATATTGTGCCTACAAGCTCCAAAACTTCAGGGTAGGTAGAACTCATGAATCGAATTGTAAAGGAAACTAACCAAATTTGTTTTTGAAACCAGTGAAAAGTGGCCCTCCTTAGGGCAAGGTGCACCCCTCTCCTCTTTAACACCAACAGTTCATGGGCCAGCTTGATGGAACCCAGCTCCCTGGAGGACGAGGTGGCCACGGGTGCCATTGGAGCAGTGCTGAGGCCACTGGACACCACACAGTGCTCCAAGGACTACCGCAAGGTCCTGGTGCTTGGCACATGGTTGCTAGTGCTGCCCATGATGTTGGCTATACGGCTGGTCCACAGGGAACACAAGAGCCTCTGCCTGCCAGCTAGGAACCAAAGCGCCCACAGTGCCTACCTGACATTGCTCTTTGGGACTGGCATTGTGAGGCCTGGTATGGTCATTGGACAGCTCTACATGCACCTGGCCTGGGTCTACTGACTGTCTCAACAGGTGTCCTTCCCACAGACGCAGCGGCTGCCCAACCCCAGAGTGCTGTACCTCATCCTGGGCACTGTGCTACTCTTCTGGACATGCTTCATGCCCTTTTGCATATAGCAGCTGCTGGCCTAGTACTTTGGTGTCCAGCCACTCACACCCCATGGCAGGAGCACCAGTGGACACGTGGGCACCCAAGACTTTTGGCAGTGCTCTACCCACTCCCAGCATGCCTTTGGCAGCTTGCTGTTTGCCAGCAACCAGCTTGGTTGTCACTAAAGGTATAAGGTATGGAAATACTTTTGAAAGAGAAAGAAAGAAAGTAAGTTGTTATAAAAGCCAGTTATTTCTGAATAGTTAAAAAAGTTTATAAAAATTAAGGGTTTATATAAATTGCAGAAGGTTTGTACAGAAATTAATCAATAGCTTTTGTTTCTTCAATAGGCTTTTTTTTCTTTCTTTTTTCTTTACAGGGACAGAGAGAGTCAGAGGGAAGGATAGACAGGGACAGACAGACAGGAACGAAGAGAGATGAGAAGCATCAATCATCAGTTTTTTGTTGCGAGACCTTATTTGTTCATTGATTGCTTTCTCATATGTGCCTTGACCATGGGCCTTCAGCAGACTGAGTAACCCCTTGCTTGAGTCAGTGACCTTGGGTCCAAGCTGGTGAGCTTTTGCTCAAACAAGATGAGCCCGTGCTCAAGCTGGCGACCTCGGGGTCTCAAACCTGGGTCCTCTGCATCCCAGTCCGATGCTCTATCCACTGCACCACCACCTGGTCAGGTTTCAATACACTATTAATGAAAGCATCAAGTCTACCTGTTAAATATCTGTTGCATGTTATAGGCTGATATTCCGACTTAACAACCTCATACGCTTTGTTAAAATGAGTCAAGGATTTGACTCAGGATATAAAACCAGTGGGAAATGTGGTGAGGTACCAAAGAATTGCAAAAATTAATATTAATATTTTAGGAGTAAAAGTCAGACTTCTTGCCCTATCCTTTCTTTAGAGAATGGAGGGAGAAAAATGCAGAAGCTTTCTGGCTTGCAAGGACAACTGGGTCATTTAGTTTAACTATAGAATAAAGGTTATCTGAAGAACTTCCTTTCCCTTTCAATAAGAGACAATATTTACATACCCTACACTGATTTTAACTCTCCCTCCCTTCCTGGAATCCTGAGAGTGACATATACCTCTAGACAAAGGAGGAGAGATAGACACTAAAAGATTTGTGAATATCTTTGATATGTAAAATGATATCACTATTGTGTTACCTTGAAAGTTTTAATGTTTTTTATAGATCCTCTAGAATAATTTTATAAACTTGTTAATGATTATGTCATGCTGCCCCTCCTTTTCCCCCAACCTGTATATGGTTAAGAGTATATGACCAGCCTCAGAGCTATATTCTGCACTGCATGATTTGGGTCAGCTACACCCCATGTTAGTCATATGCAGCCAGCTTAATAAATCTCCTCCTAAAAAATCATTTGGACTTGGTGTCTCTACATAAATCCATGGAAATAAGGTATGGTACTTTACAACACTACGAGAAGGAGACCACACATGTTGCGCAAAAACCCAGAGAAAGGGGAATTGAGCTATCAGGTGTGAACTGGGAAAACAAAGCAGGAAGCTCAGTTTAAAGACTTCAGGACTATCTCTTTATCTAGCACCAACTAGATAAGGCTTCTTTGTATTTCAAAACTATTGTTTTTGAAAGAAAAAATGTACTACTGAGTTTTAGCTTTTCATTTATTCTAGTGATTTGAGTTTGTAATTTAGATAAAATCTAGTTTCTAAAACAAAATCAGCTTCCACGTTGCCTTGTTTGTTCATTATCAAGCTAAGTAAAAGGAAGGTAGGCATGCTGGGTACAGTTAAATCCAAATAATTGGATTTCTAGGGACTGGAAGGTGTTTGAGTTATTTGAATTACTTAGATCATGCCAACACTTGTTTTAACCCCTGCCATGGCAAACATTTCTGACCTGTGGTGCTTTGCTGCCTTCCCTTGATGATCCCAGCCTCTTGAAACTTTGGATCATCTGCTTATTGCTGTCATCCAGGATTGTAGATGCTACATGTACCCACAATAAGACATACCCTGGAAGTCCTGGTACTTCTTCCTTAAACTAGATTCCTGATGTGAGCTTTTTTATAGGGACCTTATTCAGCAAACATCTCAGCGCTGATTTTAAGCTACTGGTGACTTGTATTTGAGAATAATTAGAACTGTCCTTACCCTGGAGGAATTCACAGTAAGGCAAACAGATTTGTAAACGAATAATTAGAGTGAGAACAAGATAATCTTACCCGCTGAGTTCCAGTTTATTCAAGCAGACTAGGAATTCATAGTAAAATGGATTAAGAAACACATGAGCTGAAAAAGCTTAAATTAAATATGAGTAGGTTTTGTTTATTATTTGCTTATTTCCTAATTTATTTTTTTAATGACTTTATAATTTCAAAAATGGCCCAAGGTAGCATGCAGTAAGGGGCCCAGAATAACACAGGTACAAGCGTAAAAAATCTAAGTAACACAAAAAAGAAAATGCTGACACAACTAGGCTCAGATCTTCCTAGCTATAAGGGCACAATAAGAAAACTAGTCAGGGGAAAGAGAGTATGTCACTTCCTTAGAAAAGAGAAATTTATTTTCTAGCACAAATTTTTAAGATTTGTAAATCTGTAACTTAAAAAAAATTAGGTTGAACAGCATAATAGACAATAACTTTAATTGTATGTTTGTAAAACATCTTTCTGATAATGAAATAATTGGAAATTAGTTTACAGTTTTGGAATAGGGAAAGCCTTTCTCAACATAACAAAAAACCTTTTTTTTTTAATAGCTTCAACTACACAAAAATGTAAAATTATTATGAAAGAGATAAAAAGACAGTAAAAGACATCATGGAAGTACGAAGGATGATAAACTGATAGAAAATGCCACAACAAAGTGTTAATATGCATGCACTTGAAATAACTCCTGAAAGTTAATAGGAAAAACTACAACTTAATTTGGAAAATAAGCCCTAGCTGGATGACTCGGTTGGTTAGAGCATTGTTCCAAAGCACAGAGGTTGTTGGTTCGATCCCTCATTGGGGCACATACAAGAGCAGATTGATGTTCCTGTCTCTCTCTCGCGCTCTCTCCCTTCCTCTCTCTAAAATCAATAAAATAAACATTTAAAATTCTTTTTGAAAAACAAGTAAAAGATATAAATGGGTAATTTACACAGTAGAAGTACAAGGGTGTCAATGGCTGTAAACATCTGAGGATTCTCTGTGTTCAATTCATTATGGTCAGGGATTTGTCTACTCTACCTCACTTGATTCTAGAGAAAACCAGGGTTTAAAGAAATTAAGTAAACCCTCCCATCCAGGGTCATACAGTTTCTATGAAGCAGGACAGGTAGTTGTAGCAAACAGGAAAATACTTTCAGATGAAAATATTGATCTTAAAATGGGTTACTTCTCAGTCAATATGCCTTCTGATTCTGTCATGTTGACATGATGGGATTATAGAAAATAAAATCTCTTTATTCAGCCTGAGATATAAAAGGATTTCTCATGGTTCTACAGAAAATGAACAAATGGTGTCTTATTTCTTGGGTTCCTCTCTGTAGGGGGAAAAAATCCCTGGAAATAGTGAGGCTGTTACAGACTACAGCAACTCCACTGTATTGTAAAAATTAATTTTACTACTTTAAGAGCAGATTTTTATTTCTTCATTAAATCTACAAATTGTGATATTGCAGGGCATGTTATAATTGAGAAATACAAGTAGCTCATCTGTGTCATCAACATGTGTTTACCGAGTGCTTTGATATGCACAAGGGCCAAAAAGCACTGCTCTGACAGGTTCTCACTGCCCCCACTCAAGTCTGGCCAGATGTCTTCTTCCTGTTCTGGGCACATCTTAAATGAAGAAATTCAGGAAGAGCTTGCTGGCCTAAAATATTTTGCTTTAGAAACATATATAAGACAGGCAAAGGACCACCATAACTGCCACTGGAATCTTGGGTCTAGGTGATTTGGAGTAGGTCTTACCACAGTGTGTGGCAAATGTACATTTGTCACTAACAGCTCTAAGAACACGTGGTTTTACTGATAATGAAAGAGTCATGTCTCAGGTGTAGAGCATGGGCCTGGCATATGGAAGTCCTGGTTCAATTTCTGGTCAGGCCACAAAGGAGAGGCAACCATCTGCTTCTTCACCTTCCCCTCCCCCCACCATCTCTCTTCCCCTCCAGAGCCATGGCTTGAATGGTTTGAGCAAAGTTGGCCAGGGCACTGAAGATGACTCCATGGCCTCGGCCTCAGGCACTAAAATAGCTCAGTTGCTGAGCATCAGAGCTGTGATCCAGCCAGGCAAAGTATTGCCTGGTAGGGGCTTGCTGGGTGGATCCCGGTCAGGGCACATGCAGAAGTCTGTCTCTGCCTCCCCACCTCTTACTTAATGGAAAAAGAAAAAGAAAAAAATAAAGAGTCATGGCACCTTGAAATGTGGAAGCTCATATTAACTGAGGAGTGTGCAGAAACCTACCAGGAGTGGGACCTACAGGAGACAAGATCAAAGTGGTCAGGCTGCTCTGGACTCTTCAGAGTTATTGTATGCTGTTGGCTGTGTTCTCCCTGAGCATGAGTCTCAATTGGGTCACAGCTTCAACTAATTTGTCATTGTGAAGCCCAAAGGGGAAAAAATAATAAGTTGGGATAGAGGAGATTATGGGACAGTAGATGTTTAGAAAGAATCTTTGGGGGAGCAAAATTAAAGCAGTCAATTTGAGACCCATCCTTTGCATGAGATCACAGAGAAAAATATAGTGGGGTTGAAGCAGAGGATGTTTGGAAAGAGGAGCCATGCAGTTTGTCATTCAGAGAGTCATGCTGCTGTTTGCTGTTCTGTTCTGTCTGGGAAGCAGGGGGGAGGCCCCTAGCTCTGCACAGCGGGCCAGGAAGCACTGTGAACCGCAAGCTCTGACAGCAGTCAACTCTCAGTAAGCCCAGACGATGAGGACAGGTGAAATTTGGATGATTATGCACTCATTCACAGGTGTTTACTGAGCACCTTCTTTAAATTGAGCACTGTGTTGGATGCCTGAGGAAATCATGATGAATGGGCCCACAGTGAAAGAGGAGAGAGATCTAGAATTCATACTTGTGTATTTGATTATTTAACTACATTTGTGCTAAGAGCTGTGAGAGGGACATGAATATGCAATAAAAGCATATTGCATAGACCCAGTGTAGTGTGCAGGAAACACACAGGCAGAAAGACCTGAAGAGCCAATAGAAGTTGTCAGGTGGTAATAGCGGGAACAGTGTTCCATATGGTGAGCACATGCATTCCCTCTCCGGAAACTGCACTGGTTCCCAAGGCTGCCCCCTTTGCCGTCTTGGATTACAGCCGTTAATTAGAAATTAGATACCTTGTCAATTTGAAAATATACTTCTCTCCCCCTTCCAATCCTTTTAAGGATGAACTTGCAAGCTGTAAATTGGTCAAGAGAGAGACAGCATGAAAAAAATTGCACTGAATCACAGCTGCTTCCTCAGTCTGGTTTCACTGGTGATTCGCCCTCATTATGATGGTTACACAGAGCTGGCCCCTTAAACAGTTCCATTGAGACAGTTTGATTTTTTTTTTTAGAGCATTTGAGTTTAAAAGTCTAACAACCTCATTCTCTGTTGCCAGTTTCGTGACCCAGGGTGCTGCTTAGCAATTGAAACACTGCAGAATGATCCAAGTAAGGGGACAGAAACACTTCAGTTCCTCTGCTCTACCCTTCACATTCCCCCACTGAAACAACAGCAAGAATAATAATACTTTATTGGGAAGCAGGGTAAGACACACCCAGAGTGCCCCAGGAGACTTTGTAAGCTGCTGGGGCTCACCTTTCCCATGAGCCACCTGCAGGCTGATGTGACACCTTTCATTCTGTGGCAGCTCCTCAGAGCTGGGCACCAGAGCCCGACTCCCTTGTGAGTGAATGCACAGATCGGCGTGAAGCTTGCACCCTAGTATTTTGCCCACTCTGCCCATCAACATGGGGGAGCCGTGGAGCCGTTCAGCGAGAAGTAATGCAACTGATGTTTCAGAGCTGCACTCTCCATTGTGATTTCTGACATGCAGGTGCTTTAGAACTCTGTGCTAAATGCATTGTTATGCAAAATTTATACCATGATGTAGCCCCGTCTCTGGACACGATGAGCCTGGAACTTCTGGTTACATGTCAGTATTTCAAACTTCTCCTTTCTTTGCTATCTTACAGTGATGAAGTACCCATATATTTCATCATCATGGAAGGAGATAGAAGACATGCATACATAATAGAAAGAGACTAATGCCAGTCATCTCTTTCCTAAGATAGCTGAAAAAGAAGGACACTTTTCTTGGTCATTGAAAATCTTCATATCTTTCATCTTAAATCCATCAGCATGTAAGCACTGAGAACCACTTTGGGCCCCACACTTTGTTAATCGATAATCACCCAACCAGCCTACCTGAGATGAGTCTAAACCCACTCTCCCCTCCACCAAGTGCTGGTGGTGGCCCTTCATACCTCTCTGCATGCAGATCTGGCCCTGTTTCTCCCCAGCTCAGGGGCTTTCAGTGGCTCCCCATTGCCTGTGGGCACAACCCAGACTCCCCGCCTGGCACAAAGGCTCTTTCTGAGCTGTGTGTCTACCACTTCCACCTCTACCATCTACTTTCTGGCTCTACCATCACCTTGCACCTCCAGGTCCCTGAATAAGCCAAGGCACTGTGTGTCCCTGTGTCTCTCTCCTCATTACTGCTTCCTGCCATGCCTTCTCCTCACCCTGACACAGCCAGCCACTTGTCAGACATCTGGTTCTCGTTCAGGATGTTTGTTGACTGATTGCATGGTTGTGAAGAGCCCTTTACTAACCCAAGCACTTGACCATTGTGAAGGCCACCACCCTCATTGTGAACATGGTCCCTGTCAATTACTGACTAATACCATGTGCCAGACTCACCCTAGTGCTTTAAACTCACCGTGTTCCCCAGAGCAACACTGTGTAGCAAGCACCTCTTCTCCCATTTCTAAACAGGAGCTGACTGTAACTTTCCCAGAATCCCAGTCATAATGGAGCTGATCTACAACTTGAGTTGAGGTCTGTCTTTCTTCAAAGTCTCTTTTGCTAATAGCCTACATTCATTTACCAATTGGAAGATTGGCTGAATAAATATGACATTGATTATTACTTAAGACAAACTGCTGAATATAACGTTGACTTAAGACTCCAGAATGTATTTACCATGAGAAGGTCAAACTCAAGCAGGATTGCTCTCATGAGAGAAGCGATGTTTATACCGTGAAGTGCTTGGGATAGAAGGTGAGACCTGAAGGGGCCTGAATGTGATCAGAGCTCATCTGGTGTCAGATAGAGAAGAACAAGGCACCTGCACTCGTGTAGCACCCTGTTTCCTCATGGCTTCACCATGCTCCCCGGGATCCCATACTCAGCATCAGAAGCCAACATGTGACCACCAGGTACAGGAGCCTGACATAGAGTCTTTTGACCTACAAGTCACTCTGATGTTGAACAGTGTACAGGGCAGGGGAGAGACAGGGGGTGAATAGAAGTAAAATGCCTACTATATGCCACATAAAGTGATGTGATGACATCATGCTGCGTGTCTGAGTGGCACAATGGGATTATATTGTGCAGGCTAAACTGAGGTGCTGGCTCCTGGGTGGGAAGCTGTAATAATAGTAACAGCCAGCATTTATTGAATATTCACTGTAAGCTTAGCTATCCCTGCCACCTCATTTTATCCTCACCTTTAAAGTTATGATACACAGGTACTATTCTTAACCTTATTTTATAAATTAGGAAGCTGAATTAGAGAGATCAAGTAATTCATCCAAGATTACAAAACCAGGAGATATAAGGGTTAGACACTGAAGCCCGGGCATCTGGCTGCCATGCTCACACGTCTGTAGCCCCGGCGCCAGGCGATTGTGAGAGTGCCCTTCACACAGCTGCCGTGACCGCATCTCCCAGTGCAGGACTGGCCTGTTCCACTTGCTTGCGTGCTGTGCATTTGTGCCCACAACCTGGGAAAAAATAAGTTATAGGAGCCTTCTTTTTTTTTAATTGGCTACATCTTTTTAAGTTTAAAAAAACAAAAGCCACCTTGTACATATTTCTAAATACATGATGGTTTTTATTCCAATGAATGGAACAGTTGTATTAATAAGCCACCATGAATTATCACACAGAATTTGGATGGCAGATAAATTAAGAAAGAGCTTTGAAGTTAGACTCAGATTCTGGTCTTGGTCTGCAAAGCCAGTAGCCATGGCCACCATCACAGCCGCCTGGCCCGCATATGCAGGTTTGCATTAGATTCAGACAGACGGTAATGAAACAACAGAACCAAGAACTGGTGGGCTATTAGCTTTAATCCTAGCTTGCACCCAGTGGGCAAGTAAAAACACACACTGGGCTCCAAAACCCACTCATTCAGTGCTCACAAAGCCACTGACTTATCTGAGTTTCCTAGAATCAAAGGTTCCTAGCTCACCAGACTTATTCACCTCTGTTACCCATCCCCTTCTCTCTGCACAAACTCTGCACAAATTGGCTTCTTCAACATTCTGCCATCTTGGCTGCCTTTCCTCTCCTCCACGTGACCTTTATCTGTTCTCCTTTCTCTGCTCTCTCCTCTAATGCTAATCTCAGGAATCGAGAGAGAGCAAGCTCCGGGTCTGCCCCACTTTATAGTGTAGAAACCAAAACCTTTAATCCAATATACAAACAAGGAAGTCTCTGATACAAAGTCATTCATCTGAAACATAATGGGATTCCTCATGAGAGTGCACCACCCCACATCAAAAAGGGTGGGAAAGGCTTAGTCCCAAAACCAAGCCCCAGGCTACAAGGATCCTGCCTGCCCATAGCCCACCCCAACACATGTTAATATAATCATGCCCATCCCAAGCAAGAGGGGCACCCAATACCATCACCTGGGTGACGGGCTACTAGGTGGGCAACGCCATCTTTAACAAAGTGAGCATAATATATTTTATCTGCCCAGCATGGTCACACCACTGATGGCTGTGTAACCTCAATTCAGTTACATAACCTCTTTCACCTCAGATTTCTCATTGAAAAAAGGTAGTAACACCCACCTCATGCAGTAATAATTTAATATACTAGCACAGTGTTTGTAATCCATAGGTTCTAAATGAAGATTTATAACTGAGTTAATATTGTTAATGAGGACCTTTTTTTTTTATTTTGGGGGGTATTTGTAAGGCCAGGAGCCGCCATCGTGACCATTCACATGCAGGTTTCCATTGGATTCGGGCAGACGATAAAGAAATGGCGGAGTCAGAGGATGGGGGGCCATCCTATTTATTGGTGTCTCACCAAGACAGGCAAACCACAAAAGAAGACAAGGGAAAAGCAGAAAACCAGCTCTTCCCATGAAGGGCAAGGGATCAGGGGAGCCCCTGCAATTGTGATAGCAGGAACTGTGTGTCCAAGCTCCTGGTCTGTCCCACTTTATAGTGTAGAAAACCAAAATCCCTTAATCCAATATACAAACAAGGAAGTCTCCGATACAAAGTCACCTATCCAAGGCATAATTGGATTCCTCATGAGAGTGCACCACCCAGATCATACAATCAGTCAAGGGTGTGGGGAAAAGCTTAGTCCCAAAACCAAACTTCAGGCCACAACAACCTGGCCTGCTTATAGCCTGTCCCCCACACCCATTATAAGTCACAAGCGAGCAAACATATATATCATGTTTACAAACTTATTTGACCAACATTCCACCCCTTTTGCTCGTTTTACAATCTAAACCACAGGCATCTTCCATGATGGTCACTGTGCAAGGAGTAGGATACATTGCATAAACAGAAATAGTACCAACTACAGCAATAGGATTAACAGATCAAAAACTATGGGCAAAATGAGAGAGCTGTCAGTGGCACCAAGAGAGGCAAATCCTTTCCCTCTGGCAGAATACAGGCCAGAGTTTTGTCTGCAGACAGCACTGTAGCTGGCACCAGAGGCCGCCCTGAGTGGGCATACCAAACCTTATTGGCCAATACACCAGCATCTGCTGGTTCTATGTGTAGTAAAATAGGGGAACTCATTATTGGCCATAAAGAAATTACAAAGGTGCCCTTCAAAATGCTGTCCCCTTGAGCACTCAAGGGATAATACACTTCTACCTTAGGTGGCCATGTACTGGTTGCCCAAGGAGTTAATTGGAGTTCCACCTCTAACCCCTTTCCCCATGGTGCCAATAAGGCCACCCATCTCAGATGGGGGGCCGGTACAGTCCAGGGCCAAGTCCATTGAAGCCATTGTCCTTTAAGAAGGGCTGTTGGAGCAGGCAAGAGCACGTTGCCCTGCTGTCCGAAACCTGGCTTGAGTAAAATGTCCTTGGTGCGTATCTGCAACTGAATAGGGGCAGCTGTCCGATGCAGGAGGGCCTCTACTGGAGCTGGGCTTCCCCGTCGAGGTCGCTCATTCAAAATCCGAAGTACTGTCCATAAGCGGCGTGTCCATCCAGTAAGAGAGCCAGTGCCCCCCTCCTGTCGCAGTCCCTGCTTTAAGAGTCCATTATAACGCTCAATGATGCCAGCAGCCTGGGGGTGGTAGGGAACATGGTACTTCCAGTCCACCCCCAGCTTTTGAGCCCATTGCCTCACCGTTGAACCAGTGAAGTGGGTACCATTGTCACTTTCAAGGACCAGCGGTCGCCTGTATGCAGCACTCAGGCGGTCCAGAGCCTGTATGACTGCCCTCTGGTCAGGGTTACGAGCGGGGTAAGCAGCAAGCAGCCCGGTGGCAGTATCTACACAAGTGACTGCATACTGGTACCCTTCTGACTTTGGTAAGGGTCCAATGATGTCTATCTGCCATCGTGTCAGTGGGACATGACCCCTCTGGATCTGTCCAGGTGACACCAGTGGTCTCCGAGGGTGTTCCTTGGAACATACTGCACATTGCTCACAGGCTGCAAGTACCTCTGCATAGGACACAGGCAAGTTCCAAGCCTTAACCGTAGCCCACATAGTTTTCTGTCCTGCATGGAGCAGGCGCCGGTGGAGCCACTGTGCTACATCACCTGCAGGTGCAGTCTCCAACCATCGCACCCTTGCCAGCATATCTGCCTCATCATTCCCAGGATGGGCTAGAGGGGCATGCCCTGTGACATGATATACTGTCACCTGCTTCTGGTGTCCTATTTCCCATAAGTCCTGCCACATGGCCTGACCCCATAATGGACGGTGCATTACCATCCACTGGTTAATGTGCCAAGTAGCAATCCAAAGGGTCAGTCCACGATAGACAGCCCAACTGTCAGTACAGATCACCAGAGGTGAAGGTTCATTATGGGCAACTAGCCAAACAGCTCTTAATTCTGCCCATTGGCTGCTTTGGCCTGTACCCGTGTCCATCCAAATAGTCTCAGTGGCCGGATGGAAGGTGATAGCCGTCCATTTGGCAGGTTGGCCCCTGCTGGAACCATCAGTATACCAGGCATCGTCGAGGATGGGCACCCGCCCCTCCTGGTAGGGACTGACCTCAGGTTCTGCCTCCTGAGCCCCAGTTGCACCTGACTCTAAGGTCACATAGGTGACTGGACCCAAGACTTCCTGCAGTTCTGCCCTCAATGGGCTGGTGCTAAGAGCACAGCATTGTTGCAGATAGGCACCCCACTTGGCCAGGGTAGACATTTGGGCCATACCACTACGTGGTTTAGTTGCCCAATCTCTCACCCATCCAGCTATAGGGTATGTTGTTTTGACTGTAACTGGTGTTGTGGTTGTAATACTCTCAGTTGCCAAGAGGGCAGCATACACAGCTGCCAGCTGCTTCTCTACTAATGAGTAACGAACTTCAGCACCTTTCCACAATTGGGGCCAAAATCCAATAGGTTGCCGTAGGCGCTCTGTCCGCTGCCACAAGCCCCATCCAAACCCCTCCGAGGTTACATGAACATCCAGCTCACAGGGCCTGGCAGGATCAAACACATTCAAGGCCTGTGCCACCTTGACAGCTCTCTTAGCAGCTGCAAATGAACCTTGTGCCTGCTCAGTCCAATCCCAGCGAACCCCCTTTCGAATAAGGTTGTACAAGGGGCGTAGTAACTGAGCCAAATGCGGTATAAATGCTCGCCAATACCCCAACAAACCTAAGAATTCCTGTAACTGTTTTACCGTAGTGGGCATGGGGTATGCTTGGATCTTATCTATAACTGCGTCAGGGATAACTTTTGTCTTACCCAACCAGACAACTCCCAAGAATTTAACAGATAACCCAGGTCCTTGTAATTTGTTCTCGTTAACTGCCCAGCCACATGCTTTCAAATGGGATAGCAGGGTAGGGACTGCTTGCTCCAATTCTGAAAGAGAATCACTAGTTAGCATAATATCATCAATATAATGGTACCTGAGAACTACCTCTGGCTGTTTCCATTTAGCCAGGTCAGCAGCCACCAGCCCATGGCACAAGGTGGGGCTATGCAAATAGCCCTGGGGTAACACTGTAAAGGTCCATTGTCTCCCTTCCCAACTGAAGGCAAATTGGTCTTGACTCTCTGCAGCTATATCAATAGAGAAAAAAGCATTGGCTAAGTCTGCCACAAAGTGGTATGTCCCCAACTCATGGCTTAGCCGATCCATCATGTTAGCTATCGAGGGAACAGCAGCGTGCAAAGGGGGAACAACTTTATTAAGTTCCCTGTAATCTACTGTCATTCTCCAGGTTCCATCTGCTTTGTGCACAGGCCATACTGGGGAGTTGTAAGGACTGTGTGCTGGCTGGATGATCCCCACCTTTTCTAGTTCAAGGATTGTCCCTGTGACTTCTTCATAACCACCTGGCAGGCGGTACTGCTTGGTGTTAGTCACACGCCGAGGGACGGGTAATTGCAAAGGGGAATGTGATGCATGTCCCCGCAATACTGCCTTCACAACCCTGATCCACAGCCGGAACTCCCCGGCTGTAGTTTCCAACCACAGTCCTTGCAAGACATCTACCCCCAAAATATATTCAGGAATAGGAGATACATACACCTTATATGGCTTAGGAGGCAGTCTCCCTATCCCCAATGGAATAGTTATTGGCTTCACTTGAACAGTTTGGCCCCCATAACCGTCAGTGGCCACTGGGGTCCCAGCAAACCGCTCTGGGTTTCCATAGAGAAGGGAACATTCTGCACCTGTATCCACCAAGGCCAACACCTGTTGTACGTTGGAAGGGGACCAGTGGATAGCCAGTTCCACATGTGGCCTCCGGTCCCCGCCCATCCACGTTAGACAGGTCCCTCGGCCTTTTTCCTATTCAAACTGGTACAATGGGTCTTGGGAGTTCCCCTCTCCCTCGGCTGTCTCTATCATATAATCTTGTAACCTAGCTGTGCGCGCACCAAACGTTTTATTGGTAGCTGCTGGGGCCTTTCGTCTCAGTGGCTGGAACTTCTGTTCTGGTTTAAGCTGCTGCCAAAGCTCCAAAAGAATTTTATTAGACTGGCCATCCAATTTCCCCTTATCTGCTCCAGCCGCAATCAAGTCTACCCACATCTGCGTTCGAGTAACCTTTACAGGCCCGTTTCCCTTGTTAGTTGGGGGGGAAACATAGGCAGCAGCCCTCACTGCTTTATGATCCCGAGCGGCCTCCAGCTCTCCCACATCTGCTATCATCTGTGTAACTGCATTGATGGGCTGCCCCAGATAGGGGCCCAAGATAGCCACAAGTGACCCAAAAAGGGCTGACGGGGCGCTAGCAAGGACAAATTCCCTCATTTTGGCCGTAAACACTTGTTTGTCTGGCCCACGAGACCCAGGGTTGAAAACAGCATTCTTCATACCTAGTTCTCGAAGGACCTTTACTAACTCACTGTAGCACTGCCACCGACTCATTGCCCCCGGCAGTTCTCCAGCATTCTGCCAGACCATACGAATGGCAGCCATCACCCATTCTAATAGGGTATGGTCTCCTGGGTTGCCATGGCAGTTCTGAAGACGCTGCCTCAAGGAAGAGTGTGTGGTAATGGCGGCCAATTTCTCCATCTCTGTTCCAGAGAGCATGATGCCATCCACCCCTATATCCCATAATCATAGTAACCAGGCTACCAGGGATTCAGTAGGTTTCTGCCTAAATTGTGCCCCCAACTCCATCAGCTCTGCCTGGGTATAGGGCCGGACCACAGAGTGTTCCATTACCTGGGCAGGAGGCTGTGGCTGCCCCTGAGGGACTCTTTGTTGCTGGGTTTTTACCTTCTTGGCGACAACTGGTCAGGCTCTCAGTGTGCGTATGGCAGCTTCAGCCTGAGCCTTCTCATCCTCAGAAGAGGAGTCGCAAGCGCCTGCTCCCACTGACTCAAAGCCAATCCACTGGCATGGATGCTGCTGCTCCTTTGGTGACCGTTTAGGCTCCTGTGGCTGCTGGCTTTTGGCCAGAAGCTGAGACTCGAGCTCTTGAATCCGCAGTTGTTTCTCCAACAACTGCTGGTGAAGACGTTCAGCTTCCAGGGTAAACTGCAATTCTCGAACCTGTAATTCCTTCTCCAGTGCTCACTCCAATTCCAGCCTTTTCTGCCGTTCTGTTTGCAATTCATGCTGAAGCTTTTGACCTCGGGCAGTTTCCTCTTGAGTAAAAAACATGTAGCCCATGGCCCCTAAAAGGACAGCCATGGGGAGCCAGAGCAGCAACCAGTACTCTATCCCACCCATCAAGGGTGGTGGCTCCATACCAATCTCTGAATCCTGCCGACTATGCCAGTTGTAAGGCCAGGAGCCGCCATCGTGACCATTCACATGCAGGTTCCCATTGGATTCAGGCAGACGATAAAGAAATGGTGGAGTCAGAGGATGGGGGGCCATCCTATTTATTGGTGTCTCACCAAGACAGGCAAACCACAAAAGAAGACAAGGGAAAAGCAGAAAACCAGCTCTTCCCATGAAGGGCAAGGGATCAGGGGAGCCCCTGCAATTGTGATAGCAGGAACTGTGTGTCCGAGCTCCTGGTCTGTCCCACTTTATAGTGTAGAAAACCAAAATCCCTTAATCCAATATACAAACAAGGAAGTCTCCGATACAAAGTCACCTATCCAAGGCATAATTGGATTCCTCATGAGAGTGCACCACCCAGATCATACAATCAGTCAAGGGTGTGGGGAAAAGCTTAGTCCCAAAACCAAACTTCAGGCCACAACAACCTGGCCTGCTTATAGCCTGTCCCCCACACCCATTATAAGTCACAAGCGAGCAAACATATATATCATGTTTACAAACTTATTTGACCAACATTCCACCCCTTTTGCTCGTTTTACAATCTAAACCACAGGCATCTTCCATGATGGTCACTGTGCAAGGAGTAGGATACATTGCATAAACAGAAATAGTACCAACTACAGCAATAGGATTAACAGATCAAAAACTATGGGCAAAATGAGAGAGCTGTCAGTGGCACCAAGAGAGGCAAATCTTTTCCCTCTGGCAGAATACAGGCCAGAGTTTTGTCTGCAGACAGCACTGTAGCTGGCACCAGAGGCCGCCCTGAGTGGGCATACCAAACCTTATTGGCCAATACACCAGCATCTGCTGGTTCTATGTGTAGTAAAATAGGGGAACTCATTATTGGCCATAAAGAAATTACAAAGGTGCCCTTCAAAATGCTGTCCCCTTGAGCACTCAAGGGATAATACACTTCTACCTTAGGTGGCCAGGTACTGGTTGCCCAAGGAGTTAACTGGAGGTCCACCTCTAACCCCTTTCCCCATGGTGCCAACAAGGCCACCCATCTCAGATGGGGGGCCTATACAGTCCAGGGCCAAGTCCATTGAAGCCGTTGTCCTTTAAGAAGGGCTGTTGGAGCAGGCAAGAGCACGTTGCCCTGCTGTCCGAAACCTGGCTTGAGTAAAATGTCCTTGGTGCGTATCTGCAACTGAATAGGGGCAGCTGTCCGATGCAGGAGGGCCTCTACTGGAGCTGGGCTTCCCCGTCGAGGTCGCTCATTCAAAATCCGAAGTACTGTCCATAAGCGGCGTGTCCATCCAGTAAGAGAGCCAGTGCCCCCCTCCTGTCGCAGTCCCTGCTTTAAGAGTCCATTATAACGCTCAATGATGCCAGCAGCCTGGGGGTGGTAGGGAACATGGTACTTCCAGTCCACCCCCAGCTTTTGAGCCCATTGCCTCACCGTTGAACCAGTGAAGTGGGTACCATTGTCACTTTCAAGGACCAGCAGTCGCCTGTATGCAGCACTCAGGCGGTCCAGAGCCTGTATGACTGCCCTCTGGTCAGGGTTACGAGCGGGGTAAGCAGCAAGCAGCCCGGTGGCAGTATCTACACAAGTGACTGCATACTGGTACCCTTCTGACTTTGGTAAGGGTCCAATGATGTCTATCTGCCATCGTGTCAGTGGGACATGACCCCTCTGGATCTGTCCAGGTGACACCAGTGGTCTCCGAGGGTGTTCCTTGGAACATACTGCACATTGCTCACAGGCTGCAAGTACCTCTGCATAGGACACAGGCAAGTTCCAAGCCTTAACCGTAGCCCACATAGTTTTCTGTCCTGCATGGAGCAGGCGCCGGTGGAGCCACTGTGCTACATCACCTGCAGGTGCAGTCTCCAACCATCGCACCCTTGCCAGCATATCTGCCTCATCATTCCCAGGATGGGCTAGAGGGGCATGCCCTGTGACATGATATACTGTCACCTGCTTCTGGTGTCCTATTTCCCATAAGTCCTGCCACATGGCCTGACCCCATAATGGACGGTGCATTACCATCCACTGGTTAATGTGCCAAGTAGCAATCCAAAGGGTCAGTCCACGATAGACAGCCCAACTGTCAGTACAGATCACCAGAGGTGAAGGTTCATTATGGGCAACTAGCCAAACAGCTCTTAATTCTGCCCATTGGCTGCTTTGGCCTGTACCCGTGTCCATCCAAATAGTCTCAGTGGCCGGATGGAAGGTGATAGCCGTCCATTTGGCAGGTTGGCCCCTGCTGGAACCATCAGTATACCAGGCATCTTCGGGGATGGGCACCCGCCCCTCCTGGTAGGGACTGACCTCAGGTTCTGCCTCCTGAGCCCCAGTTGCACCTGACTCTAAGGTCGCATAGGTGACTGGACCCAAGACTTCCTGCAGTTCTGCCCTCAATGGGCTGGTGCTAAGAGCACAGCGTTGTTGCAGATAGGCACCC
Source organism: Saccopteryx bilineata (assembly GCF_036850765.1). Taxonomy (NCBI): domain Eukaryota; kingdom Metazoa; phylum Chordata; class Mammalia; order Chiroptera; family Emballonuridae; genus Saccopteryx; species Saccopteryx bilineata. Next base: position 188,266,218 of record NC_089491.1, on the reverse strand, counting down.
CACTTGGCCAGGGTAGACATTTGGGCCATACCACTACGTGGTTTAGTTGCCCAATCTCTCACCCATCCAGCTATAGGGTATGTTGTTTTGACTGTAACTGGTGTTGTGGTTGTAATACTCTCAGTTGCCAAGAGGGCAGCATACACAGCTGCCAGCTGCTTCTCTACTAATGAGTAACGAACTTCAGCACCTTTCCACAATTGGGGCCAAAATCCAATAGGTTGCCGTAGGCGCTCTGTCCGCTGCCACAAGCCCCATCCAAACCCCTCCGAGGTTACATGAACATCCAGCTCACAGGGCCTGGCAGGATCAAACACATTCAAGGCCTGTGCCACCTTGACAGCTCTCTTAGCAGCTGCAAATGAACCTTGTGCCTGCTCAGTCCAATCCCAGCGAACCCCCTTTCGAATAAGGTTGTACAAGGGGCGTAGTAACTGAGCCAAATGCGGTATAAATGCTCGCCAATACCCCAACAAACCTAAGAATTCCTGTAACTGTTTTACCGTAGTGGGCATGGGGTATGCTTGGATCTTATCTATAACTGCGTCAGGGATAACTTTTGTCTTACCCAACCAGACAACTCCCAAGAATTTAACAGATAACCCAGGTCCTTGTAATTTGTTCTCGTTAACTGCCCAGCCACATGCTTTCAAATGGGATAGCAGGGTAGGGACTGCTTGCTCCAATTCTGAAAGAGAATCACTAGTTAGCATAATATCATCAATATAATGGTACCTGAGAACTACCTCTGGCTGTTTCCATTTAGCCAGGTCAGCAGCCACCAGCCCATGGCACAAGGTGGGGCTATGCAAATAGCCCTGGGGTAACACTGTAAAGGTCCATTGTCTCCCTTCCCAACTGAAGGCAAATTGGTCTTGACTCTCTGCAGCTATATCAATAGAGAAAAAAGCATTGGCTAAGTCTGCCACAAAGTGGTATGTCCCCAACTCATGGCTTAGCCGATCCATCATGTTAGCTATCGAGGGAACAGCAGCGTGCAAAGGGGGAACAACTTTATTAAGTTCCCTGTAATCTACTGTCATTCTCCAGGTTCCATCTGCTTTGTGCACAGGCCATACTGGGGAGTTGTAAGGACTGTGTGCTGGCTGGATGATCCCCACCTTTTCTAGTTCAAGGATTGTCCCTGTGACTTCTTCATAACCACCTGGCAGGCGGTACTGCTTGGTGTTAGTCACACGCCGAGGGACGGGTAATTGCAAAGGGGAATGTGATGCATGTCCCCGCAATACTGCCTTCACAACCCTGATCCACAGCCGGAACTCCCCGGCTGTAGTTTCCAACCACAGTCCTTGCAAGACATCTACCCCCAAAATATATTCAGGAATAGGAGATACATACACCTTATATGGCTTAGGAGGCAGTCTCCCTATCCCCAATGGAATAGTTATTGGCTTCACTTGAACAGTTTGGCCCCCATAACCGTCAGTGGCCACTGGGGTCCCAGCAAACCGCTCTGGGTTTCCATAGAGAAGGGAACATTCTGCACCTGTATCCACCAAGGCCAACACCTGTTGTACGTTGGAAGGGGACCAGTGGATAGCCAGTTCCACATGTGGCCTCCGGTCCCCGCCCATCCACGTTAGACAGGTCCCTCGGCCTTTTTCCTATTCAAACTGGTACAATGGGTCTTGGGAGTTCCCCTCTCCCTCGGCTGTCTCTATCATATAATCTTGTAACCTAGCTGTGCGCGCACCAAACGTTTTATTGGTAGCTGCTGGGGCCTTTCGTCTCAGTGGCTGGAACTTCTGTTCTGGTTTAAGCTGCTGCCAAAGCTCCAAAAGAATTTTATTAGACTGGCCATCCAATTTCCCCTTATCTGCTCCAGCCGCAATCAAGTCTACCCACATCTGCGTTCGAGTAACCTTTACAGGCCCGTTTCCCTTGTTAGTTGGGGGGGAAACATAGGCAGCAGCCCTCACTGCTTTATGATCCCGAGCGGCCTCCAGCTCTCCCACATCTGCTATCATCTGTGTAACTGCATTGATGGGCTGCCCCAGATAGGGGCCCAAGATAGCCACAAGTGACCCAAAAAGGGCTGACGGGGCGCTAGCAAGGACAAATTCCCTCATTTTGGCCGTAAACACTTGTTTGTCTGGCCCACGAGACCCAGGGTTGAAAACAGCATTCTTCATACCTAGTTCTCGAAGGACCTTTACTAACTCACTGTAGCACTGCCACCGACTCATTGCCCCCGGCAGTTCTCCAGCATTCTGCCAGACCATACGAATGGCAGCCATCACCCATTCTAATAGGGTATGGTCTCCTGGGTTGCCATGGCAGTTCTGAAGACGCTGCCTCAAGGAAGAGTGTGTGGTAATGGCGGCCAATTTCTCCATCTCTGTTCCAGAGAGCATGATGCCATCCACCCCTATATCCCATAATCATAGTAACCAGGCTACCAGGGATTCAGTAGGTTTCTGCCTAAATTGTGCCCCCAACTCCATCAGCTCTGCCTGGGTATAGGGCCGGACCACAGAGTGTTCCATTACCTGGGCAGGAGGCTGTGGCTGCCCCTGAGGGACTCTTTGTTGCTGGGTTTTTACCTTCTTGGCGACAACTGGTCAGGCTCTCAGTGTGCGTATGGCAGCTTCAGCCTGAGCCTTCTCATCCTCAGAAGAGGAGTCGCAAGCGCCTGCTCCCACTGACTCAAAGCCAATCCACTGGCATGGATGCTGCTGCTCCTTTGGTGACCGTTTAGGCTCCTGTGGCTGCTGGCTTTTGGCCAGAAGCTGAGACTCGAGCTCTTGAATCCGCAGTTGTTTCTCCAACAACTGCTGGTGAAGACGTTCAGCTTCCAGGGTAAACTGCAATTCTCGAACCTGTAATTCCTTCTCCAGTGCTCACTCCAATTCCAGCCTTTTCTGCCGTTCTGTTTGCAATTCATGCTGAAGCTTTTGACCTCGGGCAGTTTCCTCTTGAGTAAAAAACATGTAGCCCATGGCCCCTAAAAGGACAGCCATGGGGAGCCAGAGCAGCAACCAGTACTCTATCCCACCCATCAAGGGTGGTGGCTCCATACCAATCTCTGAATCCTGCCGACTATGCCAGTTGTAAGGCCAGGAGCCGCCATCGTGACCATTCACATGCAGGTTCCCATTGGATTCAGGCAGACGATAAAGAAATGGTGGAGTCAGAGGATGGGGGGCCATCCTATTTATTGGTGTCTCACCAAGACAGGCAAACCACAAAAGAAGACAAGGGAAAAGCAGAAAACCAGCTCTTCCCATGAAGGGCAAGGGATCAGGGGAGCCCCTGCAATTGTGATAGCAGGAACTGTGTGTCCGAGCTCCTGGTCTGTCCCACTTTATAGTGTAGAAAACCAAAATCCCTTAATCCAATATACAAACAAGGAAGTCTCCGATACAAAGTCACCTATCCAAGGCATAATTGGATTCCTCATGAGAGTGCACCACCCAGATCATACAATCAGTCAAGGGTGTGGGGAAAAGCTTAGTCCCAAAACCAAACTTCAGGCCACAACAACCTGGCCTGCTTATAGCCTGTCCCCCACACCCATTATAAGTCACAAGCGAGCAAACATATATATCATGTTTACAAACTTATTTGACCAACAATATTTTTTTTGTACTTAGTAAATGCCTGACATTATACTAAGCACTTTTATTTAATGTACAACACCATTTTATCCTCACCGCTACCTACAATAACAGCTACTGCCTTTATCATCCATTTTACAGAGGAAACAAAGGCTCAGATTTTAACCAGCCTGAGGTCATACAACTAAAAACACAGTAGAGCTGAGTGTCTGGGCCCTTAACAGATATGCAAATATATGCCAAATAACCTCCCTATTTTGTCTTTTATCTACTTCCACCTCCAACTCAAAAATAATTGATATTTATAACCACAGGTTCTATTTTATCATCGCTACTGTCTCAATTGCAAGTTATTATTTAAACTAAGTTAATAATTTAAATTTGAAGAAAAATTTTTAGATGAATATTACCATGAGAGACGATTATAAGAAATTAAGTTTTTAAAAAGGGTACAAAATTATATTATATTTATATGTCAGTGTAAAAAAAAATGCTGACAAAAAAGGAACAAGAAGTCTTGGCCAATGCTCCATGAAAGGAAACAGGATCAGACATCCAGTCCTCATTTGAAAAGGTTACTCAACTCCACCAGTAACCAGAAGAATGCAGTTCAAATTATAGTAAAGTATACAGCCATCAGTATGATCATGATGTAAAACCTGACCTCCTTGAATGTTGCCGATGAAGTAGTACATGAGGAACTCACACAGTCTTGGCAGGAGGGGGGGAAAAGGGTACAACCACTTCAGAAAACAATGTGGCCTGATTTTGTTAAGTTTACCTGTGCTTGAACTTAAGAATTCTGCCTGTAGGTATGTGAGGAACACACAGACACACGTATTCGGAAGTGTGCACAAGTATGTTCAAAGCAGGATTGCTTGTAATTACTAAAAACTGGAAATGGAAGCAATTCCCACGTCCATCAGTGGTAAACTAAATGGAGACATTGTGATACATGCATACAGTGGGTTGCTGTTTGGCACTGAGAGTGAATTAAGGCTACATGCTGCTCTAATGCAAGTGAATATTATGGTACAATGTTTTTGCAAGACAAAAGTATATACACGGCATGATTTCACTGATATAAAGTTTATAAGCAGGCTTCAGGGTATTGTTTAAGGGTGCCTGTGGAGTAGCAAAACTATGAAGAAAAGCATTTGTGGTTTCCACAAATGGGAAGGAAGAGGTTTGAGACATGACAAGCTTCTAGGGTGCCAGTAATGTTCTTGACCTAGGTACAATTTCATGAGTTTTTGCTTCATAATTATTTGCTAAGCTATACAAATAAGCTTGAAGTATTTTATTTCACAGTGAAGTGTTTAAAACTATATTATAAGATTTTATTTAGAAAAAAAATCTAAATATACATAATATGATCTGAAATAATGCATTTCAATGGGCTTATAGTGGTTATTGCTGGGTGAGGATATGGTGAAATAAAGAAAAAGTATTTTCGCCTGACCTGTGGTGGCGCAGTGGATAAAGTGTCGACCTAGAAATGCCAAGGTCCCAGGTTCAAAACCCTGGGCTTGCCTGGTCAAGGCACATATGGGAGTTGATGCTTCCTGCTCCTCCCCCCTTCTCTATCTCTCTCCTCTCTCTCTCTCTCTCCCTCTCTCTCTCCTTTCTAAAATGAATAAATAAATTAAAAAAAGAAAAAGTATTTTCTCATTTTCCTATAATGAGTACATGCCTTTTATTAAAAAGAAAGTAAGATATTTAAAAATTTGTTTTCATTTGATGACTGAGTCTTGATTTGTCATCTTAGCCAAATACCTTAGTTTGAACTGTAAGCAATAGCAGCCATGAACAGGTCAAATTCCTGGTTATTTTCTGTTTTTTCATTAATCATTTTTTCCATTCATTAGCAACTTCAATTACAGTTTCTCATTTATAAAAAAGAAAGCAAAAACCTATATAAAATTAAGTATTTAATTGAATAGTAGTCTTTTTTAACCTTAAATTGGATTTTCAGGGGAATTCAGATTTGTTAAAGGGAAAATGAGTAAGAAATTTGCCTTCATCTGATGAAGTTAAAGATCACAGAGGGACCCTGGCCGATTGGCTCAGTGGTAGAGCGTCGGCCTGGCGTGTGGGGGACCCGGGTTCAATTCTTGGCCAGGGCACATAGGAGAAGCGCTGCCCATTTGCTTCTCCACCCCCACCCCCTCCTTCCTCTCTGTCTCTCTCTTCCCCTCCTGCAGCCGAGGCTCCATTGGAGCAAAGATGGCCTGGGCACTGGGGATGGCTCCTTGGCCTCTTCCCCAGGCGCTAGAGTGGCTCTGGTCGCAGCAGAGCGACGCCCCGGAGGGGCAGAGCGTCGCCCCCTGGTGGGCAGAGCCGGGTGGATCCCGGTCGGGCGCATGCGGGAGTCTGTCTGACTGTCTCTCCCCATTTCCAGCTTCAGAAAAAAAAAAAAAGATCACAGAGGGCTAGAGTTTAGGGTAGGCTGGGCTCAAAACGAAACCCTCCTCCAGTCTCACAGTCTCCTCCTATTTCTGAACGTACTGTTCCTTTATACCTATATCTTTACACATGACCCTGCTGTGTCCTTTCCCTCTTGATGATTCTTCTGCATATTTTAGACCTGAGCTCAAATGTAACCTACAGTGAAGCCCTACCTGGCTCCTCCTCTAAGTTCCCAGAGAGAAATCCTTATCCAGACCTCTGGGCTGGCATTTGATACATTATTTTGTCATTACTTATTTATACAGTCTACTAATTGGTGAATTTCGGCAGATAAAGATTTTGTCTTTTCACCATGGACTCTCCAACAGTGAGTGCCATGCCAAATATAAGGGAGCCACCCAGTAAATATATAATGAATGAATGAATGGATGGATGGATGCTTAGGAGCTTTTAAAGAATGGATAGTTCAGAAAATAATAGGGATGACACAGCCTTTGGAGTAAAACTATAAGATACTAACATGATGGCACTTATTTAACACTAAATAGACTATTTTAGGGACTTTTTTATTTGGAGAAAATGTTATCTTTGAAAAGCACAATTTCATTGTGCTCTTGAATAAATGTGAAAGTAAATTATTGGGTAGAATGAGACAAATCATCAGTCCATGTCTTTCATTGTGACTTACCAAGCTAAAACTGCCACAGTGAGTGACATCTAGTACCTGTTGGTGTAGTTTCAAATACACAAAGTATTTTTTCAACTGTGACTTAATGTTTTCTCTGGACATAACAGATCACTCAGTGTCTTGATTCCCCTGGAGAACTGGATTATTTGCCTTCTACAAATCCATCATATTCAGGACTTGACTCATTTTAGTGCTAGCAGAGTGTAACGTGATTTCTCATTACTCACTTAGAACATGCCTGTTTATTACATGCAGGAGAGAGGTACTAGAGGAGAAATGAGAAGAAGAAAATAGTAAGAGGTTTCAAACTGTCAGGAATTCACCTCATTTCAAGATTGATTTCATTATCTAGCAAGGAAGAACATGATTAGTTAGTAATAATACCAACTCAATTATTTATTAACATTTACTGAGCAGGGAGTTCTCATGTAATATGTTGTCTAATGTGAAGTATGGAAATTCAGCTGTGTAATAAAGCTGTAGAACAGAGCATAATAGCAACATCCAGAGGCCTCCAGGTTGAGGTCAGAGGGTTAGACGGGGCAGAGTTAACTGGAGAAAAGAAGCAGCAGGAAGCTGCTGCACAGTTCTATGACAGAAGTGACATTGTCTGCATGAGCAAGTTGCAATGACTGTCAAAAGAGATGTGCGTTAATTTAAGAGAAGTACAAGATGCGTATTTCACAATACTTGGCACTTTATTGCATGTAAAGAAGCAAGAAAGAGGGAGGAGATGAGGATGAGGTTAACATTTTGTTGTAAAGTACCGTAATGTATCCCAGATGCTGAAAAATACTGTACCTCACTTCTGCAGGTTTACATAGAGACACAAAGTTCAGATGAGTTTTGAAGGGTTTTATTAAAGGAGGAGATTTATTAAATATGCTGGCCACATATGGCTGACAGAGGGCATTTGCAGACCCAAATCATGTGTGCCAAATACATCTCAGGGGCTGGTTATATACCCTTGATCACACATGGGCTGGGGAGAGCATGATATCATGGCACAAGCTTACAACATTTGTTTAGGGAAAACACAAAAACATTAAGACTTTCAAGGTAACACAATCAAAGATATTTATAATCTTTCAGAGTTCATCTTCCCTCCTTTGCCTAAAGGTATGTTACTCTCAGGATTCCAGGAAGGAGGAGGAACCACAATCAATGCAAGGTGGTATGTAAATTCTGTCTCCTATTGAAAGAGAAGAAGTTTCTCAGTTAACCTTTATTTTAGTTTTAAAACTAAATGACTGATTGTCCTTGCAAGCCAGAAACTTCTACATTCTTCTCCCTCCCCTCCCCAAAGGAAGGACGGAACAGGAAAGCCTGACCTTTCCTCCTAGAATATCAATATTAATTTTGCAGCCTTTTTTTGGTACGTTACTACAATTTCTATTTTGAGCAAAAGACACACTTCACTGAGATAAGGAAGATGGAATTGAGAAGTTTTGTCAGGTGGCAAGGAGTTCAGTCTCAGGCATATGGAGTGGATTGTGCATGAGAGATATCGGAAAGAAGCCCAGATACATAAGTTGAAGAAATACATACATCTATATCTATCAATCAATCAATCAACCAATAGATAAATAGATAATGGTAGATAGATATATAAATATAAGATAGATAGATAGATAGATAGATAGATAGATAGATAGATAGATAGATGATAGATAGATAATATAGAGATACAGGGATATAAGGATTTATATGGCACCAATAATAAGAGTTCCATAGGAAGAAAACAAAGAAACCAGAGGGGAAGAAATTATCAAAGCAACATCTCAAGGAAGTTTCCAGAACTGTAGGATAGGGGTTTGCAGACTGAAAGAGCCTACCTAGTGCCCAGTGTAACAAATGAAAAAAGACCCACACCAAGGCACGTCAGCGTGGCATTTCACAACATTGGAGAAAAAGAGAAATACCAAGAGCTTCCCAAGAAAGCAAACAGATCACATAGCAATTGTTGAAATTTAAAATGGCATCAAACTTTTCAACAGAAACCCTGTTTATGCTACAAGAAAAGCTAAATGCCATCACAGTTCTGGGAAAGGTGACTGACATACTCAAATTCTGGATTAAGTCAAACAATAATTTACTGCCCATAAACCTTTCTCTCTAAACTACAAAAAAAATGCTCTACCAAAATAAGGAAGCAGATAAAGGAAGAAGACCTGAAGGGTCCAGCGAAAAGGGACCCAACATAGGAAAGAGGAAAGGAGTTTCTCAGAATGATGAGAAGGGACACTCCAGGGTGACAGCTCTGAACAGCCCTGTAAATTATCAGTCCAGAATACAATGGAGAATTGAGGGCTGCAGGAAAACAGAATGAAACCTCTTACATAATTGTGAGAAGAGAGCTGTGTTCTGATAGAGGTTTGAGGAGAATTAACAAATATCTCTAGAAATATCAAAAATCAAACAATAAAACAAGGAAGTTAGTAAGTCCAGGGAAAACAAAAAGTCATACAAATAAGGAAGTTGTTCAGTTACAAATAATATTGAGTTTAATAAGATGAACAATGTTTTTTGACTTAACCAAAAAGTGTGGTACAGCTGGGTTGATGAGGGAACTACAGAAAGCAAGGTTATCATTTTCCATAGTGGAAGGTATTAAAAGAGTAAAAAATGAAATGTAAAGAAATAGCAGTATAAACATGTTACTTAAATACATGGAGATAGATACTAGGAAAAACTACGTGAAATGTTCAAAATGGTGAATATGACTTGCGCATGTGGACAGTGAGACAAGACGCTATTTTTGTTTAAAACCTTTTTTTGCAGAATGATCTAGAAAAGTACAGATGTAGAACTTCAGTTTTCTTAGGAAAAAAAAAGAAAGAAAATTAAAACAATTTTAACCTCTGTGTACAATCTTTATTGAAATTATACAAAAAGAATCCCCCAAAAGTGAAAAAATATTTAAAAGAAAAAGGAAAAATAGACATGCTGGACTGTAAATTTGGTGGCCCCGACTGTGCCTTGTGCTCAGCCAGATTGGAAGAGGGTGACAGCTGAATTAAGCTGGGCTTGGGTTCTGCAGACAGGTGTGACTGTGGTGGCCTCTCTGCCTCTGTGATATTAGAGCAAGAGTGTCACAAGAGGATAATGGAGGTGGAGGACATTGGAATCAACCCCAGATTGGATAAAAAGGGGAAGGAGACAGGAGCCCGGAAGTTTGGGTATAAAGGGGTTCGTAGTCTAGAGAGAAATGAACGGATGAAGTAGCAATAACATGGTGGGACAGCTGGAGGACAGAGGTCCTGTTCAAAAAGGGGAACAGGAGAACTGCAGAGGTGACATTCCAGGTGGTACCCAGGCATTCTGATTAAAAATTCCTGGCAAGTGTAGCAGATGTCAAAGGACTAGAAGCCTGGAATGTCAGATGAATTATGCATGGGTGCATTGACATTTATCAGGATGACCACAGGACCTATGTGTGGTAAGAGGAAGACCATCCTGGGGCAAGGGGCTGGGGATAGGGTAGCGGCAGTAACCATGTGTGATGACAGCAGGCAACACAGTTAGAGTGTGCCAGCCATTGCTTTGGAACCCCCGTGCAAAAGCAGCTTCAGCTTTAAGCACTGGTGGGGTTAGACAGTTTGCGGGGACTTCCTGACTCGACAATATGGAAGAGGAAGCTCAGGACAAGGGCAAGCATTTGAGAAGGCTGTTCTGAGAGAGGCTAAAGGTGCAGGTGGGAGAGGGAAGTTGTTTACCAAAGGAGTAAGAAGTCACATGCATTATGGATCAAGAGTTGGAGAGGTGAAGGTTGGGCCTACGGACGGAAATTATTTAGGGATTCCCTGCTTCCAGCGTTTAAAAACAAATGTCTTGAGCCATTTCCCAGTCTCTTGGTCACACCGGAAGTAGAAACATTTATGTTCTACTGCCCTCTCTCCCAGCTCAGCTCAGAGCATTCTCACCTGTTGGTCAAATAAGTTTGTAAATTGATATATATGTTTGCTCGCTTATAGTTTGCATTGTGTGTAGGGGACAGGCTGTAAGCAGGCAGGGTGGTTATGCCTAAGGCTTAGTTTTAAGACTAAGCTTTTCCCCACACCCTTGACTGTTGCATGATGTGGGTGGTGCACTCTCATGAGGAATCCCATTATGCCTCAGATAAGAAACTTTGTATAAGAGACTTCCTTGTTTGTATATTGGATTAAAAGGTTTTGATTTCTATACTATAAAGTGGGCAGACCAGTAGCTTGTTCTCTCTCGATTCCTGCTATCACCATTGCAGGGGCCTCCCTGATCTCTTGCCCTTCATGGGCAAGAAAACTTGCTTTTCCCTTGGCTTCTCTAGTGGCTTGCCTGTCTTGGTGAGACACCAATAAACAGAATGGCACACCATCCTCTGACTCCGCCATTTCTTTACCGTCTGCCTGAATCCAATGAGAACCTGCATGTGAATGGCCATGATGGTGGCTCCTCGCCATACATCACCCCTGCCCCATCCCACTTCCCTTTAAACCTCATGTGGACTCAGACTCACCTGGGTTAGTCATGTTTCCAAATGTAGGTACACTGGCAGCCTGTGGGATTCATTACTTCTCAGGACTCTCTGAAGCCATTTGGTGGCAGAAAGTCACAGGTTCAGATCTTGGCTCAGCCACATACTGGTAAACATGGCTGTCATTACATTCTCCATAGCTTTGGTTTCCTCATTTGCGAAGTAGCAATACCAGTAATAACACCAACAGTGTCTGGAGTCAGGGGAAGTGGGATAATATACACAGAAGCTGGTACTTGACATTTATAAATGCTTATCACAAACACACTCCATAAAAACGTAATGTCAGGCCCTGGCCGGTTGGCTCAGTGGTAGAGCGTTGGCCTGGCGTGCAGGAGTCCCGGGTTCAATTCCCGGCCAGGGCACACAGGAGAAGCGCCCATCTGCTCCACCCCTCCCCCTCATCTTCCTCTCTGTCTCTCTTTTCCCCTCCCACAGCCAAGGCTCCATTGGAGCAAAGTTGGCCTGGGCGCTGAGGATGGCTCTGTGGCCTCTATCTCAGGCGCTAGAATGGCTCTGGTTGCAACAGAGCAATGCCCCAGATGGGCAGAGCATCACCCCCTAGTGGGCGTGCCGGGTGGATCCTGGTCGGGCACATGCGGGAGTCTATCTGACTGCCTCCCCATTTCCAACTTCAGAAAAATATTTTTAAAAAATAAAAAAATAAATAAAAAATAAAATTGTAAAAAAAACAAACGTAATGTCTATGACCACTCACACTTCCTTTCTCACTGGAATAGTGCCTGCTGCATACTTGGCACTTAAGAATGAATGAATAAGATGGTATTTGTAGGCCCTGGTTGGTTGGCTCAGTGGTAGAGCGTCAGCCTGGCGTGCAGGAGTCCTGGGTTCGATTCCCGGCCAGGGCACACAGGAGAAGCGCCCATCTGCTTCTCCACCCCTCACCCTCTTCTTCCTCTCTGTCTCTCTCTTCCCCTCCCACAGCTGAGGCTCCACTGGAGCAGGGTTGGCCCAGGCGCTGAGGATGGCTCCATGGCCTCTGCCTCAGGCGCTAGAATGTCCCTGGTTGCAACAGAGCAACACCCCAGATGGGCAGAGCATCGCCCCCTGGTTGGCATGCCGAGTGGATCCTGGTCGGGCATATGTGGGAATCTGCCTCCCCATTTCCAACTTCAGAAAAATACAAGAAAAAAAAAAAGATTTTATTTGTAGAGCGACTGCACATACAATATATTTGTCAAAATAAACCCCACTTCTTCCATCTTCTGTCCTTACCTTTTTATAATAATTTTTGGAATTAAATTATTCCTTAGTCTTACCCCAGAGAATAATTGAGTCTGTATTGAAAGTCTAATTTTTATGAGCCTATTTGTAAATGCCCTTCTTTCTTCTCCTTTATATTCCCAGTTGCAGGGTCTACCCTCCACCATGCAATACGTAGTTGCTGAGATGGAGTGAAACTTAAATCAATTAAATCCAACCTCTTCTCAAGTATAGCCCAATATTCAGATTCCCCTCAAAAACTCTACTCTCCAATGTCAGATATTCCTTTTGAGTTTTTGTTTTATTTTGTTTTGTTTTTGACAGAGAGAGAGACAGAGAGAGGGACAGACAGAAAGGGAGAGAGATGAGAGGCATCAACTCTTTGTTGTGGCACCTTAGTTGTTCATTGATTGCTTTCTCATATGTGCCTTGACCAGAGGGGCCACAGCAGACTGAGTGACCCCTTGCTCAAGCCAGTGACCTTGGGTCCAAGCTGGTGAGCCTTGCTCAAACCAGATGAGCCTGCGCTCAAGCTGGCAACCTTGGGTTTCAAACCTGGGTACTCCACGTCCCAGTCCAACACTCTATCCACTGTGCCATCGCCTGGTCAGGCATTTGTTTTGAGTTTTTAAAATTACTATTAGCAGCTAAAAACTGTTTTCTTTTCCTCTTGTCCCTCAACTCCTTTGCAGCATTCTCTCTCTCTCTCTCTCTCTCTCTCTCTCTCTTTCTCTTTTTCCCTCTGCCTCCCTCTCTCAATTCATCCAAGTTCCTCTTCTGTTGGAGATATTTCTACCTAGCTAACATGTTGTTCCTTTATTCTAGTCAATTCCTAAATCTTTCCTTGACCTGCTTCCCCTTTCTGTTTGTCTTATCAATGACATCAGAATCTATTTCCTGATTACAGCACTCATTTTGTCCTAGTCACCCTTTTCTCCTGTATGAGTGTGATAATAACAGCTCGCATGGTTGCCGGGTCAGCATTTCACTTCCTCCTGCTCCTCTTCCTCCTTCTCCATGGTTGTTCTGCACCATCCAAGAGGGGCCTGGAAGGGGGTCAGCAGCCCCCCATTCTCTCATAGCTCTGAGAGACTAAGTGAGAATAGGAGTAGACAGTGGTCACATCTGTCATTTCTTTTTTAAATTATTTATTTTTAAATTGATTTTAATTTATTTTGTTTACATAGATTCCAGTGTTGCCCCAAATGTATCCCCTCTCCCCCATATTCCCCTCATCCCCTCAACATTTCCCTTACCTCCTTCCCCGTAGCACCCTCTCCCCTTCCCTTTAGGTTTATCCCATCCTCTTACCCACTTTCCAAGTGTCCTCCTTTCCCTCTGGTCCCTTTGATCCCTCCTCTGTCTCAATTCCGTTCCTCAGTTCACATTATTCCTTGAATTCCTCAAATGAGTGAGGTCATATGATATTTTTCTTTTTCTGCCTGGCTTATTTCACTTAACATAATAGTTTCCATGTCCATCCATGTTGTTGCAAAAGGTAAGATTTCCTTCTTTTTCATGGCCCCATAGTATTCCATTGTATATACGTACCACTGCTTTTTAATCCACTTGTCCACTGACGGACACTTGGGCTGTTTCCAGATCTTTGCTACTGTGAACAATGCTGCCATAAACATGGGGTGCATTTATTCCTTTGAATTGGTGATATGGTGTTCTTGGGATATATTTCTTTTTCTTTTTTTTTTTTTCATTTTTCTGAAGCTGGAAACAGGGAGAGACAGTCAGACATACTTCCGCATGCGCCCGACCGGGATCCACCCGGAACGCCCACCAGGGGCGACGCTCTGCCTACCAGGGGGCGATGCTCTGCCCATCCTGGGCGTCGCCATGTTGCGACCAGAGCCACTCTAGCGCCTGAGGCAGAGGCCACAGAGCCATCCCCAGCGCCCGGGCCATCTTTGCTCCAATGGAGCCTTGGCTGCGGGAGGGGAAGAGAGAGACAGAGAGGAAAGCGCGGCGGAGGGGTGGAAAAGCAAATGGGCGCTTCTCCTGTGTGCCCTGGCCGGGAATCGAACCCGGGTCCTCCGCACGCTAGGCTGACGCTCTACCGCTGAGCCAACCGGCCAGGGCTGGGATATATTTCTAAAAGTGAGATAGCTGTAAGCAGGCCGGTCATTGTAGCCTGAGAATTAGTTTTAAGACTATGCTTTTCCCCACACCCTTGACTGTTGCATGATGTGGGTGGTTCCTCTTATGAGGAATCCTGGTATGCCTCAGATAAGTGACTTTGTATCAGAGACTTCCTTGTTTGTACATTGGATTAAAAGGTTTTGATTTCTATACTATAAAGTGGGGCAGACCAGGAGCTTTCTCTCTCTCAGTTCCTGCTATCACCATTGTAAGAGCCTCCCTGATCCCTTGCCCTTTATGGGATTCCTTGTCTTCTCTTGTGGCTTGCCTGTCTTGGTGAGACACCAATAAACAGAATGGCCCACCATCCTCCGACTCCACCATTTCTTTACCTTCGGCCCAAATCCAATGGGAACCTGCATGTGAATGGCCATGATGGCGGCTCCTGGCCATACAACTGGCATAGTTTGTGGCAGGATTTGGAAATCGGTATGGGGCCGCCACCCTTGAGGGGTGGGGTAGAGGACTAGTTGCTGTCCTGGCTCCCCATGGCTGTCCTTTTAGGGGCCGTGGGCTGGGTGTTCTTTACTCAAGAGGAAACCAGGAGTTCTGTGCGAGAAGCCGACCAAGGTCAAAAGCTTCAGTATGAATTGCAAATCGAATGGCAGAAAAGGCTGGAATTGAAGCGAGCACTGGAGAAGGAATTACGGGTTCCTGAGTTGCAGTTTGCCCTGGAAGCTGAATGTCTTCACCGGCAGTTGTTGGAGAAACAACTGCGGATTCATGAGCTCGAGTCTCAGCTTCTGTCCAAAAGCCAGCAGCCACAGGAGCCTAAACGGTCACCAGAGGAGCAGGAGCATCCTTGCCGGTGGATTGGCTTTGAGTCAGCGGGAGCAGGCGCTTGCAACTTCTCTTCTGAGGATGAGAAGGCTCATGCTGAAGCTGCCATTCGCACACTGAGAGCCCGACCAGTGGTCGCCAAGAAGGTAAAAATCCAGCAACAAAGAGTCCCTCAGGGGCAGCCACAGCCTCCTGCCCAGGTGGAACACTCTGTGGTCCAGCCCTATACCCAGGCAGAGCTGATGGAGTTGGGGGCACAATTTAGGCAGAAACCTACTGAATCCCTGGTAGCCTAGTATTGGGCAGATAAAATATATTATGCTCACTTTGTTAAAGATGGCGCTGCCAACATGGAAACCCGTCGCCTAGGTGATAATATTAATTGCCCTTCTTGCTTGGGATGGGCGTGATTATGTTAATATGTGTTGGGGGAAGGCTGTCGCGCCAAAAGGTTTTAAAAGGAAGAGAGATCACGTTGTTCCGGGAGAAGAGTGATTACGTTCTAGGAGAAGCCCATGCTGTAGGAGAGCAGAGTAAGGCCACATGGAGGAGCGGAAAGGCAGCCTAGATGGCAGAGTGCTGAAGGAGAAGCCAGTTTGTACAAAGTTTGTTCAGAGAGAAGGAAATGGGGAACAGAGGTGAATAAGGCTAGTGAGCTAGAAACCTTTGATTCTAGGAAACTCGGATAAGTCAGTAGCTTTGTGAGCACTGAATGAGTGGGTTTTGGAGCCCAGTGTGTGTTTTTACTTGCCCATTTGGTGCAAGCTAGGATTACAGGTTATGGCCCACCAGTTCTTGGCTCCGTTGTTTCATTACCGTTTGTCTGAATCTAATGCAAACCTGCATGGGCCAGGCAGCTGTGATGGTGGCCGTGGCTACTGGCTTTACACCTGGTTACTACGATTATGGGACATAGGGGTGAATGGCATCATGCTCTCCGGAACAGAGATGGAGAAATTGGCTGCCATTACTATACACTCCTCCATAAGGCAGCCTCTTCAGAACTGCCATGGCAACCCAGGAGACCATACCCTATTAGAATGGGTGATGGCCACCATTCGTATAGTCTGGCAGAATGCTGGAGAATTGCAAGGTGCAATGAGTTGGTGGCAGTGCTACAGTGAGTTAGTAAAGATCCTTCGGGAACTAGGTATGAAGAATGATGTTTTCAACCCTGGGTCCCATGGGCCAGACAAGGAAGTGTTGATGGCAAAAATGAGGAAATTTGTCCTTGCTAGCACCCCGTCAGCCCTTTTTGGGTCACTTGTGGCTATCTTGGGCCCCTATGTGGGCCAGCCCATCAGTGCAGTTACACAGATGGTAACAGATTTGGGAGAGCTGGAGGCCGCTCGGGATCATAAAGCAGTGAGGGCTGCTGCCTAGTTGCCCCCCCCCCCCACTAACAAGGGAAACAAGCCTATAAAGGTTACCCAAACACAGATGTGGGTAGATTTGATTGTGGCTGGAGCAGATAAGGGGGAATTGGATGGCCAGTCTGATGACATTCTTTTGGAGCTTTGGCAGCAGCTTAAACCAGAACAGAAGTTCCAGCCACTGAGACGAAAGGCCCAGCAGCTACCAATAAAACGTTTGGTGTGCAAGCAGCTCAGTTACAAGATTATATGATAGAGACAGCCAAGGGAGAGAACTCCCAAGGCCCATTGTACCAGTGTGAATAGGAAAAGGGCCGAGGGACCCGTCTAACGGGGATGGGCGGGGACCGGAGGCCACATGTGGAACTGGCTATCCACTGGTTCCCTTCCAATGTACAATGGGTGTTGGCCTTGGTGGATACAGGTGCAGAATGTTCCCTCCTCTATGGGAACCCAGAGCGGTTTGCTGGGACCCCAGTGGCCATTGACGGTTATGGGGGCCAAACTGTTCAAGTGAAGACAATAACTATTCCATTGGGGATAGGAAGACTGCCTCCTAAGCCATATAAGGTGTATGTATCTCTTATTCCTGAATATATTTTGGGGGTAGATGTCTTGCAATGACTGTGGTTGGAAACTACAGCCGGGGAGTTCCGGCTGTGGATCAGGGTTGTGAAGGCAGTGTTGCGGGGACACGCATTAAATTCCCCTTTGCAATTATTGGATCTACCGGTACGAGAACAAATGTCGGAGACTTTCAGGAGCTTAGATCATACTTTATTGGCCAAGTTTAACCTGCACAGGGGTGAACTCCCTAGTGTCCTGAGACACCATACTCACAGGGAGATGCAAATGGGAGTCGCCTCTGGCGCTTACAGCCAGGTCCTTATATATCCTAAGTAAGCAAGCATTTACAGAAGCAGATGTGGCAGTTAACTATTCACTAAGGGGTCCGCACACAGCATAGCAACAGGGGCTGGGTTTAGCTTAGTGGTGAATTTCAAACATAAACTTCTGATAAGGGTCTCTAACCAATGGAATGCAAACGTTTTTCCTCCTTTGTGCTGATCTTCTTTGTTCTCAGCCTCAGAGGGGCTCTATCAGCACCTCCCTGTTCTGGCTCCTTCAATAATTACTTCTGGCAGTCTCAGCATCCCTTCCTGAATCTAACATTCCCCCATCTCTTTTGGGCATAAATCAAACCCTTGATTCTTCATCAGTGGGAAGAATGGTATAAGGTTGGGACAGAACCATTAACTTTACTACATCTATTCTTTATTTAACATAACTGAGTAGCTTGTTGAACAAAATGGGCCCTAAAGACAATAGGCACAAGAAACCAATACACGGACCTAGCAAAGGGAGAAGGTAAGGCAAAGCACCGTTGAGGCTTCTCCACAGGGGGCTTTCAAAGAGCTCTCTTCTTCTCTTTACTAGATCTTCTTGTAGCCTTTTGATTTTGTCTCGCACTATACCAGCTTTGTTGACAGAGAAGCAGCAACGTTCCTGTAAAGCCAAACAGATGCCTCCCTGCTCTGCTGTAAGTAAGTCTAAGCCCCTTCTATTTTGCAGGACCATTTCTGCTAGAGAATCTAATTGATCTTGAATACCCTGGATAGTACTGGATATAGCTTGAATATCATCTATTAGCTTGTTAGAAAGCTTAGTATAGGAATGAACGGCCACCCCTAGTCCAGCAGTACCAGTAGCTACAGCCCCGGTAATACCCAGGCCTACTAACAATGGAATGAGTGTAACAGCTCTCTTAGAGCGACCTGCGGTATAGTCTAAAATAGGGACGGGGACAGTATAATGTCTATATCTGGCAATAGAGTGGCTAGCACACAGACCCCGGTCCAGTTGGTGGGCAAATAAGAGAAAGCTAGATTACCTCCACATAACAACACTTGTCCCCTGCCAGGGAAGAGGGGAGAGCTGGAGTTAATGAATTCACTACAATTAGCAAAATCCGCAAACCCAATGTCTATATCAGAACTGTTATTTTGTGGATGACTTAGGATGCAAGAAACATTGAAGAAGTCTATGGGCCGAACTCTAAAAGGAGTGTTAGCACTGCAATTAGGATGTTGGGTAAGCATAGACTCACTGAATGCTGCTGGTAGAGTGATTGGCATGGGTGTGCCTAGGGTCATACAAAACCAGCAATCAGCAGCTAGAGTAGGATTCGAGGCATTAAGTGCCCGATGGGTAGCTGGGAGTATATCAGAGGACTGAGTGTCTAAGTTGACACCTCGTGCTTTTGGCAAAGCCAAAGGATGATAATTAATTTTTGGGTACATAAGGTTAATAATTTGTTCAATTCTTTCTTGCACTATAGATTCTCTGATAGTATCTTTGGGTCCTCCTCCATCCGAAACATGTAGAGGGGATTTCTTAGACCAACATATGGGCTTGCCGCGCGTCCCTTTGCATGAAGCCTGCATGCGGCCATGTGATCCTATCTGCGGGCTAACGCCCGCTCGAGTTCTCTGAAGGATGGCAGTGAAGTATCATAACTAGTGCATTCCTGAAATTCCTCGTAACAGGAGGAGTGCATTTGATCATAGAAACTAGTGCACTCATCAGGACAGAGTCCTGGCTTGCCTTGAATAAGGGGAATTATGCGGGGTTTGTTATTGCAGACCCACTCTTGGGTGATACCTCCCCCTATACCTGGTGTCATGGCGAGGTACGCTATTTTGCTATTACAATCTACCTGTCTTGTGTATTTCTCCGGTCTAGTGGTAGTGGTTCCTCCTCTGCAGTCACAAGGGGAGCCATACAGTGTCCTGAGTAGCTCTTCAGCGTTTGGTGTCGGCCCCAATCCTCCTTCTGCAAAATTTAATAAACACAGTAGTCCTCCTAGGATGTGGACAAGAACTGCAACCTTAAGGGGTCCTTGGGATTTGTGGACTCTCCATTTTCTCAGGTCCAAGTCCTGGGCCCCTGCTACCTTGTCAAGCTGGGCTGATTTTATGTGGGAAAGGTGGATCCAGTAAGGTTTTTCAGCTACCTTGATAGCTGTGGGTGTACTCAGGATCACCTGGAACGGTCAATTCCAACGTGGCTCAAGGTTGCCCTGTCTGTGGTTGAGAATCCACACCCACTGTCCAGGCTCCGGTGGCTCCGGTAGTCAGGAGCTGTGTTTCGCATTCAATTGGGCTGATCTCTGGAGGGCTCACACCTCGCTTCTGATGTGTTGCAGGGCCTGCAAGGACTTGAGGAAATTATGATTAGAAATCTCTAGTTCCCCTCTGGTCAATCGAGGTACAAGGGGCTCAGGTTGCCCAAATAAGATTTCGTAAGGGGTCCATTTATTGAGATAGGAGGTACATCTGGTTCTAAAAAGGGCGAAAGGGAGGAGCTCAACCCAGTTTTCACCGGTCTCCCCTCTCAGCTTAATTATAGTTTCCTTCAGAGTCCTGTTCATTCTTTCTACCTGTCCCGAACTTTGGGGCCTATAAATGCAATGCAATTTCCAATTGATACCTAACTTAGTGGCTAATTCTTTTTTTTTTTATAAATAAATTTTTATTTTAATGGGGTGACATCAATAAATCAGGGTACATACATTCAAAGAAAACATTTCCAGGTTATCTTGTCATTTAGTTCTGTTGCATACCCATCACCCGAAGAGAGATCATCCTCCGCCACCCTCCATCCAGTTCTCTCTGTACCCCTCCCCCTCCCCCTTTCCCTCCTTCCCTCCCCCCACCCCCATAGCCACCACACTCCTGTCCATGCCTCTTAGTCTCGCTTTTATGTCCCACCAATGTATGGAATCCTGCAGTTCGTTTTTTTCTGATTCGCTTATTTCACCCCGCACAATGCTACCAAGGCTCCACCATTCCACTGTAAGTGATCCGATGTCATCATTTCTCCTAGCTGAATAGTATACCATGGTGTATATGTGCCCCATCTTCTTCATCCAGTCCTCTATTTTTTTTTTTTACAGTGATTAAAAGCCTTTAAGCAAACTCTTGGCAATACAGCAAGAATCCATAAAAGAGTAGTGTCCTTAACATGTTCACCAAGTCCAAGTTGACCCCATCACCATGCCAAGTCCCTGAAAAATGCAACCCAACCACAGTTCAGTCTGTTAGGAGCTGTCACAGGGAGCAGGAGTCCAGGAAAGTTCCCCACAGGAAAAGTCCGCATGGCACTGGAATTGTCACCATTCTATACTTTGCAGCTCATGTCCAAGTCCCAATGACTGCTGCTTCTAGCTGGTAATGATTCAGGTAGACTGGAAAAAGCCATTTGCAGCATGCGTGGATATGGAGCTTCTGTTCTCCTCTGCCTGGAGAGTTGAGACCAGGTTGCTTTTCCCTGGAGCTCTGTGACTGTGCCATGGTAAAGAGAACCTTGGGATACACTAAGCTGGGTGGCAAAGGTAAATTCATAATACAAGTTGGCAAAAGGAGGAAAGAGAGCTCTAAATTAGGAGTAGGTCCCAGCCTGAAATATGAGTGGGGCATTGAGGTAGGAGGGCTAAAGGAAACACTATATATTAAGCAAAGCAGCAGAAAATAGGACTATCAACACCCTAGTGGCTAATTCTTGAGATATCCTGGATATGAATGCAGGTCCATTGTCTGACCCTAGGGCTAGGGGAATGCCATATCTAGGTATGATTTCCCTTAATAAGACTTTGCAAACTGTGGAAGCAGCCTCTCCTCGCGTGGGGAATGCTTCTACCCATCCTGAGAAGGTGTCTACTAATACTAATAGATACTTATAACCTGACTTCCCAGGGGTCATTTCTGTGAAATCTATTTCCCACAGTTCTCCCGGAGCTTTCCCCCAATACCTCACAAAGGAAGGTAGCTTCTTATTCTGCGCATTTACTCTGGCACAGATACTGCACCTCGAGACAATGGAGTGGACAATATCCCTGATGTTGGGCCCTACATAATACTTCCTGATAAGTTGTTCTAACTTATTCTGCCCTAGGTGAGTGCTAGTATGAATATCTCCTACTATTTCTCTTACTATTCCCTGGGGTAAATAGAGCCGGGAGTCAGGAAGCTCTATCCATCCCTGCTGGTTTCTCTTTCCCTTCAATTGTATCCCTTCCTGCTCTTCTTCTGGGGAATATCTAGGATCCAGAGGTAATGTTGGCTTAGGCAATAATGGTAAAAGGCTTTCTTGTGGCCCAGTGGCTGCCTCTCTTGCAGCTGAGTCTGCTAGGTTATTACCCTTTACAATGGGAGAGTCCCCTCTTTGGTGCCCTCTGCAGTGGATGATGGCAACTTTGGTAGGTAGCCAAATGGCGTTTAGGAGGGCAAGAATTTCACTGTGGCTCTTAATGTCCTTTCCCTCTGTGGTATTAGGGTCCCAGGTAGGAAGTTGAGATGGGAGAACGTCTTCTACCTCCTTTCTTCCCTCCCGAGTTTCCTTTTCCTCCCCCAATACCGCCTTAGCAGCTTCTCTCATTACTCTATCCCTTTCTTCAGAAGTGAAGAGGGTTTGTAAAATCTGCTGACAATCGTCCCACGTAGGCTGATGGGTCCTAAAAATGGTCTCAAGGAGAGATATTAGTCCCTGAGGTTTCTTGGAAAATGGGGGATTCTGATGCTTCCAATTGTATAAATCACTGGTGGAAAAAAGGCACATAGATGAGGCGAGGAGGCGCCCGTGGACCAGCATCTGGTGCTGGCGGCGCCTCCCGGAGGGGCAAGATGGCTGCCCCTCCCCCCGAAGGAGACATATCCGCGCCTCCCGCTGAAGAAGAAAAAATGGCCACGCCCCCCCCACTGAAGGAGGAAAAACGGCCATGCCCTCTGCTGAAGGAGGGAAAACGGCCGTGCCCCCTGCCAGAGAAATGGCCACACCCCCTGCTGAAAAAGGGAAAATGACTGTGCCCTCTGCCGAAGGAGGCCACGCCCCCTGCCAAAAAAGGGAAAATGGCCGGGCCCTCTGCCGAAGGAGGGAAAACGGCCGTGTTCCCTGCCCAAGAAGGAATGACCATGCCTCCCACACCCATAGACTGCCCCTCCTCAGGTGTGGGGCGGACTCAGGAGCGGGTCCTGCTGCGAGGAATCTGGTTTCTCCTGCCACTGATAGGGTGGAGGGGAATTCACCGGGTCTAGGTGGTCCTCCGGCGGTCCAGGCAAAACAGGGTAAAGTCTGGACAGTTAACCAGGCTGTGTCGGGGAATGGGCTTCTCCCTTTTCCTTTTCTTTGACCCTCCCAACTTTCTTATCCCCCATAGTGAAACAAACTGCTTGCCTGCCTCGCTGGCTGTCCTTCAGACACTTTCTGATGTACCTAGGCCTCTCGGTGGCTATATCTACCCACACATCTATATACAGGTATTGGTCTGGGTGGGGTGCTCTATAGACAATGGCTCTAACAGAAAATAAAGTTGTAAGGTGAAAAGTGCCCTCTGTGGGCCGTCCTACATTAAACGCAGGCCAATCCAGCTGGCTCAAGGTTCGGAGGAAACCTGGACTCCAAGGCGGACCTCCGTACCCCTGAGCCCTCTTCTGGAAATCAGAAAAATTCTTCAACAGGCATTCAAGCGGGGATCCCGGCACAGACTCCTGTTGTCCCATCCTAGATGACTCAGGAATAAGAAAGGGTAGGATACAGGCGACACTATTAACACAGGGAACACACTTGTTTCTCTCACACTCAACTCAGTCATTCAAGCTCAGACAAAATGCAGCGCAGCGCAAAAAGGATTCCTAATGTGACTGGTCACTCCTAGAGTTAACAAATCCAAATATCCAAATTTCAGAGAGCGGCGTCCCGCCTCTGAAAGCCCTGGGTGAGTTACCGGCAGCGTCCCACTTACCACCTCAGGAATGTGCGCTCTAGAGCTCAAAAGCCAACCCAAATGTGGATCTTCTGTGAATATTTACCCTGCTTGAGCTGTTTGAACTGCTGTCCCTCCGGTCTCCGACCCAAAACTCCGCCAAGGGAGAATCCCGGACGAGCCCCCAAAATATTGGATCCACCGGGTACGAGAACAATCAGAGACTTTCAGGAGCTTAGATCGTACTTTATTGGCCAAGTTTAACCTGCGCAGGGGTGAACTCCCCAGTGTCCTGAGACACCATACTCACAGGGAGATGACTTACAAGCAGAGCCCAGTTAGTATGTGTGTGTGAAGTTATACATAGATAAGAAGTGGCTTGGTGTTATTTACATTAACTTTGTAAATTAATGAAAATAAGAACATCTTAAAAAGTGGTTTAATGTAAACATTTCAGTAGAATCACATAAAGGGGGTTCCCTATGAGAAACTCCCAAAAATGTAGTTTGAGGTGATAATCCTGTCGATTGACACCTATTAGAAGGCGTTGGCCAGAAAAGGTACTAAAGCTGAGGGGCCCCCTGCTGCAGTAGTCGCCCAGACTCCAACGTTGGTGTGGACTGTCTCCATGCCACTCTGAGCTCTGACCAAAGTCAGCCAAGAGGAGCACACCAATGGCCCCCTTAAGCTATACCCAGGCACGCCAAAAGGATTTGTGAGTAATAAATTGCCTGTGCGATTATTACAACTAATTTGTGTATCGGTCATGTCTTTCCTCCAGTGGCATTTAACAATAGCATCCTCATAGCCGCCTCAAGAGTAGTATCGAAGAGGCTGCCAGCCCTGCTAATAAGCAGGAGTGTCCCACTGCATGGGGAAGTCGAATCAGGGATGCCTGATCGACCTAGAGCTTGGGCTCTACTGGGACAACAGAGAACTTAATAAAGTTGTTCCCCCTTTGCACGCTGCTGTTCCCTTGATAGCTAACATGATAGATCGGCTAAGCCATGAGTTGGGGACATACCACTTTGTGGCAGACTTGGCCAATGCTTTTTTTCTCTATTGATATAGCTGCAGAGAGTTAAGACCAATTTGCCTTCAGTTGGGAAGGGAGACAATGGACCTTTACAGTGTTACCCCAGGGCTATTTGCATAGCCCCACCTTGTGCCATGGGCTGGTGGCTGCTGACCTGGCTAAATGGAAACAGCCAGAGGTAGTTCTCAGGTACCATTATATTGATGATATTATGCTAACTAGTGATTCTCTTTCAGAATTGGAGCAAGCAGTCCCTACCCTGCTATCCCATTTGAAAGCAAGTGGCTGGGCAGTCAACAAGAACAAATTATAAGAACCTGGGTTATCTGTTAAATTCTTAGGAGTTGTCTGGTCGGGTAAGACAAAAGTTATCCCTGACACAGTTATAGATAAGATCCAATCATACCCCGTGCCCACTACGGCAAAACAATTACAGAAATTCTTAGGTTTGTTGGGGTATTGGTGAGCATTTATACCCCATTTGGCTCAGTTATTACGCCCCTTGTACAACCTTATACGGAAGGGGGTTCGTTGGGATTGGACTGAGCAAGCGCAATGTTCATTTGCAGCAGCTAAGAGAGCTGTCAAGGTGGCAAAGGCCTTGAATGTGTTTGATCCTGCCAGGCCCTGTGAGCTGAATGTTCATGTAACCTCTGAGGGGTTTGGATGGGGCTTGTGGCAATGGACAGAGCGCCTACGGCAACCTATTGGGTTTTGGACCCAATTGTGGAAAGGTGCTGAAATTCATTACTCATTAGTGAAGAAGCAGCTGTCAGCTATGTATGCTACCCTCCTAGCCACTGAGAGTATTACGACCACAACACCAGTTACAGTCAAGACAACATACCCTATTGCAGGATGTGTGAGAGATTGGGCAACAAAACCACGTAGTGGTATGGCCCAAATGTCCACCCTGGCCAAGTGAGGTGCCTACCTGCAACAACTCTGTGCTCTTAGCACCAGCCCATTGAGGGCAGAACTGCAGGAAGTCTTGGGTCCAGACACCTATGCGACCTTATAGTCTGGTGAAGCTGGGGCTCAGGAGGCAGAACCTGAAGTCAGCCCCTACCAGGAGGGGCGGGTGCCCATCCCTGAGGATGCCTGGTACACTGATGGTTCCAGCAGGGGCCAACATGCCAAATAGATGGCCATAGCCTTCCAACCAGCCACTGAGACTATTTGGATCGACATGGGTACAGGCCAAAGCAGCCGATGGGTGAAATTAAGAGCTGTTTGTCTAGTTGTTCATACTGAACCTTCACCTCTGGTGACCTGTACTGACAGCTGGGCTGTCTGTCATGGACTGACCCTTTGGATTGCTACTTGGCACATTAACCAGTGGATGGTAATACACCATCCACTATGGGGTCAGGCCATGTGGCAGGACTTATGGGAAATAGGACACCAGAAGCAGGTGACAGTATATGTCATGGGGCATGCCCCTCTAGCCCATCCTGGGAATGATGAGGCAGATACATGGGCAAGGGTGCAATGCTTGGAGACTGCACCTACAGGTGATGTGGCGCAGTGGCTCCACCAGCTCCTGCTCCATGCAGGACAGAAAACTGTGTGGGCTACGGTTAAGGCGAGGAACTTGCCTGTGTCCTAGGCAGAGGTACTCAGCCTGTGAGTATTGTGCAGTATGTTCCAAGGAGCACCATCGGAGACCACTGGTGTCACCTGGACAGACCCATGTTTCATTGACATGATGGCAGATAGACATCATTGGAACCTTACCAAAGTCAGAAGGGTACCAGTATGCAGTCACTTGTGTAGATACTGCCAATGGTCTGCTTGCTGCTTACCCTGCCCATAACCCTGACCAGAGGGCAATCATATAGGCTCTGGACCACCTGAGTGCTGCATATGGGTGACTGCTGGTCCTTGAAAGTGACAATGGCACCCACTTCACTAGTTCAATGGTGAGGCAATGGGCTCAAGAGCTGGGGGTGGGCTGGAAGTGCCATGTCCCCTACCACCCCCAGGCTGCTGGTATCACTGAGTGGTATAATGGACTCTTAAAGCAGGAACTGTGATAGGAGGGGGAAACCGGCTCCCTTACTGGATGGACATGCCGCTTATGGACAGTACTCCGGATTTTAAATGAGAGACCTCGACTGGGGAGCCCAGCTCCAGAAGAGGCCCTCCTGCACTGGGCAGCTGCCCCCATTCAGTTGCAGATACGCACCAAGGACATTTTAGTCAGCCAGGTTTTGGACAGCAGGGCAATGTGCTCTTGCCTGCCCCAACAGCCCTTCTTAAAGGTCAACGGCTTCGATGGACTTGTCCCAAGACCATACAGCCCCCCCATCTGAGATGGGTGGGCTTGTTGGCACCATGGGGAAAGGGGCTAGAAGTGGACCTCCAGTTAACTCCTTGGGTAACCAGCACCTGGCCACCTAAGGTAGAAGTGTATTACCCCTTGAGTGCTCAGGGGGACAGCATTATGAAGGGCACCTTTGTAATTTCTTTATGGCCAATAATGAGTTCTCCTATTTTACTACAACTAGAACCAGCAGATGCTGGCATATTGGCCAATAAGGTTTGGTATGCTCACTCATGGAGACTTCTAGTACCAGCTAAGGTGCTGACTGCAGACAAAACTCTGGCCTGTATTTTGCCAGAGGGAAAAGATTTGTCTCTCTTGGTGCTGCTGACAGCTCTCTCATTTTACCCATAGCTTTTGATTTGTTAATCCTATTGCTGTAGTTGGTACTGTTTCTGTTTATGCAATGCACCCCACACCTTGCACAGTGACCATCATGGAAGATACCTGTGGTTTAGATTGTAAAGCGAGCAAAAGGGTTGGAATGTTGGTCAAATAAGTTTGTAAAGTGATATATATGTTTTCTCACTTATAGTTTGCATTGTGTGTGGGGGACAGGCTGTAAGCAGGCCGGGTCTTTGTAGCCTGAGGCTTAGTTTTAAGACTAAGCTTCCCCACATGCTTGACTGTTGCATGATGTGGGTGGTGCACTCTTAAGAGAAATCCCATTATGCTTCAGATATTTGACTTTGTATCAGAGACTTCCTTGTTTGTATATTGGATTAAAGGTTTTGATTTCTAGACTATAAAGTAGGGCAGATCCAGAGCTTGCTCTCTCTCAGTTCTTGCTATCACCATTGCAGGAGCCTTCCTGATCCCTTGCCCTTCATGGGAAAAGCAGGTTATCTTTCTGAGGAATCTCCATACTGTTTTCCACAGTGGCTACACCAGTCTGCATTCCCATCAGCAGTGCAGGAGGGTTCCCTTTTCTCCACATCCTCGCCAGCACTTATTCTGTGTTGTTTTGTTGATGAATGCCATTCTGAGTAGTGTGAGGTGATATCTCATTGTGGTATTAATTTTAACTTCTCTATTGACTAGTGATGTTGAACATTTTTTCATCTATTGGCCATCTGTATGTCCTCTTTGGAGCAGTGTCTATTCATTTTTTTTTTTTTTTTGCCCATTTTTGACTGGATTGTTTATCTTCCTGGTTTTGAGTTTTACAAGTTCTTTATAAATTTTGATTATTAACCTCTTATCAGATGTATTGACGAATATGTTCTCCCATTGTGTGGTTTTATTTTTATTCTGTTCATATTGTCTTAAGCTGTGCAAAATCTTTTTAGTTTGATATATTTCCATTTGTTTATCCTGTCTTTTATTTTCCCATGGAGATAAGTCAGCAAATATTGCTGAGAGAGATGTCAGAGACTTTACTGCCTATGTTTTCTTCTAAGATGCTTATGGTTTTATGGCTTACATATAAGTCTTTTATCCATTTTGAGTTTATTTTTGTGACGGGTGTAAGTTGGTGGTCTAGTTTCATTTTTTTGGAGGTAGCTGTCCAATTTTTCCAACACCATTTGTTAAAGAGACTGTCTTTACTCCACTGTATGCTCTTACCTCCTTTGTCAAATATCAATTGTCCATAAAGGTGTGGGTTTATTTCTGGGTTCTCTGTTCTGTTCCATTGATCTATATGCCTGTTCTTATACCAGTACCAAGCTGTTTTGAGTACAATGGCCTTGTAGTATAACTTGATATCAGGAAGTGTGATACCTTCCATTTTATTCTCTTTTTTTCAAGATTGCTGAGGCTGTTCGTGTTCTTTTTTGGTTCCATATAAATTTTTGGAGTATGTGTTCTATATCTTTGAAGTATGTCATTGGTATTTTAATTGGTATTGCATGGAATTTATAAATCGCTTTGGGAAATATAGACATTTTGATGATGTTTATTCTTCCTAACTATGAGCACGGGATATGCTTCCACTTGTTTGTATCTTCCTTGATTTCTTTTATCAATGTTTTATAATTTTTCAGTACAAGTCTTTAATCTCCTTGGTTAAATTTACTCCTAGATACTTTATTTCTTTTGTTGCAATAGTGAAGGGGACTGTTTCCTTAATTTCTCTTTTTGACAATTTATTGTTGGTGTACTAAAATGCCTCTGATTTCTAAGTATTTTATACCCTACCACCTTGCTAAATTTATTTATCAGGTCCAGTAGTGTTTTGACTGAGACTTATAGGTTTTCTATATGCAGTATCATATCATCTGCAAATAGTTTTACTTCTTTTCCAATTTGGATGCCTTTTATTTCTTCTTCTTGTCTGATTGCTGTAGCTAGGACTTCCAGTATTATTTTGAATAAGAATGGTAAAAGGGGGCACCCCTGCTTTGTTCCTGATCTTAAGGGAATTACTTTTAATTTTTGCCCATTGAGTATGATGTTGGCTGTGGGTTTGTCATAGATAGCTTTTATCATGTTGAGATATGTTCCTTGTATTCCCACTTTGCTGAGTGTTTTGATCATGAATGGGTGCTGAATTTTATCAAATGCTTTTTCTGCATCTATTAAAATTATAATGTAGTTCTTATCCTTCCTTTTGTTTATGTGATAAATCACATCGATTGATTTGCAAATATTGTACCAGCCTTGCCTCTCCAGACTAAATCCCATTTGATCATGATGTATGATTTTTTTCATGTATTGCGGGATCCAGTTTGCTAATATTTTGTTGAGGATTTTAGCATCTAAATTCATCAGGGATATTGGCTTATAATTTTCTTTCTTTGTGTTGTCTTTGCCTAGTTTTGGAATCAGAATTATGCTTGCCTCATGAAAGGAGCTTGGAAGTCTTCCTTCCTCTTGAATTTTTTGAAATAGCTTGAGAAGAATAGGAGTTAGTTCTTCTTTGACTATTTGGTAGAATTCACTTGTGAAGCCATCTAGCCCAGGGCTTTTTTTTGTTGGGAGTTTTTTGATAACTGTTTCAATCTCATTTGTTGTAATTGTTCTGTTTAGGTTTTCTGATTCTTTCAGATTGATTTTTGACAAATTTTATGTTTCATGGAATTTGTCCATTTCACCTAGGTTGTCTAATTTTTTGGCATACAGTTCTTTATAGTATTTTCTTACAATCCTTTGTATTTTTGCTGTGTCAGTTTTTATTTCTCCACTCTCATTTCTAATTTTATTTGAGTCCTCTCTGTTTTTGTTTTTTGTGGGGTTTTTTTGGTGAGTCTGGTTAAAGATTCATTGATTTTGTTTTCCTTTTGGAAAAAAGCCAGCTCTTGGGTTCATTAATTTTATTTTATTTTATTTTAACCTCTATGTCATTTATTTCCACTCTGATCTTTATTTTTTTCTTCCTTCTACTACCTCTTGGCTTTACTTGCTGTTCTTTTTCTAGTTATTTTAGATGCAGGGTTAAGTAATTTATTTGAGCTTTTTCTAGCTTCTTAAGGTGTGCCTGTAATGCTATGAACTTCCCTTTGAGTACTGCTTTTGCTCAGTCCGATAAATTTTGAGTTTTTGTAAGCTCACTATCATTCATTTCTAGGAATATTTTTTATTTCTTCTTTGATCTCATTGTTAACCCATTTGTTATTTAATAGCATGCTATTTAGCTTCCAAGTGTTTGAGTATTTTTCAGTTTTTCTGTTGTGGTTGATTTCTAGTTTCATGATATTGTGAACATAGAGGGTGCTTGATATGATTTCAGTCTTCTTAAATTTGTTGCAACCCCTTTTGTGCCCTAACATATGGTCTATCCTAAAGAATGTACCATGAGCACTTGAAAAGAATGTATAATCTGCTGCTTTAAGGTGAAAGGTTCTAAAGATATCTATTAAATCCTGTTGTTCTAGTGTGTCCTTTAAGTCTACTGTTTCTTTAATTTTCTTTCTTGAGGATCTATCTAGTGATGTTAGTGGGGTATTAAAATCCCATACTATTATAGTATTGCTGTTGATCTCGCCCTTTTTATTCATCAAAGTCTGCTTTATATATTTAGGTGCTCCTATATTAGGTGCATAGCTATTTATAATGATTATATCTTTCTGTTGGATTAATCCCTTTATCATTATGTGGTGACTGTCTTTATCTCTTACTATAGCCTTTATTTTAAAGTCTATTTTGTCAGATATAAGTATTGCTACCCCAGCTATTTTTTTCATTTTCATTTGCATGGAATATTTTTTTCCAACTTTTTACTTTTAGTTTATATGCATCTTTTATTTTAAGGTGTGTCTCTTGTAGTTCACATATGTATGGATCCTGTTTTCTTTTCCACACAGCTACTCTATGTCTTTTTATTGGATCATTTAATCCATTTACATTTAAGGTTATTATTGATATGTAGCTGTTTATTGCCATTTTATTTTTTAAAGCTACCATCCTCTTTTGCTATATTCTTTTTCTCCTTTGTTCTGTTTACAACGAGCCCCTGAACTTTTTTTTTTTTTTTTTTTTTTTTTTTTTTTTTTTTTTTTTTGGTCTGGGAAGCTTTTTATTTCTTCTTCATTTTTTTTTATTTATTCATTATAGAGAGGGGGGAGAGAGAGAGAAGGAGGGAGGAGCAGGAAGCATCAACTCTTATATGTGCCTTGACCAGGCAAGCCCAGGGTTCTGAACCGGCAACCTCAGCACTTCCAGGTTGACGCTCTTATCCACCGTGCCACCACAGGTCAGGCCTCTTCTTCAATTTTAAATGATAGTCTTGCTGGTAAAGAAGTCTTGGTTGTAGGCTCTTGTTCTGCATTACTTTGAATATTTCTTGCCATTCCCTTCTGGCCTCAAGTGTTTCTGTTGAGAAGTCAAATGTCATCCTTATGGGGGCTCCTCTGTAGGTAATAGACTGCATTTCTCTTACAGCTTTTAGTATTCTTTCTTTATGTCTTAGCTTTTGTATTTTAATTATGATGTGTCTTGGTGTAGGTTTCTTTGGGTTTCTCTTTAATGGAATTCTCTGTGCTTCTTGAACTTGTATGAGTTTTTCTCAGATTAATTTAGGGAAGTTTTCAGCTATGATTTCTTTGAACAAGGTCTCTATCCCTTGTTCTTTCTCTTCTTCTTCAAGAACTCCTATGATGCAGATGTTATTTCTCTTCATGTTGTCACAGAGCTCTCTTAGAGTTTCTTCAGACTTTTTGTGTCTCTTTTCTTTTTTCTCTCCTCTGTTTCTGTGCCTTTGTTTATCTCGTCCCCTAATTTGCTGATTTGATCTTCAGCTTCATCCATTCTACTTTTAATTCCTTTCATTGTGGTCTTCATTTCTGATATTTTATTTGTCATTTCTGACTGATTGTTTTTTATTATTTCAATATCCTTTTTTATACTTGCTATATCTTTATTTAGGTATTTGTTATGTTCATTCATTGTTATTCTAAGATCTTTGAGCATCCTGACAATCATTATTTTAAACTCTGCATCTGGTACTTTGGTTATATCCGACTCATTTATGTCCTTTTCTGGGGATTTCTTTGGATTCATTTGGGTTGCATTTCTCTGCCTTCCCATTTGTCTGTGTATAAGTGTGAAAAATATGAAAATGTGAAAGATGTGGCCTCAGGAGTCCAATTGGCATGCCCTCTGTGTTCCCTAGGTGTGGTCTGTCTGCTGGCTCACCACCCCCTCTGCTGCTGCCTCAGGCATTCGGATATGGGCGTTGCCTGTTCCAGCCTGCTGTGGCAGGTGCTGCGGTTTCCGCCTCTCCTCCACAGGCAGGGCTGTGTTCATGTGCACAGGCTACAAGCCCTGGCCAGACTCGGCCTTCTCCTTGCCTCCATGGGTGGGGCTGTGCCTATGCACCACACTGGGGCCATAAGTCTTGCCTCATGAGCTGGGCTGCACAACTATGATCAGCCACAGGTCTCCGCCGGTTCCCCAGCTTTCACCTTGCCCCTGCAGGCAGGACTGCAGGTGGAACTGCTCTTGCTCACCTGGCCAGCAGCTGCCGGTTGGACCGCTTTCATGTGCCCCTTCAACCCCCACAGCCACCCTCAGCCTCCTCCCCCGCAGCAGGACCAAGCTCACACTGGGCCTCATCTTGGCCAGCCTAGCTTCCACCCCGCCAATGGACTGCTGCCACCCGCTCTCCAGTGAGCAGTCAGCAGTGTGTGGGGGTGATGCAGCTCAGACCTTAGCACTTAATACTATTTTCCTGATGGCTCCCTCCTTCTAAGTGACTCTGCTCTGAGTGCAGCAGGAGAGCTTCTCTTTGGCTGGTGACCAGCTTCCCTTTCCTGGCAATGCTGGTTCCAGGAGAAATATTCACTTTTGATTTGGAGAGTGACTCAGTCCAGGGGTTAGGGTGGCTGTCCGTCAAAGTGTTTCTCCCTGTGCGTCCTAGATTACACTCTTTTCCTGCTACTCCAGTCCTCTCATCACTCCCCATTCCCTAGAGTCCCGGGTGAGTGGTTGTGAAAGAGGTTTTCTGCGCAGACCCTTTAAGAAGAATGTTGGGTCTGAGAGATCTGTCTCTTTCTCACAAACAGTATCCTGGCTTGTTTCATAGCTAAATACTGTCTGTATGCCTCTTCTAGGCTCTGGGGCTGCAGGCTGGGGTTTCATTCCCAGGCCCCAGGACCCTCCCCTCTATGCTAAACTCACTTCCCACCACGTGAGTCTCTCCCGGCTGCCATTCCCTCTGGGGAGCTGGGCAGCCCTCTCTGTGTTTCCGCTTTTCCTACCAGTCTCAGTGTGGCTTCTTCAGTGTTCCTTGGTTGAAGACTCCTCTTAGTTTAATCCAAAGTTGGTTTTTCCAGATGATGGTTCTTAAAATTAAGTTGTAATTCACTTTGGTTCTGGGAGGTAGAAGTTGGTATGTCCACCTACTCCATTGCCATCTTGCCACCTTTGAAGGCTAACCACACTACACTTAATCAGTCCAGAATTCTTCAGAACAAATGATGTCAAACTTTTTATTTGTAAAGGTCCTGTAAGGACTGGGGGTCTGGACCATTTTCATGAAATCTGCATGGGGGATTGTGAGGCCATCTCCCCTAGGTCCCTTGGTGCATGCCATGTGATCTCTGAGTAGTCATTGTCTCCATGACAAGTGGTGCCCTCTGTTCCCCATCTCCCTCTCTCTGCACAAACTCTGTACAAACTGGCTTCTTCAGCACTCTGCCATCTTGGCTGTTTCTCCTTGCAATGCTAATAGCAGGAACTGAGAGAGGCTTGTGTATATTTCTTTATCTTTTTTTGTTTCTTATCTTTCCTTACCTGTACTAGATTTATTTGCAGGAGTTTGTGGCCTATTGTATGTTGGTTTAAGTGCCTGTAAAAATTCCCTTTGATCTTTTTTTTTTATGTACTTATTTCTATTGATGAAACACGTATATGGCATTCTTCTAACATTATCTTAAATCTAACTTTCCCCCCTAATTTGATGCACTCCATGAGGCTCTGACATTAGCCATTGTTATTTTGTCATTAAATTTTTTCTTTGATGACATGCCTCACCTCAGAGCAGCCCAGGAGCCCAGGATGGGCAACGTTAGTCATTCGTATGGCTCCTGGACAAGAGGTTTTTGCTTTACTCATCCATGATGGACAAGTTGTTAGTCACTTTTGTGATGTCCAGTTCAGGGATAAAACAAAAATGGGTCTCTCTCAGCAGTTGTCAATCTCCCCCATATCACTGTGGAAGGCCCTTGCCCATGTGAGAAGCTAAGGTTGTATGTTTTTGTTTCTTTTTATTTCCCCTCCCCTCTCCCCCTCCTCTCACTTCCCTTTACTTTTCCTTACATTTCTCACCCCTTACCCTCCCCTTCCCTCCTCTTCTCCTTTTTTTTTTTCATTTCCACCAATGGTGCTGGTACCATTGGACATCACTGTATAAATAAATTTTTATTATAATGGAGTGACATCAATAAATCAGGGTACATATATTCAAAGAAAACATTTCCAGGTTATCTTGTCATTTAGTTCTGTTGCATACCCATCACCCAAAGAGAGATCGTCCTCCGTCACCCTCTATCCAGTTTTCTTTGTACCCCTCCCCCTCCCTCCTCCCCTCCCCCCACCCCCTGTAACCACCCCACTCTTGTCCATGTCTCTTAGTCCTCTTCTCCTTTTTATTCATTTTCCTGTTCTCTTCCTTTCTAAGGAACTGCGTGTGAATTGCCAGGTAGCATCTTTCAACTGTTAGGCCTTTGGGATGCTTCTTGCTGCTCTATTTAAGATGAAATATTCTAGGACCATTTGTATTTGTAGTAAGTGTGTGGCATTGGGTGAATATTGTCATTGACAGTGTTTCAAATGGGCTTCTCCTCTGAGACCAGAGTGAAGCTGGCATTTCTCCCCCTTCTGCTGCCTTCTTCTAAATACCCCCAAAGCCACAGTAGTGGGGCTATGTATACATTATTTGGTATGTATACATTATTTTATGTAGCTCGAAATCTCTGCGCATCAGGCACACTGAGCTACCCCAGGGGTAGTGTTGACCCATTACAGCCCCATGAGAGAGAAACATGATATGTATTTATTAAAGAGCTGTTTTCTCTGGCTAGCATTGTGTAGTTCAGATTTTGTTTGGTTGCAAGTTACAGAAACCTAATTCAAACTGCCTTAAGCAAAAAAGAAAGCAAAGAGTCAGAGAACTTTGGCTCAAATAACTGGAAGTTTCAGAAGAGAATGCTAGAGTGAGGGATGGTTGAACACATGTACTTAAACAGTGTCACTGTAGATGTTTTCCCAGTTCCTGGCCCTTCTTTTCCCTCTGTTGGCTTTTTCTTCACAAAGGCTCTCCTCCAGTGGGAACAAAGATGCTCAATGACAATTCAGACTTACATCCCACCAGCTTAGTCACCTGTCACAAAAAGAATTCTCTTCCAGTAATTCCAGCAAAATTCTCAACATAGGTTCTCTTATTATCCCAACTTGAATCTTGGTTTCATTCTCAAACCAGGGCCAGTGTGATGCGGAGCTCTGATTGGGTAGGCCGGGGTCATGTGCCTACCTCCAGATCCAGGTGGCTCAGCAACCACATGGACCAAGAGGAGAGCATGTTTGGTTCCCCAAAGGTCAGCAATGGGTACCATGAAACGAAGCTGACCAGGCCAAAGGAGAGATGCCCACTAGAGACATAATTTGCAACTGGAGGGAAATAATAGGATAATTGAGTGGAGTCTAAGAAAAGGTTTCTATTGAAGAGGAGTTAGGAAAAGCTACATAAATAAGTGATAGGGACACAGGGGACCAAGCAGCTAGTTCCTTTTTGGTGAGTAAAAAGGTTTTCCTCATTTAGTAATTCAGTTAGAGGAAGTGTGATAAGCTGAATAATGGCCCCCAAATATATCCATGCTGTAGTCACTAGAACCCATGAATGTCACCTCACATGGCCAAGAGACTTTGCAGGTATAATCATGAGTCTTGAGACAGGGAAATTACACTGAGTTATCTGGATAGACCAGTGTAATTACAAGGGTGCTTATGAGAGGAAGGCAGGAAGAGTTTGCAGAGAAGGAGAAGTATTGACAGAAACAGATCCTGGAGCGATGTGCTTCAAAGATAGAGGAAGGTGCCATGAGCCCAGGAGCGCCAGAAGCTGGAAAGGTGAGAAACAGATTCTCATGTGGAATCTCCAGGAGGAACCCGCCCAGCTTAAACATCAAGTTATCCCAGTGAGAGTGGTTTCACACTTCTGACCCCCAAAACTGTAATAGAATAAAGTTGTTTTGTTTTAAACCACTACGTTTGTGCTCATTTATTCCAGCGACAACAGAAAACTAATCCAGAAGCTTTTAGGGATGAGAAATGAGCTAAATCTGAGGATGATCAGAAGTAGGCCAAGCAGATAAGGAAGAGACTGAGCAGTCTAGCCTAAAGGAACAGCATAGGCAAAGACTCAGAGCATTAACCAAAAACTGTGATGTCACAGCAAGGGCAAGTGGCAGAGG
This sequence comes from Saccopteryx bilineata, assembly GCF_036850765.1. NCBI lineage: Eukaryota > Metazoa > Chordata > Mammalia > Chiroptera > Emballonuridae > Saccopteryx > Saccopteryx bilineata. Next base: position 188,229,529 of record NC_089491.1, on the reverse strand, counting down.
AAATCAAATCCTAGAGATGGCTTATCCCATGCCACAGAAGATCACAGACAGCTTTGGAAAAGCTCTTCAAAAGACAATCATGTGATCTGGTTAATGATCAAGAAAGGTCATTCTGTCGATGGTAAGGGGGCAGTGAGCTAGGTAAAGATGGGGACAATAAGACACAAGACAGAGGTCACTTAGGGGGTGGTTCTCGTTGTCCCAGCAAGAAGTGCTAGGGACTGAGCCAAGGTAAAAGGTGAGACTGGGTGAAGGGCAGTTTCAGGAGCTCCATATGAGGCAGAATCAGGAAGACTTAGTGACTAATTTGACATGGGAGGATAAAGAAGAGGACTCACTGGCTTCTGGTTTTAGTGACTAGGGGACAATGATTAGGAAAGAAAATACAGGAAGAGGTGTGAATTTTTTTTTTTTTTTTTTTTTTTTTTGTATTTTTCTGAAGCGGGAAATGGGGAGAGACAGTCAGACTCCCGCATGCACCCGACCGGGATCCACCGGGCACGCCGACCAGGGGGCGACGCTCTGCCCACCAGGGGGCGATGCTCTGCCCCTCCGGGGCGTCACTCTGTTGCAACCAGAGACACTCTAGTGCCTGGGGCAGAGGCCAAGGAGCCATCCCCAGCACCCGGGCCATCTTTGCTCCAATGGAGCCTCGCTGCAGGAGGGGAAGAGAGAGACAGAGAGGAAGGAGAGGGGGAGGGGTGGAGAAGCAGATGGGCGCCTCTCCTGTGTGCCCTGGCCGGGAATCGAACCGGGACTTCTGCACGCCAGGCCGACTTTCTACCACTGAGCCAACCGGCCAGGGCCAGAGGTGTGAATTTGAGAGGAAGATAATCAGTTCCATTTGAGGCATGATGACTTGGTTGTCTTTAGGTAAGTGATAATGTCTAGTTGGCAGCTATGAACAGGTGTGGCTCTCAGGAGAGGTGCCCGGGCCCACCTGGATTGGAGATACCAGATCTTATAGTCATCTGTGTACACAGCTCCGTGGTGCAAGCATGTTGAGTAGATATGCTCATTCAGAAGAGAGGACGGGAGAAGACTGAGGCAGAATCCTGGGGTGGCTTTCCTTGGGTGTAGGGGGAAGGGGAAGCCGGGACTGGGGAGACTGAGTGGCCAGAGGGCAGTAGGAAAAATCGTGACACCAAATTGTCTGTACTTGTCAGACAATTGGCAAGTCAGAGATCTTAGAAATGAAAGCTGATGTTATACTTAAGAAAGTGTGGGTAGAGTCTAACTCACAAGAAAACTGCCAAAAGAACAGAAAGTCTCGACTGGTGGCTGTAACTTTCCATCAAGAATTCCCAGAAACACACAGGGATCTTCCAGGCAGAAGGGTTCCTGCCGGTGCGGGAATCATGAAACTTTCTCATCCTAGTAATTTCTGCAGAATTGGATGTACTAGGCTGGTTCCTCTCCTTATTCTTTTATGGGTCACACAAATTATTTTCATTTTGGTTTGGTTTCTCTCCCTTTATTATTTATTTCTTATTATAAATGTCATATGTGATCCATCATAAAAAATGGAGGTAATGCAGAAGCATATTAAAATACAAGGCAAAAGCCCCTCAATTCTACTGCTCAGAAGTTACTATATTAAAATTTTGGTGCCTGTGTTTCAGATCTTTTCACATATTTACAATCATAGTACAGATAACACTTTGTGTTATAAAAACAAGGTAGAAATGTATAGTGTTCAACAACCACATTGTTATTTATCTTAGGCATCTCTCCACGCTGCACAATATAGAGCGACCTCATTCCTGTTAAGGGCTGCATAGTTCTTTGCAGCATAGATGTGCCATGATTTATTACTAGCATGCATTTTGGTTGTTTACATGTCTTTATTACTGTGCATAGTGTATGAAGTATCTTTGAACATACATCTTTTCATACTCACAAAAGTGTTCCAAAGGGAGATTTGAAGAAGCAAAATTGCCAAGTCAAGTCTATGAATATTTAAATATTTGCTAGAAGTTGCCAAATTGCACTCCATGTATGGAAAATATTGAAACTCAAAATAAATATGCATATTTAGTTTTCTTTTAAAGTACTGCATGAGTGCAGACTTTTGACCTTTAACATTTCTCTTCTCAGCTCCCAGGGTACTTGGAGGCCTTTTCTGTTTGTTGATACCTGACATCAAAGCAGAGGGGAGGAATGGAAGAATGAGATTAACCGATGATATAGACTGGTACTCTGAAGGGTGGGTGAGCTGTCAGCAGTGTGGCATGTTAGATGGGCTTGCAAGACCCCAAGTTTTAGCCTCCATGAGCCCCAGGGTACCTAGACAGGGCCTGTCTTGAAAGGAGCCCAGTGGGAGGTTGAGGAGCAGGAGGGGTGTCGACTGAACAGCCCATTGTGCAGGGAAGGGTGTGGCCCACTGGTTGAAATTTGTGTTGGGGGGGGGAAGATAGGCAATAAACCAAGAAATGATTATGTAACATATTTGGGAGCAATGACAATGCTGTGAAGAAGAACGAAGCAAGTGAAAGGGAGAGTGGCAGGTGGCAGGAGGACTGTTTCACCCTAGAGCAGTGGTCCCCAACCTCCGGGCCGCAGACCGGTACCGGGCCATGGGCCATTTGGTACAGGTCCGCAGAGAAAGAATAAATAACTTACATTATTTCTGTTTTATTTATATTTAAGTCTGAACGATGTTTTATTTTTTAAAAATGACCAGATTCCCTCTGTCTAAGACTCACTCTTGACGCTTGTCTCGTAAGTTCAACAATTATATTTAAAATACCACAGTTTTTATGCTAGTCACATAATTTTATTTTATGCATTTATCCATCCCACCCTAAAGGCCGGTCTGTAACAATATTTTCTGACATTAAACTGGTCCGTGGCCCAAAAAATATTGGGGACCACTGCCCTAGAGGGCCAAGCATGGCTTCTCTGAAGATTATCATTTGTGCAGAGACCTGAATGCACAGATCAGGGAACCGTGCCTAAGATCCGGGGAGGCATATTCTGTGCAGATGGAACTCAACTTAAAGTGCCCAGAGGGCAATGTGTGCTTAGTCAGGGTTCTTCAGAGAATCACAACCAATAGGATATATATGCAGGATATATATGCATATATATGTAATATATATATTTATTATATATATAAAACATGTATTATTTATACAAGTTATATGTCATATATATATGATTATAGAGTCTAAGAAATCCAGTCAGCCAGCCAGGGACCAAGAACAGCTAATGGTGTAAGTTCAAGTCCAAAAGAAGACTGGTGTCCCAGCTCAATCGATCAGGCAGGGAAGTGCCTTTCCTCTCAGCCTTTTGTTCTCCTGAGCCCTTCAACAGATGGACAAAGCTCATCCCATGAGGGAAAGCAGTCTACTTAACCAGTCCACCCATTCATCTAGATACACCCAGAGATGTGCCCATCTCATCTAGACACACCCAGAATAACATTAGACCAAATGGCTGGGTACCGTGTCACCCAATCAGGCTGACATAACATTAATCATCACTTTGTTGAAGCAGCCTGGGGACCAAGCCATCTGGGACTGTGCTGTCCACTCTGCTGGCCACTGGCCCATGAGCATTTACTGACCACTTGAAAGGTGAACTATGCCATGTTGAATTGATATTGAATATGTTGGATCAAATAAAATGCATTATTACAATTGATTTAACTTTACTTTTCTCTTAGAAAAATTTAAATTGTATTCAGTGGCTTATATTAAATCTCTATTGGAGAGTACTGGTTTATCAGGCTGCTGTGGTGGGGGCGACTTGTCAGGGCAGAAGTGGGAGCAGCAGAGCAGGCAGGAGGCCATAGAGGAGGCAGCTGATGGTGGTGGCCTGGGCGCAGCAGAGGCAGTGCAGTAAGGTGTGGTCAGCCTGGGGGATACTCTCAGAGGAGAGCCTAGAGCTTTGCTGAGAGTTTGGATGAGGGATGAGAGCAAAGAACTACATCAAGGCAGCTCCTGGTGTTTCTGACCTGAGTACCACAAGTGGACATCTCCATTTACTGGATGTGAAAGGCTGTGGGTACGTTAACTAAATGCCACAATACATACTGCGAGTAGGAAAAATAATGGGGGAGGGGGAATACAAAATAGAATTCAGACCTTAGAAGATTTAAATCAACAAGACTAAAACAGTGTGTCCAAAGGCAGTAAAACAGAGGAGATCAAGACAGGTCTAGGATGAAAAAGCCCGAAGGCAGGTGGTCTAGGATGGAGAAGGGCTGGGGCCGGTGCAATGACGTGAGGGAGGCAGTGGCCCAGGTGGGCCAGAGAAAAGCAGGAGAGAATGAGGTAGCATCCAAATACCTGCCTTTCTCCCCAAACTCCAGAAATGATCCTTGCGCCCGGTTATACACACCCCCACACGTGTTTGCATGCACACAGATGTACAGATAACCTATAACAGTGCTTTTAAAAAAGCCAAAAAGGGAAAATTAACATATTTGAACACATTAAAACTACATAAGATACAGTACAATGAAAGACTATAAAAAAGTTTTAAAAGGTGAAAGGTTGGAAAATGTAATTTGTCACTTAGGCAAAGGATTAATGTCAACAATAAATGAAGAGTCCTTACATATCAGTAAGAAAAATGGACCAAGAGTTTAATTAGGCAATTGTCAAATAAAAAGTGCACGTGACTAATACAAAAAGACTGTATCTGGCCAAAATTAAAATGATTGAGACTTCTGTGTGAGTAGAGTGTGAGGAAAGTATTGCTCTCACCCACTCTTGGCTGGGACCGTTGACTGTGTCCAGCATTATTGCAAATGAGCAAAAGCCCTTCTGTGCACTTGTCCTATGAAGATACTGGTGCATGTGTGCAGAGAAACAAGGAGGAGAATGTTTATTGTAGCACACTTAGCCATTTTAATAGCCAAAACTTGCCAACGTCTAAATGTTCACCAGTAAGGGTAAATGATGGGTAAATGAATTATGGTATGGTACATCTTTGCTCATTAATAATACAATGTGGTATTTTTAAAAAATTTATAAATACATGATAAAAAATAGAAATAGATCTTTTAAAAACATGGGTAAGTAAAAAGATATTGCAGTATGTGATTCGTTTAGCTAATTAAAGCTACATTTGTATATGTGTGGATATATTTATAAATACCCAGAAAAGAACGGGAAGAATACCCGCCAGACTCCCAGCAGCCATACCTCTGGAAGAGGAGTGAGGTCGCAGGGTGTGGGGAAAGCAGGATGCATCTAAGAAACCATCACCAAGGTTTGGTTTTGAGATGACTTGAGAAACTGTGATGATGTGGAGGCAGGTCTAGGTCTACCCAGGTCTGTGTTAGTTCTCTAATATTCCATCTGCTGTTCTTCGACTTTCTAATGAAGGTGGTATGAAGGTGAGTGTCCGTGCCTGGCACACAAAGGAAACACAGCTCTGTGTGCCCCTGGGTGTAATATAAGGAGCTGTTCTTAGATGTCACTTCTAAGATATCCCCACACTCAGTTTACCTCATGCTGCTGGGGTCAGCTCTGGTTCCACAAAGGCTCAGCTGAGCCAAGAGGGCACAAGGCTTAATGGGTCACCTGTGTGCACCTGTTGCATGGGAATTAATTTAGAGGCAGACTATGTCTCCAGTGGTTTGACCCTTGATGACGCTGAAGTCATTAGAAGTTACATTCAGTGACAGCTTCCTTCTCTGTCTTCTGAAAATTAGTTTCTGTAGAAAGAAGCAGGAAGGTTGTGTTGGTGGCACAGGACAGGACAACTTAAAATTCCTAGAGAGTTCATCAGGGTCATTGGGGCGCTATGACCTCCAGAGACAGGGGCATTTTCATTAAATCAGAGACAACACTGTGCTTATTCCCCTGACCACTACAACTGACTTCCCTTTGCTATAAACAAGTGTGTCATTCCTGAAGCACAGGGGTGGTGACCATAGCAACAAATCATCCAAATATGACTTTGTTCTGTTTGCCTTTCCTTAAACCTTCCTTTTTAGGAACAGCTTATGTTACTGTTCCCCTTGTAACAACATTGCTTTCTTTCTGTTTCTCTTTTTAAACTATATGTAGGGACAAAGAAAGAACTACAAAAAGATCAAGATGCTAATAAGGTTGCTGTTTCATCTCCGAAGAGGATGGCCACTTCAACCACCAAGCTTCACTCACCAGGTATTTGGGAAATGGGACCTGTGTTATTTAGGAAGGAGACTTGAACTTGAAATTTGTTTGTTCAAGTTTCATTAATAGAGCAATGCCAGCACATATGATATGCAGGATTGTCCTGGGGACTTGCTTACATATACTAATGTGTTCTTACTCTATGAAATGAACCAGTTTTTGGCACCATTTTCTCTTAAAAAACAAAATGTTATCATGCTACATGTAAGTGATGGAATCTTCTCTGTGTAAAGAGTTCTGCTATTCCAACAGCATGTAGAAATAATTTATAATTGAAAAACAGACTTTTAAACTAACCTCAAGAGATAATACTATCTTTAGAAGGAAGAAAAACAGAGAAAACACATATAAAATACTTGTTATTTTGTCAGTGAGAAAGCAATTTCTTTACATTCAGACATAAATAAGCTACCTAGTGTCACTTGAAAGTTGAAAATTATTTATTATGAGAATTTATATCATAAGGCATTAACCCCTTAGACCAGAGTGCAATATAGAATGTTCATGCCGGACACTATCCTGACTCTTTACCTGAATTAATGTATTTAATGTTCACAATAACATGTGAGGCAGGGCCATCCCGGCACCTCCCTTTACATGTGGGGAAGTCAGGGTACACAGATTTTCATTAATTTACCTAAAGCCACAAGAAATAAGTAGTAGTGTGTTGGTTTGAACCCCCAACACTTGGAATCTCAAACCTGTGTTCTCAGTTGTTTTGCTGTTAATCAGAAAGCTTGGAGAATAGAAAAAGTATTAATAGTTCTGGTTAATTAAAAGTGTGTGGGAAATAAGCCAAAGTTACACGTGAGAGGGTGAGGAGACAAAGCTGGGTGGCCAACAGGGAGATCAGGTGGAGGAGCCTGTGCAAACCTGGAACTCGTGAAAGGCAGAGTGCTCCTGGATCAATTAGGAAGAAAAAGAAAATTCGCCCCGCAAGGAGGGCCTGGCTGGCTGCAGCTGTAGCTTTTGAGAAGGTGACGAGTGGAAGCAGCCTGCCCTTCCTTAGGAACTCCTTACCCGTCCCTGCCCGCCAAAACTTTGAAAGCTGGATTCCATGCTACCCCCATGGTCTGAAAATTCAACTTAAAATGCTATAAGATGTGTGTCCTCTTAGAAGAATAAAAGTGAAATTATTACACACACGAGGAAATAAGCCACCATGTGGAAGGAAGATCCTTATATTCTAGGGGAACTAAAGATACTGTGTACTTTATATGGTAAAATTTCTAGGATAACCAGTAAAATAGAGTGTATAGTTCTAAAACAAGAAGAATGGAAAAAGTTGGAATGAGAGGTAAAAGTAATTTTAATCAATGTACATGAAGATAGAGGAGAAAAGAAAAAGCAAAGAGAGGGAAAGAGAGAAAGAAGGAAGGGAGAAGTCAAAAGAATAAAATAAAGTATTAGAAATGAACTGGCCTGATCTGTGGTAGCTCAGTGGATAAAGCATTGACCTGGAACACTGAGGTCGCTGGTTCGAAACCCTGGGCTTGCCTGGTCAAGGCACGTATGTTAGTTGATGCTTCCTGCTCCTCCCGCAGTTCTCTCTATCTCTTTCTTCTCTCTCTCTCTCTAATAAAAATGAATAAATAAAATCTAAAAATAAAAAATGAAATAAAGGCATTTGCTTGTTTCCATGTTTAAAAAAAAAAGAAGTGAACTAAAAAATATCATAATGAATGTGCATGAACAAAACTCTAGACTAAATCAAAGGTTTAGATGACCAAACTGGGTATGTTTATTTAATAATCAATAAGCGTGTATTGAGTGCACATCAGATGCTGTAACATTTGGCTTTAGATTGTTTACAAAATACATGCCTAAAATATAAGAATACTATAAGATTGAAAGTAAAAGGACTGAAATATTTATCCTAAGAAATACTAAACAGGAGAAAGTTTGTGGTGCTATAGTTTTAAAAATGTCTCTATTGTGGCATAATTAACAAATATTAAACTATGCCTACTTAAAGTGTATAATTTTTTTAAGCAAGAAGGGAGACAGTGAGACAGACTCCCACATATGTCCCCACCAGGATCAACCCGGCAACCCTTGTGTTGGGCCAATGTTCATGTCAACCAAGCTATTTTTAGTACCTGAGGCTGACACTCCAACCAATGAACCATCCTCAGCACCCAGGACCAAAGCTCAAAGCAATCGAGCCACTGGCTGTGTGGGAGGGGAAGAGAGAGAGAGAGAGATAAAAGGGAGAGAGAAGGGGAGAGAAGCAGACCATCGCTTCTCGTATGCCCTGAGTAGGATCGAACCGAGTAGGATCAAACCCAAGACATCCACATACTGGACCAATGCTCTATCCACTGAGCCAACCAGCCAGCGCTAAAGTGTACAATTTGCTAAGTTTTTATTTTATTTTATTTGTGACAGAGACAGAGAGAGGGACAGAGAGGGACCGAGAGGGATAGACAGGCAGGAAGGGGGAGAGATGAGAATCATCAATTCTTTGTTGCGGCACCTTAGTTTCTCATTGATTGATTTCTCATATGTGCCTTGATATGGGGGGGGGGGGCTACAGCAGAGTGAGTGACCCCTTTCTCAAACCAGCGAGCTTGGGCTCAAGCTGGTGAGCCTTGCTCAAACCAGATGAGTCTGTGCTTAAGCTGGTGACCTTGGGTTTTTGAACCTGGGTCTTCCACGGCCCAGTCTGATGCTCTATCCACTGTCAGGCATCAATTTGCTAAGTTTTTACATAGATACACACCTGTGAAGCCCTCACCACCATCAGGGTAGCAGACAAATTCCATCCCTAAAGTGTCTGGTGCCTTCGTATTCTACCTGTCTGCTCCTCTGCACCCACCCAAGTCCCCACCAGATACTACAGCTTAGTTCGCATCTGCTAAAGTTTTATAAACAAAAAAAATGGAATCACATAATATCTACTATTATCTAGCTTCTTTTACTCATCATGATTATTTTGAGATCCATTATCTTTAAATGCACTTTGGGGGATTTTCCTGAGAATTTGGCTATTATGAAAAAAACCTGCTGTTCACATTTGTGTATGTCTTGGCATGCCCACCTGCTTTCATTTCTCTGAGTCATATGTGTTTCACTGTTTTTAAAATGTTACAGTTTTCCAGACTGTTTACCAAAGGGGTTGTTCCAGTTACTGTTCCCGCCAGTAGTGCACGTGAGACAGGTCCTCCATGTCCTGCCCGCGCTGGCTGTGGTCAGGCTTTTAAATTTCAGATATTGTCATTAGCACACTGACAGTGGTATATTGCTGTGGTTTTAATTTGCATTTCCTCAATAACTAATGAATTTATGGTGTTGATCATCTTTTTATGTTTATTTGACAGCTGTGTATACTCTGATAAAATATCTATTTGAATCTTCTGCCATTTTAATTGATTTTTTAGTCTTACTGAATTTTAAGAGTTTATATATATATATTCTAGATTTTTTTTTCAGCTATGTGATTTACAGTTTCCCCCTACAATCTGTGACTTGTTTTGCATTCTTGAGCAATTATCTTTTGAAGAGGAGATGTTCTTAGTTTTCATAAGTCTCATTCATAATCTTTTTTTTTATAAACATGCTTTTGGTGTTATCTTTAAAAAGTCACAAGATTATCTACATTTTATTCTAAAATAGTGAAAGTTATAGGTTTTATATTTAAATGTATGATCCATTTGAATTAATTTTTGTATATAGTGTAAGGTAGGACTTGAATGTCTTTGCAGAAGAATATGCAACTCATTTCTACTCATCATTATTATTACTTTTCTTCTGCTTACCCTGGGTTTAATTGGCTGATGTCATTAGTTTGAAGTTTTTCTTCTTTTCTTTTTTTTTTCTAATTTTGTTGGTACAGATTGTGCCTATTTTTTTGTTTGTTTGTTTGTTTTGGGGTTTGTTTTTGTTTTTTTTATTTAGACAATTTTAATGGGATGACATTGATTCATTAGGGTACATAGATTCAGAGAAAACATTCATAGATTCTTCTTTTCAAATGTGTGTTTAGTACAGTAAACTTCCCTCTATATATACTGCTTCAGCCATAATCTGCAAGTTTTGATCTTGGGTTTTTAGCTTTATCTAGTTTAAAATTTTTTTTAAAGTTTTCTTTTTTTATTTCTTCTCTTACCCGTGTGTTTTTAAAGGTGTGTTGTTTAGTTTGCAAATATTTGGGACTCTTCAGAGATATGTCTGACTTTATTTCTAATTACATCATGATTGGAAAACATACTTTGAATGACTTCAGTCCATTTAAATTTATTGAGACTTATTTTATGACCAACAACAAGGCCTGTCTTGGTAAATATTTCAGATGCACTTAAAAGGAATGTCAAATCTTTTGTTCCTTGTGGAGGATTCCACAAATGTCCTAGGTCGAATTGGCTGATAGCATTGCTCAAGTGTTCTATGTCCTTACTGATTTCTGTCTAATGTTCTGTCAGTAACTGAGAAAAGCTGTTGAGACCTCAGTGTAATTATGGACTCGTCTGTTTCTTCTTTCAATTCTATTCTTCTTTGCTTCATGTATTTTGAAGCTCTACTATTAGGTGCAATAGCATTTAGGATTGTTTATGAGTTTGTTGAATTACCACTTTGTCATTATGAAAGGACTCTCTTTACCCCTGGTAACATTCTTTCCCCCAAAATCTACTTTACTCGATATTAATAGTGCCACCCAGCTTTTTATTAATGGTGTAGCACTTTCCACACTTCCCTTTTATCTGTTTGTCTCTTCATATTTAAGTACATTTCTTACAGGCAGTATATAATTGGCTCTTGCATTTTTATTTCACTTGAAAGCTCTACCTTTGATATACATTTAATGTTATTGATTTGATTGGGATTAAACCTACCATCTTGCTATTATTTTCTGTTCGTCCCACATGTCTCATTTTCTATTTTCCCTATTTTACTCCCGTATGCAAATGTTATTTAGAGTTTCATTTGTCTCCTTTGTTGATGTATTATCTGCCTATACCTTGTTGTGTTATTTCAGTGGTTGCTTTAAGGTTCATATTCTATTCTTTAACTTGTCTCATTTCAGCTGCTAGTGATATTTCATTCACATAGTATAAGAACCTTACAATACACGCTTCCATCCTTCTCCTCCTGGCATTTCTGCTATGATAGCAAGCATTTATTTGGGTTCTTTTGGGGTTTTTGTGGGAGTTTTTTGGTACATAGATTATAAACCTGCACTATATTGTTGTTGTTGATTGTCAACAATCTTCTATTAAAGAGATTTAAATAAGAAAAAAAAGTCTTTTGCAGAAAAAAGACAAATACTGCATGGTTTCATTTTATGTGGAATTTAGAAAACAAAACAAAGAAAGCCAAACCAAACCCAGATTCACAGATACAGACAACAGAGATTGGCTGTTAGAGAGAAAGGGAGGCAAAGTGGATGCAGAAGATCAAGAGGTATAAAACTGCAGTTAAAAGATAAATAAGTCATAGCGATGAAATGCGCAGCATGGGGAATATAGTGAACAATATTCTGTCAACTGTACAATGACAGATGGTAACTACTGTGGTGATCATTTTGCCATATATACAGAGGTCAAATCACTATGTTGTACACATGAAACTAATGTAATGCTGAGAGTCAATTATACTTCAATAAAAACAGGAAAAAATCTTTCAGTTATACTCATTGAGTTCACATTTCTAGTGCTCTTCATTTTTTATGTAGATCCAGACCTCCATCTGATAGTATTTTTCTTCTGCCTAAAGAATTTCCTTTAACATTTCTTGTGGAGGTTTTCTGGTGATGATATCTTTCAGATTTTGTTTACCTTCATTTTTGATAGATTCGTTTGCTTTGTCCAGAAACCCACTGTGCCTATTTTTATTTACTCAATTAAAAATGTTGTTTTAATGTCTTCTGATTTGATTTGTATCTGCAAAATATCAACTGTTATTCTTATCTCTATTTCTTGGTACACAATCTGTCTTTTTCTTCTCTGGCTGCTTTACCATTGGTTTTCAACACTGTGATTACACTATATCTTGGTGTCATATCCTTTATGTTTTTGAGCTTGAGATTTGTTGAGATTCTTGAATCTGTGGGCATACATTTTTCATCAAATTTGAAAATTTTAGCCCACTAACTTTTCAAAAATTTTTAGTCCTAACCTCTTCTCTACAATGACTTCCAATTATGCATATATTAGGCCACTTGAAGTTGTCTCACAGCTTCTATGTAAGATGATTCTGTGTTTATTTCTTTGAGTCATTTTTTCTGTGTATTTGTTTCATTTTGAATAGTTTCTCTTGCTATATGTTCACTAATATTTTTCTTTTTCATTTCTTAAAAAAAAATGCCCATATGTTAGTTTTATAGGTTACAGTTCCATAGGACAGGTGCCCAGTGTGGCTTAATTGGGTCTCTATTCAGAGTTTCACAAGGTTAAAATTACAGTGTCAGTGATTCGAGAGGTTCGAGAGAAAATATCCACTTTCAAGTACATTTGAGTGGTTTGTAGAACTAGTTCATTGTGACTGTGGGACTGAGATCTCTGTCCTGAGGTTTTCTTGCTGGCTGTCAGTCAGAGACCACTTTTGGCTCTTAGGCCACCACATTCCTTGCCATGTGGCCCCCTTCATCTTCAAAATAGTGATGGTGGTTTAATCCTTCTCAAGCCTCAACACTCTGACTTCCTACTCTGTGACTAGCTGAGTAGGAAACTTGTTTTTAGCAGGCTTGCCTGATTATGTCAGGCTCTCCAAGAGTAATCTTCCCTTTGCTATACAGTCATGGGCTGGATAGCAACACTTCAGTCAACAACACATTGCTATATCGATGATGGCCCCACATGATTATATTGGAGCTGAAAAGTTTCTGTCCATCTTCTGTCCATAATGACTTCTGAGCTGTTGTAATGTCGTAGCATAATGAATGCATTGCTCACATGTTTATGATGATGCTCGTATAAACAGACCTACTATGCTGCCAGTCATATAAAAGTATTGAATACCATGTTTTTTTCTGTACCTTTTCTATCTTTAGATATATTTAGATGCACAAACACTTACCTTGTGTTACCATTGCCTACAGTAGTCAGTACAGTAACATGCTGTATAGATTTCTAGCTTAGGAGCAATAGGCTAACCATGTAGTCCAGGTGTGTAAATAGGCTATTCCATCTAAGTCATGGCACTCTATGATGTTCATACGATAGAAAATCACATTTCTCAGAACATATTCCCATTGTTCAATAACACATGGCTGTACCCTGTAACATAATCATGGGGATAGCATCTCACCATCATCACAGATTCCACTCATATTCAAGTACATCGTTCAAGGATCTCAGCTTAGGCTGCTATAACAAATATAATCCTGGGGTGCTTAAACAACGGAAGCCTATTTCATATTGTTCTGGAGTCTAGGAAATCCAGGATCAAGATGGTAGCTGATGTGGTTCCTCCTGTTTTGCACATGAATGCCTTTTTGCTGTGCTCTCATATGAGGGAGAGAGAGATCATCTGTCTTTTTTAAATTTTAATGGGGTGACATTGATAAATGAGGGTACATATGTTCAGAGAAAACATCTCCAGGTTATTTTGACATTTGATTATGTTGCATGCCCATCACCCAAAGTCAAATTGTCTTCCAAAACCTTCTATCTGGTTTTCTTTGTGCCCTTCTCCTCCCCCCAACCCCTGTAACCACCACACTCTTGTCCGTGTCTCTGAGTCTGATTTTTATGTCCCACCTATGCATAAAATCATATAGTTTTTAGTTTTTTCTGATTTACTTATTTCACTCAATATAATGTTATCAAGGTCCATCCATGTTGTTGTAAGTGATCTGATGTCATCATTTCTTATGGCTGAGTAGTATTCCATAGTATATATGTACCAAAGCTTTTTAAGCCACTTGTCCACATACGGACACTTGGGCTGTTTCCAGGTCTTCGCTATTGTGAACAACACTGCCATAAACATGGGGGTGCATTTCTCCTTTTGAAACAGTGCTATGGTGTTCTTGGGTTATATTCCTAAAAGTGGGATAGCTGGGTCAAAAGGCAGTTTGATTTTTAATATTTTGAGGAATCTCCATACTGTTTTCCACAGTGGCTGCACCAGTCTGCATTCCCACCAGCAGTGCAGGAGGATTCCCTTTTCTCCACATCCTGGCCAGCACTTATTCTGTGTTGTTTTGTTGATAAGCACCATTCAACTGGTGTTAGGTAATATCACATTGTGGTTTTAATTTGCATTTCTCTAATGATTAATGATGTTGAACATTTTTTCATATGCCTATTGGCCATCTGTATGTCCTCTTTGGAGAAGTGTCTATTCATTTCTTTTGCCCATATTTTGATTGGTTTGTCTTTCTGGTGTTGAGTTTTACAAGTTCTTTATAAATTTTGGTTATTAATCCCTTATCAGACGTATTGTCAAATATTTTCTCCCATTGTATAGTTTGTTATTTTCTTCAGCCGTGCAAAAGCTTTTTAGTTTGATATAGTCCCATTTGTTTATCCTGTCTTTTATTTCACTTGCCCATGGAGATAAATCACCAAATATATTGCTGCGAGAGGTGTCAGAGAGCTTACTGCCTATGTTTTCTTCTAAGATATTTATGGTTTCACGGCTTACATATAAGTCTTTTATCCATTTTGAGTTTATTCTTGTGAATGGTGTAAGTAGGTGGTCTAGTTTCATTTTTTTTGCAGGTAGCTGTCCAGTTTTCCCAACACCATTTGTTAAAGAGGCTGTCTTTACTCCATTGTATGCTCTTACCTCCTTTGTCAAATATCAGTTTTCCATAAAGGTGTGGGTTTATTTCTGGGTTCTCTGTGCTGTTCCATTAATCTGTATGCCTGTTCTTATGCCAGTACCAGACTGTTTTGAGTACAGTGGCCTTTTAGTATAACTTGATATCAGGAAGTATGATAACTCCCACTTTATTCTTCCTTTTCAAAATTGCTGAGGCTATTTGTGTTCTTTTTTGGTTTCATATAAATTTTTGGAATATGTGTTCAATATTTTTGAAGTATGTCATTAGTATTTTAATTGGTATTGCACTGAATTTATGAATTACTTTGGGTAGTATAGACATTTTGATGATGTTTATTCTTCCTAACCATGAGCACAGTATATGGTTCCACTTGTTTGTATCTTCCTTGATTTCTTTTATCAATGTTATATAATTTTTTGAGTACAAGTCTTTTATCTCCTTGCTTAAAGTTACTCCTAGGTTCTTTATTTTTTTAGTTGCAATAGTGAAGGGGATTGTTTCCTTAATTTCTCCTTCTGACAGTTCATTGTTAGTGTATAAAAATGCCTCTGATTTCTGAGTATTAATTTTATTTTATTTTTTTTAATAAATTTTTATTAATGGTAATGGGATGACATTAATAAATCAGGGTACATATATTCAAAGAAAACATGTCTAGGTTATTTTGTCATCAAATTATGTTGCAAACCCCTCGCCCAAAGTCAGATTGTCCTCCGTCACCCTCTATCTAGTTCTCTGTGCCCCTCCCCCTCCCCCTAACTCTCTCCCTCCCTCCCTCCCATGTCCTCCCTCCCCCCCCCACCCTTGGTAACCACCACACTCTTGTCCATGTCTCTTAGTCTCATTTTTATGTTCCACCAATGTATGGAATCATGTAGTTCTTGTTTTTTTCTGATTTACTTATTTCACTCCTTATAATGTTATCAAGATCCCACCATTTTGCTGTAAATGATCTGATGTCATCATTTCTTATGGCTGAGTAGTATTCCATAGTGTATATGTGCCACATCTTCTTTATCCAGTCTTCTATTGAAGGGCTTTTTGGTTGTTTCCATGTCTTGGCCACTGTGAACAGTGCTGCAATGAACATGGGGCTACATGTGTCTTCACGTATCAATGTTTCTGAGGTTTTGGGGTATATACCCAGTAGAGGGATTGCTGGGTCATAAGGTAGTTCTAGTTGCAGTTTTTTGAGGAACCACCATACTTTCCTCCATAATGGTTGTACTACTTTACAGTCCCACCAACAGTGAATGAGGTTTCCTTTTTCTCCACAGCCTCTCCAACATTTGCTATTACCCGTCTTGTTGATAATAGCTAATCTAACAGGAGTGAGGTGGTATCTCATTGTAGTTTTGATTTGCATTTCTCTAATAACTAATGAAGCTGAGCATCTTTTCATATATCTGTTGGCCATTTGTATCTCTTCCTGGGAGAAGTGTCTGTTCATGTCCTCTTCCCATTTTTTTATTGGATTGTTTGTTTGTTTGTTGTTGAGTTTTATGAGTTCTTTGTAAATTTTGGATATTAGGCCCTTATCTGAGCTGTCGTTTGAAAATATCTGTTCCCATATAGTTGGCTGTCTGTTTATTTTGATATCAGTTTCTCTTGCTGAGCAAAAACTTTTAATTCTGATGTAGTCCCATTCATTTATCTTTGCCTTCACTTCTCTTGCCATTGGAGTCAAGTTCATAAAATGTTCTTTAAAACCCAGGTCCATGATTTTAGTACCTATGTCTTCTTCTATGTACTTTATTGTTTCAGGTCTTATATTTAGGTCTTTGATCCATTTTGAATTAATTTTAGTACACGGGGACGGGCTGTAGTCGAGTTTCATTCTTTTGCATGTGGCTTTCCAGTTTTCCCAACACCATTTGTTGAAGAGGCTTTCTTTTCTCCATTGTGTGTTGTTGGCCCCTTTATCAAAGATTATTTGACCATATATATGTGGTTTTATTTCTGGGCTTTCTATTCTGTTCCATTGGTCTGAGTGTCTATTTTTCTGCCAATACCATGCTGTTTTGATTATCGTGGCCCTATAATATAGTTTAAAGTCAGGTATTGTAATGCCCCCAGCTTCATTCTTTTTCCTTAGGATTGTTTTGGCTATTCGGGGTTTTTTATAGTTCCATATAAATCTGATGATTTTTTGTTCCATTTCTTTAAAAAATCTCATAGGGATTTTGATGGGAATTGCATTAAATTTGTATATTGCTTTGGGTAATATGGCCATTTTGATTATATTTATTCTTCCTATCCAAGAACAAGGAATATTTTTCCATCTCATTGTATCTTTTTCGATTTCCCTTAACAATGCTTTGTAATTTTCATTATATAGGTCCTTTACGTTCTTTGTTATGTTTATTCCTAGGTATTTTATTTTTTTTGTTGCAGTCGTGAAGGGGATTATTTTTTTGAGTTCGTTTTCTAATATTTCATTGTTGGCATATAGAAAGGCTATGGACTTTTGTATGTTAATTTTGTATCCTGCGACCTTACTGTATTGGTTTATTGTTTCTAATAATCTTTTTGTGGAGTCCTTCGGGTTTTCGATGTATAGGATCATATCATCAGCAAAAATTGATAGCTTTACTTCTTCTTTTCCGATATGGATGCCTTTTATTTCTTTGTCTTGTCTGATTGCTCTGGCCAGAACTTCTAGCACCACGTTGAATAAGAGTGGAGAGAGTGGACAACCCTGTCTTGTTCCTGATTTAAGGCAGAAAGTCCTCAGTTTTATGCCGTTTAATAGGATGTTGGCTGATGGTTTATCATATATGGCCTTTATCATGTTGAGATATTTTCCTTCTATACCCATTTTGTTGAGAGTCTTAAACATAAAATTGTGTTGTATTTTATCAAAAGCCTTTTCTGCATCTATTGATAAGATCATGTGGTTTTTGTTCTTTGTTTTGTTGATATGGTGTATTACGTTAACCGTTTTGCGTATGTTGAACCATCCTTGAGATTCTGGGATGAATCCCACTTGATCATGATGTATTATTTTTTTAATATGTTGTTGTATTCGGTTTGCCAGTATTTTGTTTAGTATTTTAGCATCTGTATTCATTAGAGATATTGGTCTGTAGTTTTCCTTCTTTGTGCCATTCTTGCCAAGTTTTGGTATGAGGGTTATGTTGGCCTCATAAAATGTGTTTGGAAGTATTGCTTCTTCTTCAATTTTTTGGAAGACTTTGAGTAGAATAGGAACCAAGTCTTCTTTGAATGTTTGATAGAATTCACTAGTATAACCGTCTGGGCCTGGACTTTTATTTTTGGGGAGATTTTTAATAGTTTTTTCTATTTCCTCCCTGCTGATTGGTCTGTTTAGGCTTTCTGCTTCTTCATGTGAGTATTAATTTTATATCCTGCCACCTTGCTGAATTTATTTGTCAGGTCCAGTAGTTTTTTGACTGAGACTTTAGGGTTTTCTATATACAATATCATATCATCTGCAAATAATGATAGTTTTACTTCTTTGCTTCTTCCAATTTGGATGCCTTTTATTTCTTCTTGTCTGATTGCTGTGGCTAGGACTTTTAGAACTATGTTGAGTAACTGTGGTGAAAGAGGGCACCCCTGCCTTGTTCCTGATCTTAAGGGGATTGCCTTTAATTTTTGCCCATTGAGTATGATATTGGCTGTGGGTTTGTTATAGATGGCCTTTATCATGTTGAGGTATGTTCCCTGTATTCCCACTTTGCTGAGAGTTTTGATCATGAATGGGTGCTGGATTTTAAGAAATGCTTTTTCTGCATCTATTAAAATTATCATGTGGTTTTTCCCTTCCTTTTGTTTATGTGATGAATTACATTGATTGATTTGCAAATATTTTACCAGGCTTGCCTCCCCAGAATAAATCCCAGTTGATCATGATGTATGATTTTTTTCATATATTGCTGAGTCCGGTTTGCTAATATTTTGTTGAGAATTTTAGCATCTAAATTCATCAGGGATATTGGCCTATAATTTTCTTTCTTTGTGTTGTCTTTGCCTGGTTTTGGAATCAGAATTATACTCACCTCATAAGAGAAGCTTGGAAATCTTCTTTCCTCTTGAATTTTTTGAAATAGCTTGAGAAAGATAGGAGTTAGTTCTTCTTTGACTATTTGGTAGAATTCACTTGTGAAGCCATCAGGTCCAGGACTTTTCTTTGTTGGGAGTTTTTTGATAACTGTTTCGATCTCATTTGTTGTAATTGGTCTGTTTAGGTTTTCTGATTCTTCCAGATTAATTTTTGGAAGATTATATGTTTCAAGAAATTTGTCCATTTTATCTAGGTTGTCTAATTTTTTGGCATACAGTTCTTCATAATATTTTCTTATAATATTTTGTATTTTTTTTATGAGTCTGGTTAAAAGTTCATTGATCTTGTTTACCCTTTCAAAGCACCAGCTCTTGGTTTCATTGACCCTCTGTATTGTTTCTTTAGCCTCTATGTCATTTATTTCTGCTCTGATCTTTATTATTTCCTTTTTTCTACTACCTCTGGGCTTTACTTGCTGTTCTTTTTCTAGCTCTTTTAGATGCAGGGTGAAGTTATTTATTTGAGCTTTTTCTAGATTCTTAAGGTATGCCTGTAATGCTATGATGTTCCCTCTCAGTACTGCTTTTGCTGTGTCCCATAAATTTTGAGTTGTTGTATGCTCATTATCATTCATTTCTAGGAATTTTTTTATTTCTTCTTTGATCTCATTGTTAACCCATTGTTATTTAATAACATGCTATTTCGTTTCCAAGTGTTTGAGTATTTTTCAGTTTTTCTGTTGTGGTTAATTTCTAGTTTTATACCACTGTGTTCAAAGAAGATGCCTGATACGATTTCAGTCTTATTTTTAATTTGTTGAGACCCCTTTTGTTCCCTAACATGTGGTCTATCCTAGAGAATGTACCATGAGCACTTGAAAAGAACATATATTTTACTGCTTTAGGGTGAAAGTTTCTGAAGATATCTAAGAAATCCTGTTGATCTAGTGTGTCCTTTAAGTCTGCTGTTTCTTTGTTAATTTTCTTTCTTAAGGATCTATCTAGTGATGTTAGTGGGGTACTAAAATCCATACTATTATAGTATTGCTGTTGATCTTGCCCTTTATATCCATCCAAGTCTGCTTTATATATTTAGTTGCTCCTATATTAGGTGCATAGATATTTATAATGGTTTTATTTTCCTGTTGGATTACTCCCTTTATCATTATGTAGTGGCTTTCTTTACTTCTTAATATAGCCTTTGTTTTAAATTCCATTTTGTTAGATATAATTACTGCTACCCCAGCTTTTTTTTCATTTTCATTTGCATGAAATATTTTTTTCCATCCTTTTACCTTCAGTCTATGTGCATTTTTTTGTTTTAAGGTGTGTCTCTTATAGACAGCATATGTACGGGACCTGTTTTCTTATCTATGCAGCTACCCTATGTCTTTTGATTGGATAATTTAATTCATTTACATTTAAGGTTACTATTGATATGTATTATTTTATTACCATTTTATTCTTTAAAGCTATATTCCTCTTTTGCTATATTCTTTTTCCTCTTTGATCTGTTTTGGTCTTTGGTCTGTTTACAACAGACCCCTTAGCATTTCTTGCAGCATTGGTTTGGTTGTAATGAATTCCTTGAGTTTTTTGTTTTGTTTTGTTTTTGTCTGGGAAGCTTTTTATTTTTCCTTCAATTTTAAATGATAGCCTTGCTGGATAAAGTAGTCTTGGTTGTATGCTCTTGTTCTACATTACTTTGAATATTACTTGCCATTCCCTTCTGGTCTCAAGTGTTTCTGTTGAGAAGTCTGATGTCATCCATATGGGGGCTCCTTGGTAGGTGATAGCCTTCTTTTCTCTAGCAGCTTTTAATATTTTCTCTTTATCACTTACCTGTGGTATTTTAATTATGATGTGTCTTGGTATAGATTTCTTTGGGTTTCTCTTAATGGAGTTCTCTGTGCTTCTTGAACTTGTGAGACTTTTTCCTGCATTAATTTAGGGAAGTTTTTATCTATGATATGATTAAACAAAGTCTCTATCCCTTGTTCTTTCTCTTCTTCTTGAGGAACCCCTATGATGTGGATGTTATTTATCTTCATGTTGTCACAGAGGTCTCTTAGAGTTTCCTCAGGCTTTTTTTTGTGTGTGTGTGTATTTTTCTGAAGCTGGAAACGGAGAGAGACAGTCAGACAGACTCCTGCATACGCCTGACCAGGATCCACCTGGCATGCCCACCAGAGGCGACGCTCTGCCCACCAGGGGGCAATGCTCTGCCCCTCCGGGGTGTCGCTCTGCCATGACCAGAGCCACTCTAGCGCCTGGGGCAGAGGCCAAGGAGCCATCCCCAGTGCCCGGGCCATCTTTGCTCCAATGGAGCCTTGGCTGTAGGAAGGGAAGAGAGAGACAGAGAGGAAGGAGGGGGGTGGAGAAGCAAATGGGCGCTTCTCCTATGTGCCCTGGCCAGGAATCGAACCTGGGTCCCCCGCACGCCTGGCCGATGCTCTACCGCTGAGCCAACCAGCCAGGGCCTTCCTCAGGCTTTTTGAGTCTCTTTTCTTTTTCTCTCCTCTGCTTCTGTGCCTTCATTTATCTTGTCCTCTAACTCACTGATTTGATCCTTAGCTTCATCCATGCTGCTTTTAATTCTTTCTATTGTGGTCTTCATTTCTGATATTGTATTTGTCATTTCTGACTGATTCTTTTTATTATTTCAATGTCATTTTTTATATTTGCTATCTCTTTATTTAGGTGTTCGTAATGACCATCTATTGTTGTTCTAAGATCTTTGAGCATCCTAATATTCATTATTTTGTACTCTACATTTGGTAATTTGGTTATATCTGACTCATTCAGGTCCTTTTCTGGGGATTTCTCTTGATTCTTTTGTGTTGCATTTCTCTGACTTTCCATTTTGTCTGTGTATATGAAGGTTTTGGCCACTGGAGTCCAATTGGTGTGGTCTCTGTGTTCCCGATGTGTGGTCTGTCTGAAGGCTCACCACCTCCTCTGCCACTGCTGCCTAGGGCATTTCAATATGGGCATTGCCGTTGTCAGCCCACTGTAGCTGTCGCTGCAGTTTCTGCCTTTCCTCCACAGGAGAGGCTGTTATCACATGCCTGGGTCTACAAGCCTCAGCGGCCTTGGCATTTGCCCCACCCGTGGAGGTGGGGCTATGCCCGCCCTTCCCCCACAGGCGGGATTGCAGGTGGGGCTGCAGCTGGGCCTGACCACTTTTGCAAGTCCCCTCTGCCCCAGCTGGGCAATACTGAGCTCACACTTGGGCTTCACTTGTGGCCAGCCGGCTTCTGCCCTTGCCAACGGAGCCATGCTTCCATGTCCTGCTGCCGTCCTCCTTCCGGTGAGCCCTCAGCCGTGTGGGTGAGGGCACTGCAGCTCAGACCCTAACACTCAATACTATAGTCCCAAAAGCTCCCTCCTTCTAAGCGACTCTGCTCTGAATGCCACGGGAGAGCTTGCTTGGCTCGTGTCCTACTTCCCTTTGCTGATATTGCTGTTTACAGGGGAAATATTCACTTCAGATTTGGGGAGTGACACAGCCCAGGGGTTAGGGTGGCTGTCCCTCAAAGTGTTTCTCCCTGTGCCTCCTAGATTACACTCTCTTCCCGCTGCTCTGGTCCTCTCCTCTCTCCCATCTCCCGGATCCCTGGGTGGGTGGTTGTGAGAGAGGTTTTCTGCACTGTCCCTTTAAGAGGAATCCCTGATCTGAGAAATCTGTCTCTCTCTCACAAACAGTATCCTGACTTGTTTCATAGCTAAATACTGTCCATACGCCTCTTCTAGGCTCTGGGGCTGCAAGCTGGGGCTTTGTTCCTGGGGCTCAAGACCCTCCCCTCTCCGCTAAACTTACTTCCCACCACATGAGTCTCTCCGGGCTGCTGTTCACTCCCAGGAGCTGAGCAGCCCTCTCCACGTTTCCACTTTTCCTACCAGTCTCAGTGTGGCTTCTTCAGTGTTCCTTGGTTAAAAAGTCCTCTTAGTTTAGTCCAAAATTGGTTTTTCCAGATGATGGTTCTTAAAATTAAGTTGTAATCCACTTTGGTTCTGGGAGGTGGAAGTTGGTACATCTGCCTACTCCATCGCCATCTTGCCATCCCCGAGATCATCTGTCTTGTGCATTTTCTTTTAAGGGTACTGAGTCTATTCATGAAGTCTCCACTTTCATTGCATAATCCTTCCCAAAGGCCCCACCTCCAGCCAACATCAAATTGAGGATTAGAGATTTAACATATGAATTTGGCAGGAACACAAACATTCTTTTTTATTATTATTCATTTTTAGAGAGAGAAAGAGAGGCAGGGGGTAGGGGTGGAAGCACCAACTCCCATATTTGCCTTGATCAGGCAAGCCCAGGGTTTTGAGCCAGTGACTTCAGTATTCCAGGTCAACGCTTTAACCACTGGTCTACCAAGGTTAGGCAACACGAACATTCAGTTCACAGTAGCAGGATATATATACTACACAGTGGAAATATTGGAGTCCCAGTTACCACAGGTGAATTTCAAGCTAGCCCTGGCAAATGAAAACTTGGAAATGCCATATAACCATGGTGGAAAGACCTGGAGGATAAAGTATTCCTGTTCCCAGGCTCCCCTCCTTGCTTCCTTCATCTGTTTCTGAGGGTCACTCTCCTCTCTTCAGATTACAGAACAGCAAGAGATTAACAAGAAATGTGATGTCTGTGTCAGACCTTTGAACCCTCTAATGTCATCTGGCTCAGGAGTAATTTTCTGGGTAATGAATTGAGGAGTGCTCACCCTGCCCCCTATTGATCTGTAAATTCATTGAAGACAGGGGCTGTATTTTCTGTCATTAGTCCCATTCTTGAAACAGAACAAACCATAACAACAACTTCTCCTGACACACACATTTCTGACACATCTCTCTCCCCTTCCTTGTAGCCAGGCTTGGGAAAGAGGAGCCCATGCTCCCTGCCTCTGTCCCTTTGCTTACAAATGACCCCTGCACTCGCTGTCACTCCCACCATCCCACTGACCTTGCTCCTGCAAAGGCCACGAGCTACCCCTTGCTTATAAAGTCTATGTGGACATGTCCTGCTCTTCATCTTCTCTCTGTGTCTTTGACATTACTGATCACCCCCTTCTTCCTAAAACTTTTCTTCCTTCAACTCTGTGACTGTCCCCTCTGCCAGATCCCTTCTTGCATCTGCCAATATGCATACTTAATTGCCTTCACTAGAAACTCCTCTCACTTTTAAATGTTGCCAAAAGAATAGACTGAACTGGGTTCAAATCCTGGCCCAGTGGCTCACATGATGTATGACCTTGGGCCAATCACATAACTTCTTGGAGCCTCAGTTTCCTCTTTTGTAAACTGGGAATTATGTCCATGTGACATGAACGGCAGAAATTAGTGGTAACACATTTGTAAAGCACCCACATATCGGAGCCTTTATTCTCCATGACCCTGAGCATCTTAATATCAGAAACTATATTTTCAAGGGACACAGGACATTCTGGGACAGTTGTTTTGACACTAGCATTTTGATTAAATGTCCAAATGCCCCATGTTCAAACGAGCCTATGAAAACACCCTTGAGTCTTTCTATTAGTTGAGCTATAATTCACATAGCATAAAACTGGCCCTTAGAAATAAGTGTACAATTCCGTGGTTGTTAGTATATTCACAAGATTATGCAACTGTCACCACTAATTCCAGAACATTTTCATTACCCCCAAAAGAAACCCAGACCCATTAACAGTCATTCTCTACTCCTGGTGTTCCCTAGCCCCAAGAGCCGCAGTTTTACTTTCTGTTGGATTTGCCTCTTTTGGACATTTCCTATAAATAATGTAATAATATGTGGGGTTTGTATTTGTTTCTTTCACTTAACATAATGCTTTTGAGGTTTATCATGTCAAAACATGAATCAGTAATTTGTTCTTCTTTCTGGCTGACTAATATTCCATTACATGGACATATGACCTATTATTTATCCATTAATCAGTTGATGGACTTTTGGGTTGTTTCTAATTTTTGACTACTATGAGTAATGCTGCTATGAACCTTCATTGTATTCATATCTTTTTAATATTTATTTTTCATTTACAGTTGACATTCAATATTATATTAGTGCCAGGTGACATTAATTTTTTCTTATGTGGTATCTAATCTACTTCTGCAGTATCTAACCTACTTAATCCCATCCAGTGTATTTTTCATCACAGACAATTGAGTTTTTAATCTCTAGAATTTTTACTTGGGTCTTTTTTTTAATCTTTTTTATTTCCACTTGACATATTTAATTGTTGCTGTAGCTTTTACATTTCACTACATGTGGAATGTAGTGGTAATAACTTTTAACCATATGTGTTGTTTTTTGGTGGGCTTCCGTTGAGGGCATCTTCTCCTCAGTATGGGTCATATATCCATGCTTATTCACCTGCCTGAGGATTTTTTAGATGCTAGACTTTGTGAATTTTTCCTTGTTGGGTACTAGATATTTTTATTCCTGTAAATACTCTTGAGCTTTTTTCTTGGGCAAAACTATGCCACTTGTAAAGAGTTTGATAATTCTGGGTCTTGCTGGTCAGCTGTGTTAAGAAGGTCTTGGTTGGCCTGGGGCTCATCCCACCATCTGCTGGGGTGCCGTCTGAGTCCTCTGCCATGCTCATGAGTTGTGAGGGGCTCTGCCCCAGCTGATGGAACTCTGGGGAGGGTTCTCTCTGACCCCCAGATCCAATTGAGTTCTTTCCCTAGCTTTGTGTCTTTTCCTACACGTATGCACCCATGTTGGCTGAGAACTTGAGGAACCCTTGTCCCCACTGACTCTCCACCCCAAAACCCCAGCTTCATTTTCTCATCTCAGAGAGAATACCAGACTTCACCTGAGTAACTTGCTATGTCACTGTTAAGCCTAATCCGGAGGGACCCAAAACATTGAAGACACGAACAAGGTCCGTCGGTTACACACCAAAGGTTTATTGTCTAGCTTGGCCAAACGGCGGGAACTCCGACAGAAATCTGAAGGAGAGTGCGCAGGCCCTTTGTTCTACTTAGTTTTTATAGTTTTGTAAGTGGGAAGTACAGAAGCAAAAATTGTAATTAGGAGCCTCTTACCACTATTGGTTATAGTCATATGTCCTTTAACATGATAGGATCATGTTCAATTTGCAAGCCATACGTCCTTTTGGGGAAAACAAAATTTACAAATCAACACAATGGTAGAAAGATGTCTCTTTAGATATTAAAAGGCATTCCTAAATTATCTAGTGTTCATCTGCTATCTCTCTGTCCAGAGTCGCATGTGTTAACCACACGCATTTACATAGGAGAGGTAGTTTCGGTGAGGACAAATGCCCGCAAATGGCTCATTGCTATGAGAAAGGTTTATTTTGGTTTTTCTCTCCTTGTACCTGGCTAGCCATTCACCCTTTTCCCCACATGTACCTGGGGATCCATGTTTTCTTCCCCTTTGCATTTACAATACAATGCCAAGGGCCATCCTGACTATGCCAATCACACAGTACAGAGACTATTCTCACAATTTCTCTGCACACCTTAACCCAAATTAATAAAATGTTCTTCAAGCCTCCCAAAATATTAATATTAATTCTGTAGCTTTTGGTACTTTACAACACCTGTGGGTGAAGTGGCTCGGTGGCTCCTCAGTCACAGCCTGGAAAGACAACCCATACAGCAGACTGAGGCAATAGTAGGGGTTGTCTCATTCATTTTCCAACTCTCTGAGATCAGTGTGCTTCATTGCCTGATGTTAATGCCTTGGAAACCAGTGTCTTAGATATTTTGGACAAGTTTTGGGGCATAGTTTCAGATAAGAAGGTAAGCCTAATCTTTACTCCATCTTGGCCAGAGGGGATAAATTTGTTTTCATATAAAAATTTAGCAATTGCTATAACACTATTAAACCACTATTTTTCACCCTTTGAGAAAATAGAAGTTCAGATTTACCTTGATAAGTAGTACCTGTACTTCTTGTAAATAGTAAAACATTTCTGAAGATGGGAATATTTTATGTCAGCGTTTATTTTGTCTAGAGAGTGGATTGTGATAACTAATGTCTTATAGTTGGCTTTGAAAACTCAGATTGTAACTTCCTGCCTTCTCTTCTGTACATCAAAATAGAAGAGAACCTGTCCCATCTTTGGAATAGGAAATGTAGACTTGTCTTTCCTAGAGCGTGGCAGGTCACTTACTTGTTGCAGGGCTCGGCTGCCCACTGTCGCCATTTGGGCCCTTACTCAGGCACAGGGCCAGCCAGAGGACACTTTCCAGCCTGTCATCTTCTCCTTATCTTCCAAGCCCAGGCAAACAAGTGCAATCCTAAGTAGGAAAAGAGTGTGCTACAGGGAACAATTTTCTGAAGTAACTTGAGATTGCTTTAAAAAACATGAAGCTTGTCCAAGACCCCAGAGAACTCAGCACACAAAGTACCTGGCTGGCTGGCTGGGGCTGACCATCCACACAGAAGGGGCTGCCGTTCTGTCAGGGTATTGACTGAACTCACGCAGCACTCTCCCTAAGGCTGTCCAGGTTGTGTCCTGTGCTTCTTTTCCTTCCTGTTTACAAGAGTTAGTCATGGGCCTTCTCCGGTGTAAATACGCAGGTTTCAAGGTGACATATTTTTCTTCTCATGTCAGTTAAGCTTCCAGCTTTAAGATTAAACCACACTTTTCTATCCATTAGGATCCTCTGGATAGTGACCAGATGGCTGCAGATGAATTTTTAATATTCTCTTTCCACCTCCCAGGGCTGTTCTCACACTTACAGCTTGTATTCAGCCTTGTGAGGATATAAGGTGACTTGGCTTTTTCCTCTGAGATGCCCGTTGTCACTTCATCATGAAGTCTATCTGCCCCTAATCAGTTATGGAGCCAGTGGGATACCTAACGAGAGGTCTGATTGGAGCAAGATGGAGATAAGAGGAGGATGTTCTAGATTCAGCATGTGTCCCCAAACCCATTGTTGTAAAGTACTGTTCCCCTGGGTTTATGTAAAGACACCAAGACCAAGTGAATTTTTAGGAGTTTTATTAAAAGGAGATTTATTAATAAGCTGGCTGCATATGACAAATACGGGGTATAGCTGACCCAAATCTTGCAGTCTCGAATATAGCCCTGAGGCAGGTTATATACCCTTGATCACACACAGGTTGGTGGGAAAAGGGGGGGGAGCATGACATAATCATTATTAAGTTTATAACATTTGTCTATAGGATTCATAAAAAACATTCCTGCATATTAAAACTTATAAAGTAACATAATAGCAAAAAATGTTGTTTTATATATTAAAAGACATCCCCAAATCTTTTAGTGTTCATCTGTCATCCCTTTGTCTAGAGGTATATACATTAATCACATGTTTTCAGGATGGGAGGGGGAGCCAACATGGTGTCAGGGGATAAGTGTTTGTGACTGGCCCATCAAAGAAAGAAAGAGGGGAGAGGAAAGGGCCTGCTTAATCCTCCCCCCCCCCCCCCCGCACCTGGCTAGCTATTTACCTTCTTCCTCACAGGTGTGGGGGAAGGGAGGGAATCCAAGTCTCCCTTCTCCTCTTCACTCACAGTACAATGCCATCGGCCATTCTGACCAGGTGTGAACCACATACAAGTATAAAAAAATCTTATTTTCAAAATCTCTCTGTATGCTTAGCCTAAATTATAAAATGCCCTTTAAGCTTCCTAGTAAAGACAGGGGTTTCCTACACAGTATGTCTCTGCAAGCCAGGAAACTCCCACATTCCTCTCCCCTCACTCCTTATAGAAAGGAGGGGGCAAGAAACCTCTTTCTCCTAAAATATTAATATTAATTTTTCCATTCTTTGGTACCTTACCCCAGCATGAGATCTGTCGATAAGGTTGCAGAGGGTCAGCAGTGGACGTGAGTACTAAGAGACCTGGGAGTGGAGGGGCTCAATAAAAGCTGTCAAGTGTTTGGTCTCCTCCAAATCACCTAACGTGCTCTGTCCATGGGTCACGACAAGACGCTGGTCTGAGTATTTCTGATCCTATGCTTCATATCAAAACGATGCACTGGGAATAAACTTCATCAATAGCGGGGGAGTTTACAAGAGCAAACTGGTATTTCTAGTCTTTTCACTTCAATGAAAGACTCTGAAACCATCAATAGGCCCTATTTGGAAGGTCTTTGCTAATGTCAGTGTCCTGGTTCAGTGGGGTGGAAATCAGAAGGACAGTGTGGGAAGCCAGAGCAGGGAGAAGTCAATGGAATGCCTGCCTGTTTGGAGCCTTCAATCACCCCAGAAGCCCAGTAAATACTGCAAGCAATGGGAAAGGAAGTGACAACAAAACCTTTCAGCACCTGGAAGTGTCCTTAGGGACATGGTATGCCCCTCACTTAAAGTGTGCACAGTGGCTCTTCCAGAGAAACACATGGGTGAGAAGTGAGCTCTCGCATGTCTGACCCAGAGTTGACCACATGCTCCACGTCCCACGTGGACCTGACATCCAGGAGGTTTTCATCTCATGGCCCATCAGGCCCTTGCTTCCTAAGAAGATTATTTAGCTTCATTATTTGCAGCTTTAAGAGAAGACAGCAGAAGCAAACAAAATCCTCCTTAAATTTTAATGAAACAGGTGAAGCTGCCTATATGTCAGTCATCTTTGAGCACAAGCTCTTTATCCCCAAGACAGTGGGTGAGCCCGGGTGGCATCCCGATGTACATCCTGGGGGTGGCCATGTAGGGCAGAGTAAGTGACAGAACAGTACTTTTGGAATTAATTAAAGAAGTATATAACAAAAACTGACATCACAAGAAACTATGGTTTTCAGTGAGAACCAAAAATACGCTACTGACTGTGAAATTATCATTATTCCTAAGCAAAGTTTTATTTGCTATATTTAGAAAATGGCAAAACCCTTTAACTTAAACACAATGGAGTACTCTATTGCCCTGCTTCTCTGTGTTTCCTCCTGACAGACTTAGCACTGGGACTTGCACTCTGGTCTATGCTGGGACAGTGGCTAGCTGTCACATGATGCCAGTCAGGAGTCCCACAAAAGGACTGGCTTCATAAGGTGGTGTGGTGTCACAGATCAGCTTGGCTCTTGCTTGGTGTGTTGATGCCAGAAACTACTGTTCTCAGCAGAGCCTCTGTCTTAGCTCAAATGTTCATTTTTTGGCCCCAGGAATAGAAATGTGGACTGAGTGTAATGGTGTCCAACAGAACACTGGAACTGAGTGTGTGAATAAGAGCCATGTAATAATGGCATCAATATCAAAGTAAGTACTGTAGGGCACAAAAAATAACTTTACTTCTCCTTCTTTGTTCTACTGCACTAATAATCATATTAACAGGAGAAAACATCAGAAGGTTATGGTACAGATGTACATTTGGGAGTGCTGTAATATACAAGACCCAAGAGGCATTGGCCGGGGAAGGCTTCTATGTCATCTTGAGCTAAGGAGAAGGGGGTGAGGGTGGTTATGGTGTGGGACTCCGAAGGGCAGAAAGGCAACTCCCATGGAGATGGAGAGCAAACACTTGGCAAACCAGTGCTTCCTAGGCCACCTTTCACAGGGAGACACAGGGAGGACTCCGATCAAAGGGGCCTAGCTGGGTCCCTCCCTGTTGTCACACCTGGTTCAGATTAAACCGCAGGGACCTCTGAAGACAGCTCACTTCCCGGAGCAGGTCTTCTTTCCTTTAGACAAGTAAAGGGGGAGGCCAATAGTTCTTTCTGAGTCTTTTGTTTTTTAATAACCGGCTTAAAATAATCAACATTCTAAAAGGTGTATTTTGGGGGTGGCAAACTCCCCTTCAGGACCAAGAATGGGATTTCACCAAATCCTTTTACATTGTCCATTGAATATAATTGCTAACCTAACAATGATAGTGATGATAATATTGATGGTAATAATGACAACAAGGAATAACTGACAGCCACAAATGCAGGACAGCATGATTCCTTACCAATATCCACGAGCTCAGATGTGACTCTGTGTACTCTAGATGGCAATAAATTTTAATTCACTGGCTGGAACTATGTTTATTATTTTCTTCAGATTTCCAAAAGAAGTATCTTCTATTGTATCAGTGTCAGGCACCTGGTACCTCAACATATTAATTAGAACACTGGAGTGTTTTCTAAAATGATCAGCTGCAGCAATAAAATGACAAACAGTAATTATGAAAAAAATCCACCTTAAGTCTTAGGTTATGTCTTAGAGTTTAATGAATGCAGTAAATCTCTCATATTTTGTTGATAGTTATTTTTCTTTTGTGTTCAGCATTGAGAATGTTAGGACTAAGTAGATTTAAGACTGACTTACCTACAACAAGAAAGTGAATTTTCTGTAATGTTATGTACTAGACTATCATAAAGACAGTTTTAAAGAAGCAGTATGTTCACATTCTCCTATTCTTTTAAGCCATACAGTTTAAGACATATCATATGAGAGGTCATGTTGCAGTCTCTGATGATTTTTTAACAGGAGGAAGATTTAATGAAAATTTGCATGGTTATATAATGAAATTAATAATCAGAAGTAGTTAGAGCAAGTAACCATCTTTTCCCCTGAAAAGATGAGGGCACTGTGTTTCCCTAGCCCATTGCCCTACTCTGGGTATCAGGTACTGAAGAGGCTACATTTTATGATTTGGTTTATGTTATGCCCTGGTATCTTAGAGGTAAATGGAGGACAAAAAGAATGTTTGAAATATTAAAGTTTATTCATGATTGTGTGGTCAGTGTTGATGTCAAGTCCTCCAGGGTCCCTTTGGGCAAAGGACAGAATGTACCTCTGGACGGTAAGTCCATTGTGCAGCACAGAGGTCCTCGGGTGTTGCGTCTGCCTGAGCTCCTATGAGGAGGACAGCAGTTCCGAGAAAGACCCTGGCTCACCTGTGGGTCTTGGGCCATGACACAGTCCTTGTCTCTGTGCTCTTTCCTAGGGCCTTGCCTTTGTGCCCTCAAGCTTCAGTCTAATAGTCACTTCACCTTAAAGCTTCCCCACCATGTCTCTAACCCCAGGCGGAATTTCTGATTCCTTTCCCTGCCCCCCCTCCCTCCCATACACACACCCCTAATGTTTGCCTGGCAGGAAGCAGATCTCAGGCCTCATGGGCCATGGGAAGGAGAGAGCAGTTTGCTGCAAGGGAGCATCCTTGCAGGGAGCAGTCCACACAGGTCCTGAGCTGTGCTCTAATTATAAGGATCATTCTGGCAGCTGTGCAGTTAGGGGTGAGAAGCTGAGAGGTCATGGTGGCTTGGACTGGACCTTGAACTGTGAAGGTGGTCTGAGTGGTCACTCGGGGAAATATGTTGAGGACATTGATGCTGTAGAAATTTAAAGCCAGAAAACACTGGAGTTTAGGTCATCAAAGGTATGACTGGAATCTGACATCAAAGAAAGGACCACTAGAAGGGCCACAGAAAGGGAGGGAAGGGCACATGGGCAGTACTCCCTTTTATTGCTCAAATAAAAGGTTACTATGTTACAATGACTGTGACCTGAACAGATGGATTTGTATCCCATTAGACATTTTCAAAGTGTAATTCCCTTGGAGATAAAATATCTGCTCCAATCTCTCTAAGCAGACCTGGAAGAAACAGAAAAAGTTGGATGCAGTTTGGTAATTTGGCCTGTTATCCTTTTCCCAACCATGAAACCTGGCACTTAAAACCACATAAGCAGCCTGACCAGGCAGTGACACAGTGGATAGAGCATTGGTCTGGGATGCTAAGGACACAGATTCAAAACCCCGACGTCACCAGCTTGAGCGTGGGATCATAGACATGACCCCATGGTCACTGGCTTGAGCCCCAAGGTCACTGGCTTGAGCAAGGGGTCACTTACTCTGCTGGAGCCCCTGGTCAAGGCACATATGAGGAACAATCAACGAACAACTAAGTTGCCGCAACTATTACTACTATGAGTTGATGCTTCTCATCTCTCCGCTTTCCTGTCTGTTCCTGACTGTCTCTCCATCTCTCTCTCTCTAAAAAAAAAAAAAAAAAAAAAAAAAGAACCACATAAGCAGAGCAAATATTAGGTCCCTGCCTGTTCATTTTTTTCTGATACCTACACGGACAAACATGGCTATCCCTTTTGGCCACTTGCTCCTGATAAAATCCTGCAATAAGAAGCTATTGTCCCATTTGGGGTGAATGATTATTTTACAAGTGACTATTTTTTTTAATAGGATACCCCAAGCAGAGAAGTACAGCTCCCCGAAATGGGTTCTCCCCCAAGCCGGACCTGCAGGCCCGTGAGGCTGAGCGGCAGCTGGTCCAGCGGCTGAAGGAGAGGAACGAGCAGCAGGCCAAGCAGCTGGGCCGTGTGCAGGGGGAGCTGCGGCGGGCCGTCTGCGCCTTCCAGGTGCTGGCTGTGTCCACTCAGCACTTCTTCGGAAAGGTGAGGCCACCGTGTGTGTGTGTGTGTGTGTGTGTGTGTGTGTGTGTGTGTGTGAGATGTGTTGGTTTGGGTTTGGGGTTTGATTTTTCAGGTCATAAAATAACCGGCAGCATGTTTGGGAGCCAAGTTTATAGTTACCTGTGAAAGAAGTTAGTTTGGGAACAATGATTTAATCACCTGATCCTAAAAGGGAAAACTGTGTCTCAAAGAAAGATAAGGACATACAGTAGATGAATATTTTGACGATGAGGTTTTTGAAGAAAATGGAGCATGTGGTTGTTTGTGCTGCAGAGATGAGATGGCCAAATCTGACATTTCTGTGCACCTCAGGTCTCAGGGAGGTGGGCAGGCTGCCGGTGGGCATGGCAGGCCTGGCGCGTGTTCCCAGAGCCCACTCACGGCACTCCAGGGCAGCATGGGCTGGGGGTGGCCTCCCTGCTCCCTGGGTTTTCTGGAAATTCAGACAGGGCTGGTTTCCTGTCAACAAGCAAACACCCCGGCTCCTGGGGCCCTAGGACACAGAGGCCGTTATTAGCTGTGGTGGTGAGGCGCCCCGCTCCACCTGGACAGGAGGCTGGTGCACACCTAGGTCTCAGTGAGGATGGTGGTGATCCACCTGGAGGCAGCTAAGGTGTATTTGGGCGAGAAAATGAACATTTACCTGTGAGGCTTAAATATTATGAATTAGCCTATTAAAAACCTGTAGGGCATTTTGCTATTCACATGTGGACCTTCTGGGACCATATGGGACCATATGAGAAGAAGTAAAAATGCTATATAAATGCTCTCCAAGTAAGAAAATGCACTTACAAAATTCCTGGCTAATTTAAAGAAAAAATAAGCAATGTTAAGTAGCTCCATGCCCACTGGTTTTATTTATCATCTGAACTTTACAGTGTGAAGGACCCTTAGGCCTTTACAGCGCCCTCCGCCCTCCCCATCCTCATTGTGGAGGCCCAGCTGGCCTTTCTGCTGCTGTGGTCTTTGCTGTCCAAATCTTCAGGAGAAACAGCCAATTACCTATGTTGTAATGAAGGATGAGATGAATGGATTTCAGTTTACCAATGATTTTCACCTCTTCCCTAACCAAAATGCTAGCAGGAGCAGTAATGGGCCACTTTGAATTTCTGGTTAACCTTGAACAACTGAAGTGGCTGCACACCCACCCCTGTAAGAATTAAAATTACACACTTTTGAAGTGCCAAAGCAGCCTGCTCCACCATGGAAATACTGACCATTTTCCTTATTAGACTGGCATGCTCGTTGTTCTCCAGCTGGATGGACCGTCAAGTGTTTAGTAAAGAGAAGGAAACAGGCTGGTCATTAAAGGTCAGTGATAGTATTTATATTTTTGCTCAACCTGCTGTGGGTTACTCCAGTAGAGGGAGTCAAATAATTTTACAATCGGTTCTCTGCCCTAATGACTGTTTTAAGTATAAAAAAATTATACACCAAAAGGTAATTTATTATTTCATACACTTAATATTTAAATAAGAACAATAAAAGAAGTACAGGCCCTGTCCAGTTGAATCAGTGGTAGAGTGTTAGCCCAGCATGTGGAAGTCCCAGGTACGATTCCCAATCAGGGAACACAGGAGAAACAACCATCTGCTTCTCTACCCCTCACCCTCTCCCATCTCTCTTTGTCTCTCTCTTCTCCTCTTGCAGCCATGGCTCAGTTGAAGCAAGTTGGCCCCGGGCACTGGGGATAGCTCCATGGCTTTGCCACAGGTGCTAAAATTGCTCGGTTGCTGAGCAACAGAGCAATAGCTCCAGACAGGCAGAGCATTGCTGGGTAGAGGGCTTGCCAGGTGGATCTGATGGTCAGGGTACATGCAGAAGTCTATATCTCTGCCTCTCTGCTTCTCACTTAAGAAAAATAAAAAAATAAAATAAAATAAGTACACAAAGCTAGATTATATTATTAAAAAGAGTTTTAAAATATTAATGAAAAAATATTAAATAGTACCTGACAAAAAAAAATAATAAAACTGTTACTTAAGATATTTCCATATTGCTTCTTGATTGTCATCCTCACTTGCAATTTTTTTCACCTGTGAACGGAATGAACATTACCATGGGCACTTAGAATATGCTACTGCTCAGATGAATGTTAAAAAAGAATAAGGAATGTAAGTTTGTGATTTCTACATTGGGCAGCTGCCCAGGTGCCCACCTTAGAGAGAACTCTGATTACAAGTGCCATTTTAACAACCGGTTCACCGAACTCAACAAAACATTAGGTATTGGTTCTGCTGAACTGGTGTGAACCGGCTGACTCCCACCACTGGGTTGCTCCATCCACACATCATCCACAGTCATAGCTGATCCCTAGTGGAGGTTTTCTATGGATAGACATGGATATAACACACCAGACACATGAGCAGTGATTTGCAGTTGGAGCTTTTGGACTCCATTATGGAATCATGGCAGAGAAGAGAGTTTCCTTGCCGAAATTAAGAGTCAGCTACCCTTTTCTGTATTTCTTTGTCCTAGGAACATTCCTGTTGGCCCAGAGACCATGAACTTTGTTCCTCTGCCACACAGGTGGCTCATATGAGGCCCAGGGGCCACGAGGGCCGTGGGGTTTGCAGGCACCTCCCATAGCCCCCCTTCTGCTAGAGCTGTGCACAGCCTGATAGCCAGCAGCAACGTGGATGGCTGATGTCCATTTCATTTTTTTCTTCAGTAAATCACAATCAGCAACTCAAGACAGGTCTCCCAAAGAACCATGGCTTTTCATCCCACACAGGGTCTTCTTTTCACCTCTCTCTTCAGATAAACTCCAGAATGAAAAATGAACATGTTACAAAAAAAAGTCTATATTTGAACATAAATAGCTTCCACACACGCTATCATATATCCTATGTGGTGATTGGTCTGAGAATTTGTCAGTAATGCCAAATGAGACCAGGAGGTGTGACAGGGAGTAAAACACCTGGAAAACAGAGGCAGAGGCACCTGGAAGCCTCTGGTGATGGAGCCTCGGTGACAAGGGCCAGTGGTCCTGAGATGCTCACATAACTCCTGTGGGAAGCTCACGCAGTATTATTAAGTATGAGGAACTGTCATAGCCAAGCATGCCCACTATGAAGTGCATGGCCTCTCTAGCCAGCCTGAAAGGGCAACAATTTTTTTACTCTTTCCGTTAGAAGACCCTGCTGAATCTACATGTGTACCTTTTCTACACTGGCATATTTGTCTGCAATGGCACAGTGGAGAGAGGGTGCAGGACCAGCAAGGAGTCAGTCCCACCCCACCCCCCATCTAGTATAGGTCTCCAGCAGGTTACTGGCCCTCCTTACACCTCCTCTTCATCATCAAAGGAGTAGTGCTGCCCTTACCTTTGTTCGGACTCCCACTAACTCCGTCACCAGTGTGTGCATCCCAGTCTCCCAAGTCTCAGATAGCACCGATAATTCTTCACGAGGTCATTATGATAATGTTGTGAATTAATAGTGAAGGTACTTTGAACAAATATTCAATAAAACATTTCTTTGGAGTACAAGGTAATCTGAGTAAGCCCTACCCTCAAATATCTTGCTCTCAAGCATAAGACATAAATGAGGTATCACATATAAAGTTAAAACAGTGCAAACCACTCTTATCGTCTCCTATATGGACATAAAGGTTCTCATCTGGGTGTACTTTAAGAATAGAAGTAATTTTCTAGTCCAGGTATTTAATTGCTGCTTTATATTTTATCCATAATGTGCTGATGGCATTAAGTATATATATATATATATTGGAAGTAAGTCTCAGTGTGTAGGAAGTCACTAGAAAAAAGAGCCCAGAAGCTGTATAACAAACAGTCTTCATTTCTGCCCCATGCTTTACAGCTCTTGACAGAGTAGCTGTGACAGTTGTCAGCTGGGACACAGCATGAGCTCAACGTCCAAAATTCTAAGGTGCCACATTTAAGTGCCAACACCAGCCATGTGTTTGTATTGGTTTGAGGCAGCTCTGCCCCTGTGGCAAGGCACTATCTCCACCACCTGCCAGACGGACCTGCTGAAATCCAAGTCCCAGACCTCTGGGTAGTGTCGTAATGAGTGTGACTCTCAGAAATTTGAACTTCTAAGAGTCAAGTGAAATGATGTTATTTTTCTCTTGTTGCCTGGTTCCTGAGAACACTGTTCTTAAAAAATATACTGCTAACCCTGGCCGGTTGGCTCAGCGGTAGATCATCAGCTTGGCGTGTGGAAGTCCCGGGTTTAATTCCTGGCCAGGGCATGCAGGAGAAATGCCAATCTGCTTCTCCACCCTTCCCTCTCTCTTTTCTCTCTATCTCTCTGTCTCTTCCCCTCCCTCAGCCAAGGCTCCATTGGAGCAGGGTTGGCCTGGCACTGAGGATGGCTCTATGGCCTCTTCCTCAGGTGCTGGAATGGCTCTGGTTGCAACGGCCCAGATGGATGCCGTGTGGATCCCAGTCGGTCAGGCGCATGCAGAAGTCTGTCTCTCTGACTCCCCGCTTCTCATTTCAGGGGAAAAAAAATACAGTGTGTTCGTAAAGTCATGGTGCACTTTTGACCAGTCACAGGAAAGCAACAACAGACGATAGAAATGTGAAATCTGCACCAAATAAAAGGAAAACCCTCCCCGTTTCTGTAGGATGGTGTGGCAGCATGTGCGCATGCGCAGATGATGACATAACACTATATATACAGCGGAGCAGCCCACGGTCATGCCAGTAGAGATGTGGACTATACAGAGGAAAGTTCAGTGTGTTCTGTGGCTTGCTAAATTCAAATCCGTGACCCAAGTGCAACGTGAATATCAGCCCGTTTATAACGAAGCGCCACCACATAGGAATAACATTATTCAGTGGGATAAGCAGTTGAGGGAAACCGGCAGTTTGGTGGAGAAACCCCGTTCTGGTAGGCCATCAGTCAGTGACGAGTCTGTAGAGGCTATACGGGATAGCTACCTAAGGAGCCCTAAAAAATCTGTGTGTGAGCCCACATCGAACTGCACTGAATAGGTATGAAACTGGGAGAGTTTTCCTTTTATTTGGTGCAGATTTCACATTTCTATCATCTTTTGTTGTTTTCCTGTGACCGGTCAAAAGTGCACCATGACTTTATGGACACACACACACAATACATACTGCTCACAAAAATTAGGGGACATTTTATAGCTTCATATTCATTCTGAAATATCCCCTAATTTTTGTGAGCAGTATAAATATTTAAATTATTGAATTTCCTTGGTTGACATCAGTTAATAAAATCCTGTAGGTTTCAGGTATACAGTTCTGTAATACTTCATCTGTACACTGTATTGTGTGTTCACCACCCCAAGTCAAGTCTCATCTCATCACCATTTGTTCCCCCTCTACCTCCTTCTACTTCCCTCACATCCCTTCCCTCTGGTAATCACTGTACTGTTGTCTGTGTCCATGAGTTGTTGCTTTTTTCCTTTGTTTAATCTCTTCACCTTTTTCACCCAGTCCCCATTACCCCTCTCTTCTGACAGCTGTCAGCGTGTTCTCTGTATCTGTGAGTCTGTTCCTATTTTGTTAGTTTGTTTTGTTCATTAGATTCCACGTATTAGTGAAATCTCTGCCTGGCTTATTTCATTTGGCATAACTCTCTCCATATACATTCATGCTGTCACGAGGGAACATTTTCCACTGCACTACTGCCTGGTCAAGTCACATTTTCCTTTTTACAGCCAAGTAGTTATTCCATTGTGTAAATGTACCACAGCTTCTTATTCACTCATTTACTACTAGGCAGTTGGGCTCTTTCCAAATCTTGGCTATTGTAAATAATGCTGCAATAAACATATGGGTGCATATATTCTTTCAAATTTGTGTTTCAAGTGTTTTCAAATATATTTCCAGAAGTAGAATCACTGAGTCATAAGACAGTTCCGTTTTTAATTTTTTATCATAACTGCATACTGTTTTCCACAGTGGCTGCACCAATTTGCATTCCTACCAACAGTGCACAAGGGTTTCCTATTGTCCATATCCTCTCTAGCACTTGTTGTTTATTGATTTATTGATAATAGCTATTCTGGCAGGTGTGAGGTGGTCTCTCATTATGGTTTTAATTTGCATTTATCTGATGATGAGTGACTTTGAGCATCTTTTCATGTGTCTTTTGGCTATCTGTATGTCCTCTTTGGGGAAGTGTCTGTTCAGGTCCTTTGCCCATTTTTAATTGAGTCATTTGGTATTTTTGATGTTGAGTTTTATAAGATATTTATAAATTTTAGATATTAACAGATGTGTCATTAGTGAATATGTTCTCCCATTCAGTGGGTTCCCTTTTTCTTTTGTTGATGGTTTTCTTTGCTCTGCAAAACCTTTTTTTTTCTTCTTGCTATTTAAAAACCTTTTTAGTTTGATGTCTCATCTGTTTATTTTTCCCTTTGTTTCCCTTGCCCTAGGCAATATGTCAGTAAAAGTATTGCTATGAGAGATGTGTGAGATTTTAGTGCCTATGTTTTCTTCTAGGATTTTCATGGTTTTGAGTCCAACTTTTAAGTCTTTAATCCACTGTGAGTTTATTCTTGCGTATGGTATAAAAAAGTAGTCTAGTTGTATTTTTTTGCACATATCTGTCCAACTTTCCCACCACCATTTATTGAATAGACTGTCTTTACCCCCATTGTATGTTTTTGCCTTCTTTTTGAAATATTAATTGAACTTAAAGGTGTAAATTTATTTCTAGGCTCTCTATTCTGTTCCACTGATACATATATCTGTTTTTATGCCAATACCATGCTGTTTGATAACTATAGCCTTGTAGTATTGTTTGATATCAGGTAGTATCTTACAATTTTATTCTTCTTTCTGAATATTGCTGTGGCTATTCGGGGTCTTATGGTTTCATATACATTTTTGGAACATTTGTTCTAGTTCTATGAAATACACCATTGGTATCTTGATAGAAATTGCATTGAATCTATAGAATGCTTTGAGCAATATTGACATTTTAATGATATTAATTCTTCCAATCCATGAAAATGTTATATGCTTCTATTTCTTTGTATCTTCTTTCATTTCTTT
Source organism: Saccopteryx bilineata (assembly GCF_036850765.1). NCBI lineage: Eukaryota > Metazoa > Chordata > Mammalia > Chiroptera > Emballonuridae > Saccopteryx > Saccopteryx bilineata. The sequence goes on along the minus strand of NC_089491.1, from coordinate 188,189,298 downwards.
CTTCAGTGTCTTATAATGTTCTGAGTACAGGTCTTTTACACCCTTGGTTAAACTAATTTCTAGGAATTTTATTCTTTTTGATGATTGTGAATGGGTTTTCTTGGTTTCCCTTGCTGATAGATCATTATTGGTGTATAAAAATGCGGCTGATTTCTGGATATTTATGTTGTATCCTGCTATTTTACTGAATTTATTTATCAGTTATAGTGGGTTTTTTGGTGGAATTTTTAGGGTTCTCTATACAGATAGTATCATATCATCTGCAAATAGTGACAGTTTTACTTGTTTCTTTTTAATTTGGAAGCCTTTATTTCTTTTTGTTTGAATGCTGTGGCTAGGACTTCCAGTATTATGTTGAATATGAGTGTTAAAACAAGACATCCCTGTCATGTTCCTGATTATAAGGGAAACACTTTTAGTTTTTGCTCATTGAATATAATGTTGGCTGTGGGTTTGTTGTATATGGTTTTTATTATGTTGAGGTATGTTCCCTCTAGTCCCACTTTGCTGAGAGTTTTTTCATAAGTGGGTGCTGCATTTTATCAAATTGTTTTTCTGTAGCTATTAATATAGTCATCTGATTTTTTCATCCATTTTATTTATGAGATGTATCACATTTATTGATTTGCGCCTATTGTACCAACCTTGCATCCCTAGAATAAATCCCTCTTGATCATGGTATATAATCTTTTTATGTATTACTGGATCCAGTTTGCTAATATTTTGTTGAGGATTTTGGCATCTATGTCCATGAGGGATATTGGCCTGTAATTTTCTTTCTCTGTAGTGTCTTTATCTGGTTTTGGAATTAGAATAATGCTGGCCTCATAAAATGAGCTTGGGAGTCTTCCTTCCTCTTGAAGTTTTTGAAATAGGTTGAGGAAGATAAGTGTTAATTCTTGAATATCTGGTAAAATTCACCTGTGGAGCCATCCAATCCAGAACTTTTGTTTGTTGGGAGTTTTTTTTTTATTTTATTACTGCTCTAATTTCACATCTGTCTATTCAGATTTTCTGATTATTTCTGATTCAGTTTTGGAAGATTGAATGTTTCTAAGAACTCATTCATTTTGTCCAGATTGTCCAAGTTGTTGGCATATACAGTAGTTGTTTGTAATATTTTCATACAATCTTTTGTATTTCTGTGGTGTCAGTTGTTACTTCTTCCTTTCATCTCTAATTTTATTTATTTGGGTCCTGTTTCTCTTTTTTCTTGATGAGTCTGGTTAAAGGTTTGTCAACCTTGTTTATCTTTTCAAAGAACTAGCTCTTAGTTTCATTGATGTTTTATATTTTCTTTTTTAACGCAGTCTCATTCATTTCTGCTCTGCTCTGCTCTTTATTGTTTTCTTCTTCTACTCCTTTTGAGGGGTTTTTTTGTTATTTTTTTTACATTTATTTCCTTTAAATGTAAATTTAGATCATCTATTTGGGATTTTTCTTGTTTCTTGAGGGAGGCCTGTAATGCTATGAATCTCCCTCTTAGCACTACTTTTGCTGTGTCCCATAGATTTGGGGTGATTGTGTGTTTTTATTTTCATTTGTTCTAAGTTTTCTTTTGATTTCTTCCTTGATCTCCTGGTTAAGTCATTCAATGTCCTTGTGTGTTTTTCAGGTTGTTTGGTTTTTGTGATTGATTTCTAGTTTCATACCATTGTAGTCAGAGAATATGCTTGATATGATTTCAATATTCCTAAATTTATTGAGATTTGTTTTGTGGCCTATCATGGTTCATACTAGAAAATGAATGTTCCATGTACACTTGAAAATAATGTATATGCTGCTGCTTTGGGATAAAATGCTCTGAAGTGTGTAATTTAAGGCCACAGCATCCTTATTGGTTTTCTGTCTACAAGATGTATCCATTGATGTCAATGAGATATTAAAATTGCCTACTATTATTGTATTGTTGTCAATCTTTCCCTTTATGTCCATCAAAATCTGCTTTATATATTTAGGTACTTCTATGTTAAGTTCATAAATGTTTATAGTAGTTATATCCTCTTGTTGAATTATTTCTTTTATCATAAGGCAGTGTCTTTGTCTCTCACTGTAGCCTTTGTTGAAAAGCTTATTTAATCAGATACACTGTAAGGTTTGCTCCTCAGCTTTTTTTCACTCAATTTGCATAAAATATCTTTTTCTATCCCTTTATTTTAGTTTGTGTACATTTTTTGTTCTGAGGTAGGTCTTTTGTAGACAGCATATATGTGGATATTGTTTTCGTATCTGTTCAGCTACCCTATGTCTTTTTGTTGTTGTTGTTGTTGTTGTTTTTTGTATTTTTCTGAAGCTGGAAACGGGGAGAGACAGTCAGACAGACTCCCGCATGTGCCCAACCGGGATCTACCCGGCACGCCCACCAGGGGGTGACACTCTGCCCACCAGGGAGCGATGCTCTGCCCCTCCGGGGCGTCGCTCTGTTGCGACCAGAGCCACTCTAGCGCCTGGGGCAGAGGCCAAGGAGCTATCCCCAGCGCCCGGGCCATCTTTGCTCCAATGGAACCTCGGCTGCGGGAGGGGAAGAGAGAGACAGAGAGGAAGGAGAGGGGGAGGGATGGAGAAGGAGATGGGCGCTTCTCCTGTGTGCCCTGGCCGGGAATCGAACCTGGGATTTCTGCACGCCAGGCTGACGATCTACCACTGAGCCAACTGGCCAGGGGCTACCCTATGTCTTTTGATTAGAGCATTGAAACCATTTGAATAAAGTGGTTATTGATAGATATATATTTATTGCCACTTTATTTTTTATAACTATATTTCTTTGACTTCTTCTTTCTTCTTATTCTTAAAGAATTCTCTTTAACATTTCTTGTAATACTGGTTTGTTTCTCCAATTTGGCTACCTTTTTGTGTTTGTTTCTCTGTTAGTTGATCTTCTATGACTTCTAGTCTTGGTAGAGTGGCCTTATGTAGTAGGTGTCCTGTGAGACCCGTGGTGCAATCTCCTTGATTACCTGAGCTGGGTGCTCCAAAAATGTCCCTTATGTGGGTTATGTGGGTCCTCCTGTTGTCATTGAGTCTTGATTATTATTGGCATGTTCATGCATGTGGTTGACCTTCAGGCTGGCTGACTGTAAGGACTGACCCATATATCAGTGTATGAGATACTGTGCAGGTGTTGACCACATGAAGTGGAATTTGCTTCAGCAGGGTCTAGTGCCTGCTGAAATCTCTCTTTGGATATGCTGCATATGAAGTTAGTTGGATCCTACTTTGATGTTGTCTAAAGCTGGCCACTGGGCGTGTTGGTTCTGAAGCCTCTACAGAGGGACTCTGGTGCAAACCAATGTCAGATGCTACCTGTGACTGGCCTTCAGCCACCTGTTTGGAGCTACAAGTGATCCCCGGTTTGTGACTGCCTCTACTGGTCTTGATTATGGCAGGAAGGACCAAGCTGTGTACCAAAGACAGCTTTACCATTACTAAACCTGGGGGCGGGTCAGAAAAGCCCCAAATTACACTATCATCTGCATGTTAGGCTGCCAGTTAGGCTCGGTCTCTGAAAGAGCCTCTGGCAGTACTTAAGTTGTATAAGATAGGTTCTCAGTGAGTCACCAGATATGGCAAGTGGTGTTCACCAAATTGATATGGGTTCAAACTCAGTACCAGTGCTTGGTTTGAGGTCACCCAGCAAATGTCCCAGGGTATACCAAGTCTAGCTGCCTCCTGCTGGGTGCTCACACACCCTTTGTAGTGGGGAGGGGTCTCAGGGAGTTGTCAGAGTAAGGCCTGCAGTTTATCAGACCCAAACAGAACAAGATTTGAGCATATGAAGGGAGGGCTCTGCACTGCTCAGGTGTGCAAGGGAAAGATGTCTCCTGTCCTAGAGCCACACAACCCAGTCTGTCCCACATTCTTCTAAGAGCCCAATCTCAACGGGAGAGTGGTGGCACTGGGAATAGGTAGGATGGGACTGTGGATGCTCCATGAGAGGAAGGTGCTGGTCAATATTGAGGGAGGGTGGGGATAGTGGCCCCCATCCAAGAGCCATACAACTCAGTCTGTCTAGGATTCTGCCCAGATCTCTGCAGGGCAGAGCCACCAGGAGTCAGGAGGGTAAAGCCACTAGAAGCTTGGAGAGTGGGCTAGTAGATCTCCTGTGAATGGCAGACACCAGTCAAGTTCACAGAAAAATGGAGGGAATGGCCCTTGTCCCAATGCCACACAACTTAGTTACTGATACCCCCCTGAGTCTGCCCAGAACTCTACACTCTGACCCAGGCAGCTGACTCCTTAGTAGGATGCAAGCTTCTCAGTGTGTGACTACAGGGAGTCCAGAGGGTGAAGCTATTTCATTCCCCCAAGCTGATGCTAAATGAAGGAGAATGCTCCACTCAAGAAAGATGGCATGTGCAGTGTGGGAGAGGGACTCAAGATGGAGATCTTGGCAGCTGTCCCTTCATGTCTCTACCCAGAGCCACAAACCTCAGTCTCTCCTCACATGACTCTAGTCTGCTGCGCACCACCTCCACCAGAACTCAGGGTGAGGGGCTGCACATGAGAATTTGTGTGTTGGCTCTTTAAGAGGGTGACTGTGTGTTTAGAAGACATCTATCTCTCCTGGGCTAACAGAATCCCCTCTGATTTTCACAGCCAGATATAATATGAGTGCTTCTTCCCAATTCTGTTGCTCTGTGTCAGGTAGTCCAGCATGGGGATGAGCCCCCATGCTTTTCAAGGGGAACATTTGCAACTGCAATATTGCTCCACAATCTTAGTGCTTCCCAGGGAGATGAGCCAGCCTTTTCCCATCTCTGTCCTTCCTGCCAGTCTCATTGTGGCTTCTTCTATAAACCCTTTGTTATAAGACTTCTCTTCAGCCAGTTTTCAGTTGTTTATTCATCTTGATTGCTCTATATTTTATTTATAATTCCAGTTTGGTCCTGGGAAGAGCTGAGTGTAACATTTACATACTCTGGTTGCCATCTTGGGTCTCTTTCATGAGAATGCTACTCTTTAGCAGCCCCTGGTGGCTAATTCGGGAAATAACCCAGTCAGTGGTCCTGTATTAAGTGGTGTCACTCACTCCATAGCATCAATTTTTATGTAAGTTTCATTTGAAAGTGCATTTATTTTCAATAAGATCTATTATATTTATTAAATATTTTTATTTTAGTCTGTCATTTTTATCATTAACTTTATGAATATGGTATTAGAGGATAGCCTTTAAATTTTTATTATTAAAATGTTTAGGCATAAAGACATGAAAATTAATGTCAAGTATTTCTGTAATCTCTAAATTTAATAAAAATGCATCAGCACCCTTTTCCCCCAAATGTGTGTGTGGTGTGTGTGTGTGTGTGTGTGGTTTTATTTGACCTTTTCTTTTATTACAATCTTTTATAAATATAAAAAAGTAGAAAGAATAACACCCCAAAAGCCATCATCTGTACTTAATACTTATGAACATTTTGCCATATTCACTTTATCTATGTTTTTGTTGTTAGTCAGGGGTGCATGTTTTTAAATACAGTACTTCACAGATATTATTATAACCCTCCCAACAACCCTACCTAAGGTGACAGTGAAGGAAACTGAAACACAGGGAAAATGTGCAGCTTTCCAAACGTAGCATAGTCAGATAGTGATGGAGCCCAACACAGATTCATGTCAGTCCATACCCACCCAGCACCATGTTTCCCACAGTGATATGATGCTACTTCTCCCTCTCCCCCAGCCTTCAAAGTGCTCTTGATGTAGTTAAGGGGAAGAAAAATAATTGGGGAAGAAAAAAACAAAACAAAACAATAATCCAGAAGTTAAACAGTTACACAGGATGCAAACAGAGACTGACCTAATGTAAAATTTCACCTGTTGCCATGACAAAGTGCTACATGCTCAGGCAAACACCCAGTTATTGTGACTGGGAAGGAAGCTGTCTGGGAAGGAGACCTAGGAGAGCCAGGATGGGGAGACGGGCAGGATTTGAGTTGAGTAACAAGGAAGAGCATGAGTGTAAAGTGAATGCCCAGATCCTGTTGTTGGCAAGATAGTGCTCCCTCCCTATCTTTAGGCTCTTGGTAAATGAGTTAATGCTTGATGACTAGAGCTTGATGACTAGGAACAAGAGAATTGGTTGTAAAAGTGCAGTGGTTCCTCTATCATGGATTGTAAGCTCCTTGGTTGTGAAGATGGCCCAGCTTTGTTGTACTTGCTCTGTAACCCTGGGACTGGTGCTTTGGTCAGAACAGTCTGTGTATCTGAAAGGGTAGGAGAAAAGAGACAGAGATAGACTCCTGTTGTAAAATAAACACTTGCTTGCTTTAGCCATTTAACACATTTAGATTTTAAACTCAGAGCTTCAGCAGCATGAATGACTTCCTTAGAGCTCCAAAAGCAGGAGAGGAGCCATTGCATCCACCCGCCAAAGGACTCGGTGCTTCAGAGACTTTCCCACTGAGTGTGGCTCTCAGAGAAGTAATTACACCTGATCAAAATGGAAAACAGTAAGCTCTCTGTTGCTTTCTATATCCTTAAAATGGCCATTAAATATAGTGTGTTGTGCCCCTCCCCCTTATAAGCAGTGCCCTGTGATTATCTTCTCTTCCTTTAATTTTACCTTGGGTAAGTAAAGGCTTAGGAAAAATGAGAGCACTTAGGTTGGCATTTCTGACAGTTTTCAGCGTATCACTTGGTGGGAAATGTTGGTGAAGTAAATTGTTCCGATGACTGTTGTTCTTGGAGAACATTACATGTCACCGCTAGCTGGCGGGGAGAACCAGGAGTGTTTGCTTTTACTCTTAGGACTCTAACTCACAGAAATTCTTAGCATAACCCCCTAAATATCACAGTATTCCCAATATTGAGGAATAGAAATCAGTCAGCTGTGCCAAGCAGGGCTTTGAAGTAATAAGAACCATTGACCTGGGTGTCAAAGATGGAAAGCATTGCAGTAGGCAGAAAATAAAACTCAAAACTATAAAGTCTTCTCAACTTTTGTAGAAGACCCTAGAGCTGGGCCTGACAGGACCCAGCTTCATGGATGACGACAGAACTCTCATAATGAGGTGATAAGAATACATACATGGAATACTAAGATGGAAACAGGTTGCCCCCATTCAGTTCGTCTTTTATGCTTTGTCATAAATGCTTTTTTCTTTTTAATTAAATGACCCCCTTTTGAATACATTCATGTACTGAATAACATCATTTTGGTCAATGATGGACAACATATACGATGGTGGTCTCATAAAATATAATGGTACAAAAAAATCCTATCGCCCTAGTGACTTCATAGCCATTGTTAGTTGTAGTACAGCACATTACTACTGTGTACCTCTTGTTCTAGCACTAGCAATGTTATCACAGAAATGCCTGGGGCACTCACCTGGGCCATGAGTTTCTCATGAACATCTGTCCTTTCTAAACCCATGTCACAACAGCACCTACCCTTATGGTTCTTATCACTACAAGTGGCCATTCAGTGATAACCATTTGGAAACTTAATTAAAAAAAAACCAATTTATTACTTGCAGGTCCTGCAGTGTATGAATTTGAAGTTGCTGGTAGAGAAAAGAGAGAGAGAGAGAGAGAGAGAGAGATAATGGGGGGGGAGTGCCTGGGGTTCTGCTTATACTGGCATCGAGAGTGGGCCTAAGGTTTCTTCTGGCTCACTCTTTATTGGTGAATTTAAACATAACAGTGAGAATTTAAAGTGTGGGAAGAGAGAAAACAAGTAGCCCAAATGGTTATGTACTGAAATCAACCAGAATTTGACACAAAGAGCCTCCGTGAGGGAAGTGGCCTGGCTTTTCATTGGGGTGTTTATTCAGATAGCCTTCCTGCAGTGCGTGCTGGGCAGCCAGCTTCCGCCAGGCCCATGTATCACAAACAGAAAAGCCCACCAGTGGGGATGCTGGTGTAAACAGACCCACTGTGCTGCCAGTGCTATAGAAGTATAGCGCGGACAATTATAGCGGTGTAGTGCACTGTACTATGCAGGTGTGCGTGAGTGCGTTTATGATGTTGCAACAACCATAAAATCACTTAACGACAAATTGCTCAGAATGTATCCCCTTCATTAAGTGGTGCCCTACTGTACAACAGGACCCTGGGAAAAGAAAGACGAGTTCCAGCTACTCCTTTCTCAGGAAGGTGGGTAGGCTTCCCAGCCCCGCCTAGGCAGTTGGCTAACTGGTACCTGTAGTGCAAGTGCATGCCTTTACAACAGCCTGAACTGCAGGGGACAGTGCAGTTCCCCTCCTGGCCAGGGGGGCAGCAGAGCAGAATGGGAATGGTACTTTACAAGGCCGCACTATTCAACCCTTCTAGACCCATGCCTTCTGATGAATGCCATCTCTACCTAAATGTCACTGGAAATTTACTTTAAAATAACTAAATGTTGTAAACTTCTCTCAAAGTAAAAACAGGTTGAAAAAATAATTTTCAAAAATAAGTACTGCCTGAGGGGATAGGAGATACAGTTGCCTCAGCTCCAAAACCTTTTTCTGTGACAGATGAGTTTTTTTTTTAACTTTCCTAGACCTCAGTTTTTCTATTGTCAAAGCAATTCAAAGAGTCTGAAGGCTTTTCTAGAAATAATGATAGAGATTTATTCAAGGGTCTTAGAGTTTGCAAACTGAGAGCACAACTAGGCAAAAATCTAAAAGTGTTCCAAAGTTAAAAGTTTTTATAGTAAAAAGTACCTGTTGAGAATTATTAGTCCTGCATTCTTAGCCCTAGGGTTGATCCAGGATGGGTATCAATCAGGTGTCAGGCAGTCAGTATGATGGATGCTGGATGGTGGGAGTGAGGGATGCCGTGTGGTCTAGTCCTGTCTGGTGGTAGGGTAGTGAATATCAGGTGGATGTAACCATGAGTCCTTCAGGGGGTAATCAGGTGACCTACCTACATGAGTTCTTTAGAGTGTAATTATTGGACTCTCCGTAGGTCCAGAGGTGGTATATCTAGGCATTGGTACAGGACTGGAAAGTTCAAAAGGTTTATGTTCCCAAGCTAGTTAGAACAAGCCTTCCCTCATGCCTCAACATTTATAATGCTAATAATTTTAGCAGCTTGTTAAAGTGACTCCATTTTACATATTTCCTCTCTTCACCCATTTTTCACTATAGTGTAGAGTGACTAAAGGTCCAACTTCAAGCCTGACCTGTGGTGGCACAGTGGATAAAGTGTCAACCTGGAACACTGAGGTTGCCAGTTCAAAACCCTGGGCTTGCCTGGTCAAGGCACATATGGGAGTTGATGCTTCCTGCTCCTCCCCCCTTCTCTCTCTCTCTTTCTTCTCTCTCTCCTCTCTCTATAAAAATGAATGAATAAAATCTAAAAAGGAAAATAATTTTTTTAAAAGAACATTCATTGCTATCATCTATAATAAATAAATAAATAAATAAATAAATAAATGTCCAATTCAGGGACAGGGCTATAGTGAAGGAGCTCTCATGCCCTGGCATCTGTGGTTTAATTCCACTCCCCTAACTGTGACAGTGCTATCACTTAAATGCCAGAAAATGCATAGCTTCTCCTCAGGTAACGGAGGATGCCTGTTAACGAGTATAGCTCACTTTCAATTTACCTGCTGTGACTGTCACAATTTAGAAAATATGTTAGATTTGCCTGACCAGGCGGTAGCACAGTGGATAGAGCATCAGACTTGGATGTGGAGGACCCAGGTTCAAGACCCCGAGGTCACCAGCTTGAGCACAGGCTCATCTGGTTTGAGCAAAGCTCACCAGCTTGGGCCCTCACCTCACTTGACTTAAACAAGGGGTCACTCAGTCTGCTGCAGCCTCCTGGTCAAGGTACATATAAGAAAGCAATCAATGAACAACTAAGGACTGCAATGAAGAATTGATGTTTCTCATCTCTCTCCCTTCCTGTCTGTCCCTCTCTCTGACTCTCTCTGTCTCTGCCACACACACACACAAAAAAAGTTAGATTTTTCTCTTTGAGAAAACCATCTTTAAGTAGCCAACTTCTTTGGAGCATTTAAAACATGAATAAATTTTTAAGGATATCATCACCTCCTGCAGCTTCTTGGGGACATTGCCAGCACAGAGAAAGCGGGGGAGAGAGGGCTGTGGAATAGCTTCCTGATGAGGCTGAGACCCCTCCTTGCTCCTTTTTCCATTTGCTTTCTGGAAGGTGCACCCTAGTGGGTTGCATAGTACTTTTTCATCCAGGTTAGAGCTGGGAACTTGGTCCCTTTGTGTAAGGCACTTGGTTGCCCCTAGTGAATTACGCTGAGAGCCTCCCTTCACATCTCCCACCCCACTGCCCCCTCAGTGTCATACACTCTGGGTTGTCTCTGACCCATGGACACTTCCCTGTCCACCCTAGCCAACCTGTTTAACTCCACACCCGTTTGTTAAATGAAAAATCTGAACACTAGGTCTCAGACCCTGATTTCCAAGCCTGGAGGAGAGACTTTGTTTAGATTGCTACAGAAAGGAGGGACTCCTCCAGCTGGGGCTCCTGAGGACCCTTCAGAGAGGACAGATCCCTGTGAACTGGCCCTCAAGGGTAAGCAGGATTTCAGTTGTCTGTGGTGGAGAGTTGTGGCACGACAGGTGGCACAGCCCTGGGAACAGGCAGGACAGTTCTGGGAAGGGTCTAATTTGTCTAAAGGTTGGAATATGGGACTGACAATAACTAGAAGTGAGGCACAAAGGTTTGGGGACTTGCATAGTAACGTAAGGAGAAGGGACTCTGTTTGAGGCAGTCAGGAAGTGCCCAGAGTTTTGGGAAGAGTAATGAAATGCTTGAAACAGCGTTTGAGGAAAATGAACATGGTAGGAGGTTGAAACTGATGGTAGAAAGAAAACTCCAGACAGAGACACAATTAGGAGGTTCTGCTAGAATAATTAATGATCTGGCAAGGGGTGAGAAGGGCCAGAAGGAGGAGGAAATGGTCTTGGTGGAAAGCAGAGAGCAGTACAGAACTCAGGTTGCGGGTTGTGAACCAATTACAAGGCTCAGTGGGGCTCTGATGGCTGCAAGGCACATCAGATGCAAGATGACTAACCCTCGAGGATATCTCCTGAGCAAAATCACACAACTGTGGAATGGTGTTAAGAACTTAGGACTTGTGCCTGAGCTGTGCCCAGAGGCGGATTTAACAGGGAGCCCACCAGGCGTGTGTCTTGGGCCCTGACTTCTGAAACACCCCGCAAAACCCCAACTTTACACTTTTTTCTAATGTAACGGGCCCAATTTTCTTCTGTACCTGGGGCCTCAACTGACCTTAATCCACCTCTGTAGACTGTGCCTGATCTGTGCCTGATCTTGTACTGGATGGAGCATCGACCTGGAACACTGAGGTTGCCAGTTCAAAACCCTGGGCTTGCTCGGTCAAGGTACATACAGGAGTTGAAGCTTCCTGCTCCTCCCCCATCTCTCTCTCTCACTTTCTCTCTTTCTCTCTAAAAGGTATAAATGAAGATTTAAAAAAGAATTCAGGACTTGTGACTGTGTGTGTTTTATTTATTTTAGTGAGACAAAGGGAGGCAGAGACAGACTCCCGCATGTACCCGACCAGGATCCACCTGGCATGCCCACCAGGGGGCAATGCTCTGCTCATCTGGGGCGTTGCTTTGTTACAACCAGAGCCATTCTAGCTCCTGAGGTAGGAGGCCATGGAGCCATCCTCAGTGCCTGGGCTAACTTTGTTCCAATGGAGCCTTGGCTGCTGGAGGGGAAGAGAGAGACAGAGAGAAAGGAGAGAGGGAGGGGTGGAGAAATAGATGGGCGCTTCTCCTATGTACCGTGACCAGGAATCAAACTTGGGACTTCCAGACACTGAGCTGACACACTACTGCTGAGCCAACCGGCCAGGGCTAGGAGTTGTGTTTATAGCTCAGAAGTATTTAAAGGAGCATGGGGTCTCTTATTGAGTATCTTCTGTGAATCACACACTTTTTGGGTCCACAAGTGCTCAGGGTCCAGTCCAGTGGACCTATAAGGATAGGCATTTTAAATACACACACACACACAAACACACACACACACACACACATACACACACACACATATATATTTTAACTTAAATGTCACCTATCCCTTTGAAATTCAGAAGGAATTGTCTAGAATCTTACCCCACATTTCAGGGGTATCCTGTGTCCCATTCTCCCAGGAATTTCAGGTGAGAGGAGGTTCTACATTTTAGAGTCACCTGTGCTCTGAAATTCTGTTTCTCTTAATTGGTGGTCTCCGCTATCCTGTTGTGCTGGTGTGCACCAGCAGCATCCCTCCACGCTGGTATAGCCTCCCCGCCCAGCCCCCACTTTGCTGATGTCCAAGATTCTCTTTGTGGTGCTCGGGAGTTGTGATTGCAGAGTTCAATATGGGGTTTGATGTCAGGGGAGAAAAAGGAAGCTCTAGAAAAATCAACGTGGGAGCCATTTATGCAGAATTGATATAACAAGGGATGAGAGTGACAGGATAGTGTGCACAGAGGAGCAGAGAAGGCCCAGGACTCACCCGTGTTGTAGGGGACATGGGAAGAAGGAGAAGGAACAGGAGCTGGTGAGAAAATGGAACTCCCACCTCCGAGAAGCCCGGGAGAGAGCAGTTCCTGAAAGGTGAGTGTGTTTTGCAATATCAGGTACCAGACAGTGGATAAACATGAGAAAGAGTAAAGAAATACCCTAGGACTTGGCCATTTTGGATGCAAACAGATAAAGACAACCAGATTTCTCTGGTTCCTTGACAAGTGATTTAGCAAAGTTTGGCTTCCGTCTGCCCCACTGTGAAGCGGCACTCTCTCCTGTGAGAAGTGGCAATGGTGACATCTACAGGGCGTTGTCTGGAATTGGCAGTCTGTGCCCAGGAAGAGTGCATGCCAAGCATTACTTTCAGTTCCAGGGAATTTTCCCCAGAGCAGGTGCTGTTTCCCTCCCCTGCTCACTAATATGTGAGCTACAGACCTGCCCATGCCATGGACATAATTGCAACTAGGTTTGAAATTAAAAACCCACAGCTACTTTTATTTTTCATTTTATTCCTGACAATCAAATTACTAAAACAGCAGGAATAGGATTTATGTCATACCCTGCAAACAAGTTCACCTCTGAGATAATTCACAAAAGCAATTATGCATCACACAAACCTAAGAGTCCAACAATCTATATCTATAATTCAGCCCCTGGAGAGAAGAGCAAAAGCCTATCACTTTGGCTCTACCAGGAACAGAAAGAGAAATGTTTCAGATTCCAAAAGTATTGAGACTCTGTCACATGACAGTGTTCTCTTGAAAGCAAAGACTGGCCCAGGTCCCATGCTTACAAAATAGGTGGGAGGTGATATTATTTCTGAAATGTTCCTTAATAGTATTTCCCCATTTTTTTGTTTCAGCTTGAAAGAAACACAGAGCCAGAAAACCATGTTTATTTTACAAGCATAGACAAGCATAGAAAAGGCAGAAGAAGGTGTAGGGAGAAAGAAAAGAAATGCAATAAATAGAATAGTTACAGAGATGGTAGATATTAACACAACTATACCAATAATCACATTCAATGAGAGTGGTCCAAACATTACCAGTTAAAATACAGAGATAGTCATAAATGATTTTTTAAAAACCCAACTATATGCTGTCCACAAGAAACCAAATTTAAATAAAAGACTCAAATTAAAGGTTAAAGGGATGGAAGAACATACACTTATCAGAAGAAAGTTGGAATTATTACTTGACAGGCAGACTTCAGAACAAGTAAGATTATCAGAGACAAAGAGAGGCATTACATAGTGATAAAGGGGTCAGTTCTCCAAAAAACATACAAGTATGAAGATAGTTGTTGATATTCTAGGCTAACTCTGTTTGGATCCAGTGACTTTTACATCCAGGTAATATTCAGTTGTTGCAGTTCTGAGAAACCTGTTTTTTTTTTTTTAATCTAAAAGAATCTGTTGAAAAACCTACAGAACTGAGGGGGGAAGTAACTGAGAAACCCTGATGTGTCCTGATCACTCCTGTGCCTGTTATATTTCTTATGTATGGTATCTCATTTAATCCTGTCATTAACCTTTTGATGCAGGTGTTTTGGTGCCCAAATTGTGGATAACTCAGGTTGCTTTAATTACATACTAATCTGCTGATTATTTCATTCATTAAATACAGGATAGAGCAAAAGTAGGCTTCAAATTGTTACTACACAAAACACAGATTTATTATTTATTATTCTTGATTTAGTATTTATTACTTATTATATTATTTGCCATCTGAACAACTGTAAACCTACTTTTGCCCCAACCTGTATTTAGCAAGCACTTGCTAAATCTCAAAATAATAAAATAGATATGATATAGTGTCCTCCTTCCAGAAGACCCCAGTCAAATATCTCACCTAATGGTTGTAAAGCTATTTGCTTCTCTTCGTATTGCCAAGGACAGGCAGGGGAGCACTTTGTATTCCCATTTTCCAGATAAAGAAACAGAGCAAGAAGTGCTTATCCTGGTTGCAATCTCACGTTAGCAAGCAGTAGAACCAAGGTTTCATGCAGGCCTTCCACCTCCAATCCAGGGCTCCTTCCACTGTTCCAGCCATGGTGTTTTACTGACAAGGACATGAAATTGATTTTTCATGATCAGAATGATGCAGAGGTGGGTTTAGCCTCTCAACATTGTAGCTGGATGAAGCTATGTGCTATGTTTATTGCAGCCCCTTCCTCTGATCAGGGCTGCATGGAAAGTGACAGTTCTTTAAAATGCCACTGGGGTTAGCACAGGACCCTTTGTCAGGCAGTGGTGAGAGTGTTTCAGCTTTGATGTCTTTGTTCCTGTATCAGTCTAGGAATGCCAGACACCAAGCTCTCAATGCAGATGGCATTGTGACCTCATGCCGAGCTGTCCCGCTTCTGACTTTCAGTGCAGAACAGTCTGTAGTGGCTGCAGGGAAAAGCCACACTCCGTTCAATAATTTGGCACCATGAGCCAAGGGGTACTAATACTGTATTGGTTTTGTATTGCCCTAAATTGCAAAATCCTAAGTAACAACTGTAGCTCTGTTAAGATTAACTATGAGGTTCACCAAAAGCTCAGTATTTTGCCCCACTTCTGGGACAAATACCCATCTATAGAAGACCACCCACTATGCCCAGGGCAGCCATGACACAGATTCAGGTGCTATTGAGTGAGAAGACACTACAACATTTATATAAGGGGCTTGAGCATCTGCAGATTTTGGTATCTGCAAGCATTCTGGAACCAGTCCAGATACCGAGGGACAGCAGTATATGCTTATAGGATATAGCATAGTTACAGTATAGCACAGAATAATCTCAAAGCAAGTGAAGGAAAGGAAATAATAAAGATAACAAGAGAAATAAATGACATTGAAAACAGAAAAATAATAGAACAAAACAATGAAACCGAAAGCTGGTTCTTTGAAATGGTCAATAAAATTGATAAGCTTATGGTAAGAACAAAAAAAGAAAAAAGACCAATTTATCAGGAATGACAGAGGGGACATCCCCACAAGGGAATGCCCTTTTTTTTTCTCTCTGTTTTCTTTTTTTGTTGTTGTATTTTTTCTTTTATTTACTTATTTTTTGTATTTTTCTGGAGATAGAAATGAGGAGGCAGTCAGACTCCTGCATGCGCCTGACCGGGATCCACCTGGCATGCCTACCAGGGGAGAATGCTCTGCCCATCTGGGGTGTTGCTCTGTTGCAAACAGAGCCATTCTAGCACCTGAGGCAGAGGCCATGGGGCCATCCTTAGTGCCCGGGGTGGCTTTGCTCCGTTGGAGCCTTGGCTGTGGGAGGGGAAGAGAGAGAGAGGAAGGAGAGGAGGAGGGGTGGAGAAGTAGATGGGCGCTTCTTCTGTGTGCTCTGACTGGGAATCGAACCCAGGAATCCTGCACACCAGGCCAATGCTCTACCACTGAGCCAACCGGCCAGGGCGTAGGAATGCCCTTGTTGATCAAGCTACCCAAAAGAAAATTATATGGAGCAACCATGACAGACCGAGCAAGTCAGTCTCATACTATTCATCACCAGAACGCTGCAGCCCGGTGTAAACAGTTTCAACTATCTCAGGAAGCAGCACGGCAGATTGGGAAATCCTGTCCAAGGGGTCCTATACTGCCCCTTCCTTTGGAGTTAACCCTCAAGGACCCCTATCAGGACAATTTTGGCAGATGGATGTTACTCATATACCTTCATTTGGCAAACAGTCCTATGTCCACGTTACAGTGGATACATATTCCGGATCTATAGTAACCTCTGTCAGAACAGGAGAGGCTGCTAAGCATGCTATAGCTCATTGTCTGTATGCATTGTTCTATTATTGGATTTCCTAAACTGGCTTAACTGAAAATGCTCCTGCATATGCAGCAAAAGCATTTACTATATTTTGTCATGCTTACAATCTTTAAAGTTAAGGTATTATTAAAGTGTACTCAGCAAACATTTTAAGGTCAATTTAAAAAAAATTCAAGAGGGGGTAGTCATATCCTGGAACTCCTACGGGTCTACCATATCATGTTTTTTACTTAAAAAAATTTACATTTCTTTGGAATGCTGATGAACAGGAAACACCAAATCTTTTTCACCTGCAGACTACTACCTTCTTTATTAGATCCAGCTAATAACAGTTTTGTCTTTTTCCAAATAGCTCCAGATATATGGAAAAGATTTATATAGGTGGATGGGGATCCTCAAACCCCTCAGCGAGATCTTCTGAGCATGGCTTTTAAGATACCTAGAGGCAGAAAAAGCCCAATAGGGATCAGGGGAACTACCAGCTTTTAGGATACACCCTTAAAGGCTCCAACGCCCCAAAGGGGTCTCATAGGATGCCATCTGGGTCCTGCTTCATTAGTGGAAAGGAAGGTCATTGAGCTAAAGCCTGCCAGGCTTACATGCCTCTGCTTTGAGGAAACAGGGACACTGGAAGGTAGGCTTCCCCCTTGCTCCTCTAAGGGAGGGTTCAGTCTCTTCCAGCCCTGCTCCAGCCACCTATGACCTAACCTTGCCCAGAAAGCTGGGGTTTGCCACTGAAGGCTGAAGGTGTCCAGGGCCGTCGGCCCCATCTACGACACTGTGGATGAGCCTAGGGTATTTCTTCCAAGAAGCAGGTAAACTGATCTCATTTGCACAAGGGCCTCTTAACTATGTTTTGCCTGAATAGTCAGATTTTTTATTCTTCCCTCAAAGATCTCTGTTGTGGGTGTTGATAGGATAGTCCTATTTGCTACTACTTTGCTTAATATATAGTGTTTCCTTTATCCCTCCTACCTCAATGCCTCACTCATATTTCAGGCTGGGACCTACTCCTAATTTAGAGCTTTCTTTCCCCCTTTTGCCAACTTTTTTATGAATCTACCTTTGCCCCCCAGCTTAGTGCATCCCAAGGTTCTCTTTACCATGCCACAGTCGCAGAGCTCCAGGGAAAAGCAACCTGGTCTCAACTTTCCAGGCAGAGGAGAACAGAAGCTCCATATCCTTTGAGAATCATCTTAAAAAAACAACAACAAAACAAAACAACAAAAATACCCAATTAGGTTACGTTTCCCGCTATTGAGAAAAATAGAGGCTCAAGGTTAGAGATAAGGGCACTCAGAGAATAAGAAAATGATACTTTTGAAGTTTTATAGTTCGTATTTGTAGCATGCCTTTGAAAAACCTGTTATAGCTGAGCATAGGAAGGAGTGGGGGTGTTCATGTTTTTAGGCTGGCAGTACATGCTAGCCTACAGAGGAGCCTCCACCCTAGACTTGAGGCACTGTATTTTGCAGCTGGAGTACAAGCCTGCAGAGGCTAAGTGCATGAGATCGCACACAGAGCCTGGGCTTGGGGACCTCTGACTCTCAGCGTGCTCTCCCCCACTGCTCCACACCACCTCTTGGGACAGGAGAAATGCAAGGGTCACCAGTCGCTCAGTGCCCAGGGAACCCCTGTTCCATGCAGGGCAGGTGGAGAACCTGAGAGAGACACAGTCATGCTGCATCAGAGTGACCAGCCTCAGCCCTGACACTGGGCAGCTGTCAGCCTCAGCTGACACTAGAGACTAGTCCCAGAGCATGAGCTCACTTCTCCAGTAAACCCATACTCTTATTTTGTTTATATCTTGAAAGACAAAAAATTTTAAGTGGGGCATTCCCAGGAGGAAAGGGCTCCCCCACCTCACTCTTTTCTTTGTGGGTGGGGTTTGGCCTACCCTGTGACTGGACTGAGCTGGTGGCTTCATTCACCTCCATTTGCAATAGTTTAAGTTGTTCTGCTAGACCAGTGATTTTCAGCCAGCATGCTACAAGGATTAAAACATGCAATACCTGGCTATTTAGTCAGGAGCACTGACCTCTTTTGCCTCCGACTGTCAAATGAAAAAGTAACAACAGCCAACACAATAGCTGTTCAGAGTGAATGAATAAAAATTATACCTTTTTTTTTTTTTTTTTTGGTCAGGTTGGCAAAAATTTTAGTCACTAGTTTCTATGCCATGAGCTGAAAGTTGGAAGTCTCTGTGTCAGAGGTGGGAACGCACTGCAACGGGCTCGTGGGCACTTGGCGAGGAAGGGACAGGACAGCCCCGGCTGCCACAGGCCAGCTCCCAGGCTGGCACGGCCAGGACTGGCCGCCTGTGCATTCCCTTCTAAGAAAATGCACACTGACTTAGGAGGATTGTGCACTGGAGAGAAGAAAGAGACAGAACAACCCAGACCCATAGGGCTCACGCCACCATTCACAGCGACAGCAGGATTTGTTGGTTTCTGGCTGACCTTCCATCCTGCTCCTGGACTGGCAGCCTGTGAACTGTAAGCCATCTAAAAGGGCCCTGGGGTGTGGCCCTCACTTCTCAGCTGCTGCTGTGATCCAAGCACGCCTTCAGGGCTGTGATCCTTGGCTTTGCCCTCTCAGGGTTCCATGAGGACAGTGGCCTCTGGTTGTCAGGTCCCCACAGGCCCCGTGCCCATTCCTGTCGGTGATGTTTTCCATCCTCAGAGTGTTCAGGGCACTCGTCCACCCTCGCCGCTCACTGCACCCTCCACTCTGCCACTCTCCACCCACTGTAGCTTGAGGGTGGTGAGCAAGGCAAGGGTCTTCACTACTCTGGGATCCCCCAAATTATGAGACCCCTCCTCTAGGACCCATCCTGAAGTGGTTGCAAACAAACTAAGGCTCAAATCTGAAGATTCTTCTATGCAGCTGGCAAGAATCCTTCCTGCCACTGGTAACCTATAGCTGGGTCCCAAAGGGGCGGTTTCCAGGCTTATGTCCAGGTACAGATGGTGCTAGAATTGAGGGACAGACAGGAAGCTTTGTGCTGGGAACAAAATGCGGGCCATCTAAAATAGACTAAGCAGAGCTGGGAGAAAGGTTGCAACTGGAGTAAGCAGGGAGAATAGTAGTTCCCAGCACAGGGCTTGGTGCTGTATCAGCAGAAGCTGCAGCACTAGCACAGAGCAGAGTCACAGTACAGAATGTGACCTGCCAGAGGAGAGGGTAGGAATTACGTGGAGGGCTGGGACTCAGCGGAACACATACACTGTCTGTCCATCATTAATATTAGCTGGTATTTTTGTGTGCTTGCCATGTGCCAGGCACCTGGGGAGGGGCTCACTGCACCTGTCCTGTTTAATTCTCACTACAGCCCCATGGGTGGCCACTGTTGTTAATTTGAGAGATGAATTGCTTTGCCTAAAGTCACACAAGTGGGTCAGAGCAGGACGGGGGTGTGAGGTAAGCTCTCTGTACCATTCAAGCCCATGTTTATCACTCTTCCACTTAGTACAATAGCACGAGAAAGTGTGGTGTAGAGAAAGCACAGCACTGGGCTTCAGGATACCTGCCTCAGCTCGGATCCTTATCAGCTCTGTGGCTTGGACAATGCACAGAATCCCTGTCTCCATTTCCGCATCTATAAAATGAGACTGTGCCGAAGGAGAACATGAACATGGTCTGCGTGCTCTTCCACTTTGTGGTAATGGCTGTTCAACGGGTGCTCTGAACTGGGAACTGTGCTCATACTAGGGATGCAGCAGAGAGTGGAGTGCATGTGGTCTCTGTGCTCACAAAGCTCAGACCCCGAGGGAGGGATTGATCAGGTCACCACAAAATTCAATACAGAAAGCAGTACCGCAGGCTGTGACCTGGCCCAGGAGGTCAGGAACTCGTGCTCTGAGATAGATGAACGAGGTCAGGGAACAAAATTGCCATAGAGTTGGGTTGCAGTATAGCTCCATGTAAAAATCACTGTGGATGGGATGGGACATGCATGCCTCTGTCACTGAAGGAGGCCAGAGAAGGCCAGTAGAACCTAAAGCTAGGGAGGTGGCTGACAGGCCATACCTTGCAGAGACCCGTAAGCCAGTGGTTGGCAAACTCACTACAGAGCAAAATATCAACTGTACAAAAATTGAAATTTCTTTTGAAAGCCAAATTTTTTAAACTTAAACTATATAGGTAGGTACATTCCTTTTCGAGGTAGCGCCCGCACGTGGTATTTTGTGGAAGAGCCACACTCAAGGGGCCAAAGAGCCTCATGTGGCTCGTGAGCCGCAGTTTGCCGACCATGGCACTAAGCAGTGACAGGGATCCTAACCTAGGAGCAAAAAGAAGACTCTGTGGAGGGTGATCTGAGCAGACCCGTGTTTTGAAACAAATGGGCAGGGAGATCAACAGAAGTCTATGGCCATAGTTCACCTGGGAGTAATGGTGGTGGCTTAGATCAGCGTGTTGGGTGTGGAGATGAAGACGTCGTGGGTGGTCAGAGAGATATTTAGAGCAGGGGTAGTCAACCTTTTTATACCTACCACCCACTTTTGTATCTCTGTTAGTAGTAAAATTTTCTATCCACCCACCGGTTCCACAGTAATGGTGATTTATAAAGTAGGGAAGTAACTTTACTTTATAAAGTATATAAAGCGGAGTTACAGCAAGTTAAAGCATATAATAATAATTACTTACCAAGTACTTTATGTCAGACTTTCGCTAAGTTTGGCAGAATAAATATAAAACAACTTACTATAGTTAAATCTATCTTTTAATTTATACTTTGGTTGCTCCGTTACCACCCACCATGAAAGCTGGAATGCCCACTAGTGGGCAGTAGGAACTAGGTTGACTACCACTGGTTTAGAAGGTAATTTACACAGATAGTGGTGATGCATTGGAATAAGGGGTAAAGAAGAGGAAGCTGCCATGAGTGAGGTCAAGGGCTCTCTGGCTGATGAACCAGATGAACAGGGGTGCCATTCGCTGGTGGTACGACAAGTGGGCATGATGGAGCTTCATGAATGGGGATCTCAGAGACATAGAGTTTGAGGGGTCTTTGAGACACCCACTGAAGATATCAAGTGGGCTAAACAGATTTGGCACTCAAAACCAGTAGCTACTACATTTTCTGTGACATTTAAGAGGAAAGGACAGAGCATCTGCTGTAGGCACAAAGAGGTTTTTCTTCTATATAATAAGTCACAGTATCTCCCCTTAACGAGTAAGCCTCTTTTGTGAGATTAGATGAACACATGACGCCAAGGAGACACGTTAGTCCATGGGTGATTGATTACCAAAGATTGGGGTATGCCGGAAATGAATGGATAAAGTCCCTGAAAAACAGGGAGGCTCACCGGAAGGCACCTGGCCAGCTGAGGGTCAGGTGGGAAAGCAGACAGCCATAAAACTAGGAGAACAGAGAGAATAAACACAGCTTCGTGTTGGAGGCAGCGAGGTGGAAGACTGGCTGGAGAGTGCAGTGCGTATATGAGATGAAACTAGGTCACAGGGCTCCACTGCTTAGCGTGGAGGTGGATTTGGAGATCAGACATGTACTTTTTGAATTGTTTGTTGGCTTTCTATTTCATTGGCTCCTGATCTGTTAAAAAGACTGATCTGTCATGATAAATGACAAACAAGTTCATATGATATGAAAATTGAGTGTATATGTGTGTGTGTTTTTTCCTCAAGCAAGGCTCAGGCAGTTCAGTGCCTAATAGCCATCTTAGGAAAAATAATATTTTAAAATAGATGTGAGGGCCCTAAAGGAGATGATGTCTATTTCCACTCCCTCAGTCTCCACTGTTGGGTGCAGCTGGGTGACCCCATAATCTAACTGGGAGCCCTGCAGTGAGGGGAGTGGACAGCCACCAGAGCCAAGGCAGAGACACCTTTCTAAAACAAGAGTGCGTGAATGACCCTCACATTTTGGCTCACATGGAAAGATATCTTCTGATTTGAATAAAAGTGTGTTCACATAGGGAAGATGGCTCATCCTGGGGCTTTCTATCCTGCATTCCTGCCCGGTCAGGCCCATCAGCTTCCCCTCGTCTTTTGAGGTTGGGACCAGCCCTGTCCCAGAGGCTGTGAGAGGTCAGAGGGTGTGCACGTGAGGCACGGGGGGGGGGGGGGGGGTGGAGCTGTGCTGACCAGGTGAACTTCCACAGCAGCCGGGAAAGGGGACAGGGCACCCAGAGCAGGAGCACCTTCCCAGGAGGGTCACCCACAGGCGATTGGCACAAAGGAAGCATTTGTCTTACGCTTGTAACTGCCCACTTTTCTCAGTAATAGGGGAAACAGTTACTCTTTCAGAACCATGAAGTTGTTCAAGAGCAGCTACTTCGGGGCCCATTTAAAATAAGTTGGCCTATATTTATATAATTAAACCTGCAATGGATTGGATTTTGAAAGATGCCTTTAAACTCACAAATACTTTTCCAATGCACCACAGCAAAATCCCCAGAGAAAAGGACATAAAAATCCTCTGTGTCTATTCACAGAAATCCTCTTTGCATGAGTATCTTAGTGAAAGGTAGACAGCAAGGAGAAATTTTACAGCCACACTGGCGACCTCCCTTCCCACCAAAAATACCTTTTCCCAAGCCCTGGAGATCCTGTGTTCATCAGACTCATGACATCATCTGCACTTTCTAACATAATTATGCCCCTACTTGATAAAAAATAGCAGCTCTTTCTAACCCAGGGTTTGACCTGTTACGTTCTGTTTAGAAGAAACAGCTTGGATGCAGTATGTTGCGCATTCTCATTCTGGATACTGTTTTGGCCAGTAGAGAGGGAACCCAGACGGCGATGACAAGCGCTTCATCCAAACTGAATTCTGAGTTCGTAGGTCCGTTAACAGTCTGAGTGCTGTAAGACCTGCAGGACAAAATAGAGGTCTCTGCTACTTGTGATTGCCAATGATGACGTTCAGGGTGGTTTCTCTTATCTTCAGTCCTGACAGCGCTTGGGTACATGAGACCTGTCCAGTCACAGTCTCTAATATCACTCCTGGGTCACATACTGCAGGCAGCCAAGTGCCTCCACAAGGCGCAGTCTCATCTGCCGAGTCAGAAGGTCATTCAGACGTGACAAGCGCAAGCCTTGGGCCCCAGCCAGCGTCTAGCAGTGCTCCTGGCCTTGCTTGTGTGTCCAGCAGGTGTTAATTCAAACCACTTAACCTTA
The DNA here is from genome assembly GCF_036850765.1 of Saccopteryx bilineata. Lineage (NCBI taxonomy): Eukaryota > Metazoa > Chordata > Mammalia > Chiroptera > Emballonuridae > Saccopteryx > Saccopteryx bilineata. Next base: position 188,165,941 of record NC_089491.1, on the reverse strand, counting down.
GACAGTTATTTCCATCAAAAAGCAGACCACAGCTCCTGCTCCAGTAGTGCTGGTGACCTACTAACCTCTAGCTGTAGCTTTAAAAATACGAGTGGTAGAACAGATTGACAGCTGTCAGAGAAAGGGGGGTTGAAGGGTTGGGTGAAAACAGTGAAGGGATTAAACAAAGAAAAAGTCTCACACACAGACAACAGTGTGGTGATTGCAGGAGGGAAAGGAGATAGGGGGTAGAGGAGGGTAAAGGGTAGGTAAGTGGTGATGGAGGGAGACTTGACTGGGGGTGGTGAATGCACAGATGATGTGCTGTAGAACTGTACACCTGAAACCTGTATGATTTTGTTGATCATTGTCATCTCCAAAAATAGAAATACAACACACACACTTGTGATAGATCACTGCATTACTCTGAACATGCGCTGACTGGAGCAGAGAACGTTGTCAGGCTGCCCTGTGAAATGGCAGCCGTGGAGCCCTGGAGACCCCACACAGCCCCTGTCCCTTAAGCCCAGACGATTGTCCCTCGACACTACCAGCTGGTATGGAACTCCTCATGCTGAGAGACAGCCAGACGTTCTCTGTCAACTCCAGTGCACCACCCTCAACGGCCATTCAGTTTAGCACTGTGACAGGCCACCACAAAGTGGCCAGTGTCACCAGTGAAAAAATTAAGGTGAGATTAGGAAGATTGGCTTTATTCTTATTATCTTTTATAGTTTACCTGATTAATCTTGTGGGTGAAGTAAAGTGCTACTTGATAAAGTACAGCCTGTCTGAATGCTCTCTAAACCAGTGTTTTTCAACCACTCATCAGCAGACTGGTCCACCAGAAATTTGGTTCCGGTTCATGAAAGAGTTAATCACCCAAATTTGTTTGAAGATTATAGACACAATGATCTTAATTGAATTTGCTTATTCTCATGGTGATTTCTGCCTTAGCAGTCCTTGAAATAATTCTCCTAATTTTACTCATTCCCAAGTGTCAAAAGGTTGAAAACCACTGCTCTAAACAAAGGGGTCCAGCAAAGTAGCATCTGGTTCTCTCCTTTGTCATTTTCTCAGGCAGGATGGTTACTGAGACCAAACTTTGTTCTTTAGGATGCTGAGTCTATCTGCACACCCAGAGCTTGGATCCAATGCTAATTTATTTTGACTTCCTAGTTATTCAAACAGTTAAAAGCTAAGCTCATTGTTTATAATCATCAATGTCAATTTTGACTTTACTATTGGGAATTGTTTTATTTTAAAACTGAAAAATAATTAAGCCACCTTTGCAGACATTGCAAATTGGGCTAAAAACTAATGAAATGTCTTGCAACACACAGTCTGTGAATGACTTATGTTGGGTTATCACAAGTAACATCTGAGTTTAGCTCCATTGGTACATGATTTTTCATGGGCACATGTTCAGCTTTTGTATCCATCTGAACTGAAAAAGACAGTTTCATATTTTATGTCTCACTCCATGTCATTTGCCCAAGGCTATTGTCTTGGCTCTGGAAGTATTTCCTCATGGAACTGTCATTACAAAGGGCCACATGCAGCCCTGGCCCTGGCCAGTTGGTTTAGTGGATGGAGCATTGGCCCAACATATGGATGTACTGAGTTCAATTCCTGCTAAGGGCACACAAGAGAAGCGACCATCTGCTTCTCTACTCCTCCCTCTCCCCCTTCTCTCTCTCTTCCCCTCTCATAGCCAGTGGCTCTAGTGGTTTGAGTTTTGGCTCTGAGCACTGGATGGTACAGTTGGCCTGAACACTGGCCTCAGGTGCTGAGGATAGCTCAGTTGATTCAAGCATCGGCCCTAGATGGGGTTACTGGGTAAATCCCAGTTGAGGCAATGTGAGAGTCTGTCTCTCTATATCCCTTCCTCTCACTTAAAACAAACAAACAAAAACAAGGGCCACCTGCATCCATCCACATCCTGGCTTTTTTCATAGCAGTGATAATCTATAAATTAAACACAATGACATCTCAGAGATACTGTTACAGTCTTGATGCCTTTGTTCCCATTAAGTCAATCTGAGTTGTTTTTCTTTTTTAACTGAGAATTTTTAAATTAAATCTATTGGGGTAATTTGGTTAGTTACACATTATATAAATTTCAGGTGTACAACTTTATGATATGACATCTATATACGGAAATGTGTGCTCAAAGCACCCAAAGTCTAGTCTAATTTCGTCATCTTGTATTTGACCTCCTTTACTTTGGTCACCACCATTTTGTTGCCTGTATCTATGACTTTATCTCTGTTTTGCTTGTTTATTTGATACTTCTTTTATATCCCACATGACTGAAATCATATAGCTCTTATCCCTTTCTGTCTATTTCACTTAGCATGATATATCCATCCATGTTGTCACAAATGGCAATATGTCATCTTTTTTTTGGCCGAGTAGCATTCTGTTCTGTATATGCACCATGTCTTTTTCATCCAGGCACCCACTGAAGGACACTTGGCTTGTTTCCATGTCTTGGCTATTGTGAATAATACTGCAATGAGATTGGAGTTGTTTTAATCGTAGTTTCCTTTTACTGACAGAAAGGAGAAACCAAAGGTTGTTTCAACAAAATCAATTTTTTTTTTTGTTTTTAATAATGAGAAACTACTGGAAGAAAAGAAGAGGAAGGATTCATGAGGCTCAAAATACTTGTAGGGCAGGGGTATGTAAGAGGGTCAAGTGTAGCTTATGAGTCAGATCAACTGATGGACAAATCATGGGTTTGTCTAATGCAGTGGTTCTCAAAGTGTGCACAGGGTGCACTGGTGTGCCCTAGAAGATTTCTAGGTGCGCCCTATGATATTCCAGAGAAATATGTGCCTGTTGAGGACTAAAAACTAACAGGGGTTTTGGAATTTAGATTTTTGGGGGACAGAGGTGTGGGGAATTGGCTGTAAGCTGACAGTCTGCCCAACTCTCCACCTCACTTGCCTGATTAGGTTGCAAAAGGCTGTTAAGCTGGATTGTTTACACTACCCTCATGTTCCCTGGAAAGACTGGAGGCAAGTGTCTTCTATCCTTTGTTTGGTGTAAAGTTAAGATGATATGTACGGTGGTGGTTTTCTGCACTCAACACAATTAAGAGTAAAAAGAGAGGAATTCTTCAATGTATTGATGAGGAAATGAGAGTTTGCCTTTCAAATATATGCCCAAACATTGAAGAAATTGCTAGGATACATTAGGCTCATGTTTCTCATAAACACAAGAATTAAAAAACTTAACACATTCATGCCAAGACATGCCAAATTTACTAAATCTTACTAAGAATGCATATATATATATATATATACACATATATAGTACAAAGATAACTTTATTGTCTTTTTTATTTTTTAACCCCTCTTTTTTATAAATTCTAAAAAGTATAACTCAAAAAATGTAACATAAAAATGTTTTTTAATGTCAGAATAAATTTAATTCTGTCATATTTATTTCATTTAATTACCATAAAAGCACGCTTGGACTTTTTTTTGTTTGTTTAATATTTGACTTAATTATTATAACATATTTCTCAGAAATTTGTATATAGTGCACCTACAATTATTTGTAAGATTTTAAATATGCCCCAACTTCAAAAAGTTTGAGAACCACTGGTCTAATGTATTTACATTGAGCCTGAAAAGGTGTTTTGAGGCCCCTGTTGGTTGAAGTCGGTGTAGGCTAGGGACAGAGCCACTGCACATTGCTCCTCTATATTACTCTTGAACTTCCTGATAAGCTGTTTATACTTACAATTGGCCTCATATTCCATGGAAGCCCGAAGGCTCTGGTTACATCTGAGCAGGTGTTCATAATCCAGGTGCTCCCACCTTCCCAGCCCTTTGCTGCGACAACAGTGTGACAAAAATCCTACCATAGTGAGATGCCGTCTGTAGTACACAGAAGAGTGTCAAGTAGATTGGTCTACCTCCTTATTTCACATGACTTCAAGGGAAATGTCTCAGAACAAGGGTGCCCTTGAGAAGTTTAAGAACTTTGTTTACAGTCTTGGTCTTTCTACATGTGTGTGTTTACATTGAATTTTTCCTCATTTTTATTGTAGTAAAATGTACATTAATAAATAAATAAATAAAACCAAATTACCATTTTAGGTGTATCAGTCAGTTGCATTAAAAACATTCATATCATTGTACAACCACTATCTGTCTCCAGAACTTTTTCATCTTCCCAACCTGAAATTCTGTCTCCATTGAACAATAACTCTCTGTCAACCTTGGCACCCACCATTGCACTTTTTGTCTTTATGAATTTGATGACTCTGGGTACCTCCTGTGTGTGGCATCAGGGTGTATATCCTTTCGTATCTGGTTGGCTACACTCAGCGTAATGCCGCAGTTTCATTATGGGTTCTCTGGGCTCTGAGATCCATGCAGAGTGTTAGGCAAGCCGGACTAGATCCCAAAACTCAGGAACATACAACTGACATGAATCCTCACCTCCCCTGTCTCCTCTCTGGACTTTGCTGGCCCTGGGGAGAAGAAGTAGTGGCTCTTTCAGGTAAACTGAAGAATTCTTTACACCCGGTACACTTTCTGGTGTGCGTTTATGTGAGTTTTGAGGCACTGATGTTTTAAGTGTTCTTAGCTCAGCAACTGATAAAACCAATAAGCGGATATATGAAGTTGCTAGCTTAGTCACATTCATAAAGACAGAATGTTGCTGCCAGGGGAGAGGGGACAGAATTAGTATTTAGTGGGGACACAGCTTCAGCTTGGGAAGATGAAAAAGTTCTGGAGATGGCGGTGGTTGTACAACAATGTGAATGTGCTTAACGCCACTGACTGTATACTCACAACTGGTTTTAAGTGTAACTTCTGTGCAGTAGTATCTGATACTTGGGACTCTGGAATGGTTTTAATCATTAGAAGAAAATAAATCTTTCCTTTTCCTGGAATGAATGAGACAACTCCATACATAAGGCAGGGCCACAGCCCCTCGCAGAAGCACGAGTAGTGGGAGCATGACACCACACCACTTCCTTCACAGGCCAGCTGTGACAAGAGGAGAAGAGGCAGGACAACAGGTCAACCACCAAAGCCTCCCAATGCATTTATTATAAGGTGACCAACTTTTTTACAATGAAAAGGAGGACAAAAATAAATCCAAGAAAACAATATTGTAAACAAAAGAAACATTTTATTCATTGCAACAATAATACACTATAATATGATAAATGCATAATAAAAACATTTGTAATATTTTATATTGTAATTATGCTTACATGCCTATTAATTTTTAAATAATAATTGTAAGAAAAAAGTACTCATTTAGTAAAACTAAATATCAAACAAAAGCACTAATTTGGAGTGATATTTGGGTGTATTTATCATTTTCTAATTAAAAAACGTGTTTTATGCAACTATTTAATTAAAATGTGTTTTTTTTTTAATTGTTGAACTATGAATCCAAATTTTGGATTCTGAACAATACTATCATCACATGCCATGTATCAATTTTATTTATTTATTTTAATTTATTCATTTTAGAGAGGAGAGGGAGAGACAGAGAGAGAGAGAGAGATAGAGAGGAGAGACAGAGAGAGAGAAGGGGGTAGGAGCTGGAAGCATCAATTCCCATATGTGCCTTGACCAGGCAAGCCCAGGGTTTCGAACCGGCGACCTCAGCATTTCCAGGTTGATGCTTTATCCACTGCGCCACCACAGGTCAGGCTAAAATGTGTTATTAATAGATATGGTTTGAGGTTAGATTTCCACTTTAAAACTTGAGTTCTGGGAAAAGCTTGTAAATAAAATTATATGTATTTGGAAATTATTAAATAGATAATGAATTAATAAAATGTGCATTGTGCTTACCTGTCTATGATGGAATATTCACTGAGAAAGAAGTAATCGTGAGTCTACAATGTCGTATGTGCTGTGTTGTATTTCAGTAGGAAGTGCACAAAGCCATTTGCGTGCTCAGTATATCACGCTCTCTCAAGGTCTCCTATGGGGAGCTCATGTGTCTCATAATCGCACCTCGCCACACTGCACTCATCCTTGACGAATCGTCATGTCAAATGCAGATACGTCACATCACACGTAATGGATCCACTCTGCATGGATCAAATACGGACATTTACAGATTAGCCTTCCAATATCAAAAAGGAGGACATGTAGGAGGACACTTTTTGAGGGACGATGGAATTTACAAAAGAAGGACTTTCCTCCCTAAAAGAGGACAATTAGGCCCTTTATTTATTAGCATCTTTTTTTTATATAAATAAATTTTTATTTTAATGAGGTGACATCAATAAATCAGGGTACATACATTCAAAGAAAACATTTCCAGGTTATCTTGTCATTTAGTTCTGTTGCATACTCATCACCCGAAGAGAGATCGTCCTCCGCCACCCTCCATCCAGTTCTCTCTGTACCCCTCCCCCTTCCCCTCTCCCTCCTTCCCTCCCCCCACCCCCCATAACCACCACACTCCTGTCCATGCCTCCTAGTCTCACTCTTATGTCCCACCAATGTATGGAATCCTGCAGTTCCACTTTTTTTCTGATTTTCTTATTTCACCCCGCACAATGCTACCAAGACTCCACCATTCTGCTGTAAGTGATCCGATGTCATCATTTCTCCTAGCTGAATAGTATACCATAGTGTCTATGTGCCCCGTCTTCTTCATCCAGTCCTCTATTTTTTTTTACAGTGATTTAAAGCCTTTAAGCAAACTCTTGGCCAATACAGCAAGAATCCATAAAAGAGTAGTGTCCTTAACATGTTCACCAAGTCCAAGTTGGCCCCATCACCATGCCCAATCCCTGAAAAATGCAACCCAACCACAGTTCAGTCTGTTAGGAGCTATCACAAGGAGCAGGAGTCCAGGAAAGTTCCCCACAGGAAAAGTCCGCATGGCACTGGAATTGTTGTCACCATTCTATACTTTGCAGCTCATGTCCAAGTCCCAATGACCGCTGCTTCTAGCTGGCAATGATTCAGGTAGACTGGAAAAAGCCATTTGCAGCATGCGTGGATATGGAGCTTCTGTTCTCCTCTGCCTGGAGAGTTGAGACCAGGTTGCTTTTCCCTGCAGCTCTGTGATTGTGGCATGGTAAAGAGAACCTTGAGATGCACTAAGCTGGGGGGCAAAGGTAAATTCATAATACAAGTTGGCAAAAGGAGGAAAGAGAGCTCTAAATTAGGAGTAGGTCCCAGCCTGAAATATGAGTGGGGCATTGAGGTAGGAGGGATAAAGGAAACACTATATATTAAGCAAAGCAGCAGAAAATAGGACTATCAACACCCACAACAGAGATCTTTGAGGGAAGAATAAAAAACCTGACTATTCAGGCAAAACATAGTTAAGTGGCCCTTGTGCAAATGAGATCATTTTACCTGCTTCTCGGAAGAAACACCCCAGGCTCGTCCACAGTGTCGTAGATGGGGCCGACGGCCCTGGGCACCTTCAGACCCCAGTGGCAAACCCCAGCTTTCTGGGCAAGGTTAGGTCATAGGTGGCTGGAGCAGGGCTGGAAGAGACTGAACCCTCCCTTAGAGGAGCGAGGGGGAAGCCCACCTTCCAGTGTCCCTGTTTCCTCACAGCAGAGGCGTGTAAGCCTGCAGGCCTTAGCTCAATGACCTTCCTTTCCACTATTGTAGCAGGACCCAGATGGCATCCTATGAGACCCCTTTGGGGCGTTGGAGCCTTTAAGGGTGTATCCTAAAAGCTGGTAGTTCCCCTGATCTCTATTGGGCTTTTTCTTCCTCTAGGTATCTTAAAAGCCATTCTCAGAAGTTCTTGCTGAGGGGTTTGGGGATCCCCATCCACCCATATAAATCTTTTCCATATATCTGGGGCCATTTGGAAAAAGACAAAACAGTGTTATTAGCTAGATCCAATAAAGAAGGTAGTAGTTTGCAGGCGAAAAAGATTTGGTGTCTCCTGTTCATCAGCATTCAGAAGAAATGTAAAAAAAAAATTTTTTTTTAAGTAAAAAGCATGATATGGTAGACCCGTTGGAGTCATTGGCCTGGTGTGCAGGATTCCCAGGTTCGATTCCTGGCCAGAGCATACAGGAGAAGTGCCCATCTACCTTCCACCCCTCCCCCTCTCCTTCCTCTTCGTCTCTCTCCTCCCGCCCGCAGCCAAGGCTCCACCGGAGCAAAGCCACCCTGGGCACTAAGGATGGCCCCATGGCCTCCACCCGAGTCGCTAGAATGGCTCCAATTATAACAGAGCAACACTTCAGATGGGCAGAGCGTTCCCCCCTGGTAGGCATGCCAGGTGGATCCCAGTCAGATGCATGCAGGAGTCTGTCTGACTGCCTCTCCATCTCCATCCTCAGAAAAATACAAAAATAAATAAATAAAAGAAAAAATACTACAAATAAAGGGGGGGGGGGCATTTGCTTGTGCTAAAGCTCCAGGGAGCATGGAGTGAGGTCGAGTATGTCCCGTGAAGCATGGAGCTCTATGTTGACATACAAGTCCCCGAAGAAGGAGGAACTGCTGAAACCGTTTATCAGCATTTGTCCCTAAGACAGCAGTCTTTATAGTGGGAACACCATATGTAAATATTTGCTGTCTGTCCACAGATTAAGGGGGGAACATGGCAAATGCTGAAAAGCCATGATCTTTGTGCCCCTCCCCTCCCCCAACCCCCTCCCTCTCCTCCCCCACCCTGTAACCCCAACACTGTTGTTCATGTCTCTGAGTCTCATCTTTATGTCCCACCTATGTATGGAATCATTTAGTTCTTAGTTTTTTCTGATTTACTTCTTACACTCAGTATAATGTTATCAAGGCCCATCCATGTTGTTGTAAAAGATCCTATGTCATCATTTCTTATGGCAGAGTGGTATTCCATAGTATATATATACCAAAGCTTTTTAATCCACTCGCCCTCTGATGGACACTTGGGCTGTTTCCAGATCTTCACTATTGTGAACAATGCTGCCATAAACATGGGGGTGCATTTCTTCTTTTCAAACAGTGCTATGGTGTTCTTGGGATATATTCCTAACACTGGTATAGCTGGGTCAAAAGGCAGTTCAATTTTTATTTTCTTGAGGAATCTCCATACTGTTTTCCACAGTGGCTGCACCAGTCTGCATTCCCACCAGCAGTGCAGGAGGGTTCCCTTTTCTCCACATCCTCACCAGCACTTATTCTGTGTTGTTTTATTGATGAGCGCCATTCAGACTGGTGTAAGGTGATATCTCATTGTGGTTTTAATTTGCATTTCTCTAATCATTAGTGATGTTGAACATTTTTTCATATGCCTGTTGGCTATCTGTGTGTCCTCTTTGGAGAAGTGTCTATTCATTTCTTTCGCCCATTTTTGGATTGGATTGTCTTCCTGGTATTAAGTTTTACAAGTTCTTTATAAATTTTGGTTATTAACCCCTTATCAGACGCTATGTCAAATATATTCTCCCATTGTGCAGTTTGTCTTTTTATTCTGTTCTTATTGTCTTTAGCTGTGCAGAAGATTTTTAGTTTGATAAAGTCCCATTTGTTTATCCTGTCTTTTATTTCACTTGCCTGTGGAGACAAATCAGCAAATATATTGCTGCGACAGATGTCAGAGAGCTTACTGCCTATGTTTTCTTCTAAGAGGCTTATGGTTTCATGGTTTATATTCAAGTCTTTTATCCATTTTGAGTTTATTTTTGTGAGTGGTGTAAGTTAGTGGTCTAGTTTCATTTTTTGCAGGTAGCTGTCCAGTTTTCCCAACACCATTTGTTGAAGAGGCTGTCTTTACTCCATTGTATTGTCTTACCTCCTTTGTCAAATATCAGTTGTCCATAGAGCTGTGGGTTTATTTCTGGGTTCTCTGTTCTGTTCCATTGATCTATGTGCCTGTTCTTATGCCAGTACCATGCTGTTTTGAGTACAATGGCCTTATATTATAACTTGATATCTGGAAGTGTGATACCTCCCGCTTTTTTCTTCCTTTTCAAGATTGCTGAGGCTATTCGTGTTCTCTTTTGGTTCCATATAAATTTTTGGAATATGTGTTCTATGTCTTTGAAGTAAGTCATTGGTATTTTCATTGGTATTGCATTGAATTTATAAATTGCTTTGGGTAATATAGACATTTTAATGATGTTTATTCTTCCTAACCATGAGCACGGTATATGCCTCCACTTATTCGTATCTTCCCTGATTTCTTTTATCAATGTTTTATAATTTTCCGAGTAAAAGTCTTTAATCTCCTTGGTTAGATTTATTCCTAGGTACTTTATTTTTTTGGTTGCAATGGTAAAGGGGATTGATTCCCTGATTTCTCTTTCTGACAGTTCATTATTAGTGTATAAAAATGCCTCTGATTTCTGAGTATTGATTTTATATCCTGCCACCTTGCCAAATTCTTTTATCAGGTCTAGTAGTTTTTTGACTGAGACTTTAGGGTTTTCTATATACAATATCATGTCATCTGCAAATAATGATAGTTTTACTTCTTCTTTTCCAATTTGGATGCCTTTTATTTCTTTTTCTTGTCTGATTGCTGTGGCTAGGACTTCCAGAACTATGTTGAATAAGAGTGGTGAAAGGGGGCACACCTGCCTTGTTCCTGATCTTAAGGGGATTGCTTTTAATTTTTGCCCATTGAGTATGATGTTGGCTGTGGGTTTGTCATAGATGGCCTTTATCATGTTAAGGTATGTTCCCTGTATTCCCACTTTGCTGAGAGTTTTGATCATGAATGGGTGCTAGACTTTATCAAATGCTTTTTCTGCATCTATTGAAATTATCATGTGGTTTTTCTCCTTTCTTTTGTTTATGTGATGAATCACATTGATTGATTTGCAAATATTGTACCAGCCTTGCCTCCCAAGAATAAATCCTACTTGATCATGGTGTATGATTTTTTCCATATATTGCTGGATCCAGTTTGCTAATATTTTGTTGAGGATTTTTGCATTTAAGTTCATCAGGGATATTGGCCTATAATTTTCTTTTTTTGTGTTGTCTTTGCCTGGTTTTGGAATCAGAATTATGCTCGCCTCATAAAAGGAGTTTGGAAGTCTTCCTTCCTCTTGAATTTTTTGAAATAGCTTGAGAAGGATAGGAGTTAGTTCTTCTTTGAATATTTGGTAGAATTCACTTGTGAAGCCATCAGGCCCAGGACTTTTCTTTTTTGGGAGTTTTTTGATAGCTGTTTCAATCTCATTTGTTGTAATTGGTCTGTTTAGGTTTTCTGATTCTTCCAGATTGATTTTTGGAAGATTATATGATTCAAGGAATTTGTCCATTTCATCTAGGTTGTCTAGTTTTTTGGCATACAGTTCTTCATAGTATTTTCTTACAATATTTTGTATTTCTGTTGTGTCAGTTGTTATTTCTCCACTCTCGTTTCTAATTTTATTTATTTGAGTCCTCTCTCTTTTTTTCTTGGTGAGTCTGGTTAAAGGTTCATCGATCTTGTTTACCTTTTCAAAGAACCAGCTCCTGGTTTCATTGATCCTCTGCATTGTTTCTTTAGCTTCTATGTCATTTATTTCTGCTCTGATCTTTATTATTTCCTTCCTTCTACTAGCTCTGGGCTTTACTTGCTGTTCTTTTTCTAGTTCTTTTAGATGCAGGGTTAAGTTGTTTATTTGAGCTTTTTCTAGCTTCTTGAGGTATGCCTGTAATGCTATAAACTTCCCTCTCCGGACTGCTTTTGCTGTGTCCCATAAATTTTGAGTTGATGTAAGCTCATTATCGTTGGTTTCTAGGAATTTTTAAATTTCTTCTTTGATCTCAATGTTAACCCATTCATTGTTTAATAACGTGCTATTTAGTTTCCAAGTGTTTGAATGTTTTTCAATTTTTCTATTGTGGTTGATTTCTAGTTTAATGCCATTGTGATCAGAGAAAGTGCTCGATATGATTTCAATCTTCTTAAATTTGTTGAGCCCGCTTTTGTGCCCTAACATGTGGTCTATTCTAGAGAATGTACCATGAGCGCTTGAAAAGAATGTATATTCTGCTGTTTTAGGGTGAAAGGTTCTGAAGATATCTATTAAATCGAGTTGATCTAATATGTCCTTTAAGTCTGCTGTTTCTTTGTTAATTTTTGTTCTTGAGGATCTGTCTAATGATGTTAATGGGGTATTGAAATCTCCTACTATTATAGTATTGCTGTTGATCTCGCCCTTTAAGTCTATCAAAGTCTGCTTTATATATTTAGGTGCTCCTATATTAGGTGTGTAGATATTTATAATGGTTATATCTTCCTTTTGTATTGCTCCCTTTATCATTATGTAGTGACCTTCTTTATCTCTAACTATGGTCTTTGTTCTAAAGTCCATTTTGTCTGATATAAGTATTGCTACCCCAGCTTTTTTTTCATTTCCATTTGCGTGAAATATTTTTTTCCATCCTTTTATCTTCAGTCTGTGTGCATCTTTTGATTTAAGGTGTGTCTCATGTAGACAGCATATGTATGGGTCCTGTTTTCTTATCCACGCAGCTACCCTATGTCTCTTGATCGGATCATTTAATCCATTATCATTTAAGGTTATTACTGATATATAATTGTTGTTGCCATTTTTTTTCTTTAAAACTGTTTTTCTCTTTTGCTATATTCTTTTTTTTCCTTTGATCTGTTTACAAGAGGTCCCTTAGCATTTCTTGCAGCCTTGGTTTGGTTGCAGTGAAATCCTTGAGTTTTTTTTTTTTTGTCTGTAAAGCTTTTTATATCTCCTTCAATTTTTTTTTTTTTTTTTTTTTTTTTCATTTTTCTGAAGCTGGAAACAGGGAGAGACAGTCAGACAGACTCCCGCATGCGCCCGACCGGGATCCACCCGGCACGCCCACCAGGGGGCGACGCTCTGCCCACCAGGGGGCGATGCTCTGCCCATCCTGGGCGTCGCCATGTTGCGACCCTCCTGGGTGTCGCCATGTTGCGACCAGAGCCACTCTAGTGCCTGGGGCAGAGGCCACAGAGCCATCCCCAGCGCCCGGGCCATCTTTGCTCCAATGGAGCCTTGGCTGCGGGAGGGGAAGAGAGAGACAGAGAGGAAGGCGCGGCGGAGGGGTGGAGAAGCAAATGGGCGCTTCTCCTATGTGCCCTGGCCGGGAATCGAACCCGGGTCCTCCGCACGCTAGGCCGACGCTCTACCGCTGAGCCAACCGGCCAGGGCCTCCTTCAATTTTAAATGATAGCCTTGCTGGATAAAGTAGTCTTGGTTGTAGGTTCTTGTTCTGCATTACTTTGAATATTTTTTGCCATTCCCTTCTGGCCTCAAGTGTTTCTGTTGAGAAGTCAGAAGTCATCCTTATGGGGGCTCCTTTGTAGGTGATAGTCTTTTTTTCTATAGCAGCTTTTAATATTTTCTCTTTATCATTTAGCTTTGGTAATTTAATTATGATGTGTCTTGGTGTTGGTTTCTTTGGGTTTCTCCTTAATGGAGTTCTCTGTGCTTCCTGAACATGTGAAATGTTTTCCTGCCTTAATTGAGGGAAGTTTTCTGCTATAATATGTTTGAACAAAGTCTCTATCCCTTGTTCTTTCTCTTCTTCTTCAGGAACCCCTATAATGAGGATGTTATTTCTCTTCATGTTGTCACAGAGCTCTCTTAGAGTTTCCTCAGACTTTTTGAGTTTCTTTTCTTTTTTCTGCTCTGCTTCCGTGCCTTTATTTATTGTGTCCTCTAACTCACTGATTCGATTCTCTGCTTCATCCATCCTGCTTTTAATTCCTTCCATTGTATTCTTTATTTTAGATATTGTATTTGTCATTTCTGTCTGATTCTTTTTTATTATTTCAATGTCCTTTTTTATATTTGTTATCTCTTTATTTAGGTTTTTGTAATGGCCATCTATGGTGGTTCTAATATCTTTGAGCATCCTAACAATCGTTATTTTAAACTCTGCATCTGGTAATTTGGTTATATCTGATTCACTTAGGTCCTTTTCTGGGGATTTCTCTTGGTTTATTTGTGTTGTATTTCTCTGCCTCTGCATTTTCTCTTCACAAGAGTGGCTGTGATCACGTGCTCGGGTGCAGAAGGGTTGGTGGCCTTGGCCTTTGCCCCGCCCCTGTGTGTGACGTTATGCTCGGTCCTGAGGGCACTGGCAAGCACCTTTGCTCTGCTGTGGGTCTCCACCTGTTTCCGAGCTTTCGCCCTGCCTTTGCAGGATGATCCCACTCAAGGAACAGCTGCTAGCCTTGGCTCTACCACCAGGCAGGGCTGCGTGCCCTAGCTCAGCTTCGTAGTGGAACTCCACCTCTTCTGGGCTTTTGGCTCCACCCTCGTGGGAGGAACAGGCTACCAAGTCAGACCGCAAGCCTGGGTTGCACGGGCGGGGCAGGGTTGTGCTCCTCTGCCCTTGCTCCAGGGCTGGTTTCTACCCTTTCTGGGTTTCCCGCCCTCCTCCCAGAGGCTGGATTACAGGCTGCGGGCAGCTGAGCTTGGCTGCTTTTGCACGCCCCCTTCTCCCTAGCCGGGCAAGATTGAGCTCACACCTGAGCCCAGTGGTGGCAGCCGGCTTCCACCTCTGCCAGCAGAACCGCGCTTTTGTCTCCCACTGCCGCCCGCTCTCCGGTGCGCCCTCAGCCGCGTGGGTGGGGGCGTTGCAGCTGGGACCCTAAGACTCACTACTGTAGACCCGAAAGCTCCCTCCTTCTATGCGACTCTGCTCTGAATGCTGCGGGGGAGCTTGTTTGGCTGCTCTCCTGCTTCCCTTTGCTGGTATTGCTGTTTCCAGGGGAAATATTCACTTCAGCTTTGGGGAGTGACTCGTCCCAGGGGTTAGGGTGGCTATCTCCCAAAATGTTTTTCCCTATGCCTCCTAGATTGCACTCTCTTCCTGTTACTGTGGTTCTCTCCCCTCTCCCTCCGTCTCCAGGAGCCCCGGGTGAGTGTTTGTGAGAGAGATGTTCTGCGTGGTCCCTTTAAGAAGGATCCTGGGTCTGAGAAATCAGACTCTCTCACAAACAGTATCCTGACTTGTTTCCAGCTAAATACTGTCCTTCTGCTTCTTCTAGGCTCTGGGGCTGCAGGCTGGGGCTTTGTTCCTGGGGCTCAGGACCCTTCCCCCTCTGCTAAACTCACTTCCCGCCATGCAAGTCTCTCCCTGCTGCCGTTCACTCCGAGAAGCCGGGCAGCCCTCTCCGCATTTCCGCTTTTCCTACCAGTCTCTGTGTGGCTTCTTCAGCGTTCCTTGGTTGAAGAGTCCTTTTAGTTTAGTCCAAAGTTGGTTTTTCCAGCTGATATTTCATAAAATTAGTTTGTAATCCACATTGGTTCTGGGAGGTAGATGCTTGTACGTCCGCCTACTCCAGCGCCATCTTGTCTCTCTCCCTGATTTCTTTTATCAATGTTTTATAATTTTTCGAGTACAAGTCTTTAATCTCCTTGGTTAGATTTATTCCTAGGTACTTTATTTTTTTGGTTGCAATGGTAAAGGGGATTGATTCCTTGATTTCTCTTTCTGACAGTTCATTATTAGTGTATAAAAATGCCTCTGATTTCTGAGTATTGATTTTATATCCTGCCACCTTGCCAAATTCTTTTATCAGGTCTAGTAGTTTTTTGACTGAGACTTTAGGGTTTTCTATATACAATATCATGTCATCTGCAAATAATGATAGTTTTACTTCTTCTTTTCCAATTTGGATGCCTTTTATTTCTTTTTCTTGTCTGATTGCTGTGGCTAGGACTTCCAGAACTATGTTGAATAAGAGTGGTGAAAGGGGGCACACCTGCCTTGTTCCTGATCTTAAGGGGATTGCTTTTAATTTTTGCCCATTGAGTATGATGTTGGCTGTGGGTTTGTCATAGATGGCCTTTATCATGTTAAGGTATGTTCCCTGTATTCCCACTTTGCTGAGAGTTTTGATCATGAATGGGTGCTAGACTTTATCAAATGCTTTTTCTGCATCTATTGAAATTATCATGTGGTTTTTCTCCTTTCTTTTGTTTATGTGATGAATCACATTGATTGATTTGCAAATATTGTACCAGCCTTGCCTCCCAAGAATAAATCCTACTTGATCATGGTGTATGATTTTTTCCATATATTGCTGGATCCAGTTTGCTAATATTTTGTTGAGGATTTTTGCATTTAAGTTCATCAGGGATATTGGCCTATAATTTTCTTTTTTTGTGTTGTCTTTGCCTGGTTTTGGAATCAGAATTATGCTCGCCTCATAAAAGGAGTTTGGAAGTCTTCCTTCCTCTTGAATTTTTTGAAATAGCTTGAGAAGGATAGGAGTTAGTTCTTCTTTGAATATTTGGTAGAATTCACTTGTGAAGCCATCAGGCCCAGGACTTTTCTTTTTTGGGAGTTTTTTGATAGCTGTTTCAATCTCATTTGTTGTAATTGGTCTGTTTAGGTTTTCTGATTCTTCCAGATTGATTTTTGGAAGATTATATGATTCAAGGAATTTGTCCATTTCATCTAGGTTGTCTAGTTTTTTGGCATACAGTTCTTCATAGTATTTTCTTACAATATTTTGTATTTCTGTTGTGTCAGTTGTTATTTCTCCACTCTCGTTTCTAATTTTATTTATTTGAGTCCTCTCTCTTTTTTTCTTGGTGAGTCTGGTTAAAGGTTCATCGATCTTGTTTACCTTTTCAAAGAACCAGCTCCTGGTTTCATTGATCCTCTGCATTGTTTCTTTAGCTTCTATGTCATTTATTTCTGCTCTGATCTTTATTATTTCCTTCCTTCTACTAGCTCTGGGCTTTACTTGCTGTTCTTTTTCTAGTTCTTTTAGATGCAGGGTTAAGTTGTTTATTTGAGCTTTTTCTAGCTTCTTGAGGTATGCCTGTAATGCTATAAACTTCCCTCTCCGGACTGCTTTTGCTGTGTCCCATAAATTTTGAGTTGATGTAAGCTCATTATCGTTGGTTTCTAGGAATTTTTAAATTTCTTCTTTGATCTCAATGTTAACCCATTCATTGTTTAATAACGTGCTATTTAGTTTCCAAGTGTTTGAATGTTTTTCAATTTTTCTATTGTGGTTGATTTCTAGTTTAATGCCATTGTGATCAGAGAAAGTGCTCGATATGATTTCAATCTTCTTAAATTTGTTGAGCCCGCTTTTGTGCCCTAACATGTGGTCTATTCTAGAGAATGTACCATGAGCGCTTGAAAAGAATGTATATTCTGCTGTTTTAGGGTGAAAGGTTCTGAAGATATCTATTAAATCGAGTTGATCTAATATGTCCTTTAAGTCTGCTGTTTCTTTGTTAATTTTTGTTCTTGAGGATCTGTCTAATGATGTTAATGGGGTATTGAAATCTCCTACTATTATAGTATTGCTGTTGATCTCGCCCTTTAAGTCTATCAAAGTCTGCTTTATATATTTAGGTGCTCCTATATTAGGTGTGTAGATATTTATAATGGTTATATCTTCCTTTTGTATTGCTCCCTTTATCATTATGTAGTGACCTTCTTTATCTCTAACTATGGTCTTTGTTCTAAAGTCCATTTTGTCTGATATAAGTATTGCTACCCCAGCTTTTTTTTCATTTCCATTTGCGTGAAATATTTTTTTCCATCCTTTTATCTTCAGTCTGTGTGCATCTTTTGATTTAAGGTGTGTCTCATGTAGACAGCATATGTATGGGTCCTGTTTTCTTATCCACGCAGCTACCCTATGTCTCTTGATCGGATCATTTAATCCATTATCATTTAAGGTTATTACTGATATATAATTGTTGTTGCCATTTTTTTTCTTTAAAACTGTTTTTCTCTTTTGCTATATTCTTTTTTTTCCTTTGATCTGTTTACAAGAGGTCCCTTAGCATTTCTTGCAGCCTTGGTTTGGTTGCAGTGAAATCCTTGAGTTTTTTTTTTTGTCTGTAAAGCTTTTTATATCTCCTTCAATTTTTTTTTTTTTTTTTTTTTTTTTTTCATTTTTCTGAAGCTGGAAACAGGGAGAGACAGTCAGACAGACTCCCGCATGTGCCCGACCGGGATCCACCCGGCACGCCCACCAGGGGGCGACGCTCTGCCCACCAGGGGGCGATGCTCTGCCCATCCTGGGCGTCGCCATGTTGCGACCCTCCTGGGTGTCGCCATGTTGCGACCAGAGCCACTCTAGCGCCTGGGGCAGAGGCCACAGAGCCATCCCCAGCGCCCGGGCCATCTTTGCTCCAATGGAGCCTTGGCTGCGGGAGGGGAAGAGAGAGTCTGTAAAGCTTTTTATTTCTCCTTCAATTTTAAATGATAGCCTTGCTGGATAAAGTAGTCTTGGTTGTAGGTTCTTGTTCTGCATTACTTTGAATATTTTTTGCCATTCCCTTCTGGCCTCAAGTGTTTCTGTTGAGAAGTCAGAAGTCATCTTTATGGGGGCTCCTTTGTAGGTGATAGTCTTTTTTTCTATAGCAGCTTTTAATATTTTCCCTTTATCATTTAGCTTTGGTAATTTAATTATGATGTGTCTTGGTGTTGGTTTCTTTGGGTTTCTCCTTAATGGAGTTCTCTGTGCTTCCTGAACATGTGAAATGTTTTCCTGCCTTAATTGGGGAAGTTTTCCGCTATAATATGTTTGAACAAAGTCTCTATCCCTTGTTCTTTCTCTTCTTCTTCAGGAACCCCTATGATGTGGATGTTATTTCTCTTCATGTTGTCACAGAGCTTTCATAGAGTTTCCTCAGGCTTTTTGAGTCTCTTTTCTTTTTTCTGCTCTGCTTCCGTGCCTTTATTTATTGTGTCCTCTAACTCACTGATTCGATTCTCTGCTTCATCCATCCTGCTTTTAATTCCTCTCATTGTATTTTTTATTTCACAAAAGAAAACCCTACATCCATCAGCAGTCACTCCACATTCTTCTTCCCTTCAGCCCCTGAAAACCATTAATCTTCTGTCTCTGGGGATTTTCCTGTTGTAGATGTTTCATGTGAATGGAACCATGTCATAGGTAGTCTTTGTGACCGGTTTCTTTCATTTGACATAATGTTTTCAAGATTCATTGATATTGCAACATATGTCAGTATTATACATTATTCTTTTTTATGGTCAAATAATATTCTGTTGTATGGATAAACCATATTTTCTTTATCTATTCGTCACCTTATAGGCATTTCAGTTTTCACTTTTGGGCTATTGTGGATAATGCTACCATGAACATTCATTTACAAATTTTTGTACAAACGTATATTTTTATTTATTTGGGATCTAACCTACAAGTAGAATTACTGGGTCATATGGTAAATTCACATTTAATATTTTGGGGAGCTGCCAAACTTTTTGAAAGTGGCTCCATCATTTTACAATCTCACCCACAAAGTACAGAGTTCCAGTTTCTCTACATCCTTACCAACACTTGTCCTCTTCTTTTTTACCAACACTTATTACTGTTTGTCTTTTTTATTTTGCTATCCTGGTGAGTGTGAAATGGTATCTCATTGAGGTACTTATTTGCATTTTCCTAGTGGTTGATGATGTTGAGCATAGCGACCATTTATATATCTTCTTTGGAGAAATACTTATTAATATCCTTAGTCCATTTTTTCATTGGTTATTTGCCTTTTTATTAATTTGTAAGAGTTATTTATATATTCTGGATATGAGTCCTCTTTTGGGTTTTTTTGTGTGTTTTGGGGTTTGTTTGTTTTTTTTTTTTGTATTTTTCTGAAGTTGGAAACGAGGAGGCAATCAGACAGACTCCCGCATGTTCCCGACTGGGATCCACTCGGCATGCCCACCAGGGGGCGATGCTCTGCCCATCTGGGGCATTGCTCTGTTGCAACCAGAACCATTCTAGTGCCTGAGGCAGAGGCTATGGAGCCATCCTCAGTGCCCGGGCCAACTTTTTGCTCCAATGGATCCTTGGCTGCGGGAGGGGAAGAGAGAGACAGAGAGGAAGGAGAGGGGGAGGGGTGGAGAAGCAGATGGGTGCCTCTCCTGTGTGCCCTGGCCGGGAATCAAACCCGGGACTCCTGCACGCCAGGCCGACGCTCTGCCACTGAGCCAACTGGTCAGGGCCATGAGTCCCTTATTAGATATGATTTTCAAAAAATTTTTTCCATCCTGTGGGTTGTGGTTTGTATTCACCTTTTTGAATAAATTTTGAGGGGTCACATTGGTTAATAAAATGTTATAGGTTTCAGGTGTACAATTCTATAATAACATAATTTAATATCACTATAAATACTGTGAAGAAAGTAAAGTCAGGGTGAAGGCATAAGGAGTGTATGGGGGAGGGGGTAGGTACTCGGGGGTAATCAGGAAGGGCTCGTCTGAAAAGGTGATTTCATTGATGTGAAGAAATAAACCCTGTGAAGAGATGGACAGAAGAATGTTCCAGCCAGAAAAAACTTGAAATCCACAGATCCTGAGACAGCAATGGGTTTGATATGTTTGAGAAACAGCAAGAAGGTACAGCTGAGATGCCAGGAATAAGAAGGAAAACAGACAGAAATAAAGACGGACAGTTAGGCAGGACTCCAGTCATCCTCTGTATGGCTCATTTGCTTAGTGCTATTGAACAGTTTCAATGGAGATAGTGCACGGTCTGATGTACATGTTTAAAAGATTACCCTAGTTGCTCTGTGGAGAATGGATTGTGGGCAGCAAGAGTGGATGCAGGAATCAGCAGATAAATGTGGTAGTTGGAATCTCCCACAACCACATCAGAATTAAAACTAAACTACAGAACAATTACTCAAAACTGCTTGAAATCTAGCTGAATAGAAATCCTATAACTAAGGATATAAAGAAGCCAGATTGAGGCCTTGGCCAGTTGGTTCAATGGGAGAGTGTCAACCGGCATGTGGACATCCCAGGTTCGATTTCTGGTCAAGGCACACAAGAGAGACAACCATCTGTTTCTTCACCCCTCCCCCTTCTCTCTCTTTTTCTCTTTCTCTCTTCCTCTCCTGCAGACATGGCTTGATTGGTTCAAGCACATTGGCCCTGGGTTCTGAGGATGGCTCTGTGAAGCCTCCGCCTCAGGCACTAAAAATAGTTCTGTTGCAAGCATGGCCCAAGATGGCAGAGCACTGACCCCAGACAGGGGTTGCTGGGTGCATCCTGGTCAGGGCACATGCAGGAGTCTGACTCTCTATCTCCCCTCTTCTCACTTGGAAAAGAAGAAAAGAAAAATAAAAGAAGCCACATTGAGACTAGTAGAAGGGGTATTTATGTGGAAAGGCTGCTCCCATAACCACATCCAATGGATAAAAATTCAGAGGGATGTCTCAGCTGTGGAGATCCCCTCTTAGGAGCGAGAGATTCTAGCCCCACATCAGAAACCCCAGCCCAGGGCTCTGGTGCTGGGAAGAGAAGTCTGCATAAATGCTGACTGTGAAAACCAGCAGGGATTGTGGCCGAGAGAGAGGGAGGCTCCTGGAGTCCCAGGCATTTCCCTTAAAGGGCTCCGCACCGGTTTACTCAGACTCACTTGTTCTGAGCTCCAGCGCTGAGGCAGCAGCCTAACAGGTGTGCCAGGGGCATAAGGGGAGAACTTGAACTGTCTGGCTTCAGAACAAAGCTTGAGGGGCACTTTTCTCCCAGACAGAAGTGAGGACAGAGGCCATTGTCCTTTTCTGAGCCCCCTCTCACAGAGCTGGCAGGCAGACCCCATATCTGAGTCTCCACCAACCTGGCTGAAGCTGTAAGCTCTTCCCTGATGATTCCTAGAGACCCCTCCCACCCAACTTGTGGGCCCACCTAATCCCCTTTCAGTGGCTTCTTCTTGCATGCATCAGACTTTCCTAAAAATCTCTCAAACAAGCAGCATCTGGCCCCAAGAGCCCCGTACCACTTGCTAAGCGGACCCTGGCCCAGCACTAGTGGCAGCAGGCTTTTGTTCACAGCTTGGCCTCTCCTGGAAATGTCCAAGCCCAGCATAAGTAGCAGCCATCTGCACATCGCTCTGTAGCTCTTGCCAGGTATCACCAGGAAGGGTGCAGGCAGTGGCTAACTTTGCACCTTCTGGGAGGCCCCAGAGCCAGTGCACTCAGTGGACAGTGTTTTCAGACCATGTGGGAGAACAACACACCACCTTTGCAAGCAGGACACTCAGAGGAAAACTTCAGTGAGCACCACAGCCCCACTAAAGTAAGCCCTGCTTCATAACATCCACTCCTGCACAGCAGCTCCTCTGCTGTAGTCGCAGCCTATCCTCGCAGCCAATCAGCCTGGGGGTCAACTCCTCCTAGAAGTGACATGTCAACAACAATCAAGGCTCAAGCACAACATGACAGTGCCATAGCCCACACAGGGGGTGCACCTGGAAGGCCCAGCTCTGCTGACTGAGGAGGCTGTGCCACTGGACCTTACAGGGTACCTACTGCATAAGGCCACTCTACCAAGTGTGGGAGATGTAGCAACTCTACCTAGTACAGAGAAACAAGCACAGCAAAACAGCTAAAATGAGGACACAAAGAAACATGTCCCAAATAAAAGAATAGAAAAAATATCCAGAAAAAGAACTAAATGAAATGGAAGCAAGCAAATTACCAAATACAGAATTCAAAACAGTTATAAGAATGCTCAAGGAACTCAATTTAGAGAGAACTTCAACAGTACATTAAAAAAAAAGGCATGGAAACCATGAAAACTAACCAGTGAGATACCCATGTGACCTTAAGTCTATTTCTGGGTTTTCTATTCTGTTCTGTGGGTCTGTGATGTACTCAGAGGCCAGTCCCACAATGTTTGTATGTTTTAATGTCGGTTACGTCTAGTCCCCCTTATATATGTTTTCTTTTTTATTATTCTTCTGAATATTCTTGCATGTTTGTCTTTCCAAATAAACTTGAATATGAGTGTATCTAACTCCATGAAACAAAAGCTTGTTGGTATTTTAACAGGATTACATTAAATTAATTCATTAACTAAGTGAGAACTAACATCTTTATAATGTAAAGTGAGATGCTTTCCATTTGTCTAATTTTGTGTCTTTGCAGGTGACTTTAAATTTTCCTCATATAAGTTTTACATATTTTTTGACAAGTTTATTCCTACATATATAATCTTTTCTCTTGTTGGGGTTTGTAAACTGGGGTTTCTCTTCCATATTTCTCTAGTTATTGTTTGTTTGTGAATATGAAGGCTATTGATTTGCTTATTAATTTTAGATCTTGTTACCTTACTAGATTATTGTACTGTTTGAGTCAGTTTTATCATTGACCACTGATTTTCTAGAGCTTTCCAGTTTATACTATCTTATGTAAAAACAGTTTTACTTCTTCTTTACCAAATATTTTGCTGCTAATTAGTGTTTCTTTTCTAATTGCATTGGCCAATACCACTAATATGGTATTGAATAGTAATGAAAATAAAAGGTATTCTTGACTTGTTTCTGATTTGAATGGGAATTCATCTAGTGTTTCCAGATTAAGTATAATAATGATTTTATACTACTTTGTTTTATCATGTTAAGGTGTTTTCTTGTGTTAAGAAAGTGTCCTTCAAATTCTATGTTCTTAAATGTTAATAGGAATGGGTATTGAATCATTGTCAAAGGTTTTTTCAGCATCTATGGAAATGATCTTATTTTATCCCTTTGATTTCTCAGTATTTATTTCCTAATTCTGAAACAACATTAAATTACTAGGATAAACCCTAACTGGTCATAGTGTATTATTTTCTTTATCTGGTATTGGACTGTGTTTGCTAGCATTTTATTTAGTTCTTTGGCATCAGTATTCATGAGTGGCAATGGTCTACAGTTTTATTTCTTTCTTTTTTATTTCTACTCTTTTTGGTGAGCCTTCACTAGGTATCAAATTTAGGTCATAATTTATTTTAAAAATCTAGAAGTTTTTCTTTCATGTTGTATTAGCATTCTGTGCTAGTTTTCTATTTGTTGCTGGAATAAATCACTACAAACTTAGTGGCTTAAAACAACATGATCTTGTTACCTAACAGTTGTGAAAGTCAGAAGTCCACTGTGGGTCTCACTGAGCTAAAATCAAGATATTGGCAGGCTAGGCCCTGGCCGATTGGCTCAGTAGTAGAGCGTCGGCCTGGCGTGCTGGAGTCCTGGGTTCGATTCCCAGCCAGGGCACACAGGAGAAGTGCCCATCTGCTTCTCCACCCCTCCCCCTCTCCTTCCTCTCTGTCTCTCTCTTCCCCTCCCGCAGCCAAGGCTACATTGGAGCAAAGTTGGCCTGGGCGCTGAGGATGGCTCTGTAGCCTCTACCTCAGGCACTAGAATGGCTCTGGTTGTGACAGAGTGACACCCCAGATGGGCAGAGCATCACTCCCTGGTGGGCGTGCTGGGTGGATCCCAGTCGGGTGCATGCGGGAGTCTGTCTGATTGCCTCCCCATTTCCAACTTCAGAGAAATACAAGAAAAAAAAAAAGATATCGGCAGGCTGTGCTCATTTCTGTCGACTTGAAGAGGAAATCCTTTTTTTTTTCTATTCTAGCTTCTACAGGCCCACATTCCCAATTTTATAGCCTCCTTCCATCTTTCAAGCCAGCAATGGTCCAGTTTTTCTTTTCTCACTAGTTTTCCTGTCTTCTAACACTGATGCTCCTGCCTTTCTTTTGCATATTTAAAGCACTGGACCCTCCCAGGTAACCCAGCGCCATCTCCCCCTCTCAAGGTCAGTGGTTGGCAGCCTTAATTCTACCTGCAAACTTCATCCCTCTTTACTATGTGATCTCAAAAAGCCAGAGGTTCTGGGGATTGAGACATAGCCATCTTTCAGGGAAAGGGAGGCAGTACTGTGTTCTGCCCGCCACACTCTTCAATGTCCCAGAGCAGTTTACAGGACAGTGGAGCTATCTGATCTTCAAGGAGCCTGGTACTTTCTCTGGTTGGTTGTTCCTTCATACTTGTCTAAGTATGTTCCTTCATACAGTGTCTAACTCTGGGTTAGACACTGTGCAGAATAGAGAATGGAGCAGGGAACAACCGTCAAAGTCCCAACCAAACTGTGAGTATGTTTTAGTAGAAGAAGATGGACAATAAAGTTATGGTAAGTCCCTTTGGGCAGAAAAGCATCAGGAAAAAGGCCTAGGGACACTGGGGTCGGTGAGGCTGTGTTGTAAATTTACATGGAGTACTTAAGGAATGCTTACAGATGAAATGGCAGTAGTTGGGGAACCAGGCACAGGTATATAGGGAAAGGGTATTCCAGGCATGAGGATGAGTGAAAACAAGCTGCCACATGTGGCAAACACTTGTAGTGTTAGAAGTACAGCAAGGAAGCCAGCCTGGAGGTGTGGTCAGTGATGGAAGAGTACTGGCTCATGAGATCAGAGGGTTCACAGAAGACCAGCTCATGAAGGGCCACTGAAAGGCTTTTGGCTTTCATTCTGAGTAAGAAGAGAAGTCACTGGAAGATAGAGGATAGAGGAGAGACATACTCTGACTTTTGTTTGTGAAACTTGCCCTGGTCTAATTTGTTGAGAATAGACTGGAGGGATGGGCAAAGGTAGACACAGGAACATCACTGGGGAGGCTACTGGCATAACCCACGTGGAATATGATGGCAGCTTAGACCAGGACATTACAGTAAGAAGTGGTCAGATTCTTGATCTATTTTTTAGATGGAGCTGACAGGATTAGCTGCTGGATTGTGTGTAGAATTATAGTTCATTAAACAATCATCAAAGAACTGTGATCACCTTCACTGTAAGAAGTGTAGACTGATTGCAAACATCAGATATAATCATTAGTTGTGGGACACCTCCATCTCCTTCCCTGAAGTGGTAGGGTGTTTGAGAATTCAGGCACATGGTGCAGAGGGACAGCTGTATGGAACTGCTGGTCAGAGGCCACGTGTCAATCTAGAGTCAGCAGTGCTAATAAGCTATACACCCACACAGGTAAACGCCCAGGCTCTGAAGCATCAGTGGGAAAAAGAGAGAAGTGGTAAAATGGTTGTGAGAGTCAGCTTTATTTCACTCTTATAAAGATAATGATGGACAATAGCCCCCTGAAAATCAGATGTTTTTTCAGTGTTCCCAATGAAAAGAAAAATACAGGTGGTTATAGGAGCAATTTCTTCAACTTTGCTGGATGATGTCTATGCATTTCTGTCCATTAGACAGAAATCCTAATGTTAAAGCAACCACTGTGTTGTTGCATGTGTTAAATAAATGTGCTTATTTAACATTGACTGATACTGTGTGCCTAGCACCGTACTAAGCGATAAGAATATAGGTAGATGGTCATTGCTATCATGAAAGACAGACTTTAAACAAACAAGTTACCTGACTAATTAATTGCCACGGTGAGAAATGCCACAGAATAGGCATAGAGGTTTCTGGGAGAACCTTAACCTGGATAAGTGTTAGGGACTGGTCTTACCAGTGGTAAGGTCAGTGACAAGTTACTCCACTTCTGCAGCCTGTCCCCGGAGAGACCGTCGCTTCATCATGGGGTAGTGAGGAGGATTAGGGCGCAGGAAGGGACACTGATATTTGGAAGAGACACCATTTCAGTGTCCTTATCCTTTCTCCCTTTCTTTATAATGGCAGTCAGTGGTTGACTGGAATTCAGTTTATGGCCCCTGTGATCAGCTTTCTCATCTACTCTATGTCAGGATGACAGATGCACCTTGAGTTTTGCCAAGTGCTTCCCATCTCTGTATCTGAGTCTATCTGTCAGCTCTCTAACCTTGCCCAGCCCATTTTATCTAGCTAGGAAAGATCACTGTGAATTTCATAAGTAGCAACCTTCCTACGTGGGTATTACAGAGAAGCAATATTTTTATGGTTCTCTATGGTTCTCTCTCTCTCTCTCTCTTTTTGTAATTTAATTTTATTTTTTTTTATTTTGCTGAAGTGAGAAGCGGGGAGGAAGAGAGACAGACTCCTGCATGTGCCCGACCAAGATCCACCTGGCATGCCCACCAGGGGGCAATGCTCTGCCCATCTGGGGCATTGCTCCGCTGCAACCAGAGCCATTCTAGTGCCTGAGGCAGAAGCCATGGAGCCATCCTCAGTGCCCGGGCCAATTTTGCTCCAATGGAGCCTTGGCTGCAGGAGGGGAAGAGAGAGACAGAGAAGAAGGAGAGGGGGAGGGGTGGAGAAGCAGGTGGGTGCATCTCCTGTGTGCCCTGGCTGGGAATCAAACCCGGGACTTCCACACGCCAGGTCAATGCTGAGCCAACTGGCCAGGCCTATGGTTCTCTTTTGACAAGTATCTAAAAACAGAACCATACCTATGTCATTTGTTTTATTCCCTTAATATTTTAAAATTTGATGATCACATCAAAGGCATTTTAGAACATTTGTTTTCATTATGCGGGTGACTGCAGCCGCTGGTCACTTCAGCCACCGTCTCTTCTAGTTTAGAGATTTCTGCTTTGTATGTTCCCTTTCCAGTCCGTTCCTGCCTTGTTAAAATCTCTAGGTGGAACCTGTTTGGTAAAAGCTAAATGTATTTTCCTAGTGACCCGCTTTGCTAAACTTCATGTTTCAGACGTGTGGAAGAAGGAGGGTGTGCTGGGGGGAGCATGGTAACACGTGGGGGTCTTGACAGTCTGTAAAAGGCTCTGTCATCCTTTTTTCCTGGTTTTCTTTCGAAGTAAATAATGAGACAGAACTACAGTTTTTATCCTGTGGACCTCCTACAGATGGCCCCATGACTCACCTACTACGTGGAACACCAAAGTTACCCTGCCAAGGAGCTACCTTTACTTAGCTAGATTCCTCTTCCACCCCACCCCCATCACCCTAGGGTCTGGTCACTGAAGCCTGTTCTCAAGGCACGTGCTAGTAATGTTGTGAGTGTGAAGGTGAGTGAGGCACAGCAAGGAGGCTGTGAGAATTGGGGGGAAACAGATTTAACAATTATAATTATGGAAAGCAGAATGTCATTGGCAAGAACAAGTATACAGAATGACAGAAAACCACAGAAAAGGAGAACATTCACTCCGAATGGGAGGATCAGGCAAAGGAGATGAAGTGATGCCGACGGGTACAAGGGTCCAGTCTGAGCAGGAGGAGACTTGAGTCTGACACAGTGACTGAGGCTGGGGATGGGTAAGAAATGCCAAGTTGAAGCAAGTCAAAGAAACAGATAATAGAGTTGAACATTTTAATGTTAGCTTATGCACATGGTTTTTACTACGTCAGTTTAAAAGTATTTTGTACAAACAAAAACATTGCAGAGGAAGCTCTTATTCCAAGATCTGAAAATGTGAGGCAATTTCATTATTATGCTCATTTGTTTGTTTATTTAGTGAGAGAGAGACAAAGACAGACAGGAAAGGAGAGAGATGAGAAGCATCAACTTATAGTTGTGTCACTTTAGTCGTTCATTGATTGCTTTTCATGCATGCCTTGACTGGGGGACTCAAGCTGAGCCAGTGACCCCTCAAGTCAGCTACCTTTGAGCTCAAGCCAGTGACCTTGGATCATGTCAATGATTCCATGCTTAAGCCTGAGACCCCGGGGTTCCAAACCTGAGACCTCAGTGTCACAGGTAGACACTCTATCCACTCCTCCTCCACCATTCAGTCTCATTAGTATGTTTGAATTTTCCATTTTCATTTTTATATGCTCAGATTCCTCATTTGGATTATAAACTTACAAATTTACAATTGTGTAGGCATTACAGATTAAAAAAAAAAAAAGACTCAACAATTGTAATGTAATTAGTTAGCACAATGGCCAGGCACATGAGCTTCCAAGTTCACTACCCCACTCAATCATTTCCTAGTTTTGTGTACACCTTATAAGCTATGCAGCCTATGAGCCTCAGTTTTTTTTATTTGAAAAATGGGGTGATAGTAAAGCTTATTTCACACTGTTTTGTGAGAGTTACATTATATACTGCATGCAAGACCGAAGCACAGTGCCTGGCACCTGGGAATGATCAATTGATGTTCATTGTTATTGTTTGAAAACATAAGGCTTTCTCTGAAGAGATACACCTACAGACCTTCATGTAACTTCTAAATGCTCGTTCTTCTTCCAATGCGATAAAATATGCCACGATAAAAACCATCTCAAACTTTGAACAATGTTAGAAACTGGAATGTTCCAGATTTCATCAGCCTCTGAGGTCATACTTCCTCCTGTGCCCAATCACTATGGTCCAAACCTCTTTCTATGTGCCATCTATAAGTTCAGTTTTGTTTTGTTTTGCTTATCAGATATCCAAACACTTTGAGAACTCCTTAGAAGGCACCTTCCCACCTAAGCCTTAGCTTGCTGCCATGGTATAGAATTCAGTCTGTCTCCCTCAAAGTGAGTGTCATTGAGCATTTTCCCACTTCTAAGGGCCCCAGAGAAGGAGCTGTTACTTTCTCACTCCACCCTAAGGCCCCATCCTGAGTTTTTCAGTGACCTCTATCAAAGACGTTTTTTCTTTAGGAAGGATCACTTTCTTCAAGGGACCTCTCACCCCTCCCAGGTGGCCCTCAAAAGACAGCAAACAGTCCTAGACTACAGTATCTAATTTCCATTCTCAACTAAAAGGAACCAAGATTCCTGGAGGGGGAGACTGGTCTTAAATCTCCATTAAGAACTATTCAAGATGAGCCCAGGATATAGTGATATGTCTGAAAGCAAAGGTTGTGTCAAAAGGACACAGGAACCAACAAGAAGGCACTCCCAATGGCCAAAGATAAGAA
Source organism: Saccopteryx bilineata (assembly GCF_036850765.1). Classification (NCBI taxonomy): domain Eukaryota; kingdom Metazoa; phylum Chordata; class Mammalia; order Chiroptera; family Emballonuridae; genus Saccopteryx; species Saccopteryx bilineata. The sequence goes on along the minus strand of NC_089491.1, from coordinate 188,136,504 downwards.
AAATTGAACATCTAAAAAGAATAATAAATGCAATTGATTAAAACACATTGTGTAAATTAATATAAAAGCATGAGCTCATAATGATATTTTGAAAATGTATGAGAACCACTTCATTGAATACCATTGTCTCACCAAGTCTTGGTTCAGGAAATTGGCACTTAAAAGGAAAGGACTAAGCATTTATTCTGCCTTTCCTGTATAAATTGTATTGCAGGGAACTGACATCACATTGGTTGATAATGAAAAAATTATTTCTTATATAAAAATCCTAGCAAAAGGATGATGGAATCTGAACATCATGTTGTAACTCCCAATGAAATAATTGACACAGGTAATAATCACTAACAAATGAAATCATTAGCTGAAAGGTTGATGGGAACTTTATGATGGAGGAGATGAGGCTATCACATCTGACCCATTTAGAGCTTCTCAAAAATGGAGCACCCAGACATCCTATGCTTCCTGCTGTGAGGCAATATGATGCCCGGAACATTTCATCTAAAGGTAATGTTGCCCAAATAAATTGAGCCTGAGTCTCATCAAACCTCATAAAAAACTATATTTCACATTTAAGGATGTATGAAAAAGTGAAATGACATTACAAGGAAGCAAATAAGCCAATCCAGAGTGTGGGACATTCTCTAAGCCAGCCCACTGAGTTTCTGAATAAGGTAATAGCTCAGGGAAATGGGGGGGGGGAGACAAGGGTGAACATTTAACATCTAATGTTATATGTGGACCTAGTTTGAGCTCTGATTCAAGAAAACCAACTATATGTTAAGAATGCAGATTGGTGCAGCTATAGTGGAAAACAATATGGAGGTTCCTCAAAAAATAAAAAATGGAACTGCCTTATGTGAAGCAATTTAACTTCTGGTTAGATATCTGAGGAAACCCAAAACACTAACAAAAAAATATGTGCACCCCTGTGTTCATTGCAGCTTTAAAATTTTTAATTTATTGATTTTTTTTAGAGAGAAATGAAGAGAGAGAGAGAAACCGATTGTTGCTCCACTTATTCATGCCATCATTGGTTGACTCATATTTTATTTTTTAATCTATTGATTAGAGAAGAAAAGAAGGGGGGGAGAGAGAGAGAGAGAGAGAGAGGCATTCATTTGTTGTTCCATTTAGTTGTGCATTCATTGGTCGCTTTCTGTATGTGCCCTGAGGATTGAAACCGGAACCTCCACATGTCAGGATGATGCTCTAATCACCTGAGCTACCTGGCCAGGGCCACAACATTATGCACAATGGCTAACATATGGAAGCAATGCAAGTGACTGTCAATCAACAAGAGGATATAAAAGTTGTGGTACAGCCTGACCAGGCAGAGGCACGGTGGATAGAGCATTGAACTGAGACTTGGAGGACCCAGGTTCAAAACCTTGAGGTCGCTGGCTTAAGCACAGGCTCACCAGTTTGAGCTCAGGGTCACTGGTTTGAGTGTGGGATCATAGACATGACCCTATGGTCACTGACTTGAGCCCTAGGTCGCTGGCTTGAGCAAGGGATCACTCACTCTCTGCTGAAGCTCCCTCCCCCCCATCAAGGCACATATTTGAAAGCAGTCAATAAACAACTAAGGTGCCATAACAAAGGTTTGATCCTTCTCATCTCTCTCCCTGTGTCTGTCCCTATCTGTCCCTCTCTCTGTCTCTGTCACACACACACACACACACACAAAAGCTGTGGTACATACATATAATGGAGTATTACTCAGCAGTGAAAAAGAATGAAATCTTACTGTTTGCAACAGTATGGATGAGCCTAAAGAGTATTATGCTAAGTGAAATAAGTTAGAGAAAGACAAACCCATATGATTTCACTTATTGTGAAATATAAAGAACAAAATAAACAAAGAAACAAAATTAAAACAGACTCATAGATATAGAGATCAGACTGATGGTTGCCAGAGGGGAGGGAGGTTAGGGTAGTCGTTCAAAAAGCTGAAGGGATTAAGAAGTACAAATTGGTAGTTACCTAATAGTTATGGGGATATAAAGTACAGCCTAGGGAATGTAGTCAATAATACTCTAATAACTATGTATGAAGTATATGATTGTGTAACCACTATGCTGTACACCTGAAATTAATACAAAGTAATATTGAATGTCAGTTGTAATTGAAAAAATATATATGTGTGTTCTAAAAAGGGTAATAAGTTCTTTTTTTAATGTGCTTTCAAACCTTAAAATATAATACAATCCTTGACATCATTTGCTCTACATGCAATTAAATATATTGTTTCAAAGCAGTCTGATTTCTGACAGATATTTATGTGTTGATTTTTTAAGGTAACATTGGTACTTACCAATAGGAAAAATACTTTTAATTAATAACATCTTCATACAAAAAAATGAAAAAGCCAACAGTAAAATAATTTTCTTTGAGAAACCAAGAATACTTTGTTTTGGACTAGGCATTAGGTGCTAAGGAAATATTGTCATTTTGTGCCTTGTACCGATGGCATGGTGGTTATGTAAGCATGTCCATAATTTTCAGCAATGCATACTAAAGTATGCAGGGCTCTGCTTTCAAATATACTGCTTACAGAAATTAGGGGATATTTCATAGCTTCATATTCATTTTAAAATATCCCTTAATTTTTGTGAGCAGTATACTTCAGCAAATTAGAAAAGAAAAGAGACAAGCAAAACTGAACTGGCAAGACCTTGGTAATCGTTGCATCTGAGTGAAATGGGACAGATGAAACACATCTGCCAAAACATCGATATCTGTTGAAGCTAGAAATGTGTACACGAAGGTCCTCTGTATTTCTCCCTCTATTTCTGAGTGTTTTTAAAGTTTCCTTTTTAACATATAAGGAAAACAAACATAGCACAATCCCAGGACATTGGTACATTTCTCAAAATGTTATTTGCAGTGAACTCTTAGCACCATGTGTGCAAAGGGTTCAGCAATATTACCTAGGATGGACTGAGCCAACCCCAGTCCCATGCCCCATAGTCCCCTCTTTGCACAGACAGAGAGGCTGGGTGTCACCTTTCCCTGGGCAACCTCCCAATCTTACCCTAACCCGTGGGCAGCTGCATGAGCAAGCATTCTCATGCATCAACCAAGAATGGGCAATAGTTTTCTAGTACAGTGTAATCTAAATTCTAATTTAGAAAGAAATTATTTCTAAGGTGCAGAAAGACTGCTCTGCTCCATTGTTTACATTTCTGTGGGGCCTCCGCACTGCCACTGGCTCCTTCCACCGTGGGGGCTTTGCTGTATCTTGATGTGGTCTGTTGTTAGGGATTCTCTGCCTCCAAGTGAATGCAAGCCACCACATTTTTTATTTTTAATTGTGATAAAATACACATGACAAAAAAATGATCATTTTAATCTTTCAGGTAGCATTCAGTACATTCATATTCTTGTGCAACCAGTTCCTAGACTTCTTTACATCTTGCAAAACAGGAATTGTCCCCACTAAACTATGGCTCTCTGTTCCTACCTCCCCCCAGCCCCTGGCAACCACATACTACTTTCCGCTTCTGTAAGTTTACTCTAAAGACCTCATATGAGTGGAATCTCACGGTATTTGTCTTTTTGTGACTGGCTTATTTCACTCAGCATAAATGTCCTCAAGGTTCATCCTTGTTGTAGCATGTGCCAAAATTTACATTTTTTTTTGGCTGAATGTAGTCCATTCTATGGAAAGACCACATTCTCTCTATCCATTTTCCACTGTTGGACACTTTAGTTGCTCCCACCTTTTGCCTATTGTGAGTAATGCCACTGTGATATATGTGTACCAAAGCACCGTAACTTGCAATATAACATTTTTATCCCAAGGTTTCAAAAGTCCCAGGAACAGTTCTCAGACCAGGTTCAAGCTCCAGATACTGTGAACTTCAGTTTTCCAAAGAGATCTACACAAACTCATTGCTGAGGAGAACAAGCCTGTGTGAGAAGCAATGATTGCTGCCTGCTCCTTGGTACACTTTGTTTTAAAACAATAAAAATAATATACAGTGTGTTCGTAAAGTCATGGTGCACTTTTGACCGGTCACAGGAAAGCAACAAAAGATGATAGAAATGTGAAATCTGTACTAAATAAAAGCAAAACCCTCCCTGTTTCTGTAGGATGATGTGGCAGCATGTGCGCATGCACAGATGATGACGTAACACCGTGTATACAGCGGAGCAGCCCACGGCCATGCCAGTTGAGATGTGGATGATACAGAGGAAAAGTTCAGTGTGTTCTGTGGCTTGCTAAATTCAAATCCGTGACCAAAGTGCAACGTGAATATCTGAATATCGGCGCGTTTATAACGAAAAGCCACCACATAGGAATAACATTACTCGGTAGGATAAGCAGTTGAAGGAAACCGGCAGTTTGGTGGAGAAATCCCGTTCTGTTAGGCCATCAGTCAGTGACAAGTCTGTAGAGGCTATACGGGATAGCTACCTAAGGAGCCCTAAAAAATCTGTATGTGAGCCCACATCAAACTGCACTGAATAGGTATGAAACTGGGAGGGTTTACCTTTTATTTGGTGCAGATTTCACATTTCTATTGTCTTTTGTTGCTTTCCTGTGACCGGTCAAAAGTGCACCATGACTTTACAGACACACTGTATGCTGGCAAGAGGGTAAAAGTTGGAATTCACTTCCTTACCCCTATCTTTCCAAAAGCTTTATTCTATACACATATAAATGTATACATGAGTATAGTTTTGCTTTGTGTTTTGTAACAGTTTATCATCTCTCTCAACAATGTGTCACCTTTCCATGTAATGGGAAGGTGTTGGATATCTAGAGTATTTTTCATTTCTATGCGATTACAAACGATGCTAAATTGAATATTCTCATACTTACAACTTGCATATTTTTGTATTATTGTAGGATAAAAGTGAAAATAATGGCTCAAAGTGTATGTACATTTAAAATGTTGACAAGGAGAGCCATGTTGCCCTCCTAATGGACTACGCTAATTTACCTGTTAGCTTAAAAGACAGATTTGAGTTTATTTCTTCGAGTTTAGGGCAAACATCCCAGTCTGTTCTTTCTTTCTTTCTTTCCTTTTTTTTTTTTTTTTGTGACAGAGACAGAAAGAGTCAGAGAGGGACTGATAGGGACAGACAGGCAGGAATGGAGAGAGATGAGAAGCATCAATTCTTCATTGTTGCTCCTTTAGTTGTTCATTGATTGCTTTCTCATATATGCCTTGGGGGGGGGGGTGTTACAGCAGAGCTAGTAACCCCTTTGCTCAAGCCAGCAACCTTGGGCTTCAAGCCAAGGACCTTTGGGCTCAAGCCAGCGACCTTCAGGTCATGTCTTTGATCCCATACTCAAGCCAGTGAGTGACCCTGCGCTCAAGCTAGTGAGCCCGCACTCAAGCTGGCAACCTCAGGGTTTCGAACCTGAGTCCTCCACATCCCAGTCTAAAGCTCTATCCACTGCACCACCGCCTGGGCAGGCTCCCAGTTCTTTGATCGTTAAATATCCTTGCCCTCTCTATGTGCAAATCTAAATAGCCTGTGCTACTTCATCAAAATCTTCTTGAAAAATCTCAGATTAGAAAACAGATAATTTTAACAAGTGCTGTCTGCTTATAGTGTTAGGCAAATGTAATGGGGAAAAGGTAATTGTATGTTTTTGCAGGTGATACTGTTCAGGATTCCTCCTTCGAAGTATCAGGAAATACAAAGTTAATCTGTCAAGATTGGCATCTTTTACTTTCAGGGTTACACAAACATACATTTTAAATGCCATGTCTCTTTTGGGGTAGGGGGAAGCCCTTTGCTCCCTACCCCTTCCTGTTTTCATTGTTAAATGTTTGAAAGATTATAATTGTCCAGAAAGATCAAATCCCCAACCACCGGGGCCGCGGACTGGTACAGTCCACAGAAAAAGAATAAATAACTTACATTATTTCCATTTTATTTATATTTAAGTCTGAACGATGTTTTATTTTTAAAAAATGACCAGATTCCCTCTGTTACATCCGTCTAAGACTCACTCTTGACGCTTGTCTCAGTTACGCAATACATTTATCCGTCCCACCCTAAAGGCCGGTCTGTGAAAATATTTTCTGACATTAAACTGGTCCATGCCCCAAAAAGGTTGGGGACCACTGCTCTAAGGCCTTTATGTTGATATGCCCAGGGGGAATGTCTGCCCCAGCCCTGAATTTAATTACTTAGGCAGCTTGAAAGGTTTGTGAGTATTTGCTTAGGCAAACGATTACACAATTATATTTCAAATATAAAGATTTCATAAAATAAGTAAAAATTGCTCATGGCACACAAACATGCAAATGAGCAACTGGTGGTCCCCAGTGGCAACTCTGGGAGGAGGCATTACAGGAGAGCATACATCACGTTTAGAAATGTTTACTTCCCAGGAAAACGTTAAGCCGGCGTCTGAGCAGAGCACAGCCGGTGCCAGCCCTCTCCCAGTCCTCGGCGCGGAGTTCCCGTGGACGCTGGCTCTTCTTTGTGTTCCCTGCGTCCTGTCCCCGCGTGTCCGCTCGGCGCACCGCACACCCGCGGGGCCGGGAGTGGCCGCCCCGCCACACCCCACCTCACCCCAAATGGCAGCCGGCTGGCCCCGCGGGGAGACGGTGATTGGCACAAGCTCAGTTGTTAGGCGACTATCGATCGCCTCACTGAGGATTCCGGTTGCCAAGTGGCCCTCCCTCCGCCTGTCCCCTCCTTTCCCGGCTCCCGCCCTCCCCTCCCCGCAGCAAGATCCCAGCGCCGCCGCTCGGCGCCCCTCCTCCTCCCGCCCCTCTGGCTCTGGGATTCCTTAAGTTATTAGGAGAAATGCGGTAGCTGAGGGGACCACATGGAAGTTGTGACAGCTCCCGGCGGCGCGCCCCTTTCCTTGGAGCCATTACCTCGCACCTCGCCCTAGGAATTACCGCTGACGCGGATGAAGGAGGTCCCGGTGCCAGCCAACCTGCCGGGATGGGCCACTGCTGCTGCAAGCCTTATGTCTGCCTTCAGTGCCTGCACAAGACGGTACCTTGCCTTCCCTCTCTCTCCTTCCCCCTCCTCCTTTGAAAGCGCAGAGAGAAAGCCGGATCCCAGAGCCACCGTTTTCCCTTTCCCCCAGCCTGGGTGTGCGCTTTGTTGGTGAGCGGGAGGCTGCCCTTACTGGTTCCAGAGTGCTGGGCTCACCCTCTGCAGAGCCTTACATAATCCCGTTCCTGCAGTCTCAGATGTAACTGTTGCATTTTTCTGAAACAGCCGGGCTCTGCACGCTGCCAAGAAATCCTTGGAATATTCTCTGTGTTTTAATGTACCTGTGAAACCGAAGATGTTCTAGTGGGGAATTTAGACAAGCTAGACATGTTTTCCTCTGCCAACTACTAACTTTGAAAGTTTACCACTCTTTTTTATAAACAGCATCCAAGCCTTGTCATTTATATTCTTAAGGTCAGAGAAGAAAGCAGCAGGGCAGTTTATTCTCTCTGTGCTCCTTTGCATCACATGGGGTGACTGGCACAGAGGTGGAAAGTAAGAGCCAGAGTCCGCGGCAGTGTGCAAGCGTCCAGCGGCAGGAAATTCACAGCCAGGGACCCCGCGAAATAGTACAAGCGAGACTTGTATGACAGCTCCAAAACAAAGCAGTTCTTTTCTTTTGACATTTGCCTGTCAGCTTTCAGATGGATTAGGATGTGCTTTTAATTTTACTACTGGAAATATGTTGGCCAGAAATCTGGTCTCTGTGATATATTTTATTCTTATACTCATTGGAATTTTTCAGACACATGATATAGGATTTAACAAGGGGTTGAAATCGCCTTTTTTTTTTTTTATCCATGTGGACATCACAGCTATGGAGAGACAGCTCAAGGTCTAGCATGTGACCAAGTAGAGGAAATATGTATATGGCTTAATGTAAAACTCATAAGGGGGCACTTGGGAAGATCTTAGTTATCAGTATGTTTATAAATTGTGACCTAAAGTTGGGTTATGTACCAACTAAGAAAATTAAACTATTGTTGTAAAAGTCACCTAATACTTTTGTTCCAGTAGAAATAACTGTTTCAATGGGTTTGGCTTTTGCTACCATGAGTATGAACACATATTTATGTACACATTTATGTGCTTTTAACAGAAAATAGAAATATAAGATATTTGCATTCAGTTGTTTGCAAACCCAACATTGAAATAATCAAACCCTTTTTCAAAAAGAGTAGTCACAAAAAGGCACTGAAGAAAGCTTTATTACAGTAATTATAATAAAAAGGAAGAGTTTGCTACATGTATATTATGTTCATATTTCTAAACCCTCAAAAAGAAATTTGAAGAAATAGAAACAAAATTTTTAGAAATAGAAACTATAATATTCAGACCTTTTTTGAGAAAGATATATTTTAAGATGAGACTACCCTTTTTAGTTTCAAATAACATTCTTGAAAATAATTATTCCTTCCTGACCTGTAATGGCACAGTGGATAAAATGTTGACCTGGAATGCTGAGGTTGCCAGTTCAAAACCCAGGGCTTGCCTGGTCAAGACACAAATGGGAGTTGATGCTTCCTGCTCCTCCCTCTCTTTTCTCTCCCCTACCCCCAAAATGAATAAGTAAAATCTTTAAAAAAGAAAAGAATTATTCTTGTGTCATTCTTCTTAGTTTGGGGGTTAGGGAAGATAATTAAAAGTTATTTCATCTCTTTAGCAGTGTGATAATTAAGTAATTTGCAAATGTTCTAGCTTTGAAAGCTTCAACTTAATACAAATTATTTTTTACTGATGAAAACTTAAAAACTTACACTGCATCTATCAACTTTTTCATTATGTTTACACCCACACTTCTTGACTTTTCTTTGCTATATTTTAGAATAGTATTCCTAATGGAGATTTTTTTGATATGTGTTAATGGGTGCTCATTTAGGAATTTTAGGGCTCTCTTTTGTTAAATAAAAAAAATTGTTTTATTTAGTTGCCCACTTTTTAGGATAACTTCACAGGCAGTATGCCAAAAATCATCTGTTTATTAAATGGTTACCTGTTGGGTAATTGGTTCATTGTACACTGGAAGTATTACAGGATTCCACTCCAATCTCCAACTCTGGAAATCACTACCCCTTTAAGTCCCACAATGAAATCCTTTAGTCTGTCAGTGAACTTGAAGAATCCCAGCATCACATTGAAAAGAGGTCTGATAAAATTGTTGGTGAAGTTATTTCTGGTAACTTTAGCCCAGCTTAATACCCCTTAAAAAAAAAAAAAGAAACATTTCCTTAGAACTTTATATGAATACAAAATAAAAAACCTAATTTGGAGAAATAAAAAAATTTTTTTTTTAAAAATTTGATTATAGTGCAGCTAAAGAGGTTCTGAAAAGTGGTGGGGGAATGGAAGATTTTTAAGTAATCAGTTTCAGAGATGAGGCCAAGAAATAGAAACCTGAAAATGCTTCCTTAGCATTAATTTATTGGGAGAAAATAGGGAATCTTGCCTAGAGTGTTAATTAAATAATATATGTTACATGAACAAAGGATTTTTAAAATCTGAATGTGCTCATATGTTTTTAACTTTGGAAACCTACTTATTGACAATATTTATTGCTGGTTCACTCTGTGACTGTGTATGGTGGGGACTATCGAAGGATTCCTAAAAGGCACATTTTGCCCGATGGAGTTTACCATTTACTTGTTTCATTATACTTCTCCCTTTCCCAGAGAGATTACATGTGGAGTAGATGATAATAACATATATAGAGTAAGTAAAACATTAGTATAGGAATGGCATGCCATTGAGGTTCTGTGGTCCTGACCCTAACCTAAACATGTTTTTTGGGATCCAGTGAAAAGAGAAGGTTATACTAGACTCATAAGCAGGGTTTCTTGGAAAAAGTGGAACGTGAACTTCACTAGGAAGAATGTGGAGGAGTTTTCATGAACTGTGAGGGAAAGGAATGGAATTCTAAGCAAGGAGTACCTGCGTGAAGTGCTTTTCAGGAAGAAAGCCAGAGCTAGGTTTTTTAAAAACTTGAGTTGATAAGAAGTAAGGAACCATCTTGAAATTTTGAGCTGTTTAGAAACAGCCAAGCCCTGGCCGGTTGGCTCAGTGGTAGAACATCGTCCCGGCATGTGGATGTCCCAGGTTTGATTCCTGGCACACAGGAGAAGACCCATCTGCTTCTCCACCACTCCCCCTCTTGCTTCTCTCTCTTGCTCTTTCTTAATCTCTCTCTCTCTCCCCCTTCTGCAGCCATGGTTCTACTGGAGCTAGTTGGCCCCAGGCACTGAGGATGGCTCTATGGTCTCTGCCTCAGGCACTAAGAAGAGCTCAGTTGCTGAGCAATAGAGCAATGCCCCAGATGGGAAGAGCATCGCCTCCTAGTGGGCTTGCTGAATGGATCTTGGTTGGAACGCATGTGGGAATTTGTCTTTCTGCCTCCCTTCCTCTCACTGAATAAAAAGGAAAGAAAAAAGAAAAATAAAGAAAAGAAACATCCAAACCTGTAGAGAATTTTATGAGTTTATTAGGATGAAACTGAGAGCATTGTCAGGAGACAAGGTCTCAAATGCTCCAGAGAAGGACAGTTTTGCAGCTTTTCATGTGTGTCTGGAATTAAGGAGGGCATGCAGGAAAGATTGCCTGAAGGTGGAGAAAGCCAGGTGCAGGATAGTTACCAGGAGGGTGTGCTCCCTTGAGGGTGGTTATGCCTTGAAGGGGTCTAAAAAAGAGCGTTACTCTGGCATTTCAAAGGTCTATCGATATAGATGAACAAGAGCAAGGGGCAAGGCTGAACTAAGGCACAGATATAACTTTTTTATAGGCCTGGGGAGTGACTTCCCCCTCCCCACGAACTGCACAGTTAGAAATTTATGACCAGCTCACCCTGGGAGGTTACTTTCAGTCAGATTTATTCCACAGCCACTTTTCATCCAGCTCAGAGCAGAAATCTGTAGAAAGACTTATTCTACAGGTATTTCAAAAAGAAAGGTGTGACCCAGGAAGAACTTTGGGACATCCAGATGGATCCCAAAGAGCCCATTAAGCTGTGGCTGCAGCCTGGTCCTTGACCAAGCCAGCAACTCTGTGTGTTCAGAAGCTCCTTACCCTTAACCTGCCAGAGCTGATCGTTCTAAGGAACATTGACTTAGTAAGAGAAATAAAGTAGATCTATAGGCCAGAATGACACCTTCTTTCTAAACAGTAAGAAACAAGAAAATGAATATGAACCAAATGCCAAGCAAATGAATGATAATCTGCCTGAGAAACATATTTCTTTTTAGAGTCAACGTCTAGATTCACAGGAAGCTTTCATAAGAATGGAATCTGAGCCACATTATTTAGGCATTCAGTGGCCTCAGAGCCTGGCGTGTCCGTGTCCCATCATCCCTTTAGCCTGAAATTAATGCAATTGAGAAGGCTGTATGATCGTTATTACCTTAGTGACTGCTTTTGCTAAGCTCCTTTTGCTTTGCCACTGTCACTACAATTCACCTAGCTGGTTTAGTTACTGCCGTGTCCCCTTTGGGTTAATTTGTATAACTCTACCCTAACCTTTTCTTTGTTGATTATAATGCCAGTGGTTAGTCTTCTATACCTTTTCTTTCAAGTCTTGGTAGTGGTGGGAGTTGGGAGAAAGCGCCCCCCTCTCCCTCTCAGGAATGTCTGGATGATCTGACAGTAATGAATTTGAGAAAGTAATTAGAAGATAGATACATAAATGGATTTAAAATCATGGTACTAAGTTTCCTTTATTTTGCTCACTCTGAGATCCACAATTTCCCAGCATTACTTCTTTGGACCCCGTAAGTCTCTGTCCTCTGTAATTGTTCATCAGCAATTCAGGTGTAGCGTGACACCTCCTACTTAACGACAGACTCTCGGATAAGCTAGTTTTTTTGTAACTGACACTCTTCAGCATGCACAAGGGCAAAGGCTGGAATGAAGCACCTGTAAATTTAATCATTTCTGATTTATAAAACAAGATACAGCTTTGCTCATTTTTCACCCAAGTAGACATTGACATGTATTTGAGAATGTTAAGCATGAATAAAGCCTTCCCTTTGACCAGTCTATATTAAATTTCATTTCAGCATAGAGAGGCAGATTTAGAAGTACAGTGGCCTGTGCTAATCATATGTGAAAGAAACAATAGTCCTTGATGAAGTCAAAGCCTGGCGTCAGTGCCGCCTCTGAAAGCCGTGATAACTGAGGTGAAGCACAGAGGTCTGTGTGCCTCCCAAAGGGCTGCTCCCCAGAGTTGTGTTATGAATCTGGCCCGTCTGCACAATGTTGGTGCTGGAAGTGAAGGCAGCATTCACGTGAAAAGGTGCTGTGAAAAGAACACCAAAGACATAAGAGGTTCTGTTGTTGTCATTCGTGTGGCTGCTTTGTTTCAAAACACAAAAGGAAATGTTTCCCTACATGACATGACTCAGTTCTATCCTGTAGAATTAAACCACAACCCAAACTCCTGAAACCCGGAATGAAAAGCAATATTGTTTCTAGTAAGAATGAAAATTTCTTAACCTCTTTGTAATTTTGTGTGTATGCATGTCCTTTGAATTTCAAATTTTCCCATCCCAAAGAATTAGGATGTTTCCTCAAATACCAGCATTCTATAGATTTCTTATCTGACTCCCTATTGTGGGTCTTTTGTTTTGCCTGGAAAAAATGGCCCAGCTTGTGTGGTTGGATTTTCCTGATTTACATGGATTTCAAGGCAGGCTAAGAATATAGGTGAAATTAGTTGGGAGTCTTTGGGCTTACAAATATATTTATATATTTACACTTGCATATGTATGCCCACCTTTTAAAATTATCAGGTGGGAAAGAAAGAGCTGATAAAAAACACTCAGAAGGGAGAAGCGATCGATACACAACTAAAGTGAAGCAACTACAAGTTGATATTTCTCTCTCTCTTTTCTCTCTCTGTCTCCCCCCCTTCCTTTCTCTCTCTCTCTCTCAAAAACAAAAAACAAAAAACCAACACTCAGAATGACAGTGAATTTTATGAAATTGTAATCAGTACCCCTGTAGTCAGTTAAGGATTCTTGCAGGGAGAATCAGACCAGAGGTAGAAAACTTGGTGAGAAGAAGAGAAGGGCCCATATGATGTGGGTGACAGGTTCCCAGAAATAGCCCAGGTGCCCTTTTGGTCGCCAGACCTCTGGACTTTGCCTAGGGTACAGCCTTTATATCCTCCTGTTCATTCGTCTGCTGGTCTCAGGAGATCATGCCAGCCCTGCCCTAGCGGGTTATCTCATATTGCTTTATAATTGTTCATTCATCCACTGACTCTGTGAGACTCTATGCCCCCTTAAAGGCAGGATATCTGCCTGGCATGTCCGTTGGGCACAATAGTGGACATTCAGTAAATATGTTCTTTGGTGTAAATTCATTTCTTCATTAGTTCAGGTAAAAGTACTTCAGATTCACCCAACATTCAGTTTTCATAATAAACAGTTGTTCTGTTGGTTTCTGATTCCAGGAGGGGCTTAGGATGCCCACCAAGAATTGTGTAGCTGATGCTGACAAGGAGAGGCATTTTCACATCCTGTTACTCCCAAATTCACAGGGGTGGCGTCAGCCGCTTGAACAGATAATTCCAATTGACCAGGTATGTTAAGATAACAGAGTATGGCAGGTTTGCCTGGGGCTTGGCCACACATCCAGTTGCTTGAAGTTAATGGCATGATTAGCAGTTCATGGCTTTACCAGGCTTCTGTAGCTGGGAAAGATCGAAGCAAAACCGCAGAGGTTGTGAGCTGCCACAGCAGAAGCCATGCCTGAGAACTGCAAGCTTCTTTGTAATGGACTTGCAGGGCTCTTTTGAGTGGAAGGGAGAGCTGTGGTGTCATGGGAACAGCTCACTTTGGACTCCTCTGTGACGGCAGTGTGTCACACTGGAGAGACTAGAGAACTCAGCATGCAGAGCAGAGGTACGTGACCAAATAAGAAAGATAGCTAAGAAGACAGCACTGTTGGCATGGGGCTTAGGCGAAGGTTCTCTGAGGGTCCATGGCCAGTTAAGCCTGTCACAGAGTAATCAGTAATACTAGAGGGATGGCCTTCAAGACTTAATGACTTCTGGACTGTATCACTAGCATGGTTTGGGTGGTTAATCCTGAGTTCTATGTTTAGCCCTTTGGAGTGAAAACATGTGCTTGGCACCAGTTGGGAATTTTCCACTCATCCCCCTCGGAGGGGAGCGCTGACCTAATGCTGGCCCAGCAGGGGAGGCCTGGCTCACATTCCAGTCATCCCAGCATGTCATCACCGTGACCTGGCTTAGGTGCAGGAGCCAAGGGGAATGGTGGCAGGAGGTCCTTTCCAAGGGAGTCTTTGAGACAGCCTCACTCCTAGGTGTTCAGCAAGGCAGCTGTTGAGCTCTGTTGACCCCTATGGATGAAGGATAACTTTTTAAGTCAAGGAGTCGAGAGTGAAGGTCCCTTTATGTTCATTTCTCGCCTGAGGAACAGTGTTCCTGCAGTTACAGCAGTTAATTCATTTCACAGCAGGCAGTGCCCCGTCATTCTGGTTTGGCCAGCACAAAACAAAAGGTAATGTCATTGATGCAGAGAATTCATGAATTAGAGGAGTTGATATTTCAGAAACAAGCACTTAAGGAAGGTCTGTTGCCAAACTGCACAGGCTGGTTTTCACAAGCAGAGCTCAGCAATATATTCACTCAGAGGCCACCAGAGAGCATTAGGGAAAGCCATAGGGAAGGCTAAATAGCTACCCTATCCAAAGTTACAGCCCCGTGCATGTGATGGGTGGTGTATAACTACAGCCAGGAAAATTTTCATTGAAATAGTGGTCAGAAGCTGACACTGCCTCTCTCCCATCAGACATAAAAATCTCATGGTGATGCAGATATCCTGGGTTTGATCCCCAGTCAGGGCACACATGAAAAACAACCATTGACTTCTCCTCTCCTCCCTCTCCCCCATCTCTCTCTCTTCCCTTCTTGCAGCTAATGGCTTCTTTGGTTTGAGCCTCAGTCTCAGGTGCTGAGGATAGCTCAGTTGGTCCAAGCACTGGCCCCAGACAGGGGTTGCCCGGTGGATCCCAGTCAGGTTGCTTGCAGAAGTCTGTCTCTCTATCTTCCCCCCTCTCACTTAAAAAAAGAGAGAGAGAAAGAAAAAACCTGACCAGGTGGTGGCGCAGAGGATAGAATGTCGGACTGGGATTCAGAGGACCCAGGTTCAAAACCGCAAGGTCACCGGGTTGAGTACGGGCTCATCTGGTTTGAGCACAGCTCACCAGCTTGAACCCAAGGTCACTGGCTTGAGCAAGGGGCCACTCACTCTGCTGTAGCTCCCCAGTCAAGGCACATATGAGAAAGCAATCAATGAACAACTAAGGTGCTACAAGGAAGAACTGATGCTTCTCATCTCTCTCCCTTCCTGTCTGTCTGTCCCTATCTGTTCTCTCTCTCTCTCTGTCTCTGTCACCAAAAAAATTAATTGGAAGGAAAGAAGGAAGGAAAGAAGGGAGGGAGGGGAGGAGGGAGGGAGAGAGGGAGGGAGGGAGGGAAGGAAAAGGAAAGAAAGAAAATCTCATGGTGCTCAGCTCCAATCTGAGAAGCAATGTAATTTGAACCTTGATGTTAAGTCTGTATATGCATCGGTAGGAGGCAAGAATGTCAGTGTGTTAGTGTTTGATGAAGAGATGAAGAGTGTGAATTCTGGATTCCGATTCCTGAATTTGCCATTTCCTGACTGACTGTGTAACCATACAACCCCTGTTTGGTCCTCCATAAAGGCAAATAAAAACACAGAACCTGTTTGGCAAAATTTGGAAGAGCCATGAAGTAAAGCCTTAGCTGGCACTGTGCTTGGCATGCGGAAAGTGTTTGGGAAAGGTTCATGTTAATATTAACACTTGAGCCATTGCATTTGTTGCTTACCTTGGGCGGCTGACCCCTCCTCGGTAAGCCACCTGATGGTTGTGGTTCAGCAGTGGTTGGGTTTCTAGCCTGTGCTGTCAGAGAGTGGGGATGAGGGTGTGGTGGGGTCACTCCCACTTCTTGGTCTCTCCCCGTGGCCTCTGTTGCCCACAGAAGGTGCAGGGCCTCCACGCTACCCGCTTCCTTCCCATTCACGCTTCTCCTCTTTTCCTGTCTCCTTTCTTTCTTTTCCAGCTTCTTTCTTCTCTCACTCTTACAACAAAGCTTGTGGGGCAGGCCTGGCCATGGATATCAAAATTAGCTTTTCACCAAAGTGATCCAGTTCTGTAGGTAGAGTGCAGAGCATTTACCTAGCAGTTGTGGTTGATGCAATGCTGTGAGAATACTCCAGCTCCCAGAACCCTCCTGGGCACACCCAGGAAGGGAGCTCACCCGCTATACGGAAATTACTCGGTGCTAACCAGACAGCCTTCTAATCTTTTTTGGCCATTTGCCCTGCTGTAACATTCTATTGGCTGAACCCATGTATATAAGCTAATTTACTTCCTGAATAAAGTGGATCTACATCACTGAACCTGGTCCCCGGAGTTGGGTCTCTGCGTCTCTGTCATCCTCACCCCCCCATGGGTCTTGTCTACATACTGGCACCTCGAACAGGGACCCAACTGGCATCCAAGGGATGGGTGAGTGACCCTCTGCAATGAGAAACCTTCTCCCTCACTCTCGAGCCCTGCAGGCTTGAGCCCTGCATGCCCTATTGCAGAGTAGGCGAGTTAAAGTTAATGACCTACTGGGAAATCCTCTCAGGTTTCAACCCTTGGCTCTGGGAGAGCCTCTTTGGGACCCTAATACTTGGGCCCGAGCTTTCCAGCACATCCCTTCAGCCGAAGTAAATGAAGGACAAACCTTTCCTCTCGGCCTCATTCCTGCCCTGTTAGCGATACATGCCTGCCTGACCAGTGCTCCCGCTGGGGACCCTCCGCCAGTGCCAAAAATATTACAGGCTGCCCCTCTCTCTGGGGAACCCCCACCTTCCTATTCGCCCCCCTCCACTGAGGAGGAAGTAGTTTAGCCACCGAGTTTGATGGACTCGCAGCCGAGCATGCAGAAATGAAACTAGATACATTAGAAACGGCGCCATCAGCTCCGCCACCCAAAGAAGCAGAAGTCGCTACTTCCACATTCCCTGCTGGGCTCAATGCCCCACCCCAGCCTCTCAGACACCATTTTCTACCCCAGCTTTAACTCCAACACATGTTCCTGCTGCAGACCCACGGGCCAGCCTATACGCCCCCATGTGTCTTTTTTCTCCCCCCCCTTGTTTGTCCGTCTGTCTTGTCTATTTTTCTGTATCTCTTGATCTCTCTCTCCTCTTCCCCTCTCTCTAAAATGATGCTGGAAGGACCCAGCCACGGCACAGTGGTGGGGACCACACCTTCTTCTAATTTAAGGGAGAGGTTATGCTTGTGTTTTTCCACCAATTTGGATCCCAGGAACCCCCCAACCTGCTTGACAGGGTTTCTTGGGCACCCACTAAGTGGTTCAGTCTTTACCTGTCCAAAGCCACAGCCCTGGCCTCCTCCACACCAACTATGCCTGAGGGGAGGCGGTCCTCAGCGCTGCAGAAGAAGAATTCGCGGCCAGCATGTATGCCCCATCACCTAGGGGGATGTGGAGCCTTTGGCAGGGCGGGCCCAGAGAATGACCCCTGATGGACCCCTAGGCTCTGGTGCTCTGTTCTTGCTTGTGTGTGCTATAGTGACTGCTGACTCCCAGATGCGGGCAGACCCCCACGTCTGGGCTGCTGTTCCCCACCCTGGCATAATTATGCCTGTTGAAGTTAATAGCCCACAGTTTCCAGCACTATGTTCCACTAACTGCTCCCTTAGTCTCCCTTGTGACAATAGTGGCCAGGAATACCAACAGTGGAACGGCACTATATGGGGTAACCTCAGTGACCCAATGCTACTTAAGTTTAATAATGCCATCCCCTCGGAGGGGTGGGTCCTTCTTCAAAATCATACTATGGGGGACTTTGCTAAAAACAGTACTACCAACCAAGGCTCAGTACTTGGCCTACAAGCCCTCCTCCCCCTACCTACCAACAGCTGGGCCCACCCTGCTAACCTTGCCTTCCCAGGGTTGCCTCTTTGCCCATTCCTGTATGACGAACATCTAAGAACACTCCCAAGAGAAGGAATTCCCTGGAGAGACTGCTGCATTGCTTCTGGCCCAGATGCGCAGACCATCAACCTCAGAGTTTGGCATCGGAAGCTGAGAGAAGGAATGCAACCATATGCAGTACACAGCCCATGGCAAGCCATCCATTCTGTGTTTGGATGCTGGGACTTTTGTGGGAAGGGAGCATGCATGGACCTACGTCCATTTTTTACAATCAAAATGGAACTGTGTTTAATGGCATCTGGAAGGTCTCTGTAACACAATGGGAGGGAAATGACATCCTGACCGCTAGGAGGAATCCCCTGTTTAAGACTCCCGTTCTATTTCCTAATTAGTCAAACATTACAGAAGCTTGCTTCATTGTTTAATGCAGCTAAGCTATTAGCATATAGTAAAATAGGTATTATAGTTGTTTTAGTTCTACTAGGGTTCCGTTTCATAATGCATAGCATTCAGAAGCTACAACAGCAACAAGCTGTCATCAAGCAAGTTCAACTGGCCTTAATTAAAAGAGAAGGGGGAGATGTAGGTAGAGTGCAGAGCATTTACCTAGTAGCTGTAGCTGACGCAATGCTGTGAGAATACTCCAGCTCCCGGAACCCTCCTGGGCACACCCAGGAAGGGAGTTTGCCCACTATACGGAAATGACTAGGTGCTAACCAGACAGCCTTCTAATCTTTTTTTGGCTATTTGCCCTGCTGTAACATTCTATTGGCTGAACCCATGTATATAAGCTAGTTTACTTCCTGAATAAAGTAGATCTACATCACTGAACCTGGTCCCCAGAGTTGGGTCTCTGCGTCTCTGTCATCCTCACTCCCAGTGGGCCTTGTCCACACAGTTCAAAGTCTCCATAGATGACATCTCCTCTGCAGTCGGCACAGCCGCCAGCTAAAGCCATCTTCCTCCTGCTGAGAACCTTCAGACTTCGCCTTCTCAAAGGGTCCACACTCCTGTGGTGGAGTGTGGAGGCTTTTCTGTGATGGGGGGGAGTCCCTCAGGCATGTTAACACCCCCTCGGGGCTACTAGCTTGAGCAGAGGGAAATACGGGCTTTGGGTCAGAAAATCAAGTTTGTTTGTTGTTTTTGTTAAGTTCTGGTTGTTCACTGCAAAAACCTCTTCTTGGTCTCCACACCTCTTTCCCTGTGAGAGTGAATTCTTTGGTGATGCCATTTAGGTCTGATGAGTACAATATTTTGAGCCATTGGCTCTACTTAGAAACTAAGGATATAAGTAGTCAAAATCATTCTTGGTAGTAGAAACAAGTTAGTATTTTTCACTAGATTAAGATTAGTGTGAGGTACATACTGAAATCCACCCTCTTCCAGAAAATCAGACTTTCTTCACTTGTACTAGCAAGTTGAACATCAGGTGCCATATTGTAAATAACGAACATGTAATTCTGGTGGTCAGTCTCATTAAAATATGTTCCCGCTCTGGCCGGTTGGCTCAGCGGTAGAGCATCGGCCCAGACTGTGGAAGTCCTGAGTTCGATTTCTGGCCAGGGCACACAGGAGAAGCACCCATCTGCTTCTCCACCCCTCCCCCTCTCCTTCCTCTCTGTCTCTCTCTTCCCCTCCCACAGCCAAGGCTCCATTATAGCAAAGTTGGCCAGGGCACTGAGGATGGTTCCATGGCCTCCACCTCAGGCACAAGAATGGCTCTGATTGTAGCAGAACAACACCCTGGATGGGCTGAGCATCACCCCCTGGTAGGCGTGCCGGGTAGATACTGGTAGGGCACATGCGGGAGTCTGTGCCTGACAGGGATCTCACTTTGGAAAAATAAAATTAAAAAAAAAGTAAAATATATTTTCTGTTCTGGGTTCTCCAGTCTTTGAACTTAGAGTAGAATTGGGGCAGAGCCAGAAAGCTGCTACAAACAAAACAAAATAAAACAAACAAACAAAAGAGTGTAAGATTGGTATGACAATTTTAAATACATTTTGATAATATGAAAGCACCTATTATCTACAGGATGTTATCCAGTTACAAATAACATAAAAGGAAACAACGAAGTTATAAAACAACTAACATTTGTATAGAGCTTGCTAAGTGCCAGGCACCATTCTAACTACCTCACCTGAATTAATTTATTTAACCCTTGTGCAGTGGACATGGCAGAGAGGCAGCATCACTTAGTGATTAGGAAAACATACACTTGCGGGCACAGTCTCCAGCCTTCAAATCTAGGGAGGCAAGGATGCTCTGCGCTGGGATGGAAGGAGAGAGCTTCATGAATGGATCTCATGAATAAGATCCATTGTCCCTCAAAGGATGTATCACTGCTACGTTATTCCTAAGAGAACCATGATCTCATAACTATTGATATCTGGGACTAAAAAAATACATATATAGCTCTCAGTTTATTCTGCAAATAGAGTTTTATTTTGGAATTATGAAATGATGACCTTGCCTAGCAAATGCCTTTTGGATAACCTGAGACCCGCCCCTTAACCCAAACATGTAACCTGAGTCTAAATGCAGCAGACACAGAAATGAGATTGTGAAAACTGTCTATTCAGATTTAGCACAGCTTCTTCAGAGGTGAAAGTCAAAGTCAAAAGGGGTTAATAAAGGAAGAACATTCACAAGGCCCCAATGATATTCATGCTAGATATTTGGTGCACGTTTGCTTTGGGAGTACATTCTACAGAATGACAGACTTTATATTTTGAGTATCTTTAACTTGAAGAGAATTTATATGACACATCTTTCTTAGTTATTTATTATAGTAGTAATACAATCTTCATAAATGTTTAAGATGAAACAATAATGAAGATTTTATATATATTCAGCATTGCTTCAACTACTTTTCTTAGCAGTTATTTAGTTACAAATGACATTCTTTGCACTAAATTATACAAATGTGAGATTTCCTCTTATTCCTTTTATTGATATAGAATCCGACACTAGAAACTCTGAAGACTTCTATTTATTGTTGGCCTTAATGTACAAAGAGAAATATGTTATGTTTTGTGCTCATTATTCGTTAGGGAGCTGACCATGCATGTGTGGACAAAGGGTAAATTTGAGAGGACAGTTAGTAAAATAAGCATTTGTCCCTCAGAACAATAGGATGTGGTCATTTTCATGCTCAAAATCTTATAATGGTGAAAATAATTAACAGTGTATAATAATATATTACAGTAGGTTAATGTAAAGAACGTAAATATGCAAAAGAGTATTGAAGGATGATCTATATAAAAGCAACATAGAGAAAAGCACAACCATGGATATCTTTAATGTTGTATTGCAAGCTTTGCATGTTGAATACGATCCAGATGAATGAGTCAGGCTTGGTTTTGGAAGTTTTTATATATGTATCTAATGAGAAAATTATCTGCTTGAGGCTTACAAATATTTGTTTAATACGATTCATTAATTAAACATGTGAAAGTGCTATCTGGCATCAAACTGGGGGACTCTCAGTTTCCGTTTTGTTTTTTCAGAATGAAAGTGCCCTTGTGAAAGAAAAAGAGCTGTCAATTGAACTTGCAAACATCAGGGACGAAGTCGGTAAGTAGGGCATTGAAAATGAGGCACGTGCAGCATGCCTTTTTTCCTGATACCTGTGAATGTGCAACAAAAGCAATTATGTCTCGTGTAATGAGCCAAAGTAGACCTGCCCAGACAAATGAAGTGTCTTACCCAGCACAGCAGTGAGCTGCTGCAGCCTTGCGGGGAGCCATAACTCTGTGGTTATAGAGGCAGCTTTGTAACAGTCTACTGTGGAGCTGACCAGACCTGGCCCCTGCTCCTCACAGATGGCAGCCCGTCTGTCCATCTGTGTTTGCGCTGTGACAGGCAGTTAGTTCATGCTTAGGCGTCCCCTGGGCAGGCAGCTCCAGTGGGCTGCACAGGTGCTGTCTGAGATGCTAGGGTTCTGTGGCTGCCCACCCTGTGTGTCCTGCCACGGAATCCTCTGCGCTACAGCACCAGGTCAACAGCATACATTTGGGGGGATTCAAATGCTGAGGTTCGTGTTGAAACTCCTGGTCTGTTGCTGATAGGATGGTGTTATTCCGTCTGAACACAGGAGACCTCACAGATGACAGGACGGTCCCCGGACCCCAGGGCTTCCACTTGAAGCCAAAGATCAAACCAGTATTTGCCACCTTCCCTCTCCTGATCCCAATCCTCTCTTGAGGTCCCGCTATTCTGTTTCCCCAGGAAGCAGTCAGCAAAGGTGAAATCAACAGCCTGTGCCCCTTGGGCTGCTGCTCTTTTCCTTCCAGTGAGCATTTGTCCCCCTGCAGTGTGGTCCTGGGGGCAGCCTGCGTGTACAGGTGTGGTCTCCACCAGGAGCAGAGGACTGACCTGGCCCCGGCCTTCCCAGAGCCTCCTCCTCTGGGCCAGCCGTGCACATGGGCTTGAGTCTGAAGGTCAGGCTTCCTGGGAACTGGCCCTGAGTATGTGCAAGTGGGCAGGGTAGTGATGTCCAAACAGAGCTTCTTTGCCCTTTCTTTTTAACTCTAATTTTTTTTTTTAGTTCTTCACTATAGTTTTGTGACTTCTTTTGTCATTTAGAGGGATCAGCAATAGCCTCTTCTCCCCTCTCAGGACAGTGGGGCCCCTGTGGCAAAGCAGGAAATGGCAGTTTTCCTCCCCAGCCTGAGCCTCTGGGTGGGAAGCCCCAGGGAGGAACCCGACGTGAGTTTTCTGAGAGCAGCCTGCCTGGACCAGCAGCAGCAGAGCTGCAGAGGGACGCTCCTGGACGCCAAGGTCCACAGGGCATGTTTCTCCGTGAAGCGGTGCGTTCTTAAGGGGTTCTGAGCATGGGCTTTGGAGGCACATGACCCACCTGGTCAAGTAAGGTGAGCTAGCTATCCTCTCTGTCCCTTGTTCCCCTTCATAAGGAGGAAAGTCAGCTAAAGAAGACACCAGTGATGAAACAGTCTGTGAGGTAACTTCCATAACTATTAGGTTGTAGTGCCTTCCATCAGAAAACAGAACTCTTCACCTCTAGGTTGAATCTTTCCCCAGAGGTGTCTGCACCCCAAGGTGATGTTTTGGGTTTGGTGACCCACATCCAGTGCAGCTTCCCTCTGTCCTTTCCAGAAGCTTCTGATTGCAGCAGGAACCTTACAGAGTTTATCAGTGTTTTGTATTTAAGTCATTTCATTTCTGTGTTAGTGCTAAGAACAGAAGCAGCAATCACCTGCCAAATGAAAAAGCCATAGTTTGGGGGGAGTGGGGGGTGGACAGTATTAGCAGCTTGCTGCCCAGTCCACTCGGCCCAGCGTCCGCCCCAGCGGGCATCTCCGCAGCAAGCTCCCACGCTGCTGCAGAGACTGCATTTGTGAAGGAAGAAAGA
This sequence comes from Saccopteryx bilineata, assembly GCF_036850765.1. Classification (NCBI taxonomy): domain Eukaryota; kingdom Metazoa; phylum Chordata; class Mammalia; order Chiroptera; family Emballonuridae; genus Saccopteryx; species Saccopteryx bilineata. Next base: position 188,113,165 of record NC_089491.1, on the reverse strand, counting down.
CAGGGGGTTTGGGCTCCACATTAACGGAAAAGTCCATAAATTCTAGTGTCTTGACCTACAAAGTATTCCTTTGAGAAAACAACAGAATTAAGCTCTGCTTTCCTGGCTTACAAATGATCATAGACAAAGAAAGATGGTCAAGCCTAGCTCTAAATAGAAATTAGGACTTTCTAAAGGTTGTGAATTTAGACATGGGAGAAAGGGGAAAGCTGCAAAAAGTAGGTTGTAGCCTGCAATAAGGCTCCCTCTGAATATGGGCTAAAATGCTGCGCCTTTGTACCCCCAACTGGCATAGGGCTGCTGCCTCCCAGATGCTGGAACGCTTTTTTCTATTTGCACAAAGAAGCCATGTGGGCCAGTTGAGACCCAGTGCTATGCATCGTAATGGTGACTAACACTCAGCTCATGTCCTCAAGCTACACGCAGAGGCTGTGTGGAGGAGCAGCTATCTGAGATGGGCCTTGTAGAATGACTAAGATTGGGGTGGGTGCATGTAAGGAGGGAAAGAACACAATTACTGAGCACATACTAAAGCCTGCTGCCCCAATGAATGTAACCTGGACCATTGGGTGCCATAATCGTTTTTCAGGCATTACTCATTATGCACAACTATGGAAAGAACAACTGTTTCCCATTCCCCTTTGTATCAAAAACGCTTTTTGTGCTTGACATGCACTATTCATAGAACATTCTATCATACTGATAAATTAGAATAAGCTACTCTTCCCCATGGAGTATTTGGAGTTTTACTGGGTTTTGCAACAAAGAATATATTATTTGCAAATTACTTTTTTTCTCTTGTATTTTTTCCCTCAAAAGTATGGACCAATAGTTTTGATAGTATTTGCCATTTGTTCTAAATTTATCTGTATGTGATACATCCTTGATATTTGTTCTGTAAATCAAGGTAAAAGGTTCGGGTGGATTTAATCTCACTGTTTCTAGGGTTGTCATAAAGAGGAAATTAAATCAGCCTCTCTCTTTCTCTCTCTCTCACATACACACCTACCTGAGAAAAGACAGAGAATGTCCAACTATGCACCAGGGTATAGTTTGGGGTGGAGCTTTTTGTGGTCTAAGAGTACAGTCCTTGTGGAGTGGCTGAAAATTGCTGTTCGTTGTGTTTCATTGTATCCCCTCCAGAGACAGGGATCTCCGCTCATCTTCTTGAAAGCTTTTCATCCTCAAGTCACCCTCCAGGGATGCCGACTTTTGCCTTGCCTTTGAAGTTGGCCTGCCTTGGGACCGACCATTCCTGGAAAAGCCTGCCCTAAGCTTTAGCGATTGAGGGATGCAAGGCAACGGGCCTCCAGGAAACCAGGATCCAGCCCCACATCTAGCGGAGGGGGAGCAAAAATGTTAGTAATAGGTTTAATGTTAGGATTTCCCAGAAAATGTAAATCTTAAAATGAGCCTTGATTTTTTGATACAGTATCATTCTCCAAATTTGGAAGTCAGATATTGAATTAATTAAGCATTACTCTACTCTTACATGTATAAATGCTGAAACAGATTTATGAAACATTCTTCCTAAAGGGAAATTTTCTTCTGAGACCTTAGTCTTCAAGTTGTTAACTGCCATCAGGTGGACGTTTATGACCCTCCCTCCAGCAAAGCTGCCTTATTAGGAAACTGAGCCTTAAAAATATATAAATTAAATGAACTCCACCATACAGACAAACAGGCAGTGCAGAGCTGGGCTCAGACGGAGCCCCTGGCTTATCTCCTAGCCGGCCCTGGCATTCCCCAAGCCAGACAGAGTCCCGCTGAGATGTGCGTGCAGACTTGAGCTGAACCAACGCCGACTCCACTACAGTGTCCTGCCAGAGTCCTTCCTCGGGGTGCTCGGAGCTGTGACTACCTGAATTTGGTGTGAAATTGACAATCATCTTTGAAGCTCTCAGTCACCCCAGCTGCCCTCCTTCTGCTCTTATTTACCTGCCACTGCCCCCAGTCTCCAAGGCTGGGGACAAGGTTGTCTTCTGCTTCCCTCACCCTCTCTTAACCCCCTTCCTCTCTTGAACTTGTTACTGCCTATACTCTGGCTATTCCTGCCCCAGGCCTGATCCATTGGGTTTTTATCTTTCTACCAGCTTCAGATTTAAGATGGACTTTTTTTTCTCTACTGAACACTTTAAAAACACTAGAATGAAACACAGTTTTAAAGCAGAGAGCAGTTTTGAACAAGGCAATCATTCTGGAAGTGTTTCTCAGATATTGTTTAAAAAGCTAAATGGTGAAATCAACCCTTACATCAAAGTCAGCCTATTGAAATAAAGTAAAAAAAAAATTTTTTTTTCATTAAAAAACCCTGGATAGTCTATAATATAAACTAAGAGATATTAAAGAATTCTGACAGCTTTGACATGAAAGTAAGATAGGAGTCTACGTTTGTGGAAATACACCACAAATTGTTTATTATGTTTTTAAGTTACTAACTAGAATATGTTTTTCAATTTATTCTCATTTATAACTAGCAACCCACACATACATAAAAACACTACTGTAAGTGTATTTGTGGAATAATTTCACCTTTCAGAGTTATAGATAAAACATGTTTCCAAATGTTATGATTATAACCCCTTATATTTACATAGTGCTTAGTACTTACCAAGCTCTGTCATATATATTTTACTTAATCAATCCAACAACTCAATAAAATTGAATGTTGGTATATTTATTTTATAGAAAATTAAGGTTCAGACAGAGTAAGTCACTTCCCTGAGAGCACATGCCTGGAAGGGAAAGAGTCAGACCCTAAACCCAAATCAGCATCTGCTACAAATAGGATGTAAGTTTTCCATGGCATTCTAGACCCACCACTAAATTATATTTAAAATTTTTAATTTAATACATTGAAAAGTCAAAGGAACAGAATAAAATAGCCTTGCCTCCCATTTCTATATGGCTTTAACACAAAATCATAACAGATGCTGCTCAGATCAGTCCAAACATGGAGCAGAGTGTGATTATATAACACACTATGGTGTTAAATTGACCCTAGACTAATCCATTAGGGTTGGGTTCAGGGATGAAAAATGAAGTCCCCAAGTAGTAGTAGCCTAATCAAAGTAGATTTTTATTTCCCTCTTATAGAAGAGTCATGAGGAACAGCTTGAGGCAGGGATGGTTCTGCTCCACAGAGTCCGCAGGGGCCCAAGCTTCTTATAGCTCACTGTTCTGCCCTCAAGACTGTGGCCCTTCTCCCCATGGGCCAGTGTGGCAATGGTGTGAAAGCCATGTCTGTGCTCCAGATAGGAGGATGGAGGAAGGAATGAGCAAAGAAACAGAGAGTGTGTCAGCTCTTTCTGGGGGAAAGTTCCCAGGAACTATATACTTCACCTTAGATCTCATTGGCCAGAACAGAGTCACAACAATGCTCATCAAAAGGAAGACTAGGAAATGTGCTCTTTTCTCTTAATGACCTTGCTCAGATATTATTCTGTTACTTCAGAAAAAGGATGAATGACAATGGGAGGCTGTTAGCAGACTGTGCTGTGCGCTGGAACAGCCTCAGTAAATTGGAGGGAATAGTCCTGTCCACTCGGTGAATGAATACAAAGGATCTAGCAGAGTATTTGGCAGAATAGAGGGGGTTTAGTATGTGCTAATCCCCTTAAATTTCAAATTAGATTCTTCTATCCTCCATCCTCTCGTAGCTTTAAAAAAAGCTGAGTCAAAATGTAAAAGCTAAGAAAATATTTCAAAAAAAAAATCTTGAGATCAGAATAATAATGGACATTATCTAATTTATAACAATATCTCTCCTAAGCACACCAGTTAAACCTACTTCAAATATGAAGACAAATAAAGGGATAGAAAATATCTATGCTAACACCAATCAAAAGAAGAATTGGAGTGTCTGTGTTAATATCGAACAAAGTAAACTTCAGACCTAGAACTTTACTCAGGAGGAAGATGACCATTACATAATAACGAAGGAGTCAGTTTACTGAAAAGACATAACAATACTAAATATCTATATACCTAACAATAGAGCTTCAAATAACATGAAGTGAAAACCCATTGAACTAAAATGAGAAATAAACCCACAATTATGTTTGGGCACTTCAGCTTTCCTTTCTTAGTATCAATAGAACAAGCAAGCAGAAAGTCAGGAGAGATATAAAAGATTTGAACAGTAATATCAACCAACTTGACCTAATTGATATTAAGAGCATTCCTCCATACAACAGTATTCTTTTCAAATGCACGCAGAACACTGAACAACATAGACCATATTTTGAGCTATAATACAAACCTCAGATAATATAAAAGAATTGAAATCACACAAAAATAGTTTTGGATTATAAAAGAATTAGACTGTAAATCAATAATATGATACCTGGAAGACTCCAAACATTTGGAGTAAGTCACATTCACAGAAAGTAAAAGCAAACCCCACATCATATACCATATTTTCCCATGTATAAGATGCACCTTAATTTGGGGGCCTGAAATTTGGAAAAAAAAATATTACATAAAGTTATTGAAGTCAAGTTTTACTCATCATAAAATTCATACAACTCCTCATCACTGTCAAAACTCACATCCATTAGCTTGTCCTTATCTGTGTCTGATGATGAATCACTGTCTTCATATAATGTCTTGTCCTCAGTTCCATCTATGGCATTTGAAATACCACATTTCTTAAATGACTAGACAACAATCTCAATCTTGATATTATTCCAGGATCTTTTCACCCAGGTACAAACTTCTCCTCTAGTTGGTTTCTTCACTCTTTTTGCTGGTGTCAAATTGTCCCCAGAAGACTTCATTTATTGGTTCCATTCATCTTTGAAGGGTTTGTTAATGCTGACATAAGTGGTTGGAGGTGGGATGTCAAGCCTCCAGGTATGACAGCAAGTTTTGCTTTTTTCTCTGGAGCAATCTTCTTTGTGTTTTTTGTTATGTGTGCCCTGAACTGATCAAGCACCAATAGGGCAGGTTTACATAAGAGCCCACCTGGTCTCCTTCTCCAAGCTTTCTCAAACCAGATCTTCATCCCTTCCTGATCCATCCAACCCATATCATGAATGTGGATAATCACTCCTTGAGGAATGTCTTCTTTTGGCATTGCTTTGCGTTTGAAAGTCAGCATAGGAGGCAGCTGGGTTCCATCGGCACAACAAGCTAGAACAACTGTATAATGGCTCTTCTTATGTTTACTTGTCTTCACAGTTACAGTTTTCACCTCCTTCTTATCAACAGTTCTGTTACTTGGGACATCAAATTGAAAGGGGACTTCATCCATATTTGCAATCTGTCCCAACTCAAACTGATGTGTCTTCTGACATGGAATGACAAACAATGAAATTCAAGGACCTTCAGCTCATAGCTTTCAGGCATCTTTTGGACAAGTCTGGTGTGTGTTCAAATTTGCCTAGTCCATTCTGTTTCATGAACCTGAAGCACTGATTGTGTCCTGCTTTGAAATCGGTAACTTCTTTTTCATCAACAATTCTTCTTTCCTCATGCTGAACCATTTTTGTGGACACAGGAATTCCAATTGCTCTTTGTTCTTCAATCCATATCTTCAATTCCCTCTGTAAATTCAGGCCATTTTGTTGACTTGCCTCTCATGGCCTTCTTCTGCTGTGGAATTTTCAGTAGGGTTTCTCTTCTTCCTGTTGCCAGTATCGGATTGGTATCTCAGTTGGAGGAGGACCAAACTTATGTTCAGCAACACGATTTCCATTCACCTTTGCAAACTGGATCACTTTTAACTTGAATTCAGCACTGTACGAAAATCTTTTGTGAGCCATTTCTGGGCAGAACTTGGCAAAATGTAACCTACAATAATATACTGGTAACAAGTGCAAAACAATGAGCACAAAGAAAACAAGCGCAAAAAAGCGAGAATTGCAAGTAAAAAAATCTACAACCACTGTATAAGATGCACCCAGTTTTTAGACCCCAATTTTTTTGGAAAAAGGTGCGTCTTTTACATGAGGAAATACAGTAACCATAAGAAATCACAGAGTTGGGTTCTTATCTGTTTCACCATGATCACATGCTACCTTCATGTTGTAAGATCTCAACTGGTGTCTCAGGAAGATATTAAAAACCAAGAGAAAGACATTACCTGCTATATACAACTAACTCTCTCTGGAGGAAAGTTACCAGGAACTATATACTTCAGCTTAGATCTCGTTGGCCAGAATGAAGTCACAAGGCAACGCTCATCAAAAAGGAGACTAGGAAATGTGCTCTTTTCTCTTGATGACCTTGCCCAGATATTATTCTGTTACTTCAGAAGAAAACTGCTAAAGAGCATCTTGCAAAATACGTGTTTTCAATGACAATTACATGCAAATTATGCAAGTACAATCACCTGGCCTTGTGAGTTTCTCATGCATACAGATCTCCTTTTATCTTTCTTCATATATTGAATCCCAGCCCAAGGCTGAGCACCTTGATTTTTGAGCATTTACTGCTTCATCTTATAAGCTTGATTGAGCCCAGGAGACATACCCCCATTTATGTGCAAGAAATCACAGAGGGATGTGACACAATCTGTGACCTCAGGGAATGCCTGTGTATCAGAGAGATGGACACAGAACCAGATAATTTAAACCCAGTACACTGAGTCAGGTGCCAGAGGTCTAGGAGTTCAGAGGACTGTTTGTAACCCAATCAGGGTTAACATTTGATTTTTCTTGTCTGATGTCATTGTCAATTCTTCTTCTTCATTCAGAGGGCCACAGATGCCTCCCAGGCCATATGGAGGTATTCACAAGTACTGTCAATCTTTTTGCTTTGTTTGGCAGTTTACTTGAACAAAGTAATATATAAATTGCAATATACGCTTATGTAATATGCAAGTCGTTTTTTATCTATTTACTTATTTTTACCAAAATTTCAGATTTTCAGTCAAATATCAGGTCTTTGGGAAGTTAATTCTGTGGAGAAGATGATAACTAGACCAGTTCTATACTCTGAGTAACTATGTGAAGACTTCCTTGGTTTCAGCCATAATGAATCTAGTCATGATCTTAGGGCTCGTTAACACAACTAACTGTTTTCTTAAAGAAAATAAAAGCTGCTAACGAAGAATATGGTCAGAGTTTAACTAATCAGATAATGGTTCCTATAGACCAGGCTGGCAGCAGAGTGTGGGCTTTGACCTTGGTGGAGTCACTGTGGCCCACTTCTTTTGTTTTATTCATTAATACACCAAGAATGGCTCTGGCTGTCAAGAAAACATCTTTTACCTATATTGACTAAAGCCTGATGTACAAAACAAATACCAGTTTATTAATTTATAATAAGAAATATATCTCCTTATAGGCAGATCTCTCTAGAAAGCTAAAATTGTAATCAAATGACAAGACCAATCATGTGCTGTACATCATAACAGCATTTTACTGAGATAGCTTTGGGCAGCCACCTGCCTGACTCTTACTTTTCTAAGATGTTAATTCTAGGTCAGGGTCCCCATGGGAAGAGGTGGAAGCCTGTTGGAATCACCCAGGGGCTTTTATCAACTCCTCATACCCACTCTTATGCTTCCAGCCATAAAAAAAGTAACTAGAACTGGATTTCACATTGCCCTCTATACAGCTATGAAACAGGAAAAATATACAAAGCAGCTGTTTTCAAGCATTGGGCAATGGACACCTGAGGCCTATTATTCCTAAGAAAAGGGAGTTACACTAAGAGCATCCCATGTTAGCCCCAGCTCTCTTCCTAGGGCCACTTAGCAGACCACAGCGCAGAGAAGTGCTCTAGGAAATGACTACCATTTCACTAATCTGAGGAAGCAGAGACCAGACCTCAAGATGATTAAAACAGCTCAACATTGTAGGGCCACTACTGAAGAGGAGTCCTCTGAGCAGAGCAGGGCCCCGGGAATGTGTTGTTAGATGAAGGGTGGGCTGCACATGCAGGGTCCAGGCAGAGGGTGCTGCGCAGTACTTTGAGCTGATGGAGGCTCTGGAAGCTGTGAAGTACCAGGCAACAGAGCTGCAGCCAGCCCTGCTAGAGCCACCTCCCAGAGCACCTTGAGCAGTCAGTCGTGACATGAGAAAGGCCAGGCAAGAGCAGTACAGATTGTGACCTAGAATACGGGTCTTTCTAGAGCTAAAGAAAAGCAAGTTGACAGACCTAAACAAAAAAACAAAAACAATAAACAAGCAAACAAACCAAAAAAACCACACCTGACAGAATCAAGAGTCTAATAATTTACCTGCCTGTCAACTAATCTAATACCTGTTAAAGAAAGACATTGTAATGCAAACTCCCTACAATATACAGCTCACAATGTTGAACAAAGAATTTAATAAAATTAGACATACAAAGAAGCAGGATCCATAATCAGGGGAAAAAGTCAATTGAAAAGGGTATTGAAGGAACCCAGAGATTGCAACTAGCAGGTAGAAATTTAAAAAGATGTTACAAACTTGTTCAACCACTTCCAGAAAAAGGGGATCCTGATGAGTAAACAGTAGAGAAGCACCAGAGAGAAATTAAAACTACAAAAAAGAACCTAATGGAAATGTTAGAACCCAGAAGTAGAATCTCTGAAATGAAAAATGGCCAATGGGCTGCACAGCAGATTGAAGGCTGCCCAAGAAAGGGTCAGCAACCTGAAACCATCACCAGGCATCCCATCAGATGAATAGAGAGGAAAAAGGATTTTTAAAGAAATGAACAGTGTCAGTGACACGTAGGACTACACTAAGCAGTTTAATAGGTGTATAAGTGGGTTCACAGAAGGAGAAGAGAAAGATTGGGGAGAAAAAGATATTTGAAAAAAAAATGATGGCCAAAACATCATAAATTTGGTTTTAAAAGAGCAATGGTAACCCCAAGAAACTCAGTGGAGCCTGAACAGGACAGATACAAATTGACAAATTATACCTGAGCACATGATAGTCAAACTGCTGAAAAGCAATAATAAAGATGAAATATTAAAAGCAACTAGATAAAGACGCACGTTAAGTAGAGGGGACAAGGATGTGAATGACAGTTAAATATAATTAGAAACAGAACGGGGCAGTGGGATGAGGTTCTCAAAGTGTTATAGAAGAGGGAACTGTCGGACGTTAGAGAAATGGCGCCGTAAGGAGCAATACCGATAAATCTCACCAAAAATTCAACAAGATCTTCAACCAGAGACAGAAAAATCTATCCTTGGAGCCTCCAGAAGTTCCACACTAAACGTGAAGGTATGATCGATTGAAAAATTGACTAAATATATAATCAACTCCGAAGGAAATAAGACGGAGGAAGAAACACTCTGCCTTCCTCACTAACCTAAATAAGGGCTGTTTTCACTGGGAACTGAGAGTATAGGAACTAAGGTGGGCATAGGGTGTGAATAGAACCAGACTGCGGCACAAACGTCCGAACCAGGCTGTGGCACGGACATCCAAGCTGAGGAAAAACTGTGCTTGTGGCAACCCAGTCAACACAAACTAATGCTCGTGCCAAACCCAGACAAAGAAAGGCAAGTGGGGCAGCCATCGGCCTCGATCTCCTGGTCGGTGCATGCAGATAGTGGGCGAGAGATTCCTCCTAGAGCCCCAAGAGTGGGTGCCCGTGTTACTGAACAAAGGGGCAGAGTCAGAGACCTTTGTGTGGGCCAAAAGCGGAATCTCGGGGTCACCCCTGCGCCCTGAAAAGTGGTGCATGGAGAATGAGCAGGAGCGAAATTCCCTAGGCTCAAACTTTTCTGTGTGGGCAGGGTGCCTCACCCAGAGTGAGAGGCGGCCGGCCTGATATCCTGGTCAGCAAGCTTGGATAGTGGGCAAGAGATTCCCCTGGGAGTGGGTGCCCGTGTTCCTGGACAGAGGGGCAGAGTCAGAGGCCTTTGTATAGGCTGAAATTGAAGTCTGGGGTCACCCCTGCACCCTGAAAAGTGGTGCATGGGGAGTGAGTGGGAGCGAAATTCCCTATGCTCGAACTTCTCCCGGCAGGCAGGGCACCGCCTCACCCAAGGAGAGAGGCAGCCGGCACAATATCCTAGTCGGTGAACACAGATAGTGGGCGAGAGATTCCCCCGGGAGTGGGCACCCATGTTTCTGGACAGAAGGGCAGAGTCAGAGGTCTTTGTGTGGGCCAAAGTCCCGCCTGATTATGCTAGTGGCTCTGACTGATTGAGCCTTACCCAGAGCCCTGCGCTGAGTGGGAATAGAGTGGGGATTTGGCAGCTCTTTGAGCCTCTTACTCTCCAGGCAGAGGCAGCAGCAACCCCATAGCTGGATCATCAGGCAACTAATTCAGGAAGGAGAGACTAGGAGAGAGGTTCCAAGAAAACAAACTTTCATTGTTGGAGCCTGCAAATGCTAATGAGCCTCGACTGCCAACAAGACTGAAGCCCAATATATGACATTGCCATAGAGACTTAACAACTGCAAACCTCTACCTGAGCGTGCCACAGGGGCAGAGCCCAGGGTACAAAGTCACCGACCAGGAAGAGGGAGAGAAAAGAAAAAGCAAGAAGATAACCTTGCAAAATCAAGAATAATCCACAGACTTTATAATTTATCCCATTTTATTATATTTGTTCATTTGTTTCTCTTATCTTCTTGTCTTGATTATTTTCTTCCTCTTCCAAGTTGGCCATTTAATTCTCTGTTGGTCTTATACTCTCCTCTACTTCAACTACACTACCCATAAGATACATCTCCCATTATCTTTCCTTTCCTCTTCCTTTCTCTCTATGAGGGTTACACTCCAAAACCCTTAACTCTCTCTCTCTCTCTCTCCTTTTGTTCTTTTTTCTTTTTTCTACTTTTTGTGTTTTCCTATTTCTTTTTTTCTCCCTCTATATTAGTTTCTTCTTTTCTCCTTTACTTTTCCTCTCATTCAATCCTCAATCACGAACAAATTATTTTATTTGGGACTGAAATTTTTCTTTGTGGTACTTTGGGTTTTTTTTTTTTACTTCACTTTTTAAACTCATTAGCAGTGCCCCCAACCCTGGCTCTCCATTTTATCTAATTCTTGATCCACTAAATACAATAGTAATGTTTTCACTTTTTTTCCTGTTTCCCTCTTATTCCTCTCATCATATCTCTTATTGAACCATCATCTAAAAGCAAATCATTTATTCTTGACCACCCAAATTTTTTTTTTTTGCATTTTGTGGGTCCATACCCCCTTTTTTTGGCCCCTTTATCACTTCTCTCCAACTCAGGCCCTCCATTAGAGATAATTTTTGTTCTATTTTGCACAATATATTTTACAGTTCAACACAAGATTTTCTCAAGAAGGAGGGGAGAGGAGAGGAGAGGGAAAAAAGGAGGGGATAATAATTATTTTTTTATTTTTATTTTTTTAACTTTTTATTTTTTATTAATTCTCAGTAATACTATCAACAAACTGCCCTCAGATGCCATTAAGAAAAAGGAAATCAAATATCATGGATACAAAAGATAGAGAGGTAGCACAGATAGATGAGGAAAAATCTATGGAGAAAAAATTTAATATATTGGAAACCTTGAAGCTAAATGACAGAGAATTTAAAATAGAAATCCTAAAAATACTCAGAGATATACAAGAAAACACAGAAAGGAAATTTAAGGAGCTCAGAAAACAACTCAATGAACACAAAGAATATATTACCAAAGAAATTGAAACTATAAAAACAAATCAAACAGAGATGAAAAACTCAATTCACAAGCTGAAAAACGAGGTAACAAGCTTAGCTAATAGAACAGGCCAGATAGAAGGTAGGATTAGTGAAATAGAAGACAAGCAACTTGAGGCTCAATAGAGAGAAGAAGAAAGAGACTCAAAAATTTTAAAAAATGAGAAAGCTCTATAGGTATTGTCTGACTCCATCAAAAAGAACAACTAAGAATAATAGGTATTATCAGAGGGAGAAGAGAGAGAAAATGGAATGGAGAACATATTCAAACAAAAAATAGATGAGAACTTCCCAAGCCTGTGGAAAGAACTAAAGCCTCAAATTCAAGAAGCAAACAGAACTTCGAGTTTTCTTAACCTCAACAAACCTATTCCAAGGCACATCATAATGAAATTGGCACAAACCAATGACAAAAAAAAAATTCTCAAGGCAGCCAGGGAAAAGAAGAATACAACATATAAAGGAAGGCCCATTAGATTATCATCAGATTTCTCAGCAGAAACTCTACAAGCTAGAAGAGAGTGGACCCCAATATTTAAAGTCCTGAAAGAGAGGAACTTTCAGCCACAAATAATATACCCATCAAAGCTATCCATCAAATATGAAGGAGAAATAAAAACATTTACAGATACAGAAAAGATGAGGGAATTTATCATCAGAAAACCCCCACTCCAGGAATTACTAAGGGGGGTTTTCCAACTAGATACAAAGAACAAAACAAAGCAAAACCACAAGTAAAAGTTCCACCAAGAACACAATAAAACCAAACTTAATCTGTGACAACAACAAGAAAAAAGGGGGGGTGGAGAATAGAGATTAACAGTAGCAAAGGGCAATGGAGTGCAAAAGTACTCACAAGATAGTGCACTACAATGAACAGGGTAGGAACCCTTTTCATTACTTAATGGTAACCACCTTTGAAAAAATCACCACAGAAGCACATGATTTTAAAAAGATAGCAACAGAGGAAAGATGTATGGAATACAACCAAACAAAAACAAAGAATAGGAAAACAAAAGAGAAGAATCAAACAAGACACAAAACTAACAGAAAGCAATGTATAGAGTGGCAATAGGGAACCCACAAGTGTCAATAATTATACTAAATGTAAACAGATTAAACTCACCAATAAAAAGGCACAGAGTAGTAGAATGGATTAAAAAAGAAAATCCAACTGTATGCTGCCTACAAGAAAATCATCTAAGCAACAAGGATAAAAACAAATTCAAAGTGAAAGGCTAGAAAACAATACTCCAAGCAAATAACATTAAAAAAAGCAGGTGTAGCAATACTCATATCTGATAATGCTGACTACAAGACAGCAAAAGTACTCAGAGACAAAAATGGTCATTTCATAATGACTAAGGGAATGCTGAATCAAGAAGACATAACAATTCTTAATATATATGCACCAAACCAAGGAGCACCAAAATATATAAGACAGCTACTTATTGATCTTAAAACAAAAACTGACAAAAATACAATCATACTTGGAGACCTCAATGACAGCTCTAGATCAGTCATCCAAACAGAGAATCAATAAAGATATATTGGCCTTAAACAAAACACTAGAGCACCTGGATATGATAGACATCTACAGGACATTTCATCCGAAAGTGACAGAGTATACATTTTTCTCCAGTGTACATGGATCATTCTCAAGAATTGACCATATGTTGGGCCACAAAAATAACATCAGCAAATTCAGAAAAATTGAAATTGTACCAAGCATATTTTCTGATCATAAAGCCTTGAAACTAGAATTCAACTGCAAAAAAGAGGGAAAAAACTCCACAAAAATGTGGAAACTAAACAGCATACTTTTAAAAAATGAGTGGGTCAAAGAAGAAATAAGTGCAGTGATCAAAAGATATATACAGACAAATGAAAATGACAATACAACATATCAGAATCTATGGGATGCAGCAAAAGCAGTGATAAGAGGGAAGTTCATCTCACTTCAGGCCTATATGAACAAACAAGAGAGAGCCCAAGTGAACCACTTAACTTCACACCTTAAGCAACTAGAAAAAGAAGAACAAAGACAACCCAAAACCAGCTGAAGAAAGGAGATAATAAAAATCAGAGCAGAAATAAATGAAATAGAGAACACAAAAACTATAGAAAAAATTAATAAACCAAGGAGCTGGTTCTTTGAAAAGATCAACAAAATTGACAAACCCTTGGCAAGACTTACCAAAGAGAAAAGAGAAAGAACTCATATAAACAAAATCCAAAATGAAAGAGGAGAAATAACCATGGACATCATAGATATACAAAGAATTATTGTAGAATACTATGAAAAACTTTATGCCACTAAATTCAACAATCTAGAAGAAATGGATAAATTCCTAGAACAATACAACCTTCCTAGACTGAGTCAAGAGGAAGCAGAAAGCCTAAACAGACCAATAAGCAGGGAAGAAATAAAAAAATTTATTAAAAACCTCCCCCAAAATAAAAGTCCAGGCCCAGACGGTTATAGTAGTGAATTCTATCAAACATTCAAAGTAGATTTAGTTCCTATTCTACTCAAAGTCTTCCAAAAAATTGAAGAAGAAGCAATACTTCCAAACACATTTTATGAGGACAACATAACCCTCATACCGAAACCGGGCAAGGACAGCACAAAAAAAGAAAACTACAGACCAATATCTCTAATGAATACAGATGCGAAAATACTAAACAAAATACTAGCAAATCGAATACAACAACATATTAAAAAAATAATACATCATGATCAAGTGGGATTCATCCCAGAATCTCAAGGATGGTTCAACATACATAAAACGATTAACGTAATACACCATATCAACAAAACAAAGAAGAAAAACCACATGATCTTATCAATAGATGCAGAAAAGGCATTCGATAAAATACAACACAATTTTATGTTTAAGACTCTCAACAAAATGGGTATAGAAGGAAAATATCTCAACATGATAAAGGCCATATATGATAAACCATCAGCTAACAAAATATTAAATGGCACATAACTGAAGGCTTTCCCCTTAAATCAGGAACAAGACAGGGTTGTCCACTCTCTCCCCTCTTTTTTAATGTGGTGCTAGAGGTTCTAGCCCAAGCAATCAGACAAGACAAAGAAATAAAAGGCATCTATATCGGAAAAGAAGAAGTAAAGGTATCACTTTTTGCAGATGATATGATCCTATAAATTGAAAACCCCCAAAGAATCTACAAAAAGACTACTAGAAACAATAAGCCAATACAATAAGGTTGCAGGATACAAAATTAACATACAACAGTCCATAGCCTTTCTACATGCCAACAATGAAACTTTTGAGAACGGACTCAAAAAAACAATTCCCTTCATGATTGCAACAAAAAAAAATAAAATACCTATGAATAAACATAACAAAGAATGCAAGGAACTTATATAATGAAAACTACAAAGCATTTTTAAGGGAAATCGAAAAAGATACAATGAGATGAAAGAATATTCCTTGTTCTTGGATAGGAAGAATAAATATAATCAAGATGGCCATATTACCCAAAGCAATATACAAATTTAATGCAATTCCCATCAAAATTCCAATGACATTTTTTAAAGAAATGGAACAAAAAATCATCAGATTTATATGGAACTATAAAAACCCCGAATAGCCAAAGCAATCCTAAAAAAAAAAAAGAATGAAGCTGGGGGCATTACAATACCTGACTTCAAACTATATTATAGAGCCATGACAATCAAAACAGCATGGTATTGGCAGAAAAATAGACACTCAGACCAATGGAACAGAATAGAAAGCCCAGAAATAAAACCACATATATGGTCAAATAATTTTTGATAAAGGGCCCAACAGTACACAACAGAAAGAAAAGCCTCTTCAACAAATGGTGCTGGGAAAATTGGAAAGCCACATGCAAAAGAATGAAACTAGACTTCAGTTTGTCCCCTTTTAGTAAAATTAATTAAAATGGATCAAAGACCTAAATATAAGACCTGAAACAATAAAGTACATAGAAGAAGACATAGGTTCTAAACTCATGGACCTTGGTTTTAAAGAGCATTTTATGAAATTGACTCCAAAGGCAAGGGAAGTGAAGGCAAAAATAAATGAATGGGACTACATCAGACTAAGAAGTTTTTGCTCAGCAAGAGAAACTAACAACAAAATAAACAGACAGCCCACTAAATGGGAAATGATATTTTCAAACAGCAGCACAGATAAGGGCCTGATATCCAAAATATACAAAGAACTCATAAAACTCAACAACAAACAAACAATCCAATAAAAAAAATGGGAAGAGAACATGAACAGACACTTCTCCCAGGAAGAGATACAAATGGCCAACAGCTATATGAAAAGATGCTCATCTTCATTAGTTATTAGAGAAATGCAAATCAAAACTGCAATGAGATGCCACATCACATCTGTTAGATTAGCTATTATTAACAAGACAAGTAATAGCAAATGTTGGAGAGGCTGTGGATAAAAAGGAACCCTCATTCACTGTTGGTGGGAATGTAAAGTAGTACAACCATTATGGAAGAAAGTATGGTGGTTCAAAAAACTCAAAAAACTGAAAATAGAACTACCTTATGACCCAGCAATCCCTCTACTGGGTATATACCCCCAAAACTCAGAAACATTGATCCATAATGACACATGCAGCCCCATGTTCATTGCAGCATTGTTCACAGTGGCCAGGACATGGAAACAACCAAAAAGCCCATCAATAGATGACTGGATAAAGAAGATGTGGCACATATACACTATGGAATACTACTCAGCCATAAGAAATGATGACATCAGATCATTTACAACAAAATGGTGGGATCTTGATAACATTATACAAAGTGAAATAAGTAAATCAGAAAAAACAAAGAACTGCATTATTCCATACATAGGTGGGACATAAAAATGAGACTAAGAGACATTGACAAGAGTGTAGTGGTTACGAGGGGAGGAGGGGAAGGGGGAGAGGCACAAAGAAAACTAGATAGAAGGTGACAGAGGACAATCTGACTTTGGGTGATGGGTATGCAACATAATTGATTGACAAGATAACCTGGAGATGTTTTTTTTGAACATATGTACCCTGATTTATTGATGTCACTCTATTAAAACTAATAAAAAATCTGTAAGGCAACATTAAAAATTTTTTAAAAATTAAAAAAGAAAAGAGGGAACTGTCAACCTAGACCTCTATATCTAAAGAAAAATTCTTTAAAAATGATATAGACTTAGGTCTACCAGAAAGACTTAAGAAGCTCAAAATGGCAAATATGTGGATAAATAATAGAAAAGACTATTTTGTAGTTTTAAAAAATTATTTTTAAATGTCCAGTTTGATGGTCTTTGGCTATGAATACATCCTTACACCCAAGCAGGATCGCTCCACAAAGTTCCCTCAAGCCTCTTTCCAGGCAGTTCACTTCATCTAAAGTGACTACTTTCTTATTGCTCACACCATGGATTAGTTTTGCCTGTTCCCTGATGTCATATCAATGGGATTAGACAGTATAGAGTTTTTTGTTTCTGGAAGCCAGTGGTGGGATTCAGCTGGTTTGCACTGGTTTGGCAGAACTAATACCTAATTTTTTGTTGAGTTTGGTGAACCAGTTGTTCAAATGGCACTTGTAATCAGGGTTCTTTCTAAGGTGGGTACCTGGGCAGCTGCCCAGTGTGGAAATCACAAATTTACATTTCTTACTCTTTTTTAACGTTCATCTATGCAACAGCATATTCTAAGCTCCCATAGTAATGCTCATTTTGTCTAATGTTAAAAAAAATTGCACATGAGGACGCCAATCAAGAACCAATATGAAAATATCTTAAATAACAGCTTTTTTTTGTTCAGGTATTGTTAAAATTTTTTTCATTAATACTTTAAATCTCTTATAATCTAGTTTTGTGTACCTCTTTTATTCTTATTTAAGTACTGAATGCATGAAATAATAAACTACCTTTGATATGTCATTTTTTTCTACTTCAAACGGTCATTAGGGCAGAGAACCAGTTGTTAAGTTATTTGCATCCCACCATTGTGGGAAGCTTTTGTTCCACATAAGAGATTCATCCACATTGCTAAGTATATCAGTAGTCTGTTCCTTTTCATTTTTGAGTAGTGTTCTCTTTGCATGAATACACCAAAATCAATTCATCTGCTGATGGATATTTGGGTTGTTTCCACCTCTTTTGCTGTCATGACTATTCTTGCACAAGACTTTTTGTGGACAGAGACTTTTCATTTCTCTCAAGTAAATTCTTACTTGAGATACAACTGTGTCATAGGACAGATGGGTTTAAATCAGAAGACACTGCTAAACAGTTCTCGAAATGGTTGCACCATTTTGCACTGTCCCAAGAATGTTTGAGAGTTCCAGGACCTTCATAATCTTGCCAACATTTGGTATTATCAGTAATTTTGTTGTTATTATTTAAGCTATCCTTGTAGGTGTGTCAGATGATACCTCATTATGATTTTAATCTGCATTTCCCTGATCACTGGTGATGTTGGGCACTTTTTATATGCTAACTGGCTATTTCAATATCTTCTGTAAAAGTGTCTTTTGCTTATTTTTTACCATGATGGGTTTTTGTTTGTTTTTTGTTTTTGGAGGGTTTTTTTTGTTTTGTTTTGTTTTTTTGTTTTGTTTTTTTGACTGAATGGCAGCTGCTCCTTCACCTGGGCACACAGGTCTCTCAAGTTTGCCACAGTCCCTCTTGGCCTACAACTTATCAGTGTGTGTGATCTTTTCTCTGAATCCCAGCCCTAATGGCAGGCAGGGGGCGGCCTAAGTCTACAGTCATGAACAGGAAAATTAAAAGCACATCTTTTGCTAAACTCTATAATATTTCAAGAGTGTTATTCTTCAGAAAAAATTTAAATGTCTGTTCTGCATAATAAAGTAATTCAGATATTTTATTCAGGTATGAGAAAGCTATAATGAACCCAAAGAGTTTATAATCAGTTAGGAAGACAAGCATGTTAGCAAGTAATTGTAACACAAAAATGAAGTAAGGATCTCTCTCCTTCGAGTATCTATTCTAAATGCTGTCCTGAGCTTTTTTTCCCTCTCATTTTCTATGATCTCTGTTGATTTCATCTACCATTACAGCTTTAAATACCACCTAAGCCGCTTCCACCCAAAGCCATGTACTTAGCCCTGATCTCTCTTGAGGTCACCTCTTGGTTAACCACAGGCAATATTCTTCATGGCCAAATAGTTTTATCTCTGCCCACCTATACCTCCCACCTCAGAGCAAAACAAAACAAAATCTATATTTCTCCAATATACCTAAGTTAGTTCAAGTATATAAGCTGCTGTAACAAAGAGGTCCTCAATATATGGAATTTATATATGGAATACATAAGAGAGATATTTTTCTTTTGTGTAGTAGTCCAAAAGTGAGAGGCCCATGGATGGCCTTGCGTCGCTGCTCCACTGTTCCTTAAACCTTTATCCCTGCCTGTGTGGTTGAGGCTGATGTGGGCAGGGGTGCATTCTCGCCAGAGGGAAAGAAGGAGAGAAAGTGGAGGGCAAGCAGAGTCTTTGTGGAACATGATTCTAGATGTTGCCATGTAACTTCTTCACATCCCTTTGACCCAAACAGAGTCATAGGGCCACAAGGAGGTACCGGGGAGGCTGGCAGAGTGTCCAGCAGGATAGTCCTTTGAGTTAAAACTTGAAGAGTATCATCAATAAAAGACAGAAAGGAGATGGGAGGCAGATAGCAGGCACAGCCACAATCTTTAGCTTGATTACTAACACCACAATCCACAGAATAAACTGACTTAGAAAGCTGGGGGTCATTACTGACTCCGCCTCTCTTTCTTCACACTTGATGTCCAGTGAGTCAGCAGGTCCTGTTGATTAAAATTTGGAAGTCTGTCCTAATTCTTGTCACTCCTCCTCATTTGTGTGATGACTCAGGCTTTCCCTTTGCAAACACCTCCTCAGTAGTCCCCTTATTTCTCTGCTTGCCCGTAGGCCTCTGTCACTTCCTTGATTAAAATTCATCAGTAACCAGAAACATGCCTGCCTGTGACAAGAATAGTGGCTGTCCCTAGTGAGGGGGTCTAGGATAGGAGGGGAAATCACTGTTCTCTACATTTTTCTCCATATTGCTTGAATTTTTTTTCACATGCCAAAAATAAAAATCAAAACACTACGATAAAGAAAGATTCTTCAGTGGCTTTTATCATTCATAAGATATGTAGAATTCAAATGGTTTAGCATGGTGTAGTGGGGCTGCTGTCTGCCCTCCCAGATGCACCCTTGCTGCTCCCCTCATCACCTCCTCCATAGTAGTTCCACCCACTTCATTGCTTCCTCCTGAGCTGGCCTCTCTGTCTCCCCACCCCACCTGCCCCACCCACTTCCCCAGCTTCTTGGAAAATTAACGTCTGCCATCACCTCCTTAACACCCTCCTGAAAGAAACACCTGCTTCATAGCACCTCTCTGCTTCTGTGCTTCCACACACACAGTGTCACAGCAGTTGTCACATTGCTGTCATTGTTCATTTGTCCATCAGATTCTCTGTTTCTGCCACTTGATCAAGGCCTCTCAAGGGGTTGGATTGTGCTTAGTAGTCAAAGTTAGTTTCCTGAATACCTTGTGCAAGAGATTGTATTCCAGGGACTTAAGGCCACAGGAGAAAATCATTTGGGGAAACAGAGCTTACAAGAAAAACCCTTAAAAAATACTTTTGTACTTACTAAAATAATATAATACAGCAGTTTGAATAAAAATAGTGTTATGCCACATTGTACATTTAAATTAATTTCTTTTTCCATCCGTTACTCACTAGAGACACCCGGGCCCTCCTTCCCTGGGATTGTCACCACATGATTGAGGACTATGCATGTATTATTCATAATCGAAGCTGCCGTTCATTGAACGCCCACAAGATGTCCGGGAGTGTAAATACATAGTTTCTCATTCTCCCAGTAACCCTGCAAGTTAGCTTCTATTATGCCTATTTTATACATGGGAATATGGAGGCTCAGAAAACAGATGATGACTGTTATACACTGTCTATTGGGAGTCTGAACAGAGGCCCATCCAGTGCCAGGTTGCCTGGTCTCCCTGTGAGCGCTCTGCTTCTTGCCGACTCAGACAGTTTTTGCTCTGGTCTGCTTTAATGTCCACCTCTCCATCCAAAGGTAACGGTTCCCAACATTACTAGATCTGCTGGTGGTGCCTTGCTCTCAGGACAGTCCCACCACGTGACACCAGCTCCTCGTTCTTGTTCCTCGGCCCCCTGCCCACCATGGGCTCAGCATTTAGGTCCAAATTTACTTTTCCTCAGCTTATTCTTGCCATCAGAACTTCAGTGTGAATGTGTCTCTTCCGGCTATGCCATCCACTTTGTCCCTAGTCCAGTAGTTCTCAAAGTGTGCGTCAGGGCACACTGGTGCACCCTAGAAGATTTCTAGGTGCACCCTATGTTATTCCAGAAAAATATGTGCCTGTTGGGGACCAGAAAAACCAACAGGGCTTTTGGAGTTTAGATTTTTGGGGGACAGAGGTGTGGGGAATTGGCTGTAAGCTGACAGTCTGCCCACTCCTCACCTCACTTGCCTGAGTAGGTTGTAAAAGGCTGTTAAGCTGTGGTGCTGGATTGTTTACATTACCCCCCATGTTCCCCAGAAAGAGGCAAGTTTCTTCTGTCCTTTGTTTGGTGTAAAGTTAAGATGATATGTATGGTGGGGGTTTTCTGCACTCAACACAAGAGTAAAAAGAGAGGAATTCTTCAATGTATTGACAAGGAAATGAGAGTTTGCCTTTCAAATGTATATCCAAACATTGAAGAAATTGCTAGAACACATCAGGCTCATGTTTCTCATAAACACAAGAATGAAAAAACTGGAGACACGGAGAGTGACTTTTATCTGCGTTACTATGTGGGTCAGAAGGGCAAGTTCGGCCACGAATTCCTGGAATTTGATTTCCTACCCAATGGGAAATTGAGATATGCCAACAACAGCAATTACAAAATGATGTTATGATCAGAAAAGAGGCTTACGTACATAAAAGTGTGATGGAGGAACTGAAGAGAATAATTGATGACAGTGAAATAACCAAAGAGGATGATGCTTTATGGCCTCCTCTTGACCGAGTGGGCCGGCAGGAGCTTGAAATTGTCATTGGAGATGAACACATTTCTTTCACAACATCAAAAATTGGTTCACTTATTGATGTCAATCAGTCCAAGGACCCAGAAGGCTTACAAGTATTTTATTATCTTGTCCAGGACCTGAAGTGTTTGGTCTTCAGTCTTATTGGATTACACTTCAAGATTAAACCAATCTAGGTTGAATATTGGTATGGACACAAGGGGAGATAGGAGTAGCTATTTTTAAGTACCATTATCAAGAAATTTTTGTGTATATGAGGGCAATTTTTTTTATAAACTATAAAATGATTGTGTTTAATAAATACATAACAAAATGCAAAAAAAAAAAGAATGAAAAAACAACACATTCACGCAGGGACCTGCCAAATTTACTAAATCTTACTAAAAATGGATCTATATATATAAAAAGATAACATTTTTGTCGGTTTTTTTTAAATTTTTTAACCCCTCTTTTTTACAAATTCTAAAAAGCATAACAAAAAATGTTACATAAAAATGTTTTTTAATGTCAGAATAAATTTAATTTTGTCATTTATTTCATCTAATTACCATAAAAGCACGCTTGGACTTTTTTTTTTTTCTTTAATATTTGACTTAATTATTATGACATATTTCTCAGAAATTTGTATATAGTGCACCTGCAATTATTTGAAGGATTTTAAATGCTCCCCGACTTCAAAAAGTTTGAGAACCACTGCCCTATTCTGTCCCCAGACCCTGTTTCTTCCTCTCAGTTGTCCCAGCAGGGGAGCTCGTGAAGGGCTCCGTCACCACGCTGTGGACTTGGGCAGGGAGAGTGGCTGTGCGCCGTACTGAGCTCCTTGCCGCCTGGGGTGCATGATGGGGGCAGGGTGCCACTACATATATGACTGCATATATGACTCCAGGTGAGGAGGGTGGGAAGCTGCACGCAGGAATCTTGAAGGAAAGTCAGCGTCCTGGGACTGGAGCGCTCCAGAAAGGCACATCCTCTGAGCTCGGTCTTCGCACACATGCTCAGGGTCAGCACTGGGGGCTCATGCAGCTGAGAGGGAACAAGTGGGCCTAGGATTCAGAGAGGCAGCCACCGGCAGGCCCTGTGGGCAGCGACAGACACTGCCCTCTCTTCCATACAGGTGGTGAAAGCTGCTGGTCTCTGCACACCAGGGGATGAGGGCCCTAGGGACCTGAGCCCCGAGCACCAGGGAAGGTCCTGCCCTCACACAGTGGTCCCTGGACCAGCTGGGGGCTGTGCTAAATGTACCCTCTCAGCCTCCAACCCAGCCTCTGAGTCAGGATCCTCAGATAATCTGTTAAAGTTTAAGAAGCACTGTCTTTGCTCACAGGAGTGGTTCCCAGTATGTGGTCCCTGCTCAACCAGCAGCAGCCTCACCTGGGAACTCGTTAGAAATGCAGATTCTCAGACTGGGGTGGTCCCAGCAGTCTGTGTTCTAACACACGCGCCGCCCATGACCCTGATGCTCACTCTGAAAACCATTGGCTTGTGGTGTGTGGTTGTTACAAACATGACCTTGAGAAAGCCACAGATCTGGGCTACCCCTAAAATCTTTTCACACCATTGTGTCGGCTTTGTGTGGATGGCACGTTCTGCCCCTGTTCTCTTCCCTGAAAGGGGTCAGCAGGGTTCCCTGCCCATCTCATTTGGGTTTTATTTTATTTTCTCTAACTTGCCATTTTTTCTGTTCTCGCACTCTAAGACTCTTCAGCCACTCCTCCTTCCCCTTGACCATCTTGTGGAGAGACCTAGCCCCACCTCTGTGTGCTGACCCTTCAGCCTGGTGCAGGGGTCTGGGTCTGGGCAGCTGCTCCAACAGCACACGTCTTCCCTGAATGCTCACTGGGGATGGAGGGCATCCTGATAGGTTGTAAGTCCTGAGAACTTTTACTTTATCAGTGCCCCACCCACCTAGCGGTGCATGCTCAGCAAGAGGGGGCCCCTGCGGGATGGAATGTCACCTCCATGCACCATCAGTGCACCTCACGTCCCTCAGAACAGTGCTGCTTATACAAATCTTCCCCTATGGGGGTCTTGTTAATATGCAGATTCTGATTCAGGGAGTCCAGGGTGGGTCTGAGACTGCATTTCTAACAAGCTTGCAGGCTGGGGCTATGACCTGTGGTCCGCAGTTGGGGGGCCTACGCACAGCAGCCAGTGTGGGTCAGCCTCAAAACCCAGAGGCCGGAATGTGTTCAATCCTGGCTGCACCCTGTGAGGTAACGTTGTCGTTTTTCAGTTGAAGGTCATGTCTCTGAGCATTCACGTGGTTTTAGTGACTGCATATATGAAAGCAGTTTGCTTGTTGGCAGGAAGCTGGGGCTCCACAAAGAACCTGCCACCCTAGATGGAATGGCTCCATGGAATTGATTAGGTGGCTGTTCTATTCTAGACACAGCCCAGGAGGAAACTGTTACCAGTGGGCTCGGCCCTGCAGTGGCAACCGAAACCCATCAGCCAGTACAGCCCAGCCTCCGCAGGTGGGAAGCCCCAGGTACTCTGAAAGGGGTGTGCTTCCCCAAGCTGCTGTCCCATAGGCCTTTATCCACGAGGACCGAAAGTGATGGACTGGCTTTGTCCCGGTCAGCGTGTCGTTATGGGAATCATCCTGGCCGTGTGCTAAGGGATGGGGTTCCGTAGAGGAGGGCCGCCGGAGTTCCAGTCAGGGTAGCAGACAAATATCTCTGGTAATCATAAACACATTGCGGCTATTGTAGAATGCTTAGGAACTTTGCTCTTCAGAGTCTGTGCCTAAAAGTTAATGGGTAGAAACCATTCAAGGTGGTCCATTTCATTCCTTGGAATCATTCTGATGTACTTGGAAGTTATGGAGAGAAGCTGGGATGTGTTCATGGGGAAATAACACACATTTTTTTTTAAAGTGAGGTTTTAAAGATCGAAAACATTAATCCTTAATTCTTGTGTAAAACTAAAAGCAGCAAGCCTTTGTACAAAAATAATCATAGGCCTGGAAAGATGTCCATCTGTGGGGAGCACAGAATACTTGGGCCATGTCTTTGTCATCTGGCAAGAAGGAATGACAACATTGAAGCCTACGACCCTCAAATAAGCAATGCACTGTGTAATGAGACCCTGAGCTGTGAAGCTTGTTAAGTGAGAGGTCATGGGAGTTCAGTTTTTAGAACTGTGTAGACGTACAGTGAAGAGGAGTCTAGAATCTGCACTTCTGTTTCTGTCTAAACATATTAGAGAAACTTATTAAAAGCTCCTTCAAAACGGAATGTTCAACGTGTTAATAATGTTATCAAATACAATTTATGTCACAAATAGGTTCACTTTTTTTTATGTCACTTTTCATAGGAGAAAAAAACTTCAGGGCAGTGAATGCTCAGTGCACCCACATGGAGCCAGTACTTGGCCCTCAGGGTGCCCCCAGGGCAGCATGGTGAATGAGCCGGTGCCCTGGGGTTGCCTTTTTTTTTTTTTGGTATTTTTCTGAAGCTGGAAACGGGGAGGCAGTCAGACAGACTCCCGCATGCACCCGACCGGGATCCACCCGGCACACCCACCAGGGGGCGATGCTCTGCCCATCTGGGGCATCACTCTGTCGCGACCAGAGCCACTCTAGCGCCTGGGGCAGAGGCCACAGAGCCATCCCCAGCGCCCGGGCCATCTTTTGCTCCAATGGAGCATCGGCTGCGGGAGGGGAAGAGAGGGACAGAGAGGAAGGAGAGGGGGGGGTGGAGAAGCAGATGGGCGCCTCTCCTGTGTGCCCTGGTTGGGGATCGAACCCGGGACTTCCACACGCCAGGCCGATGCTCTGGGGGTGCTTTTAAGCCCAAATTAATGTGCAAGAAAAAAAGAGACAAGCTCATGTGAAACCATCTTCCTATAAAGCCATTTCCTATTTATGGGCAATACTTACCAGTTCCCATGTAGACACCATTTTTATTCTTTCTAACACAATTACAACCAGCCTCTTAAATCCATTTCCTTTTTCCTTCTTTGTCCTTATAAATC
Organism: Saccopteryx bilineata; assembly: GCF_036850765.1. Taxonomy (NCBI): domain Eukaryota; kingdom Metazoa; phylum Chordata; class Mammalia; order Chiroptera; family Emballonuridae; genus Saccopteryx; species Saccopteryx bilineata. Next base: position 188,087,483 of record NC_089491.1, on the reverse strand, counting down.
ATCCAGGTATTTTTCTCCTCTCAGACCAAGAAGGGAGTTACTCTTAGAAGCACTACAATTATATTCACACATGAGATCAGTTGTGTTACCCATTTGTTAAAATACTGATACATAGTCTTAAAGAACACATAAAAATGGCACAAAGTATTTATTATGAAAATGGAACCTTAGACTAATTAGAATTTTTGTGTGTTTTTCCTTATATTTTTATCTTTTGCTTCTTCCAAAACATGAGGCAGATAGAGTCATTATTCAAAAGAGCTCTCTTAGTTTGAGAACACCTGGATGGGGTCCTGGCTCTCCCCTTCCAGCTGTGTCACCTTGTGCTTATCCCCTCTGATCCTCTGTTGCCTAATCTAGAAAATCAGTGCAAAGATAGCTGCTTTGCCAAGCTTTGAAATTTGGGGGGAAGGTTAAGCAAGGTAATATTGTGTGTTGAAGAATATTCTAAACTAAACACAAGCCCTGGCTGGTTTACTCAGTGGTAGAGCATCAGCCTGGTGTGTGGATGTCCTGGGTTAGATTCCTGGTCAAGGCACACAGAACTGCCCATCTGCTTCTCCACCCCTTCCCCCTCACTTCTTTTTTTCTCTCTCTCTCTTCCCCTCCCGCAGCCATGGCTCAATTGGAATGAGTTGGCCCCAGGTGCTGAGGATGGCTCCAAGGCCTCCACTTTAGGTGCTAAGAAGAGCTTGGTTGCTGAACAACAGAGCAATACCCCAGATCGGCAGAGCATTACCCCTAGTGGGCTTGCCAGGTGGATCCTGGTCGGGTCACATGTGGGAGTCTGTCTCTGCCTCCCCTCCTCTCACTAAATAAAAATTTTAAAAAAATTTTAAAATAAACTAAGCACAGACATATGCTGAGCGTCAATATTACTATTCATGTCTCATATCACTGGGGAGTGAGTGGTTTTACAAAAAGCTCATTTTCTCTGTAGGTGAAGCTTACGGCTTTAGGGGTCCATTTTAGGAAAAAGTCAAAATAAAAAATGTGATGCCCTTCCCTGTCTTCTTAAAAAGAAGACTGTGGACATAATGGAAACTCTCCCTGATGAAATGGGTCACCATTACAGTGTCTGTAGAATTCTTGAATGTAGCACAGGGAGGCAGCGTGCCCTCCGAGTGCCTGTGTAAGTCGGCTCGGGCTGCACACACCAACGACTGGGGCTGAAACAACAGAGACTTGTTCTCACAGATCTGGAGATTGGAGTCCAGACCAGGGTGCTGGCGGGCTGGTTCCTGCCAGGGCCTCTCCTTGGCTTGCAGATGCCTGTCTTCTTCCTGTGTCCTCACACAGCCTCTGAGCACATCCCTGGTTTTTCTTCTTTGTCTTCTAAGGACACAGTCATACTGGATTAGAGTCCCACCTTAAGGGCCACATTTTAACTTAATCACCTCTTCAAAGAACTCGTCTCAAAATATAGTGACATTCTGAGGTGCTAGAGATTAGGGATGCAAAGTGCCAATTTAGGGGGAGCACCTTTCAGCCCGTAGCAGCATGTGACCTCCCCCTTTCACAGGTGAGAGTACACCCACAGTGTGCCAACAAGCCTGGGACAGAGGCTAGGCCCGGGGATCCGTGCTGCAACTACCTCCCTGGCTTACTGGTTCCGCCTTTGTCTCCCCTCCTTTCCAGGTGTCCCCTGACCACTACCCTTCCTCCTCTTTTACCCGTTCTAACCTCCATTATCTAGAAACACTAACATTCAGGTTTCAGTGTACAGCGAGTTATTTAATATCACTCTTAACATGAAACATTTGGTTGTCGGGTTGGGCCTTCAGTGCCTCACATTAAGATGTATTTGGGGACCTTGAGGCCTGATCTATGTAGTCATCCAGTTTGGGAGCTCTGTTTCTGAAGTTTGACCCACAGGTAAGTAAAATGTTAGTGTACTTTAAAACCTCACCGTGATAAGGAGTCTTTCTGTTTCGTGATGTAGCATTCAAAGATCCTAGCCACTAAAAAAGGCTCTTTATCTATCCCTGCACAATCTCACGTCCCTGCACAAGCCTTTGCACACCCGCAGGCAGCCAAATACATCGGCCAGTCTGCCCCTACTTCACTGTGTGCCATTTAATGACTAGTCTGTCCCAAAGACTGCTTTTAAGACTTCAAAACTTTTATAAAATAGGCCACAGCATATGAACCATGTGAAACGGAATCTTGTCATGAATCATTCAAGTGTCAAAATAAGGCAGTCCTGAATTTCCTATTTTTCATACTAATTGACACCATCCAGAACTGACCCTCCCCTGGGTACCACGGGCCAGAGGAGAATTCCACAGTAACATCTGCGTGAATTCCTCTACTGGCTCAGTAGAGATTTGTTCACTATCTAGTGTATGATTTTCTCTCCCTAGTGGGACTCATCCTCCGATGCCCCATCATCCTGAATGGCTCCACTGTCCCCAGTTGCTCAGACCTGAGGCATCCTTGGTTCCGGTCTTACCCCCACCTCATCCAATCCAGGAGTGAATCACGGTGGCTTTGCCTCCAGATCTCACAGTGAACCCATTCCTCACTGAACAGCAGCGTTAGTCCCTGTTGCCATTAAACCAGCCTGGACTTGGGAAACAGCCTCCGCTCATACCCCTTGCTGCCTGCAGTCTCTTCTCTGCACCCCAGCAGAGGGAACCTGTAAGAGCCCAGTTCGCTCTTATCGGCCCTGTTGGAAACTGTTCAGGGGCTCTCTCTACACTGTCACCCGGGTATAACTCCAGCTCTTCCAGAGACCACAGGCCCTGCGTGACCTGACCCTGCCTGTCTCTTGCACACCATCTCCCACCTCTCTGCCCACCATGGACACATGTAAGGCATTGCCTCTGTGCCCTGAGTATGCTGAAACCGTTCCCACCTCAGAACCTTACACCAACAGTTCCTTTCATCCAAGCTCACTCCCTTCATCTCTGCACGTGCTTTTTGCTGCCAGCCACTTCTCCTTGGACAGTGTCATCTTGAAGGGGCCTTCCTGCCTACCGTAGCTAGAGCGACCTCCCCTTTGCCCAGGCTTTCCCCATCTTTGCCCTTATTTGACTTTCTTCACTGCAGTTAGCACAAGTTTTTTCTATCTACAATCTTGCCTACATTTTTTGCTCATTTGTCCTCTATGACAGTGTGTTGTCCACCACCGTGCCCAGGATTGGGCACATAAAGGGTGCTCGGTACATGCAATTACCTTCTATTGACTGTCAGCTTGCCTATCTGACCGCAAATACAAAAATGATCATGAGGCTGTCCCTGCCCACTGCTGAGGGAGGCAGAGGTAAAGAGATCTGATTCTAAGCAGTGAGTGCCTGCAGGGTGAGACACCGACAGACTGCCATAGCACTGAGGTAAGAGAGCCTGGTGCACCGTGGCAGCCCCCACCTCCGAGGGGAGGGAGGCGGACAGAAGCCTGTGCCTGGGCCCAGCTCTGTAGCCATGCTTGGGGGCTTTGGATCCATTAGTTACCTTTCTCAGCCTGCACTGGCTCCTGGCAAATGGAGATTAGGCTACCACTAGGCACCTGGGAGGATGGGTGACAGGGGTAGAACATCTGTCTGGGTGCAGAAGGTGTTCCAGGTGCTTGGAACCCAGGAGCACTCTAAATGCAAGCTGTTGTTTTTACAGTGCAGGCTCCGTCTGGGCACAGGGCCGGGAGGCGCTGCGTGGCCCTGCGGAGATGGCTTTCACTCCTGCTTCTGCTCTTGCTCCGTGGCCCTTGCATAGTCCATTTCCAGGCCCTGCTTCTTGACATTTTCAGCCAAAAAAAGAGTATAAAGGAACAAAGAAGAAAGAGGTGGGCATAGAGGGTAGCGTCGCCTGGGTCCCAGGAGGTGTTTCAGGAGACTGGCTGGTCCCCTCCTGTGTGTCACTGAGATCTGACAAGTTTGGACAAAGGTGTTGCCACTAGAGGGCATTTTTTCAGGCATCATAGCTCCCCCAGATGGGCACGAATTTGTTATAGGATTGCTGTCATCAAAAAAGAAAAAAACAGGAAAAAAAATAAAAAAATACTAATAATCTTTAACCCTTTGGAATTTAGCATAATGAAAAAAACAAAACAGTATATGAGTAATACAAACTCATATGTCTAGTAAAAGGGTATATAAATTATAGTACATCAACGCGAGAGTGTAAGGTAACCATCAAAATATTGGCTAGAAAGACCTGGGAAATTCCTAGCAGAATAGAAAGAATTCTCATGACTTCAACGGCTAAGAAGGGATTATGCAACTGGAAATTCTGTTCTTCTTTGTTCAATGAGATAATGGGTAATGTTTAAGTTAAATTTTTTTCTTGAAAGTTTTCTTCTTTTATTTACTTCCATCTCCCAAAGAGATAACTTACTCAATCTTTTACTCAATGGTGAGAGCCCGTGCTATCAGTGTGTAACAAGTACTAGACCACACACCCCGGGGGCTTAAACAACACAAATTATTTTTCTCACAATCCCAGAGGCTGGAAACTGTCGGCTGGGTTGGTGTCTCCTTGGCTTATAGCTGGCCACCTTCTCCCTGTGTCCTCATGTCCTCTTCTGTCTGTAGCTGTCTGTGTCCTAATTTCTTATTAAGATGCCAGTCCTATTGAGTTAGGATCCACCCTGATGACCTCATTTATCTTAATTACCGCTGTAAAAATCCTCTCCAAAGGCTGTCATGTTTTGAGGTCTTGGGGGTTAGCACTTCAGCATAGGAAGTCCGGGGGGAGGGCAACATTCAGCTCTGAACAGTGACCATTATAATATACTGCTCACAAAAATTAGAGGATATTTCAAACTGAATATGAAGCTATAAAATATCTCCTAATTTTTGTGAGTGGTATAACACCACTTAGTTATGTACAGTGTCATGTCATCATATCTAGATGATCCCTTTTATGATTGTTGTATCTAAAGCACACTTTGGGACATAAAAAGGCAAAATAATATCATTTCTTAGGCTTTTATCATGAGCTATAGGGCCAGATACTTCTCTCGGTATAAGTTTGGTGCTATGGACCACCAGATCTGCTACCACATTGGTAAACCAATAAAAAAAATTACACTTATTCACCAGACATTTGGGTTGTCTATTTAAAGAAACTTGATCTTACTCCTAAGTTATTTCCCTCCTCTCACTTCTGATCTGTGGTTGAAATTAGGCCTGTTTTACAACGGGCTCCACAGTAATTATTGTCTGCCATTGTCCTAAGGACCACACTGCATCCTTGTGCTTTATACTCACTGGTTGGTGGATTGGAATCTTTATGTTGTACACGTCTGAGGATGTCCTGAGTACAGCTGTAATAATATTCTAGGTATTTTCACATCATATGCACACATTATAGCTATACACACACACACACACACACACACACACACACACACACATACATGCTCAATTACTAAACAATTAGACTTTAATTCTGCTTTTGCTTTTCAGACTTATGCTTGTGAATTAAAAGTGATATATTTTCTTGGCAAATCACATTCCTGTTGCTTTAGAAATTATTTTCTCAGCATCTTGGGGTCTAGGAATTTATTACTGTGTTGTTGGCCTCTCATGATAAAGTACCAAATGTTTTAGCATAAATAGAAGTAAAGAAAGAATGCAAGTAAGACCCCAGGTGTTATCTAATATTAAATTGGTCTCCATTAATCTCTGAGAAATGCCTGAAGAGGTACGTGTCTGAAGACTTCCCAGAGGCGAGAGGGCATTTCCTACTTCAGGGACTACACTGCTGGAGCTCTTCCCTGCCCCCCCCCCTCCTGTCCCCTAGCAGCCTCTGCAGGCCCAGCTCACAACCGTGTGCTAATCAGATGAGATAAGCATCACCTCTCTCATAACATAATAGCCATTGGGATTTGGAGATTGGAGCTATGTGTGAAAAAAGGCATTACTTTGCCACCTTACAAAACAGCAAAGCTGAGTCTACTCTGCTCCTGATTTATTAAAGGTGGAGTGCATTCAGCGGCAGCTTGAGGATCAAAACCTTTGGTCTCTGAGCCCCCTGGTAGTGCCAGGCCCATGGCTCATCATAACATAAATAGAATCACAGGTAAGATAGAAGAGTCATCGCATTGCTGGCCACCAGATACCAGAACCTTTTTAAACCCTATCTTCTCCTTCATTAGGACAGTAATTTATAAATTGCTTTTACTCATAAAACATGCAAACCAACAATAGCACAGTGTTTGCTGGGCAGTGAGTCCTGTAACTGAAGCACATTATCTCCTGAGGGAAGAGAGACAGAAATATAGATACATTTCTATTATGAATAGAACTATGGAAGCTTACTATTTCTGCATCTTGCCTTTCTTGTTCAGTAATGTATTATAGATATCATTCCATGATAGCACAAAAAGATTTACCTTATTTCTTTTTACTGGTTGCCTATATCCTGTTGTATATAGGATTTATCCTATATGTATGGGGTGGGATAAAAGTAGGTTATAGTTGTGAGTATGCAAACACAGTTTATTCCTATATTATTTATATTATAACTGTAAACCTACTTTTGCCCACCCTGTATATTGGATTCATTATCATTGATTTAACTAGTTCCCCAATATTTCTCTTAAGGCAAACCACACTGTAGTAATCTTTGCCCAAATTTTTTTTGCTTATACTCAGGGTGATTTATGAAACTGTTGGGTTAAAACCTATGTCATTTATGTTTTGGCATTAATTCAGTGGTTTTCAACTGGCAGTCTACAGGATGGTCCACTAGAAATTTCATGCCAGTCCACAAAAGAGTTAACTACCCTGAGTTTGTATGAAAATTATAAACCCAGGCCCTGGCTGGTTGGCTCAGTGGTGGAGCGTCAGCCTGGCATGTGGATGTCCTAGGTTCAATTCCCGGTCAGGGCATACAGGAGGAGCGACCACCTGCTTCTCCACCCTTTCCCCTCTCGCTTCTCTCTCTCTCTGTTTCTCTCCGTCTCCCCACGCCCATTGGAGTGAGTTGGCCCCAAGTGCTGAGGATGACTCCATGGCCTCTGCCTCAGGCACAAGGAAGAGCTCAGTTGCTGAGCAAAGGAGCGACACCCAGATGGGCAGAGCATTGCCCCCAGTGGACTTGCTGGGTGGATCTTGGTCAGGGCACATGCAGTAGTCTGTCTCTGCCTCCTTTCCTCTCACTGAATTAAAAAAAATAAAATAAAAAAGATTATAGACCCAATAATCTTAGTCAAATTTGCTTATGCTCAGGGTGATTTCTGCCTTAGCGGTTCCCCCAAAAATTCTCTTATTTTCACTGGTCCCAAGTGTAAATAAAAAGGTTGAAAATCACTGATTTACTTTTTTCTCTAATGTAACTGACTTGTTTTTATTCATTTTAAAACCTTTTTATCTATTTTATTCCATCTTAGGTTCCATTAGAATGCACCTATATTTGTGTGTGTGTGTGTGTGTGTGTGTGTGTAAACAGCATAGAGGTTGGCTTTTTGTGTTTTATTTTGCCATTGTATATTTTCACCATTGTCATGCAGACTTTTAAATCATAAGATGAGCTTTCCTTCTATAAAAACATTTAAGATTCCCTCTAAGGCATTTTCCCTGTCATGTTCTTATTTCCTTTTTGGAAAAACTGTAAGATATAACTTATGTAGTATATACAGTTTACCCATTAAAGTGTACACCTCAGTGGTTTTGTTTTTGTTTTTTGTTTGTTTGTTTTTTTGACAGAGACAGAGAGTCAGAAAGAGGGACAGATAGGGACAGACATACAGGAAGGGAGAGAGATGAGAAGCATCAATTCTTCATTGCAGCTCCTTAGTTGTTCATTGATTGTGTTCTCATGTGTGCCTTAACCAGGAGTGAGGGGCTACAGCAGACCAAGTAACCCCTAGCTCAAGCCTTTGGGCTCAATTCAGTGACCATAAGGTCATGTCTATGATCCCAATCTCAAGCCGGCGACCCCGGACTCGAGCTGGTGAGCCTGTGCTCAAGCCAGCGACCTTGGAGTTTTGAACCTGGGTCCTCTGTGTCCCAGACTGGCACTCTATCCACTGTGCCACCACCTGGTCAAGCTTCAGTAGTTCTTGTTATATCCACAGAGTTGTGTACCTATCATTACAATCTATTCTAGAACATTATCATCACCCTCCAGAATGGAATCCTGGACTGGTTAGCTGTCCCCCCCACCACTACCATCCCTTATCAGTTAAATTTTTAAAGATATTGTGCACGTCAAAGCAGGTTATCAACTGTGTTCCCACTAATAGTCCATTGAATGTTTGTCTCTTCATACTTTTCCTGTATTATCAGAATATTTCATTTTTATCAGTCTTTTAGATTTAAAATATATATATAATTTGCTTCGATTTGCATGTTTTATCAGGAATGATGCTGACCATCTGCTCTCGTGTTTCTTGGTCACTTGCAGCTCCACACTGGGCACTGCATTGCTGGCCTGTTTGAAACACTAGCAGACATTTTGTTGCCATTACTTTCTTCTGATCCCAATCACCAGAGCATGGTACATGGGGCAAAGATCACTCTGAAGTTAGTTAACCCAAATTACAAAAAACAAAGCCACCCTCTGAAGAGGCCCTATACACCCAGAAACTGCCCAGGAGCCCATTACCTGAGCTCCCGTTGTCACCTGGGATGTCTGCTGCTGTCTACAGGGTGACTTTCTGCCATCTCCCAAATAAGCAAAATTTTTACTCCTCTATTTGCCTCAATTTGACTTTGTCCAACAATCATTATTTTCAGTGGATATTCCCATGGTCTTTGTTCTATTAAAACTCAGACAACTCAGGATAAGCCCATATTTTGACATATATCTATATAAATAAAAATGTAAATGTTCATTTGTTCAAAATCTTAAACTTCTGAAAGTTCTTTACCAATTGCTTTGAAATTTTGACACAACGTTGCATTAGAATGTTCGTGTGTTTTTATATACCTACTATTATATAGATGTCACATCTGTGACAGGTAAAAACATGCTCTTTTTTGAAAAACAGTGCCATCTGTTGGACATAAAAGCAACACATGCTATACTAAATATTTTACGATTCCATTTCAATGTTTTCAATTTACAATCCATTTATGATTTCCAAATTTCCAATTTTACGATTCCATTTCAGTGTTTCCAATTGCATTGTTAAATTGAATTTTCATAGATTTCAATTTATTTATTTTTATTTTTTTGTATTTTTCTGAAGTTGGAAACGGGGAGATAGTTAGACAGACTCCCACATGCACCCGACCAGGATCCACCCAGCACGCCCACCAGGGGGCGATGCTCTGCCCTTCTGGGGTGTCGCTGTGCTGCAACCAGAGCCACTCTAGTGCCTGAGGCAGAGGCCATGGAGCCATCCTCAGTGCCCGGGCCAACTTCGCTCCAATGGAGCCTTGGCTGTGGGAGGAGAAGAGAGAGACAGAGAAGAAGGAGAGGGGGAGAGTTGGAGAAGCAGATGGGTGCTTCTCCTGTGTGCCCTGGCTGGGAATCAAACCCGGGACTCCTGCACGTCAGTCCAATGCTCTACCACTGAGCCAACCAGCCAGGGCCGATTTCGATTTATTTTTATTTAATTATTTCATGTGAGATTGCTTTGGAATTGAGCTGTGTCGTTTACCATAGCATTCATTTCGTGAGTATAGTTTATTATTTTCGTGAACAAAATTACAACACTGGTGATCTTTTGTAGTATGTGTAATCAAACATTCCTAAGCTAACGCTTGAGCAAAAAGGCATTTACGATCAAATAACGCAAACTGTCAATAACAGGGTTGGAGAAATCCTCTTCTTAGATGTGCCAGGAGGAACTGGTAAAACGTTCCTAATTAGATTGATTCTGGCAGGAATTCATCCCAAAATGACACAACCTTAGCTCTTGCGTAGTCCGGAATAGCTGCGACACTGCTACCAGGTGGAAGAACTGCTCATTCTGCTTTGAAGTTGCCATTGAACATACAATTCATTGAAACTCCCAAGTGCAACATTTCCAAAGCATCCAGCATGGGAAAAGTATTGCAGAAATGCAAACTTATTGTTTGGTATGAATGCACAATGGTGCACAAAAAATCGCTCAAGGCTCTTGATTGATCATTGCAAGATCTGCGTGGAAACATTAGACCATTTGGGAATGCATTAATATTGCTTGTAGGAGATTTCAGGGAAACATTACCTGTAATTAATTCCTTGATTGACATCAGGGGATGAAATAAATGCTTGCCTGAAATACTCTACTTTGTAGCAACACGTAAAGACGTTAAAATTACTACAAATATGCATGTCCAGCTGTAAAATAATCGATTAGCTGAGATATTCTCACATCAATTGCTGGAAATTGGGAATGGAAAGGTGCCGGTTGATCTGACCTCAAGACGAATTTTATTGCCTCATAACTTCTGCAATTTAGTGACATCAAAAGAAGAATTGATTGAAAAAGTATTTCCCAATATTCAAACAATTATAAGAATCACAACTGGCTGAGTGAATGAGCTATTCTTGCGGCCAAGAACAAAGACGTCTACGAACTTAATATTATTCAGTCTAACATTCAGAGCGAGGCAGTCACATACAAGTCCGTCGACACTGTTGTGGAAGCAGATGAAGCGGTTAATTATCCAACAGAATTTTTGAATTCACTCAATCTGCCAGGGATGCCACCTCACGTACTGCAATTGAAAATAGGCATGCCAATTATCATGTTGCGAAATATCAACCAGCCAAAGCTTTACAACAGCATGCAGCTTGCAGTAAAAAGATTAATGAGCACCTGACCAGGCAGTGGTGCAGTGGATATAGCGTCGAACTGGAATACGGAGGACCCAGGTTCGAGACCCCGAGGTCGCCAGCTTGAGCACGGGCTCATCTGGTTTGAGCAAAAGCTTACCAGCTTGGACCCAAGGTCGCTGGCTCGAGCAAGGGATTACTCGGTCTGCTGAAGGCCCACGGTCAAGGCACATATGAGAAAGCAATCAATGAACAACTAAGGTGTCACAATGCACAATAAAAAACTAATGATTGGTGCTTCTCATCTCTCCATTCCTGTCTGTCTGTCCCTGTCTATCCCTCTCTCTGACTCTCTCTGTTCCTGTAAAAAAAAAAAAAATTAATGAGCAACATTGTAGAAGCAACAATCTTGACAGGACCTTTCAAAGGTGAAGATGTCCTCATTCCTTGCATTCCTATGATTCCAACGGATATGCCATTTCAATTTAGGAGATTGCAATTCCCAATTCGATTGGCATTTGCAATCATTATCAACAAAGCTCAGGGCCAATCTTTAGAATTGTGCAGTTTAGATCTAGACACGGACTGCTTCTCACATGGACAATTACATGTTGCATGTTTTAGACTCGGCAAACCAGATAATCTCTATGCACAGACAATGGAACAACAAAAAATATTATATACCCACAGCATTGTGAAACTAAACATATTAGAAACATGCACTTTCTCTTTTCTATCTTTTCCATTTCACTAGACTGAGCCATAACAAAGTGTGGCTGGGTACAGCACACACACACACACACACACACACACACACAAACACATGCACGCGCACTTCTCTCTATATCTCTTAACTAGCCTTTGGATTCTGGTAGCATTATTTCCTACCTAGTACATGGTAAAATCCATGGTAACTTTCCCTAATAGGATGGTCTTTGGGAAAAGCTGGAACTTCCCAAAGCCTGTAGGTCAGATCTCCTGGAATCAGGCATTCACACCCCTGCCACCAGGCCTGAGTCACATTAGCCATTACTTACTGTTGGGATCTTTTTTAGGGTGTGTAGCCTCCAGTAGTCAGAGGTAGGGGATGAGGCTGACCTCTGCCACCACGACCCCACTACCAGGAACCAGAAAGCCTCAGCCCGACTCTGCTAGTCATGTTCATATTAACAAACCAGCAAAAATGCTGTTATACTACTTGTGGTGGGAAGCCCAGTGCACTCTGTCCCTCACCTAAAAGGTGTGACAATAATATCTATATTCAGAGGTAGACCTAACATATGTGATACCCAAGTTGGACCATTTGTAATGCAAGTTTATTAATATCAGATGAGAAGAGCACACAGAGCCTCATTTTTGTGACATTTCTGCCAAATGTGCATGACCTAAATCTAATCATGAGAAAACAGACACACAAAATTGAGATACATTTTATCAACTGACTGGCCTGTCATCTTTAAAAGTGTCCTGGACCTGAAAGTCAAGAAGAAGCTGAGGGGAATTTTGTCTTAGGAGCTCCAAGATGGCAGCAGAGTAGGCGGACGCACAGACGCCCAGCTCTCACGACCAAACTGGAATACAAATCAATTTAGGAAAAATCAGCATGAAAAACCAACTGAACTGCAAGAACAGCTCTCAAAAACCAAGGAGCAAAGAGGAAGCCACAATAATCCTGGTAAGGAGTGCCTGAATCTCCTCTGCTTACAAGAACGGAGAGGCGGGGGGTGAGGCTGAGAACCCAGAGAGGATTTCACAGAGGAAAAAGAGCAGAAACTACTGCTCACAGCCACTTACCTGGTGACCAGAGAGCGAGGTGGGTTGAAAAGACCAGCTTATCTCTCAAGTGGAAAGGACAGGGAGAGGGACAGACTGTGAGGGGCTAAGGAATGCAGGAAATGAAATAAAAAAGCTGACTCATTCGTGCTTGAGGCGGCCATAGCTGGGGGAGAGACTGAACCTTTCACAAAACAGAGCTGAAGTGCTTCCGGATCAGAGATCTCCGGACATCTATCCAGCTCCAATCAGCGCAACAAGACACAGCTGAAAACAAGAAGTGTGGAGGAGGGGCAGTAACTCAGGTCTCCATGGATATCTGAGATACACCTCCCCCTACTGAAGCTGAGAAAAAACCCTGCCCCCAGTGAGATTAGTTGGTGGAAGAGACCTTCAGAGTCTCAGGTTACACCACAGCATTCCTGGATACAGATTCAAGGAAGCCCCCTGCTGAGATCAGTTAACAAGACTATCATCTGTTAAGAAAACAAACAAATCAAGACTTCAAAGCTGCCCAAATCCGAAAGTGGATTACAAATAATAGCTGATACCAACCCAAGAAGACCTAGAAATAACACAACTAAAAACTGGAGGGAGACAACACCAAGCCTAGACTCAACCAACTCTACAAACAAAACACCAAAAATGAGAAGACAAAAAAGTGCAATCCAAATGAAACCTTCAGGAGATGAACTGAGTGATATGGAAATAGTCAAACTTCCAGATGCGGAATTCAAAATAATGATTGTAAGGATGCTTAGGGATCTTAGAACAACAATGGATGGTCACTACGAACACCTAAATGAAGAAATAGCAAGTATAAAAATGAATCAGTCAGAGATGACAAATACAATATCAGAAATAAAGACCACAATGGAAGGAATTAAAAACAGGATAGATAGAGCAGAGGATCAAATCAGCGAGGTAGAGGACAACTGGAATGAAGACATGAAAGCAGAGAAGAAAAGAGAAAAGAGACTCAAAAAGTCAGAGGAAACTCTTAGAGAGCTCTGTGACAACATGAAGAGAAATAACATCCGCATCATAGGGGTTCCTGAAGAAGAAGAAAAGGAACAAGGAATAGAGATGTTGTTCAATTATATCATAGCTGAAAATTTCCCTAAATTAATGCAAGAGAAACTCTCACAAGTCCAAGAAGCACAGAGGAGTCCATTAAAGAGAAACCCAAAGAAACCTACACCAAGACACATCATAATTAAAATACCAAAGCTAAGCGATAAAGAGAAAATATTAAAAGCTGCTAGAGAAAAAAAAGTTATCACCTAAAAAGGAGCCCCCATAAGGATGACATCCGACTTCTCAACAGAAACACTTGAGGCCAGAAGGGAATGGCAAGAAATATTCAAAGTAATGCAGAACAAGAACCTACAACCAAGACTACTATATCCAGCAAGGCTATCGTTTAAAATCGAAGGAGAAATAAAAAGCTTCCCAGACAAAAAACAACTCAAGGAATTCATTAAAACCAAACCAATGCTGCAGGAAATGTTAAGGGGCCTGTTGTAAACAGATCAAAGTGGGAAAAGAATATAGCAAAAAAAGGAATACACCTTTAAAGAAGAAAATGGCAAAAAACTACTACATATCAATAATAACCTTAAATGTAAATGGATTAAATGATCCAATCAAAAGACATAGGGTAGCTGCGTGGATAAGAAAACAGGACCCATACATATGTTGTCTACAAGAGACACACCTTAGAACAAAAGACACACATAGATTGAAGGTAAAAGGATGGAAAAAAACATTTCATGCAAACGGAAATGAAAAAAAAGCAGGGGTAGCAATACTTATATCAGACAAATTGGACTTTAAAACAAAGGATATAATAAGAGATAAAGAAGGCCACTACATAATGATAAAGGGAGTAATCCAACAGGAAGATATAACTATTATAAATATCTATGCACCTAATATAGGAGCACCCAAATATATAAAACAGACTTTGATGGATTTAAAGGGCGAGATCAACAGCAATACTATAATAGTAGGGGATTTCAATACCCCACTAACATCACTAGATAGATCCTCAAGAAAGAAAATTAACAAAGAAACAGCAGACTTATTGGAAACACTAGATCAACTCGATTTAATAGATATCTTCAGAACCTTTCACCCTAAAGCAGCAGAATATACATTCTTTTCAAGTGCTCATGGTACATTCTCTAGGATAGACCACATGTTAGGGCACAAAAGTGCTCTCAACAAATTTAAGAAGACTGAAATCAGATCAAGCACTTTCTCCGATCACAACGGCATGAAACTAGAAATGAATCACAGCAGAAAAGCTCAAAAATTCTCAAACACATGGAAACTAAATAGCAGGGTGTTAAATAATGAATGGATTAAGAATGAGATCAAGGAAGAAATAAAAAAAATCCTAGAAATGAATGACAATGAGCATAAAACAACTCAAAATTTATGGGACACAGCGAAAGCAGTGCTGAGAGGGAAGTTCATAGCACTACAGGCACACTTTCAGAAGCTAGAAAAAGCTCAAATAAACAACTTAACCCTGCATCTAAAAGAATTAGAAAAAGAACAGCAAGTAAAGCCCAAATGTAGTAGAAGGAAGGAAATAATAAAGATCAGAGCAGAAATAAATGACATAGAGGCTAAAGAAACAATACAGAGGATCAATGAAACTAGGAGCTGGTTCTTTGAAAAGGTAAACAAGATTGATGAACCTTTAAGTAGACTCACCAAGAAAAAGAGAGAGAGGACTCAAATAAATAAAATTAGAAATGAGAGAGGAGAAATAACAACTGACACAACAGAAATACAAAATATTGTAAGAAAATACTATGAAGAACTGTATGCCAAAAAACTAGACAACCTAGATGAAATGGACAAATTCCTTGAAACATACAATCCTCCAAAAATCAATCTGGTGCCTGACCTGCGGTGGTGCAGTGGATAAAGCGTCGACCTGGAAATGCTGAGGTTGCTGGTTTGAAACCCTGGGCTTGCCTGGTCAAGGCACATATGGGAGTTGATGCTTCCAGCTCCTCCCCCCCCCTTCTCTCTCTCTGTCTCCCTCTCCTCTCTAAAATGAATAAATAAATAAAAATTTTTAAAAAAATCAATCTAGAAGAATCAGAAAACCTGAACAGACCGATTACAACAAAGGAGATCGAAACAGTTATCAAAAAACTCCCAACAAAGAAAAGTCCGGGGCCCGATGGCTTCACAACGGAATTCTACCAAATATTCAAAGAAGAACTAACTCCTATCCTTCTCAAACTATTTCAAAAAATTTAAGAGGAAGGAAGACTTCCAAGCTCCTTTTATGAGGCGAGCATAATTCTGATTCCAAAACCAGGCAAAGACAACACAAACAAAGAAAATTATAGGCCAATATCTCTGATGAATATAGATGCTAAAATCCTCAACAAAATATTAGCAAACCGGATCCAACAATACATGGAAAAAATCATACACCATGATCAAGTGGGATTTATTCTGGGGAGGCAAGGCTGGTACAATATTCGTAAATCAATCAATGTGATTCATCACATAAACAAAAAGAAGGAGAAAAACCATATGATAATTTCAATAGATGCAGAAAAAGCATTTGATCAAATCCAGCACCCATTCATGATCAAAACTCTCAGCAAAGTGGGAATACAGGGAACATACCTCAACATGATAAAAGCCATCTATGAGAAGCCCACAGCCAACATCATACTCAATGGGCAAAAATTAAAAGCAATACCCTTAAGATCAGGAACAAGGCAGGGATGCCCCCTTTCACCACTCTTATTTAACATGGTCCTGGAAGTCCTAGCCACAGCAATCAGACAAGAAGAAGAAATAAAAAGCATTCAAGTTAGAAAAGAAGAAGTAAAACTATCATTATTTGCAGATGATATGATATTGTATATAGAAAACCCTAAAGTCTCAGTCAAAAAACTACTGGACCTGATAAATGAATTCAGCAAAGTGGCAGGATATAAAATCAATACTCAGAAATCAGAGGCAATTTTATACACCAACAATGAACAGTCAGAAAGAGAAATTAAGGAAACAATCCCCTTCACAATTACAACCAAAAAAATAAAGTACCTAGGAGTAAACTTAACCAAGGAGACTAAAGACTTGTACTAGGAAAATTACAAAGCATTGATAAAAGAAATCAAGGAAGATACAAACAAGTGAAAGCATATACCGTGCTCATGGTTAGGAAGAATAAACATCATTAAAATGTCTATATTACCCAAAGCAATTTATAAATTCAATGCAATACCAACTAAAATACCAATGACATACTTCAAAGATATAGACCACATATTCCAAAAATTTATATGGAACCAAAAGAGAACATGAATAGCCTCAGCAATCTTAAAAAAGAAGAATAAAGTGGGAGGTATCACACTTCCTGATATCAAGTTATACTACAAGGCCGTTGTATTCAAAACAGCCTGGTACTGGCATAAGAACAGGCATATAGATCAATGGAACAGAACAGAGAACCCAGAAATAAACCTACAGTTCTATGGACAACTGATATCTGACAAAGGAGGTAAGACAATACAATGGAGTAAAGACAGCCTCTTTAACAAATGGTGTTGGGAAAATTGGACAGCTACCTGCAAGAAAATGAAACTAGATCACCAGCTTACACCACTCACAAAAATAAACTCAAAATGGATAAAAGACTTAAATGTAGGCCATGAAACCATAAGCATCTTAGAAGAAAACATAGGCAGTAAGCTCTCCGACATCTCTCGGAGCAATATATTTGCTGATTTATCTCCATGGGGAAGTGAAATAAAAGACAGGAATAACAAATGAGACTATATCAAACTAAAAAGCTTTTGCACAGCTAAAGACAATAAGAACAGAATAAAAAGACAAACTACACAATGGGAGAACATATTTGACAATACGTCGGATAAGGGGTTAATAACCAAAATTTATAAAGAACTTGTAAAACTCAACACCAGGAAGACAAACAACCCAATCCAAAAATGGGCAAAAGAGATGAATAGACACTTCTCCAAAGAGGACATACAGATGGCCAATAGGCATATGAAAAAATGCTCAACATCACTAATCATTAGAGAAATGCAAATTAAAACCACAATGAGATATCACCTCACACAAGTTAGAATGGCGCTCATCAATAAAACAACACAGAATAAGTGCTGGCGAGGATGTGGAGAAAAGAGAACCCTCCTGCACTGCTGGTGGGAATGCAGACTGGTGCAGCCATTGTGGAAAACAGTATGGAGATTCCTCAAAAAACTGAAAATCGAACTGCCTTTTGACCCAGCTATCCCACTTTTAGGAATATACCCCAAGGACACCATAGAACGGCTCCAAAAGGAGAAATGCACGCACATGATTGTGGCAGCATTGTTCACAATAGCGAAGATCTGGAAACAGCCCAAGTGTCCGTCAGAGGACGAGTGGATTAAAAAGCTTTGGTACATATATACTATGGAATACTACTCAGCCATAAGAAATGATAACATCGGATCATTTACAATAACATGGATGGACCTTGACAACATTATACGGAGTAAAATAAGTAAATCAGAAAAAAAAAACTAAGATGAATCCATACATAGAATGGACATAAAAATGAGACTCAGAGACATGAACAAGAATGTGATGGCAACAGGGGTGGGGAGTGGGGGGAGGGGGTTGGGGTGAAGAAGGAGGGAGGGGTTGGGGGAGGGGAGGGGCACAAAGAAAACCAGATAGAAGGTGACAGAAAACAATTTAACTTTGGGGGAGGGGTATATAGCACAATCAAATATCAAAATAATCTAGAGATATTTTCTCTCAACATATGTACCCTGATTTATCAATGTCACTGCATTAAATTTAATAAATAAAAAAATAAATTAAAAAGAAGAAGCTGAGGACCTATCCCAGACAAAAGGAGAGTAAGAAAACAGGATAGGTATATGCCACTTGTGGTTCAGAACTGGGTCACTTTTCTCAAAAAGACACTGTTGGGATAGTTGGTGAACCTTAAATGGATCTGAGCATTGGGTGGTGGTGTGGGATCACTGGTGACTCCCTGACTGTGATGACTGAGGAGCCACTGAGCCATTTCACCCACAGGTGTTGTAAAGTACCAAAAGCTACAGAATTAATATTAATATTTTAAGAGGCTTGGAGAACATTTTATTAATTTGGGTTAAGGTGTACAGAGAAATTGTGAGAATAGTCTCTGTACTGTGTCATGGGCATAACCAGGATGGCCCTTGGCATTGTATTGTAAATGCAAAAGGAAGGAAAACATGGATTCCCTGACATTCCACCACACCTGTGGGGAAAAGGGTGAATGGCTAGCCAGGTGCAGGAAGAGAAAAGCCAAAATAAACCTTTTCTTATAGCAATGAGTCATTTGTGGGCATTTGTCCCCACAGAAACTACCTCTCCTATGTAAATGTGTGTGGTTAACACGTGTGACTCTAGACAGAGAAATAGCAGATAAACACTAGATAATATAGGAAAGCCTTTTAATATGTAAAGAGACATCTTTCTACCAATGTGTTGATTTGTAAATTTTGTTTTCTCCAAAAGGATGTATGGCCTGCAAATTGAACATGGTCCTATCATGTTAAAGGACATATGACTATAACCAATAGTGGTAAGAGGCTCCTAATTACAATTTTTGCTTCTGTACTTCCCACTTACAAAACTATAAAAACTAAGTAGAACAAAGGGCCCGCGTGCTCTCCCTCAGATTCCTGTTGGAGTTCCCGCCGCTTGGCTAAGCTAGACAATAAAGCTTTGGTGTGTAATTGATGGACCTTGTTCGTGTCTTCAATGTTTCGGGTCCCTCCGGATTAGGATTAACAATGACTATTGTGGTTCCTAGTGTTGCAGGAAAGCGACCCAGTGGAGGACACTCAGATAATTTTATAAGAGGAAAAGAGAATTTATTAAAAAGCCAGCAGAGAATGCGGAGCTTGTGGCTTCAAAGACATGTGCTCCCCGAAATTAGATTTCTTATATCTTATATATCCTTTACAGAACACAGGTTCACATACGTGGATCTTGTGATCCCTTTGTCTAGAGAGACACACATCAATCACATGATTTCAGCCATGGGAGGATGCTTAGGTGATGTCAGAAGATAACTGTTTGTAAATCGCCCATTAAGGTCTTAAAAACTGAAAGGAAGGGGCTACTCAGATCTCTCTTCCCTTCTACATTCTTTATTGCTTATCTTCCTCCCCAGTGAATGGGACAAGGAGGAGAGAGATCTGATGTTGCCTTCCTCCTTGCTTTCAAACTTTCTAGTACAAAAACCTCTCCATTAGCAATATAATAGCCCTTTCTAAGCAGGAATGCAATCTGTAACTTTATCAGCCATCTTTAGCTGGTGTTGGCTAGCCCTCATTGTAAATCACATACAGGTATAAAAATCATCTTTACAAAAACTCTCTGAACACTTGGCCTAAAACATAAAATGTCCTTGAAACTTCTTGGTTCAAGGATGTGGGAGACTTTCTTCCTCAGTAGGAGAAGGTCCTTGTTGGAAGGGAATATATATATAAGTCATCTGGGGTTGATGGGACAGCAGTCAGCATGTCATTCTCAAACAGTCTAGGGCAGGGGTCCCCAAACTTTTTACCCAGGGGGCCAGTTCACTGTCCCTCAGACCGTTGGAGGGCCGGACTATAAAAAAACTATGAACAAATTCCTATGCACACTGCACATACCTTATTTTAAAGTAAAAAAACAAAATGGGAACAAATACAATATTTAAAATAAAGAACAAGTAAATTTAAATCAACAAACTGACCAGTATTTCAGTGGGAACTATGCTCCTCTCACTGACCACCAATAAAAGAGATGCCCCTTCCGGAAGTACGGTGGAGGAGGATAACTGGCCTCAGGGGGCTGCATATGGCCCTTAGGGCTTAGTTTGGGGACCCCTGGTCTAGGGGTCATTTGCACAATAATGAAAAAGTCATTTGCACAATAATATCCTTGTACTGTTATAAAGTGCCAAAAGCTACAGAATTAATATTAATATTTTAGGAAGTTTAAAGAACATTTTATTAATTTGAGCTAAGTGTGCAGAAAGATTTTGTAAGTGTGATTTCTATGCTAGTGTGATTAGCATCAAAACTAAGATGGCCAATGGCACTGTGTTGTAAATGCAGAAGAGGAAGGAGACTTGGATGCCCTGACCTTCCCACATACCTATGGGGGAAGGGTGAATAGCTAGCCAGGTACAGGAAGAAAAAGATTAAATTAAAATCTTTTTTTATGCTGATGAACCATTTACAGGCATTTATCCCTATGGAAACTACCCCTCCCCTCCTGAAAGCATGTAGTTAATGTATGTATATCTAAACAAAAGGTATAAACTTATGCCGTGATGTCAGGCTTTCTCCCTTCCCATGTATAATTAGGAGTGTTAAACAGCCCCTGAACTATTTTTAGGGTCTGCACAATTTGGGTCCATTGCCCTGTGTCAGCCATATGCAGCTGGCATATTTAATAAATTTCCTCCTTTAATAAACTTTTCAAAAACTTATTTGGAGTACGTGCCTCTACGAACACCCGCGGAATTGTGGATTTAGATACTTTACAACAGTACCACACTTCTAACTTCTCTCTATGATTTTTTAAATACAAAAATTATTGTTAAAAACCTTAACAGTTACTGTAGCAATTGTTTAAACAGACCAACAAATGACTTTTGAGGAGCATTTTTTTTTTTTTAGTGAGAGAGAGAGAGAGAGATAGAGAGAGACAGGAAAGGAGATGAGAAGCATCAACTCATAGTTGCAGCAACTTAGTTGTTCATTGTTTGCTTCTCATACATGCCTTGACCACAGGGTTTCCACCAAGCCAGTGAACCCCTTACTCAAGCCAGCAACCTTGAGCTTCAAGCCAGCAACCTTTAGATCATGTCTATGATCCCACATTCAAGCTGGTGAGCCTGCTCTCAAGTCAGCGACCTTGGTGTTTGGAACCTGGGACTTTAGCTTCCCCGGTCAGTGCTCTGTCCACTGTGCTACCACCAGTCAGGTATTTGTTGGAATCCATGGGAGTCCGAAAGACCAGAGTCACAGGCTTTATTGGAAGGAAGAAAGGAACCCTGCCAGGCACTTCTCCTGGGGAGAAGAGCACCGGTTACAGACTAGGGGCGAGTTATATAGTGTTTGGGAGAGCCTGAGGGGATACTGAGGCAAAAGTCCTGGTATGTCCGGAATGCTCCTCCTTGGGGGCTTGGAGCATGTGGATGTTGAATTAAAAGTCCTGGTGTGTCCAGAGCCTCTCCTTGGGGTGGCTTTTCAGCTTTTTGGAATTCCTTTGTCTCAGGGGCAATAGTCCAGTAAGGATGAGGTCTGACAGATAAGCGGAACATCAAGAGGGCAGTTTGGAATTTACATATCTATCATTTCTCAACTTTGTGGTTACATATAAAAGAAAGGCAGTTATTAATTTTATAATTTATGATAAGGGGTGATGAGGAGAAAGAGGAGAAAAAATTGGAAAATTATTGCTTCTTCTGGAGAGAACTCAAGGAGGGAACCTTGCCAAGCTAAGTCCCTCATCCAGTTAAGGAGGTCGTCAATTTCCATGCTGTAAGGTCTGAACCAGGCAATGTCTCTGAAAACCTGAGTGAGGAAGTAAAAAAATTTTGTGAGGTAATAATTGTTAGTTGCTTGCTGCTAGTGCCAAGTGAACAGAGTGACATGGTGATACATGGTCTCCTGGATGAGCCTCATGAGACATGCTGGTCTGATTCCCCTCGAGTGGGAGGACATGTGGAGATTTTAAGATACAGGAAAGCTGTTGGTGTAAGTTTTTTTAGAAGGAATGAATATGTGTGGTTAAAAAGGAAGAGGGTTTGGAGAACATTCAGGAGGGAACTTCTCAGGCTGAGGGGCAGCTTCTTCTTGCTGTCATCCCTACCTATTTGATATTTCCCTTGTGAAGTTCTCCTTGGGGTATTGGGGAATAAAAGTGTAGGAGCATTTGATTGTAGGTAATCCTAGAGATTTCTCTCATTCCGGCCTGTAGAAACTTAATAAAGAAAGAGGCAAGTATTTGGAGATCATGAATGCAGAGATAAGGAGGGTTGTATAGCGGGGGTGAAAGTTTTTCCATGGTAAAGAGTTAGAGATATTTTTCCTGGCAGCCCTGGAGAGAGCAGTTAGTTTGAGCTAAAAGAAATGTTTCATGTCCGTTTGTAGGCTCTTCTTTGGCCAAGAAGACCCAGCGGTCTTGTCCTCTTACTATGTGAAGGGTAAAAAGACTGAGAAGCATTAAGAGGTGAATGTCATTCATTCTCCTAGTTCTTCAGGGATACAGGAGAGCTTTAGGGTTAGGGGACCTGTAGGGGTTGAAAGATAAGATTTAGGAGGTTTGCTGGTATAGGGTTTCAGATTTTTCTGTTTCACAAGGGCAGGTTTCAGGGTTGGTTTGTAGGGTTAGGTAGATTTTTCCAATTTTCTGATTGGCGAAGGTCTGCATGCGGTTCTGTAAGAAACTAGTGAACAAATGTAAGAGACAGGGTCTAAAAGTTAGAAAAATAAATAGGAGAGTGAGGGGGCTAATGAAAGGCAATAGTCAAGACACCCAGTTTGTGTGAAACCACTGATTCCATGTATACAAATTCACTAGGCTTCCTAAAGCAACAAGAAATTACCTGTATAGCTCTTTTGGTTTTTAGATTGACAGGTAGTGTATTAGGAATTTGAAGAGGCTCACAGGGTGGGATTAGGTTGATATTTGGGGTGAGATAGATTAGGGTACAGGTTTCTGTCTAATTAGTAGGGAGACACATATAGGTGTTGGTCCCACACAAGTAGAAAGCCTTCGATTGGGTGAGGCAGGTTGAGAGGTGAATAAAAAAATAGAAGGACAGGGGGTCGGTTTCGTTTCTCTGTTTCTGAGCTCCAGATGGTCAGGGTGGAGGAAAGAGTCATCCCAATAAGTGGGGAGAGTAGAGGATTGTTAACTAGCGTGACTGATTAAACATTCTTTGAAAACCAGTTTTCTGACTGTACAAATTCTTTTTTTCTCAGTACAAATCTCCTACAACCTGCACAAACCTTCTACAACTTACATAAACCTTCAGCTTTAATGCACTTTCTTATCCAGAAATAACTGGCCTTCATAACAACTTGCTTTTCCCTTTTCTTTCAGAAGTATTTCCATACCTTATACCTTCTATTATCAAAACCATACAATTCCTTTCTAGTCAGAACTCTTGACTTAAAAAATTTTAACCTCTAGTGACAATCAAGCTGACTTTCTTTTTATCCTAGTTTCCCTTTTCCCAAAGCCTGACTAAAAGAGTCCTTAGTTATTTAATATATTTGCCATATGTAGACCAACCAGCTTCAGGTTTGTGATTGGAGTAAGGCATGCTGTTTTTCTATTTAGCAGCAGTGGGAGTTGTCGGGATCATGATGTGTGGACCTGTCCATGTGAAAGTCAGTCCTTGGATGATGTAATGCTGGAGTGCCTCTTGGACAGTCTTAGACGAACAGTTTGCTGAGTAACCTATAAATTCTGCAAGTACTTAGGGAAAGAGTGGTTACATTTCTACACTTTGCAGTTAGCGTTTAAGTCCTAGTAACTACTGCTTCTAGCTGGAATTAGCAGCAGATCCCAGCCTATAATAGGCATGGGGCATTGAGATAAGAGGAACAAAGGAGATGCTATACATTAAATAAAGTAACAAACTTAGACTGTCAATACCCACAGTAGAGATCTTTGAGGGATAAATAAAACTTAAATATTCAAGGGAGGCATGGTAGATGGCCCTTGTGTTTACAAGAAATGAGATTAGATTATCTGCTATTTGGAAGAAATACCTTAGGCTCCTGAACGATGTTCTTGGGCCTTCAGTGGCAATTCCCAGCACGCTGGGCAAGGTCAGGTCACAGGTAGCTGGAGCAGGGCTAGAAGAGACTGAACCCTCCCTCCATGGAGCAAGGGGGCAGCTTACCTTCTCGTGTTTCTCTTTCCACAGCAGAGGTGTGTCCCTTGATAGGGCCAGGAAGCCTGGCAGGCTTCAGTTCAATGACCTTTCTATCCATTCTTGAAGTAGGGCCCTGATGAAATTCTATGAAGCCCTTTAGGGCGCTGGAGCCAAAAGCTGGTATTTCCTGACTTCTTTTGGACCTTATTTGCCTTTTCTGTTAATTCCTTAGTCATTATAGACCTTAAAAGCCATGCTCAGAAGATCTCACTGAGGGGTTTGACTAAGAGCAAAATTGGGGATTCAGTGTTTACAGAAGCCTATTAGACTGAGAAAAGAAAAGATTTAATCTGTGGTGGTAGGTGGTTGGAGACTGTGGAGGGTCTGAGTTTGATCTAGGGTGAGACTTCAGGTGGTGGGGGTTAAGGCGATGCCTAGATAGACTAGGGACTGAGAATAAAGTTGAGCCTTAGCAGAGAAGACAGGATAACACTTCATAGTGAGGAAGTTAAGAAGGGTGGCGGTGTGTCTCCTTGAGGCAGGCAGGGAGGGGCTGCAGAGGAGTAGGTCATCTACATATTGTAAGAGAGTACTAGTTTTGAGATTGCATGCTGTTAACTCCTGAGCTAGTGCCTGCCCAAACAGGGGTGGGCTGTTTCTGATCCCCTGGGGTAAGACAGTCCACATAAGTGCTGGGCTGCATTAGTGTCCAGGTAAAGGTAAACAGAAAGTAAACGAGTCAGGGTGTAGAGGAATGGTAAAGAAGGCATTCTTGAGGTCTAGAACCCTGAAGTGAGTGGTGTTTGAGAAAATGTGTGACAGTAACTTGTAGAGATTAGGGACCACTGGATGGAGGAGAATTACTGCCTCATTGATTAGGTGTAAGGCTTGTACGAGGCAATAAGCCCCTGAAAGTTTTCAAACAGAAAGGGTGGGGGTATTGCAGGGAGATTCCGTGGGGATGAGTAAACCTGGTTTAAGAGGTGGGTAATTATTGGTTTAAGGCCTTAGAAACAGACACAGTTACACATTAAACAAAGACTTCACATATTATGAATTAAGAAATTTAAATGAGCGCGCTTTACTTGTTCCAACTCAAATTATACTAGAGATATTTTCTGACAAACAAAGAGACAAGACGGATTACTTACTCACATAGTTTAACATACAATTCTGTTTTTTAAGTTTTTTGAGATGGCAGGGAGTTGCCAGCATAGAGGGGAGGAAGAGAGAAAGCAGATGGATGGACAGTGTGAGCAGCTGGATGGAAAGAAGGAGGGTCAGAATCTGCAGGAGGAGGAGGAGAAGGTGCAAATATTGGTGTGGTGCCACATAGTCAGAGGAGTCAAAAGGATTTAGAGTTCTGAGGAGAGGGGAGAGGACGAGGGGTATTAGAAGGCACAGTCAGTCTCTGAGGAGGGGGAAGGATGCGTTGAAGAAGAAAAAAAAAAGACAACCGAAGCCAGTGGGTCAAGGAAGAAAAAGGGACAGAGCTGTCCATCTGTAAGGAGGGAGGAGAGGTTTAAGAACATTGTGGAGAAGGGAGGGGGACCTGGCCAGCAGGAGAGGAGAAAGAGAGTGTGGTATTGCAGGTGAACGAGGTGAGGTTTCTTTGGCCAAAAACGGCCTGCGTGTAGAACAGAAGGCACAGAAATTAAGGACAGAAGAGAAGGGAGAAGAAAGCCTGCACATAAGGAATTTCTGATGCCCTCCCCGTCCAGTGGCAGAAATTTTCAAGATCTCTTAGGATATTGTTTTTTTGTTTTGTTTTGTTTTGTTTGTTTTTTTATTTTATTTTTTTAATGGGGTGACATCAATAAATCAGGATACATATATTCAAAGATAACAAGTCCAGGTTATCTTGTCGTTCAATTATGTTGCATACCCACCACCCAAAGTCAGATTGTCCTCTGTCACCTTCTATCTTGTTTTCTTTGTGCCCCTCCCCACCCCCTATCCCTCTGCCATTCCCCCCTCCCCCCCGTAACCACCACACTCTTATCAATGTCTCTTAGTTTCACTATTATGTCCCACCTACATATGGAATAATACAGTTCCTGGTTTTTTCTGATTTACTTATTTCGCTTCGTATCATGTTATCAAGATCCCACCATTTTGCTGTAAATGTTCCGATGTCATCATTTCTTATGGCTGAGTAGTATTCCATAGTGTATATGTGCCACATCTTCTTTATCCAGTCATCTATTGATGGGCTTTTTGGTTGTTTCCATGTCCTGGCCACTGTGAACAATGCTGCAATAAACATGGGGCTGCATGTGTCTTTACGTATCAGTGTTTCTGAGTTTTGGGGATATATACCCAGTAGAGGGATTGCTGGGTCATAAGGTAGTTCTATTTTCAGTTTTTTGAGGAACCACCATACTTTCTTCCATAATGGTTGTACTACATTACATTCCCACCAACAGTGTATGAGGGTTCCTTTTTCTCCACAGCCTCTCCAACATTTGCTATTACCTGACTTGCTAATAACAGCTAATCGAACAGGTGTGAGGTGGTATCTCATTGCCGTTTTGATTTGCATTTCTCTAATAGCTAAAGAAGATGAACATCTTTTCATATATCTGTTGGCCATTTATATTTCTTCCTGGGAGAAGTGTCTATTCATATCCTCTTCCCATTTTTTATTGGATTGTTTGTTTGTTTGTTGTTGAGTTTTATGAGTTCTTTGTATATTTTGGATACTAGGCCCTTATCTGAGCTGTTGTTTGAAAATATTTCCCATTTAGTTGGCTTTCTGTTTATTTTGTTATCAGTTTCTCTTGCTGAGAAAAAACTTCTTAGTCTGATGTAGTCCCATTCATTAATTTTTGCCTTCACTTCTCTTGCCATTGGAGTCAAATTCATAAAATGCTCTTTAAAACCCAGGTCCATGAGTTGAGTACCTATGTCGTCTTCTATGTACTTAATTGTTTCAGGTCTTATGTTTAGGTCTTTGATCCATTTTGAGTTAATTTTTGTACAGGGGGAGAGACTGTAGTCCAGTTTCATTCTTTTGCATGTGGCTTTCCAGTTTTCCCAACACCATTTATTGAAGAGGCTTTCTTTTCTCCATTGTGTGTTGTTGGCCCCTTTATCAAAAATTATTTGACTATATATATGTGGTTTTATTTCTGGACTTTCTATTCTGTTCCATTGGTCTGAGTGTCTATTTTTCTGCCAATACCATGCTGTTTTGATTGTCGTGGCCCTATAATAGAGTTTGAAGTCAGGTATTGTTATGCCCCCAGCTTCATTCTTTTTCTTTAGGATTGCTTTGGCTATTCGGGGTTTTTTATAGTTCCATATAAATCTGATGATTTTTTGCTCTATTTCTTTAAAAAAACGTCATTGGAAGTTTGATGGGAATTGCATTAAATTTGTATATTGCTTTGGGTAATATAGCCATCTTGATTATATTTATTCTTCCTAGCCAAGAACAAGGTATATTTTTCCATCTCATTATATCTTTTTCGATTTCCCTTAACAATGGTTTATAGTTTTCATTACATAAGTCCTTTACATTCTTTGTTATGTTTATTCCTAAGTATTTTATTTTTTTTGTTGCAATCGTGAAGGGGATTATTCTTTTGAGTTCCTTCTCAGTTGTTTCATTGTTGGCATATAGAAAGGCTATTGACTTCTGTATGTTAATTTTGTATCCTGCGACCTTACTGTATTGACTTATTGTTTCTAGTAGTCTTTTTGTGGATTCTTTGGGGTTTTCGATGTATAGGATCATATCATCTGCAAAAAGTGATACCTTTACTTCTTCTTTTCCGATATGGATGCCTTTTATTTCTTTGTCTTGTCTGATTGCTCTGGCTAGAACCTCTAGTACCACATTAAATAAGAGTGGAGAGAGTGGACAACCCTGTCTTGTTCCTGATTTAAGGGGGAAAGCCTTCAGTTTAGTGCCATTTAATATGATGTTAGCTGATGGTTTATCATATATGGCCTTTATCATGTTGAGATATTTTCCTTCTATACCCATTTTGTTGAGAGTCTTAAACATAAAATTGTGTTGTATTTTATCGAAAGCTTTTTCTGCGTCTATTGATAAGATCATGTGGTTTTTGTTCTTTGTTTTGTTGATATGGTGTATTACATTAACCGTTTTACGTATGTTGAACCATCCTTGAGATTCTGGGATGAATCCCACTTGATCATGATGTATTATTTTTTTAATATGTTGTTGTATTCGATTTGCTAGTATTTTGTTTAGTATTTTAGCATCTGTATTCATTAGAGATATTGGTCTGTAGTTTTCTTTTTTTGTGCCATTCTTGCCTGGTTTTGGTATGAGGGTTATGTTGGCCTCATAAAATGTGTTTGGAAGTATTGCTTCTTCTTCAATTTTTTGGAAGACTTTGAGTAGAATAGGAACCAAGTCTTCTTTGAATGTTTGATAAAATTCGCTGGTATAGCCATCAGGGCCTGGACTTTTATTTTTGGGGAGGTTTTTAATGGTTTTTTCTATTTCTTTTCTACTGATAGGTCTGTTTAGGCTTTCTGCTTCTTCTTTACTCAGTCTAGGAAGGTTGTATTTTTCTAGGAATTTATCCATTTCTTCTAGGTTGTTGAATTTAGTGGCATAAAGTTTTTCATAGTATTCTACAATAATTCTTTGTATATCTACGGTGTCCGTGGTGATTTCTCCTCTTTCATTTTGGATTTTGTTTATATGAGTTCTTTCTCTTTTTTCCTTGGTAAGATTTGCCAAGGGTTTGTCAATTTTGTTGATCTTTTCAAAGAACCAGCTCCTTGTTCTATTAATTTTTTCTATAGTTTTTCTGTTCTCTAATTCATTTATTTCTGCTCTGATTTTTATTATCTCCTTTCTTCTGCTGGTTTTGGGTTGTCTTTGTTCTTCTTTTTCTAATTCCTTAAGGTGGGAAGTTAAGTGGTTCACTTGGGCTCTCTCTTGTTTGTTCATATATGCCTGAAGCGATATGAACTTCCCTCTTATCACTGCTTTTGCTGCATCCCATAGATTCTGATATGTCGTATTGTCATTTTCATTCGTCTGTATATATCTTTTGATCTCTGCACTTATTTCTTCTTTGACCCACTCATTTTTTAAAAGTATGTTGTTTAGTTTCCACATTTTTGTGGGATTTTTTTCCTCTTTTTTGTGGTTGAATTCTAGTTTCAAGGCTTTATGATCAGAAAATATGCTTGGTACAACTTCAATTTTTCTGAATTTGCTGATGTTGTTTTTGTGGCCCAACATATGGTCAATTCTTGAGAATGATCCATGTACACTGGAGAAAAATGTATACTCTGTCACTTTGGGATGAAATGTCCTGTAGATGTCTATCATATCCAGGTGCTCTAGTGTTTTGTTTAAGGCCACTATGTCTTTGTTGATTCTCTGTTTGGATGACCGATCTAGAGCTGTCAGCGGTGTATTGAGTTCTCCAAGTATGATTGTATTTTTGTCAGTTTTTGTTTTAAGATCAATAAGTAGCTGTCTTATATATTTTGGTGCTCCTTGGTTTGGTGCATATATATTAAGAATTGTTATGTCTTCTTGATTCAGTGTCCCCTTAGACATTATGAAATGGCCATTTTTGTCTCTGAGTACTTTTCCTGTCTTGTAGTCAGCATTATCCGATATGAGTATTGCTACACCTGCTTTTTTTTGGATGTTATTTGCTTGGAGTATTGTTTTCCAGCCTTTCACTTTGAATTTGTTTTTATCCTTGTTACTTAGATGAGTTTCCTGTAGGCAGCATACAGTTGGATTTTCTTTTTTAATCCATTCTGCTACTCTGTGCCTTTTTATTGGTGAGTTTAATCCGTTTACATTTAGTGTAATTATTGATACTTGTGATTTCCCTATTGCCACTCTATACATTGCTTTCTGTTAGTTTTGTGTCTTGTTTGATCCTTCTCTTTCGTTTTTCTATCTTTTGTTTTTATTTGGTTGTATTCCATACATCTTTCCTCTGTTGCTATCTTTTTTATCTCATGTGCTTCTGTGGTGGTTTTTTCAATGGTGGTTACCTTTGAGTAATGAAAAGGGTCCCTACCCTGTTCATTGTATCGAACTATTTTGTGAGTACTTTTGCACTCCATCGTCCTTTGCTACTGTTAATCTCCATCTTCTCCCCCTCTTTCTTTTTGTTGTTGTCACAGTTTAAATTTGGTTTTATTGTGTTCTTCTTGGAGCTTTTACTTGTGGCTCTGTTTTTTTTTGTTCTTTGTATCTGATTGGAGAACCCCCTTTAGTAATTCCTGGAGTGGAGGTTTTCTGATGATAAATTCCCTCATCTTTTCTGTATCTGTGAATGTTTTTATTTCTCCTTCGTATTTGAAGGATAGCTTTGATGGGTATAGTATTCGTGGCTGAAAGTTCCTCTCTTTCAGGACTTTAAATATTGGGGTCCACTCTCTTCTAGCTTGTAGAGTTTCTGCTGAGAAATCTGATGATAATCTAATGGGCCTTCCTTTATATGTTGTATTCTTCTTTTCCCTGGCTGCCTTGAGAATTTTTTCTTTGTTGTTGGTTTGTGTCAATTTCAATATGATATGCCTTGGAGTAGGTTTGTTGGGGTTAAGAAAACTTGGAGTTCTGTTTGCTTCTTGAACTTGAGGCTTTAGTTCTTTCCACAGGCTTGGGAAGTTCTCATCTATTATTTGTTTGAGTATGTTCTCCATTCCATTTTCTCTCTCTTCTCCCTCTGATATACCTATTATTCTTATGTTATTCTTTTTGATGGAGTCAGATAATTCTTGTAGGGCTATCTCATTTTTTTTAATTTTTGAGTCTCTTTCTTCTTCTCTCTGTTGTGCCTCAAGTTGCTTGTCTTCTATTTCACTAATCCTCTCTTCTATCTGACCTGTTCTATTAGCTAAGCTTGTTACTTCATTTTTCAGCTCGTGAATTGAGTTTTTCATCTCTGTTTGATTTGTTTTTATAGTTTCAATATCCTTGGACATATATTCTTCGTGTTCATTGAGTTGTTTTCTGAGCTCCCTAAATTGCCTTTCTGTGTTTTCTTGTATATCTCGGAGGATTTTTAGGATTTCTATCTTGAATTCTCTGTTATTTAGCTCCAAGGCTTCCAATATATTAAATTTTTTCTCCATAGATTTTTCCTCATCTAGCTGTGTTACCTCTCTTTCTTTTGTATCCATGATATTCGATTTTCTCTTCCTTAATGGCATCTGAGGGTGGTTTTGTTGATAGTATTAATGAGATTTAATAAAGAATAAAAAGTTAAAAAAATCAAAAAGAGTTGTTTTTGTAAAAAAAAATTAATAATGAAATAAAGAAAAATAAAATAAAATAAAAATTTTTTAAAAAAAGGAAATTATTCCCCCGCTCCTTTTTTCCTCTCCTCTCCTCTCCCCTCTTTCTTGAGAAAATCTTGTGGTGGACTGTGAATTATAACAAACAATGCCTGTGATGGAGGGCTTGAATTGGGGAAAAGTAATAAAGGGGCAAAAAAAGAAAAAAAAAGGAAAAAAAAAAAGAAAAAAGAAAAAAAAAGAGCGTATGGACCCACAAAAAGCAAATAAGGAAAAAATTTGGGTCAAGAATAAAATGATTTGCTTTTAGGTGTTGGTTGTCTAAGAGTTATGATGAGAGGAATAAGAGGAAAACGGAAAAATGGGGGGACAAATTAAAAAATTACTATTGTATTTAGTGGAACAAGAACTAGATAATATGGAGAGCCAGGGATGGGAGCACTGCTAGTGAGTTAAAAAGGTGAAGTAAAAACCCCCCAAAATGCCACAAACATAGTTTTGAGTCCCAGATAAGATAATTTGTTTGTTATTGAGGTTTGAATGAGAGGAGATGTAAAGGAGAAAGGAAGAAACTAATATAGAGGGAGAAAAGAAAGAGAGAGAGAGAAAAAAAGAGGTAACCACTAAAAGAAGAAAAAAGAAAGGAGAGAGAGAGAGAGAGAGTTAAGGGTTTTGGAGTGCAACCCTCATAGAGAGAAAGGAAGAGAAGAGAAAAGATAATGGGAGATGTAACACTTATGGCTAGTGTAGTTCCAGGAGAGGAGAGAGTAAGACCGGTAGAGAGTTAATCGGCCAAATTGGAGGAGGAAAAAAAAGTATCAAGAATGAAGATAAGAGAAACAAATGAACAAATATAATAAAATGGGATAGGTTATAAAGTCTGCAGATTATTCTTGATTTTGAGAGGTTATCTTCTTGCTTTTTCTTTTCTCTCCCTCTTCCTGGTCGGTGACTCTGTACCCCGGGTTCTGCCCCTTTGGCACGCTCAGGTAGAGGTTTGCAGTTGATAAGTCTCTATGGCAATGTCATGTATTGTGCTTTAGTCTCGTTGGCAGTCGAAGCTCATTAGCATTTATAGGCTCCGACAGTGAGAGAGTCCGTGTTCCTGGAGCCTTTCTCCTAGTCTTTCCTTCCTCAATTAGTAGCCTGATAATCCAGCTATGGGGTTGCTGCTGCCTCTGCCTGGATAGTAAGAGGCTCAAAGAGCTGGCAACTCCCCACTCTATTTCCACTCAGCACAGGGCTCTGGGTAAGGCTCAGTCAGTCAGAGCTGCTAGCATAATCAGGTGGGCTTTCCGCCCACTCAAAGACCTCTGGCTCTGCCACTCTGTCCGGTAACACAAGCGGGCGCCCACTTCCGGGGCGCTTGGAGGAAACTCTCACTCACTGTCTGCGACCAGGATATCCGGCCAGCAGTCTCACGCTCTGAGTGAAACCCCCAACCGCAGGGAAAAGTTGCAGCATTGGAATTGGCTTTCGGTCCGTCCCCGTGCGCGGCTTTTGCAAGGCTCTGGGGCGGCCCGAGATTCCGCTTTTGCCCACACAAAGGCCCCTGACTCTGCCCCTCTGTGCGATAACACGGGCGCGCACTGCCGAGGCACTCGGAGGAATCTCTCATTCACTATCTGCGCGCGCAAACCAGGATATGAGGCCGGCCGCGTTTCCCTCTGAGTGAAACCCCCAACCGCACGGAAAATCTCCATTGTTGGAATTAGTTCTCACTCCCTCCCATGCGTGGCTTTCCCAGGGCGCTGGGGCTGCCCAGAGACTCTGCCCTTGGCCCACAGAAAGGCCTCTGACCCTGCCTCTCCGTGGGGCAACACGGGCACCCACTCTCGGGGCCTAGGAAGAAATTCTCACCCACTAACTGCGCACCGACCAGGAGACTGGGTAAAATGGCCGCTCCGCTTGTCTTTCTTTGTTTGGGTTTGGCGCGAGTGTTAGCTTGTATTGCCCGGGCTGCCACAGGATCAGATTTTCCTCGGCTTGGATCTCCGTGCCACAGCCTGGTTCGGCCGTTTGTGCCGCGGCGGCCTGGATCTATTCACCCCCTTTGCCCACCTCAGTTTCTATATTCACAGTTACCAGAGAAAGCCACCCTGTTTAGGTTAGTGAGGAAGGCGGAGCATTTCTTACTCCCTATTTCCTTCGGGGTTTGGTTATATATTTAGCCAATTTTTCACTCAATCATACCTTTGGGTGTATTGCGAAGCATCTGGAAGCTCCAAGTATAGGTTTTTCTGTTTCTGGTTGAAGATCTTGTTGAGTTTTGGGGGAGATTTATCGGTATCGCTTCCTACCCCGCCATTACTCTGACGTCATCTCCCTCTTAGGATATTGTAATCGAATGTCCCGTTTTCAGGCCAATGGGAGTGATTGTATAGTCTGTACTGAGGCCATGCCGTGTTACAGAAGAAGATTAATTTCTTCGGTTTGAGGTCTGAGAGTCCGAGTTTGGTGAGGTTTTTTTATGAGACATCCTAGAGGGGTCTGGTCAGAAGGCTTAGACTCTGAAGAGCCCATAGTGGAGACAGGTGAGCAAGAGGGGGCATCCCTGCCTTTTGTCACTGTCCCAAGAGGAGAGAATCACTGTGTGGGGGAGTTGTCCCTGATAGAGGTCGTCACCACCTGTCAGGGAGCTCCGAGGACGAGAAGTCCGAGAGAGTAGAGAGGTTTGGCTAGGCGCCTAGTCTTCCGTGCAGTCCACTGAGACTGAAAGTCAAACCCCTCAAAACGTGAGGCGTGTCAGAGAAAACCGTCCAATCAGGAAGGGGTTTTTTTTTTTTGTTTTTGTTTTTTGTTTTTGTATTTTTCTGAAGCTGGAAATGGGGAGAGACAGTCAGACAGACTCCCGCATGTGCCCGACCAGGATCCACCCAGCACGCCCACCAGGGGGCGACGCTCTGCCCACCAGGGGGCGATGCTCTGCCCCTCCGGGGCATCACTCTGTTGTGACCAGAGC
Source organism: Saccopteryx bilineata (assembly GCF_036850765.1). NCBI lineage: Eukaryota > Metazoa > Chordata > Mammalia > Chiroptera > Emballonuridae > Saccopteryx > Saccopteryx bilineata. The sequence goes on along the minus strand of NC_089491.1, from coordinate 188,052,906 downwards.
CACTCTAGCGCCTGGGGCAGAGGCCAAGGAGCCATCCCCAGCACCCGGGCCATCTTTGTTCCAATGGAGCATCTGCTGCGGGAGGGGAAGAGAGAGACAGAGAGGAAGGAGAGGGGGAGGGGTGGAGAAGCAGATGGGTGCTTCTCCTGTGTGCCCTGGCCGGGAATCAAATCCAGGACTTCTGCACGCCAGGCCGACGCTCTACCACTGAGCCAACCAGCCAGGGCAGGAAGGGCTGTTTTTATAGAAAAATTTAGAGGCCAACTGGGGAAGGGGAAGGAAGAAACTCTTTACCTTCTGGTCCAAAAGGGGTTCAGGACAGGGTTAGACTGCCAGCCAATCAACCTACAATTACACATCCAAACAGAATCAGGGAGTAAGCCCAGGACGAGCTGCCGCTGCCCATTGCTTCCCTGGTTGTAAGTTTGGACGGCAAAGAGGGATCGTCCAGGCAGTTATGCCCTGTCCTGGATTTCAGTACCAAATGTTGGAATCCATGGGAGTCTGAAAGACCAGAATCACAGGCTTTATTGGAAGGAAGAAAGGAACCCTGCCAGGCACTTCTCTGGGGAGAAGAGCACCGGTTACAGACTAGGGGCGAGTTATATAGTGTTTGGGAGAGCCTGAGGGGATACTGAGGCAAAAGTCCTGGTATGTCCGGAATGCTCCTCCTTGGGGGGCTTCGAGCATGTGGGTGTTGAATCAAAAGTCCTGGTATGTCTGGTGCCCCTCCTTGGGGCGGCTTCTCAGCTTTTTGGAATTCCTTTGTCTCAGAGGCAATAGTCCAGTAAGGATGAGGTCTGACAGATAAGCGGAAGGAACATCAAGAGGGCAGTTTGGAATTTACATATCTATCAGTATTGAGGAGTATTTTCCACCAATATTCTTTAAACTTTCTGGCACAAAGTGGCAGAGGGGTTTTCAAGTTCATGTGGTTATTATGGCTCTGAAATTCTCTGTAGAGAGTGCCTCCTCTTATTGCTGACCCTGGGGGTGAGGGGACAGCGCCCACCACTCTGCCCTCATTTCACCCTGATTACAGTGCTTGATCCTGCTAAAACTTCACCAAACTATGCACCAGAATCACCCATGCAAGCATGGGACATGGGGCACTAGGGCAATTGACCAAAGAGGCCACTGGGGACAGTGCTAGACTGCTCTACTGTAGCCCTAGGGCAAGGTACCCAGCCAACCAACCCATGACTCATCTAACCAGGGGGTAAATACTTTGAAACTTCCTTCATGCTAATTAACAAACTCTTTTAGAGCTGAATATGACAAAGAAGGCCCTGAATTAGCTCTTCATTAGGGCAGGCTTCTGATCAGGGGTTTCCAAGGCTATTGAACTACCTTGCATGTATATTTCTGATGGGGACCAAGCAGCCCTTGGGTGTAGATTATCATGAGCCATCCCATATACCTGCTCACTCGATTTTAAAGTGAGTGTGTCTCCCCAGCACATGCACAGAGCAAGGGCATGGCAGCACCATCTGTGGACAGTAAATGATGTGTGCCTGCGCCTGGACATCTGTGCCGCGTGTGTGGCAGCAGCATCATGGACCAAACCTCGCAGGTTATTGAGATGCTTCTCTCCTCCCAGGGGAGGCACAGGGACTTAGGTGGGTCAGCAGGCTGCTGTCATTGGCTCATCCCCTGCTGGCAGCTTGGAAAGCAAACCAAGACAGGAACAGGGTGGTGTGCCTATGCATGGGGTATTGTATGGTTACTGGACAGCCTCTTCCCCTGACAGGAAGTGCGGACTTTCTCTGCCACTGTCCAGTGGAGCATTTCAGCCTGCAGAGAACCGCCTTCAGCCTGGTGCCTCCCCTGCCCAGGCCCAGCTCCCAGAATTGCACAGGTCTCAATCCCAGGCAGGGGTGTCACCGAGGACCTTGTGAAACGTTTCTGTCCTGGGCTGCTGCCCCAGGGCTCTGAGCCACCCAGCGTGCACCTAGGAAAGTGTCTGCTGAACAGATGCCCGGTACTTTTGGTGCCTGTGGTCCGTGGGCCCTCACAGGAGCCCCACTCTAGCTGCAGGACCGTGGGGCTGGCGGTCAGAAAACCCCACTTTGCCTTTGCTGCTCTTTCTCTGAGCAGCAGGTGGCCATGGGCTTCCCCTCGATATTCACTGTGGTAGAAGGGAAAGCCCTTTACAAACTGTGAGGCTCTTCTAAAGCAAGAGGGTCTTCCCCGGCTTGTGACGTTAACTTTGATGCCCTACCCTTGGAAGTTGAGGCCTTTGGGTACTTCCTCCCAGTTTTTACAAAGCTGCTGTTCTGTCTCCAGCCTTCAATGCAGCCAAGTGTGAGAAGCTGCAGAAGGAAAAGGAGGAGCTGGAGAGGCGGTTTGAAGACGAGGTGAGGAAGCTGAGCTGGCAGCAGCGGGCCGAACTCCAGGACCTACAGGGGCGGCTGCAGCTACAGTTCCAGGCAGAGATGATGCGGCTTCAGGAGGAGCACAGCGCCCAGCTGCTGCGGATCCGGTGTCATCACCAGGAGCAGGTCAGTGTGCACTCTGCAGGCAGGTGGACGGTGGCAGCGAGTAACGCTGCTTGAGCCAGAAGTCCTGTTCATAGGTGAGCTTCTTGTGAAGTTTCCTCTCTGACTTCATTTCTTTCTTCTGTTGCCTCCTTCCCTCCGCTCCAGCCCACCTGGCCTCCCTTTCCTTGTCCTGCCAGCTCAGTCCCACTGCCAGCCTGGAATGCTCTGCCTCTAGAGCAGGGGTAGTCAACCTTTTTATACCTACTGCCCACTTTTGTGTCTCTGTTAGTAGTAATATTTTCTAACTGCCTACTGGTTCCACAGTAATGGTGATTTATAAAGTAGGAAAGTAACTTTACTTTATAAAATTTATAAAGCAGAGTTACAGCAAGTTAAAGCATATAATAATAATTACTTACCAAGTACTTTACGTCGGATTTTTGTTATGTTTGGCAGAATAAATTTTTATAAAACAACTTACTATAGTTAAATCTATCTTTTTATTTATACTTTGGTTGCTCCACTACCACCCACCATGAAAGCTGGAGCACTCACTAGTGGGCGGTAGGGACCAGGCTGATGACCACTGGTCTGGATGCTCCAGTGCTCCCTCTGCCCCTCCTTTCCAGAGGTTTCTCAAAAGTCTGTTTCTCAGAGAGGCTTTCTTCATCTCAGATTACTACCCCTCCCCACCCCACCCCCTGCCTGTTCTCCTTCCTGCTGTAGTTTTTCCTCAACACTACCACTACTTAAAATATTATAAATTTCACATTTGTACCCTATTTGTCATCTGCTGTTTCTTGAGGGTAGCACGATAAGGTAGGCACTGCTCTTAACCCTTACCTGTACTAACTCACCTCATCCTCACAATCACCCTACAAGGTAGGTGTCATTGGTATCCTCCATTTACAGTGACAAGACAGAGACCCGGAGGTCATTTAACTGGCCAGGATTCACAGAGCGGGTTATGGGAGGCCCCAGTTGAGTGCAGTATGGCTGCAGAGGTTGGAGCTGTCTGCCAGGCTTGCTGCTGGGGTGTTGGTACCTGAATGGGCTGCCTGGGTTGGGCCAGCAGTATGAACGTGCCAAATAATACGTGGGTGCCGCCAGCTGGCCCATAGCCTTACTAGAGAGGCCAGTTCTAGCCGGAATGGCCTTGTCCATCATTGCTGTGGCTGGCTGCTGTGGGAGACAGTGATCCAAGTCTGCTTCCGCAAGAGCGAGTTCTGCTCCTTTCTTTTCTCTTCTAAGTCCGCAACCTGCCGTTGCCTCAACCCCACCTTCTAGGTGGTACGTTGTTCCTCATGCTCTGCGTATGACATTCCTAAGAGAAACCGGCATTTCAGAGAGCACTCTAAACTTGCTAGTGGCCGTTCACGACCATGAACACGTGGGCTACTGTCCTCAGGCTGCTTTCAAATACAGACCCTGGATAATGACGGTCCCTAGATACTTGTGACTCCTAGGGGCAGAAGGAGAATGTCAGAGTAATAATAAGTGCTGTTGCTGTAAATAAAAATCTCCTACTTGACGCATTTTATTCCATTCAGTGTCTCCTTTTCTAGAGGCCTGTGGAAACCAGACACACCTGCCTGCTTGAAGTCATTTAGACTTAGAGACCAGGAAATGGAATAGGTTACAGCTACTAAAGTTACACCTGGTGCTAATATTAGAAATGGAACCTCCAGCATCTCGTCTCCTAAGCTCAGCTCGCAGGGCGTGACTCCTGTAAGCGAATGTCTGACCTTGCGGTTGTGTGCAGTGTTAGCACGGCCCCTGAGACATCCCAAAGCTGGTGGTGCCAGCATCAGCCTGTTCTGTGCCTCAGTCACCCTGAGCCATTCACTTCCCAGTTTTAACACAGAGAACATGTTTATACCATTATTCACTAAAAGATTTCTGGTCTGAAGTTCTATGTTGGTTGAAAATGTGCCAGGAGGTGGGGCGGGAGGGCAGGAGGTGCTGCCAGGCAGGGAAACGTGCTTTGAGGCACCCTCTGAACAAAGGTTCCCAGGCGGGTGCCACATATGGAAACCACAGAGCTGAGGCCACTGCTGGAGAGAGCCCATCCACCAGTGGGTCAGGGCCCAGGGTGGAACATCTCCCTCAGTATTGTGGGCACAGAAGCACGGCTGGGAAATGAACCCTCACCTCGCCTCTAAGCTGGGACACAGCAGCATATTAGAGGTTTTGTGCCAGGCAGGATTGAAGGAAAGACTCCCGACTTTGAATGAGTTACAGAAGCTGCCTGTGCAGACAGGAAAAGAGCTGTGTCCTCTGAGGGCTCAGAGTTCTGTTCTTCCTGATCCTGTACAACCACTAACGTGATTCACCCAATTATCTGTTCACCCATGCCAGGAGTATTGAGGGAATGCTTACCGTATACAAGGCACCATATCAGGGCCCTGCCAGAGACACAAAGGGTTATAAACCGTGGGCTTGCTTGGTCCATGCCTCGGGTGATAACCAGGGCACGTTCTGAGGAAGTGCCCAAGAGCTTGTGGTACTAGGTGAGAAGCACAGATGATGTGTTTAGAAATTGAGAGTTTAGTTCTCTCTGCAAGGCTAGGAAACACTTTATGGTAGAACTAACATCTGGGTACTGAAGGTCTGTGTAAACCCTGCCTATAGACACCCACTGGTTTGAGGAGATGGATGACTTACATGTGTGAATTATTCCAGCCCCTGGTTTTGTCCTTGCTACTGGACGTTGGCTGGTAGGCTGAACATTAGCGTGTCTAACAGAAAGCACACAGGCAGTGAGAGAGAAAAGCAGTACACTCACTCAGGGTTTTAGCTTCCAGTAGAATCAGTGCTCTTCTGCTTTAGTGCAGGAGATTTGTGTGGTCTGTGCTTTCAGCTATCCAGGTGGACTGTCCACACTAGGGTTTCCTTATCAGGGATCATTGCACTTGCAGACTCAATGTGTAATGGCGTCTCTGTCAGAAGTTAGGCTCCGCGCCGGCCTCTCCTTGTCCCCCGTGGCCCCAGCAGCACTGCAGTTCCTGAGGCTTTACTCAGAGTGGGAGTAAAGTGCGCTGAGGCGCACTCACCTCTGGCTGTACTGTGGCCTTTGTCATGACAAAGCCAGCTGCCTGCCCACCTGCAGGGGCAGAGACTGTCTCCCTCTGCCTACACATGGAAATCTCTCAGGAAATGTGTAAAAGACACCCTCCTCATCCTCACCCCACGCCAATTGAATCAGAATCGCTGTCAGGGTCAGGCACTGGGTCTCTTGTTAGTGTGCCCCAGAGCCCAGAACTGCAGAGTCCCCAGATGCAGGGCCTCGCTCTTCTGTCCTGGGGCATGAGCAAACAGTGTGGCCTGGCCTCCTGGCTTCCTTACGTGCCTTTAAAGATGGGAGCTGACTTTTATTTCAAAAGTATGACTATAAGGTGTTTAATCAAAATTAGCACTCAGGCCTTAGCTCAGGGGTTGGGAACCTACGGCTTGTGAGCCAGGTGTGGCTCTTTTGATGGCTGCATCTGGCTTGCAGACAAATCTTTAATAAAAAAATAACATTAAAATATAAAAAATTCTCATGTATTACAATCCATTCATTTCTTTTTTTTTTTTTTTTTTTTTTTCATTTTTCTGAAGCTGGAAACAGGGAGAGACAGTCAGACAGACTCCCGCATGCGCCCGACCGGGATCCACCCGGCACGCCCACCAGGGGGCGACGCTCTGCCCACCAGGGGGCGATGCTCTGCCCATCCTGGGCGTCGCCATGTTGCGACCCTCCTGGGTGTCGCCACCCTCCTGGGTGTCGCCATATTGCGACCAGAGCCACTCTAGCGCCTGGGGCAGAGGCCACAGAGCCATCCCCAGCGCCCGGGCCATCTTTTGCTCCAATGGAGCCTTGGCTGCGGGAGGGGAAGAGAGAGACAGAGAGGAAGGCGCGGCGGAGGGGTGGAGAAGCAAATGGGCGCTTCTCCTATGTGCCCTGGCCGGGAATCGAACCCGGGTCCTCCGCACGCTAGGCCGACGCTCTACCGCTGAGCCAACCGGCCAGGGCCTCCATTCATTTCTTACCGCTCATGTTCATGGTTGTGAGTGGCTGGAGCCAGTCACAGCTGTCCTCCAGAACAACACGAAATTTTTATTGGATAATGCGTAATGTATACGGGTTTTGTGAGGTCAGGAAGAAAACTTCCCTCATTTTAATCAAGTAGTCAGCTAGCTAATTGCAGAAACCCTTTTGACAAAGAAGATGGCTAAAAGAAAAAAAGATGAGGAGTATCATACTTTTCAGCAGGAATGGACAGAGGAATTCGCCCTTGTGGAGAGAGCAGGTTCTACAGTGTGTCTAATAGCAATGATAAAATTGCATCGATGAAATGGTCAAATATAAAGTGGCACTTTGACACACATCATACTGCATTTGCATCAAAATATCCAGTGGGGGACAGCAGGAAGAAAGTATGTCAAGATCTACTGTGCAGAGTGTAAGCTAGTCAGCAGCAACTTCGTGTTTGGGACCCAACAAGGTGACTGGAAATCGGCTAGCTTTGCTGGTGCTTTAGCAATTCTGAGAAATGGAAAGCCATTCACAGATGGGGAGTATGCCAAAACATTCATGCTTGATGTTGCCAATGAACTTTTTGATGACTTTTCGGATAAAGACAAGATAATCAAATGAATAAAAGACATGCCTCTGTCGGCAAGAACTGTTCACGATAGTACCATCATGATGGCAAATCAAATTGAGGCAACACAAGTGAAGGACATAAATGCAGCACCATTCTTTTCTCTCGCTTTGGATGAGTCAACAGATATAGGCCATTTATCCCAGTTCAGTGTGATTGCAAGGTATGCTGTTGGTGACACACTACGTGAGGAAAGTCTTACTGTTTTGCCTATGAAAGAGACAACAAGAGGGGAGGATTTATTCAAATCTTTCATTGAGTTCACTAAAGAAAAATATCTACCGATGGATAAATTTATTTTGATGTGTACTGATGGTGCTCCGTGCACGGTGGGGAAAAACAGAGGATTCGTAGCGTTTCTTCATGAACATGAAAAGAGACCCATCCTAAGTTTTCGCTGCATCAGGAGGCACTTTGTGCTCAAATGTGTGGTGAGCAGCTTGGTGAGGGGATGTCGCTGGTCATTTGGGTGGTCAACTTTATTGTTGCCGAGCTTTAAATGATCGCCAGTTTAAAACACTCTGGATGAAGTTGGGAATAATTATCCTGGTCTGCTTCTGCACAGCAATGTGCGTTGTTTGTCAAGAGGGAAGGTGCAGCTTGTCTGAGCAAAATCCGGACTTTTCTTGAAATGAAAAACACCAAGCATCCTGAGTTAGCTAACACTGAGTGGCTCCTGAAGTTCTACTATCTCGTGTACATGACTGAACATCTGAACCAGCTCAATGTGAAAATGCAAGGTGTTGAAAATACAGTCTTATTCCTTCAACAAGCAGTGTTTGCATTTGAAAACAAGCTGAAACTCTTCATCACAGACATTGAAACAGGTCATTTACTACACTTTGAAAAACTGGGAGAGTTTAAAGATGCATGCACAGCAAGTGACCCTGCTCAACATCTTGATTTCCAGCAGCTAACGAGCTTCACATCTAATCTCCTGCAGTCATTCAAAGCACGTTTGGAGAATTTCGTGAGCACACTCGTCTTTTTAAGTTCATCACCCAATCACATGAGTGTGCAGTGGACAGCACTGACCTGAGTTACATCCCCAGTGTCTCCATCAGAGATTTTGAGCTACAAGCTGCTGACCTGAAGGCCTCAGGCATGTAGGTGAATAAGTTCAAGTCACTTAATGAAGATTTGGAAAGACTTGCACGACAGCAAGTAGAGTTGGTGAGCAAATACAAGTGGGGAGAAATGAAAAAACTTCAACCCGCAGACCAGCTGATTATCAAAACTTGGAACGCGCTTCCTGTCACATACCACACACTGTAGCATGTGAGTATGGCTGTACTGACAATGTTTAGCTCTACGTATGCATGTGAGTAGTCTTTCTCACATCTAAAGAACATTAAGACCAACCTATGATCACGTTTAACAGAAGTCTCAACGCCTGCATGAAGCTTAACCTCACCACGTATCAACCAGACTACAAAGCCATCAGTAAAACCATGCAGCACCAGAAGTCACATTAATGGTAAGAAGTACTTTATTCATCATTGGTTAGCAACAGCATAACAACATTATTAAAAAGAATTCAGAGACTTATTGTACTTTAAAAGTGTTGGTCTTACATAAAATGCACACAGTTACTTGTATTTAGTGTTAAACACATTGTATGGCTCTCACGGAATTACATTTTAAAATATGTGGCGTTCATGGCTCTCTCAGCCAAAAAGGTTCCCAACCCCTGCCTTAGCTAGACATGCATTAATAGAGTTGGCAGACTTCCCCATCTCAAAGCACACAGAATGGGTTTTTACTGTAAACACAGGGCTTTTCCCTTTTGCCCAACACAGTGCCTTCCAGTTCCCCTCTCTGGGCTGCCTCTGACTGTACCCCAAAGATATTTAGCCACCGATCCTGACATTCAGTGATCTGTGACCTTTGACCCCATTCCTCCCTAACCCTATGGTCTTCCTCCCTGATCTGGCCCTGAAGCCATTGTGGATTCTATTCAATAAAGTCTGAGTAGAGGTGCCTTCCCTTCCCACCAAAGGCAGCAGGGATCCTTCTTGGTCATTTGCATTTGTTTTGTCTCCAATTCAAGGCATCCCCCCCCCATTTCTGCAGGAAATCAACGTTCAGACTGACTGGCAGGCTCAGCGTCCTTGTGTTGCACCATCAGAACGTGTAGGGGCCGCTCGTTCATCATCTGGGTTGCATCTCCTTAGCTCTCCTGTGCAGCAGGCACACAGCTGCTACCAGCAGAAACCACACTTGCTCTAATCAGACAGAATGAGGTCTTGGGGGACCCTCGGTCTCCCAGCACAGCCCCAAGTCTCAGTACCCTGGGGGAAGTGAACACCTACCCATGTGGTAGACTGCAGAAAGGGCAGAAGGCACAAGCAGGAATAAGATGAAGTGGGACCGGGCACTCTGGGTGGCTGGCTGCCCACTCTGAGGTGCTAGGTACCCAGGCCACTGTGAGGGGGAAGGGGAGGGGAGGGGAGGGGAGGGGGAAGGAGGGGAGGGGAGTCAGTAAGAGAGCCCTGGGGAGAGTAAACATGGGCGCTGCTCTGTGTCTGGGATGGGGGTTGATGGGAGTTTAATCTGGTTTGGGTTTAGTGAGTAAAGCCGAGATGATACAAAGCACATGCATCTTCATTCTAAATGTAAGTTGTCTCTCGTGAATCACCAAGGCCTCAGATAATGGTGTTTTGCTAATGACTGAGTGATGGAAGCCCACAGCTGTCCCTTAGTCATCTGAGAGGGTGGCTGTACAATCCTTTGCTCTTCTGTTGTTCAGCCAAGCTGACCCACAAGTCCCAACAGGGAAGGAGCCATGGGAGGGGCAGGTATTAGACTAATACTATAACAAGAAAAGATGGCCAATAGTAGAAAGCCCCTTCCCCATGGAGGGGTCATTCTTTAAAAACCATAAAGGTGTATAAAAACTCTAATTACTGAAAAGGAAGGACTCTTTTTTTTTTTTTTTTTTTTTTTTGAGAGGTGGGGAGATAGTGAGATAGTCTTCTGCATGTGACCTGACCAGTATTCACTCAGCAACCCCATCTGGGGCCAGTGCTCAAGTACCAAGCTATCCTCAGTGCCCAACGCCCACACTAGGACCAATCGAGCCACTGGCTGCAGGAGGGGAAGAGGCAGAGAAGCAGGAGAGGGAGGGGAGAGAAGTACATGGTCACTTTTTCTGTGTGCCCTGACCAGGGATCAAACCCAGCACATCCACACACCAGGCCAATGCTGTATCCACTGAGCCAACTGGCCAGGGCTAAGGAAGGATTCTTGTGCCCAAATCCTGGCTCATCGGCTTGCATGGGCTTTCTTTTAGTGCCTACAGCCTTTCAGAGTTAGGGGATCAGCATTTCATTCATAAAAGCACCTCTGAAGGGCTTAATGCCCTTATATCATGCTTACTATATTGAGCATGGTATTGTATCACCACCAAATCAAACACCTGCCTCCCTGCAAATGAGAGGGACATCCACTTAACTTCAGACACAACATGGTGGTATTATCAGTCAGGGTGCCTTCACCACCGGGAGCACGAGACTCCTGGAACATGGAAATTTGTGTAAGAGCCCAGTAAGTAGGATCACACCAAGGACTGATCAAAGAGTTTTCTTTAGACTGACTTGGGTAACAAATATCCAGATACTGTATGGGTGCCTGTGTCTACAGACAGGTTGCTCTCAGCTCAGCTGACATCAGTAATGAAGCAGAAACAAAATATATTTCCATTTTTAAACAAGTGATTTATTTTTTTAAGAGACTGAAATGCCTCAGACAAAGATGCTATAAAACATCACATAAACAAGAATTGGACAAGTAGGTACTGTGGTGATCGGCTTTTCTGCTGAATGGGGCCATAGCTCTGAGGCTTACATAAAACACTGTGCAGTCAAGAATGGCCAGTGAGTAAAAGGGAGTCATCGCTGCACGTTCTTCTTCAAACTGCGATGCAGTGGCCTTAACGCTGTGGACCTCACTGTTGGCTTTTCCTGTGATATTTGTTTTCATGGATGGAAGTCGCACTTACCTTAGGAGAGAAAGGCAAGCAAGTGTTTCATATCATGAGAGTACCCAGAACAAAAATCTACCCTATCTTAAGATAAAAATACTCCCCTGCGGCCCTGGCCGGTTGGCTCAGCGGTAGAGCGTCGGCCTGGCGTGCGGGGGACCCGGGTTCGATTCCCGGCCAGGGCACATAGAAGCGCCCATTTGCTTCTCCACCCCCCCTCCTTCCTCTCTGTCTCTCTCTTCCCCTCCCATAGCCGAGGCTCCATTGGAGCAAAGATGGCCCGGGCGCTGGGGATGGCTCCTTGGCCTCTGCCCCAGGCGCTAGAGTGGCTCTGGTTGCGGCAGAGCGAAGCCCCAGAGGGGCAAAGCATCGCCCCCTGGTGGGCAGAGCGTTGCCCCTGGTGGGCGTGCCGGGTGGATCCCTGTCGGGCGCATGCGGGAGTCTGTCTGATTGTCTCTCCCCGTTTCCAGCTTCAGAAAAAAAAGAAAAAAAAATACTCCCCTGCATCTACTCCACCAGAGGGCTTACTTTCCTGAGGGTTGCCCTCCCTCCTGCCAGATCAGAGGTCCGCCTGCCAATTATCTCCTGGAAACAAGGACCCTGAGCAGTGGCTGACTGTGACCAGCTAAAAGTAGTATGTTCAACTGGCCACCAAGGAGCTTCAGGACCTGAACACTTCCTGCTTTACTGTTTTTCAGATGCCAGGTTTTGAAACGTTAATAGGTCTACAAACATTTTGAAATAAAGTAAAATAGAATAAAAATTTAAAAACCAGATTATTGCAAGTAGGAGGGGAAAATATTGTTCTGTGACACTGTAATTTTTGTGTGTATGTGTGCTGTGTTGCAATGTACAGTAGTATTTTTTGCAATGATCACCAACAAAGAATTTGGAAAAACATCATTCTGGTTTGCTAGCATAAGGCAAGGTCATTTTATGCAATTATTCCTGTAAGCCTTACATCTGAAGTTAAAACTACAGCCACAACAACAAAAGAACAAAAACAGTGCACATTGTGAAAGGTGAAAACAGGTCATCACAGGCTGGCTGTGTTTCTTGTGGTCGAACTGGAAATGGCCCACAGCCAGACAAGCGGCAGCCCAACCAGGAGCAGCCTGGTGCACCTAACGCTGACGGCAGTGAGCACACAGGTCTGTGCTGCACAGCTGCCGTGGCCTTCGTGAGAGGTTCCTAAGGCCCCAGTTCCTGGTCCTGCTAGGAAAGCAGGAGGGGTGTGCTTGAGGGAGCTTCACCTTTAGTGTCAGACAGACCTGGGCCGACTGCTGGTTCTGCCCCTTACTAGGCCTTGGGCAAAGCATTTCAAACCTTGGTAAGCCTCGGTGTCCTGTAAGAAGGGCATAAATATTTACTTTATAATGTTGCCAAGATGGTTAAGTGGAGTAACTGATAGCAGGTCACTTAATATATGTTAGTGCCCACAGTTTACCTTGTGCAATGTGGTTCCCACCTGCTGCTGGGAAACAAAACAGACCACCTAGAAGGGAGGTCCCCTTCTTCTTACTCCTTGTTACCCCATTGAGTGTTTTCCATGAAGAGAAAGAACGGGAGTGGGAAGCGGATGGTCCAAAGCCAGGCCCAGGATGGTGAGGAGGGGACTTGGCAGTCATCCGCTACTGGGAGCTGCTCTCCTCCTGTGGACAGCCTTACTCCGGGGGCTGCCACGTCACCATCAAATCCTGGCTCTCCTGCCCTGGTACAGAGATGAGGGCAGCTGTCATCTCAGCAGATTGACTTGTCCATGATATTTTGGAACATTGACCTTTCTACTCATTGAATTCCATCTCTGTTCTCCATGCAGTGAAGATATCACTGCCACCCATCCCAGCTCTGTATAACCATAACTGTGACTCTCCCGCAGGTGGAAGATATCACCGCCAGCCATGAGGCGGCTCTCCTAGAAATGGAAAATAACCACACTGTGGCCATCGCAGTCCTGCAGGATGACCACGACCACAAAATCCAAGGTAGCAACCATTCCTAGCTGTGTGTAGCTGGCAGGGGAGGCCACAGAAGCCTAACCTTCCTGCTACAGAGCCCCTCCTGCCCTCTTATTCCACTTTCCTTCCTTCCTTCCTTCCCCTCCTGGGGTGTCCTTTGTGTTCCATGCTGCAAAAGAAAAGATGGAAAGCCAGAATGCAGGTAGCAGTTTCCTCTGAGGCAGTTACTGTCTCCTTTGCCTAGATGTTGGAATGCCTGAGCACTATCCAGGAGGCTGGCGCCAGCCTGAGTGCTGCTCCAGGGCGCCCTGTAGCGGGCCTGGGATGCAGCCTGGGCATGGAGATGTCTAAAAGCCCCTGAGGTGAGTCTGTTGGGTAGCCATGCTTGAGAACTGCTGTTGTAAAGTAGGCATGGAGACCCTGGGCCCTGTCTTGGCCTTACAAAATAAAATGGCTCTTCCCACATGGATGCACCTTCCCCGCACTGGGGGCACTGTCTGGACTACAGTGGCATTGGATCGGACCTGGGTTCACACCTTGAGCTCATAGACCACATTCGCCAGGAGCCTAAGTAGAGTATCTGAATCCTTCTTCTTATAATTTTGGTAACTTTAAATTATCTTTGGGTCTTAGGGTTCTGTGAAGGCTACAAAACCAACAGTAACATTTACAAATTCTACTAAGATTTTGACTGAAATTTTTACACTTTTAACATGCATTTAAACTAAATATACAACTTATTTTTCAGTTTTCCTCCCTCCATTTCCCCTCCAGCCAGAAATTTAGACAATAGATTTAAAATTTTTTAATTAATAAGTTTAAATTTTTTTAAGAAATAATATCAGTTAAGTTTCATGATTTTTAAATGTGATCTTTTTTATCACAGTCTGCTGTGCTGTGATTGGTACTACTGTCAGTGCCCCCGGAAGCACTAGCCCTGCCAGCTCTGGAAGCTGCTGCTGGGACGTGAGCAAGAAGCCCAGGTCCAGCACCAGGAAGGGGCACATCACGAGGACGTTTCGGTGTGCGCCTGCGCCCTGACAGCGTGGCGTGGGGGTGGGCGGCAGTCCCTGTTGTGGGTATTCGCGCATCTTTGCCACAAGCGTTCTTGCCACACGCCTTTCCACCACATAACTCAGTGTCTGCAAGGCAATTTTGCCTTAAAAATGTATATATATAAATAGACAAATACTGTAGAGCAGGGGTTGGGAACCTATGGCTTGCAAGCCAGATGTGGCTCTTTTGATGGCTGCATCTGGCTCACAGACAAATCTTTAATAACAATAATAATAATGTTAAAAATATAAAACATTCTCATGTTTTACAATCCATTCATTTCCTACCGCTCATGTTCATGGTTGCAGGTGGCTGGAGCCAATCACAGCTGTCCTCCGGGACAACACCAAATTTTTATTGGATAATGTGTAACGTACACGGGACGTTGTATGGCTCTCACGGAATTACATTTTAAAATATGTGGCATTCACGGCTCTCTCAGCCAAAAAGGTTCCTAACTCCTGCTATAGAGGGACATTTAAAAGAACATAATGAAACATAAAGAAGAGAAATAAAAAAATTTAGACTCTCTTTACATGAGTGTAGATTTGTATCAGTGCTGTTCAAATAAGTGATGTGATTTTGTAGATTGCACCTAAGCACTAGTATTCCTTCTCAAGGAGACTTGGGCTCACCTGTGTGCCCTCAGGGAGGGCCCTCGGACCCTCTGACCCTCCCCGTGCACTGTGCTTCAAAATGAGACCCAGCTCCCAGGCCCATCGTCTCACCTGGAAGAAGTGCTGTTTAAGAGCATGTGCACCACACGTCTACTCCTCCCTGTATAAACCATCTTGTGGGCTTGTTAATATCTACATAGAATATATAAATGGGAATAACAGAGAGAATCATCAATGGAAAAACGAAACCAGACAGAACCCCTGCAACACCCCAACCTGACAGCCAGTTATTTTATCTTGTTTACATAAAAATAGCCTAACAGCCAGGTTAGTTCTTCTGCAGAAACGCTGGTGGTAAAGGTGTCTGCAGCAGAAGCCCCACTCCGGGTTGTGCATTGGGACCACCAGGGAGTTTTTAAAAAAGCACTGATAAGTGAATCCCGCCTCAGAGCTACAAATTTAATTGCTGGGTGCAGCCCAGGCATCGGAATTTTTTAAAGCTCCCCAGGTGATTCTAATATGCAGCAAATTTGAGAGCTATTGTCTTAAAGCAGGGTTGAGTATAGGACAGAGTGTCATGACCTTAAAATAAGTAAATACATCATGGGTATATAGATATTAGCCATGGTTTATACCATGTCCAGAATAGATATCAACCATCTTATCTTAGGGTATTGGGGTCATCTGAGAATACCCTCTGGCCCATCAGTTACTGTGCTATAGAAGAATGCTTTGAGCAGGGGTTATGAATGGAAGCCAGTATTGCCTTTCGTTCCTGGATTTTCATATAAACAGACCTGGTAGGTTTTCATTACTAGCAAAGCCTTGCTTAGATGCTAGCATCCAAGGCCTTTGAATGATATATAATGTATATAATAGTAGCAATGGCTGTTAAAACGAATCACTTAGAGAGAGGCAGGTAGACAGAAGGCCACATCATTTCATGTTAATGAAATCGCACAAACTTTTTCCCCAAATAAAAATTTCTGCTGTAACAACTGGATTTCTTAGAGAGAGACCTTCAGCATCATTAGCTGGAAGATCTGGATCAATGGAAACCACAATTTTTTTCCTAATTGCAGCTCTGGCCAGCCAGAATGATAATTGTTGGTCTCTAGTGCACTTTTGTATGAAGCATGTGTGACCTGAGCTGACTAATGAGACCTTTCCTCCCTCCAGTTATAGCATGCAAACAAATTGCTTGTGTAGTCATAATGAGATGGGTTTCACTCAGCTAATAAGACTGTTCCCATCTGGAGGAAATAGAATCCTTTTGCTTAATAAGTCTAACATGACACCTCTTTCTGCCTAATTTGCAAATTATTACTGGAATGACATTTTGGACAGAATAGAATGTTTCCAAACTCTCCAAGAGGAACCAATCCAATTAGTCCTCCCTCCTGCCTGGGTGTCTTCCTATCAACTCTTTGCTCAAGCAAATCCTAGAGGTCTGTGGTTTCCGAATATGGTTCAGAAGCCCTGCAGACACAGCCCTGGCCCTGTTCACCCATCTTCTGCAGTGAGCCCAGGCAGCATGGTGGCTGCCAGCGGCGCCCCTGACCCTGAAACCTCCCTCCTTCAGCCCAGATGGCTGCTTTGTGGTGGAAAGAGTGACCTGAGAGGAGAAAGAGATGGAGACTTAATATTGACCACCCAGTTGTTCTACCACTAGGAAACCTGGAGAATCAATGAGGACTGTGGATGGAGACTCTGAGTTGGTCAGGATGGTGGGAGAGCAGGGTATAGACAAGAGTGTGTTTGTGTGTGTGCGCGTGTGCACACACGTACTGTTTGCTTCTCCGTATTTACTCTTTTCCTCATTGTCTCTCCCTTTCTCCAATTCCCTTCCACTTTCTTTCTCTTCTAAATAACAACACACACAACTCCAAAGTAATGGAGAGGTTTCTTTAGGCTTGACACTACTGTGTCCCCTTATCCTTTAGTCACCTGGTCTTCCATGTAGTCTGGCAAAAGGGTCTCGTTTGATCCCTTTCAGAAGAAAGGCCAACTTAACAATTTGATGTCTTCTCTCTAGAATTGATGTCTACCCACGAGCTTGAAAAGAAAGAATTGGAAGACAATTTTGAAAAGCTGCGGCTGTCATTACAGGTTAATATCTCCTTAGCTCTGATGTCCAACTCATGGCAGCACCATTAGTCCTGTCCACAGTCATTTATCTAGCACCTGTGCTAGGAAGGAACTTCTTCCTGCCCTAAGGAATTTACTGTCTACTCAGAGAGGTGTGACACAAACAGTGGCAGACAGCCACAAAAGGTAATACACACTTGTACCAAGTAAATACTGCCGTTGGCAAGCACTCTGGAAGTTCCGAGATTGCTGCCCACCTGCTGTGGCCAGAGGGGTCGCTGAGCTGTGAGAGGAAGGGGAGGATGGGGGAAGAGCATTCTGGGCTGGGGAGTGGAGTGAGGAGAGCTGTGAAGGGCAGAAGCCATGGGGCCTGCCTGGGAATTGGAAAAAGGACTTTAATCACCTGGAGATTGGAGGGAAGAAGGAAGCTCCTCTGCCTTCCACTGCCGACCTACAGAAAATGTGAGTTTCAGATTCCAGGGTGCCGCCTGGATCCTTCTGACCTCCAACAGGAGTTCGCTGGATCCTGCCTCCGGCCTTCCAGAGACCCAGGCCAGCTGCTTTGTGGAAAGATGACGACCCCACAGCCCCGGGGAGGAGCTGCCTGGGGAGCTAGGGTCAAGTTGGTGGCCCTGATTCTGTTCCCAGCTGTGGACATCCTCATCACAGCAAGATTATTTTTTAAATATCAGGGGCACTGACATGTGGACATTGTGATGACAATAACAGTGACTGTCCCTTGGTTACCATGACTGACACAAAGCCAGGGGTTTTGCTTCTCCAATGGCTCATTTCCCCAGGCAGAGTTCACTGCACAGAAGTGGTCCTGCCCAGAAAGACCCCAGGACTGTGCAGTTACCAATGTCACATGATAACACAGGCTGTCTAAATGGATATAGCCTGCAGGGAGCCCACCACCAACCCACGGAGGAGCTTGCAATACACAGTCCTCACGTGACTTAGCCTTGGCAGGTTTGCCCAGACTGCCTTGCTCGTGCACCCACCTCTTGTGCCATTATGCGTGCTGTCTTTGGGGAAGTCAGTCCAGGAAATTGAAAGCCAGACGGTGATGTGACAGAAACCCATCCAGCCCAGAACCACAAAGAAGGCAGAGTTTTGTTTCATCTGTGAGTGGGTCTTCATTCTGCCTGTCATCACACATATTTTAGCTGTGATGCCCCATGAGCAGAATCCATTTGGGACGGAGGTTGTTTGGGGCAAGGAGGATGGTGTTGCTCAAGCCAACTTCCTCAAGCCACAGGCAGCTAGACAAACAGGCTTGGTGGTAAGAGATCTGAACTCTTGGGTTTAAATCCCCATGGCACCCCCACTTACCAACTTTAAAATCTTAGACAATGCCTAAGCTCTGTGAGCCTCAGCTTACTCGTCTGTGAAGTGGTGACAATAGCAGTAACTTCCTCCAGGAGCAAGCAGATTAAAGGAAGGAATGTGTGTAAAGTGTGCAGCACTAGGTTGGCTCATGGCAAATGCTGGTAAGTAGCAGCTATTGCTATTCTAATAGTTACATACAATATTACTTGTTATGTTTATTTTATTATCATCATCACTATTATTATCATGTCACTGGTTAGATCCTACATGTCCAGTGTTGGGCCAGGTCACCAGTTGGGTCTTTGTACCGCTTACTTGACATATAGGAGCCAAACCACACTGGACCACAGTCTGTGTGCTGTGTGATTGCCACGTACCCATGTGTGCCCATGAGTTGTTTTTGAGTCATGGTAAACAAGGTAGAAAAACCACAGTTTGACATTTGAGGTCCATCCTAGGTGGTATTTGAACAGTTTTTTGCTGTTCTGATTTTTAATGGAAAAAGGCTTGAAAGAAATGCTTCCCCTGATGGCACTGGCAAAGTTGGTGCAGGAGCTCTGTGGTGACCTAGACATGTTGGTGGTCATGTTCTAGAAGGCTACTGCCCCGTCTGCTGCACCCTGCGGGGCTGCCCAGGTCTCTGACCTAAGCTTGCCACGCCCTGACGGTTACAAACTCCCACTGACAATCTCATTGCCGAATGCACCAGTTTTTACATTTGATGGCATTGTGGGGTTTTTTGTTTCTCAAAAATGAAATGGAAGTAACTGGAAAAGAACAAACAAAAATAAAGGATGAGAAACCTGCCAAGGATGGTTTGCCAAACCAGGTCGTCTGCTATGGTGAAGAAAGCGGTGAAACCAAGCACTTCATACATTGCAGTATTTTGTGTAGAACCGCATAATTTACAATGCCTAGCTTAGGGGTCGGGAACCTTTTTGGCTGAGAGAGCCACGAACGCCACATATTTTAAAATGTAATTCCATGAGAGCCATACAATGACCCATGTATGTTAGGCATTATCCAATAAAAATTTGGTGTTGCCCAGAGGCAGCTGTGATTGGCTCCAGCCACCCACAACCATGAACATGAGCGGTAGGAAATGAATGCATTGTAATACATGAGAATGTTTTATATTTTTGTTATTATTTTTTTTATTAAAGATTTGTCCTCAAGCCAGATGCAGCCATCAAAAGAGCCACATCTGGCTCATGAGCCATAGGTTCCCAACCCCTGGCCTACTCCTTGTGTTGAGTGGAGAGCCCATTTCTCTTCGTCAGAAGACCATAGGTTCTAATGTTACAGAAATGGTTCAACGGGTGGAGAGCTTTGGTGATCAGTCATTGCTGGGTTTGCCAGGCAGAGGTGAGCCAGGGACAGGTGATGTGCACCTCAGTCTGTCTCCCTTCAGTCTGATGCAGTGGGCGGCCCTGTGGCTGGTGTGTCCTAGGAGCCAGGAGCATGGTCTAAACAGAGGGTCTGAGCAGAGGGGACAGATGGTCTAAAAAGGGAGCACAGACTCAGCTCACTTCAGGGACATGCACACCAGCCTTGAGCCCCAGGGAGGCCGAGTGGAGGCTAGAAGTGACCCTGGAATGAGAGGGAGCTGGCAGGCGAGCTGGGGGAAGATGGGGTGGGGGCAACAAGAAGTTGGGGACAGGCCCTGCCACTATGGGAGGCCAGGACATGGCGCTGTCATTCACACCCCAGCCTGGGCTGGGCGTTTTACACAGAGCATCTTATCACAGCTCTCAGGCTGTAGCAGCTGCAGTGGACTGAGCTGGACTCTTGCTGTTGTTACTTGCAGGACCAGGTGGACACGCTGACCTTCCAGAGCCAGTCTCTGCGGGACCGAGCCAAACGCTTCGAGGAGGCTTTGAGGAAAAACACTGAGGAGCAGCTGGAGGTAGTGGGGCTCTCCGGGCGGGAGTAGGGGCTCTGTGGAGCCTCTGCCCAGGAAGCCATGTGGCTGCCTTAGCATCCTCCCCAGGGGCAGGGCCTTGTGCTAACCTGCCACGAAATGACAGCAGTCGGGGCCTCCCTAGGATTTTAAATATGTCAGTGCCTCTCTTCTGAGACAGGACAGCTGTGGGCTCCTCCACCTCAGTCTTATTCCTGCCACATCGCACACTCTGGGAAAACAGCTGTGTTAGGCTCGCTCGCTGGTTTCCTGGCTGCAAGCACTGTGCACAATTAGCACATGAGCCCATGGCAGAAAGCCACATGTGTGTCCTATGGCTGCTTTTCCTCAATAGCGATTCTCCCAGATTGCTCTCCCACCACTGCGAGGTGTGATCCTGACTCCCTCAGCCGCCACCATGAGGTGCGGTTTTCCTAATCCCTTGCCCTCCACTCCAAAAAGCAGATTTCCCTTTGTTTATTAGCCCTTTTCCTTTTGTTGCCTATTTGCTCACCTGTCTCTGCGAGCCTCCAATAAACAAGAATGGCCTGACACTTTCTGGCTCCACAGTTCCTCTACCGTCTACCCGAATCCAATGTGAACCTGCCTGGCCTCAGCCACCGGTCACTGGCTTTACACACACTGCTCCCCAGTCACAGTCTCTGAGCTCCTGTGATGAGCTCAGCCTGCCCCCTTGCACTGGTCAGACCCACCTTCCCTGTCCTTGCCCACCTCCACCTGGCGGGCATGGAGGCACTGGAGCCCAAGTGAGCAAGATGAAGGGACATTTTTCTAGAAAAGCTGGCAAAATTCCTTCCCTCTGATGTAGGGTTGCCAGATAAAACATTACACCCAGTCAAATCTGAATTACAGATAAGTGAACTTATTATAAATATGTCCCTTTACTTTAAAAAAGTTATCTGAAATTTAAACTTCATATATACAGTGTGTCCGTAAAGTCATGGTGCACTTTTGACTGATCACAGGAAAGCAACAAAAGATGATAGAAATGTGAAATCTGCACCAATAAAAGGAAAATCCTCCCAGTTTCTGTAGGATGATGTGGCAGCATGTACGCATGTGCAGATGATGATGTAACACCGTGTATACAGCAGAGCAGCCCATGGCCATGCCAGTCGAGATGTGGATGGTACACAAGAGAGTTCAGTGTGCTCTGTGGCTCGCTGAATTTGAATCCGTGACCAAAGTGCAACGTGAATATCTGAATATCGGCGCGTTTATAACGAAGCGCCACCACATAGGAATAACATTACTCGGTGGGATAAGCAGTTGAAGGAAACCAGCAGTTTGGTGGAGAAACCCCGTTCTGGTAGGCCATCAGTCAGTGACGAGTCTGTAGAGGCTATACGGGATAGCTACCTAAGGAGCCCTAAAAATCTGTGCGTGAGCCCACATCGAACTGCACTGAATAGGTATGAAACTGGGAGAGTTTTCCTTTTATTTGGTGCAGACTTCACATTTCTATCATCTTTTGTTGTTTTCCTGTGACCGGTCAAAAGTGCACCATGACTTTACGGACACACTATATATCATCTTTTTGTTACATCTGGCAATCTCATTCTAACATTTCTCTTTCTAAAATGCCTTTTCTACTTTTTAAACCACTTTTCTCCTGTCCTTCGCTGGGATGGAGGACTCTCACATTGGTACAGGTGGGACTTGCAAACCCCACCAGTCTGTTGAATTAAGTGGTCTGCATGACTGTTGAAAACCAATGTTGAATTGACTCCTTTTACCCCATGAGTTCCCGTTCAAGGATGGGCTGGTAGGAGCTAGCCATTCCAGCATCCAGACTCTTCAGGGCCAGTGGCTTCCTCTCTTTTCCCCCCAGAGGAACTGGATTTTTAGTTGCATTTCCAATGAGAAACAAGTGGACTTCCCAGGGAAGGCTGTGAGCTCCTGTTCTCTCCCTTTCTCTCTCTCTCTCTCTCTCTAATGTCTACTGGGCAGCTTGTTGAAGAAGACTAGCTTTAGTGTAGCCCATGACCTTGGTGAACACTGGCCTCTGCCAGACTAGGTCAGTAGCTTGCTGTTCTTTGCCCCTGCAGGTTGCACTGGCTCCCTATCAACACTTGGAAGCAGACATGAAGAGTCTGAAGCAGGTATTAGAGATGAAGAATCAGCAAATACACCAGCAGGAAAAGAAGATTATTGTGCTGGAAAAACTGGTGAGTCAGTCTGTCATCATTGATGTCAACACGAACACTGTTTGGGATGTGGGCACTTAGCCTGTTGCTTCCACCTGAGTGAAAAATCCCATTGATGAATCTCAGAGCTTTTCTTAGGAAGCCAGGAGTTCTGATGAGGAATCTCAGAGGTGGCCTTGTTTTGTACAACTCTGGAGCCCTCCTCATTGCCTGTCTCCATCCCCAGCCCTCCTCCAAAGTGCTGTTTCATCACTCCTGCCTGGGGGGAGAGGGCGGTGAGCCAGCATAGACAAGCAGAGCAGACACCATGCAGAGCACTTCCGTGCATTTGTGCTTAACTCCTACAGCAGAGCTGGGAAGGAAGTGCCTCCAGGAGCCTCCTATCACAGGTTGGAGAGGGAGGCCTGGGGACAGGACATCTTACCCAGAGCAGATCAGTAGCCAAGCGCTGGCGGGAGCCCCAGCCCAGTGCTCTCACCATGCTCTCCACCGCACCTTTCAGCCTGGCTCCCACCAGCCAGCAAAGGGTACTCCTTTGGGGGAACAGAGCACCCCAGAGTTCCCTACCTGTAGGCACAGGGCCATGCCAGAGCTAGAGTTGGAGATAGGTGTCTGAAGTTAGTAGCAGAGAAGCCTGTTTCCAAGAAGGTATCATCCTGATGTGAACTTGGCCCAAGGCTCCAGATAGATCCTTATTTTTGTTTGTTATAGGTAAAACAAACTTTTGATAATATAGAAGGAAAACATGCACATGGTAAGAAATGTTAAGATAAACAAAAATACAAAAATTAAAATACAGTTCTAGCACTGTAAACGCTTTCCAGAGCTTCTCTGAACACGTGCACACCACACCAACCCCCTCATACGCACCCATGCTTTATGTCCCACTTTCTTTTGGTTAGATCATCTTTAACTTACCAGCTCAGTAATGGGTCAGCGGGTCTAACTTTTCAAGTTCTCTGTTTGTCTCTGAAATACCCTTGAGGCTGGTTTGTGACAACCAGGAGCTGATGGAGGAACACATGTTGCATCCAGCTGTCATGCCCCTCTTATCTAGTAGTGTCCCTTTTTACAGGCATCTCTTATCATTTACGAGGTGTTTGTCAGTTACCGGGGCTGACCTGGGGATGAGTGTCTGTTATCAGCATCCTGGCTAACTTTGGCCACCTGGAACCATTCAGCAGCCCAGAGCTTCCAGCAAGACTACAGCTGAGACAGTGGGAGCCTCTCGGACAGAGCCCGACCCTCCCAGCCCTACCTGTAATCTGGCCAAAGTGGGGACAGCACACCTCCTCCTTCCAGGCTGGGCCATTCGCATCCAGTTGTTTGATAACCCACAAGTTCTGGGGTCCAGTAGCTGCTTTGGGCCATGCCCCATGCTTTCTGTAGGCATGCATAACTTCTCATTCCAGAAACCCCTGGAGAAAAGGGTTTTAACCACTTCCCACTCCCTGGGAGCGCAGAGGGGGCTGGGGTGAAAGTGTTGTGCTGAAGAACAGGGACAGAGGCCAGTCCCTCTAATTCTTAACCCTTATTCCTGGAGAAGTGGTCGTCTTCTTTAAATATTAACGACACTAATCGTGACTTTGTCACATTCTTTTAAAAAATTATTTATTTAAAATTTCATATTGGAATGGAACTGTCCTTCAGCTCAGCCTCAGGCTCTGCAGACCCTCCAACAGAGAATGGCATACACTGAGAGGCAGGATGGTACAGTTCTCTGGTAATGTGCCAAGCTGGTCTTGTGCTCTGAGTTCCTGGCTGCCCAAGGCCTCCGAAGGAAAAATGTGTCCACGTTATACTTCCATCTCTCCATTCATTGGGAATGTCATAGGGTGCGTGCATGCCCAGCCAAGGAGGGTGGTGCCTGCAGCACAGGGACCCTTTGGGAAGGACCATGGGACCCATTAGCCAAACTAGGTCCTGGTGCTGCTAATCACAGCTTATCTCTGATAGTGGCAATGGTCTGGGGACACTCACTATAAAAAAATACATTCTACACAGGATTCCAGTATATACATACACACATGTGCATAATATATGTGAAATAAAACTATAGATCTAAGATATGTAAACAATACTTATTTTTACTGTATACAGTACATTCTGGTATTTTCTCTTCTGCTTTATTTTGTTAAAAAAAATGCTGGCCACATTCATTTAACTAATTGTACAGCCTACCAATGGACTGCACACTGTGGTTTGTAGAGCACTCTTGGTAACAACCCCCAAGGGCACTGGTCTCCTCCCTTCCAGTGCCCCATTGAAGACCTAACACAGCACCCTTTGCAGGCAGAAAAGAACCTTATCCTGGAGGAGAAGATCCAGGTTCTCCAGCAGCAGAATGAAGATCTCAAAGCAAGGATCGACCAAAATACGGTTGTCACGAGGTAGGCCAACCTGGGTGTCTAAACTTACAAACCATGTGTCACCTACAAAGTAGTTTTGCTCTTGAGCCTCAGGGCTCTGTTTCTGTCCCAATGTCCAATTTACCTCACTCCTCTGCATTGTGAGGCTTCCCCGACATTCCAAGAGCATGTGGCAGAGGCCCTGCCACTGCTGGTTCTGAATGGTTTATTCTTGAGGGATATTTTGGAGAGAGCTGCCAGATGGGTGTTCCCAGGCACAACGGAACTGCCGTGTGAACCCTCCCTGCGCTCTGTCAGCTCGGTAGTGCAGATGCCTGCCTCCCGCAGCTGCTGGGCTGTCGTCCTAGGCCAGCCTGGCTGTGGCAGTAAAGGGCTGGCCCTGGTCAGAGGATGGCAGGGATGGAGTGTGCCAGAGAGAAGGTATGTTGCCATTGCAGCTGCTCCTAAGTGACACTGCTTCTATATTGGTCCCCTGCTCTGAGGTTTCCCCAACTTCCAAGGAAAGATGTGGAGACATCCCCCTCCTGCTATTAGTGTGAAGTAAATTAAGATCTGGGGCTTCAACAGCAAGTTAGTGGCTACTTCTCTCTACGAGGGCTTAGCCACCACTGGGAGACTGTGCCAGGCACCAGCCTGAATGCTGGGGACTCAGGAAGCAAACTGTGGCCCTGTTCTCTGGGGCTCACACTCAGTGTACCTGTGCCGTCTTACTGTCCACTCTACTCTCTCCAAGCCTCCGGGCAGCCCTCCGGCACTACCCCCCTCTTCCGCCTCTGGCCCTTGCTCTGTCTACTGCTTCCCTGATGGAGCAGCGGGATATGAGCAATTCAGGGTTGGCAGGAAAAGTGACAGTTGTGGTTCAACCGAAATTGTGGATGACGGTGGCCAGCCTATCCCTGTTGTCCCTGCAGGCGTGGGTCCCTCCTCCCTTTACTCTGTGTCCTTGGCTGAATCTCAAGCTAAGGCCTTCAGGCATGACTACTGTTTGACAGTATCTTCTCCCCACGCAGACAGCTGTCAGAGGAAAATGCTAATCTCCAGGAGTACGTGGAGAAAGAAACCCAGGAGAAGAAGAGGTTGAGCCGGACCAACGAAGAGCTGCTCTGGAAGCTCCAAACTGGGGACCCAACCAGCCCAGTTAAACTCTCTCCCACCTCTCCTGTTTACCGCGGCTCCTCCTCCGGGCCCTCCTCACCTGCCAAAGTCAACACAATGACCAGATGAGCCTCCACGTAGCCCTCTGGAGCCACGGCTCCTCCTGCACCCTGTGCTTCCACCTGAAGGGAGTGTTGATCCACGTGGGCCAGCAAGCCCTGTGCGCATGCTCAGTAGCTGCGCAGCGGCATGCCCCGGAGTCCTCTCCTGACCCCGGTGTGAGCCTGTTCTGGTATTCACACTTAGGAAAGTTCAAGGTAGTGTCTGATGTGCAAATGTTTGACCGTAGTTAGAGCCAAAAGAAAGACATGCCAGCTGTCCTTGAGTGATGAACTTTCACTGCAAAATTTCAGGTCAGTGACAAATAGCTCCGTTTGAAACCCACACTGAATAATCGTTGAATACTGCACCCGCGTGTGTATATTTAAATATACTACCTGCACATGCAGCAGTTCGGAATGCATTTTTTATAACATGAAGTGCTGACATATTTTGGTGAAGGTCAGCAGTTTTCTAACTTGTGCCTAAGAATAATTGGGAAATGAAAATGCATTTCTACCCAGCTTCCCAGGAATATTTCTACCCAAAATAAAAAAAAGGAAAAAAAATATGGAGAAGCGCCTTTCAATCAGCCACCAAGTGGTACTCTATTTAACACAAACACCAGCGACCTGTGAACAGTAACTGCCTTTGGAACAATCATCTTCATAGTCAACATAGTGTGAAGTCACTATTATCCCATTCGCAGGTTTTAATTATCAGTGTCCCTGTCGTGAGAGGATAAGGGGGAGCAGTGGGAAACCCTGCAGGGTTTGCAGCTTTTCGGACACTACTCATGACAGTGAATCATCTACAGTCTTGTAAACACAAGTTTTGCTTTTTTCCTAAATGGCATCTTGGAATCTGTCATTCAGCTGTTGCACCCATGGGACAATATGGAAGAGCATGCCCTTCTGGAGTGCGGTGAGGATGACCTTGGAGTTGACAAAGACCACTGTTCCTCGAGTCTCAAGGAGGACTGCAGACAGGGTCTGTCCTTTGACCAAGGACTGAGTAGGGAAGCTCTGGCATTCTATGTGGTTTGCTCTGATCTGATGCTGCAAATCATCAACCCACCGACATGGCTCTCAGGTCCCCATTTCATAGCAACCTCCCCTTCAGTTTGGTTTGATAACCCAATCCCATCACTGTACATTGAGATGGCTCAGGGGTTCTAGAAGGGCTTCCAGAAAACCAGTTCTTCCATCCTAGGGGACCAGTTCCACTCTGTGCTAGACCATCACATGGCTTTCCAGGAACCCAGGTGTGTTTCCTGCAGAATCACTGAGCAATGCCACAGCTGACAGTGGTGCCAGCTTAGACCCAGAAGGTCCTTCCACACAGAGGAGCCCATTGAAACAGCCGGGCAGCAGTCACTGGCTGCTGCACTGGCATCTGTCTCTGAAATGGTAGAATTAGAATGTGAAAGGTATTCCTGTAGTGTTGTGGAAAGTTAGGAGCATGACACCCAAAAGGGAAGTAGTTTTCACAGTTGATATGGTGATAATGATGATGCCTTTATTTCCTGTTTGTGACAGAAACCCTGCACTTTCCTCTCTAAGGCCCCTGGAAATTTTTCTGAGTACAGGGCTGTCTCTGAGCATGACCAAGGCAAGTGGACTCACGCAGGAACATCCATGGTAGGGAAGAGATGGCCCATGAAAAGGGTCACCTTGTCCAGGGCTCTGCCTGCTTTGCCAGCATGAAGAACAGACTTGGTCTGTGTTCCCTGCCTGAGTCAAAGTTGGGCTTCCTCGCCTTGGGTCCATCTCGTTGCTCACAAACCCCAAGGGTTTTTGCCCATCCTGGGGACATACACAGTAGATACCCATGGGAGAAGCATTTCTCTTTTCCTTTCATGGCTCTGCATGATGCTGTGATACTGAGTTGGGCATTCCATTAGAGTAGATCATACCACATTGACAAAGTTCACAGTTATGTCTTCTTTTAGCGGGCACCACCTACAAACACAGGTTCAGAGGTAGCTCAGCTCTTCAAATTAGGAACTGCGTCATAGGGCACCTGTTACGTGCAGTTACACAGCAATACCGATTTCAGTGTTCTGTTAGGATGTGCTACAGCGTATTAGCCTACTGTGGTCAAAGGCTTAGTGGTGTTAGCACTAAGTAATCCCTCCCAGGTAACTGAAGCTCTGCCCAGACCAGCCCTCACCTTGGGTACATGAGCTAATTCTTATGTGGCCTCGGCTTCATCTCTTTGTCATGGACACTCTTCACATCTGGCTTTTATCCTGGAACATGAGAGGTGGCAGTGGCTATGCCCCCTTTTGCCACTCCACCTGCACATTGAATTCCTGCTGTGCACCTCCCCAGCTGGAGCTGTTTCCATACACCGATGCTGCCCCCTGCCTCAGACAAACTCACCAAACCTCAATAACATTTTCTTGGCATTTGGGAACTGAGTTGGTAACCTTCCCCACCTCAATCTCCAAAGCTGGAGCAGAATTCTGGCTGGTGTCGAGCGGGGAGGGGCTGATGGGTTGGCACACTGGGTGTGATTGTTTGAATGGGGTCACACACTGCTTACCTGGCCCCTACACTTTCTGTGTTGCATATTTGTGTTTGAAACATATTAAAATTAATTTTAGGGAGCACCTGTGACATGCACTTGATAGAACGCTCGGCTTGGATAGCTCAGACTTTAGGAAAGTCAGGCTGGGGTCCAAAGCAGGCAGTCAGGGAGGTGTTTGGCAGACCAGGTTCTTTTTCTGTGTTTTCCAGGATCAGCCGCTGAGTCTCCAGACCCCTTGCCCTGACTCAGCATGACCAAGGCCCCCACACCATATTTGCAGACTGGGATCTTCAGCAGCCTGGCCCTGACTTTGGGGACTGCAGTGACTCTGCTCTGCCCAGCTGTCTTCAGTAGTCTGGGTGTACTGCAGTCAGTGGGGAAAAGGACACAGAAGAATAAGTATAATCCCTTCACTCTCAATTTTAAGTTCAGACCTAGACAAAAGCTTAATCTGCCTAAATCCTGTCAGCTCTGCCTGGATGGCCACAGAGCTCTCACGGTGGCAAGGGAGGGGCCCTCTGGTGTGGTGGCCATGGTCATAGCAATTCCTTATCATGCAGACAACTGGGCGGGCTTTTTCACACCAACACGGGGACACAGGACCCTGGACAGCTCTGTGGCTCTACCTGTAGTACTCCATGTGGAGCCAGCCCACTGTTCCAGCGTGCAAGTACTCTTGCTCCCTCCATCCTGGCGTAGGGTTGGGTTGGTCATCCAGGCCCTGCTTAGGGTGGCAAGGGGACCCCTGGTTATCCAGTTCCCAATGGTGGTTTTGCAGGACATACAAAGGTGACAGCAACTTCAGGGAGACTGCAGCAAGTCTGCCCCCCTGAACAACTGCTGAACAAATCACCTCAAGTCACTTCCAGACCTGCGAGGACCACAGGACCCCACTAAATCACTCATGCTTCCAGATTATTGAAACAACTACGTATTTATCAATGTTTCACTTGGCAGCATGTCCCAGCCGGTTAGTGTCTTTGGAGGTGTCTTGTGCCCTCCACTTTTATACTAACCACCTTCCGTTTCCTGCCCCCACATGTGAGCCTCACCTTCTCTGAACAGGAGAGCAGATGGTGACTTGGCCACTGGCACGTGTGGGAAGTGACAGTAGAGCAGCTTCTCACAACTGATTGGCAGCAGGAAGAGGAGACCGATGAAGTTATCCAGTCAGGCACCTCTTCCTGCAAGGCAGACTTGGGTCATCCAGTGGGAGGGAGTGACTCCAGATGTAGACACAGGCATACCTCAGAGGAACTGCGGGTTTAGTTTCACACCACAATAAAGCAGATATTGCAATAAAGCAAGTGGTAACATTTTAACTGGTGGAGAGTCTAGCCTAGGGGTCCCCAAACTACGGCCCACGGGCCGCATGTGGCCCCCTGAAGCCATTTATCCGGCCCCTGCCGCACTTCCAGAAGGGGCACCTGTTTCATTGGTGGTCAGTGAGAGGAGCATAATTCCCATTGAAATACTGGTCAGTTTGTTGATTTAAATTTACTTGTTCTTTATTTTAAATATTGTATTTGTTCCCATTTTGTTTTTTTACTTTAAAATAAGATATGTGCAGTGTGCATAGGGATTTGTTCATAGTTATTTTTATAGTCCAGCCCTCCAACGGTCTGAGGAACAGTGAACTGGCCCCCTGTGTAAAAAGTTTGGGGACCCCTGGTCTAGCCGTCTAGCCTATAATTCGTTAAAAATGCAACATCTGTGAGGCACAATAAATCAAAGCCCGATGAAACTAGTGTGCCTGCACTTTTCACTTGGTGCTGCCTCAGAGCGTAGGCATCGAGCCAGACAGCGGGGACTGCGCCCTGTTTTCATGGGTCAGGGTCCTGACTAATAGAAAGTTGGGTCACGAAAAACACACTCAAAAGCTAATATGCTGTCCTAGTTAAGACAAGCAGAATTAAATCACTAAAGTTTGCTAAATATCATTGTTTAACCACTCTGCTTTTTTCAAACCTCTTAAAAACACAACAAAACAAAAAAACAGAGCCTTCTGGGGTTTCTCCAAGCCCAATTCTGTTCTCCTGCCCCCTCATCCCCTTCCCCAGAGGCTAATTCTCCTGGCTCACCAAGTTCCACCTGGGGCAGCCACCATGAGGGAGGGGAAATGGCATTCTATGCATTTCTAAGCTGGGATCACCCTGCCGCAGGTGACAGAGGGCCCTGCCTGGGTGCTGCATGCCCGGACACCCACCGCACAGAAAACAGCAGGCCACCATGCACAGCTGCTTCTCTCTGTGGTTTCTGCTTTCCCTGCACCCAGATTAATATAGCAGGTGGCATGTTGTGTCCCCCTCTCATATGACTGCAGAGTGCTGGTATCTCAGTCAGTATTCAACAAGTAACTTCATTGTTTGAAGGAGTACTATTATAAAGTACTGCACCCCAGATTCTGAAAGGCACTGTACCTCATTTCATCAAGTTCACGTAGAGACACCCAGTCCAGATGAATTGTGAAGAGTTTTATTAGAGGAGGAGATTTATTAAATATGCAGTCTGCATATGGCTGACACGGGGCAGCAGACACAAATCGTGTAGTCCCAAAAATAGTTCAGGGGCTGCTTATATACCCTTGATCACACATGGGTTGGGGAGAGCATGACATCATGGCACAAGCTGGCAACATTTGTTTAGGGGATACATAGAAACATTAAGACTCTCAAGGTAACACAATCAAAGATGTTTACAAATCTTTCAGGGTTCCTCTTCCCTCACTAGCCTAGAGATATTTTACCCTCAAGATTCCAAGAAGGGGGAAGAACTACAGTCAGTGCAAGGTGGTATGTAAATTCTGCCTCCTACTGAAAGAGAAGAAGTTTCTAAGTTAACCGTTATTTTAGATTTGAAACTGATTAACCCATTGTTCCTGCAAGCCAGAAACTTCTACATTCTTCTCCCTCCCCTCCCTAAAGGAGGGATTTGACAGGAAAGCCTAACCTTTCCTCCCAGAATATCAATATCAATTTTCAGCTTTTTGGTGCCTTACAACATTCCCCACTGGTTCTATTTTCTAAGTCAAATCCTTGACTTAATTTACTGAGGAGTATAAGGCTGTTGTCTAAGGATATATATTTTTTTTTAAAGATTTTATTTATTCATTATAGAGAGGGAAGAGAGAGAGAGAGAGAGAGAGAGAGAGAAGGGGGGAGGAGCAGGAAGCATCAACTCCCATATGTGCCTTGACCAGGCAAGCCCAGGGTTTTGAACCGGCAACCTCATTGTTTCCAGGTTGATGCTTTATCCACTGTGCCACCACAGGCCAGGCTGTTGTCTAAGGATATTAACTTATAACATGTAACAGATATTTAACAGACAGCATTAATAGCATTACAGTTCACTAAAGAAACAAATATTACTGATTAATTTTCTATTAACTATATAATTTCCTTTCACAATTTACATAAAACTAATTGGCTCTTATAACAATTTACTTTAAGTCAGAACTCTTAATTTAAAAACTTTAACTTTTAGTGACAATTAAATTGGCTTTCATTCTATCCTAGTTTCCCTTTTCCCAAAGTCTGATAAAAAAATGTCCTTAGTGAGTTTTTCATACATTCATCGTATATAGACCAATCAACTTCCGGTTTGTGGTTGGAGTACGGCACACCATTTTTCTACCTTAGCAGCAGTGGGAGTGGTCAGGATCACGGTGTGTGGACCCATCCATGTGAAAGTCAGTCCTTGGGTGATGTACTGCTGGAAGCGCCTCTTGGACAGTCTTTAAACAGTTTGCTGAGTAACCTATAAATCCTGCAAGTACTTAGGGAAGGGGTGGTTTCATTTCTTTTACTATTTGATTCATGCAATTTACTTTCCTGGACCTTTTGATACCTGTAGGCACAAAGTAACTTCAAATTAGTTTCTAATTAATATTGGGTTCCTTTCCTACTGGCCTTGAAACTGTGGACACAAATGCAGGTCCAATATTAGAATGGGCAAGCTAAACCTGGAAAGAGTTTAATATAGCAATTTCCTAACAATTGTCAACTATTTTATTTTTATTTTTATTTTTTTTTTAAAGATTTATTTATTTCTTTTTTTTACAGAGACAGAGAGAGAGTCAGAGAGAGGGATAGACAGGGACAGACAGACAGAAACGGAGAGATGAGAAGCAGTCAATCATCAGTTTCTCATTGCGCATGGCGACACCTTAGTTGTTCATTGATTGCTTTCTCATATGTGCCTTGACCACAGACCTTCAGCAGACCGAGTAACCCCTTGCTGGAGCCAGCAACCTTGGGTCCAAGCTGGTGAGCTTTTTGCTCAAACCAGAATAGCCCACGCTCAAGCTGACAACCTTGGGGTCTCGAACCTGGGTCTTCAGCATCCCAGTCCGACGCTCTATCCACTGCGCCACCGCCTGGTCAGGCAACTATTTTATTAAAGTCTATTTTAAATGTTTACTTGGGAAAATTTCTTTTTTCCCCTGTTTTTTTCTTTTCTTTCTTTTCTTTTTTTTTTTTTTGGATTTTTCTGTATTTTTCTGAAGCCGGAAATGGGGAGAGACAGTCAGACAGACTCCTGCATACGCCCGACCGGGATCCACCCAGCACGCCCACCAGGGGGTGACGCTCTGCCCACCAGGGGGCAATGCTCTGCCCCTCCAGGGCATCGCTCCATTGCAACCAGAGCCACTCTAGCACCTGGGGCAGAGGCCGAGGAGCCCTCCCCAGCGCCTGGGCCATCTTTGCTCCAGTGGAGCCTCGGCTGAGGGAGGGGAAGAGACAGACAGAGACGAAGGAGAAGGGGAGAGGTGGAGAAGCAGATGGGCGCTTCTCCTGTGTGCCCTGGCCCGGGAATCAAACCCAGGACTTCTGCACGCCAGGCCGACGCTCTACCACTGAGCCAACCGGCCAGGGCTTCCCCTGTTTTTTTCTATAATTTCCTTATTTTGCTTAGTATTCACTTGGGCATAAACTAAACACTCAGATATTATGCCTTCTGTAATAGATTCTAAGTTTGGCTTTTCTAATTATTCCTTTCCTGTTGGCCAAATCATTTTCTAATTGGTTTTGAATAAACCTTTGGCAATAAGGGTCCCAAGACCCCACTGGTTCTGGGTGGCATCTAATTATTTGAATTACTATGTTCTGATTTTGAGGCAGACTGGAAAAATATACAATTAACAATAAAATTCGAATAGCTAATGTTAACAAATATTATAACAATCATCTTAATACAATAAAATGACAAAAGCCTACTAGATTATTAAACAAAAATAAAATTCTAACTAATATAACAGGATTCAAAATAAAATTCTTACAGGCACAAATGTTAACATGTTAACATAATTTTACTAAGTCTATGTTGACACTACTGCTGCTTTATATTATTTGCCAATGTAATTCAATCTTACTTTAGTCTGAGAAATGTCCCAAAGAACAGGAGTTAGACATATTTAGGAAAAGTCCACAAGGCATTGGAATTGTGGTCACATTCTACACTTTACAGCTAGAGTTTAAGTCCTAATGATCACTGTTTCTAGTTGTAATTAGGAGCAGGTCCCAATCTACAGTAGGCATGGGGCATTGAGACAAGAGGAATAAAGGAGACACTATACATTAAATAAAGCAATAAAATCAGACTGTCAATACCCTCAGTAGAGATCTTTGAGGGATAAATAAAACTCAAATATTTAGGCAAAGCATAGTAAATGGCCCTTGTATTCACAAGAAATGAGATCAGTTTACCTGCTACTTAGAAGATATACCTTAGTCTCATGAATGATGTCATGAGCTGGAGTCAATGGCTGGCATTGGGCACCTTTAGCCTTCAGTGGCAATTCCTAGTATGCTGGGCAAGGTCAGGTCATAGGTAGCTGGAGCAGGACTAGAAGAGACTGAACCCTCCCTCCGTGGAGCAAGGGGGCAGCTTACCTTTTGTGTCCCTTTTTCCATAGCAAAGACGTGTCCCCTGGTGGTGCAAGAAGCCTGGCAGGCCTCAGTTCAATAACCTTTCTTTCCAATCTTGAAGCAGGGCCCTGATGAAATCCTATGAAGCCCTTTGGGGCACTGGAGCCTTTAAGAGCATATGCCAAAAGCTGGTATTTCCTGACCTCTATTGGGCCTTATTTGTCTTTTCTGTTACTACTTGGTCATTATAGACCTTAAAAGCCATGCTCAGAAGATCTCGCTGAGGGGCTTGAGAGCCCTTTTCTATCTATATAAACTTTTGGAAAAAGATAAAAACAACATTATTAGCTGGATTAAATCAAGAAAAACAGGTTTTTTGGTGCCTTCTTTAGAATTCCAGAGTCTCTTCACTGCTGAATAATTCAGTACATTAGTATTCAAAAGAAATTTTAACAATACTGTTTCAAAATGATAATAAACTAAACATTACATAAAAAGACATTATTAACAACTTCCAATATTTAAACTAAGATTTCAATATCACAAAGGTATAAAACAGCAAGTAAAAGAATTAACAAAAGGCCTTTTAAACAACATATACATTTTAACATAGAAGATACTTTTTACACAATATGGGATTCTTGGTATAAACTACCCAGCTGGCAAAGAAATATTAACTTTCTTTTGACCCACAGTAATTTACACTATTAAGTCAATCATGAGGGGTGGGGTGGATGCTGGAGGGGGAAGCAGACTCCAAGAACTGAGAGCTTGCCGCTTTTACCTTTATTCTCCTGCAGTTTGTAGCCAAGCTCCTTAGCAAGATAATGGGACTTCTCCCTAGGCAGGACTTGAACCAATTTGCCACCTGTAACTGCCTTGCTTTGAGTAGCTAAATACAATTTTCACAAAATTACTTTCCCAATAGTGAATTGCTTTAGCCTATATGAGGTTTCCAATTTTCCCTGCAATTCCCTGAAAATTCCCTTTTACAGTTTTTTCTAATTAATATTTTTTAAGAGTTTTTATTTATTTATTTACAGAGACAGAGGGAGAGTCAGAGAGAGGGATAGCTAGGGACAGATAGACAGGAACGGAGAGAGATGAGAAGTATCGATCATCAGTTTTTTGTTGCGACACCTTAGTTGTTCATTGATTGCTTTCTCATATGTGCCTTGACCGTGGGGCTACAGCAGACCGAGTGCGAGTGACCCCTTGCTTAAGCCAGGGGTCTTGAGTCCAAATTGGTGAGCTTTGCTCAAACAGATGAACCCATGCTCAAGCTGGTGACCTCGAGGTCTCGAACCTGGGTCCTCCGCATCCCAGTCCAACGCTCTATCTACTGCACCACTGCCTGGTCAGGACCCTTTTACAGTTTTTACCATTATGGTTAATGCTGTGGATCTTCTTTATAAACTTCATGTCTTTTACATAACTGAAAGACTTGGAGAGACTCTAACATTCCCTTGGTCCTGTGGGAGTGTTGGAATTTTTCTCTAATTTTTACACCTGTGAATGGCAACAAGCCATCATCCCCAACCCACAGAGAGCTTATTTTTTATTTTATTCCCTATAGTCCTATTACTTAGGATTCTATCACTCCTTCTGGAGGTGCAATTTAATTTAAGAACTGCCAATTAACTAACATGATCCTCACCTATGGTTTGTTAATTTTTAAATTCTTTTTCTCTTCTTTAAGATTTTTTTTAAGCAAAGTTCTAATTTTTAATACTATTCCTACCCTGTAATTTCTAAATGGGCAAAACCTCTTTTTGTCAGTAGGCAGATATTTGAAATTAATTTCTATTCTATATTTTAGTTATTTTATTCTTACTTCATTGCTCTTTCTCCTCTGCATCGCACATAGCAAGCTGAATCCTAATTTAATCATGTGCCAGAAGGCGATGTGGCTTGTCTCTTGGTTTGCTGTTTACTGTTTGCCTTCTGCTCTGGTGCAGCGCCCCACAGAGACCCAAGAACAATGAAGAGGGGAGGGACCATGCATACGTTTGCCTCCACTCAGCCTCGGCCCCAGCCCTCACTCTGGCACCGCGCAACCGGCTGGGTTTTTCTCTCACTCAAACTGCTTACTTGCTAGTCCTTTTGCTCCAGGGTTTGAAGAAACACTTTCAATTTGTGGACTCCGCTTTTCTCTCTTCCACATGACTGCTTGTAACTTGGGACATTTATTTTTCCAATGGCCCTCTTCCTTACAATAAGCACATTGATTCTTTCCTACCCGAATCTTACTCTTTTTTGAATTCTTCCCTTCTCTATTTTTCTCCTTTGGGGGTCCCTCATCCTTAAAAGAGTTTGTCTCTTGGAGCGCTGCTACTGTCATTTTAACTATTCTTTCATCCTGTTCTAGGCTCAAATCTGGCCTGACTAGGAAGACGTGGCACCCACTTTGTGTCGAGCATGTTTTAAGCCACTGTGGTGGATTCATTATTAAATTTAGCCACCGATCAATGTATGGAAACTGATCGGGACAACCTGGGTTCCCAATTACTATTATATTTTAGACTGTCCTCATTATCCGGGGACTAGAATTCCCGGTTGCTATTACTTATTACAAAACTGAAACTTGTTTCAGGAGAATCTAAGAATTAGTGCACTTACAAGAGAGATAAGACAGATAATTAACTAGCACCCAGAATAAGAGGGTGTTTGACTATAGAGGTATTAATTATTACACTAAACCAAGGGAAGAAGCCAACAGAAAAGAATAATTTCCTTCGGGGGAGAAACCTTAGCTTGCCCATTCTAGGGCACCCCAAAGCTAGTATTTGAGAATAAAGAGAATAATGGTTCACTACTTGAGATTGTTTTTAGTCAGAAGCTTCCAATTTTAACATAAAAGACTGAAGCCAGGCTTTAAAACAAACATTTAGACATTGAACAAAGGACTTATACACACAAACAATGTGCACCTATTTCAATTAAATAATACCGGATAATTTGATGAACAAAGACAAAGCCTCACAGATGAGGGAAGGCTCCCCTCATGGCCTCTCAGGTGCACACAGGTCTCTGCACCAGAGATTTCTTAACCAGGGGTTTTAGAGACAGAAACATTAAAGCAAAGACTGAGATGAGATCTTCACAAACACAGAGACATCTCTTGGAAGTCTTGGTTGAGATTAATCAATCCAGGTTAGCTCGGCCTCCACTGATTCAGTGCGATGTGAGACTGACTAATCCTGAACGGACTCAACCTCCATTAGCCTTCCTAGAGATAGATGCATCGTCCCCATTTCTGGCATTTTACAGAGAGCCTCGTTTAGATACCTCTGGAAGTCCTGGGCAGGATGAAGTTACTACTAATACCTCTCTTAGAGAAACTGACATCTCTGAAGGCCCGTTGCAGAACTGGGGGACCTGGTCCACTCAGTTCCCATTAATGTCCTTCTAAAGCAGGGGATGGGAAACTTTCTGGCTGAGAGAGCCATGAACGCCACATATTTTAAAATGTAATTCCGTGAGAGCCATATAACCACCCATGTACATTAGGCATTATCCAATAAAAATTTGGTGTTGCCCAGAGGACAGCTGTGATTGGCTCCAGCCACCTGCAACCATGAACATGAGCGGTAGGAAATGAATGGATTGTAATATATGAGAATGCTTTATATTTTTAACATTATTATTATTGTTATTAAAGATTTGTCTGTGAGCCAGATGCAGCCATCAAAAGAGCCACATCTGGCTCGCGAGTCATAGGTTCCCAACCCCTGTTCTAAAGTAAGAGCAGATATCCCGAGAGCCTGAAGCAGGGCTTAATCCCCACCAATCATCCCTCCATAGTATAACCAGAAGTCCCTCTCCCAGCAAAACCCAAAGTAGGACCACTAAAACTCCTCACCGACATCTCAGTCTTGGAGAGCCTAAGCAAATTTACGACCACATCTGGTCTGCTTCGTGACAGTTCCAGTTCAAAACATAAAGACTATAGACTAGTAACAACCAGCAAAGCAGTTTTAAAAGCCCTACCTACTCCACCAAAGTTCCACATCCCTGGAGTCACAACTCAGCAAAGACCCCAAATCCACTCTACCTACATTCTAGTCTGACACAGACTACAAACTAGTTACAAATATAAAAGCGAAAGCAAGAGTGTAAAGCCAGCCTGACCTGTGGTGGTACAGTGGATAAAGCGTCGACCTGGAAATGCTGAGGTCACC
This sequence comes from Saccopteryx bilineata, assembly GCF_036850765.1. Taxonomy (NCBI): domain Eukaryota; kingdom Metazoa; phylum Chordata; class Mammalia; order Chiroptera; family Emballonuridae; genus Saccopteryx; species Saccopteryx bilineata. The sequence goes on along the minus strand of NC_089491.1, from coordinate 188,014,536 downwards.
GGTTCGAAACCCTGGGCTTGCCTGGTCAAGGCACATATGGGAGTTGACGCTTCCAACTCCTCCCCCCTGTCTCTCTCTCCTCTCTCTCTCTCTCTCTCTCTCTGTCTCTCTCTCTCCTCTCTAAAATGAATAAATAAAATAAAAATTTAAAAAAAAGAAAAAAGAAAAAAAAAAACAGTTTACTTTAAAAAAAAAAAAAGAGTGTAAAGCCAGTATCCAGGGCCACTATCACAGCCACCTGGCCCATGCAGGTTCACATTGGATTTGGAGAGTTGGTAAAGAAACAACGGAGCCAAAAACTGGTGGGCCATCATCTTTAATCCTAGCTTGCACCCGGCGGGCAAGTACAACACACACTGGGCTCTAAAACCCACTCATTCAGTGCTCACAAAGCTACTGACTTATCCGAGTTTCCTAGAATCAAAGGTTTCTAGCTCACCAGACTTTATTCACCTCTGTTCCCCATCTCCTTCCTTCTCCCTGCACAAACTCTGCACTAACTGGCTTCTCACTCAACATTCCGCCATCTTGGCTGCTTCTCCTGGCCTCCTCCATGTGGCCTTTCTCTGCTCTTTCCTCTCTGTTCTCTCCTCTCTAATGCTATCTCAGGAACTAAGAGAGCAAGCTCCCGTTCTGCCCCATTTTATAGTGTAGAAATCAAAACCTTTAATCCAATATACAAAATAGGGAAGACTAATACAAAGTCACTTATCAGAGACATGATGGGATTGCACCACCCCACATCAAAAAAGGTGGGAAAGGCTTAGTCCTAAAACCAAGGCCCAGGCTATAATGATGCTGCCTGCCCACAGCCCGCTTCCAACATACATTAACATCACCTGGGCAATGGCTTCCACATGGGCAGAGCCATCTTTAACAAAGTGAGCATAATATATTTTATCTGCCCAACAAAGAGTTCAAAGGGAAGCCAGAAAGTTCAGCAAAGCAAAAAGAGTTGCTTTACCTACCTCCTTGATATTCTCTGCCGAATTATCCAAATTGTCAAATTTGGAACCGGAATGCATCTACCAAGGAATGGTCCAGACCATTCCACAGTAAGATAGGGAGCCCTGAAAAGTCTCAAGTGGCACGCCTCTCCACAATATTCAAGAGGGGCCGGGCAGCTCCCTGAAGAGACCAGCTGATTCGGGGTGTCTCTAGCCAGTGACACAAAACACCAGATCCTGGATGAGCCCCCATATGCTATAAAGTACTGCACCCCAGATTCTGAAAGGCATTGTACCTCATTTCATCAAGTTCACGTAGAGACACCCAGTCCAGATGAATTTTGAAGAGTTTTATTAGAGGAGGAGATTTATGCAGTCCCCCAAATAGTTGAGGGGCTGCTTATATACCCTTGATCACACATGGGTGGGGGAGAACATGACATTATGGTATAGGCTGGCAACATTTGTTTAGGGGATACACAGAAACATTAAGACTTTCAAGGTAACACAATTAAAGATGTTTACAAATCTTTCAGGGTTCCTCTTCACTCACTAGCCTAAAGGCATTTTACCCTCAAGATTCCAAAATGGGGAGGAACTATAGTCAGTACAAGGTGGTATGTAAATTCTGCGTCCTATTGAAAGAGAAGAAGTTTCTAGGTTAACCTTTATTTTAAATTTAAAACTAAATAACCCATTGTTCTTGCAAGTCAGAAATGTCTACATTCTTCTCCCTCCCCTCCCCAAAGGAAGGATGGGACAGGAAAACCTGACCTTTCCTCCCAGAATATTAATATTAATTTTCAGCTTTTTGGTAATTTACAACAGTACAACTTAAAGCATCCTTGGGAAATTGTAACCCGCACAACTGCTCCCTTTGCTAGCTCAGCCTGATTCCCCTGGGATTAGCTGCTGCCCATGCTGCGAAGCAGGCCCCAGGACTGTTGTAAGGTGCCAAAAGCTACAGAATTAATATTAATATTTTAGGAAGTTTAAAGAACATTTTATTGGTTTGGGCTAGGTGTGCAAAGAGATTTTGAAAATAATCCTTATATTTGTGTGATTAGCATAAGACCAAGATGGCATTGTGTTGTAAATGCAGAAAGAGGAAGGAGAGTTGGATTCCCTGACCTTCCCCCATACCTATCCGGGAAGGTCAATGGCTAGCCAGGTATAGGGAGAGAAAAGAATTAAATCTTTCTTGGGCTGATGGACCATTTGCAGGCATTTGTTCCCATGGAAACCACCCCTCCCCTCCTGAAAGCATGTAATTAATGTATGTAACAAAAGGTATAAACTTATGCCATGTCAGGTTTTTTTCCCCTCCCATGTAAAATTAAGAGTATATAAACAGCCCCTCAACTATTTTGGGGGGCTGTACAATTTGGGTCTGTTGCCCTGTGTCAGTCATATGCAGCCAGCATATTTAATAAATTCCTCCTTTTTTTATTGTTTGGGTTTTTTTTTGCATTTTTCTGAAGTTGGAAACAGGGAGGCAGTTAGACAGACTCCCACATGCGCCCGACCAGGATCCAACTGGCATGCCCACCAGGGGGCAATGCTCTGCCCATCTGGGGCTTTGCTCTGTTGCAACCAGAGCCATTCTAGTGCCTGAGGCAGAGGCCATAGAGCCATCCTCAGTGCCCCGACCAACTTTGCTCCAATGGAGCCCTGGCTGCGGGAAGGGAAGAGAGAGACAGAGAGGAAAGAGAGGGGGAGGGGGAAGAAGCAGATGGACGCTTCTCCTGTGTGCCCTGGCCGGGAATTTAACCCAGGACTCCTGCACGCCAGACAGATGCTCTACCACTGAGCCAACCAGCCAGGGCTAAAGTCCTTCTTTAATAAACTTTTCAAAAACTTATTTGGACTACGTGTCTCTATGAACACAAGCAGATTTGTGGATTTAGCTACTGTTGGTCAAATAAGTTTGTAAATATGATATATATGTTTGCTCGCTTATAGTTTGCATTGGGTGTGGGGGACAGGCTATAAGCAGGCAGGGTGGTTATAGCCTAAGGCTTAGTTTTAAGACTAAGCTTTTTGGCCCTGGCCAGTTGGCTCAGTGGTAGAGCGTCGGCATGGCGTGCAGGAGTCCCAGGTTCGATTCCCGGCCAGGGCACACAGGAGAAGTGCCCATCTGCTTCTCCACCCCTCCCCCTCTCCTTTCTCTCTGTCTCTGCCTCCCCATTTCCAACTTCAGAAAAAAAAAAAAAAAAAAAGACTAAGCTTTTCCCCATGCCCTTGACTGATTGCATGATGTGGGTGGTGCACTCTCATGAGGAATCCCATTATGCTTCAGATAAGTGACTTTGTATCAGAGATTCTCTTGTTTGTATATTGGATTAAAGGTTTTGATTTCTATACTATTAAGTGGAGCCGACCGAGAGCTTGCTCTCTCTCAGTTCCTGCTGATCACCATTGCCCTTCATGGGAAAAGCAGGTTTTCTGCTTTTCCCTTGCCTTCTCTTGTGGTTTGCCTGTTTTGGTGAGACACCAATAAACAGAATGGCCCAACATCCTCCGACTTCACCATTTCTTTACCATCTGCCTGAATCCAATGAGAACCTGCATGTGAATGGCCACAATGGTGGCTCCTGGCCTTACAACTGGCATAGTTTGTGGCAGGATTTGGAGATCAGTATGGGGCTGCCACCCTTGATGGGTGGGGTAGAGTACTGGTTGCTGCTCTGGCTCCCCATGGCTGTCCTTTTAGGGGCCATGGGCTACGTGTTTTTTACTCAAGAGGAAACCAGAAGTTCTGTGTGAGAAGCTGCTCAAAATATTCAGTATGAATTGCAAATCAAACGGCCGAAAAGGCTGGAATTGGAGTGAGCACTGGAGAAGAAATTATGGGTTCGCAAGTTGTAGTTTGCCCTGGAAGCTGAACGATTGCACCGGTGGATTCAAAAGCTCGAGTCTCAGCTTCTGGCCAAAAGCCAGCAGCCACAGGAGCCTAAAGGGTCGCCAAAGGAGCAGCAGCATCCCTGAGGGTGGACTGGCTTTGAGTCAGTGGGAGCAGAGGCTTGCAACTCCTATTCTGAGGATGAGAAGGCTCAGGCTGAAGCTACCATATGTACACTGAGAGCCCGACCAGTGGTCTCCAAAAGGTAAAAATCCAGCAACAAAAAGTCCCTCAGGGACAGCCACAGCCTCCTGCCCAGGTAATGGAACACTCTGTGGTCCGGCCCTATACTCAGGTGGAGCTGATGGAATTGGGGGCACAATTTAGGCAGAAACCTACTGAATCCCTGGTAGCCTGATCACTACGATTATGGGACATCGGGGTGGATGGCATCATGCTCTCCGGAACAGAGATGGAGAAATTGGCCACCATTACCACACACTCCTCCTTGAGGCAGCGTCTTCAGAACTGCTATGGCAACCCAGGAGACCATACCCTATTAGAATAGGTGATGGCTGCCATTGGTATGGTCTGGCAGAATGCTGGAGAATTGCCATGGGCAATGAGTCGGTGGTAGTGCTACAGTGAGTTAGTAAAGTTCCTTCGGGAACTAGGTATGAAGAATGCTGTTTTCAACCCTGGGTCCCATGGGCCAGACGAGGAAGTGTTTATATGGCAAAAATGAGGGAATTTGCCCTAGTGCTCCGTCAGCCCTTTTTGGGTCACTTGTGGCTATCTTGGGCTCCTATGTGGGGCAGCCCATCAATGCAGTTACACAGATGGTAGCAGATTTGGGAGAACTAGAAGCTGCTTGGGATCATAAAGCAGTGAGGGCTGCTGCCTATGTTGCCCCCCCCCCTCAACTAACAAGGGAAACGGGCCTGTAAAGGTTACCCAAACGCAGATGTGGGTAGATTTGATTGCGGCTGGAAATTGGATGGCCAGTCTAATAAAATTGTTTTGGAGCTTTGGCAGCAGCTTAAACCAGAACAGAAGTTCCAGCCACTGAGATGAAAGGCCCAGCAGCTACCAATAAAACGTTTGGTGCGCAGGCAGCTTGGTTACAAGATTATATGATAGAGACGGCCAAGGGAGAGAACTCCCAAGGCCCACTGTACCAGTGTGAATAAGAAAAGGGCCGAGGGACCTGTCTAATGGGGATGGGCGGGGACCGGAGGCCACATGTGGAACTGGCTATCCACTGGTTTCCTTCCAATGTACAATGGGTGTTGGCCTTGGTGGATACAGGTACAGAACGTTCCCTCCTCTATGGGAACCCAGAGCGGTTTGCTAGGACCCAGTGGCCACTGACGGTTATGGGGGCCAAACTGTTCGAGTGAAGCCAATAACTATTCCATTGGGGATAGGAAGACTGCCTCCTAAGCCATATAAGGTGTATGTATCTCCTATTCCTGAATATATTTTGGGGGTAGATGTCTTGCAATGACTGTGGTTGGAAACTACAGCCGGGAAGTTCCAGCTGTGGATCAGGGTTGTGAAGGCAGTGTTGCGGGGACACGCATCACATTCCCCTTTGCAATTACCCATCCCTCGGCGTGTGACTAACACCAAGCAGTACCACCTGCCAGATGGTTATGAAGAAGTCATAGGGACAATCCTCGAACTAGAAAAGGTAGGGATCACCCAGCCAGCATACAGTCCTTACAACTCCCCCGTATAGCTTGTGCGCAAGCCAGATGGAACCTGGAGAATGACAGTAGATTACAGAGAATTTAATAAAGTTGTTCCCCCTTTGCACGCTGCTGTTCCCTCGATAGCTAACGTAGATTGGCTAAGCCAGTGGTACCCAACCATTTTTGGGCCACGGACCGGTTTAATGTCAGAAAATATTTTCACAGACTGGCCTTTAGGATGGGACAGATAAATGTAGCATGTGTCCAAGACAAGCGTCAAGAGTGAGTCTTAGATGGGTGTAACAGAGGGAATCTGGTAATTTTTTAAAAATAAAACATCGTTCAGACTTAAATATAAATAAAACAAAAATAATGTAAGTTATTTATTCTTTCTCTGCAGACTGGTACCAAATGGCCCATGGACCGGTACCGGTTCATGGCCCGGGGATTGGGGACCACTGGGCTAAGCCATGAGTTGGGAACATACCACTTTGTGGCAGATTTGGCCAATGCTTTTTTCTCTATTGATATAGTTGCAGAGAGTCAAGACCAATTTGCCTTCACTTGGGAAGGGCGGCAATGGACATTTGCATAGCCCCACCTTGTAACATGGGCTGGTGGCTGCTGACCTGGCTAAATGGAAACAGCCAGAGGCAGTTTGTATTTATCATTATATTGATGATATTATGCTAACTAGTGATTCTCTTCCAGAATTGGAGCAAGCAGTCCCTACCCTGATATCCCATTTGAAAACATGTGGCTGAGCAGTCAATGAGAACAAATTACAAGGACCTGGGTTATCTGTTAAACTAGAAAGCCAGCGGTCATACGAAATGACCGCTGTTCTAGATATTATAAATTGTAATTAAAATGATTTGTGCAAAGGTGTCTGCTAATTCAAACTGAATTACCCAGGGCAGGCGGCGAGGACGCCCCTTTGCTTACTGCCCCATGGGGTTTCCCCCTTCTATTTGCTTAATTGCTTAAAGTAGAGTGCAATGAAGGAAACCACTGGCGGTACATTTCTTAAGAGCCACCGCTAGCTCAATAAATAAAGGTGATTTAAATAATAAAATGTTAATTCACATGTCATAGATCTCTTTGTACACAACATTTCTTGTGTAGATCTTTCCACCATTTTTTACAATGTTTCCGTACTTGCAACATTGAGAAAATCCTTTCTTGCCACGGTCAAATTGATTAGTTTCTAACTTGAAGTTTAAGGACTGACAGTGTTCACATTTAATATTCATGTCACCAGAGGAATCCTCAAAAATTAAAGTTTCTCCACTTGAAACTGTTTTAATCCTTTTTGCATTTTGGTCAGCATTACTCTGTCGTTTTTTTGCATTTCTCTCCTGCCGTTGTTCAAGGGACTCATTTTGTCGAGACAGGCTTTTTTGTCTTGCATCTGAGGCAAGCCTTGTTTCTCTATGCTCATCAGTCTTATTTTGCCGAGAAAGACGCATTTGCTCTGCAACTGAAGCAAACCTTGTCTTTCTCTGCTCAGTGGTTTCTTTTTGTTGAGAAAGCCGTTTTTGTGCAGCTTTAGCTTCTTTTCTCTCCTCTTCAGTGTTGTATTTTCTAGAAGGCATTCTTAAAAGAAATTACGTTAAGACGTAGTTTTTATGTAAAACAGATGATTGCCAATGCAAACAAATGTTCACCTTCCCCCTGACCCGCTCAATTTGTGTTCAGCCGTGGCAACTTCACCCCATTGGCTAGTATAGTTACCCAAGCAACCCCTAAGCTATCGGCGACAAACAGACACTTAAGCCGCATATAATAAAGATTCTTGGGAAGTACCATGTCCCCTACCACCCTCAGGCTGCTGGTATCACTGAGTGGTATAATGGACTGTTAAAGCAGGAACTGTGACAGGAGGGGTACACCGGCTCTCTTACTGGATGGACACGCCCCTTATGGATAGTACTCTGGATTTTGAATGAGAGACCTCGACCGGGGAGCCCAGCTCCAGAAGAGGCCCTCCTGCACTGGGCAGCTGCCCCCACTCAGTTGCAGATATGCACCAAGGACATTTTAGTCGAGCCAGGTTTTGGACAGCAGGGCAACGAGCTCTTGCCTGCCCCAACAGCCCTTCTTAAAGGCCAACAGCTTCGATGGACTTGGCCCTGGACTGTACAGGCCCCCCATCTGAGATGGGTGGGCTTGTTGGCACCATGGGGAAAGGGGTTAGAGGTGGACCTCCAGGTAACCCCTTGGGCAACCAGCACCTGGCCACCTAAGGTAGAAATGTATTACCCCTTGAGTGCTCAGGGGGACAGCATTATGAAGGGCACCTTTGTAATTTCTTTATGGCCAATAATGAGTTCTCCTATTTTACTACAACTAGAACCAGCATATGCTGGTATATTGGCCAATAAGGTTTGGTATGCCCACTCATGGAGACTTCTAGTACCAGCTAAGGTGCTGACTGCAGACAAAACTCTGGCCTGTATTTTGCCAGAGGGAAAAGATTTGTCTCTCTTGGTGCCGCTGACAGCTCTCTCATTTCACCCATAGCTTTTGATTTGTTAATCCTATTGCTGTATTTGTACTATTTCTGTTTATGCAATGTATTCCACTCCTTGCACAGTGACCATCATATAAGATACCTGTGGTTTAGATTGTGAAGCGAGCAAAAGGGGTGGAATGTTGGTCAAATAAGTTTGTAAATCTGATATATATGTTTTCTCACTTATAGTTTGCATTGGGTGTGGGGAACAGGCTGTAAGCAGGCAGGGTGGTTATAGCCTAAGGCTTAGTTTTAAGATTAAGCTTTTCTCCACACCCTTGACTGATTGCATGATGTGGGGTGGTGCACTCTCATGAAGAATCCCATTATGCCTCAGTAAGTGACTTTGTATTAGAGACTTTCTTATTTGTATATTGGATTAAAGGTTTTGATTTCTATACTATAAAGTGGGGCAGACCAGGAGCTTGCTCTCTCTCAGTTCCTGCTATCACCATTGCAGGGGCCTCCCTGATCCTTTGCCCTTCATGGGAAAAGCTGGTTTTCCGCTTTTCCTTGTCTTCTCTTGTGGTTTGCCTGTCTTGGTGAGACACCAATAAACAGAATGACCCACCATCCTCCAACTCCACCATTTCTTTACCATCTGCCCGAATCCAATGGGAACCTGCATGTGAATGGCCATGATGGCAGCTCCTGGCCTTACAGCTACTTTACAACATTTGGCACCCACACAGGGCCTATGGTGTTTCACATCATTGCGTAGAGGCACCCTGAATCAGACGGACTCTATGGGGAGCTGCCCGGGGCCCGCTTGAGAGCCAAGGAGAGGCGCGCCACCTGTGACTTCCAGGGCTCCCGGTCTTCCTGTGGGGTCTGGACAGTTCCCTGGTAGACACCTCCAGTTCTCAAATTTGACAGTTTGTACTATTCGGCAGAGAAATAAAGAAGGTAAGGAAAACAACTCTTCCTGCTTTGCTGAATTTTTCTGGCTTTCCTCTGAATACTTTCTTTCACTTTTCTGTCTGAGACTGGTACTGGTCAAATTTGTTTGGGACTAGAAGTAGGTAGAGTGGATTTGGGGGCTTTGCTGATTTGGGACTCCAGGGATGTGGAACCCCGGTGGAGTAAGTAAGACTTTCGAGACTATTTTGCAGTCTGTAACTGTTCTATAGTCTTTATGTGTTTGATCTGCGGTGAAACAGATCAGAGTGGTCGTAAATTCATGCAGGCTTTCCAAGACCAAGACGTTGGTGGAAAGTTTTTAGGTCCTGCCTGGACTCTGGGGGATATCTGCTCGTACTCTGGAAGGACAATTAGTAGGAACTAAAGGTGACCAGGCCCATCAGCTTCTATCGTGGTTTTGTGTTTGCACATTTGGTCATTATTAGGAACTGAGTGGACCAGGTCCACCAGTTCTGCCTCCGGCCTTCAGAGACATTGGGTTCTAGAGAAATAGAAGTGAGGACATGCGTCTATCTCTAGGAAAGCTAATGGAGGTTAAGTCCATCCAGGATTAGTCAGTCTCACATCACACTGAATCAGTGGAGGCCGAGCTAACCTGGATTGATTAATCTCAACCAAGACTTCCAAGAGACATGTCTGTGTTTGTCGAGATCTCAGTCTTCTTTGTTCTCCTTACTCTTTTTTTTTGTGTGTGTGTGTGGCAGAGACAGAGTCAGAGATAGGGACAGACAGACAGGAAGGGAGAGAGATGAGAAATATCAATTCTTTGTTGCGGTTCCTTAGTTGTTTATTGATTGATTTCTCATATGTGCCTTGACCGGGGGCTACAGCAGACCGAGTGACCCCTTGCTCGAGCCAGCGACCCTGGCCCCAAGCTGGTGAGCTTTCCTCAAATCAGATGAGTTTGTGCTCAAGCTGGTGACCTCGTGATCTTGAACCTGGGTCCTCCACATCCCAGTCCAATGCTCTATCCACTGCGCCACCGCCTGGTCAGGCTGTTCTCCTTACTCTTAAATTCTAAATTTCCTGGGTTTAAAGTTTAAAGTCCCCGCAGAATGTGGCCTGCGTATACCTGAGAGGCCATGAGGGGAAGCCCTTCCCCCTTTATGAAAGCACGTGTGTGTGTGTGTGTGTGGGTGTATTTGTGTGTATAAGTCCTTTGTTTAATGTCTAAATGTGTCTGTTTTAAGGCCTGTTTGAGTCATTTGTGTTAAAACTGGAAGCTTCTGACTAAAAAGCAATCTTAGGTGGAAAACTATTATTCTCTTTGTTCTCAAATTAGCTTCAGGGCACCCTGCTAGTTTTCTCCCCTTGTCTTATGTAATAATTAATATCTCTATAATCAAATACCCTTTTATTCCAGGTTCTTGTTAATTATCTGTCTTATCTCTCTTGTAAGTGCACTAATTCTTAGATTCTCCTGAAACAAGTTTCACTTTTGTAATAAGTAATAGCAACCTGGAATTCTAATCCCTGGATAATAAAGACAGTCTGGAATATAGTAATTGGGAACCCAGGTTGTCCCATCAGTTTCCATACACTGATCAGTGGCTAATTTAATAATGAATCCACCACAGTGGCTTAAAGCAAGGTCGATACAATGCAGGTACTATGTCTTCTTGGTAATGCAAAATGTGAGTCAAAAATAGGAAGAAAGAATAACTGAAGCAATAGTAGTAGCATTCCAAGAGACAAACTCTTCTAAGAATAAGGGACCCTTGGAGGAGGAAGGAGAGTTCTCCAAGACACATGAGGACATGGCTACCCTTGAGAAGGATTATGAGAAAGTTAGTGTGAATTCTAGCAAAGGAGAGGGGGAAAAAGAAAATAGAGAAGGAAATAATTCGAAAAAGAATAGGACTCAGCTAGAAAAAAATCAATGCGCATAGTGTAAGAAAAATGTACATTGGAAAAATAAATGTCCCAAGTTACACGCAGCCATGGGGAAGAGAGAAAAGCAGAGTCCACAAATTGAAAGTGTTCCTCCATTCTCTAAAACTGAAGGACTAGCAAACTAGTTTCAAATGTCCACCTACGGACCAAAAGAAGTTTTACCCATTTGGAAAATACAGGAATAGTATTAAAATTGGAACTTTGCTTTAGAAAAATATTAGAAAAAAAAACAAGACCAGGTAAAAAAGATTTAAAAATTAACAAACCATAGATGTGGACTTCGCTAGTTAATTGGGGGTTTCTTAAATTAAATTGCAACTCCAGGAGTGATAAAAGCATGAGTAATAGGATTATAGGGAATAAAATTAAAAATTATAGAAGAGTTCTGACTCTCTCCCACGGGACCAAAGCGGGTGTAGGGTCCCCTCTAAGTTTCCCCTACCCTTCCCCAGTTCCTTCCTGTGGCATATAGTTGTTATCTGATGTGGGAGGCATGGGATTCACGGGAGAGACCCACTGTTTTAGCCATAATAGTAAAAAAAAAAAAGAAAAAAGGGACTTTTCAGGGAATTACAGGAAAGATTGGAAACCTCATATAGGCTAAAAGCAGCCCCATTATTAGGAAGGTAAATTTATGAAAATTATATTTTATTTGCTGGTTTTATTATAAGAAATTAAGCTAAACAACTGCTGGGGGGAGGGAATAAAAGTCTGCTTGGTTTTAGGAAATGTGAGGTCCAAACGCCTACACCTCTCCCATGACAACCATGTCCCTAATTTGGCAGCAAAGGAGAAGGGAACAGAAGTCCTGAGAGAATGCTGCTTTGGGACTGAGCCTGTAGCCTCGCCGCTTGGCCAGGCTGGGGTTCAAGGCAGCCCTTGAGTTGTGCAAAGAGGGACAAACACATTGAATGTCTCTTCCTTTTCCCCTTCTTCTAAGAACTCTGGCTGGCAAGCTGCCATTCACAAACAGCTTGTGGGCCACAAAAGGCCTTTTTGCCCTCTTAGGTATAGCTCTCCAACAGAGTGCCAAGTGCGGGTGATGCCTCAGTAGGGAAGGTGCCTACATATATAGTTTAAATTTAAAATTTGGCTCTTAAAAGAAAATTCAGTTATTGTACGGTTAGTAATTGGCTCTATTAACTAATAGGTTTTCCAACCACTGGGTTAGGAGTGGTGATTTATTGTTTCCCCACTGTTGTATAAAGAAGGAAAAGAAAAAAGGTAAAAGCAGCAAGCTCTCAGTTCTTGGAGTCTGCTTCCCCCTCAAGCATCCACCCCGCCCCTCATGACTAAAATTACTGTTAGTCAAAAGAAAGTTAATATCTCATTGCCAGCTGTGTAGTTTATACCAAGGATCCCTTATTATATAAAAGTATTTTCCATGTTAAAATGTATGTGTTATTTTAAAGGCCTTTTGTTAATGCTTTATTTGCTGTTTTATAGCTCTATAATATTAGAATATGATAGATAATGTGTATTCCAAACTGCCCTCTTGATGTTCCGCTTATCTGTCAGACCTCACCCTTACTGGACTATCGCCCCCGAGACAGAGGAATTCCAAAAAGTTGACAAGCTGCCCCAAGGAGGGGCTCCGGACATACCAGGACTTTTTTTTAATCTTATTTTTATTAATTTTAATGCAGTGACATTGATAAATCAGGGTACATATGTTCCAAGAAAACATCTCCAGATTTTGACATTTGATTATGCTGCATACCCATCACCCAAAGTCAAATTGTCTTCTGTCACCTTCTATCTGGTTTCTAGGACTTTTGATTCAACATCCACATGCTCGAAATTCTTCTTGACCCCATATAATTTGTCCCCCTAGTTTGTACTGGTGCTCTTCTCCCAGAGGAGTGCCCCAGCAGGTCTTTCTCCTCTAATAAAGCCTGCACACCTGGTGATCGAGTGCCGTCTCATTCTTACAGAAACAATATTGTTCAATACTAAGTCATATCTTGGAACTCCTGAGATCTATTTTATCATGCTTTTGTTGAAATTTATTTTAAATACTAATGTACTGAATCATTTAGCAGTGAAGAGATTCTGGAATTCTAAAGGGGACACCCAAATCTATTCTTTTTGAATTGATCCAGCTAATAACATTGCTTTTGTCTTTTTCCAAAAGTTTATATAAACAGACAAGGACCCTCAAGCCCCTCGGTGAGATCTTCTGAGCATGGCTTTTAAGGTCTATAATGACCAAGGTAGTAACAGAAAAGGCAAATAAGGCCCAAAAGAGGTCAGGAAAATACCAGTTCTTCGCATATACCCTTTAAAAGGCTCCAGCACCCCCAAAGGGCTTCATAGGATTCCATTAGGGCCTTTCTTTAAGAATGGAAAGAAAGGTCATTGAACTGAGGCCTGCCAGGCTTCCCAGCCCCACCGGGGACTGTCTTTGCTGTAGAAAAAGGGACACGAGAAGGTAAGCTGTCCCCTTGCTCCACAGAGGGAGGGTTCAGTCTCTTCTAGCCCTTTCCAGCTACCTGTGACCTGACCTTGCCCAGCCTGTTGGGACCTGCCACTGAAGGCCATTTATGAGCCTAAGGGAATTTCTTCCAAGAAGCAGGTAAAACTGATCTCACTTCTTGTAAATATGAAGGCCATTTACTATGCCTTGCCTGAATATTTAAGTTTTATTTATCCCTGGAATATTTTTACTGGGGGTAATGACAGTCTGATTTTTGTTGCTTTATTTAATGTATAATGTTTTCTTTATTCCTCTTGTCTCAATGCCCATGCCTATTGTAGCCTGGGACCAGTTCCTAATTCTAACTAGAAGCAGTGATCACTAGGACTTTAACTCTAGCTGCAAAGTGTAGAATATGACCACAACTCAAATGCTTTGTGGACTTTTCCTGGATATGTGTAACTCCTGTTCTTTAAGACATTTCTCAGACTAAAGTGAAATTAAGTTACATTGGCAAATAATATAAAGCAATATTGTCAACATAGATTTAGTGAAATTAGGTTAACATGTTAAGAAAATTTGTGCCTGTAAGAATTTTATTTTAAATCCTGTTATATTAGTTAAAATTTTATTTTTGTTTAATAATCTAGTAGGCTTTAGTTACTTTATTGTATTAAGATGCTTGTTATAGTATTTGTTAACATTAGCTATTTGAATTTTATTTTTAATTGTGTATTCTTCCAGTCTGCCTCAAAATCGGAACATAGTAATTCAAATGAATAGATGCCATCCACAACCAGTGGAGTTTGGGGACCCTTATTGCCAAAGGTTTATTTAAAACCAATTAAAAAAGATTTAAAAGCAGGGAAGAAAGGAATTTTCTCAGGTAAACATTTAGAAATAGACTTTAGTAAATTAATTGACACTTGTTAGGAAATTGCTACATATAGTTCTTTCCAGGTTTAGCTTGCCCATTCTAGTATTGGACCTGCATTCGTGTCCACAGTCTCAAAGCTAGTAGGAAAGGAACTCAGTATTAATTAAAAGCTAATTAAAAGTTCATTATGCCCACAGGTACCCAAAGGTTCAGGGCAAGTAAATTATATGCATTGAATAATAAAAGAAACATAACCACTCTTTCCTAAGTACTTGCAGGATTTACAGGTTATTCAGCAAACTGTTTAAAAGTGAGGAGCCACTGTGCCACTTCACCCGCAGGTGTTGTAAGGTACCAAAAACTACAGATTATATTAATATTAATATTAATATTAATATTTTAAGAGGCTTGAAGAACATTTTATTAATTTGGATTAAGGTGTACAGAGAAATTGTGAGAATAATCTCTGTTCTGTGTGATTTGCATTGTATTGTAAATGCAAAGGGAAGGAAAACATGGATTCCCAGACATTCCACCACACCTGTGGGGAAAGGGGTGAATGGCTAGCAGGTGCAGGAAGAGAAAAGCCAAAATAAACCTTTTCTTATAGCAATGAGCCATTTGTGGGCATTTGTCCCCACGGAAACTACCTCTCCTATGTAAATGCATGTGGTTAATACGTGTGACTCTGGACAGAGAGATGGCACATAAAGACTAGAAAATATAGGAATGCCTTTTAATATGTAAAGAGACATCTTTCTACCATTGTGTTGACTTATAAATTTTGTTTTCTCCAAAATAATGTATGGCTTGCAAATTGAACATGGTCCTATCATGTTAAAGGACATATGACTATAACCAATAGTGGTAAAGGGCACCTAATTGCAATTTTTGCTTCTGTACTTCCCACTTGCAAAACTATAAAAACTAGGTAGAACAAAGGGCTGGCGCGCTCTCCCCCAGATTTCTGTCGGAGTTGTCGCCGCTTGGCCAAACTAGACAATAAAGCTTTAGTGTGTAATCGACGGACTTTGTTCGTGTCTTCAATGTTTCGGGTCCCTCTGGATTAGGCTTAACAAAAAGACTGTCTAAAGGTGCTTCCAGCAGACTCAATACATCATCCAAGGACTGACTCCCACACAGATGGGGCCACACACCATGATCCTGAGGACTCCCACTACTGCCGAAATAAAAGGCATCAACCACAAACAGGAAGCTGGCTGGTCTATGTATGGTGAATATATGAAGAAACTAAGGACTATTTAATCAGACTTTGGAAAAAGGAAAACTAGGGTAAAACAAAAGCCAACTTAATTGTCACTAAAGGTTTTAAATTAAGAATTCTGACTAAAAGTAAATTGTTATAAAAGCAAATTAGTTTTATGTAAGTTACTAAAGGTTTGTGCAGTTTATAAAAAATTAATAGTGTTTCTTTAGTGAACTGTATTTCTATTAATGCTGTCTGTTAAATGTATGTTACATGTTATAAGTTAATATTCCTAGACAACAGCCTTATGCTCATCAGTAAATTAAGTCAAAGATTTGACTTAGGAAATAGAATCAGTAGGGAATGTTGTAAGGTGCCAAAAGCTACAGAATTAATATTAATATTTTAGGAAGTTTAAAGAACATTTTATTGGTTTGGGCTAGGCGGGCAAAGAGATTTTGAAAATAATCCTTATATTTGTGTGATTAGCATAAGACCAAGATGGCATTGTGTTGTAAATGCAGAAAGAAGAAGGAGAGTTGGATTCCCTGACCTTCCCCCATACCTATGGGGGAAGGGTCAATGTCTAGCCAGGTATAGGGGGAGAAAAGAATTAAATCTTTTCTTGGGCTGATGGACCATTTGCAGGCATTTGTTCCCATGGAAACCACCCCTCCCCTCCTGAAAGCATGTAATTAATGTATGTAACAAAAGGTATAAACTTATGCCATGATGTCAGGTTTTCTCCCCTCCCATGTAAAATTAAGAGTATATAAACAGCCCCTGAACTGTTTTTGGGGTCTGCACAATTTGGGTCCGTTGCCCTGTGTCAGCCATATGCGGCCGTCATATTTAATAAATTTCCTCCTTTAATAAACTTTTCAAAAACTTATTTGGACTACGAACACCCATGGATTTTGGATTTAGCTACTTTACAACAGACTTCCCCTCATTAGCAAAGGTACTGTCTGTTTTGGTCCCTGAGCCTTTTCTCACAGTGCGTTTTTTTAATGGCTGTATTAGTGAGTTGGGGGACAGGCTTGATTTGCTCAAATGAAATTGTTCCCTTTGAAGAGAGGCCAGCAATGTCACCCAGTGCCTGGCTCTGGGGCTGAGCCTGGCAGCGCTGGAATGCCATGTGTGCAAGGTGGCTGCAGTTCCGGGTGACGGGCCTTCGTGGGAGTCCTCATTACTGTGAGTGCCATGCTGTTGGAACAGCTCTGTATTCACCAGAGTGTATCATGGTCAAACTGTGCAGACAGAAGGTGTGCCAGGTGAACTGCTCTCAGGCCTGCAGAGGGCAGCGCTTCTGGGGCTCCGAGTTTCCTAAGGAATGGCTGGAACCCTGCGGAGGGACTCAGCTGCTCGGCAGGCCCCTTATCGGCCACCAAGTGGCAGTGTAGCACTGCGGGGACGGGCTCTGCCCCGTGCTCCGCCCAGGTGGGTGGTTAGCAGACACCCCCTGTCCCACCACCTCACCCCGAACCCCCGTGGTCCTGTCCCAGTTCTAGGCTCTCTGGGACACTTGGTGACTCTGGCTGGTCTTGAAGGCCAGGGGCTGGGCTCGCTGACGACCTCCAGGCAAGAAGACCCCCCCTAGGAGAGCCGGCTGGGGGGCGTAATGGACCAGTCTGCCCATCACCGGACACGCCTGGGAGCATGTTGGGAACACTTCCACACCATCAGGGTCTGTAGTCTGGTCTACTGTCTGGCAGACGACCATGCACTAGTTTATTCCCCATGACAAGCTGCCAGCACTGGGCCTAGCAGCAGCCCCCTGCCCTTCTCCCTGTGGCCTTGGGTGTCCCCTCCAGCACTGCCATCAGTCAGTGTACATCTGAGAGCTAGGGCCCGTTCACCAGAATTTGCCTTCCTTGCAAGAAAACGCATCTTTCTCAGGGAAAAATGGGGAAAGATCTAGTACTAGAACAGCAGCAATCCCCCACCCCCTCCGGGCGCACACCCGCCCTCCCTGAGAATGTGTGTGTGGGAGGGGGGGTTGGCTGCTCCCTACCCAAATCTTGCAGCTAATTGGGACCTCCCGGGTCAAAACCTAAGCCAAAGTAGGAGAGTGGAAAGTGGGGAGCCAGAAGCAGAGGACCCTAAACGAGGGCTGGGGTAGGGGAGTCCCTGGTTGTGGGCTTTCTAGCTAATTGTTGGAATAAGTATTTCCACTAAATGGCTGAAAAGCCCTCCACCAGCCTAGGGGAGCCAGGAAGGTACTAAACTGCAGAGAGCGAGACCTGGCACTCTCCAGGGGCTGCCACCACCAGTAGGGACCTGGCCAGGAGCTGCGAGAATCTTGAGATGAATATCCACAGTGCACACTGAAGCCATAGACAGAGTTTATTAAAATTTACAGAAGCATGAGATGATAATGTACCACAAAACAGTTTGATTTTACAACCTAAAGTATGGTAGGAAGTGGTTGATATACAGAGATGTCAGCAAAAACGGGACACAAAGCAGCATTTCACATTTTTTAAAGGTAATGGACATCTATGCTTGTCTTTAAAATAAAATAAAAGCAGGAGGGACCAGCAGAGACCAACCCAACTTGCAGTTAGCGGCAAAATCTATATCTAGGATCACAAGTGTAAGAAATTATAAGAAAACTACTAGAAAAATAGAGCATCAAATAAGCAAAAAATATTTTATGATTTACATAATAAAAACAATTTGTTTAATAATGGCTCCATGTTCAGTAGAAGTTTACTGGATAAACCACAGCTCCTCAGGTTACAACAACCATCCCTTGTGGGGACCATCACCCTTGGTGTTCCTCACACACCCATTGACGCTGAAAGGCACAACTTAAGCAGGAAACATATTTTAAAACTATAACTTGTCAGACAGGAAAATAAGTCCCCAAATTTAAAAAGTTTGTCATCAAGAAACACAAGATTGTATACCTTGTTAATAAGTTAACATGGTCTGAATGCACCTTTCTAGCCCTGCTTCCTGAGCCTACTAGACACTCTCACACCCTGAGAAAATGCCTTGGACTTCACGACCAAGGTCGTCCATCTCGTGTGGGTCTTCCAGCTGGCAGCTCAACATCTAGGGAATGATCCAGGATGGCTCCTTGGTAACTGCGCCCTGAGACCCTTGGCCAATCCACATTCCCTTGAAAGGGAGCAGGGTACTAGGCAGCAGGCACAAAGTCTGGGTTATAGTGATGAAGGTGAAAGTCAGTTGCCATTTTTATTTTGGCCTAAAACCCCATCAGGCATCATAACAATGATGAAATACCGAGTGAACACTTACAGCACCAGATCAATAAAGCATTTCATTACCAAAAAGTCCATGAGTTTTAAAAAAATGTACATCTCACTCTCCCCAAGAAGCCTACTCTCATTATGATGCAAACAGATATAGCTGAAATTATAAACAGTGATTATACATAATTGGGTTTCATCCAAAGGGAACATTTCGGCACACACATGAGGCCTGTCTTCATGGTGATGACTCTTATTAGATGTGTAATGGTGGGGCATTCAAATCAGAAAAGATGGGTCCTGTACAGAGCCAGTCAGAGGTCCCCCAAATGCCAGTGAGCTCACCTACTGTCTCGGCAGGGCCTCCATGAGGTGTGCTCATACCCACCCAAGGAACCCAGCCTCCCCTCTGACCTCAGTTCTGTTTCCAGTGTTAGGCTCAAGGCCATCCTATGTGTGACAGCAAAACCCAGTCAATTCAGAATGCCTGCTTGTGGTAGGGATTGAAGGGAGATCTGGCAGAATCCACCTTCCTACCCCCATGCATGCAGCCAGCAAACCCAGTGGCCAAGTGTCTGGCAGGGCCAGGAGCCTCACCTGGGTGTAAACATGGGACATGCCACAGGTACAGAAGAGAGTGTGTCAGGGTCTTGGGAGCTGGGGGTGAGCACATGCAGCAGGAGGCAGGCCTGTGGTATCCACACATCAGCACATGGGGCCAGGTGGCTGACTGCAGATAGACTCAGTGAAACGAAACCAAAGATGGGGGAGATATGCAGGGGTTCTGACAACTACCTAAATATAGTAGTCCTTCCAAAAACAGCCTGGAAAGGACGGCCCTATCACTACGCCCTCCTCTTGGTTTGGAAAAATAAATCTGGCCCAAAGTTGGCTGAGGGGCTGTGAGCACGTGGGGTGAGGTGAGGCATGTTCAGAGGTGATGGTCCCCCTCCTAGAAGGTCCCCTGGGGCCTGGCTGTTTCCTTGGAAACTCCCTCCACCCTTCCTCCTCAGCAGAGGTCCAGAGGCTCCTATTTGCTCCTTTGTGAATTTCCAAGAGTGAGGTCATGCAAACAGGCAGGAAGGGGCGCCTGCCCATCACAGTGGGTCTTTCCATCCTGAGAGTTTCAGGCTGGGGCACAGATGACTAGACACAGCATCCCCAAAGGGTGTGTCTCTAGAGTGTGGAATATCTGACTATGGAGGGAAAAGCTGTTGAGCCATGAAACTGACAATCCTAATCTTGTTTGAGGGGAGCACTTTTGGTGGGTTTTCTTTATGCCTGTGTGTTTTTTCAGGGGCAGGAAAGAGGGGTGTGGAAGAAGTCTATTCACATTGAGAGGTCAGTCCCAACACCACCCCTATCAGGCGCAGAAGAGAACAAACTACTCTCAACAAGAGCACAGGGACCATGTGCACTGTGTCCGAGTCACCCCCAAGAGTCCTTCCCTACGTGGGAGCTCTTGCTCTGACAGGAGAGTGCCAGGCCTTCTCCTTAGACTTGAGCCGTACGCCCCGTAGGACCTTCTGGCTCTGGGCTGAGGAAGGAGAGCCCGTCTGCAGGGAAGGTCCCATCTAGGAGACTTTGCAGGGGAAATGCATTTTTTGTTTGCAGAATGATGGATGTTTCCAGCAAAAAAGTCAATTGTATTCAGTCTGTTGGGCACTGTCTTGCATGGAAATTTCAGCCAGCAAGAGAAATTAAAGGTTAAAAAAAAAAAAAAAAAGAATCCTCTCTTAGATACACTCCCTCCAGTTTGCTTACGTGGAAAAATACCAGACAGATAAAGCAGAGAAAACTAACAGACCCAAGGAGACAGTAGACAACACAAACCCAACAACATAAGTTAGTATCTATCAAAATAGTTTACAGCACCAATCTACATAAAAGTTAAATATACCTTTCTTTGGAAATCCAAGCTTTGAGCTCTTGGGATCCTCTCTCTGGGTGGGGCCCAAACAGTGGCCCAGCCCTGGGTGGCCTACCGGCTACCTGCCCCCACTGGCCAACCCAGCCATTTGCCTGTTTCACAAATTTTTAAATTTTTCTCCAAGAGCCTTCTGGGAGCAAAAGAGACAAGTGCTTTTGATTTACCAGGCTTCTTTCTACCAGATTTGTGCCGAAGGTCAGGGGGGAAAAATGGGAAACTAAGCTTTGAAAGCAGCATTTACATTTTCTGTGGTGTCCAAATGCCTGCCTCCCTCCACTTTCGTCAGCATGGTCCTGAACTATACTCCAATGGAAGGAGATGAGCCAAGGGTTCGTTTCCTGTGGTTTCTGTGAGCGCCACGGAGGGGAGTGGGCAGTGGAGACTTAAGGAGTCACGGAATCAGGGTAGGGTTCCTAACCCATGGCAAGTGGATGAATACACCAGAGGGACAATCATATGCCCCAACTGTCTCATGTGTGGACCCCACTCTGAACAGTACGCTGATGGCACAGTGATTATTTGGCCGTATTCCAAGTTAATGTTAAGCACCAACTTATTTGGTGGAGTGATTCACAGCAACTGACAGGACTCAATTTGATTATACTTAAGAGAGGACCAAGCAGATTGTGGCAG
This sequence comes from Saccopteryx bilineata, assembly GCF_036850765.1. Taxonomy (NCBI): domain Eukaryota; kingdom Metazoa; phylum Chordata; class Mammalia; order Chiroptera; family Emballonuridae; genus Saccopteryx; species Saccopteryx bilineata. The sequence continues at coordinate 187,993,443 of NC_089491.1, read as the reverse complement.
GGACCCCAGGTGGCCGGGGGTACCGGTCACCATCACCTCAGAAGGAGAAGACAGATACCTCTCCTGGGAACCTTACAAGACCCCAGACACTGACCTGTCACCTTCAGAGAGCATAAACAGTGTCACAGTCCAGTTAGTCAGGACACACAGCCAGCGGTGATACACCAGAGCTGCAAGAACAGCAGGCCTGGAGGAAACACGGCTGCAGGATGTGCCCTGCGTGCATGCGGCCTAGAGTAAAGCCAGCCCAGGCCCCACCTCGTTCCTACACAGCCTCCCTTCCACTGTCCTGCCCAGAATCCCCTGCCCTCGGTCCTGCCGCGGGGTGCACTGGGGTCTGTTAGGGTGGCAGAGCAGAGGCCCTGCCTGGAAAGGAAGGGGACAGGGGTTAAAGTCCTAAGACCCCTTAAGAAAGCAACTCGGAGGGCAAGAAAAGGAAGCCAGTCTTGGCCTTTGAGTAGACTGCCGTCCTTTGGCTCTGGAGTGGGCCTGTGGGGACACACTATCTTGTGGTACTCATCTTGCACCTCTGGCCAGCTGTTTGGGCTGAGTGGGGAGATGGCTACTACGAATCTGGAGGAGGTACATTTTCAACACCAGAACAGTGCTAGAGACAGAGCTCTGGATGCCCAGTAATGAGAGAAGGTGACCTCCACTGTACTTGGGGCGGCAAAATATGGCAGGAGAGGAGCTGCTTTCTTCATTCAGAGGGAGGCTGGGAGACACAGTAGCCAGCCACAGCCAAGTGGCCCCAGCCAGGGAGCTGTCAGGAGGTGACTGGGGCCTGGTGAGCCTGCTGCAGAGCAAACTGTGCAGGCCCTGCAAGCTGTAGGCTGGGGGTGCAGTCCAAGCAGTGTTCCTTCTGCTGCTCAGGGGGCTGTGGTTATGGGTGGGTCCTGTTGCATTGGTGGAGACAGCAAGGTGCTTTAGGGTCCTACGTGGGCACCCTCAGGGCTGCTGTCACCTCCAGGGAATGGGGCTGTGCGTCACTTGCAGTTGTCCAAATTGCCATCAGAAGTCCTGGCTTGGTCAGCGGCCAGGGACGCCTCCTCGCTGTGCCACAGTCCATAGCCAAAGTAGATGGCGAAGCCTGGAGGCCAAGAGCAGAAAACCGTCAACAGAGCAGGCAGGATCCGAGGAAGCAGGCAGAATAGCCCCAGCCCTAGCAAGGCCTCACCATGCCTTGCCCCCAGCTGGGTCTGCACTTTCTACACTTGGAGAAATAACGTAACTCTTCAGACAGGGCCAATAACATGACCCTCTAGAGAGCCTCACACCAGGGAAGTCCCTGAGCAGGAGACACAGCTTAGTTAGGGGCCCTTGAGAGGGGCATCAGTCCCTCAGCTTTTCCACTGACCCCCTGGATGGGGAGCTTGTGTCCACTGCAGGGGACGGGATGGACACTGCAGAAGCTGTGCTGCTCTCCGCTAGGGCGGAGTCCCAGCGGGCACGGGGTAACCGGGATCTCCGTGCTGTCTACACCGTACCAACTGCCGTTTTCTCTGTGTAAGTGACCATCACACGGCAGGAGGCATACATTCTAAGGTCACCTGGGAACGTATATACCGTAAGAATCTAGTCTGGTCCAGTGCTAGGCTCTCCAGACATCTGTGGTTGGGTCTAGAGACCTGTGCTTCTAACTATCTGTCCAGAGACTGTGACCCATGCTGGTGAAGGAGAACTGACCTTAAAGGACTCAGGTACCAAAAGTACGGGACATAGCTAAGGCCCAGACACCAGGAGCTCCCAGCAGGGATGCACCTCTGGCAGGAAGCGAGCATCTAGCCCTGCAGTCCCAAGGGATGGCCACAGCAGGCTGACCGCGGCTGAGCCAGCTCTATGGGAGATGCCAGTCCAGTTGGACACAGGCTAGACTTTGAGGGGAGTAAGGGATAGGCAGAGAACAGGGCAGCACCACACCCCCTGAAGATGGCAGCAGCAGCTGTCTACTGCACAATGTGGCAGAACCGTGGTCCTGAGATTACTGCTCTCGTCAGGGACACCGAGGCGTAGATCAAGGCCAGTCCCCCGCATCAGCATGAGCCCAGACACCGAAGAAGAAATCAGAATCTATCTCCTGTAGCCCCCAAAGGCAGAGGCCCTGAGAGGCCAGGCTGGTCAGTCCCCGACAGGACCAGCACCCAAGTGGGGACACCCAAGCCTCACAGGCCCTGCCAGAGCCCACAACCCATGGGAGAGGTGGGGTTCCTACTTTCCCACTAGGGGTGAGACAGGCAGATGCTTTACCGACGGCAGACACATAGCCGTGCTCTTATTCACCTCAAGCTCCTTGCATGATGACATAACCAGTTCAGGAAAGAAGTATCTGAAAGGGAGGGAAGGGCCCACAACCTACCAGAAGCTCCTTGTTTGAGAGAAAACTGCTGACTACATGTGTTCCCACTGTGTTTTGAAATCTGAACCAAGGGAGGCTCAATGACATAAGCAGTCCAGGCAAGTAGCAGGGACATGAGTGTATAGCAGGGTCAAGAGGCTTCAGGAGACACCAGACTATGGAACATGCCAGTCACAGCAGAATCAACGACCTGACCTACCTATCAGCATCCATACTGCAAAACGGACCCATGTGCCTTGGTCCAGCTGCATCATCAGATAGACGTTCACAAAGATGCTCAGGACAGGAAGGACCGGCAGGAAGGGCACCTGCAAAGACACAAGGTAGCAGTGTCAGCCCTGACAGAGCAGAGAGCACAGAGCTGGCACCCATTAGGACCATTAAGCAAAGCTACCTAGGAGAAACATCGTGCCCGACATGTTTATGGGCCACTGAGATTGATATGGACTGCCATCTTTCTATGGGGATTAGGACTTGAATGGCAACCCCACCCCTGCGCTCCCAGCGCCCCTCCAACATAAGTACCGCCATGCAAACAAGTCCTAACAGGTGGGAGTTTGGGTCTAAGCAACTAATTGCCAAGTTTCTTATTTTCTGCGCCTGCTGTTTTCTCACTAAAAGAGGAGAAGGACTCTACTTTACCTCTAAGGTTGAACTATTTTCTTATTTGTATAATTTCAAAGCGCAGACGCCTTGGTCACTTCCAAGGCTTGGTGGTGACACACACTCCACCTGGACAGCATGTGGAGAAGCCCCTGTAGATGAGGTGCACGGCCTCCCGAGAGCCGGGCACAGGCAGAGGCGTCCTCTCCCAGGGCCAGGTCCTCAGCAGGCACTGCCGGTCCCTGCAGGCCCACGTTCCCAAGGCCGGCCAGCAAGCACCTCCACATACACCCAGGCCTCAGGGAGCGTGTGCAGGATCTGTCCAGCCAGCTGGTTCCTGCAGGCCCATCAGGCAGAGCTGCTCACCTTAAAAGAAAGCTTTGTCTTGCTCTCAGGCTGTCTCCAGATGACAACCGTGACCACTGAGCAGAGGAGGGCCAAGCAAATGAGGACAAAGACTGCCCACAACTTCCCATCAGTCAGAGCCTTCTTTCCAAGCACAGCCATGATGCAGAAGATGATGATAAGAATTGCTGAGAGACAGACAGAGAGAGAGACACATCTAAGCCATTTCTCAAGTACTTACAGATATACTTGGCTCTCCCCAAAACCTACTGGGAGGGAGGCTCTATTCCTGCAGGCATCCCTACAACGAGGACAACTAACACACAGTCCACCAGCAGACAGATGTGCATCCCTTTGGCACCCACCCCCACACCCAGTGACAAGAAACCATGAAATGCCAACAAGCTGGACCCCAGAAATATTACAGGGAAGGGCAGGTTCTTACCTATGAGGCTGGTTGAAATGTTCACAATTAGCCCAGATAATCTGGAGGGCTCCATGTTTTTTGGTGAAAGTATGGTTTTTAAAGAAAACTTTTCTGCTTCTGGCAAAAAGCCTGTCTGGGAATCACTGGTGCTCACCAATTCATTCTGGTCTGCCTTGTCAACAGTCCTGGCCATCTGGTAGACCATATTAGGTTGCTCTGGTTGGTACCTGCACACAAATGTAAACATCATGACATGCTTTCATTAAGCAAAAGGACACACAATAATTCGAGTTTTTAGTGAGGCTTCAAAGCTAAGTTGCCCAGGATAAGGCATCAAATGGGAAGACAATGATCAGAATGACGTATTCTCTGGCAAAGCGCCAACAGCGGAGGAGACATAGGTCCTTGCTTTCTTCTCCCACTTTTGGCAACATCCTCTTTGGTGTTTTGTCTCGGTTTTGAGACAGCTTGCCCTCCACCATGAACCAGCAGAGAGAAATGCCCCGAGACGGTTTCTGTGGCTCTGAGTAGAGCTGGCCCTTGGTAGCTTATGATATTAGGCCACTTCCAACAAAATTAGTCTGCAGGGAGCTAAGTGCACAGACAGAAATAGAAAGCAATAATGTCAGGATCCTATTTGGCGCAGAGAGCTGGAGAAATGTGTCTGCTTGCTGATAGCTTTGAGATATTCTGTTTGCAAGACTTAATATAATCAATTTATTTTAGTACTCCAAGTGCCTTGGTATAAATAAATCTACAGAGCTGACTGAAGGACACCAGCCTTAAAAAACACAGTGCCTAATGAATTATTTTGCATATAGTCTAAGAGTAAACATAAAAATATTCACCATATTTTCACCGATTCACTTATGTAACACCATTCAGTCAGTTAGCAAAGTGATGGGACCTTGGCAAAGACTCTAGCATTGAGCCCTTGGGAAGGAATAAGTGGTAGGAAGACTAGCCACTTAGTTTTCGCTGATTCTGTAGTCACTACCAAGGCTCGGCCAGGTTCTACATACACTAGCTGATGAGCACATCAAAAATGGGATCAGCGCCCTCACAACTAGAAATACCTGAAAAAAGTAAGGAGGCTCTTGCCAGGTAAGCAACACTGAGTATCCATGATTGCATGTCCTCATGATGAATGCCACCTTGGTCCATTTCTGGGACTTGGGAAGCAGAGTCCTGTCCTTTCAGAGCAAAGGAAAACTGGCACCAACAAGTCTGCTTTGGAAGAGGTGCCCTGGGGTAGCTGAGGCACCACACCTAAACCGGTGGCTTCTTTATTATTGTTGCCCCGGGGCCAGCCTGAACAGCCATAACCTGAGAAGTTTTTCTGGACAGCAACCCCCGCCACCCACACCATATAACAGGACCCCTTACTCCAGCGGCACTGCATCACAGCAACCTGAGTTTTAAAGGCTATCACAGTGACCTAAATTTCACTGGTTTCTTCCAATTCCCACCAGGGCCAGTCCACAGTTCTCTCTGTCCTAGATCACACTGAAATCATTAGTCAAGCCTCAAAAAATATGATCCCAGGATCCAGGCCCAGCAGTTGGGCTGAGAACCTGTCTAGTCTCCCAACCTCCAACCAGAAAAATGAGGGCATACGACAGACTGAGGTGGGGCTACCCCTGACTCTTTTCAAGGATCTTCTCTGTAACTAGGCTCTCAACCGCCAGGTACCACCCTATCCTGGGAGCTATCAACAACTTAAAATTTACCTGTATATAAACTCTTAATTTGAACTGCTAAGAGGCTAGCAGGGTTCTCATGCATTTCTGTCACAGGACTCAGAAAAGCCATACATACCGTAAGACCAACACACAGGCAGCCACCAACGAGTAAGCCAGGAGAGTGCCGATGGACATGAGGTCCACCAAGTCCTTCAGGTCAAAGAGGAAGGCCATCACCGCTGGGGAGGAGACAAGCATCAAGATCCATGGATGGCCTCCACACATACTGACACCCAGAGCCACCACCCACCTGCGATCCAGAGCGTATGAGAGATGCTGCGTTTTCGTGCTCCCCACGCCCCAGCCCTTTCTATGGAAAGACACTTAAAGGAAGAAAGCTCCACACATTTATGTGAGTCATTTCCCATTTATTTATTTACTTGTTTATTTATTTATTTAAGAGAGGAGAGAGATGAGAAGCATCAACTTGTTGCACCACTTTAGTTGTTCACTGATTGCTTCTCATACATGCTTTGACCTGGGAGGGGCGGTTGGGGGGGCTCCAGCCTAGCCAATGACCCCTGGCTCAAGCCATCAACCATGGGCTCAAGCCAGCGATCCTGGGCTTCAAGCCAGTGACTTTGGGGGTCATATCAATGATCCCACTCATGCTGGCAACCCCACATTCAAGTTGGCAGGCCTATGCTGAAGCCGTCAACCTTGGAGTTTCAAACAGGGGACTTTAGCATCCCAGGTGAATGCTCTATCCACTGCACCACCACCAGTCAGGCAGATTTTTTCCCATTTAAACAATAACTTGGCTAGATCTATTTTGGGGTATTTTTGAAATCATCCACAATTGATACAAGTTAAACACAAAACCACTGCTTTTCTACACAATCACTTTCCACAATTTCCTACAGCTAAAACAAATTTAAATTGTGATAAATAATAGGATTTAAGTGCAGAGAGAATCTTGTGGATAATTAGAATAGTGTCCAACCATGCATGACACAAATGCCTACGTTCCGAGTCACAGAGAAACTCAAGACAAATTTCTTCAATGGGAGGTGATTTTAGAAAACCTAACAGTTCTTTACACTCCCACCAAATAAAAAGAGTAAATACTTGGTTTGGTGAGTGTACTTTGTAGTCACTTTAATGATTATAGCTTCATCTCCCTAAATCAGCACAGGAGAGAAATTAATGCCAATATTTAATATGACCAAATTACATGTAAATACTGAAAAAAAATTTCACTGTTTCCAATGCCTTAATCCTTTAAATATTTTGGTCATATGCAGACAAATGGTGTCCCTTACCCTGACCAATGCAATTCCTCTCAAAAATGTACAATTACAGGGCAAATTTGGTAAATAATAAGATAAACTAGTTTTCTTTTGTTATATAGTATTAATCCACAAAACAAAGCATACTTTGCTAAGGGCATATATAGTGCTAATAACTCATTCATTTAAAGTGGTCAAATGTCTTACCATCAATGGTCATTTAAAAACTCTCTATGGTACAAACTATGACTGGTGTCAGGTGTCCTAATTTATCAAAAGACACACTGCTGTACTCACACCCTGAAAGAAGCTAGACTCCGTCATAAGAAGAAACCAGAAACAAAGAGCCAGCGCTACACTGTGGGTGTGCATCCTGCCTCCACTTCCACATCTGTCCAATGGGATCAGTAGAGGAGGACACACGTACAACAAACAGCATGCAGGCCATGTACAAATAAGTTTCAGGCCCCCTTTCCTTAATCCAGGGTCCTTGGAACATCACATAGACTCAAAGTGTTCTTTACTCCTGACGGCATCTGTCAAAATTGTCCCATTGGCGAGGAACCTCATGTTTGATAAGATCAGGGGTCCCTAAACTTTTTACACACAGGGCCAGTTCACTGTCCCTCAGACTGTTGGAGGACTGGACTATAAAAAAAACTATGAACAAATCCCTATGCACACTGCACATATAGTATTTTAAAGTAAAAAAACAAAACAGGAACAAATACAATATTTAAAATAAAGAACAAGTAAATTTAAATCAACAAACTGACCAGTATTTCAATGAGAACTATGGGCCTGCTTTTGGCTAATGAGATGGTCAATATGCTCCTCTCACTGACCACCAATGAAAGAGGTGCCCCTTCTGAAAGTGCAGCGGCGGCCCGATAAATGGCCTCAGGGGATCGCATGCGGCCCGCGGGCTGTAGTTTGGGGACCCCTGGATAAGATAACCCTCCTCTGAGCCTATTATTATTTACATACTGAGGGCAAATGGTTTCACCAGCAATGCCCTCAATATACCCTAAAGAATCCCTGTTCCCCAGAGAATTCACAAACGAAGATTCAAGGACACTACATTTTCAGTAATAATGCAATGTCTCACTTGGCTTGTAAGTGCAAGCAGGTATCATCTCTCCAAAATCTACTCAGTGACATTCAGGAAAGGAGGAGACCAAGGCTCTGAGGGATCCAATGTGTCCTGAGCTCTGGCCAATGAAAAGAAAATACTATAGCAATACAAGATTTCAAACGTTTTGAGAACCCCACCACACCTCTGTAGCACTGGCCTCTGCCTTTTGTCAAAAGGGCAGGTACCTTGGCTGACCCAGGTTCTAAGGGTAAAGACCAAATGTAAAAAAGATCAGTTAAAATTTCTCACAGAGCACAGTACAATTCAGGCTATCTTCCTAAAGAATAATAACTGTTGAAATACCGGTATGTCCTCTTAGTTCTAGTTCTTACCAGCGATGGCACCTGAGGTTAATGTGGCAATTATTGGTGTTTTGGTCCTGTTGTTGACTTTGGCCAAAAATTTAAATAACAGTCCATCTTCAGCCATGGCATAGATAACTCGAGGCATGGGAAACATGGAACCCAAAAGGCTGGGTGGGAGGAAAAGGCAAAATGCATCGGTTACACGAGCTTACCAGGAACCAGGACCCTCCCAGGCCCATTGACCTCTGTGCAGAGGACAACCTGACTCTCAGCAAGGATGCGTCCCGCCACGCCATGTGACACTTGTGGCTAGACAGCATTCCATAACCAACCCCAGAGAAAGCACTCTCTCTGGGTATGTGCAGGTGTAAGAATGGGAAAGGCCTAACAAACCAGCACAAACCAACTCATCGTTTTTCTGGAAGAGAAACTATATTGCTATAGTCATTCCAGCTGAATCACACATAAGATAAAAGCATCCCGGCATTCGCTAGGATGTCTCTGTGGTAGATAATTGTTTACCAGTTAGTGTTCACATGGGTGGGTAGCAAACACCAGGACAGACATTAAGAGGCACTCACTCCCCTTTTTAGGATCACCTCCGTATGGGCAAACTGAGGCCAAATGCAGTGTGCAAAATGGTGGCCTGGTCCAGTGGCCAAAGTAGGGATAGAAAGGCAGTTTTCTGCTGAGTAAATGATGCTAGCAAGTGGGTCTCAGGTTCTTCAAGAAGATCAATAACACAATCAAGTCTTGGGTGATTAACAGCAATAACAAGGGACAAACCACAGAATCAGGGATTGGGTACTGGCTCTATTTCCATGGGAAAGAGTAATTTTAACAGCACGCCTGCATGTCCAGCTTTACCTGGCCCACCATACCTGACATCATCCCGAGGGTCTGAGGCTACTCACCTGGCAGACAGAGCGCAGAGTGAGCCAACAGCCACCACGTACTTGGCGCTTTCCCAGCCCACGTGTTTGAAGGCGTCGGGCAAGGGGCTGTCCTTGTCCAGGCAGAAGTATGGCATCATGAGAGTGAGGGCAGCCGATACCCCAAAGTAGGCAATGAAGCAAATCAGCAGTGAGACGACGATGCCCACGGGGATGGCCTTCTGGGGGTTCCTGACTTCTTCACCTAGAAGCAGCCAGGAGTCAGCCCAGGAGGTGAGGAGCGCCCCACAGCCACGAGGCCCCAGGCCTTGCAGTGTGCAGGAAGTCTGTGCCACCACAAACAACTCTCACAGTACTCAGCCTTGTGCAGACCAGGTATCCTGGGCTCAGCAACACAGACCAGGTGACCCTGGCCCATGGTATTCTTGGCCTTTATATCATGGTTCTGCTAAGGAAAAGACTCGTTTCCCTTGGCAGGGAGACCTGGGAGGCCCGATGGAGCCCATGCTATTCAATTCGCCAGGAGGATAATATTTTCAATGGCCATGTTTCTTCTGGATAATGCAGAGATTATGGAGTCAGGCTGTAGTGTAGCTGTCATTATCCCATTCTAGTGGGACAGTTAGTTCCATTCATGATGCAGTTTCCTGTCAGGAACTGCCCCTCAGGGAAATGATAAGGGTGGGGAAGATTAGCAGGAAGCTGCAATCTACACATTACTCATGTGTGCACATGCCCACAGCAAGTAAAATAGTGACCTGGGGTACAATTAGGCTGGCCCGTCTTGGGGAGCAAGAAGACCCGGGTGGCTCCAGACAGCATACCTGTGGTAGCAATGCAGTCAAAGCCCACGAAGGCATAGAAGCAGGTCGCTGCTCCCGACAGGACGCCGGAGAACCCAAAGGGCATGAACCCACCGACACCGGGTTTCCCTTCTTTTGTGGTACTAGAAAAAGAGCCACAGCAAAGATCACATACCACCTTATGGTCCCAAAGGGAAGACATTCCAAACAGTCACCAGCTGACATCCCACTGCCCCAGACCCTGGGTACATGAACCTGACAGCAGGCACTGGCCACCGCGTCTAGACACTGGGGACAGCGGGCCTCTTGCTCTGTATGGTCCAGAGAAGCAACAGTACACACTAGCCCTTTTCAGAAGCATCTATATTGAGTTGGGGCGGGGGATGAAATGTAGAGACTGTGACAGGGTGGCCAGCAGGAAAGAGGGAGAAATCAGCAGCTTTACATTCTCTCTCAGAACCTAAGAAAGAAGCAGAGCCGGCAGTGCAGGGGTCCCAGACCCAGGTACAAAATACGAAAGATCTCCATATTTACCAGTAACTGAGGCCTCAAAACAAGCATTTCCAAAGACACTAAGATTTGAAAAGTAATTTATTTTAGAGAACAAAAATGTTTCTTCAGCACCCACATGCACAAAGTAAACAGTTGGGATGCTTCACCAGTGGGGACCAGTGCTCAAGACAGCCAGCCTCATGGGCAGGGCTCAGCAGTGTTTACTCGTTTACTCAAGTAATAAACTCAAAGTCAAGCACATTTTGTGAACCTGAGAGTCCTAAAAGATCCAGAACGTAGTCCCAATGAATCAGAACCTCTGACTCTAAACACTGTACCTAAGCTTGAACAGTGGGTGCTGTCTCTGACATCAGTCTTACTTGGACCCCACCTGTCACCAAGTAATCTTAAGCCTCAGCCACCTGAAGAACAGTCCAACTCCTTCCAGTTTGAGAAGTCAGCTTCAGCTCCTCTCATGCCGGCCATATCTTTAGCCAGCCACATGACTGCAGGCTTTCTGTCACTTAACACAGGCCCCAGAGGACAGTCCCACTTCCCCATGGCGACAGGCTGCCCACTGCACCTGACCCTGCACCTTCTGACCTGAGAGCAGGAAGGAGACAGAATATTCCAATCCTATCAACACGGATGCACTGAGGTTGGGTTAGCTACTCAATTTGCTTTCAGTGGGATTTATCAAGTAGCTAGTAAAACAGACAATTTGGACCCAATTATTCTCTAATGGCAATTAAGCCTTTTACTGACTCCCCAGGGAAAATTACATTTCTCAGTTCCAGAAGCTGCCCCAGAGCTCTGGGCGTGGAGCAGGAGGATGGCCTGACTGCAGGGCTCACTGCGGTTCAAGGGCCATGAGAGAAACCCCAAGAAACACACCAGAGAAAGGTATGGAGAAACTGAACCCAGATTCAAATGGAAGCTTGTCACTTTAAGTATGACTGAAATGAACTGCCAGGCCAGGAGCAAAAAAGGCAGCCCAGCCCAGGATCAGCACAGGGCAGTACACAATATAGTGAGTGCCTCCCGGGTGGCATGGGGTCTGCGAATCACAAAGAATGAGTACAGTGTGGTGAGCTGACTTCTAAAATCACAGCATGCTACATGGTAGATGGAAACTGCCTCCTGGGCCATGCAGGACAAAGGCCCGCCACACTCTGTGGTTTTGTTGGGAAATGCTTTAGTACTTCTGAGAGACAATTTCATGTAAACTGTGTGGCCATTGTCAGAAACACAAATATACAGATGGTAAAAAAATAAATAAAAAAAAAAAGGAAGAATCTTACAGGTTTTAATGAAAGGAACAAGCAAGCTATGTCCCCATCCCACTGCACTCCACCTCTTAAAGTGGCTGACTCACTGCCCCAGGGCTGCAGACAGATGTAACTGATGGAGTCTCACATGGTACCAAGAGCTGGTCAACAAACACCACTTTGGGAGTCCAGCAGTCATAGTTCACTACTGCCAGAACACACAGGATAACGGTGACTGATGAAAGTAAATACCAGCAGTTGGCATGAACAATCTCTTCATAAAAATAATAAAATTAAGCCTTGACTGACACCCACCCAGGAAATATTTAATTCCTGACCTATAAACAGCAGCCAGTAACCAGTAAAATAGGTGTCCAAGGTTTTCAAAGTCAATTGTTTCTTCAAAGCATATCTGAGTTGGCTTTACTTCACTCTAACTGAAATGGGCACCAAGAAATTTGATATAAGTAAGTCTCAGGAATGCTTGGGAAGATATATTAAAAGTCCTCATTTCTCTGTAATAGAGTTTAGTTCCCAAAAGAAAAGCTCTTTTTAGTTGAACTGTTAACCATATAATTTTAGAGTTGGTGAAGTTTCATGCATTTAATTCAATAGTTTCCTGTTTGTGTTCTGGTCGTAAACTAGTCACACATCAACACGCATTAATCATACAACTGACACCTGGCTCTTAACAACCAGCAATTACATTGGCCTGTGACCATTAAGACCCCCAGTGTCTCAGCCTCCCTTGCAGCAAGATGTGGCTGCTTGCTGGATTCTGGCCAGGGGAACACGGGCAGGAGGAACATGTGTCTCCTGGACCTGTCCTTAGAAGCATCGGGAGCACTCGGTCCCCTGCCAGGATGGCTGGATCGTGTCAGCGCCCAGCACCTAGTGCCCAGATCTGACCGGCTAGATGAGGACAACATTATCAGAGGACAGAATAGTCAGGTGTGCGTTTGGGCTCCCTGAAAGCCTGTACATAGCTGCAGTGACCAGTCACCCTGAGACCTCATTTTAATACCACTACACTTAGAAGAGTCTCTTTATCGGAGCAGTTTAACCTTTAGCTGTAATTAAAATAGGTAAACTCAAACTCTCTGTTCTCTATCCTGGGACCCTAAGTTTCACCTGAAAACTGACAAAAAGAAAAAAGGATAAAAAGACATACTCTAATTATTTAGCTTTTGAGTCCTAGATAATATTGAGTTGTTGGTTCACTGTGAGGCCTGAAGAGGCAGGTGGTTGAAAGTCAGGCTGTCACCTGCCTCTAACCGGGGTCCTGAGCCAGAGACATGTCAGGGGGCAGGGCTCCCTCCTGCTTCTCTGGGTTGATGCAGCCCAAGCCAAGTGTGAGAAGAAGAGATTATCAGAATCACATTTTGATACTTCTGTAGTTTTGAAAACCTTTGATACAGTCTGTGATATTTCTTTTTCCATCTTATTAAATATTTCAAAATAAAGCAGTATCAAAAAAAAAAAAAAAAGCAGTATCACCATGGTACTGCAGAGAAAATCTTTTCTGATCACAAAACTCAAAAGAAGGTCATAAAACAGAACGTGAGAAAAAAGGGATGGCCCGGCGGGCCTGACAGCGACCCTCCGCTGTGCATGTGCTGGGCCAGAGTGAAGCCTCTGTGTCCCCAGGAGTGTCCTTCGTCATGCACGGCTCTGTCTAGTACAAGAAAATAAAATACAATTTTCAAACCAGTAAAACACACTTAGCTACTTCACTACAAATAATAATAATAATAATAATAATAATAATAATAATATATCCAAATTCAAATCACATCATTTAAAAAAAACAAACTCATATGTTTCTAGGCAATTACATGCCCCCAAATACACGTGGGACAGACAGAGGGAACAACTCACTTCAAGCACAGGCGACCTGATGAATTCTGGAAATCCTCCTCTGAGAGCTGCCAGTTTTTAATCGATCCTTTCACAAATCCTGACACCATGATGAAGCCCAGGACCAGCACGTTGACACAAGTGAATACTTTGTTGACCATGGCTGACTCTTTCACACCCAGAGTTAAAAGTCCTGAAAACGTTAATACACAGGAAACTCTGAGCATTAACCTCATAGCAGGCAAACCCTTCCTGGGATAGGGAGAGATGAGGACGAGGACTTAAGAAGAATCCTCATGGCGTCAAATCTCTGAAGACTTCCGTGAGCCTCTGGGGAGGGGGCCAAATTCATGATCTTTCTAGAGGAAGTGATCAAAGTCCCGGGGTTTAACAATGCTGTGAGGACACCAACCAGGGGGCAAGAAGAGACTGCAGCTCTGGGACATCAAGCCCCACGGGGATAAAGTGGCAGCCGCCCCCCACCCTTGGCCCCACGGGGATAAAGTGGCAGCCGCCCCCCACCCTCGACCCCACCGAAGTATGTTACTGAAAACCACCCTCAGGAGCAGGATTTTCTTTCTTCCAGGGGAGACACTTTGCTCAATTTCTTGGCAGACTGAATTTTTTAAATGAGGAAATCATTCAGATTGACTTGGGGATGTCAGCAATATCAGCAATGACAGGTGTCTGTGGCTGCAGAACCACTGCCATGGACGGTCCCCCTGAATTCGGTGCATTACACACATGAAGCAGACAAGCTCTAGCTCATACACTCATATTTTAAAAAATGCCGAGTGATAATAACGCCCAGGAAGCACACTGACAACACATGCCACCTTGCAGTATGCCATCCGGGGAGTTCTGTGGCAAACACTCGGCTGGGCGAGAAAAGAGGCATAAAAAGTTGCCCAGGGAACACACGGCCACCACTTATGATTTAAGATTGTTGCTCTGCTATGTATGTCTTGTATACATTTTAAAATAAAAAACACTCACATAACAGACTGAATTCCGAGGTGTAGGTGTGAGGAGAATGGAGCAGCTCGTCACAGGGACCACAGTGCCACACTGGGCTGGGTCTTATTTTCCGTGTCCCTCCCTCTCACGTTAATGAAAATTATAGTGCTAACTTAGCTTCTGATACATGCTCCAGCAACTGGACCAGAAATACTGTGGAGACTGGCCCGTGCAAAATGATCTCAATTATAATACATAGTGGGCAAAATTAGGCAGGTTGTTTTTAAAACCTATGCAAGGTTTCCTAACATCCAAAGAGAATTTATCTGCATTTCAGCTTAATGTTTATATCAATGAAACTCCCGCCAAAGAGGCTGAGACACAGGTAAATGTCAGTAGAAGAAGCTGCCATCGGCTGTGGGCAAGCACTATGTGAAATTTAAAAATTCTGTACCCACAGCTTTGTCATAAAACACATTTACTGAGAGGGTGTTCTGACAGCCGGCTGGTGTGAAAGCTCCCGAGACTGACCCCAGACACCTGCTGGTGCTGCACAGAGGCCACGCCCCTCCACCACGACCAGACTGAAGAACACCACCTTTCCTTACGGTCGTCACAGGGTCACTGTGTTCCTGGGTCACGTGCACAGAAGGCCTGCAGTGCTAAAAACATCTTACTCCACAGTCACACAAGCACCTGGGGTTCCCTTAGCTATACATGCCACTCAACTTGGCAGCTATTAACTAGGCCAGTATGTGTATGTGAATCTATCAGATATAAGTATGTGAATCTGTCAGAAGCCATTAAGACAAAAAGATATCTGCGTTAATTACAAAACGAAAATGGAGGGAAGGAAGAAAGAAAAGAAAACTTAATGGGAGCCTGCCTTCTACCTTGGACCCCTCCATCCAACCTGATGGCTCTCTCACTGTGTGGCTGTACCTGTTAAGATGAGAATTATAATCACAGCAAAGATGTCTGGGTTTTTGGCCAGCACTCCAGGGGCGTTCAGAGCCATGTGTGTCTGAGAGAATTCCCCAATGGGTTTGCCAATCAGCTCATCAAATGTTGCGCTCCAGGCTCTCGCCACACTTGAAGTACCTGTCACATAAACACACACCAGAGGAAAGGGAAAGAAAGCAATTAACAAAGCATTTGCCATCAAGCCGGACATGTACCCATCCACACAGGGTCACGCCGGTGCACAGCGTTCTGCAGCACCAGACCTCAGCATGCACAAACTCAGAGAGGGTCCGTGTTCCCAGTGAAAAGAAGAAAGATTCTAGGGCCTGCGGAAAAAAATGTAGTTTTCCACCACAACCTAACACATACATGTGTTTCAAACACATAACTAAGTTATTAATAAAAATTTCACAAAACGTTATCCTTGCCACCTGAGAGGCACTCAGATAGCATTTATTCAATTCTACCTATTTTATTTCATTACAAAAAGAAACACTGATGGCAAGCCATCAAGTTGACGGCACAAGGCACTTGAAGGTTGCAGTTGGCAATGTACACCTTGCTCAGAAGCTCTTTCTCCAAGACCCTCATGGTGAACGCTGCTCTCCCAGCACCATCACATGGCCAACCCTCACC
This sequence comes from Saccopteryx bilineata, assembly GCF_036850765.1. Classification (NCBI taxonomy): domain Eukaryota; kingdom Metazoa; phylum Chordata; class Mammalia; order Chiroptera; family Emballonuridae; genus Saccopteryx; species Saccopteryx bilineata. The sequence goes on along the minus strand of NC_089491.1, from coordinate 187,977,432 downwards.
AGCCACTCTGTGCCTGACCTGGGTACAGACCCACAGGTCCCCACACACCTGCCGGCAAACAAAGCTCTCTCCATTCTCCTTGCACCCCGTCCACAGGGAACACAAATGGAGGCAGTATACCCAATGCCAACCACAGCTGACTGTGCACACTCTCTTTCTGAACAAAGTCACTGCTTTTCCAGCACTGTTCCTTAGGAAATGCCGCTAAAATTCCAAGACTCATATATAGCATTTTCCTTTGCTTTCTCAAAGGGAGCCTTGCCAGTGACTGCAGTCTGGACTGCCCCAGGAGTTTGCCAGAGTGATCTGCAGAGACTTGATTTTGCTATTTAGTCTCACAATAAGTATTTTTCCAGCAGTTCAAAAATGTAACCAAATTTCTTTATGCTGAGCAGCTGCCTGTTATGACATCTGTCCACCAAGGCAACAAACCCGTGAAGAATCATAGTCTCCCCTCTCCCCCAGGGACTGGTCCACTGCCAGCTGGGCTCCTGAACCCCACTCCATGGGCTGAAAGGGGCTGCCTGGCCTCCCCCACCCCCAGCTAAGTCAGGGCTTTAAAAGCCCATGTTGGCTGAAAAAACTGCCCTGACCAGTAGCTAACGCTGAGACATTTCTGCAGTGACATAGGACACAGGCATGACCCCACACAGGTAGGTGGTGCTCTGGAAAAGAAGTGTCATCGGTGGTCTGTCACGCTCTCTCATGTCTTGTGCCTAGATAAGTTCTCTGGAAACACAAGAGCACATTTCAAATGGCTGTATTCCCACCGAAACGCCTCAGCTTGCCTGAGCATTTGTGCTTGTAAGTCTCAGTGTCGGCTGAGAAAACCACGGCTGTGAATTTCATCATGGAAGTTAGAAGAGTAAGGCAGGTTAGCTCGGAGCAGACCCAGCAGGCTGAAAGGGAGGGTGGCCTGGGCAGGTGGCAGTGGGCACCCCACAGAGGCCCAGGCCCGCGGTCCCAGCAGGCCACACCCAGCAACACACAGGCGTTCTCAGGACCCGCATGGCTTAACTTACATCTTACTGTCTTTTGTTAATAGTACAAAAAGCCTGACAAAATAGGAACGGAATGTTCAGTGGCTATTTCTAGTTCCACTCCTGTGAACTGGCCACTCAAATCCTTTGGTTATTCTTCTATTCAGATGTCTGCTTCAACAGAACGAGAAGCAGACATGAGAAATATTACTTTGCAAAAACAGGTAACGCTGTGACAAATGTTTACGATCTGTTGTTTCATAAATAAAGAGACAGCCTGACCAGGCGGTGGCACAGTGGATAGAGCGTCGGACTGGGATGTGGAGGACCCAGGTTTGAGACCCCGAGGTCACCAGCTTGAGCAGGGGCTCATCTGGTTTGAGTAAAGCTCACCAGCTTGCACCCAAGGTTGCTGACTTGAGGAAGGGGTTACTCGGTCTGCTGAAGGCCCACAGTCAAGGCACATATGAGAAAGCAATCAATGAACAACTAAGGTGTCGCAACGAAAAACTGATGATTGAGGCTTCTCATCTCTCTGCGTTCCTGTCTGTCCCTATCTATCCCTCTCTCTGACTCTCTTTTGTGTCTGAAAAAAAAAAAAAAAAAACCTTAAAAAAAAAAATAGACATACTATGCCAAAAATATGCATTTAAGTTCACAAAAATATGGACAATAGTTAAATCCCTACACGGTACACTCTCATGAACAGACTGTCTTTTTCCTGCATTGTGTTCCCAATATCTCACAGAATGTCCTGCACAAAGCAAGTGATCAATAAATATTTGTTGAAAAAAAAAAAAAAAAAAATATTTGTTGAGAGAATGAATGGATGGATGAATGAAAAAATTAATGTCTCCCAGTTCTCAGATTGAATAATTTCTACTCTCTTCTTTATGCTTGTATTTCCCCCATCCTGCTGTGTCCATGATGAGTTTACTCTAGTAGTCAAAGAAAACCTAACTAATATAGACTAAGTTCTTTTTAACTAATTAGAAGCATCCTATTGGTTCTCTATCTCTTGTGTTAATAGGAACAACCTCCTTGTTAGCCTGGCTTGTCCCCACTAAGCCCTGACACACTTGACCGTGAACACCAAGAGTAGTGGTGCCTTGTAAGGAAGCCTCCACTTTCATAAAAGGAAACAGTCAAGGCAGGAAGGGAGGTCCTGGGAAGAACTAGACTTGGTTAACTTGGGAGCAAACTGGGGACCCGCCCCTAGTTGGCAGGTGGGAACAACAGAAGAGGGGGACTCACCGATGATGTAGGAGAGAATGAGGTTCCACCCTGTGATGAAGGCCCAGAGCTCCCCAACAGTGACGTAGCTGTAGAGGTAGGCCGAGCCGGTCTTGGGGACACGAGCGCCAAACTCGCCGTAACACAGGCCGGCCAGCACCGAGGCCAGCGCGGCAATCAGGAAGGAGATGACAATGGCAGGGCCCGCGTTCTCACGGGCCACAGCTCCGGCCAGGACGTACACACCGGCACCCAGCGTGCTGCCCACCCCCAGCGCCACCAGGTCAAAAGTGTTCAGGCAGCGGGACAGCCGGCTCTCCTCGTGGCTGCAGTCCACCACCTTCCGCCTCAGCATTTGCTGACCAAGGCTGAACAGCATCTTGCACCCCATTCTGCTGATCAATCTGCCAAAGAGAAAGAACAAGGGCGTTTCATCAAAGTCACCCTTTCACTTCCTCTAATCGCAACAGACAGTGGCCCACATCCCTTACTCACTGCTGAAATGTTTTCAGTGTCAGAATCCCCAATCAGAATACCCACCTAGGGCCTCTCCAGCCTGAGGCTTGCCCAGAGTGCACAGAGACAGCCAAGGGCCAGGACACCAGCTGACTGCACCCTGAGGCTGCTGAGCCCATTTCTCTCAGACCCTAACTGAAGCCTTGTATGGCAGACGCTACAGTGTGAGGGAAACACACACTAGTGACCATGTTCCTGCCCTCTGCAGTCATGCAATTTGCCAGGAAAAACAAGATATCATTCGAAGTGTACTGTAAGGAGAGGCAACCAAATCATTTTAATTTAATCATTGAAACCCAGAGGCCTCAAGTAGTAATGGTCACTCTTTTAAGATCTTTCTGGAGTCCTCTTGGAACAAGGACCAAGCTGTTTCCACTTTTAAGTTAACAGAGTTAGGTCCAGAGCAGAAAAATGTTTACCAATTATTAGATGTTAGGTTTTCTTGTAATTGTTACTACTCCAGGAATCACTTTTTCCTGGACCCAAAGGTCAGCCTGATGTGTATATGACGTACTTCTGCACACGTAATAAGAGCATGTGTTTGCATGTGGCTCACCTCCCCATCCCTCACACGGGACAACCTGTGACGGCCCGGGAAGCCAGGCCAGCCTTGAAATAGAACTCCTGGAATGCAAGGGCCAACCTTGCCTACTAGGTTCATTCCAAGGGGGGTTGTTGTGAGCCCTTAACCAGGATGGGCCGGGGCCCACCTTCAGGGCGGTGGGACTAAACTCCCCACCCTGAAGTGGGGCTGCCCATAGTAACTTCCTTCCACAGTAGACAGTCTAGAGAGGGAAGAAAAAAGAGTCACTTAACAGCAGAGAAACTAATGGTCAACATCAGCAGTGACAGTCATATTGATGGTATGATGTGATAAGAAGGACACTTCATCTCATATCCAAACCCACAGCCCGAGTCTATTCATGAGAAAAATACCAGATGAATTACAGATAAGGAACATTCTACAAAAACACCTGACCAACATTCCCCAACAAACAAAAACAAGGAAATGGAAACCAAAAACAAGGAACGTGAGAGAAATTGTCACAGGCAAGAGGGGCCTGAGGAGGCAGGACAATCAAATGTCATGAGGGACCCTAGATGGGAAAAAGGACATTGGGGAAAACCTAAGAACATCTGAATAGAGTACAGCCTTTATTTGTATCAATTTCAGTTCATGATTATAATTACCATACCATGCTAATGCAGGCTATGAACAGGGGAAAGTGGGTTCGGGGTATATGGAAACTCTGTAATAGCTTTGTAACCTTTCTACAAATCTAAAACTGTTCTAAAATAAAGTTAATTGCCTGACCAGTGCAGGTGCAGTCAATAGAGCATCGACCTAAGATGCTGAGGTCCTCAGTTTGAAACCACGAGGTTGCTGGCTTGAGTGTAGGGTACTTGGCTTGAGTACGGGCTTGCCAGCTTGAGTGCAGGACCATCAACACAATCCCAAGGTCACTGGCTTGAGCCCAAGGTCGCTGGTTTGGCGTGACGCACCCCCCCCATCAAGGCACATATGAGAAGGAATCAATAAACAACTAAAATGAAGCAACTTACGAGTTTATAATTCTCATTTCTCTCCTCCCTGTCTCCCTTCCTGTCTCTCATCAATAAAAATAAATAAAAATTTTAAGTTAAATGGTTTATTTCTTTTTTAAAAAGCAAGTGCAGAGACAAGCAAACATCATTATTTCTGGCTACTGAGATACAAAAAAATAAGCACTGACTTTTCATCTTTAGCATCAGTTGATACTTGCTGACCTAACTTTGCTGCAACTGAAAACGAAACAATCTAAATGGAGATCACAGATCGCCAAAGTCCATATCTAACCACCCAGAACATTCAACTGCCTGCCATACCCTGCTGGCCCAGGACAGCGCCCTTCTGTGTGGGTCAGGTCACGGGACAGGAGGAGCTGCGATGATCCTTTCTGCACTTTATCTAACAGTTCTTAACTAGAATGATGAATAAAAATCATCCAATCCAGTCCTATTGTTACACAGATGAGAAAAAATAACTACAAGAGCCAAGTTTATACCAGGTCACAGAGCTCTGACGGCAGAGCGGCCTAGTGCTCCTTTAGGGCTCTGGCTTTACAGGTGGGAAGGAAATGAGCTCACTGTGTTGTAAGATGGGGAGGAAATGAGGAGAGATGATTTATTCGTGAAGCAGGAAAATCAGACACAAGGGTTTGATAAGAGCAAAAGAGGGCAGGTGACCAGAACAAGAGAGAAACGAGCATAGAGGTCAGTGGCGTCCCCGTCTATCTTTAGCACCACCGGCCTGTTCCTGACAGCTCGCAGGCCAGGAGCAGGCTCTGAGGGAAGGTGGTTTCCCAGCCAGAAAGTTTCAAGACAAGAGACACTTGAGGGGGAACAGGAATGTGAGGCCCTGGATGGGACACCAGGGTGGAGAAAGCAGGTCTTTGCTCAGACTCTAGCCTTACAGTATCCTATTAAGGGGTGGACATAGCAGCCAACTAAGTCATTTCGGCTCCCTCCAGCTGAGCAGCTGGCCAAGCACATGGCAGGTGGGCTTGTGGCATATAGGTGTCTGCCCCGAGGTAGAGCTCACATAACTTTAACAAGAAAGGAAGCAGGATGCTTGTGACTGACAGATCTGCAACCAGATGGTAGGAGGGGTCCAGAAAAGGGCGTTGCAGAACACTGGCCACTGTGGGAGAGAAGGAGACTCAAGGCAAGGAAAAAAACCTATGTTGAAGGAAGTGTTCTCAAAACCAGATCTCCACTTCCCCCTAGATGTTAGAAGGCCCAGGTGCAAGAAATTAGATTTTAAAAACATCAGAGTATAGATGAGACTGGTAGATACTAAATATGGAGATCCAAGAAGTAGTCAGAGCCTTGCGAAAGAAGGTAAGAAATGTGAGAACTGAACCAAAAGTACAAGGCGGGGTTGTAAACTACAAAAACAATGGTAATGCCTAACCAGGCAGTGGTGCAGTGGTAAAAGTGTCGGACTGGGATGTGGAAGACCCAGGTTCGAGACCCCGAGATCGCCAGCTTGAGCACGGGCTCATCTGGTTTGAGCAAAAGCTCACCGGCTTGGACCCAAGGTCGCTGGCTTGAGCAAGGGGTTACTTGATCTGCTGAAGGCCCGTGGTCAAGGCACATATGAGAAAGCAACAATGAACAACTAATTTTGCAAGGCGCAATGAAAAACTAATGTTTGATGCTTCTGATCTCTCTGTTTCTGTCTGTCTGTCCCTGTCTATCCCTCTCTCTATCTCTCCATCTCTGTAAAAAACAAAAACAAAAAAAATAATGGTCATGGTCTGGAATTGAAACAGGGCCAGGTCCTGGCTGGTTGGCTCAGTGGTAAAGCATCAGCCTGGTATGTGGAAGTCCCGGGTTCCATTACAGGTCAGGACACAAAGGAGAAGCATCATTTGCTTTTCCACCCCATCCCCTCTGTTCCCCTCCTGTAGCCATGGCTTGAATGAGCACGTTGGCCCCAGGCGCTGAGGATGACTCCAAGGCCTCGCCTCAGGCACTAAAACAGCTCTGTTGCTGAGTAAAGGAGCAGTGGTCCCAGATGGGCAGAACATCAGCCCCAGACAGAGGTGTTGCTGGGTGGATCTTGGTTGGTGTGCATGCAGGAGTCTGTCTTTCTGCTTCCCTGCCTATTACTTGATAAAAAAAAAAAAAAAAAAAAAAGAAAACAGAAAGAAAGAAATGGGCTGGCTCACACCCACAGGTCCTCACTGAGCAAAAGGAGTCTGTCTGCCTCGGAGCAAATGTGATATGGGACCTGGACTATTTAAAGCCCCCCGGATCTCCATTTCTCTGACTCCAGGCAGCCAGGGACAAAACTCACTCATCTCACGCCTGTCCTCGACACAGCCAGGGTAGAAGGAAGTGTATAAACCCACAGCCCTACCCCCAGGAAGCAGTGTCAAGGTGGACAGGCCCATGGGTGATGGAGCTCCATGGGAGGGGTGTGAGAGCTGGTGCAAGTTTAACTGTCTCAGAGGCGACCACTTTCATGGAGAAGGTTAATTTTATCAAGTGAAGACAGAGGCAGAGAGCCTAGAAATCCACCTGGTCACATCTGTGCATCTAGTCAGAAGACTCAGTTATAAAGACATTTAATGTTTTTCTAAAATCCACAACCTGTAGGTAATGTGGCTTCTCGTTGGCATGGGCAGGCACACAATCCAATATGATGGTTGAACCTCACAGTGCCCACTATTCACATTCAGCTTCACAAACCACTAGGCCAATATTGTCCACTGTCACCTAACTTGTGAGTAGTGGAGCCAGGATCTGAAATGAGCCTAGGTCATCAAGTGCTATTCCACACTAGGTGCCAAACTGACTCAACTTTGACCAAGCTTAATCTCTCCGCTGCCTGATAATTCTTACTTTGTCTGTCACCCTGTCTAAAATCCTACAAATAAAAGATTGACATGTGTTAGGCCCTGGCTGGTTGGCTCAGTGGTAGAGTGTCGGCCTGGTATGTGGAAGTCCTGGGTTTGATTCCCGGTCAGGACACACAGGAGAAGCACCCATCTGCTTCTCCACCCCTCCCCCTTCTCTCTGTCTCTCTCTTTCCCTTCCGCAGCCAAGGCTCCACTGGAGCAAGTGGTCCAGGGGCTGAGGATGGCACCATGGCCTCCGCCTCAGGTGCTAAAATGGTTCCAGCTGCAAGGGAACTACGCCCCAGATGGGCAGAGCATCTCTCCCTGGTGGGCATGCCAGGTAGATCCTGGTCGAGCACATGTGGGAGTCTGTCTCTCTGCCTCCCTACTTCTCACTTAAGAAAAATACAAAAATAAAACAAAACAAAACACGACTGACATGTGTTAAGTGACAACCTTTTCTTGAATGACAACACCCCAGTAAAAATTAAGTCAATTAGTTATTCACAAGGTGCAGTTAATAAACATAATCTACCCACTTCCCTCCAGCCACTGAACACAGCCCACTGGCTGAGGCCACAGGAGCTTTATTTGAGACCCAGGAATGTAGGTGACATCATTCCTAGATGACCAGCAGGGTTGGTTCCAGGACCTCCCCTGACCCCTGTAAAAAACAAAATCAAGGAAGTTCAATTCTCATATAAAATGATGTGGTATTCGCATATCATCCACACACATCCCCATATACTTCACATCACCTCTAGATTACGTATAATACCTAATGCAATGTAAATGCTATGTACATAGTTTTGATACTGCATTGTTTAGGGATAAGGACAAGACAAAAGTCTGTGCATGTTCAGTACAGATGCAATCATCGTAGACCTAAGCACATAGCGCACGTACATCAACAACAACATAACATTTTTTCAAATACTTTCAATCTGCGGTTAGATAAATCTGCAGATCTAGAACCTGCAGATCTCGCAGATCTGGAACTTGCAGATGTGGAGGGTGGCAGAGCCGCACCAGGAATTCGGCAGAGAGTTCTGGAAAGCACAGAGAAAAGAGGCTTAGAAATAGCACGTGGAGGGAGAGCTGGCCCAAGCAGAAGGATTAAATATTATGTTGGAGATACTATGTATCTGATAAAAGAGGAGGAAAGTGTCAACATAGCATGTATAGCTTTCCTTTAAAACATAACATGTGAATATAAGGGTGTGTAAAGAATGATCTAGAAGAACTGAGGTGCTTGTCTCTGAATAGGAGATCATGGGTATTTTTATTTTCAGCATTTTGACAATTTTTTTTCTATGAGTGTATATTACTTCTGATGTAACCAACAAAGAAACAGTGGGAAAAAGGAAGCCAAGAGAGTCCACAGAGCAGTCAAACTCATGCCAGGGGTCCATCTAGGAGACGTAGATAATGGGTACATGGAGTCATTTTTCTTTCTCTGACCTCTGTGCATGTTTGAAAATTTCCATAAATGTGAAAAGAAACTCGTCTAGGGCTGACCCAGAAAACATAGAAGAAACACTTTTACCACCTATAGCCTCAGGCCAGCATAGCCCCGCAAAGCTAGAAGCCACAGCTGCGGAGTAGTTAACATCTTTTGTATAGAATTGTCAATATTCGGTCTTTTTTTACCTAGAAGAAATGGCCGAGAGTAAAGGATTTGTAACAGGCAGCCGCAGTCTTACCTCTCACAGGCCACTTCTCTGAGCCTACCTCCGTATGACTTGGGGAACAAGATTGAAATCAGAAAAGACAAAGTGAGTTCCAAGAACAGACGTCAGAACAAAGTGATTCATAGGTTATCAAAAAAGCAGCAACAGCTGGAGAAAGACACTGGTAGACACACCCAGTTTTGTGCTACACATCACGAGGGACGCAATGACTTTTGTGGATGACCTTCTCCTTTCAGCATGATACCCTCGGGGGCAGGGGGGCGATAAAGCCCAGTGGAGCCACAGGTGACAGCAGGTAAGGCTGGAGTGTGGGTGTGCGGAGAGGGGCAGGAGAGTCTCAAATGGTCAGCTGAGAGATTGACAGTTGACTCAGATGTACAATTTTTAAGTATTTGTTTAAGGGCATCAACAAAATGATATTGAGAGGATTACTCTGGTCTCGTAAAGGACAGACTGGAGGAGGAAGTGGCAGCAGAATTGCCAGGTCTGGTGGCTCAGCCTTTTTGGTAGAGCAAAGCAGATGTCCATCTTTGAGCATGGTATGTCAATCCGAATAAGAAAGCACCTTTTGCATAAGCCAATGCTGACACTTTCATAGTTACCTCCATTTGTCATTTGTTCCATGCCCTAATGTCTTCCTTAGAGCCCTGAGGCACACGCAATGCACATGTCCGTGATTACCATGGGGATTATCTCCGTGACGCCTGTCACACACACAACCCCTAAGCAGGAAATGCCATATTTTATGATAGGTCTTGCTGTCGTATTTGCAACCAAACTGCACGGATGACCAAGATTTCAGACATTCACCCCAAGGAAAGCTTTAAAGTCTAAAAGCAACGTCACAGCCCACTGCTGTGGTTCACCCCCTTGCCTGCCCTCACCTCGGAGCTGCCCGCATGCTTTTCCACTGTGGTTTCCTTTCACGTGACATACTTGGAGGAAACATCCTGGTAGGGGGTCACAGGGCAGTCTCTCATGGAGAGTAGAATGGGACTTGACTCATCTGACATGACTTCGAGGCATTGGAAGCAAACGGCTGATTTCATGAGGTTCTGCGAATTCCAGAACAATCACAGACCAGGAGAGGACTGCGCAGAGGAAGGGGCTGAGCCCGAGATGAACAAATGTGGTTACTTCCACTAGACAAGCAAGCCAGGCGTGGCGGTGAGCGTGAAGGAGCTCGCGGCATGCCACTGGCACCGTAAACACAGGCGGGGCTGCTGGCTCCGCTTCAGTGGAGGGCTCCCGTGCAAGACCCAACCACAGACGTGGCCCCACAGTCTCAACATGCCAATCCTTGGTCATCCAGACTGCAGTTAGCTGAAATTCTCCCTCCTCCGGTCTCTGCATTATGATGCCATGTTTTCAGAGAACAGGGTACATGGCCTTTTTAAAGAAGTTCTTAAAAGGCTGAAAATAGACATGGCAACTTATACCCCCAAAATGCTCTCTGTGTGCTCTACTGCCACAGAAAACAGCAGTCACTTGAGACTCAGGCCATATTTTCCTACACAAAGAACATGACAAAACCACCACTGGGTGCTAAGGCAGCTCACAAAAAGCAGTTTAACCTGCAATGTCCCCAGAACAGTGCAGAGCCCCCTGGAGCCATGCACCACCCAGCAGAGTCGAGGGGGCGAGAGCTCTCCAGGCTAGGAGGAAGGATAAACGGATCCTGGAGAGTTGTAATCTTTTAATAGATTTAAAGTCATGGGTAATTGTGGAAAAAAAAAAAAAAAACCATAACAATGTTTGACAAACACAGATTGTAGGTGGGATTCACTTTTCAATCCCTCCTCTCCAGGGCCCAGGAGAGGGGACCTGTGGTGGACAATCTAAGGTGCCCAGGAGCTCCATCTCCAGTGTTCCTGTGGGTGTGGGTGGGGACTGTGACTTCCTTCTAATCAACAAAATACGGTACAGAGGATGAGGTCTCTCCTGTGTCTACATTATGTTATATGAGGCTCCAACGTGCTAGCTGACTCTCCTTGCTAACCCAACAGAGTCAGTGGCCATGCAGGTGGACTCCAGGTCAGCCAGCAAGAGGCTGGGGCCTTAAGTCCTACAGCCACATAAATGCACTTGGCCACCTAAAGGAGTGTGGGAGCAGATTCTACCCCAGCCAAGCCGCCACATGAGAACACAGCCCCAGTCAGCTCCTATAGTAGCCGCGTGGCACTCAGGACAGCACCGCTACACTGGGTTCCAGCTTCCGACCAGAAAAACTGTGACAAAACAGATGTGTATCGTCACAGCCGCTATTTTTAGAGAGGTTTGCTATGTCTAATGGCCCAAACAGGAGATAATGAGTCTGTATTCATTCTCTCTTTAAATCTTCAAGGAACCAGAGCCTCATCATTCCTTAACCATCTCTCTGCTTTGGTAGTTCAACTAATCTTCACCTCACCTGAAACCATTTTTTCTTGGTAAAGGCTGAATGATTTGAACAAAGATTCCTCCTTCTGGAAGAATGGCAAATATTAAATGGCTATTATTTCATTTTTTTTAATTGTGTGTCTACCCTCCCCTACACTGTCCCTGCCTTCAGGGTGCTCACAGCTGTACAGGCAGAATAAGCGCCATCCACACCATCAACAAATACTGTCTTATACCCACTACGTGCTGCCCCTACTAGATGCTGAGGACACGGCAGGGCGTGGAACAAAGCTTCCTACCCTCTCAAAAGAGAAGACAATGTGAACAACCAAAGAACACACACAGGCATGGCAGAGACTGCAAGGCCAGGAAACACACCATCTCTGTCACCATTTGGCACCTGGTCTGTATCTCTTCACCTGAGGAGGGTGACATCATGGCGGCGTCCAGTAGATTGTGGCTTCCTCTGATTGGACACGGTTCAGGACCTGTACCGAAGGACCTAGGGCCATCGAGAGCTTCCCCATACATTTTGCCTAAGCACTGTCCACCCCCAAAAAAGGAACAGCCTGATTGACGTTTTTCACTCATATGAAAACACTCACCCCCCCCCCCCCCCCCCCCCGGTCAGGCTGTTATTAAGTAACAGAGGAAGAGATTCTAAAATAGTCTGTTACAACAGCAGAGACACACATCTGACTATTGCAACAAGAGGAGGAAAATACAGAATAAACTCACTCTAATTTAAGCACTTTTATTAAATAACTGCTGAGAAGGAAAAGGAAAAAGAAATATTCAAGGCTCACAGTGGCTTCTGGCACTCCACAGAATCCCTCCTCCCTCTTCCCTGCTGGCAAGGATCTAATTTCCTGCCTTGGGAAAGTGCTCCTGGTAACTCTGAACCTTTGCTCTGACAGTTACAAGACTGCAACAGCCTCAAAGTAAGGGGCTTACTTAGAGCCATCACCCCCACCCTCTCCTACACCCTGGGAACTAGGAGCTCTAGGAGTCCCTCCTCCTCCTTCTATTCAAGGCAGCTGCTTAGAGATGTTGCCAAGTGACAAAGGGCATTGGCTAGACCCCACCAAAGTCCCTCCAAAGGAAGACTCAGTGTGGGCTGCTGAGCCCTGAGTACATGAGCACTCTTCATATAGCTGCACACTCAGAGGTACAACTATGAATGGCCCCCAAGGAACATAAGAATGGGAGAGGAGAATAAGTCAGGTGGTGTGCATTATACACACACACACACACACACACACACACACACTCTCTTGAAAATAAAAGACCCTTGTTTTTTTGTGATGAATAAAATAGTGACAACGATGAAGTCTCTATGTAGTAAACTCATTTTTTTTTTTCTTAAATTGAAAATTGAAACAAAAGCTTCCAAATATGTTATTAGGAAAACCCTTTTGTTCCCTCACTACTACATCCTATGCCAAACCCAAAAAAAGAGTCAAATAAAACTGGAGCTACTCTTATTTAAAGAGAGATGGGCACACCAAGCCCCACTGGCAAGCCGTGCCCACCCCTGCCTGGCTCCTGCGCTCCTCCAGGACTCTGCGCCCAAGAACCTGCCTGAGCAGATCCACATGGCAAAAAAAAACACACACCCCAAAACAAGCCACAGAAGAATTCTTAAGTAAAAGAGTGAAAAATAGAAGATGGAAAGGAAGAGGAGCAAGAGGAAAGGTTTGGATGCAGGAAAGAAATTGGAGCCTGCCCTTGACATTGAGAGAACCTAAGTCCCCCAGAGTCAAAGACAGAAACACAGCCCGAGGCATCACTGGCACGCTGTGCACACCCTCATGGGCAGACAGCGGCCACATGCAGAGCACCGGCCTCCACACGTCACCAACCACACACACGCAGCGTCTGCCCCAGGAGCAGGCGTGTGGAGGGCCTTCTCATCTGTAGGTATTAAGAGTGCTGTTTGAAGGACATGTGGGAATTTAAGCAACCCAGCACTGTGAAAAGGCAAATCTGATTTTTGATGAGATAGGAGAATTAGACAATTCTGAAAAAGCACAGTAGCTGTAAATTTATTTAAAGGACAATTGAGGGTTGTGGTTGTCAGTCAACAACTGACTAAAGGTCTAAGTGAATAAGATATTCTTGCACTAAAGTGATGGCCATCCTGCTGGGGAGCTGACAAGCAAACTCTACCTGGGATATGATGCGAGGACTTGTCACCGGACGATATCCTGGGTCTTGGAACAAATATGTCTCAAGATGGGTGAGCTGGGGGTTTCAGGTTCCTGAGAGACAAAGAAGACACATCAGACACAATTCATTTGGCCCCAGAATCTCCACGCCTGTGGCTGTTCCAAGAGGAATAATTCCAGCTGACTCAGCACCAGGAAGGGCATCCCAGCTCTAACACCAGTGAAGACCAGATGGAAGCTGGTGGGCGTGGTTATGTCACAGGCACTGAGCTGACACAGGTGAGGCACCACCAGGCAGGGGCAGCAGTGAGGGAATTCAGAAGAAGACAGGAAACCGGGTGAGATGGCTTAGAATCCAAAGATCCTACTACATCACCATGACAAATGGAAGATCATAGTTTATATAAGAATGCTACCAAAGCATCTCCCATACTAGCTGCTTCCATAGATCTGGGGCATAGAGGTAGATATGTGAAACCTCGAGGTCCTTGTTAGGCACCGCAAAGAGGAAGGAACCTTTTCCTGACACTGGCACTGGGAACCACTACCAGCTAAGGCTAGAAAACCTTAGCTGTTTCTTTGAGGAAACAGTCATACTCCAAGCTATACAGTTAACCATTTCATGAGGGAGCTCTCTTGTACTGGCTGACACATGGGCACTGAGCAGGCTCCCAGACAAACTACAGATTGTTCTAAACGTAGAATGTGCATCATTGATGTGCATGGTGGCGTGGCCTGCGGTCCCAGAAGGAACAGGTTCGGGGACTGGAGATGCCACTCTGAATGCAGCAGCGTCACACTTTGAGGGCACACTAGGAAAAATCACCCAGGTGAGTGACACTCCAGAAAGTCCTTTGCTTTCTCAGTCTGATCATTTCTACTCCACACATATACACTCACCCAGGAGCTGGGGAGATTTAATTAAACTTCCTGAATATGATTTGCCTAATGTGAACCCAGAGAGGATTATCATTGTGCCAAAAATGTAATGAAGATGCAATCAATAGCTAGTTTTCTCACATCATCAGCAGCAAACCAGCTTCCCAACAATGGGAACTCAACTCCACCCCAACCCACACCGTCCATGTACTCAGTCCACATTAATGTTTCATTCCTTTCCACTTTATATTTTTAAAAAGTCCAAACCTACAGAAAAGATAATTAAACATGAACATTTTCTTATCTATATTTACCAATTTTTAACATTTTGCCATATTTGCTTTTTTTAAGAGAGAGAGAGAGAAAGAGAGAGAGAGAAAGGGAGAGAGAAGAGAAGCATCAACTCATAGTTGTGTCACTTTAGTTGTTTACTGATTGCTTCTCATACATGACCAGGGGCTCCAGTCGAACCAGTGACGCCTTGCTCAAGCCAGTGACCTTGGGATTCAAGCCAGCAACCTTTGGGTTCAAGCCAGTGACCTTTGGGCTCAAGCCAGGGACATTGTGATCCTGTCAATGAGCCCGCACTCAAGTTAGTGACTTCGCACTCAAGCTGGTGACCCCGTGCTCAAGCTGGTAAGCACACTCTCAAGCCAGATGAGCCCACATTCAAGCCAGTGACCTCGGGGTTTCAAACCTGGGACCTCAGAGTGCCAGGTCGATGCTCTCTCCATTGTCACCACTGGTCAGGTGCCATATTTGCTTTATCTTTAGAGAAACATACACTTCAGCCCTGGCCGGGTAGCTCAGTTGGCTAAAACATTGTCCCTATCTGTCAAGGTTGTGGGTTCCATCCCTGGTAAGAGCACATACAAGAGTCAACCAATGAATACATGAATAAGTGAAACAACAAATTGATGTTTCCTCTCTCTTTGTCCCGTCCTCTCTCTCTTAAAGGGAGTATGGGCTGAAGCTGGAAGGAGCTGGTTGATCTTGCCATCCTGTTCAAGTAAGGAGATAAATGACAGAGTCAAGACTTCAAGTGCAGAATAGAGCCCACAACAGCCCCAGAACTATGAGGACAGGCCTCCAGGCATCACCAAAGGATCTAGAATTGTCCTCAGTCTTGCACACTGTCCTCCCTTCTTTTTATGAGCCTACAACATGGGCACTGCAGGGGCAGCATCAAAAACTGAGATCACAGTGGCTGCATCTGCAACACACTAACAGTAAGTGAGATTCCAGAATGGTTTATGGACCCCAAGAACTTTGGATCTCCTGTCTGTTTGCCTCCCAGTCTTGAAACTCTACACTTTGGATTTATCCCAAAATTACCAGATTCTTCTTAACTTCACAAGAGGCAGGCTTAGATGGTACCAGAAACCAAAATACTGTTATCTATTACATTCCCCTGCACTTCCATCTTACCACACTGACCTCCACAGCTCTATAACCACACAGCACACCCTCACTAGATTCTCAGTGGTAACACATCATCTTTGCCTGATGACAGTGGGTTTTATAGGCAAACTTACAGAATGGACTCCAGTGTCTACCTGAGAACATGAGTGTCTTACCTCTTCTCCCAGTGGCCAATACCCACCCTGATTCTGTGAACCTCTTCATTTCTTTTTTTTTTTTTTTTTTTGTATTTTTCTGAAGCTGGAAACTGGGAGGCAGTCAGACAGACTCCCGCATGCGTCCGACCGGGATCCACCCAGCATGCCCACCAGGGGGCGATGCTCTGCCCATCCGGGGTGTCGCTGTCGCGACCAGAGCCTCTCTAGCGCCTGGGGCAGAGGCCAAGGAGCCACCCCCAGTGCCCGGGCCATCTTTTGCTCCAATGGAGCCTTGGCTGCGGGAGGGGAAGAGACAGACAGAGAGGAAGGAAAGGAGAGGGGGAGGGGTGGAGAAGCAGATGGGCGCCTCTCCTGTCTGCCCTGGCCTGGAATCGAACCCAGGACTTTCACACGCCAGGCCGACGCTCTACCACTGAGCCAACCGGCCAGGGGAACCTCTTCATTTCTTAACCCTGAGTAGTATAAACGTTCATGTATGCCCTTATGCCTCCTGACCAACCAGATAACAAAAATTTTTATTTTAAAAATATGTCTTTCATTAAAAAAAGGAAAAAATGTATGTTCTTCTTATTTCCATAAATTGGTTATCAAACAAACTGATTTTAAGTTAATAAAACTGTAACTGGAACTAATTTCATTTTTTGAAAAAAATAAAAAACTCACTTCCAGGGGTAAATGAGCATGAAAAAAACTCACTACTCCAAGGGTTAATGCCTGAGAACATGAAAAATGAAATCACAGGTTCTAAGAATTGGAAGGCATGAGTCATCTAATGCAGAAACCCTCTCAGATTGTGAAAGGGAGGCAGAGGAAGGGAGGACTAGTGCTGTGGAGGGGGATGTGGAAGAAAAGGCTGCTTTTCCCGTCAGCCCTCCCTCTCCCCACTCTTGAAATGCTGTCACAAACTATCTTCAGAATTCTGACACTGGCCAGCCATAATAAACGCATGCCTGAAGTCAGGTTTGTCCCCTTGACAATAATAATAATGGCAAACATTCTATTAAGTGCCCACTATGTACCTGTGCCCTTTCATGAGGCACTGAGTGTCAGCTCATTTAGTACTCAAACTAAGCCCTAAAGCTGGTGCAGCTTTTATACCAGCTCATATACGAAAACCCAGCTGTATAAAGTGGGCCCTTGGCTCAGACCTCAGCAGGTCTAACTCTAAATCTACCCTATGTTCCACGATTTCTGACATGACTCAGAGTCCACAGGAGACCTACAACGGGTCTCCTAGGGCAACGTGCCATAATGTCATTACAGTAAATCTTTAATTACATACAGGGACCATCTCCTGCTTAACAAACAGGTTCTGAAGACGACTTTGGTTTCAATCCCTGATTGAAAAACCACTGAATTTGTAGTTTAAGTGGATGATCTTTATGGTATATAAGTTATAATCAATAAAGCTGTTTAAAAGCAAACGGGTGCCCAATCCCTAAGGGACTGCAGTATGGTTTCCTATTGGGTGCCAGGCAGACACAGTTCGGTTGTCAAAGGAACACTTTCTCTCACACATGTTCATTCTGCTTCAGGTCAAAATCCTACCACAGCCACCAAATCCGTCACTACAATTTCAGATGCAGTTGGTGAGATTGCCACACCAGCTGCACAAGCCAGTTATTACGTGGAACAGGCATTTCGCTTTGAGGTTCAGGAATGCGAAAGTGGTTCCTGTGCGCTGCCTCACCGCTGAGTCTGCTTCCACCATGAACACGAGCTCCAGTCTTATTCACAGCTCATTATCCTATGGCAACAGGGCAGAGAGTAATGAAATTAAGGGAGACTACAGCATTGGCTGCTTTCAATGATATACACTTAGTTTAAGCTCTTAGCTCACACGGGGAACAGGGAGAGGGACCCCTTTCACTCTGTGTACACATGGTCCAGGATCTCAGAGAAAACGGCACAGCATTCACAGGTCATCAGAAGATGATAAATGATTACCATGCAGTAACAAATTTAACAAAGTCTCTTAGCAGCAACACGGTATTTTCTAAGACCAGAAGGTACCCTTCCAGTGAGGCAGGGAAAAGATGTGTCCAGCTATGGGAGTGGCAAGGAAAGATGTCCGGAAGGCAAGTTTGGGATTGCTTCCCACACTGATGGCCCCGAGTGCTCAGGGAGCTTGGTGGCAGCCCTTTGTCTGCCAGGTACACTGACAGGTGAGTTCGTGCCGCTCCCCTGGCACTGACAAGCTCTTGTACAACTCCCTGCAGGCAGGTGTGAGCCTGCCCCGTCCTCCCATGGATGGATGTGTCCCCAGGCGGCGGCAGCTCAGAAGCGGCATGTGGAGACAAATGGGCCTTGGATGTGGCCAGGCGATGCCAAGGGCAGCCAGGTTCAGGACAGAAGAGCCTGCCTGCACCAGCCCAGCAATTACCCAGGGGAATTAAGCAAGCAATTGCAAGCTTTGACCTCTGAGTTTCTGATCGACTTCATTTGTTCTCCTGGGGCTAAATCACCGGCCATGTCACTACCATTCTACACATAAACAGAGTCAGGGAAATGCAACGTGCTGGGAGTGACTTATGATGCTTAAAGGCTCCAGCCCTATGGGCAGTGAACTCTGACATCACCTGAAGAACGTGAGCAGTCCAGGCCAAGTACAATTCCTCTATTATATACCCACACAGCTGGATGGGGCCTTGAGTGACTCACCCTCCTCCCTCTATACACAGCCTCCCCTAGTATCAAAAATGCCCCGGCAGACTCTAGTGACCAGTTACAACACACTGCATTATCAAAACACATTTGTTTTTAAGTCCTCAATATAATACAGTAAAATCTGAGCAGCTGGTATGTCACAGACTAAGTCTTCCTCATTCAGAAAAAAACAACACTCAATCCTGACTTCATATATGTAAAGACTGAGCCTCAGAGAACCTCAGTGTGCTTAGCAGGACTCTAAGTGGCTGATGTGGCCTTGTCCCAAACACCTTCACTGGGCCAGCTCCTGCAGGGTGCACCTCTATGGCTGACCACGCCCCACAGTGAACACAGCGAGGCCTCCAACTAGTCTGTTCACAGACACCCCTGTCACAGTACACAAATTAACTAACCTAAGATAAAAGGTTGGACGAGGTGGAGGGAGGCAAAAAGTTTTCTAACAGAACAAGGAAGCTGCCTCTTCCGACCTTCCTCTGCCCTGAACTTGGCATAGAAAAGGATACCCGGTTCTGGGCACCTAGGTGAGAAGGCCCGGCCACTCGTATGAAGCTACATTATTGATTTTGTTGAACTAAGTATACAATGAATGAAAACATGTTTTTCCTCGGTCTCATTGTATCTCTGCTTACATCTGGTGAGGAATCAGGAGACCTGCCTGCCCCTGGCTGTGTGATCTTGTGCAACTCACTGTTTCTCTGTCGTGGCCTTTCATCCTGGAAATGGGAAAAGGACAGTTACCTCACCATACCTCCCACCCCAGCCCTGCCTGTCTCCACTCATAAAGACAAAAGAAGCAAGATAGAGACTAAAATCTCAGAAAAAAATGGATTCAAAATATGGTGGGCAGATTACTACCTTTCCTGGCCTTCTGTTTTTATAATAGCTACCTCAGAGGTGGGGACGATCAAATGAATAAATATATGCCATGCATTAGAGAAGTGGTCCCCAATCTTTTTTGGGCCACAGACTGGTTTAATGTCAGAAAATATTTTCACGGATCGGCCGTTAGGGTGGGACAGATAAATGTATCACGTGACCGAGACAAGTGTCAAGAGTAAGTCTTAGACGGATGTAACAGAGGGAATCTGGTCATTTTTAAAAAATAAAACATCGTTCAGACTTAAATATATATAAATAAAACAGAAATAATGTAAGTTATTTATTCTTTCTCTGAGGTACCAAATGGCCTACAGACCAGTACCAGTCCGCAGCCCGGGGGTTGGGACTGCATTAGAGCACTGGCACACAGTTAGTGCTGTGTGTTTCCTATTAGCATCATTAGTTTCTTCATCTATAAGAATTCTTAATAATCAACTTGTAAAGTGCTGTGGAGATTAAGCAGGTACTCAAAATAATAACTACTAGATTTTTATTATATGACGCTGTTCTGTAATTGATAAAGGACTATACAAATATTCAGCTTAAAAATAATAATAAGCTTAGTATTTGATTTACTTCCTTCTGTGATAATTCAGATGATGAACAGTTTGAGGGTAACTGCCTAGAAATGCTTAAATTGACTTAAGACTACTAAAAGTATAAAATATAACTAATATATGTAAGTACAAACAATACAATTAATAATACTGAGTTTTTAACCATTGTTTTTTACTTGTGAATATTTAAATATCCCGGTTTCTGTAGAGCCAACAACCAAAGTCCTCTGTGGTGTCTGTGTCAGGGCCTGGCAGCGACTACAGATGTCCTGGATCACAGCGTGTCACTTTAGTGCCAGGAACTGTAGCTGATGTGCCTCCTTTAAAAAGAAACAGGCCACACACACTGCAGGTTGTGGGTCACTCCCTTGGATGACACCATCCCACCCAGAGGCTTTGGCATCTGTTTGACTCTCAATCCCAAATCTAAAGTTCTATCTTGCATTTCCCATATGAAATGCTTTGCTTTACCTGTTCCACCACAGGGGCAGCCTTTCACACTTCTACTCTGTGAACTCAACAGAATAAGACTGGCCAGCCATCTGGACACTCACGAAGTCCAGCTATTTGTCTTGCCAAACTGTGTATACATTGAATAAAAATGTTTGTTTTCCATGCCCCACTTTCCATCTCTAAAGACAAATGATCAAAGAAGAGTTTCAAGGTCATTCCTTTCTGCTTGGCCCCTCCAACTTGGGTACACTAAGCAGCCTCGCTTCCTGCCTTTTAACTTGTGTTTCTGTCTGCGAGTCACCCACTCTTCTTTGTTGACCTTCACATAGACAGAACCTTTCTTCAAAGGAAAGGTCAAAATGAAATGTCACCTGCAAAGATACCAGAGGTCAGAGGCCAGGAGGGCACAAGCTCCCAGAGCTGAGACCAGCTGTGAGGCATGTGACACAGGCACCAAAGGCAGGTGGGAAGGGAGCTGCAGCTGGACCACCTGACCTGACACCAGATAAGATCACACCACTACCCAGAGAGGCCCAATTGACAGGGTTCAGGCCCTCAGGAGCAGAGCCAAGAGCTGCGTCCTGAGTATCCAATGCACACGCCCTGTCAGGGGCTGTGGGAGCCAGGAAAAGCCATGTGGCACCTACCCTACAGGGACTTGTAGTTTAACAGGGGAGGAAGGACATATCCCCAAGAAAAGGATGGATACAGAAACATAAAAAACATACAAAATTGGGAGAAAGAGCATAACAACATAACAAAAAAGGACATACTAAAAAACACAGGACTCCAGAAAAATGGAGGGTTGGCAAGCTGTCAGTAAAGGAGAGTCTGGCTAACAAGATGGAATGAATATTCCATGGCTAAGGACTGATGGCAGACCACAAGACTGCCTAATTCAAAAAGAGGTGATTGTGAACAGTTATAATGTAATCATGGGAGCTTAGTTTTCGGGGGAAAGAGGTAGGTGGAGAAAGAGAATGGCACTCTAATTGGCTTAATCATAAAAGAATGGGGTTCTCAGCCAATGGCTTGTACCATCATAGTATCTGCAGGGGACCCCCAGAGTTATGCCCCGAGAAGCAAGCACTTGGGTAAGTCGGTGCTGGCACCCATGTGCACCAGGCCAGCATCTGCTGAGTGAATGAAAGCTATACTTCCTAGAGAGCTTTCTTTTGAAATTTGAAATCTTACGCAACAATCAAAAATGACCATCTCGCCTCGGACTGGTGAGCAGAGAATTAGTTAATGCAATTATCATGGCTTTAAAAATTAGGGTCACTGGCATTATGTCATCATTTCTTAAAGTTCCCAGTCCCCCCACTTTTTTATATTTAGATACTAAATTTAATGGGATGACATTGATCAATAAGAGTATATAGGTTTCAGGTAAACATTTCCAGAACAAACATATACTTTGTGAAGCTGTGGAAAGTTAAGACTCGGAAGGAGCTGGGGTTTGGCCTTCAGAGGTCCTGTGGGAAAAGGGGACGCCCCAGGAACTCAACACCAGGTGGGGCTCCAAATTCAGACTAGAGGGCTGTGTCCATCCTGGCACTGCAGCTCACTTTACAATGACCATGGAAAGTGCATAAGACAACTCGGATGGCCATCCTGTTCCTCCCTGCAATGCCAACAACGTAAGAAATATCATCTTGGTCAAACGTGGTCTGCTCTGGCCAAGAGTCCTGTTTCTGGAGACTCTCACAGAGCAATCTCTATGAGCAGACATGCCCCGTATAGCATTTTCAGAGGATAAACCCAAACCTTGCAGCTCCCACATGTTATCAGAGAGGACCATCTTCGTGAGGACTCCCCTTGCACACCTTTGGTCCCTCGGGGTGTCAGTCTCTCACCAGCTGTGGAAAGCATCATTTGCTTTTTATTTAGCCTAAAACATTTGAGAGTCCAGACAAGGGACAAACTTTGACTTTCAGAGCTGGTTGATAAATCTGAGGTTCGACCCGCTACAACCAGTACGAGCCTTACACTGTGGTCACAACTTCTCTCGGCGCTGCCAGACTGGGCGGTCCCAAATCTTCCAGTCACCCCGCATATGACCTCTCCTCCTCTCCAGAACAGAAGCGAAAGTTTCCTTCGGACTGGCAGACCAGCAAGTTCCCCTCTCCTGTAATACAACCCTCATTGGATTTCTGTCCACAGAGCAGATATTTAAGACATCTGAACTTCAGCTGCACAACTAAAGTCTCTTTTTGCAAATTTGACTATTTGCCATCCTTTGTCTTCCTTTGAACCTTCTGTGAACTCAACAAGAGTGTGTTATTTTTATATACACGCATCTGCATATCTGAATAACACTGCCATCAGGGGATCGGTCCCATAAGGCAATCCTAAAGGGCTTGGGCAGAACACCCTTAGGAGGACCTTGAAACTGAGAGCCAGAAAAGGTGCCACTCTCCCTCTGTCTTCAGACTGGTCTACCCAGAATACAGGAAAGCAGTGACGCCTTCACACCCCTGGAGTTGTTCCCAGTCTCATCCCTGCAAAAGCAGCGAACATCAGAGGCCTGCCCTTGTTACTGCATCTGTACCTGACTGCAGGCAAGACTGTTCCTGTTCTCTCACACCTTTGACATCACCTTTATCCTTACCCCACTAGGCAGGCACAAGTCTGTGTCTCCAAGGAGGCGGGGAGAAGCAGAGGCAGGAACATTGAAGGATTTTTAGAAAGAAATGTTTCTGGCAGAAGGCAATTCTTTCTAGAAGCTCTGCTGCAGAGGGCTTCACCCTAAATTCCAGTGAAGGGGTAGCACAGGCTAGCTTGCTTTCTTTTTTCCCCTTTGGCAGGGCCTGTACATACTTTGATTTGTATGGTTGGCTGATCCTTTTGAAAACTAACCTCTCACAAGCTTCCTCCCTGGTGAGATAGTTTGGGACTGAAACTTCTCAGGACCTGTCCATATTTTCCAAAACTTCAGCAGAAACTGCCCCATACAACAGAGCACTGCTGTCAAGGGCCGTTCCCAACCAGCGGCTGCCCCAGAGGGAGTTCTTGTCCCCATCTGTGGGCGAGCACCCAGACTGTGAACGACCCGGTCCAGGGCTGCTCGCTCTGCCCAGAGAGGAACTGGGAAACGTGCTGTTCTGACCAGCATGGCTCTTTGGGAGCGCCCCACGGGGGGGGGGATTTCTTATTGCAGTAGCCCCGCTCAACATTTCTGGGTTAATCCAGGCAAAGTGACCTGCTCAATCAAAATCTTTCCATCATCCTAACACCGGGCTTTCTGTTGCTACTACATCAGATTATTACTGAACCCCACATAACGTCCATTTTTATGGTGTGGACACAAAACCACACAGAGCTCTTTAGTGGACACAAAATCATGGAATGTCACCAATTTCCTGCTTAGGGCTGGAAACCCCAAAGGAAGTATCCTAACACAATGTCTTCCAAGTCCAAAAGCAAAAATGGTGACTGTAAGTACTCCGTCTGACCCAGGATCACAAATGTCTGTGGCTAGGCTGGTGGCATGGAGGTGTGTGGACTCCCAGGCCATGTCTAAGTGAGGAGACGGCAAGCCTGGGGGCGCTCAGGGAGGGGAATGTGCGGGGTCCCAGGAGGACCTTGGGGCCAGGACCCAACGGGAAAGGACTCTAGGCTCTAGGCACCTGTCATCAAGCCATGTTCACCACAGGTGACTTCCCATCACATTCATAAATCAGCCCTACTCTGCAGGTCCCCTTCTTCCTGCTCAGATGACCCATGAAAACCCATGGGCGGGGGGGGGGTCCATGTGCTGTACAGCACGACCTTCTCCTTTATATCTTTTCATACCTTAAAAGTGTCTTAATTTCCTCACCTGACTGCTTTGCAGAACTATCAAAACACGTTCCCTTAGCTGATGAATTTTCCTCTCTGCCAAGGCAAGTGTTATAAGCAGCATATTCACCGGCCCAACTACAAAGTTTCACCCATGCAACACACTGCTCACACCTTAACACCTGGTGAGACAAGCCTACCCTACAACGTCAGAGTTTCTAGACACTGAGAAGTGTGAACAGGTGATTAAAAGCTTCCCTCTACATTTCTGCATCAGGTGATATGAATTAAACATGCTTTTTCCAAAGAAACAATGTTATGATGGGATGTAAAATGTGAAAGTCATCACAGGCAGGCACAGAACGAAGCGCATGGGTCAGTCCCCCCACACCACCCCGCCCCAACCCCACCATCAGAAGTTCTCCTCAGAAGTTCCCGACTGGGCTCACAAGCCTTTACAGACGGGATCACGAGTCCCTAATTTTGAAGAACAATGTCTATGATCTTTCTATGTCATGTAACAGAAAGCCTTCTAATAAGCATATGAATTAAGCAGACAACCCAGCATCAATAAAAGTCACATACAACTGAACATAGTAGCTCAGTTCCCATTACTTTTCCCCTGTCCTTGCCTCTGTGAGAAGGTGCAAGAATTCCATTTAGATCAAGAAATTTCAGGGTCCTTTTCCACACCATAGAGCACCTGCAGAAGAGCACTTGGGGAAGCAGGGTCACTGTCTGCTTTGCCGCCTTCCCTTTTACCTTAAATTCCCCAGTGCAAATACACAGACCAGGCACAAAGCTTTCAACTAAATGACCTCAAATGCAGCCGAGTTCTTCCCTGACTATGGCAGAGGCAGGTCTCCCAATTAGCTGAGTCTAGCACTTCTGGGACCCACATGGGCCCACCCATTTACCTTTAGCCATCCACCCCTAAAATTCCTCAAGTACCCAATGTAAGTAAACCATAAGTAGGCTTAAAAACTCGAGTGTCCACCCAACATGTGCCCTCCCTCTCCATGTGGGGACATCCTGGTTTCAGACCCTCTAAGCAGGGGACCCTGGAGCCTCTGCCTCCTGCCCTGGCTCTGGCACTGTCATGCCTCATCCCCCCTTAATTAGAAAGTTGACATCTGCCTCTTCCATTAAAATGTCCTAAGAGAAGACAAGCAGCACCCTCTTCTGGGCCTGCTTCCCTCTCCTCAGCCTTCTGGAAGAAGCACTTTGCAAGTTAACTCACACCTACTCCTGGATCAGCCCAGGAACAACTCATGTGCAAGCTCAAGAATGTGCAAGCTCAAGAATGGGATGTTTCCCAAGGCAGAGACCACCCTGAAGGCTGGGGCTGAAGTCTTTACTCAGCAGCCCTAACTACAGCCAGCATCTACTCAACACCTATCTTGACCCAGGTAATGCGCCTAAGGCACAAAGCTGTAGGCAGGTGTGCACACAGACCTCCCAGAACAAGAGGGTGGCTGGCCACTCTACTCCAGAATCCAGAGGACAGTTGCTCCATAGCTGTCCTTGCAGCAAGGCCTCAGCTATCACTTCTCCCACAGGTAGGAGCTCCGCTTCTGCAGTCTAACCCACCACCTTCTATCAGCAGCCAGCTGCAAGCAGATAAGGGGCACTCAGAAATGAGGACCTGCGTGGGCCCCAGGCCTCTTCCGTCTCAAGGGTGCTAAGGGCTTCACTGGTTTCAGTTCTGTTGAAAAGCTACCTTTTAGCATCTACTCTACACTAGGCACAGTTCGACAGCTCCGGTACAGGAGCCACACAGACAAATGTGCCACGGTGGCTCAGTCTCCCTCATTCTCCCCAGATTCCGGCAGTGTCACAGTGCCCTCTGCTCCCAGAGCTCCTGGGAGCTGGTCAGAACTGTGCCACCCAGAAAGGAATTCGCTCTGGCCCTCAGGGAGACCCCCAGGGCTTGTGTGCATGTTCCGGCCTAGGTTGTCTGGAGGTATCTGAAGTTGACTTTAGAATTCAGAGGCTCTATTACATTGTGTAAATTACTAAATTTACAGGCTCACTGTAATCCTCTTCTCTACCCTTAACACCTGCCTCTATCACCACGTCTGTCTAATCTATGTGTACACCTTTCTATGTGCTTTTTAGATACTGACAAAAAGAGAGCAATAATGAAGAGATAAATCACAAAAGTCATCCACGATGCACTATATAGTAGAAATGTCTCCTGTTTTGCGTACTACATTTCCAGAAACAAAATATAACATGGTTAGTCTTGTCCCTGGGTTTACCTTTTTTTTTTTTTTTTTTTTTTTGTATTTTTCTGAAGCTGGAAATGGGGAGAGACAGTCAGACAGACTCCCGCATGCGCCCGACCGGGATTCACCCGGCACGCCCACCAGGGGCGACGCTCTGCCCACCAGGGGGGGATGCTCTGCCCCTCTGGGGTGTCACTCTGCCGTGACCAGAGCCACTCTAGCGCCTGGGGCAGAGGCCAAGGAGCCATCCCCAGCGCCCGGGCCATCTTTGCTCCAATGGAGCCTTGGCTGCAGGAGGGGAAGAGAGAGATAGAGAGGAAGGAGGGAGTGGGGTGGAGAAGCAAATGGGCGCTTCTCCTATGTGCCCTGGCCTGGAATCGAACCCGGGTCCCTGCACGCCAGGCCGGCGCTCTACCGCTGAGCCAACCGGCCAGGGCCGAGTTTACCTTTTTTTATTGGTATACAGTTTACCTTTTTTTATTTGCCTGTGTACGTGCAGCCTTCCCTGAGGTCCAGACCTAGCAGGGACGTGGCCCTTGGGCCACAGAATGTTTCAGGAGCCTTTCCCATGCCCAGACAAGTAATAAAGTCCTGTTAGCTCCAGACAGTTTAGCCTCAGGGCAATTCCAGAAGAGGAGGACTACAATTTCTGAGTCATCCATGCATTTATATTTGGGGCACTTATGTATGAAGGGAATGCTCCTCTGCCCCCCTCTCCCAGGGCCTCTCCAGAGCCAATGGTGCTCCCTTACTACACAGCCACATATCTGGAAAAAGAAACCTCTGCTGGGGCCTTGAGGGCTCGCTGGGTGTCAGAGCCAGCCAATCCAGGATGCTCCACATACATTTCTCACCAAATCGAAGGTTCTCCAGGGTGATTCAGAAAAATATTCCCTTGCAGATCCTCAAGCAAAATGGTAGGCAGCCAGATTAACAGAAGAGTGTCCTAAATTTGTATGGAGGATGTTCGAGCCATGGCCCCCAGCACTGCCCTGACTCAAAATCAACCATGGAAACTATGCTTTTGCCTCACTATACCACAGACCCATGGTAGTCTTTCAGTGACTAGGCCTGAATGACATCTGATAATTTTCCCAAATTCTTATTGTATCAAACTCAGATTAGGGAGACATTCTCCCCAGTTCAGTAGATAATACTCTAAGAATTAAGGAAGTTATTGCCTAATGTCTTCCAAGATTGCCATTTAGGGAGAAAGATACATCTTCCAACAAAAGCCCTTAAAAAAAACTAGCTGCTATAAATTTGAGGTTATAAATTTATGGGGATGCCTTATATAATGACAATGACAGATTATCCCTTATTTCACAGAATATTAACATAATAATGTGATAAGATGCCAAGGAACTGCAAAATTGTTAACATTAATATTTTAAAAAGGAAGAGCCAGGCCCTCTTACACCTCCTTTCTGAGGAAGAAAAGACAAGAAGAATGCAAGAAGAAGAGCTTGCAGGGCCAAAGTCAGCTAGTCACAGTTTAACTATTTCCTGTAGTTCTCTGGGAGGACTGACACCACTTGCTAGACAGAGCAAAGAAGATAGAGCCTATCTGAAAACCCCTTCCTCTTCTCCTTTCTTAAAAGCCTTCAGGAAACAATGTTTACGTACCTTAATTAAAAATTCCTACACTAATCCTGACTCTTCCTCCCAGCCTGGAGTTATGAGAGTGACCTATTCCTCTAGACAAGGGGATCACAAGCCCCCTCTTGCATGAAAATCTGTATTCTGTAACATTTTATATGCTTTCTAATAATCATCATTTTGTAATTCTTTGTATGTACAAAACTTGTAAACTAAGCAAGCGGGGACTAGCTTTTGACTTCCTACTAAGCTAACCCCAACACTCTTAGCAAAAGTAACTTCATTTAGCTTCTCTCCTTATCCTAAACCAAACATTTCCCACAATTGTGGCAACAAGGATAGACTGTAAATCCTAGAAGGTTTGGGAATGTCTTTGTCAGGTATGTAAAACATTCATCACTACTGTGTTATCTTATGGTCTTAGTGTATAGGAATGTTTTTTTCTTTTGATAGATCCTATAGGTGAACGTTGTAACAAGACAGCAAAAACTCAATAAGCTTGTTAGTAAATGACTTTTGTACCATGCTCCCCCTCCCTTTCCCCAACCAGTATAAAAGCAGCCTCAGTACCATGTGTGATCCAGGCTGCATGATTTGGGATTATGTCTCGTACATGTTGCCGGTTTAATAATAAAGCTCCTCCTAAAATTTCTTCTATAACCTACCTTGGTGTCTCTATTTAATTCGCTGGATTACTTTATAACAATAACAGTATAAAATCAAGTTCTGGAAGAATCCTTCAAATACTAACAGTGGTGGTGATATTTGTAACTTAAGAGATACATTTTTGCCTGACCTGTGGTGGTGCAGTGGATAAAGCGTCGACCTGGAAATGCTGAAGTTGCCGGTTCGAAACCCTGGGCTTGCCTGGTCAAGGCATATATGGGAGTTGATGCTTCCAGCTCCTCCCCCTTCTCTCTCTCTCTCTCTCTCCTCTCTCTCCCTCTCTGTCTCTCTCTCCTCTCTAAAAAAATGAATAAATAAAATAAAAATAAAAAAGAAAAAAAAAGAGATACATTTTTAAGAGACTATAAATTAAGTACTCTGAATTCTTTCAATAAATTTATTTTTACTGAGAAGTAGTATAGCAAATAAAGGAGTTTACAATAAACAAAGACAGAGATTTGTATACTGTTTCAATAAGAGGCAACTGATCTGATTCTAGTCAGTGTGTCCCTGTGCTCTGGCTCTGTAGATTCAATTCCCTCTATTTATAATTATTTAAAGAATTACACACACAGACTTGTTAATGAGTATTTGTTTTCTAAGAAAAAAAAATCCATTGAAAATTTCTCAAGCAGTATTTAAATTTATGTAAAATCTACTGAACTTTTCTAAAAGAACTACTTAATGGTATGGTTGGTATTTCTAATATTAAGTTTTAAATACTCTGTTCAACTTCAATCAGAAAAGACTTTATAGTCCACCAGTTACTACTTCTGTGAGGGTACCTTTCGGCCTTTCCCTCCCACAGACCTCTCACGCTGCACGAACAAGCTCAGGCTCCCCTCTCACACCAGCTCTCTCTAAGTCACTGCCGGGCAGTGGCTGCCGCGGTGGCCATGCAGTTCCCACTGGATCCAGGCAGATGGGAAAGGAACTGTGGAATCAGAAAGTGGTGGTCCATTCCATTTATTAAAGTCTCATAACAGTGGACGAGCAAACAGGCAGGGAAGACCACTTTCCTCTCACTCAGGGCTCCCAAAGTCCCCGACTCATTCTCTGGACTGTCCCAGACATACAGACCCCACCAGCCTCAGTGGGGCTCCCCAACCCTCTGCATCCCCCACACACACACTCTTCCACAAAAACAGGCTGGTGGGGGGGACCGCTTTCTCCAGCAAACAATAGCAAACAATCACCCCTCTCCACTGCAGCTACAGGCAGTCTACAATTTGCAATCTGCTGCCCTGAGGGCAAGCACCCTCAGCCTTCCATCGACTATATATAAGCACTGCCCCAATACAAGCAAGCAAACCTAAAAAAAATTTGTTTATCCAACAGTCACAGTGAGTGAAAGAGACTAAAAAAAAGGGGGGGTCAGTGCTGAAATTAACAAGCATTTGTCTCCTTTCTGAATACTCCCAAGCAGCCTGACCAGGCCACCTTTGCAACAGCAGTGTGGGAGGTGGCTATGGTCCACACCAGACTCACACAGGTGTCCCCTGCACCCCTGGAAGCTTTTCTGGAAGCCACCACAAAGAATAATTAATGGCCACCTCCCACCAAAAATTCTAAATCACCACAAAAAGAAATCTACACCCTTCTGAAAATCTTTGTCCAAACTGGTCTGGACAGAGAATTATCCCCACCCTCACACAGCAAACCTGACCCTAGGACAGCACCGTGGGGGCAGGCGGATACACAGACCAGCATGCTCCAGGCCCACAGCGTTGGCCACTGCAAGTGCCCCTCAAGGCTTTTATAACTCAACGGAAAAGAACCCAAATGATCAGACTGCACTGCAGGTAAGAATGAGTCCTGTTTTCTGAAACTCTCCTTTGAATCTCTATGGAAACATGATGTCTCTGTCTGTGCTTAATCAGTGTAAATGTATCTCTCAAGATTGTGGCCAAAGAAGTCTAAAAGCCACCACCCTCGGGAAACCCAAGTGGAGCCGCCCACACACAGCCCAAAGCAAGGCTTCCTGAAGAGCGGGCTTCCAGAACCCTTGCTGGCGGCCCAGTGGACAGACTGCTGCTCAGGCTCTAAGACCTGAGTGCCTGTGTCCTTCTGAGGAGCCATGAAGTGACCTCACCAAGGACAAGTAAGGCAGCAGCAACATTCACCCTCCTGGCACAAAGTCAAAAACCAGGGCCATTTCCAAAACCAAGCCACAATGTAGGTTAGATCTGAGAGGCTAAGAGCTTCATACATTAGAAATCGAGACAGTTGTAGCCAATATAACCTAACAGCACTGATGCCCAAAGATGAAAAATCCCGGGCAAATCAGGCAAAAGTTCTCACAAGAACAGGAAGCCTGTCCAATGGCACATGAGTTGCAGAGTACATGAGAAGTTATTTCTCCCCATCTGCAAAAGAGCCTAGTAACCAACCCAGGGGAAACTTCTTAACATTCTGACCTTCTGATTTCAACAGACCAAATTATAATAAAAACAGAGCCCCTGGCTGCTTGGCTCAGTGGATAGAGCATCGGCCTGGCGTATGGACATTCCAGGTTCAATTTCCTGGTCAGGGCACATAGGAGAAGTGACCATCTGCTTCTCTCCCTGTTCCTCTGCCCCTTCTCTCCTCTGCCCCTCCTGCAACCAATGGCTCAACCGGTTCGAACATCAGTCCCTGGCACTGAGGATCTTTGCTGGTCCCAGCACATCAACCTCAGGCAGTATAAATAGCTTGATTAATTCAAGCATCAGCCTAAAATGGGATTGCCAGGTGGATCCCAGTCTGGGCACATGTGGGAACTGTCTCACTATCTCACTATCTCCCTTCCTCTCACTTGAAAAAAAAAAAAGCAGAAATGTCAGAGTCATTGATTCACAAAATGATTCATAGCAAAACACAAAGCAGGATACACATTTGTACCAAGAAATAAACCCCAGAGTGAGATGCCAGGGCAGAATTACAATAGAAATGTAAAATAACTTCTGGTTCTTTCCACCTGCCATAATGTTACTATTTAGCTCAGAGACAGTCCTCCTTCAAAATATCTTGTTACTCTACTAATTATGAAAATATTCATTCAGCAAATATTTGTTGGCACTATTTTAGGAGCAGCGTACATAAGCAGTGAACAAAACTAAGTCCAACTCAACAGCATGTTCTTTCTGTGCAAATACATATATCTCACTAAGATAATACTCAATATGAAAAATTACAGATAGATTTTTTTTACTTTTACAACAGTAAAGCTTTTCCCAAATGATCAAATGTCCTTTGAAAATGCCATTTTTATTGGCTACCAATAAAATTATGACATCATGGATGGTGTCATAATTTCCCAAAAGAACTTACAAGATAAAAATACAAAAGAGAGTCAGTTAAATATAACATGCTAGACCTAGATTTTGGACCTCAATATAAACAAACAAACATGGAAAATATAACTCACCGACTCACACTGCGGGCACTGGACAGCAACAGCCGCATCTTTGCTGTGCCGCAGTACGGTCTGATCTGCTCATCGCCCTATATAATCCCACTGCCTCTTTGATGTAAGAGAACATTGTCTGCACAGAACAATTTCAATTTCCCTTCTTTTCAGGAAAGGAAATGTTTGCACTTCAAAAGCTTTCTTTGAAGAGCTGCCCTGCCACCCTGGCCGGTCCTGGTTAGCAGTTCCGCGGCCCCAGCGGGGTGTGCAAGGCCTGGGCTGCGGCCCACCGCACTCACCCTCAGGGCTAGCTCCTCCAAAGGGAGGCTCTGGTGCAGGGGAAGAAATAACAAACACATGGGAAAATATTTCAGGCTTTGATCATGACCTTCAGAGGTCCCTTCTCACACACAATGTACATTCCCAGCTCAGGGAAACTGAGGTACAGGCAACAAGGAGCCACACACAACACAATAGCAGCTTCAAAGGGCAAAATTGTTCTCAAAACCAGACTTACTCTGAGAAGACCCCTTCCAGTCCAGGAAGAAGCGAAGCCCCTCAGTTACTGCAGGTGATGACGAAGGGAACAGCCTTGACACATGAAAGGCGCAGGAAGACCCACACTTCAAACACAGTTCTGAGACCTTCCCCTAGGAAATTCTGAGCAGACAAATCACTAATAAAAAACAAAATTCACAAGTTAGAATTTCGCCTCTTCTTTCTCCACTGGCCCACTGGTAGGCGGCCAAGGATGTTAACAAAAGTAGTACTAAATAAGCACGAGATATCTGCCAAGAGCCAGCGCTGTTTCTCCAGTCCAGACCAAGGCCCCACGCCCATCCTTGCTTTCTGCTAAGTCCAGGAAGCCAGGGGCATCGAGCTGACAAGAGGACCTGCAACACTTCTTCTGAGGTCTGGAACAAGTCCTGTGTATTGAATAATGACTTCTACCCTCCCCCACCCTAGGTGGTTTAATTCACCTGCTCCGGTGGGCAGCTACCCAAGCATTGGGTAAGGGCATGAAGACGGTCGGCTCTAGATAGGAGCCATCTCCTCCCCATAGCCCGAGACTGGCCCTGGGCTGCTGCCGGGCGTGTGGGCACAGGTCACCCCTGGGCTGGAGTCTTCTAGCACCTTTCACAAGCCATCCACCTGGCACAGCACTCAGTCTTTGTGCCGAAATTGTGGGTGGTTTACTTTCCTTCTTTCACTTTTCTGTACTTTCCAAATTTTTCACAATGAGCATTCTAAGTTTTAGAAAGTATTTTCTTAAGAAAGTTTTTGAGATAGAAAATTAGACCTAAGTTCATTTCTTAGAAAGATCTACTCCTGCAAAATACAAATATTATACATATTATTTCCTGTAGCAAATGACATATTCGGACAACTGAAAATTGAATGTGGACTCTGGGCTAGGTAACAGTGTGACTCGATGTTAAATTTCCTGACTTTGATACTGTGCTATGGTTAAGTAGGAGAGCATCCTTACTCTTAAGAGTGACACACGGAAGTTTTCAGGGTAAATGAAAGGGCATGACATCTTCAGCTTACCTTCAAATGGTTCAGGAAAAAAACACATGCATGTGTGTACATAGATCAATCGATTGGTCAACAGAAACAAAGTACGGAGGGAGCAAACTGTGGAAAACTGGTAAATTTAAGAAAAGGTTCCATAGGAATTCCTTGTACTATGCCTACAATGTTTCAGTCTGAAATATTATTCAAAAGAAAGTTGAAGGAGTCCTTTCCGTAAGCAGCGTGAGGTGGCCTCTGAAAAAAGTTCACTGTTTACTTGATCCAGAACACCCCACAAAATCATGCAAAGTAAGACGTTCAACTCTCTGTGTTCACTTTAAGAACACTTGTGAAACTGCCCAGGCCATCAAGTGTGTGCATATTCAATAAGCCACCAAGTATTTGAGGGATGTTACTTTATAGAAGCATTGTGTGCCATGCTGTCATTACAATGGTAGAGTTGGTAGGGGTGCACAGGCCAAACAGTGAAGCTGGACACAGGGTCGGTGGCCCAAAAAGAGTGCTGATTTTTTCCTGCAGAAGCTTAAAAATGCAGAGAGCAATGCTGAACTTAAGGGTTTAGATGTAGACTCAGCTGGTCATTGAGCACATCCAAGTGAACAAAGCTCCCAAGATGCAACACAGAAGTTACAGAGCTCGTGGACAGATGAACCCCAATGTGAGCTCTCTCTCCCATATGGAGACGATCTTACTGAAAAAGAACAGATCTTTCCTAAACCAGAAGAGGATGTTGAAGAAACAAAAACATGTGGCCCTGGAATAAATTCAGCATAAAATAAATGCTAATGAAAGTAAAAGAAAAAAAAAATTGAAAGTTGAAAGAGGAAAGGAAAATATAAGAAAGGAAGGAAGGGATGGGGGGTTTTTCCCACTCAACTGCCAGCACCTAAGCTGCACCCGGACACATGGCCAGGTGCTCTGAGGGTGTCAAAGAAGTGTTTTTCCAAGCAAGTAGGCCCTTCCCCACTTCCCAACAGGACAGCGATCAGCAAGGTAGAGGCGGGGACAGGAAAGAGTATAGTCTGGAATAGACTGTAAATAGAGTCCAATTCCCACAAACCCCCTGCTGTCTGCACATGCAGGTGACTAGGTGTAGACAATGGAACAGAATTCCTCTGCAACCTGGGCAGGGTGCCCCATCCAACCTGACTCTGGGGATATGCAGTCAAGCTACTGACCCAGAAAGTATGCAGCCCAGCCTCTGTCACACATGCCAGCTCCGGCTCCAGCCACTGCCCAGCACTGCTGTCCCAGGGACACTAGTGCCAGCTGTACCTAGGGCTCTGCTACGGGGGCTTACGGAAGAAATACCTGCATTCAGACTCAGAGAAATCTGGACAGAGAGGGAAAGCAGGGTGCTCTCCAGCAGCAGAGCAGCCAGCCCCTGCACCCCAGGACTGACTCAGAAACGACAAGGGGTGTGGGGGGAGCCTCCTCAGGTTCCTATGCTGAAACCTAGGAACCCGTGAACACCCTTTTGCACACATACCCAGGCAAGCTCTAAGAATGGGGCTGTGAGCTCTGCTTTCCAGAGCTTTGAGATACCCAGCTCTTGTGCAGATCTGAGACCCAAAAGAACCTGCCTCCCATTCCAAGGGAGGCGCCTGGTTCCACAGAGAGAATGGCTTCAATGTCATCCAGGCAGTCAAAGCCAACACAGCCCCAGAGACTGTGGTTAATCCTCAGTGTTCTCCTTCCCCATTGTGGCAAAAGGCCACAGAATGCCCTCCTGACCTCAACTGTGAAAGGTCAGTCGTCAAGAGAGCACCCCAGGTCTTCAGAAAACAATGGTACAAGAATTAGGGCCATATCCTCAGATCCTGGCCCAGGATCAGCAGATGCAACAGAGGCCCGACGTCCCCACAACACCTTGGCCCTGTAGCACCCCTGCAATGCAGACACCGTCCAAGGAGAGGAACCACATTTTAATACCTTGGCAAAATGGTACAGCAAGATAACGTTGTTATAAAATTGATTTCTCTCCACACCTAAATCACACAACGTGGCTATCCTTCCAGGATAATAGTTAACATTTATATCAAGCACTCATCTTTGCCAGAAGCTGTAAGTCTGTAACCTGGACTAGCTCATTCAACTCCTCTCACTGCCATAAGAAAGCACCAGAAGCCAACTGTTACACAAACAACACGGGAAAGGACTTGATGTGGCTCTGAGAGATGGCTTAGAACCCGCATTCATTCTGTAAGTGAAACCCTGACGAGGACCTGCCCTTCCTGCAGAGAGGCCCATGTCATCTCCTCTGACCGCAGCATGCACGGCCCCATGAGCAGCTCAGACCGGCCATGCAAGGCCAGAGGCTACTTCCCTGCAGTCAGACTCAGCACTGATGGTGTCTACGATGCAGAGCTCGCTGACCTGTTCCTAAACAAATGGAAACATATTTGGTTGTTCTCACAGTCAAGAACCTCATCTGACCCAAACACAAGAAGAAAGCACTACAGGGAAATATGGAATGTTAAGAAAAAAACCCCACCCATCCCCTCCCTGCAGAAAAGGGAGGAGAAGGTCCAGCAGGAACAAGGGGGAGATAATGCATAAGTGTACCCAGTCCTGCACAGGAGAGGGAGGCTCTTGCTTCCACTGTCACGGACGTCCACCTCACCGTTAGCCTTCAAAGGCGCCCCTGGACAGGACTGCAGGTTACCACCATCAGATCCATAGACTGCCAACAGAAAGAACAGATTTCACAAAAGGAATCTACATGTATTTAGTCCCTTTACTCTTCCACAGATTCCCACAGACCTCCTGTTCATTTGCCTAACTATATATTATGAGGCTTCAAGGGAAGGCTTTCCCAATCCACAGACAGAGCAGGGTTACAAGGCTCAGAAGGTCTCAAGAGCTTTCTGGAGGCTGCACATAAAGACAGCCGCAGAGCCAAAGGCTGCACTGTCCCCTGCATGGATCCCACCTGCCCTCAACTCCTAGAAGCGTCCCTGTCCCACAGCAGCTCATCTCAGGCACCCCAAAGCTGTGAAGGCCTCTTCCCTCCCCACACCGCTCTAACTCCAGGCCCTGCAGCAAATGCACATGTGTTAATAACGATAACTAGGGAGAAACCAAATGAAGGATAGTGGCTGTGGCAGAACGGGTGAGCCTTCTGCCAGAGTCTGTGCTGATGTCCAGAAATGTCATTTCCACAGCCTGTGTTCTGGGGACGAACAAATCCTGAACAACACGTGAGGAATGCTTCACCCACAGCTTGGCCAACACCAAGCCTATGAAGGAGTGCCTTCAGAGTGAAATGAACACATTTAAGTTGTCCACCAAATCGTTTAAACAACTTGCTGCTTGTCCTTCTAGCAGATTCCCAGGCTGCAAACACATTAACTCGTCCGTGATAAATTATGACTCCCTTTGAACTGCAGGGATAGTTATTTTCAAAGCTGCTTTGGAGTTGAGGTACAGGTTGGGCAGGGGCAGTGAATACGGAGAAAGAGAGAGTCCCTATAGTTTACAAGGCTAACAGTCTGCCACTGAAGATTCTAGTACCATATTCCTTGACTAGAAGACACCTAACACCTCAAGGTGGATGGAACCTCGGCCTGGGATCCAACGCCCATTGCCTACGGCCAACAAAAGCCCTGCAAGGTAGGTGTTCCGAAGGCCAGGAAAGAAAAAGCAGGCACGCTCTGTGACTTTGGAATCCAAGTGGCAGAGAGTCTCCATCCTGACAACAGGACAAACCCACAGCCAAGGTATCCACTAAAGGGTGGCAGGGGAGCAGAGGGAGGCTGCAGGCACTGGGAGAACCTCCGGTCAGGTATGAGAAGGCATGAAAGCTAGGTAAAAAGAAAGATGCCACCGATCTGAGGTTAAGTGGCTACCAGGCAGTCACAAACATAGGAAAGCCCCCAAGAGGGCAGATCTCCTTCAGCACTGTCCCTTGAAGATGGAAGTGGCAGTTATGACTTCAGTCCTTCTTTGCTGGCTCTTTCCTCAGCCTCTCCCATCTCACTCATGTGGCAACTCTACGTCTCCTGGAATCACAGTGGACCTCATTCACAAACCTCACACAGATTACACTGGCCAATCTTGTTGAATGGCCAGTTGGCTCAGTGGTAGAGCATCAACTTGGTGTGTAGAAGCGCCAGTTTTGTTTTTTTTTTTTCTTTTTTTTGTATTTTTCTGAAGCTGGAAACGGGGAGAGACAGTCAGACTCCCGCATGCGCCCGACCAGGATCCACCCGGCACGCCCACCAGGGGCGATGCCCTGCCCACCAGGGGGCGATGCTCTGCCCCTCCGGGGGGTCGCTCTGCCGTGACCAGAGCCTCTAGCGCCTGGGGCAGAGGCCAATGAGCCATCCCCAGCGCCCGGGCCATCCCTGCTCCAATGGAGCCTTGGCTGCGGGAGGGGAAGAGAGAGACAGAGAGGAAGGAAGGGGGGGGTGGAGAAGCAAATGGGCGCTTCTCCTATGTGCCCTGGCCGGGAATCGAACCCGGGTCCCCCGCACGCCAGGCCGACGCTCTACCGCTGAGCCAACCGGCCAGGGCCTAGAAGTGCCAGGTTTGATTACCAGTCAGGGCACACAGGGGAAGTGACCATCTGCTTCTCCACCCCTCTCCTTTCCCTCCCTCTCTCTATCTCTCCCCCCCCTTCCCCTTCCACAGCCATGGCTCAATCATTTCGAGCACATCAGCCCCGGACACTGAGGATGGCTCCATGGAGTATCTACCTGACGCACGAAAAGCAACTCAGTAAAGAGCACGGCCTCAGATGGGCAGAGCATCAGCCCCAGATGGGGATGCTAGGTGGATCCCGATGGGGGTGTGTGCAGGAATCTGTCTAGCTCCTCTCCTCTCACTTAAAATAAATAAATAAAATAAAATAAAAATAATACAAATAAAATTTATAGGGGAGCAAAATTCAATCTCCTCACATGACTACTCCAGTTCAAGCTGCCTTCATCTCTCACCAAAATTACTTATGGTCACTCTCCTCTGTTCAGAAATAGACCAGACTAAGGTTTCACACCAGAATTAGTTACAAGTCTCTGAAATGAACTCCCTGCTTCCATGTCTGCCTCTCCTCCTCATCTCTTTTCTACACAGAGTTGGAAGTCATCAAGAAAGCCTCCAATGGTTCCCCACCCTCACTCAAAGTAAACGCAAAGTCCTCATAGCCTCTGAGACTCCTTTCAGGGAAGCTCCCTTGCTCATGACAGGGATTAATTCAATTATGAATAATGCTGAGCCCTCCAACATCATTACATATTTTTACTGCCCTTAGTAGAAAGAACCTAGACTAAAACAATCAATAAAACATAAATGTAATCCTATCAAGGAATGAAACCTACCAAATGTAATTAGAATTCAAGATAGTTAGGTCAGCAATTTTGTCCTTCATGACTTTATTTTCCCTCTAAAGCAAATAATTATAATACCAAAGAGCACCCATGTAGCTCAAATCCAGGTTCAAACAAATGACTACATTTCTGATCTCTGCTAAGTCTTATCCTGTTTGCTTAGTCAAATTCCTTTGACGTCCTTTCAATTTTATGTATAGTAATTAAACATAACCTTAATGTGCTACTAAACTTTAAAAACTATTTTAAACCATTGTTCAGTTTATCCCCTAAATTCTATTCTGATTGTGTGACTTAAAAAAGACCTTTGGTTTGTTTTTTTTTTCCCCCTGTTTTTATTGATTGATTTTTAGAGAAAGAGAAAAGGGGAGAGAGAGAAAGAAACATCAATTTGTTGTTCACTTATTTATGAATTCATTGGTTGATTCTGGTATGTGCCCTGACCAGGGATCAAACCCACAACCTGGCATATTAGAATGACTCTAACCAACTGAGCTACTGGCCAGACCCAGACCCTTTGTTTCAAATGCAGAAGGGTGTATTCATTTAAAAATAACAATTTGCACTGAGACCAACTAAAATTATCAGGGGAATAACTGTACCACAGTTTCCTATTAGCTGAACCAAACATAAAAGGCAAGAAATGTTAAGACCAATTGTAAATAAATTGTAATTTATATTAAACACAATTAGGAAATTCAGCCAGAGACCAACATATGCAGTTGTACTAGACAAAATTTTTAAGAGCACATTTTAGGGACATACACCTAGGCTGAAACCCCAACCCTCTCCTCTTGTAACTAAATCTGAAATAAATCCAATGTTACTTCCACATGAGAGCCTGACCATGCATGGTTTTCTTCCAGGAGGCACATGTCTGGTTGTCCTGCTCTTATTAGGGAACCAGGCCTCGCGGCTGATTCCCACACCCACTAAGCAGGGGTAGGAGCTGGAGCAGCCGCAGGACTACCTCAGTACACCTGCTCCGCACACACACAGGCTCTGGAAAGGGCTGCCTGACCCGCTGACCGCCTGGGAAGTTTCTACTACGCAGTCAAGAACATGCCGGGAAGACGTGGTGGCTACGTAGCCGGAAGAACTTCCTCCCGCTCAAACTCAGGATGCTTGAAGAACTCGGCCTTTTCTGGCCAAGTCAAATGACAGGGAACTCCACCTAACCAAGATTTCCCCGAAAGAAAAAAGAAAATAAACCAAAAAAAACCCCTGGGGCCCTCGGTAAGGGGTGTGGGCAGGCCAGGGTGCGTCCGGGGGTCTGGAGTAGAGAGGTGGGCGCCAGGGCCAGCTGTCTGCAGCTGGCCACCTGCCGTGGGCCCACCCTCAGGGACCCTGGGCGAGTTGGCGCTGCAGGATGGATGACACACCGCGGACCTCGTGGCGGGGCGGGGTGTTGTGCCCCGCGCCATGTACGGAAGAATCCCTGGATGATCCGGCCAACCCTGTGGCCGCTCCCAGCCCTACTCGTAGACCACCGGCGCATCCAGGTGCTGTCCCGTGACATCAGGTGGCCCACGCTCCCTCACTTGGTGTTGCATCATACACTACACCGCGCCTTAGGGAACCAAAATGGACTCCGCATGGGCACCGGCCCACAGTGCCGGGCTGCCCTGCCCATGCCACGCGGAAGATACCAGCACATCCGCGTAGCGTCCCGTGCCGCCCTTCCACAGCCCCATGCTGCCCCGGGGTCCCCTCCAAGATGACTCAGACCCAGGAGCTGCACTGCAGTGTCGGGGCAGGGCACTCACCAGCCGGTGGGCAGCGGGAGGCAGGCAGGATTTCGGCTGGCTGCGCCGAGACAAGGAAGGAGGCACAGGGGAGCTGGAGGAGGATTGGCGATAGCCAAAGCTGGTGGCCGTGCCCGCCCGCCCGCGCGTGACCGGCACACACCCGCCCGTGCAGACTGAATGGAGAGTGGCAGGCGGGCGAGATCCGAGCCTGGTTTTATCAGCCGCGCGCCCGCCCGCCCGCCCACCGACCTGGCAGCCCCCGCCCACCCGCCGCGTCACTGCTGCGCACCAATGGGAGGAGCACGCGCCTCGGAGACAGGGGGCGGGCAGAGGCAACGCCTTTGCGCCCCACAACCTGGGGTTTCCCCTCCCCCTCCGCCCAACAACCTGGGGTTCTCCCCCCCTCTCCTCCGCAGGCAGTACCTCCTGATGCTCAAGGGTGCCCCGCCCGCTTGTTACCTTGCGGCCAAACCGCAGGCCTGGGCGGGTACCTTGCCAAGTCGTGATCTGCTTGCCCAGGTAGCAGACACCAGTTTATATTTGAAAGGGTTGTTTTTCATTGTTATACATCTTCATTTATTTTATTTTCTTGCCCTGCCCTTGTTTCATATAAATAACTTAACCTTACCTGGTGTCAGGAAAGGACTCAAAGCCTGTCTCTGCCTGTGCCCCCCCCCCCCCCCCCCCCCCCCCCCCCGACCAGTAAGCAGCACACCTGGCTAGAGGGCTGGTCAAGAGCTTTCTTCTGCTGTCACTGTATACCAGCGACAACACAAATCCTGCACTACTCACCTCACCAGCTCCCTCTTTGTTGTCTCTCTTTGTTCCAACAACCCAAGCAAGGACCACAGTTGATAGAGAGCCAGTAATCTGTGACATGGGGGAGATAAGTGGGTCAGATTCATCCTGCCAGCCTCCTTCTGACTTCGGAAAACTGAAAACCTATAGGTCAGTGTCCGTGGCTTTTGAATCCTTTCCACATCTCTTACCGGCTCAATGTCCTTGGTCAGTAATAGGGTCTCATTGTCAGCACTGGACTTGATACTCTCTTGTAATTCCACTAGCAATTTATACAGCATATAACCACACAGTGCTAGCTTGAGAGAAGGTTATAATGAAACATAAAAAGGGACTAACATTTGAATTGAACAGTGCTTGGCATCGTAAGTGACTTGTATTAAAATAATACATCCCAGTTTCAATTGTACAGTGGTGAAATGACATTCCCAAATTACACCGAGGAGCTCTACCCGGCTGAGGCTTTTCCTGAATCCCACACAGCTGGCTTCCTTACCTGCTGGCACTGCCATCAAAGGATGCCTCCCTTCTCTCCCAGTGTGACGCGAGGACCAGCCGCTTTACCTTTGGCACTAGATATAGATTTGAATCTGAACTCTACCACTTTATTTACTGGGTGGTCTTCTGCAGCTCTCTCACCTATGCTTGGAACTCATAACCCTTATATTCTCAACAGAAGACTGACTATCCATTAGTGTTTGAAATATGATTGTGGGTTAAAAAAAAACAAACTCCTGGCAATAAATAGAATTTAGTAGATTGTAGAGTTGCTCTGTTTGTGCAAAACAGAGAGGGAACGTAGAATTAATATTTGTAATTACTGAGAGCAAAGGAATTTTTAGGGCTGTACTCAGGGCCACAGTCCCACCCAGCAGGCTTGTCTTCAGAAAGATAACAGGGGACCCTCAATGACAAGGCCCATAAGAAAGCAACTTCCCAGAAAAAAGAATTCAATGTAAATTAGGGAAAAAATAATTATGTTCAGGGGCTCTTCACAAAGTGAGAAAAAAAGATTTTTTAAAAACTGGCTGAATATTTTATGTAAAGCTATATTTTAGCCAGGTTAGGATTCGGATTGTAGGTCCAGGGAACCATGAATGATAGGCAACCTTGATTAGAATACAAGAGCAATTGAGCCAAGATTCCAAAGATGATTAAGGAATGGAAATGCTAGAAATTAGACCCTAAAGAGCACTATTTAAGCGTAAGATTGACAGAGCAAGTCCCAGCCTAGCACCATTAGGTAGCGTGGCTGCATAGGAAGTCCACAGAATTAGTCAGGCAGATGTGGAAAAAAAAGAAAATATATATAAGGCATTCATAAAAATTAAATCAAAATGAATCAAAGCTTTAAATATAGACCTGCTACTATAAAACTCCCAGAAGAAAACATAGAGAAAAAGCTCCTCAACATTGGTCTTGGAAATGAGTTTTTGATATGACACAGAAACACAAACAACAAAAGAAAAAATTAATAAGGGAACTACATCAAACTTAAAAGCCTTTGCACAGCAAAAGAAACAACAAAATGAAAATATAACCACAGAACGGGAGAAAAATTTTGCAGACCATATATCTAATAAAATTTGGTTAATAATCAAAATATATAAAGCATGCATTTCTCAATAACAAAACAAACAAGCAAACAATCTGATTAAAAAATGAGCAGACTGCCTGACCAGGCAATGACGCAATGGATAGAATGTCGGCCTGGGACAAGGACCCAGGTTCAAAACCTGATGTCCCTGGCTTGAGCACCAGCTCATCCAGCTTGAGTGTGGGGTTGCCAGCTTGAGCATGGGATCACAGACATGACCCCACGGTCACTGGCTTGAGCCCAAGGTCACTGGCTGGAGCAAGGAATCACTCGCTCTGCTATAGCCACCTCGCCCCGTCAAGGCACATATGAGAAAGCAATCAATGAACAACTAAGGTACTTCAACAAAGAAGTGATGAGTCTCATCTCTCTCCCTTCCTGTCTATCTGTCCCTTTCTCTGTCTCTCTCTCTGTCTCTCTTGTAAAAAAAAAAAAAAAAGTGAGCAGAACAAAATAGATATTTTCCTTAAAAAGATATTCAAATGGCTACCAGGTACATAAAAAGGTGCTCAACATCACTAATCATCAGGAAAATGTAAATCAAAACAATAATGAGATATCACCCCCACTTGGTAAAGTGAGGGCCCATGGTGCATGGGCAGATGACCTAAACTGAGGTCACTTCAGAAGCCTTCCTTGGAATTTAAAGGACAAGTCTTTTCCCTCACTGTCAGCAGAGTCGGACAGATGTCAGCTAGGTGCTCCCAGCAGCCCCAGTGGCAGCTATGTGGAATTAGTCTGAGAGAACCATGTGGGCACACATTCTGAGAAATGAATGGGGAGGGAAGAATTGAATGTTCAGGTCTCCAGACCAGGCTCACGGAGGCCAGCCACCTGGTTACAGAAGCCAGTGAGCTGCTCTTTTTTGCCAAAGCCCCTTGTCTTGGGTTGCTGTCACTTACATCCAAAAGTGTACTGATTCATACATCATTTT
Organism: Saccopteryx bilineata; assembly: GCF_036850765.1. Lineage (NCBI taxonomy): Eukaryota > Metazoa > Chordata > Mammalia > Chiroptera > Emballonuridae > Saccopteryx > Saccopteryx bilineata. The sequence continues at coordinate 187,933,461 of NC_089491.1, read as the reverse complement.
TACCATAGGAGCTTCCCACCCTGGGAGAATTATGACACTTGACAAGGATTGCCCTGGCAGAAGAGACAGTGAGTGACATGTCTGGTGTCTATTAGAATTGAAAAGTGTGGCCCTTGCATTGAAAGATTTGACTGTTGGTTCTTTGATAATGAATAAAATTAAAATTCTGTCAAAATTTTCAGGAGACCTTTGAAAACAGCAATATGTGTAGCTGTGTCATGGCAGAAAGTGTGCCTACCCCAAAGAGGAAGAGTCTTCCTTTTACTGTACATCTTTGTAAGAAGATACAGCTGTGAGAAAATGAGAAGAGATGTCCACAAAGTTGTAGGTACAGGTATATTTATCACAAGGTTGATGCAAAAGGAGAAACATAAATATCCGAATATAAAGAATTGGTTAAGTACACTCAGATCCACTCATAAAATAGAATAAAATATTCAGCAGCTATTAAATATCATATTTTCAAATAATAATGTTGTGGAAAGTACTCACATTATTTTATGAGAATGGGGTATAATATTTTTTCTACAACAAACTTCCAAATTTTATATATACCCACATGCATGTTTATCTACATATATTTATATAAGCAAACATTATCCACTATATATTTTATATAGTTGGGATGGAAACATAAAATTGTCCCTAGAAGGAATTTCAATTTTTTTGTATACTTACCTTAATTTTCCACATTGAAAATTTACAGTAAATCTGGCCCTGGTCAGTTGACTCTGTGGTAGAGTGTCAGCCCAGCCTGTGTTTGTCCTGGGTTTGATTCTCAGTCAGGGCACACAGGAGAAGCGGCCATCTGCTTCTCCATCCTTCTCCCCCTTCTCCCCTCCAGCAGCTATGGCTCCATTGATTCCAGTGAGTTGGCCCTAGGTGCTCAGGATGGCTCCATGGCCTCACTGCAGGCTCTGAAAAGCACTTGGTTGCCAAGCCCCAGATGGGCAGAGCATCGCCTTGTAGGGGGCTTGTGGGATGGGTTGGTCACGGTGCATGCGGGAATCTATCTCTCTGCCTCCCTTACTCTCAATTAAAAAAAGAAAAAAAAAGAAAGAAAAATAAAATTTACAATAAATCTAATAGTTGTCATTAAAACTCAGAATTATCACCCCAAAATAACATAAATTAAAATTTCTGCCACCAACTTCATTCTCCCCCCCTCCAAATCTGCATAGACAAAATACACCCAAACCTTCACCCTCAATTCTGATTCTCCCTTGGGGTTTTGTCAAGAAAGAAGTTGAGGCCTAGCATGCAACTATTGACAAGATTTTTAGACACTAGCACCAGAAAGTCAAGACATGAGCTCTGAAAAGATATTAATGCCATATCTTCCCCATAAATATTCAAAATAAATATATTAAAATAAGTGTGAGGAAGTCCAACAATCTCTGTTTGTTTTTCCATGCTGTCCTGGTTCCCTTCAAGGCTTTCTTCTTTAACATCACATTCTTTGGAATAACAATTCTTTGGGGCGCATTTGTGCTGGAGCCCTATACATGGGCATGGTGGGCCAGGCTGGTGTGGCACTAACCGAAAGTTCTAACCTGAGCCCTGGCCAGAGTCACCACAGACACCTTTCTCTTCACTCACTTCCCAGTATAAATTTGCTTTAGATTTGAAGGCCAATGGTATACATTTTTTTAGTGGGTTCCCATAGTGTTTGGAAGTGTTTTACGTTTCATGAAAAAGCTTTATCTAATTTTCCATACCCTTGCTATGTTCTTTAACATCCAAATGTTATATCCATTGACATTCAAATTTAGAAAACATGTGAGAACATTGTGCAATATATAGTATGTTATGGACTGAATTGTGTCCTCCTAAAATTCTAACCCCTAACCCCCAGTACTTCAGCATGTGATTATATTTGAAGAGTATACCTTTAAAGAAGTAATTAAATAAGGCTGTAATCCAATATGGGCAGTATCTTGACAAGAAAAAAAGATTTGGACACAGAGAAAAATACCTGTTCAGAGACACAGAATAAATACCATGAGAGGACAGGCAAGAAGGTGATCATTACAAGCCAGGAGGAGAGGTGACAAAAAGAACTGAACCTACAAACACCTTGAGCTTAGACTTCCAGCCTCCAGAACTGGGAGAGAACAAATCTCTGCTGCTTCAGCCCCAGGCTGTGGACCAATATATTGTGGTAATCATATTGAAACAGGTTGTCTGTCCAAACTGATAAAGACACAGGTAGAGCACCAATGGAGCAAACCTCTGGCTCCACAGAAGTGGGAGGCACCCTCTGTCCTCAGGGTCTCACAACCAAGTGAGAGGCACAGCTGGGTCCCGGGACCTAACTGTGCAGGACTCTTCCCCACAGAAGACTGAGGCCCCCATTGCTTACTTATCAATTTGTTGCCATCAAGGTGTTTCCCTCAGTTGCTTTCCTCCCTCTGGGCTCGCATGCCCAACATGGAAAATGAGAAAGGTTGGAACATCCCCAGGTCAGCCTTGTCTATGTCATTAGTAGTTTAGTAGCTATGCTGCCAATACAAGCAGTTCACTAATCTGCACTGATGAGCACAAAGCTATCCTCTTTAGAAGACTGTTACTTCCGACTGTGAGCAGAGTGGTAAAGTAGAAAAAATGGACTTGTGCGATCACAGAGGCCTGGGTGTGAATCTGGACTTCATCACCACTCAACTGTGTGATCAGGTTATATGGCCATCTATAGACTCCTTAAAAGAGTACAACAATATCTACCCTTGAATGACTCTTGTGAGACATGGATGAGTTACTGTGTGGGTTAGCAAGCTCCCTCCTACTCTGCCTCTTTCCCCCACCTCCCTGCTCTTCCTTCCTCTCCCCTTCTAGCAGGAAGAAAGGAAGTCAAAGAAAGGGTACTGGTGCTGGCACCCAGGTTTCTGACTCTCTTCCATTGCCCTTTTCACTAAAACACATGGGTCGCACTCAACCAGGGAGCCTTGCCTTTGGACCCGAGCATTCTGGTGGCAACTGGACACAGCTTACCAGGTCAGTCTCTTTTGTGGGGCTTAGCTGATTCCTACAGCAAATTTAATTTGACAGAAACCATGTCTTCCTTTGGATTGCTAAAAAGATGTGCTAGGTGACAGATCAGCTTTAGCCAAACCCAGACAGAGTGATCCTTGCACTTGGGCAATGTTCATTACAGATAAGTCTGTCTTGTTACACTATGATTTAAAAAAATAATAACAAAAGGTACGATATCTCAGCTCACCAACATACCCCAGAAGTTTCTACTTGGTTAAGCAAAAATATAACCTGTGTGCAAAGACATTTTGGACTTCTAAACAGCTTGCCCATATTTTTTTTAGCCATCCCATTCTTGCCTTGAGCAACTCTGACCTCACAGTCTTGTAATGAGGTCTCTATGCTTGCATCTGACACTGAACATTCCTCCCACGAGAATGGACAAGCTCAATGCAATGCCTGAGACCACAGAGAAGCAAGACAGAACTATCTGTGGAATTTTCAGCATGTAATTGACCTCTTTAGGCTTCAGTGTCCTCATCTAAAAAATTGGAATTCGAAATGAAACCAGAAATATCAGTTTATACTGCCTGTCACCAATTTAGCCAAATAAATGGAGGCATAGATTTAATCTTTGATGGGAGCTTTATTCAGATGGTCTGTGATCTGAGGAGATGGGGGTTACATTCCCAATCTGTCTCAAACCCCTACTCCCAGGCAACCTTTTCATAAGGGTAAGAAAAGGGTAGATAAGGGCTTTGGAATTTCAAGGGAGAGGTAATCAGATCATAGTCAAAGGTAATTGGATTATGATCAGCAGGCTTTCTGTCCTTGGAGTACAGAGGCTTTGCTTGCAAACCCCTGGGGCACAAAAGTAGATCACTCATAGCTCTCCTGGGGCACTAAAGTGTAATACTTGCAGATCTTGTTGAGTCACATAGGCTTGTTCAGATACCTCAGTTCCAGGAACAAAGCCTTTGCTTGCATTAACCATTAAGCCCACTGTCTATAACCAAAGCCAGCATTACGCAAGCTAAAATTTTAACTCTTGAGTTCCACCTATCATTCCCCCACTGTTAGCTTTAAACTATCTCATTTCTATAAGATTAATTTCATATGGATGTAATCATTTTACTGCTGAACATGTTTAAAGAGAACGCTTCCCATCCCTTAGTGTTACCACAGGTAAACATCAAAGTAGGTCTTAGGGACATGCTGAGACAAGTTCTGGGGGATACAGATACCTACAAGATACAGACTGAAAGTTTGTTTGATGTAGGTTCCTCCTGCAAGACAAAAGTCCGAAATATTTAGACCCAGATATTTTCATCCTGTTTGAAAGGAATAAATTCTAAGTCATTGTTTTTGAAAAATGACTGTCCAGGCTCCTTGTGGCTCAGCAGTCCACTGCTCTTCCCATGCTTTCTCCACTCTGCTGTGATGAGTCCAAAGCTGTATCCCTGCCAGTCTCACCAAGGTCAGGTGGTGAGCAGTAAAGCCCAAGGTCCAGTACACTTTTCCTCTCACTGCTCTCTAGGGATCCTGACTTCCAGGTCTTGAGTAGCACCTTTTCTCCAGGCTCAAAGGGATGTTGCAGACCTGGGGGAAGAGACCTAACACAACCAAGGTGGTGAATCACAGCTGAGGTCTGACTTAAGTATTGTACATAGTTCACCTTCATTTCTTGGTCTACATACATGCCTCTCACCCCAACTGTAGTCTGAAATGGCTGCTGGTAACACAACTTCTTAGGGACTCAACTGAATACTACTTCAAAGAGCTGCTCTTACCCTGAGCAGGGCAATGGGTAAGACTTGGTCCCAGTGGACATGAGTTTCTCAGCACATTTTGGCTATATTCTTCAAGGTGTGATTCATTTTCTCCACTTTCTCAGAAGCATGAGTTCTTCATTTGCATCCTAAAATTTTACTTTCTGTGTAATTTCTGAAACAAAAGCAGGTCCATTATCACTCTGGATGCCTCTAGGTGGGCTGCAGTGTAGATTTACTCCCTTCAGCAGGGCTCTCGCCACCTCTGAGGATCTCTCGGTGCTGGGAGGACAGGCTTCTAACCATCTTGAAAAAGTATCAGGACTAGCAGATATTTCCATCCTCGGACCCTCAGCATCTGGGTAGTCTATTTGCCATTCCTCAAAAGGACACCGTCCTTGGTATTGTTTCCCTTCTTTCTTCTTATGAGGATCTACCTGTGTTGGGTTGTTTCTCTGGCACACAACACATCTAGCTATTATTTTTCATATGGCCTTAGAAACTCAGGACCCATGTGCCATGGTTTAATATAGGTGGTCAATGAATCGTTCCCATCATGTGAATGCTTATGACTGGCTCCACTAAATATTCAGGAAGCAGTATAACTCCTTTCTCCTTCTTTCTCCATCTACTACTGGAGCCCTCTTCATCAAAACCCCAGCTCTTAGCTTTCTCAAAGTCTGCAGTCAAATACTTAGGGCTGAAATGTGATGAATCTAGAACAGGTACCAAAGGCATTATAAGTGTTCCCTTAGCAGCCTCTTTTGCTGCTCAGTTAGCCAGATCATTTCCTTTAGCTACCTCAGTGTCCTTTTCAAGACTCCCAGAAATTCCAAGTACAGTTATAGCTCATCATGAGGACTCAGTTGGGGGTCCATTGACCATAGAATATGTCGCTTTGGTATCAGTCTAAAAGTCTACAACAGGGGTCCCCAAACTATGGCCTGCGGGCCGCATGCAGCCCTGAGGCCATTTACCTGGCCCCCGCCGCACTTTCGGAAGAGGCACCTCTTTCATTGGTGGTCAGTGAGAGGAACATAGTTCCCATTGAAATACTGGTCAGTTTGTTGATTTAAATTTACTGGTTCTTTATTTTAAATATTGTATTTGTTCCCATTTTGTTTTTTAACTTTAAAATAAGATATGTGCAGTGTGCATAGGGATTTGTTCATAGTTTTTTTTATAGTCCAGCCCTCTAACGGTCTGAGGGACAGTGAACTGGCCCCCTGTGTAAAAAGTATGGGAATCCCTGGTCTACAATTTGTCCCCTCATGTTAGTATCACCCAAGGTTTCTGGGGGATGAGGGGAGATGTGACTATAATAAGTGGTTGTAGTGATTGAACCTCTGGGCCCTGTCGGTCATTGATGGAGCTGTTCTCTTTCCCCAGCATAACTTTCAAGTTTTCTGACTCTGGCTTCCTTTTCCCTCGCTTGGCACACTTATCTTTCCAGTGCCCCTTTCCTTTGCAATATCAGCCGTGAGAGAGCCAGATCGGGGCTGGGCACCTCTTGCTGCTGATGGAGCTGACCTGAGTCCTGACCCAAGAAAATGGTGGCCATTTTGGCCTTCTTCTGTCTCTATTATTATAAACTTTAAAGGCAATGTCTACTGATTGGAAAGGGCTCATGCCTATTCCTTCCTCTAACTTCTGAAGTTTCTTTCTGATATCCAGTGCACTCTAGGAGATAAAGATCACATTTATCATTCTAATATTTCCGGAGGCTTGCAGATCTAAATCAGGGCATCTTCTCTAGGCCTGGTAGATTCTTTCAATACATTCAGAGGGGTCCTCAGAGGGTTTTTGCTGTACCACCTTCACCATATTTAGACTTTTCTGTTCAGGGACTCCTTCCTTCAAGTTCTCAAGGATGAATCTTTTATAAGGCTCTAGGAGAGGAAGCCCAACCCCATCAGGATCTCAGTCAGGCTCTGTTAAAGGCATCCGGAGTCAGGTTAGAAACTTCATTTGGCCTTTTTAAGTACAGTCTCTGAGTACAGTCTGAGTTTCTCCTTTTGCTTTATCCAATACCAACCTTCATTCATCCCTCATAAGATATTCAGTAAAGCTTATATATTTGCCCAACTGGGTTGGTGGGTGGCAAAAATTTATATAATTAAGTCAATCATTTAGTAGGGTCATCCCTGTAGGATGGATTTGAGCTTTCCAGTTAAACAGATCAGATGCAGAAAACAAAGTATGTGCCCAATAATACCCATTGGTTGGTTCTCTGGCTCTATTCCCACAGGAAGTCTTTGCAAAAAGTATTGCTCTGCCTGGGTAAGAGCTTGTTTTTCACAAAATTTGGTTCCCTGACAGGTCTGGGATAGAGAGGCTAGCTCAGGCTCCCATCCTTTGGCTCCCACAGCTGAGTAAGGAGGATAATCCTCTTACACTGGAAGAGCACAGGAACCCTGGCCCTATTTTTAGCATCCAAAACATCCTGATCTTCCTGGACAGGTATATTTCCTTTTCCCCAGACCATTAATCCTAATTCCTTTTGACTCTGTAGCCTATTATATAAAGTTATAAAAGCTTGTACATAAGGTATTTCATCCCATATCCCTGATCTTTGACAAAACAACAACTCCAATGGCAATTTAGTATAGTAATTCAGAGACCTGTTTAGTGGCCAGCACTCTCTTAAGTCCAAGTTATATGTAAGCCAAACAATGTTACAATAATAAACCATGTTCTTCTAGTCATGGATCCATGAGCAAAGGTCTACCGGTCATCCAAAATTTGCCAAAGGGCTATTTCCTGAAATAAAGTTTTCTTATCTCCATTCTGCTAGACAGAGCTCCGAAATATCCCACCCCCAAAGAAACTGTAAGAGGTTAATAGGATATTAGAGTTTAACTACTATATATTCATAGCTTAGAAAATAACCCATAAGTAATCTTTGTTTCATGTCCTACCAAGTGTAAGAGGATAAAGCGTTCAGTAATAATAATTCTTAGCATGAATAAATAGCACATCTTATAAACAATATAATCTGTGCATTCTGTTCTTCAGAGAAAAGTAGGGAGTTGTTTTACAGATGGGTCCCCAAGAAGTCAAGATGCCAATGCCCTGGAGACCAAGTTAAAGAACACCTATAAGGCCATCGCTCATGTCAAGCAAGTGTCCAGGGGATATTCCTACATGCCAGGTCCCACCCACCTGCACTCCACCATGTGTTTAACTGTATGCTCCATAATTAATGACTAATCTTCCAGTCGGCTGGGACGGTCAAGGCAGTTTTTCAGACATACATCCTCTGCCTTCTCAAGTTGCTAGCAATCTTGGTTAAAGATGTTCTTATACCTACTCAGTCCTTATCTTTCATAAATTGGCAATAAAAGGGTGAGAGGAAACACTTCAGCTTGTTCTGGTAACAAAACCAGAAGGCATCTAAACCAGATGACCAATTTAGGTCATAAAAATCAAAAAGTGCAGCAATTCAATCAGAAGTAAAGGCAATGGAGGGTGCCAGGAATCAGAGGAAGAGAGTCGTCCAGTGAATTCACTCAGCAGCTGCTAAGGAGTCTACAAATCTGCTCTGCTCCCCACCCCAGTCCAGACAGCCAAGGGGACTCCCCGCTAAATATGCAGACATTCCAGAGAGTCCCAAAGTTGTTCCACCAGAGTCAACAGAAATGAAACTGAAAATATCACAGTTCATGCTGTCACCAGTTCAGCCAAATAAGTAGAGACAAGGACTGAATCTTTTATGGACATTTTATTCAGATGGCCAGTGATCTGAGGAGGTGGAGTCATGTTCTCAATCCCCTATCCACAGCCAACCACTTTATAAGGGGAAGAAAAGGTAAGGGTTTTGGAATTTCAAGGGAGAGTTAATCAGATCATAGTTCATGTTAACTGGATTATAGTCAGCAGGCCTTCTGTCCTTGGAGCACAAAGGCTTTGCTAGCAAACCTCTGGGGCACAAAGGTGGACTACCTGCAGTCTGCTGGGACACAAAGGTGGATAGCTGGCAGCCCTCCTGGGGCACAAAAGTGTATTAATTGCAGACCTTGTTAAGTCATGTAGGCCAGTGGTCCCCAACCTTTTTTGGGCCACGGACCGGTTCAATGTCAGAAAATATTTTCACGGACCAGCCTTTAGGGTGGGACAGATAAATGTATCATGTGACGAGACAAGCATCAAGAGTAAGTCTTAGACAGATGTAACAGAGGGAATCTGGTCATTTTTTAAAAATAAAACATCGTTCAGACTTAAATATAAATAAAACAAAAATAATGTAAGTTATTTATTCTTTCTCTGCGGACCGGTATCAGTCCGCGGCCCCGGGGATTGGGGACCACTGATGTAGGCTGTTTGGGTATCCCTGTTCCTGGAACAAAGCCTTTACTTGCATTAACTGTTAAGCCCACTGACCATAACCAAAGCTACCACTACTCAAAATAAATCTTAACTCTTGAGTTTTCCCTATTATAATGAACTATAAGAGTTTAGATAAAACCTGATAAATGGCCCTGTCTGGTTGACTCAATGGTAGAGTATCAGCCTGGCATATGGATGTCCTGGGTTTGATTCTTGGTCAGGGCACACAGGAGAGGCACCCATCTACTTCTCCTCCCCTGCCCTTCTTACTTCTCTCTCTCTCTCTCTCTCTCTCTCTTTCTCTCTCTCTCTCTCCCCCCCCCTCCTGCAGTCATGGTTCAATTGGAGCAAGTTGGCCCTGGGTGCTGAGGATGGCTCTTGGCCTCTGCCTCAGGTGCTAAAAACAGCTCGGTTGCTGAGCAATGGGACAGTGTCCCAGATGGGCAGAGCATCGCCCTCAGTGGGCTTTCCAGGTAGATCCTGGTCAGGGAGCATGCAGTAGTCTATCTCTCTGCCTCCTTTCTTCTCACTGAATAAATACATTTTTTTTCAAAAGCTTGAAAAACTTCTCTCATTGTTTGACACATAATAATAATGACTCTATTAAGGCTACCTAGTATTATTATCATTATCAATAATTTTCACCTAACACATGCTCTGCTGACACAAGGAAATGCTACACCAGTAGAATACCTTCCTCAGCACCTAGTTATTTTAGTCTTTAACTACTAATTGACTTAGTGGTTTTTATAAACAGCTTTTCATTGTGAAGTGACAGCAGTCCCCCACAAACTGAAAAGCTGGACAAAAAGGAGTGCTATAATAAATCACAAATTCCAAACCATGCAGATTATGGTGAGTAGGCATGCCCCAGGCCTATAACTTCTATAGTGAAAGGTTTTTAAGCCAGCTCTGTTCTTGTGGGTATAGGTTAACACGCCTTTGAAATGTCGGAAATAATACCTCTTGAAGGTATGACCATCCTCAAGAAAGCACATCATTAAAACTAGCCCTGGCCGGTTGGCTCAGCGGTAGAGCATCGGCCTAGCATGCGGAGGACCCAGGTTTGATTCCCGGCCAGGGCACACAGGAGAAGCGCCCATTTGCTTCTCCACCCCTCCGCCGCACTTTCCTCTCTGTCTCTCTCTTCCCCTCCCGCAGCCAAGGCTCCATTGGAGCAAAGATGGCCCGGGCGCTGGGAATGGCTCTGTGGCCTCTGCCTCAGGCACTAGAGTGGCTCTGGTCGCAACATGGCGACACCCAGGATGGGCAGAGCATCGCCCCATGGTGGGCGTGCCGGGTGGATCCCGGTCGGGCGCATGCGGGAGTCTGTCTGACTGTCTCTCCCTGTTTCCAGCTTCAGAAAAATGAAAAAAAAAGAAAAGAAAAACTAATCTGTAATCCAATACCCCTGGCTTTCTCCTGCCTTTATGTATTCTTCCTTAACTTTCCCTCCTTAATCTCAAATGCATAAAAGAAACTGCAAAACTGTCATTCTCTGGAGCATTTGAGACTTTTCTGCCTTATTGAGTTTGGCTCAAATAAACTAAAAAAAATTATCTACAGTTTTGGACATTCCTTGCACCAATGGTGTGACTGTGCCAACAAGACCATCTGCAAAAATTTTGTTATAAATCAGAGCATGAGCTGCTATTACAGGATTTCTCATTCTCTCTACTACTGACATTAGGGGCCAGATAATTCTTTGCTGTGGGGTTGCCTTATATGTTTTAGGAAGCTTTGCAGGGTCTCTGGACTCCACCCACTACTTGTGCCCTCCCACAACCCAAAATGTCTCCAGACATTGTCAAATAACACCTAGAAGGCAAAATCACCCTCTTTTGAGAGTTACTGGTCCAGAAGGATATCTGATTATCTTGTATTAGGTGTAGAATACTGTTTCTTGTATGAAAAGAGAACATGATCCCAACAGGTAAGGCTGCGATCCAGTTGCTTAGCACCAAACTGTTGTTTATAATCTAGCACCTATTGTGATTGGTTGATGTCTGTGCCATATTTTTGTTAAATATGCTTAATATAATTCCTGCATTGTGGTGTGCTTTAGGCTAAATTTTCTTTAAAGAAGTAAAAATTAAAGCAGATCTTAACTGTTCAAGTAGCAAAGACAAAATTTATTCAAAGAGCATCATGGTAACTAAAAGTTGTGAGATGGCATTTATTTTATCTCAAAGACTTCCAACAATGTGCCAATATGGTGGGTCTCCCCACCATTATCTTCTTACCCATCTCCCCCAATCATATTACAGAAAAGTATTTCAGACTGCTTGACCTTAATGTTGACTACAAGCTACTTGGCTAGTTCTGTACTTGTGCAAAGCAAGTTTAAAGGGATGATTCTCTTCCAAATGTCTCTGCAAATAGAAATGCACCATTTCTGACAGCACATCCTTAGGCTCTGGGTAATGTATGCATACCATGTTTCTCTAACAAATTGTTTCAGCCTTTGGGCCCCAGAGTGCTTGTAGTGGAGGGAGAGGAGACAACCAGGTAACTGGAGTGCCAATGAATTCAGACCAAGGAAAAGATGAGAGCTACATTAGGTTGGATTATTCTCTAAAATGAGTCCATTCTGTCAAGTGAAGTCGTACAACTGCCATGAACAATATTAACATCATGGTGGCAATGTTGTTAAAATGATCAGAATAATGGGCCACCCACAGTGAGCTTCACAAAAATACCAATATTGATAAAGGCATGTTTTTTGGTCAGAGCTCTGGACCTAGTTTCTGGGTAAGAGTGGGAATTCAATGTGGTTTGTCAACTAGCAACTTGGTCAAACGGAAGAGGCTTATCAGTCTCTGAAAATAAGATTGGAAGTACTTCAAACTCTTAGAAAAACATGGATGCTTAAGTCACAATTTGCTTATGTTTACCACCAAGACTGTGCACCTGGGGTTCTTTGTCCAGCTAATGGTCAGCTCCGCAGAGGGGTTCCAGCATCTGCCCACATGGTATTCACCACCTGGAAAATTCTCCTCTCTGACTCACATACCTAATGCCCTATTCATTTTACTATCTGCATGGCTGTGAGGATGTTAGTTAACTTCTCTGTGCCTCAATTCATTGTCTTTTAAATGGACAAAATCAGCATTGCTACTTTAGAAGTTATGGTGAAGATTAAACAAGATAACACATGTAAAGTGCTTGCACAGTGCCTGGAACATAGCAAGCATTCAAAACATGCTAGCTATCCTTAGAGAAATTGTTACTTCTCCTTCACATGTCAGTTTCCTCCACTAAGCCCCTCTTGATGTTCTTGACCAGGCCCTTTGCTTGTTATGGGCTCACATAGCACATTGGTATGAGGTATGCACATTATCTTCAGGAATTGTCTTCAAGAATGCTCCTGTCTGATTCTCAGCATGGCTTTAAGACATATGCACAAACAAGACCATCCAGAATAAGACCCCAAATCTCTGGGCATATTTATTGATACGGTGGAAGGCAGGGACATAATGCTATTTGAAAAATTGAGGGATTGCTATGGAGACTGGAAGAAAGAGGAGTTCTCTTTCTGTGAGATCAGGTGTACTCAGGGGGATACTTTTCTGGAGTTATCAGCAAGAAAGCCAGCCTGGGAATGAAGATAACGTGTAAGAAACAGAGAGGTAGGAGAATGAGGATGATGGGGACAGGGAGACTGGGTTACATTGCTGAAACCCAGAATCCAGCCACACCCGCAAATAGATCCCTATCCCCCACCAGGGCTACTATGCTGGTAGTTCACAGCCTCTTTATACGCAAATTAGCTTGAATTTGTTTTCTCTCACTTGTTTGTTAAATTGTGATCAACACATCATAACTCTCCATTCATAACACACATAACACTTCGCCCTAGTTAATTGTTTAATTGTCTGTTTTCTCCCAATGAGGCTGAAATTCCATGAAGGCAGGCCCTGTCCCACCTGTCCACCACAGTGTGCTGAGAAGGTGCCTGTCCAGAGGATATGTCATTTGTTAGATGATGGGTGATAAATAACCTGAGGATATTCTAGATGAGAATGCAACTGCTATCTGAAGCAAGAACGGGAAGGATAAAGCCTCACTATCTTTTCTCAACTTCTCCCTAGCTAAACACAGATTGGAAATCTTACTATCCTAAAAGATGGCCCCCCATTTTATTGTCTCCTGTTTCTCTCATTGCTCAGGGAAGCAGATGCTATGAGATCATTTCAGTTGTTGGAAATCAGGGTCCCCAACTCTGATTCAGGAGAGGGGAGACAGAACTATGTCAGAGGAGGTATGCTTGTGTACATAATACTTATGAGTTATCATCATCTCATTAAACCATCAACTTCCTGAAAATTTCCAAGGATAACTATTTGTTTTCTTATTAACAATTTCTCTAAAACAGTAATAGACATTGGGTATAAAACTAAGTAAAGAATAAGTTGTTCCTGACTTCTTTGAGATTCCTGCTTCCACAGGTTACAGTCAACCATAATTTTAAATGGCAAAAACAAAAACAAAGAAACACTTCTCTGTATTAATCAAGAATCACTCAATTGCTAGTAATTCACCCCTGATTTAAATAGCTGTAAGAAAAATTTGAAATTTCATTATTGTGTCACTGAAGAGTTTAGGATTTGCCAGATGGACATATGGCTGGTGGGAATTCCTCAAGATCAGTCTTGTTCTCCTCAACTCATCATTTTATTGATGTCTGTGTTCTCTACTGAGCCTCTCTCATGGTAGCAACAATGGTCCTTGAAGTGTGGCATGGAAGAACACTCCTTCTAGCATCCACTGCAACCCTACAAACAGATCCCAATAGGCTCTTATGCACCTCTCACAAGCCCAGCAGAAAGGCATTCTCTTGTGGACCAGCCTGGGTCATGGGGGCAACGCAGGGAGGAAGTTGATGGGCAGTTCTATCATCATGGAAATGGATGAAGAAGAAGTTCCCAAAGGGAAGAAATGTGAGCAGACAGAAAGAAAACTGGTGTCCTTATCTGTCTCTACTCATCCACTTACTCAAATATCTCCCCACCCACTCCCAGAGGACCCAGAGGGATCTACACTGCTCTTAGCTATCGTGCTTCCCACCTGGCTCTGCTGATCTCTCCAGCCATGACTGCCCGGTGCTTCAATCTTATCCCAGGTAGGGACAATAAGCTTAATGTCCAGTTGTGCTAAATCTGTCACACAGTGGCAAAATATCACACACCATGCTGCTCTGTGTTCTCCTTCTGAAGAGACTTGTCATGTCTTACCTTTTCTTTTAACTGGTCTTCCTCTTCCCCCTCCTATGAAATCCTGAGAACTAGGCTGAAGGATGCAATCTGAGCAACTCAGCTCTAATGAGAAAGTTCCTTCATCTTCAATACTGACCTTGAACCAAACCTGTGGACATGGGCTTCCCCCCCCCCCAGGTTTAATTCCTTTTCAGAAGCTCCCTTGTGCTCTCATTCCAACAAGGTTTTCAGGCAGGTCAACTCCATGCTTTCCCACGAGATTGAACTAAATAATTCAGCATAGCACACAGCAGGGATCACTGCTGGGCTTATTTCAGGAATATTTTATTCCTACCAGATTTTCTATTTAAATGTTATCAGGCTTCTTTGTTAGTTGCTCTAAACAACTGTATCCCACCACTGGTCATCTATCAAATCGACTGTGTGATATTCTAATTGGTTATCACAGGAGCAAAAATGTATAGCTTCCTGTTTGAATTTTCTTTCTTTGAGAGGCAGAAGTGCTTCTATTTTCTTACCTCTGTTCCCATGTAGAAATCTTCAGTTTTTAAAGTCACAGACATAAAACATTGATGTAACAGTTAATGTACTGTTGACATACTGATTGACTCTTAAGTAGAATTTTAAGTGAAGGAGAAATACTTTGAGTGACTCTGCAGTTATCTAAGTATATTGCTGTGGTATCTGAGCTTCTGTCTATGCCAAAAATTTCTCCCCATGAATGGGACATACTGCAATCCAAAGTAATAATTCTATGCAAACAGATGTTGGCTGATATCACAGGCAGAATTTCAACACCTTCTGACACTCATTTGACCATAATGGGTATTTGAGTATGCAGACTCCTGTTGTGGCCATGTTCCCATTCTTTCCCCTAAAATTCATCCTCTCTTCCAGCCTTCTAACCCGTGTCATCACTAGCCTCCTAATCTGCTCATCTTTCCTCCCAGCAGACCTCATTCAGTCCCACTCATTTCCAGTAGTACTTTCTACCTGCCCGTTACAAACCCTCCCCCAGGAAATAGCAACTCAGAACCTCTCTCCTCCAGCACACACACATTCCCTCATGATGAGCCAAACTTTTCAGATTGACATGAACACTAAGCAACATACAGACATAAAATGGATAACTTAGAAACCTGTTTATTCTCACAGTTATGACACTGTTGTTTCTCTGGTGCTAAAAATTACGCATAGAGAAAGCACCAAGGTCTAAAGTAAACACTTGGCAGATTAAACCAGTGACAATTGAGAAGACCACAGACATTAATTCTGATAGGACATCTACTCCACTGTTTTGTTGTATGGCAGCAGAGTATATAACAACATGGAGATCACTAATTTTACTCATTTTCTCATGTGCGGAGCACAGTTGGTAATAGAGATGAATGAACCAGTTCTCCGGCCCACACACAGGTCAGTGGCTGGGGAAAAGCAGGCTGCTGATCAATACAAATTGGAATCTGTGTGTTCACTCACCTTTGCCAATTCTCCAGGGACCCTGGTGCCCATGCTGGGAACTTTTTTTCTCTAAACCCAACCAAAGATTATACATGTTCCTTGCTCTGCAGATAATTCAACAAGTGAGTCTTTTAGGATATTAATAGGGTAGTATTGATTATATAGAGCATATTAACTGGGGCTTCCTAGAAAAATGTTTTAAACAAAACAAGTCTCATCATTTATTTATAACTTCTAAGCCCTTTAAAGCATAATTCAACTTTAAAAAAATCATTTTAGAGAGGAGAAAGAGAGAGAGAGAAAGACAAGGAGATGGGAGGAGCAGGAAGCATCAACTCCCAAACCCAGGGTTTCAAACCTGCGACCTCAGCATTCCAGGTCAACATTTTATCCACTGTACCACCACAGGTCACACAAATTCCATTTGACTCTTAAAAAATTCACAAAGTGAAGATTCTAATTTTTTTCTTAGATAAGGAAACTAAATTCCTGAATCCTTGAGTGATTTTCCCAAAGGACCTTATATTTTTGAACTGAGGTCTGTGTTATATGGCCCAAAGATAAACTCTTTTCTGCTTAAAATTACACACACAGCGAAAAAGATATTTGAAGAATTGCAAAAATTTCCAAATTTGATGAAAAATATCTACTAACAAATCTAAGAAGCTCAAAAAAGAAGAAGCAGGACAAATACATAGAAAAATGCCATAGTCAAATCACAGAAATCCAGAGTAATTCTTTAAAGCAGCCAGAGGGAAAAAAAAGACACATCACAACTGGAAAAAAGCATGGATGCATGGCAGACACAATGGACCCACAATGCAATGGATCACTTTTAAAAAAAAGAAAAAAAGAAAACTAAAAAGCAAATGATCAATCCAGACTTCTGTATTCAACAAAAATATCCTAAGGGTAAAATGAAGACATTTTCAAATAAGTGAGAGCATTTCTTGCCAGCAGACTTGTACTAACATTTCTTAAGGCTGAAGATTTCTTCAGGCTGATGGGAAACTGTAATATCGAAACTTGAATGAACAAGAAGTAATTCTGGGACACAGGTAGCATTCTGAGTAATGAATCACTGGGGAACAATTTTTTTTTTTTTCATTTTCTGTTGCATGAGGTTTTAGAACTGTTTCTATATATTTCTGCATCACTGATTCCAAATCTGAAATCCATTTTTTGGTGAAGGCTCTAGTTTTTATGCAATTTTAATTTCTTTTTGTTACAGTTAATTGCATGCATTGGTTTTTAAATTGGAGTTAAAGGGCAACGACTCTTGGATTGAACATAACCACAAGGCAATTAATGTTTTACAAACATCACTTTTACACAATTGTAGTTGTTTTTAAATGTAATAAATTATTCTCTGATAAAAAACACCCTCTTATTTTGTTTTAAGATTGAATCATGGCTTCTTCAAGTAGGCGTAAATGTAAGAATAGTCCTGACACTTCTGTTATATATGTGGCTATTACACACTTTAACGTCAAAGGCGCAATATTTCATCATTTGTGACACGTGCATATATTGCATATTTTCAAGTTCCCCTTGGTGATCAAGACAAGAATTGGGCTACTCATACTGTGTGTCATAATTGTGAGGAAATGCTTCATGACTGGACAAAAGGAAAACGCAAAGGAATGCCTTTTGGTATTCCCATGGTTTGGCGTGAACCTAAGGACCACAGCAGGGACTGTTATTTCTGTCTGATCCATACAAAGGGCATCAGCAAGAAAAAACAGCATATGATTGCATATCCTAATATTCCTTCAGCAATACAATCTATCCCACACTCTGAGACACTCCCGGTTCCAGTTTTCAATGGTTTTATTTATTCTAAGGATGAAGAAAGTGAACATGGTGATCAAGTGTATTTTGATAAGATGCATGAGGAAATGGTTGTAGAATCTGAAAGGTCTTCTTCTGATACCAAGCAGTCATTAACCCCTCAGCAGTTTAGCCAACCCGAATTGAATGACTTAATAAGAACGACATAAAAATTGTCTTCGACTTTCTGAAGTATGAGGAGCATAACTGAATCATTTGTGTGGATCTTAAAATGGTAAATTTCCTGCTAGGACAACAGAGAGGTTTCACGAAGTATCCTTGTTTTCTGTGTTTGAGGGACAGCTGAGCTTGGGAGAAACACTGGACACAGAAGGAGTTGCCGAAACATGAAGCTCTAGAGGTAGGGATGCAAAATATTGTAACTAACCTGTAGTTAATTAAGACAGGATTATTTTTTCCCCACTTCACATCAAACTTGGCTTAATGAAGCAGTTTGTTCAGGCTTTGAATAGAGAAAGTGAATGCTTTCAACATATTATTTCTGCTTTTCCTGCCTTGTTTTTTGAGAAGATAAAAGCAGGTGTATTCGATGGACCTCAAATTCGAACCCTCAAACGTGATGAAGAATTTGCCAGGAAGATGAATAAGGAGGAGAAAGCAGCATGGCAGTCTTTTGTGGCAGTTACAAAGAAGTTCCCTGGCAACAAAAAAGCAGAAAACTATGAACTTCTGGTTCAAAGGATGCTGTTGGCTTTCTGTGACATTGGATGTAACATGAGCATTAAGATTCATTTCCTGAACAGTCATCTTGATAAGTTTCCCGAAAATCTTGGAGCTGTTAGTGATGAGCATCTAATGAGATTGTCCTCAACAAGTACACAGACGCAAGAACTACAAATGCAAATTTTTACCTGAATAGAATTTAAATGAGTTTTATGCAAAATTTTATGATTAAAATAAGTGTTTTAATACGTTCTACTTAGAAATTGTAGCCTGACTGGGTGGTGGCGCAGTGGATAGAGTGTTGGACTAGGATGCGGAAGACCCAGGTTCAAGAACCCGAGGTTGCCAGCTTGAGCGCGGGCTCATCTGGTTTGAGCAAAAGCTCACTAGTTTGGACCCAAGGTCACTGGCTTGAACAAGTGGTTACTCAGTCTGCTGAAGGCCCACAGTCAAGGCACATATGAGAAAGCAATCAATGAACAACTAAGGTGTCATAACAAAAAACTGATGATTGATGCTTCTCATCTCTCTCACCACTCCTGTCTCTCTGTTCATGTTTATCTCTCACTCTCTCTCTCTTTGTAAAAAAAAAAAAAAAAAGGAAAGAAATTGTAGACAAATTCTGATGCAATCATATCTTTTAGTGTATTTACTGCATTATATAAATTATTATATTTTCACAAATATGATGCCCAAGAAGACATTCTACTTCATTATGGTAAACTAAGTGTTGAAAATTTTACAATAAGATAAAAACCTAAAATCTTGAATTGAAAAAAAACTGTAGCTTACAGAGAAAAACTAAATGTCAGATTTGAAATCAGCACACTCAAATTAGGTAAGAACAAGTGTTTTTGTGGATGCAACAAAAATTTTGTTCCCAGTGTACAGTTTAGAGGGAAAAGAGGCAGAAAATAAAATATTGTAAAGTAATGAAGCAATGACATATGGCATAAGGACAGAGGAATTTTTTCTTTTTTCTATTTTATTTAGTTTTCCTTCCTTATTTATTTCTATAGTTCCTTTTGTCCTTATAAAGCTTTTACTGACCAGAGGTAAGTAATTCACTCATATAACATTTCATTTTATAGCTTCTTTTAAATTCAACTGTTTAATTTATCCTAAATTTATTCTAATGTATGAAATGAAGTGAGAATATAAACATTCCCACCACATAGCTAGTTTATCACTATCATTTGTTGAATAATTCACCTCCTTTCTATTGACTTATATAAGCCCTTTATTACATGTTAAGCTTACATCTATAGGTTTTGTCTCTGAGTTATTTAGGGTCTCTCAAATTGATCTATTACTAATTGTGTGTTATACCATTTTTCTAGAATAGCTTTATGATGGAGCTCAGTATCAAGCAAGTCCGTTCTTCCCTCTTCCCATTTCTCTCAAATTCTTGCTCTTCACACCAATTTATTTTTAGAATAATTTTATGGCATTTTCTTCCTTTACACACATAACTCTGGAATGCTGAATGTATTTTCTTTTACACTACAAAATAATTTCAGGAGAATTATACCTTTGTTGTGGTTCATTTTACCACAAAAATATAAAATATGTCCAGTCTTGATTAAGGTTCAAGCAAGGAAATAAAGCTGAAACCCTTCTACCATTAGTAAATCTAATAGGAAACACTCTCTCCTGCATTCAACTGGGACACCAAGAGCAATACTCTGTTAGACTGAAAAAGGAGTAAGAACTGACATGAAAAGGGAACAAAGGAAACCTGCCTGTCTTGAACTATTGTTCATTAGAAAATAAAAGCCCCTCTAAGAATTCATAATCTCAACCTGGCCCCTACATAAATGTTGGTACAAGTTCATACTACTTAGGGGTCTGAATGATGTCAAATCATAATTAAATCTAAAGTAGTGCCTTTGAGGAGCTGGAAAAAGAAATTTATCATCAGCTGAAATCTCAGATTATAACAGAAATATGCTTAAAGAAAATGAGTGACTCACAAGAACAATAAAAACAAAACAACTAAACATGGAAGGAAAATGCACCATTAGTGAAGTAAGGTATAAGAGACAAGTTAAAAAGATACGCAAAACTTCAGATAGATGATTATTGAATCCAAAATGACAAATAACCACATTTAACAATATTAAATAAAATCAAATAGAAGTTGAAAATGGTGAATGGAACTCTAAAAATGAAAAATATAACCACTGGCCTGACCAGGTGGTGGTGCAGTGGATAGAGCATCAGACTGGGATGCAGAGGACCCAGGTTCGAAACCCTGAGGTTGCTGGTTTGAGCCCAAAGATCACTGGCTTGAAGCCCAAGGTCACTGACTTGAGCAAGGGGTCACTCACTCTACTGTAGCCCTTCAGTCAAGGGACATATGAGAAAGCAATCAACAAACACCTCAGATGCCACAACAAAGAATTGATGCTTCTCATCTCTCTCCCTTCCTGTCTGTCCCTATCTCTCTCTCTCTCTGTCACAAAAAAATAAAAAGATAAATAAAAATAAATATATAACCACTGAAACTAAAAACTCAACTGATTGCCTCCATCTGTTTGGCCATTATACAAACAAACAAAAACAAAACAAAACAGTGGCAAATAACAATTTTTGCCAAAGATGCAGAGAAATAGGAATCCTTATATACTATTGGTGGAAATGTCAAGCAGCTACTATAAAAAAACAACATGACAGCTCTTCAAAATGGGAAACAGAACTACCACATGATCCAGAAATTCTACTTCTGAATATATAGCCAAAAGAATGGAAAATGGGAACTCACATAGATTGTATGAATTGAATATGAATGCTCATATTCATTGTAGCATTATTCACAGTAGCCACAATGTAGAAGCAACCTGTGTCCATCAATGGATGAGTTAATAAATAAAATGTGGTACATTATGTATACACAAAGTAATATTATCCAGCCTTAAGTATAAAGGAAAGCCTGACACTTGCTACAACACGGATGAACCTTGAAGACATTATATTAAGACAATCACAAAAAGACAAATACTGCATGGTTCCACTTATATGTTGTGTCCAGAATGATCAAATTCCTAGAGACAGAAAGTAGAATGGTGGTTGCCAGGGGCTGGGGGCAGGTGGTAATGGGGTCTTTTTCAATGGGAATGGAATTTCTGTTTAGAAAAATCAAAAGAGTTCTGGAGATGGATGGTGGTGATAACTGTATAACAATGTGAATATAGTTAATGTCAATGAACTATATACACTTAAAATGGTAAAATTGGTACATTTTTAAAAATCATTTTTAAAATTTGATTTTAGAGAAAGGAAATGCAAGATAGAGAGAAAGAGAGAGACATAGATTTGTTTTTCTATTCATTTATGCATTTATTGGTTGATTCTTATATGTGCCCTGACCAGAGATAGAACTTGCAACCTTAGCATACTAGGATGATGCTTCAACTGAAGGGTAAAATGGTAAATTTTAGGTTACATATATTTTACCACAACTTAAAATAAATAAATTAATTAATTAATTAAATTTTAGACCTTGATTGAAGCTTCTGATAATGATATACTAGATTATTCAGATCTATTTGCTGAAAATAACAGACAAAATAAATAGTGTCTGCTTGAACACAAGCAAGAGGTAATGAAAAGCACTAAGAGAAATGAGATGTTTAAGGAGGTGAGCCTGTTTTTTCTTTTGAATTTTAGGCTGTTTTTCCTTGGAGACATTTTCCAGTTTTATAGAGGAGTCACTGAAAAGTTGAAAGGGTCTTTCACAGCATCAAAGACTGGTTAAACAAGAATTGGGTCTAGGTTCTCCAAGGTTGAAGGAGGTCTCAGTGACCCTCTCTCTGAGTGGCAACCTTGAGCGCTAAATTTTAAAAATATGGGTAAAATACAAGTAGAGAGTCCCATTGAATCTCATCAACTCCTGAAATTACATTAAAATGTTTCCAGAAACCTGCCAGAAACAAATCTCAAATTATTCTACAAAATAATTTACAAATACAATTCCCAGCACTCAGTAATAATATTTTTAGAATAGAAAGAGACTGGGCATGATAGAAAATCAGCAGAAACAGCAGACTAGCTGAAATAATAGCTTACTAACACCAAATATTAGTAATATCAGATACTAATTTTAAAATAACCAAATTTACTATATTCAAGTACTCAGGAACAAGATGAAGATTTTTGATTAGGATTAGAAACTATAAAAAAAAGAACCAAATGGATGTTTTAGAACTGAAAATTTCAATTATGTTATTTCAGAACTCAGTGGGAAAATCTGATAGGAATTTAGACAGAGCTAAAGAGAGGATTTGTGAATTGGGAGACAAGTACAAAGAAAATATCTAGAATAATGCATATATAGTACAAATTATGAAAAATCTAGAAAAAGAAATGAGAGAAAAATAAGGTAGTGTGAGGGTATTTAATTGAAGTTCCAGAAAAAAATGAGATCTATAATGAGGTCAAAATAATATTTGAAAAGATAATAGCCAAGAACTTTCCAAAACTAATGAAAGACATCAATTGCAGGTAGAAAAATCTATGCACACCCAAATCAAAATAAATCAAAAGATAACTATGCCTAGGCAAAGCATAGTAAAACTGTTACAAACCAGAAAAACTCAAAAATATTAAAAGTAGCCATAGGGTAAACAATTTACTTCAAATAGGCAATACTTAGATTGGCATCTTATTTTTCAATAGAATGGATAGTCAATGATAATGAAATGCCATTAAAATGATAAAAGAAAATAACATATATCTTAGAACTTTGTAAAATTACAGTGAAAATATCCCTCAAGAAGTAATGTGAAATAAAAACTAAATATATGAGGCCCTGGCCGGTTGGCTCAGCGGTAGAGCGTCGGCCTGGCATGCAGGGGACCCGGGTTTGATTCCCGGCCAGGGCACATAGGAGAAGCACCCATTTGCTTCTCCACCCCCCCCCCTCCTTCCTCTCTGTCTCTCTCTTCCCCTCCCGCAGCCAAGGCTCCATTGGAGCAAAGATGGCCCGGGCGCTGGGGATGGCTCCTTGGCCTCTGCCCCAGGTGCTAGAGTGGCTCTGGTCGCGGCAGAGCGACCCCCCGGAGGGGCAGAGCATCGCCCCCTGGAGGGCAGAGCATTGCCCCTGGTGGGCGTGCCGGGTGGATCCCGGTCGGGCGCATGCGGGAGTCTGTCTGACTGTCTCTCCCCGTTTCCAGCTTCAGGAAAAATAAAACAAAAAACAAAAAACCTTCTTTAAAAAAAAAAACACTAAATATATGAAGAAAAGTAAAATAATTCTCATAGAAGTTCTGAGTTAAAGAAAATGCTGAAAGGTATTTTTCAGGCAAAAGAAAAATTATCCCAAATAGAAAACCAGAGATACAAAAAGGAATAAAGAACAATGAAAATAGTGAGTCTTGGTTCTGGCCAGTTGGCTCAGTGGTAGAGAGTTGGCCTGGCATATGGATGTCTCAGGTTCGAGTCCTGGTCCAGGTACACAGAAGAAGCACCCATCTGATTTTCCAGCCCTCCCATTATCACTTCTCTCTCTCTCTTCTCCTCTTGCAGCCATGACTTGATTAGAGTGAGTTGGCTCCAGGCTCTAAGGATGGCTCCATGGCCTCTGCCTCAGGTGCTAAGAACAACTCGGTTGCTGAACAATGGGGCAACACCCAGATGGGCAAATCATTGCCCCCTAGTGGGCTTGCCAGGTGGATCCTGGTAGAGGCACATGCATGAGACTGTCTTTGCCTTCCTTTCTCTTACTGAATTAAAAAAAAATAGTTAGACTTTTGTGAATATTGATGTGAATATTAATTGGATAAAAATAATAGCTTGTGATTTTTCAAATATATAAAATATACATAAAAATATAATAACAATTGCATAAAAGTCAGAATAGGGGATAAATCAATTTAAAATATTCTACAGTCCTTTTGTAAAAAGGTAAAAAATTATCAAATAATTAGATGACACACTTATACCCAAATATGTCAGTAATTATAATAGATATAAAAAGGCCCTAAGCAGTGGATAGAGCATTGGTCTGGTGTATGGATGTCCTGAGTTTTGTACCCAGTCAGGGTACAAAAGAGAAGTGACCACCTGCTTCTTTGCTCCACTTCCTCCCCCTTCTTTCCCTCTTCCCCTCCCACAGCTAGAGCCTAGATTGGTTCTAGCATTGGCCATGGGTTTGAGGATGGCTCTGTTGATTCAAGCATCAGCTCCAGAGAGAGGTTGCTGGGTGCCAAAAGACTACTAGCTATATTACTATCAAAACAAATTATCTAGTATTTCACCATCAAGATACAATAATTCTAAATCTGTATGTACCTAATAACATAGCTTCAAAATATATAAAGTAAAAATTGACCAATCCAAATAAGGGAAATTCACAACTATAGTAAGATACTTTGCACACCTCCCCAGGTGTAATTGTAGACCAAGCAAACAACATAATTAAGCAAGCTGATGTAATTTTCATATATAGAACACTCATGCTCAATATCTTTTCTAAATCTATTGAGTCAAACAGCATATTAGCCATTATTTTCAAATGTATAAGAAACGTTTATAATAATTGCTACAGAAGTGTAATAGAAACTTTCAAATATTTTAATTAAAATCTAATGGAAATATTGCATATCAACATTCAAAAAATGCAATTAAAATGTACTTAGAGGGTAATATGTACGTATGCTTATATGAATATTTAGGAAAGAAGAAAGATAAGAATTCATTATCTAAGTAACAATCACAAGAAAAGATATTAAAAAAATAAATAAAACCCAAGTAATTAGAAGGAAGAAATAATAAATGTGAACATTAATCATAATAACATAGACAATAAAACAAATAAAATAGGAGTAACAAAATCAAAAGTTGATTGTTTGAAAAGATTAATAAATTGATGTGCTCATGGCAACAGTGATTGATAAAGAAAAAAATATATATACAAATAACCAAGGACGGAATAAAGAAATGGAATACCACAGAGCTCAGATGTTAAAACACCATTAAATATTATAAACAATTTTACATTTTATAAGTTAGAAGGAACATTCAATTTGTTAAATAAAAGTACATCTTACCAAAACAATATTCAGCAAGAATAGAAAATCTGAATGTCATGTAAATATTAAAGAATGTGATCTATAATTACATAATTACCTAAATAGATTTGTCAATTTAATCTTCCAGACATTTAAGAAAGAATAGTACTAATTTATCAGAATCTCCTACAGATAAAAGAAAAAAGTAGGACTACTCTACATTATTAGGCTGCATTATGATGAACCTTGTGAAATAAATGGTGGTTGTGTAGGTAAAAAATGACAATCAGCAATGTCATAGGGGTCCATCTAATGGTTTTATGATCCAGCATAAAATTGAGACCAGATCTTGATAGGATATTATCAGAAAGAATAATACAGCATGACTAAATTAGGCTTATTCCAGAAGGTTAATTTAAATGTTGCAAAATCTATGCAATTCACCAAATTAATAGACTAAAATGAGACAATTAACTAAAATTTAGAAAAGTCATTTTATAAAATTCAACATTTCATGACAAAGAAGAGAAAAAAATCCTCAACAAACTAAGAATAGAAAGGGACTGATATAATGTATCTATGAAAAACCTACAGCCAACATCACACTGATTGGTCAAGCATTAAAAGCTTTTCTTCCGAGATCAGAATCAGATAAGAATGTACATAGCCACCACTTCTATTAAACATTATTCTGGGCAATCTAACCAGGGCTGTAAAGTGATAAAAAGAAGCCACACATATATATGAAGTAAACAAAACTATCAATATTCACAAATAGAATAATTGTATCCATGAGAAAAATTTAATTATCCATAAGTAATCATTACTGAATGTAAGTAAATAGGAATTAGTGACTGGTAGCAGGGTTGCTAGGTACAGCATTTCTGTGTACTGGCAAATAAAGTATTTTAAGTGAGATTTTAAAAGTTATGCCACTTAAAAAAATTTAAAAATATAAAATACGTAGAAATAATTCTAATAAAAGGAAACCATAAAAGCATTATTGAGATAAAGAAGAAAAGTAATAAAAAGATAAAGAAGCCTACACAAATAAAGGGATACACTATCAAAGATTCAATATTGTATGTTGGGTGTCCATTCTTCATGGGCCCCTCATATATCTCTACCTATTGGGAAGAGTCACCGACTTATCTTGTCAGATATATGTATTACATCTGTTTTGCTGTCTATACATCTGTATAGAAGATTCCCTAAACTCAGAGTTTCTCTCCTTAACATCCTTAACACAGCCCACTAGGTATTTAGGGATCATCTGGCCTTATTACTTTCTCTATGGGAACTGAGACTCAGAATAGGCAACAAGTACACTATTATATTGTACTGTGAGTAGTCAAGTACTTTGTCTCTGATCCAGAGGTCTTGTCTCCAGCATCCATAAAACAGTGACCAGCTAACTTGTTAGCTTTTTTCATTTCTCTTAAAAAAAATTTTTTTTTAATGACAGAGAGAGAGAGACAGACAGACAGGGACAGACATACAGGAAGGGAGAGAGATAAGAAGCATAAATTCTTCGTTGTGGCACCTTAGTTGTTCATTGATTGCCTTTTCATATGTGCCTTGATCAAGGGGCTCTTGCTGAGTCAGTGACCCCTTGCTCAAGCCAGCAACCTTTGGGCTCATGCCAGTGACCATGAGGTCATGTTTATGATCTTACACTCAAGCCAGCAACCCTGCGCTCAAGATGGTGAGCCTGTGTTCAAGTAACTTGTTAGCTTTCACACAAGATAAATTCTCAGACCCTTCATAGTTCTTGACATTTAAAAACATCAATTCCCCCAAAGTGATCTGGAGTTTTGTGGTTCTAATCAAGGACAGCAACAGGACTTTGTGTAACTTAAAGCTGATTCTATAATAAATATGGAATATCATAGCTCTAGAATAATTAAGACATTCTCTAAGAAGACAAATACAACATTATGTGATCTACCAGATGTCAAGGCTAGTTAAAAAGATACCACAGTCAAGACAGCATGGTATTTGCACCAGTATTGACAAAATAAAACAATGGAAAAGAGCATCATGTCCAACCACAGTTCTGGGTACATATGGACACTTGGTAACAACACAAATGACACTGCAGTGAAGTCAGAAAGAACAGTTTCTTTCATAAATGGTGCTGGGAAAATAGAGTATCCACATGAGAACAAGAACACATCAAAGCAAATATGACAAATTTGACTTCATAAAAGTTAAACAGTTCCTTATGGTAAAGGTCACCATGAATAAAATTAAATACAAACAGTGATTCACAACAAATTGGACAATGTAGATGAAATTGATAAATTCCTAGAAACACATAATCTTCTAAACTGAATAAGGACGATTCAGATAATCTTAATAGACAGATAACATCTAGTAAAATTGAAGGAGTGATTAAAAAAAAACAAAACTTCCAACAAACAAAAGTCCTAAACCAGATTGCTTCACAGAAGAATTTTACCAAACATTCAATGAAGAACTAATAACTAATCTTCTCAAACTTTTCCAAAAAAATTCAAGAGGATGCAACATGCCCAAGCTCATTTTATGAGGCCAGCATTATCCTAATTTCAAAACCAAATAAAGACACTACAAAGAAAGAAAATTATAAGCCAATATCTCTGATGAACATAGATGCTAAAATACTCAACAAAATATTAGCAAGCCAGATCCAGCAATACATTAAAAAGATCATACACAGTTTTTTACAAGATGGTGGCAGAGTAGGTGGATATTACATCCATCTCTTCCCTCGACCAAACTGGAGTTATAACTAAATTTAAGAACAATCATGCTGAAAAATGAACTCACGACTAATGGAGTTTTATAATCAATGTGTCACAAAAGAAGCCACATTGAGTCTGGTAGGAAGGGCAGACACACAAAAAGGGCTGGCCTCGCTCCCATGAGCAGCAGCTAAAATTCTGGAGGGAATCAGCTGTGGGGTGAATTTCCCCTCAGAAGTGTGGGGCCCAAACCACCAGCCCAGAGCACCAGAGGCAAGAAGAGGTGCCCATATAGTATTCGTCTGTGAAAAGGGGTGAGGTTTCTGTCTGCTAAAAAGTGATGTAACTCCACAGAAACATGGGCACCCTCTTAAAGGGCCAACGCACAACATCTTGTTCACAGACAATTACATGGGGCTCTGGCAGAGAGACAGCTGAGTGGACTAGAAATTCATGAAGAAAGTCTAAGTTTATTGGCTCTGGGGAGAGACACAATGGGGGACAGCTGCCAGGACCCCTTTGCTCATTCTCTAACACTGCAGTTGCCATCTTTCTTGGGTTGAGCACACCCCTCCGGCTGGCATCAGCCTGGGAAAAAGCAACTGCTTCACCCTCAAGAACCTTTCTGGCCCGAGCCTGTGGAAATTAGGCCCTGCTGAAGGGTCAGTGGCCTTAGCTTGGGAGTGAGGTCTGAACAGACTTGGGGTGACAGAGAGTTGGTTGTGTGGCTTTGAAGAGGTAGCTATTCCCTCCATTTTCCTGTGAATCTGACTGGAGCTATCCCCTTACCTGAGATTCACTAGAACCACTGTCTGGGCTGTTGGCAGACCACACCTTGGCTCCAGAGACCCCATCCGCTCATGCTGGTGGCTCTGCCCTGCTGAGCTCTGAGAAAAATTTCAAAACAGACCAATATCTGTTGCTATGGGATGAGGGCCACATCCACCACCCTTCCTGAAGCCAGACCAGCACCTCCCCCACAGGAGAGATAGCCCCATCCTCCCGACCCTCCCAGAGGCTCTTTTGGTGGCCCAGCCTAACAAGCAGCCGGCAGATGGAGGCAGATAGAGATGGATTTCAGAGTGTCTTGGGTCTTTTGCTGACCTGTCCCCCGGTCCGGTGCTGGTAAACCCAGGCTTGGTGTGCAGCTTGGCCCTTTCACGTGCACTTAAGCCCTGCAGAGCCTGCCACAAACTGTATATTGTTTGCAGTTTCAAACAGGTTTCTGAGGGCCAGTCACAGGCAGCATCTTACATTGAATGACACCAGGTTCCCTCCAAAGAAGTTCAGAATCAACACACCCAGTGGCCAGCTTCAGACAATATCAGAGCAGGATTCAATTAGCTTTATAAGCAGCATATCCAAAGGGAGAGCTCATCAGGCACCAAACACAGCTGAGGCGAATTCTGCTTCCTGTGCTCAGCACCTGCCAGCAGCTCACACACACTGCTTGAGGCAGAGCCTCAAAGTCAGCCAGCCTGAGGGTCAATCTCATGTAAAATGAGCCAATAACAATCAAGACTCAATTACAATTATCTACATAACCCATACAGGGAACATTCCAGGAGCAGAGAGCTCAGGTGATCAAAAAGTCTGCACTACTGAACCCAACAGAACACCTACTACAT
Organism: Saccopteryx bilineata; assembly: GCF_036850765.1. NCBI lineage: Eukaryota > Metazoa > Chordata > Mammalia > Chiroptera > Emballonuridae > Saccopteryx > Saccopteryx bilineata. The sequence continues at coordinate 187,903,841 of NC_089491.1, read as the reverse complement.
AAGGCCAGCCCACAAAGAGTGGGAATCATAGCAGATCTATATAATACATAGAAAGAAACACAAAGAGGCAGCCAAAAGGGGGGAGAAAAAGAAACAGGCCTCAAATAACAGAACAGGAAAAATCTCCACAAACAGAGATAACTGAAACAGAGATAAGTAATTTAACAGGTATAAAGTTCAAAGTAATGGTTCTACAGATGCTCAAGGAACAAAGTGGGAACATCAACAAAAAGATACCAAGCATAAAAAAGGACATAGAAACAATAAAAAGGAACCGATCAGAAATGAAGAATATAATATCAGACATAAAGAGTACACTGGAAGGAATAAGCAGTAAGTTGGAAGAAGCAGAGGACTGAATCAGTGATTTGGAGGACAAGGTAGAAAAACACCCAATCAGAACATAAAATAAAAATTAAAAAGAATGAAGATAGTTTAAGGGAACTTTGGGACAACAGGAAACATAACAACATCCATTAAATAGGTGTACCAGAAAGAGAAGAGAGAGAACAAGTGATTGAGAACCCATTTGAAGAAATAATGACTAAAATTTTTCCTAAACTGGTGAAGGAAAAAGACACACAAGTCCTGGAGGTGCAGAGAGTCCCAAACAAGATAAACTCAAAGAGGCCCACACTAAGACTCACCATAATTAAAATGACAAAAGTTAAAGACAAAGAGACAATCTTGAAAGCAGCAAGAGAAAAGCAATTAGTTACTTACAAGAGAGCTCCCATAGCACCGTCAGCTGATTTCTCAACAGAAACATTTCAGGTCAGAAGGGACTGGCATGAAATATTTACATGATAAAAAACAAGGACCTACAACCAAGACTACTTTACCTAGCAAGGCTATCATTTAAAATTGAAGGAAAAATAAAGAGCTTCCCAAACAAACAAAAAAAAGATAAAGAAAAAAGCAGTTTGTTACTACCAAAGCAGTATTACAAGAAGGCCTGATTTAAGAAGGAGAAGAAGGAAGAGAAAGAGGAGGAAGAGAAGAAGAGAGAAGAGGAGGAAAAGGAAGAGGACAAGAAGAAAGAGGAGGAAAAGAAAAAGAAGAACACAAACCTATTAATAATCTTTTTACATGTATTGTAAATTCTTAAATACTCCAATAAAAGACATAGGATAGCTGAATAGATAAGAAAGCAAGACCCATAGATATGCTGTCTACAAGAGACCCATCTCAGAATAAAAGATACACACAGACTAAAAGTAAAGGGATGAAAAAAAGATATTTCATGCCAATGGAAATGAAAATAAAAATTGGGGTAACAGGGCCTGACCTGTGGTGGCGCAGTGGATAAAGCATCGACCTGGAAATGCTGAGGTCGCCAGTTCAAAACCCTGGGCTTGCCTGGTCAAGGCACATATGGGAGTTGATGCTTCCAGCTCCTCCCCCGCTTCTCTCTCTCTGTCTCTCCTCTCTCTCTCTCTCTTCTCTCTCTCTCTCTCTCTCTCTCTCCCTCTACTCTGTAAAATGAATAAATAATAAAATTAAAAACAAATTGGGGTAACAATACTTATGTCTTTAAAAAATAGACTTCAAAACAAAGGGTATAGTAAGAGATAAAGAATGACACCACCTAAAGATAAAGGGAGTCATCTAACAACAGGATATAACCCTTGTAAACATTTATGCACCCAATGTAGGAGCACCTAAATATGTAAAGAAAATCTTGTTTAACATAAAGGGAGAGATTGACAGCAATACAGTCATAGTAGGGGATTTTTACACCTCATTGATATCAATAGACGGATCTTTCAAACAGGCAATCAACAAAGAACAAAGAAATGGCAGCCATAGATGACACATTAGATCAGCTGGATTTAATTGATATCTTCAGAACATTTCACCCCAAAGCTGAAAAATTTACATTCTTTAAATAGCACATGGAACATTTTTTAAGATAGATCACATTAGGACATAGAACAAGTCTCAATAAATTTAAGAAGATTGAAATCATATCAAGCATCTTCTCTGGCCATAAAGTTGTGAAACTAGAAATCAATCATAAGAAAAAAACTGAAAAGTACACAAAGACATGGAAGCTAATTAACATGTTACTAAACAATGAATGGTTTAAGAATGAGATCAAGAAACAAATCAAGGTCCTGGCCATTTGGCTCATAGGTAGAGCATCAGCCTGGCTTGTGGAAGTCCTGGGTTCGATTCCCAGTCAGGGCACACAGGAGAAGCGACCATCTACTTCTCCTTCTTACCCTCCTCTGCTCCTTCCACAGCCATGGCTCAAATGAGCAAGTTGGCCCCGAGCACTGAGGATGGTTCCATGGCCTCACCTCAGGTGCTAAAATAGCTCAGTTGCTGTGCAACAGAGCAATGGCTTCAGATGGGCAAGAACATCAACCCCAGATAGGGGTTGCCAGGTGGATCCCAGTCAGGGCGCATGAGGGAGTCAGTCTCTCTGCCTTCCTGCCTCTCACTTAATATAAAAAAAGAAAGAAACAAACAAAAAAAATCAAAAGATACCTTGAAACAAATAAAAATGAGAATAAAACAACCCAAAATATATGGGACACAGTGAAAGCAGTCTTAAAAGGGAAATTTATAGCATTTCAGGCCTACCTCAAGAAAAAAGAAAATTCTCAAATTAACAATCTAAATATACACTTAAAGGAACTTGAAAGAGAATAACAAAGAAAACCCGAAGTGAGTAAAAGGAAGGAAATAATAAAGATCAGAGCAGAAATAAATAAAATAGAGACTAAAAAAAAAAAAAAAAGAAAGTACAAAAGATCAATAAAGCCAAGAGTTGATTCTTTGAAAAGGTAAATAAGATTGACAAACCTTTTACCAGCCTCATCAAGAAAAAAGAAAGAGAGAGAGGACCCAAATAAATGAAATAAGAGATAAAAGAGCAGTAACAAATGACACAAGGATATAAAAAGCATTGTAAGAAAATATTATGAACAACTATATACCAATTAATGGGACAATCTGGATGGAATAAAGAAATTCCTAGAAACATACAGTCTTCTAGAACTGAATCAAGAAGAACCAGAGAATCTGAATAGACTGATTATTGCCTGTGAAATTGAAACAATTATCAAAAGAACTCCTAGAAAACAACAGTCCTGGACTGGATGGCTTCACAGGTGAAATTTTACCAAAAATTCAAGGAAGAATTAACATCTATCTTTCTCAAACTATTGCAAAAACTTCAAAAGGAGGGAACCCGCCCAAGCTCATTTTATGAGGCCAGCATTATCTTAATTCCAAAACCAGATAAAGACACTACAAAGAAAGAAAATTATAGGCCAATATCCCTGATGAGCATAGATGCTAAAATCCTCGACAAAATATTAACAAACCATATTCAGCAATACATTAAGAAGGTCATACAACATGATCCAGTGGAATTTATTCTGGGGATGCAAAGATGGTATAACATTTGCAAATCAATAAACATGATACACCATGTAAAGAAAATGAAGGATAAAAATCACATGATCGACCCAGGCTGGTTGGCTCAGTGGATAGAGCATCGGCATTGTTTGTGGACATCCTGGGTTCAATCTCAGCCATGGCACACAGGAGAAGCAACCATCTGCTTCTCTTCTCCTTCTTTACCCCTTTCTCTCTCTTCTCCTCTCTTAGCCAGTGGCTCAATTGGTTCAAGCATCAGCCCCAGGCACTGAGGATAGCTCAGTTGATTTGAGCATCCAACCCAGACAGAGGTTAGCAGGTGGATCCCAATCAGGGTGCATGTGGGAGTCTGTTTCACTATCTCCCCTATTCTCACTTTTTAAAAAATCACATTATTATATCAATAGATGCAGAAAAAGCATTTGATAAAATCCAGCACCCATTTATGTTAAAAAGCATTCCACAAAATGGGAATAGAGGGAACAGAGCTCAATGTAATAAATGCCATATATGACAGACTTACAGCAAACCACATATTAAGTGGGTTACAAGCATTTCCCTTAAGATCAGGAACAAGATAGAGGTGTCCACTTTCACCACTCTTATTCAATATAGTGTGGGAAGTCCTAGCCACAGCAATCAAATAAGAAGAAGAAATAAAAGGCATCCAAATTGGAAAAGAAGAAGTACAATTTATTATTTACAGATGACATGATATTGTATATAAAGAATCCTAAATATTCCACCAAAATTTTCTAGAACTGATAAGTGAATTCAGTAAAGTAGCAGGATACAAAATAAATATCCAGAAATCAGTTGCATTTTTATATACCAATAGTGATCTAACAGCAAGGGAAACCAAGAAAACAATACCATTCACAATCATCAAAAAGAATAAAATACCTAGGAATAAACTTAACCAAGGATGCAAAAGACCTGTATTCAGAACATTATAAGACACTGAAGAAAGAAATGAAAGAAGATACAAAGTGGAAGCATATAACATGTTCATGGATTGGAAGAATTAACATCATTAAAAAGTCCATATTACCCAAAGCAATCTATAGATCCAAAAAGTGTACATGGAACCATAAAAGACACCGAATAGCCACAGCAATTTTGAGAAAGGAGGACAAAGTTGGAGGAATCAAACTACCTAATATCAAACTATACTACAAGGTCATAGTAATGAAAACAGCATGGTAATGGCAGAAAAACAGATATTTAGATCAATGGAACAGAATAGAGAGCCCAGAAATCAATCCATGCCTATATGATCAATTAGTATTTGAGAAAGGAGGCAAGAACATACAATGGGGTAAAGATAGTTTATTCAATAAATGGTGTTGGGTAAGTTGGACAGATATGTGCAAAAAAAAAAAAAGAAAGAAAGAAAGAAACTAAACCACCTTCTTACACTATACATAAGAATAAACTCAAAATGGATTGAAGATTTAACTACAGTGTGTCCGTAAAGTCATGGTGCACTTTTGACCGGTCACAGAAAAGCAACAAAAGACAATAGAATTGTGAAATCTGCACCAAATAAAAGGAAAACCCTCCCAGTTTCTGTAAGATGATGTGGCAGCATGTGCGCATGTGCAGATGATGACGTAACACCGTGTATACAGCGGAGCAGCCCACAGCCATGCCAGTTGAGATGTGGACGATACAGAGAAAAGTTCAGTGTGTTCTGTGGCTTGCTAAATTCGAATCCGTGACCAAAGTACAACATGAATATCGGCACATTTATAACAAAGCGCCACCACATAGGAATAACATTACTCGGTGGGATAAGCAGTTGAAGGAAACCGGCAGTTTGGTGGAGAAACCCCGTTCTGGTAGGCCATCAGTCAGTGACGAGTCTGTAGAGCAGAGGTCCCCAAACTTTTTACACAGAGGGCCAGTTCACTGTCCTTCAGACCATTGGAGGGCCAGACTATAAAAAAAAACTATGAACAATCCCTATGCACACTGCACATATCTTATTTTAAAGTAAAAAAAAAACAAAACGGGAACAAATACAATATTTAAAATAAAGAACAAGGCCCTGGCCAGTTGGCTCAGCGGTAGAGTGTCGGCCTGGCGTGCGGGGGACCCAGGTTCGATTCCCGGCCAGGGCACATAGGAGAAGCGCCCATTTGCTTCTCCACCCCCCCTTTCCTCTCTGTCTCTCTCTTCCCCTCCCGCAGCCAAGGCTCCACTGGAGCAAAGATGGCCCGGGCGCTGGGGATGGCTCCTTGGCCTCTGCCCCAGGCGCTAGAGTGGCTCTGGTCGAGGCAGAGCGACGCCCCGGAGGGGCAGAGCATCGCCCCCTGGTGGGCAGAGCTTCGCCCCTGGTGGGCGTGCCGGGTGGATCCCGGTCGGGCACATGTGGGAGTCTGTCTAACTGTCTCTCCCGTTTCCAGCTTCAGAAAAATACAAAAAAATACAAAAAAAAACCAAAAAAAAAAACCAAGTAAATTTAAAATTTAAATCAACAAACTGACCAGTATTTCAATGGGAACTATGCTCCTCTCACTGACCACCAATGAAAGAGGTGCCCCTTCCGGAAGTGCGGAGGGGGCCGGATAAATGGCCTCAGGATAAATGGCCTCAGGGGGCCACATGAGGCCCGCGGGCCGTAGTTTGGGGACCCTTGCTGTAGAGGCTATGGGATAGCTACCTAAGGAGCCCTAAAAAATCTGTGCGTGAGCCCACATCAAACTGCACTGAATAGGTATGAAACTGGGAGAGTTTTCCTTTTATTTGGTGCAGATTTCACATTTCTATCTTCTTTTGTTGCTTCCTGTGACCGGTCAAAAATGCACCATGACTTTACAGACACACTGTATTAGACTCAAAATTATAAAAATTCTAGAAGAAAATATAGGCAGTAAAATCTCAACCATATCTCGTAGCAATATTTTTTATATAAATTTCCTCAGGCAAGGGAAACAAAGGGGAAAAAAATAAACAAATGGGACCACATCAAACTAGAAAATTTTTGCACAGCAAAGAAAACCATCAACAAGATGAAAAGGCAACTCACTGAATGGGAGAAGATATTTGCCAATATGTCTGAGAAGGGATTAATACCCAAAAATTTTAAGAACTTCTGAAACTCAACATCAAAAAAAAGAAAAAAAAAAATTCCCTGGCTGAATAACTTGGTTGGTTACCGTTAGAGCATCATCCCAAAGCACAGAGGTTGCTGGTTTGATCCCCAGTCAGGGCACATACAGGAGCAGATCGATGTTCCTGTCTCTCCCTCTCTCCCTTCCTATCTCGCTGAAATCAATAAATTAAAAAAAACAATTTTATTTAATTTTAAAAAATTGGCAAAAAACTTGAACAGACACTTTTCTAAAAAGTCTTCACGGCTCTGGCCGGTTGGCTCAGCGGTAGAGCATCGGCCTAGCGTGCGGAGGACCCAGGTTCGATTCCCGGCCAGGGCACACAGGAGAAGCGCCCATTTGCTTCTCCACCCCTCCACCGCGCCTTCCTCTCTGTTTCTCTCTTCCCCTCCCACAGCCAAGGCTCCATTGGAGCAAAGATGGCCCGGGCGCTGGGGATGGCTCTGTGGCCTCCGCCCCAGGCGCTAGAGTGGCTCTGGTTGCAACATGGCGACGCCCAGGATGGGCAGAGCATCGCCCCCTGGTGGGCAGAGCGTCGCCCCATGGTGGGCGTGCTGGGTGGATCCCGGTTGGGCGCATGCGGGAGTCTGTCTGACTGTCTCTCCCTGTTTCCAGCTTCAGAAAAATGCAAAAAGGATAAAAAGTCTTCACCAGGTGATCAAGGTCAACTTTGAAATGGAAGACTAATAAGGGTATCACAGTGCATAAGTTATCTAAATTGGAAAGAGTGACATAAAAGGGAAAGAATAAACAGATCAATGTAATACAGTAGTGAGTCCAGAAACAGATCTATGTACATATAGGAGTCTAGTAAATGACAAAGGTTGTACTTTGGGTTAGTAAATGAAAAATTCAGCTGCTCTGGAGAGCAGCATGGCATTATAAGCTAAAATAATTAAATACCTTTACTTGATGATCCAAAATGCATTTTTAGTTATCTAATAAAGAGAAATACTATACATAAGCTCAAAGAGAAAAACTTTAAATCAACTTAAATGTCCATTAAAATTGTTAAATAATTGGTTATACTTTCATACTATCAATTATTGTAGCATTTTTTTAAAAAGCTAAATCAATATATACCAGCATTAAAATATGATATCTCTGACATACAGAGTAGGGTAAAAGGAGGTTGACAGTTGTGAGAGCATGAAATACAGATTTTATTCTTGTATTATTATTTCTTAATTATTGTATTTTCCATGTGAACAGCTGTAAACCTACTTTGCCCACCCTGTATTTATCAGATGCAAAATGGATACTGCTGAAAATGTATGTAATGCTATGTAATAAAACACAATAAAGTTTATGTGGAAAACTGTTACTATTTCTATGTTTATCTATGTAGAAATGTATGTAAGCACATAGAAAAATGTGTAAGAATATATACTCCAAATTAATAAGCAGATATTATCTCTAAAGATGTAAATGAGATTGGAATCATCCATTAAAGAAACTTTTGTTTTATTTCTAACTTAAAAAAATTTAATTGTATTAAAAAAACCATAAAATTTACCATCTTAACCATTTTTAGGTGTGTAGTTCAGTAGTGTTAAGTATATTCATATTGCTGAGCAACAGGTCTCCAGAACTCTATTCATGTTGCAAAACTGATACTCTGTGATTGTTAACAAGTCCCTGTTTCCCTCTCTCCCCTCTGTCCCTGGCAACCACCATTCTACACTCTGTGTCCATGAATTTGACTACTTTCGATACTTCATACAAGAGGAATCATACAATATTTGTCTTTTTGTTGTGGGCTTACTTTCCTTCACATACTGTCTTCAACATTTAGCTATGCTGTACTGTGTGTCGGAATTTCCTTCCTTTTTAAGGCTGAATAACATTTCATTGTATGTAAATACCACGTTGTATTTATCTGTTTATCCTCAGAGGGATGCCTGGGTAGATCCCACTGTTTGGGTATGTGAGGAGTGCTGCTAAGAAGGTAAGTGTGCAGCTGTCTCTTCAAGACCCTGCTCTCCTTTCTTCTGGAGATACACCCAGACATGGGGTGGCTGCAGCATATAGTAGTTCAACGTTTAATTGTTTTAGGAACTGTTAGAAAGTTCTTGTTTTACTTTTATTGTCTGCATACTTCACAAGAAGAATATATTTATGTATTATTTGTGTAATTAAGGGTATAGGAAAAGATTCATCAGGATAAATGTAGTTCAAAGGACACCCAGTCCCAAGTAAACAGTTTTGGTGCCAGCTCAGAATGGGCAGGCTGGGTGGTGCCTGGCCTGCCAAAATGCCTTGGAACTGCAAGTGTTGGAAATGATGGGTCTTACGTTTAGTTAGCATCACTGATTGTTTTATTGTTCACAAACATGCACTAGCTTTGCCTGGGGGAGGCTACACTTCCCAGCCACACAAAGAACCTGTGTGGTCCACCTGACTTGCTTTAGCCAATGAAACGTGAGCCAAGTTACTGAGAGCTGATGCCAGTTTAAGAGCCATTGTGTGGTTTTCTGTTTCTCTCGCCTCTGGTGTGTTAACCAGCAGTGTCCTGAGCAGAGAACACCATGGTAGCTGTGGTCCCAAAGGGAGGACATGTGCAGCAGAGTGGCAGTCAAACCTTAACTCACATAAAATGTGAGTGAGAAGTAGATCTTGAGGGCTGAAAATGTCTGGATTTATTCTGATGCCACAGACAATGTGATATGTGTCATGCAAGATTTTGATTTAAATCTCCAAATTGCCATAAGGACTGTGGACTCCAGGTGGGAACAGGAATCGGGGAACTCGCAACCTCATCTCCTCCGACAGCTTTCAGGCCTTTCTGAATATATGTATCCATGACTTCTGTACCAGGGACAATGCCAGCACCACACCCCACACTGCATTTTAAGGAGGAGGACTTGCAGCCTGGGATGTGGCAACTAAGGAACCATCAGAGCCTTGCAAGCCTGCAGGGGACAGCAGGCCCAGCCCTTATCCCTCTGTGCAGTCTAGATACAATCTGGACTAGCTTCAGACATAGGAGGACCAAACCACAGAAGGAATACCCACTCTCTCCCACCCAAACCTTTATCATGTTTGAACAGAGAAGGAATGTCTTCACCTCAGGATTCATCTTCCAAAGTCCAGCTTTAAGGGAATGTGTCAGAGTGTGAGCAGTTATGGGCTCTTTTAACCCATTACCTTTGGTGTGATGGCAAGCACAGTACATCACGACTGCCTCCAGAATGCCCACTCCCAACTGGAAAGTGGCAGTCAGCTTCACTCTGATAGAATAATACTTCTCTGCTTTGCTTGCAGCATTGTGCCTCGTTGGCACTCATCTAGTTGAAGGTGAAGGTGAAACTAGAAGTAGAATTTAACCTCATTCCCTGGAAAAGGCTAAAAATTCTCTTTTGTATTTTTTGTCTTAATTTTTTTTTTTTGTATTTTTCTGAGTGAGAAGCGGGGGTTGGGGGGTAGGGTAGTGGATGGCAGATAGACTCCCACATGCGCCTGACTGGGATCCACCTGGCATCTGGCATGCTTGGCCCATCTGGGGCGTTGCTCCGCTGCAACTGGAGTCATTCTAGCGCAGGGATTGGGAACCTTTTTGGCTGAGAGAGCCATGAACGCTACATATTTTATTTTATTTTTATTTATTTTTTTATTTTTTTATGGAGACAGAGAGAGTCAGAGAGAGGGATAGATAGGGACAGACAGACAGGAACGGAGAGAGATGAGAAGCATCAATTATCAGTTTTTTGTTGCAACACCTTAGTTGTTCATTGATTGCTTTCTCATATGTGCCTTGACCACGGGGCTACAGCAGACGGAGCAATCCCTTGCTTGAGCCAGCAACCTTGGGTCCAAGCTGGTGAGCTTTGCTCAAACCAGATGAGCCCACACTCAAGCTGGTGACCTCGGGGTCTTGAACCTGGGTCTTCCGCATCCCAGTCCGATGCTCTATCCACTGCACTACTGCCTGGTCAGGCCGAACGCTACATATTTTAAAATGTAATTCCGTGAGAGCCATACAATGATCCATGTATGTTACACATTATCCAATAAAAATTTGGTGTTGTCCCATAGGACAGCTGTATTGGCTCCAGCCACCCACAACCATGAACATGAGCAGTAGGAAATGAATGGATTGTAATACATGAGAATGTTTTATATTTTTAATGTTATTATTTTTTTTTAAAGATTTGTCTGCGAGCCAGATGCAGCCATCAAAAGAGCCACATCTGGATCACGAGCCATAGGTTCCTGACCTCTGTCTAGTGCCTGAGGCAGAGACCATGGAGCCATCCTCAGTGCCCAGGCCAACTTTGCTCCAATGGAGCCTTGGCTGCAGGAGGGGAAGAAAGAGATAGAGAGAAAAGAGAGGGGTAATGGTGGAGAAGTAGATGGGCACTTTTCCTGTGTGCCCTGACCGGGAATCGAACCCGAGACTTTCACACTCCAGGCCAACGCTCTACTGCTGAGCCAACTGGCCAAAACCTTAATTTTTTTTTAAAGTAGATACATTTTGACAGAAGATTGTGCAAGAAAAGTGTATATGACAAGATATATAAGAAAACTGATTAATTACAAGAAAATTAATTACTGCTGGTCAAAAAGGAATCTGATGTTAACTTCGTGAAAGCAGCTATTAAATTAAGGGTATTCATTGGTTCTCAACCTGTGGGTCACAACCCCGGCGGGAGTCGAACAACCAAAACACAGGGGTCGCCTAAAGCCATCGGAAAATACATATTTCCGATGGCTTTAGCTGCTGAGAAGCTGCGCTACCGTCTGCAGCAGCGCTATTCAGCTTGAACGCACGCCGTTATGGACATGCGTACCAAACTGAATGCCTGCGATCATGCGCAGAGGTAATTGCATCATCCATCCAGGGCCTAAGGGGTGGGGGAAGCGGGGGGTGGGTTGAGGGGGGGAACGCTCCACAGTCCATAGCAGCGCATTACGTGTGTCTGACGCTTGCTGACGTCATCAGTGGGCGGGTGCAGCAAGCGCCGGAGGACAGAAGCCTAGGAGGCAGAGAGCCAAGAGAGCCTGCGAGACAGCCTGCTGGTGTAAAAAAGGTTAATAATGTAAAAACAGTACACACATCATACACACAATACTGTGTAAGTGTAAGGTGCTTTGTGTGTAATCATTACACAGTACATAAAGCAGTTTACACTTACACAAAGCACCATACATTTACACAGTGTGAACTACATCAGTCTTATACTATGAGACCACTATAAGATGTAGTTCACACTGTTCCCCAATGTATAATTATCTCCCATATCCCCCACTATTTTTCCCATATTCTGAATGAGGAAACTGCTGAAATCAGCGGTTTCCGGCATTGAATCCACCTCCTATTGATTTCATTGAGAGTGCGGTGGATTTTGTGGAAGAGAGCTCCTGAGAATCTCAGGTTACCACACAATCCGCCGCAGCCTCCTTTTGATTTCAATAAGAGGCGGAGAAATGACAGTTTCTGACACATTTCTTCCTCTCCTATTCAAGTCAATGGGAAACCGCAGCAGATTCCGCTCAAATATAGAGCATGTTGCTTAATTTTTTCCACGCTAGAACTTTTCCTAGAGCAGAAAAGTTCCAAAGGTGGAATCTGCCACCCCCAATAGACTGAAAGAGGCCTCACACTGAGGAATCTGCTGTGCGGATTCTGCAGTGTAAAAGATCTGCCTCCTATAGAAGTCTATTCGGGTGGCGGATTCCACCTTTGGAATTTTTCTGCTCTAGGAAAAGTTCTAGCATGGAAAAAATTAAGCAACATGCTCTATATTTGAGAGGAATCTGCTGCGGCTTCCCATTGACTTGAATAGGAGAGGAAGAAATGTGTCGGAACTGCATTTCTGCCGTACAGGGGATCTCTCTTCTGCGGAATCCACAGGTCTCCCATTGAAGTAAATGAGATGTGGATTCCACCGCAGAAACCGCTGCTTTATAGTGTGAAAGAGTCCTGAAAGATACCATGCTGTGCAGAAACTGCAGTGTATCCTCTGACGTAGTTCACACTGTTCTATATAGAAAACTTGCCACTAATCTGAAAAAAACAGATCCATTAGTTAAGCAGCTATTTACGGAATGGTAGCCCCAGTACACTAGGTAAGGAGGTCCATTAGTAATAAATATTTCTCAATATATAATTAAATATTGTTTTTGTGATTAATCACTATGTTTAAATTATGTTTGACTTGTAGCAATGAGAATACATAATGCATATCAGGTATTTACATTCCAAATCATAACTGTAGCAAAATTACAGTTATGAAGTAGCCACCAAAATTATTTTTTGGTTTGGGGTCACCACAACATGAGGAACTGTATTGCGGGGTCACGGCATTAGAAAGGTTGAGAACCACTGCATTAGATTCTTTCAGCTTTTCTCATTTTCTGGCTTATCTTCTGCTAGCATGAAATGCTAACACATTTACTGAGAAACTGATGGTGAATCCAAACACAACACAAATCCACAGAGCTTCAAGTTTCCTGGGATCTCTTGAAACAGTCATCCTAAGCATATGTCATTCCTCAAATGTCAGTAAAAATATCCCATGAATGTGGTTTTACTATCTCTAAGAAGATACATTCTGTCAAATATGGGGCCTATGCAAATGTATGTTTTCTCTTGACATTCCTGTATGTAATGTTGGCTTTCCCAAAGTGCACTAGTTAATTAGCATTTTCTTAATTAGCACTTTTAAGTCATTCTTATAAGAGCATCTGGGGTGAAGAAAGGCATGCTGGGGGCTAGAAATGTTCGATTCTAACTCCAGCGTCAGCACTGACTAACAGGATTGTGGGCAAGTTGAAACATCTCTGGCCTCATTTTTTCTGTCTATAAAACGAGGGTAAAATAATTATGGTTCACCTCTATTATCCATTGTGTTAAGGCAAATGTCATGACCACATTGGCATGAAATCTGAATGAGATTGAGACTGAGAGGTGCATCAGACACGCTTAATCAGGATGGTGAAGGAAGAGGGACAGGAGCCAGGGCAGCCATACTGGGCCTGGCCAGTGTGCAGTCGGGGGGGAGCTGGTGGCAGAGCCATCTTGAAACCACAGCTGTTATTTGAAATCAGGATATATTTGGTTATATTTTAGTTAACTTTCAGTAAATTACAGGAGATATTGTGATATATATAACTATATATCATAAATTATGATTTTAGATAAAGGAATGAGATAACGTATTTCAGTTCCCAATTGTTTTTTGGGGTTATTTTTTTTGTCCTTTTACTTTTCCCAGTAAGAGGAACTCTCTGGATGGTGTTAAGGAGAAAGATCTGAACCAGTTGGTTCTAATTCTGGTATTTTAACCAGTGAACCCTTTCCACTCCCACGCTGGCAGACTCAGTGAGTCCTTCTCTCTTGTTAGGAGGACATGAGAGGGACCGTTTTGGTGTGGGTTTTCCATCCTTTCACATCTACTCAAATTGACAATGTGCAAACTGATGCTGCCCCTTGGCAGAGCACTGAGTGCCTTCTTAAACAATGCCTGTGTCATAGCTGATGTACGATTATAAAATCGAGGGACGTTGCAAGCCTTACCACTCGGCACTCATGTATCGTTCAACTAATATACTCAGCATTGTTTAAATGTCATTTCTTTCAGAAAAACAAACAAGAGCAAAAACTCAAAATATTAACATAATAAACATATATTATAAACATAATATAAAAGTGTTTTAGAATAATTGAAAACAGAATCTTCACCATTGGAAAAAAGTTTAGTTTGTGGTTCTCATTTCTATCTTTGTGAGCATTCTTTAGTTTATGTACATAAAACCAACTTGGGTTACATCAACTTGCTGAGAAAAAGGAGTAAATAATACTTGTGACCACAAGCAAGTGATCTAGGTGAAACATATTCTTTAAATATGTCATTAATTTCCAGAGACACACCCATAACACTGGAGCTTGCAGAACATAAAAATGTATTAGGAAAAACTCAATTTCAAGTGCTAATAAAAAAGAACACAAAAGATTTTTTTATTCACCAGCACTCTCTATTCCCTTTGATTTACAGTTTGCAGAAAGCAACAGTGTCATTCAACATCAAGTCACAATGCTGATACTGATGAGGTGCCTGTCCTGATGCACAGTGAATGGATGATAGCCAGCTTTTTGTTGCCACAGACATAGCCGACATGACAGTCACTGGGAACTTGCTCCCAGGAATTAGGGCCAGTTATTGCACAGCTCCAGAGAGACTGCAGCCCAAAGCACGTGGCTGCTTTTGTCTTAGGCATCCACTAACTAATACCTTCTTGTCAAAGGAAGAAAGCATTATTGCAGGTGACACAAAATGGTAAAAAATCAGCCCAAGGCTTTCCTCAAACCTTCTCGCTGCTTCCTGAGAGGCATTTTCTGGAATTTCCATCTGGACAATACAGGACAACTTCTGCATCATTACTGTATTGGTCATGGAGTGATGAGGAGTTCTTGATACTCTTGGAATCGTCATATAACAATGACAACCGCGGGGGATGAGGACCTGGGTGCCATTGTATTATTCTTTATTTCTTTTGGGTTTTTTGTTGCTGTTGTTGTTTTGGGGTATTTTTTATCTTAACTATCACATAGTATATGGTTTTTGAGAAAAGTAAACTCAAATAACAGGGTATTAGGAATGAATTCATTCCTCTTAAGCTATTATTTATGTATGTGTACCCTTTTTGTGCTCCAGGCAAGAATTAGTTCTGCAATTAAAATTCTCTTCATTCGTTAAACATTTTTTTGGCATTTTAAGAATTATAGAGAACACAAAAAAACAAATAGCAAGACCAAGCCAGTCTCTCCTGGGCTCTTGCTCTAGCTTCATGTCCCCCCACACAAAGATACCCACTCTTTCTGACTCAGTATCTATCCTTCAAGACCATTTTCCACACCAGTAAGTATATTTACACACTGCACTTCTTAATGTGGGATCAGTTTTGATTTATGCATCTTGTCTGGGAGTTGATCACTTTAGGGTGTATAGGAGGAAAGAACTGAAGTCCTGAGTTAGAAGGAATAAAAGTGTTCGAGAGGAAAACTTGAATAATTAGAGAGACACCTATGATCTTAGTAGGAAATGTTTGGAGAGAACTTTGGCTTGTTAAACTTGCCCTGTGGTCCAAATCTATGATGGGTCCTCTTAATCCCATGGGTAGTAGTGGAAGATGTAAGTGTCAAATCTTGGGGACCCTGCCATTTTGTGTCTCTTTTAGGGACAAAAGCTCTTCCTTCTCGCCTTGGGAGTAGGAATCCCTAACACAAGGCAGATCTATGAACACAGATTCTATGCAAATAAACTTAGAGCCAGGTGCCCTGGGTTGATTGGGCCACCTTACACCCTTTGCTGCTTCCAGGGCCTTCCTTGAGTGTGCACTTTCCGCTCTCTTCCTTCCTCATGTCAGAGGTGAGCACGTGTGTGTGCCCTGCTCTATGGAGGCTTTTCCGGAGCCAAGTCTTCCTGCACCTGTTTCCTTGGGAGCTGCACGGGACAGGAGGTGGGCCAGCCCGGTGCCACCTCCATCCCCTCAGAGTCCCTGCCTGCGGGCCAGCGGGCCAGAGGCCTCTCAGCGCCCATCAGCTCCTACCTGCCCAGAGCCTGCTTGTAAGGTTCATGTCTGGTGGAGGGACAGAACCCACACATGCAGACGCTGTTGATTTTTGCTGCCTTCTTGGCTCCTCTTGTTCCCCAGAGAGACAGGGAATAACTAACAGTTCTTGAAGCCAAACTGAGTTTCAAAATTTACTGCTTTTCTCAAAGAGTGAAGAAGAAATCAAGAATCAGGCCTCAAAAATATTACATAGAAACAAATTCCGTTCCTGTCTGATTGTGAAGCACCCAGCAAATCTATACTTGCGGGATTTGATATATGCTGCGAAGGGATAGTCTCCAATGTTAACAAAATAGAAGTAAATCTAAATTAAACACTAACAGATAATCAATAAAGTAGTAATCCAATATAAAATGGTTCAAATAAAGCAAAAATAGTTGTGGGAAGTAAATTCTAGCACGAAGTATAAAAATTACATAACAGAAGAAATAATGTAAAACATTATCATTTTCTTATTTCTAAAGCAATTTTATATTACTTTTCAATAAAAAAAAGATCTTGGTCAATATTTTTAAAAATAAATCTTTATTAATTTTAATGGGGTGACATCAATAAATCAGGGTACATATGTTCAAAGAAAACATCTCCAGGTTATCTTGTCATTCAATTATGTTGCATACCCATTACCCAAAGTCAGATTATCCTCTGTCACCTTCTATCTGGTTTTCTTTGTGCCCCTCCCCATCTCCCTTCCCCTCTCCCTCCCTTTCCTCTCCCCCTCCCCCTGGGAACCACCACACTCTTGTCCATGTCTCTTAGTCTCGTTTTTATGTCCCACCTATGTATGGAATCATACAGTTCTTAGTTTTTTCTGATTTACTTATTTCACTCCATATAATGTTATCAAGATCCATCCATTTTGTTATAAATGATCCGATGTCATCATTTCTTATGGCTGAGTAGTATTCCATAGTGTATATGTGCCACATCTTTTTTATCCAGTCATCTATTGAAGGGCTTTATGATTGTTTCCATGTCTTGGGCACTGTGAACAATGCTGCAATGAACATGGGGCTACACGTGTCTTTACGTATCAATGTCTCTGAGTTTTGGAGGTATATACTCAGTAGAGGGACTGCTGGGTCATAAGGTAGTTCCATTTTCAGTTTTTTGAGGAACCACCATACTTTCTTCCATAATGGTTGTACTACTTTACATTCCCACCAACAGTGGATGAGGGTTTCTTTTTCTCCACAGCCTCTCCAACACTTGCTATTACCTGTCTTGTTGATAATAGCTAATCTAACAGGTGTGAGGTGGTATCTCATTGTAGTTTTGATTTGCATTTCTCTAATGACTAATGAAGATGAGCATCTTTTCATATATCTGTTGGCCATTTGTCTTTCTTCCTGGGAGAAGTGTCTGTTCATGTCCTCTTCCCATTTTTTTATTGGATTGTTTGCTTGTTTGTTGTTGAGTTTTATGAGTTCTTTGTATATTTTGGATATTAGGCCCTTATCTGAGCTGTTGTTTGAAAATATCATTTGCCATTTAGTTGGCTGTCTGTTTATTTTGTTGTCAGTTTCTCTTGCTGATCAAAAACTTCTTAGTCTGATATAGTCCCATTCATTTATCTTTGCCTTCATTTTTCTTGCTTTTGGAGTCAAATTCATAAAAAGCTCTTTAAAACCAAGGTCCATGAGTTTAGTACCTATGTTTTCCTCTATGTACTTTATTGTTTCAGGTCTTATATTTAGGTCTTTGATCCATTTTGAATTAATTTTAATACAAGGGGACAAACTGTAGTCGAGTTTCACTCTTTTGCATATGGCTTTCCAGTTTTCCCAGCACCATTTGTTGAAGAGGCTTTCTTTTCTCCATTGTGTGTTGTTGGCCTCTTTATCGAAAATTATTTGACTATATATATGTGGTTTCATTTCTGGACTTTCTATTCTGTTCATTGGTCTGAGTGTCTATTTTTCTGCCCATACCATGCTGTTTTGATTGTCGTGGCTCTATAATATAATTTGAAGTCAGGTATTATAATGCCCCCAGCTTTGTTCTTTTTTCTTAGCATTGTTTTGGCTATTCAGGGATTTTTATAGTTCCATATAAATCTGATGATTTTTTGTTCAATTTCTTTAAAAAATGTCATTGGAATTTTGATGGGAATTGCATTAAATTTATATATTGCTTTGGGTAATATGGTAATTTTGATTATATTTATTTTTCCTATCGAAGAACAAGGAATATTTTTCCATTTCATTGTATCTTTTTTGATTTCCCTTAACAATGCTTTGTAGTTTTCATTATATAGGTCCTTTACATTCTTTGTTATGCTTATTCCTAGGTATTTTGTTGTTGTTGCAATCGTGAAGGGAATTATTATTTTTAGTTTGTTTTCTAATGTTTTGTTGTTGGCATATAGAAAGGCAATGGACTTTTGTATGTATATTAATTTTGTATCCTGCAACCTTACTGTATTGGTTTATTGTTTCTAGTAATCTTTTTGTGAAGTCTTTGGGGTTTTCGATGTATAGGATCATATCATCTGCAAAAAGTGATACCTTTACTTCTTCTTTTCTGATATGGATGCCTTTTATTTCTTTATCTTGTCTGATTGCTCTGGCTAGAACTTCTAGCATCACGTTAAATAAGAGTGGAGAGAATGGACAACCCTGTCTTGTTCCTGATTTAAGGGGGAAAGTCCTCAGTTTTATGCCATTTAATATGATGTTAGCTGATGGTTTATCATATATGGCCTTTATCATGTTGAGATATTTTTCTTCTATACCCATTTTGTTGAGTGTTTTAAACATAAAGTTGTGTTGTATTTTATCGAATGCCTTTTCCATATCTATTGATGAGATCATGTGGTTTTTCTTCTTTGTTTTGTTGATATGGTATATTACATTAACCGTTTTACATATGTTGAACCATCCTTGAGATTCTGGGATGAATCCCACTTGATCATGATGTATTATTTTTTTAATATGTTGTTGTATTTGATTTGCTAGTATTTTGTTTAGTATTTTAGCATATATATTCATTCGAGATATTGGTCTGTAGTTTTCTTTTTTTGTGCCATCCCTGCCAGGTTTCAGTATGAGGGTTATGTTGGTCTCATAAAATGTGTTTGGAAGTATTGCTTCTTCTTCAATATTTTGGAAGACTTTAAGTAGAATAGGAACCAAGTCTTCTTTGAATGTTTGATAGAATTCACTAGTATAACTGTTTGGGCCTGGACTTTTATTTTTGGGGAGGTTTTTAATAGTTTTTCTATTTCCTCTCTGCTAATTGGTCTGTTTAGGCTTTCTGCTTCTTCATGACTCAGTCTAGGAAGGTTGTATTGTTCTAGAAATTTATCCATTTCTTCTAGATTGTTGAATTTGGTGGTATATATATATAGTTTTTCATAGTATTCTACAATAATTCTTTGTATATCTATGATGTCTGTGGTGATTTCTCCTCTTTCATTTTGAATTTTGTTTATATGAATCCTTTCTCTTTTTTCCTTGGTGAGTCTTGCCAAGGGTTTGTCAATTTTGTTGATCTTTTCAAAGAACCAGCTCCTTGTTTTATTAATTTTTTCTATAGTTTTTCTGTTCTCTATTTCATTTATTTGTGCTCTGATTTTTATTATTTCATTTCTTTGGCTGGTTTTGGGTTGTCTTTGTTCTTCTTTTTCTAGTTCCTTAAGGAATGAAGTTAAGTGGTTTACTTGAGCTCTCTCTTGTTTGTTCATATAGGCCTGAAATGATATAAACTTCCCTCTTATTACTGCTTTTGCTGCATCGCAGAGATTCTGATATGTCGTATTGTCATTTTCATTTGTCTGTATATATCTTTTGATCTCTGCGCTTATTTCTTCTTTGACCCACTCATTTTTTAAAAGTATGGTGTTCCGTTTCCACATTTTTGTGGAGTTTTTTCCCTCTTTTTTGCAGTTGAATTCTAGTTTCAAGTCTTTATGATCAGAAAATATGCTTGGTACAATTTCAATTTTTCTGAATTTGCTGATGTTATTTTTGTGGCCTAACATATGGTCAATTCTTGAGAATGTTCCATGTACACTAGAGAAAAATGTATACTCTGTTGCTTTGGGATGAAATGTCCTGTAGATATTTATCATATCCAGTTGCTCTAGTGTTTCATTTAAGGCCAATATATCTTTATTGATTTTCTGTTTGGATGAAGGATCTAGAGCCATCAGCAGTGTATTGAGGTCTCCAAGTATGATTGTGTTTTTCTCAGTTGTTGTTTTAAGGTCAATAAGTAGCTGTCTTATATATTTTGGTGCTCCTTGGTTTGGTGCATATATATTAAGAATTGTTATGTCTTTTTGATTCAGTGTCCCCTTAATCATTAGGAAATGACCATTTTTGTCTCTGATTACTTTTGCTGTCTTGTAGTCAGCATTATTAGATATGAGTATTGCTATTCCTGCTTTTTTTTTGGATGTTATTTGCTTGGAGTATTGTTTTCCAGCCTTTCACTTTGAGTTTGTTTTTATCCTTTTTGCTTAGATGAATTTCTTGTAGGCAGCATACAGTTGGGTTTTCTTTTTTAATCCATTCTGCTACTCTGTGTCTTTTTATTGGTAAGTTTAATCCATTTACATTTAGTGTAATTATTGATACTTGAGAGTTCCTTATTGCCATTTTATAAATTGCTTTCTGTTAGTTTTGTATCTTGTTTGATTCTTCTCTTTTGTTTTTCTATCATTTGTTTTTGTTTGATTATAATCCATACTTCTTTCCTCTGTTACAACCTTTTTTAAGTCATATGCTTCTGTGGTGGTTTTTTCAGGGGTGGTCACCATTAAGTAATAAAAAGGGTACTTACCATGTTCATTGTAGTACACTATCTTATGAGTGCTTCTGCACTCCATCGTCCTTTGCTACTGTTAATCTCCATCCTCTCCCCTTTTTTTTGTTTTTGTTGTCACAGTTTAAATTTGGTTTTCTTGTGTTCTTGGTTGTGGTTTTGTTTTGTTCTTTGTATCTGGTTGGAAAACCCCCTTTATTATTTCCTAAAGTGGGGATTTTCTGGTGATAAATTCCCTCATCTTTTCTGTATCTGTGAATGTTTTTATTTCTCCTTCATATTTGAAGGACAGCTTTGATGGGTATAGTATTCTTGGCTAGAAGTTCATCTCTTTCAGAACTTTAAATATTGGGATCCACTCTCTTCTAGCTTGTAGAGTTTCTGCTGAGAAATTCAATGATAATCTAATAGGCCTTTCTTTATATGTTGTATTCTTTTCCCTGGCTGCCTTGACAATTTTTTCTTTGTCGTTGGTTTGTGCCAATTTCATTATGATGTGCCTTGGAGTAGGTTTGTTGGGGTTAAGAAAACTCGGTGATCTGTTTGATTTTTGAATTTGAGGCTTTAGTTCTTTCCACAGGCTTGGTAAGTTCTCATCTATTATTTGTTTGAATATGTTCTCCATTTCATTTTCTCTCTCTCTTCTCCTTCTGATATACCTATTATTCTTATGTTATTCCTTTTGATGGAGTCAGACAATTCCTGTAGGGCTTTCTCATTTTTTTTTTTAATTTTTGAGTCTCTCTCTTTCTGTTGTGCCTCAAGTTGCTTGTCTTTTATGTCACTAATCCTATCTTCTATCTGGCCTGTTCTATTAGCTAAGCTTGTTACCTCATTTTTCAGTTCATGAATCAAGTTTTTCATCTCTGTTTGATTTGTTTTCATAGTTTCAATTTCCTTGGTAATATATTCTTTTTGTTCATTGAGTTGTTTTTTGAGCTCCCTAAATTGCCTTTCTGTGTTTTCTTGTATATCTCTGAGTATTTTTAGGATATCTATTTTAAATTCTCTGTCATTTAACTCTAAGGTTTCCAATCTATTAAATTTTTTCTCTATAGATCTTTCCTCATTTACCTGTGCTACATCTCTGTCTTTTATATGCATGATATTCTATTTCCTTTTCCTTAATGGCACCTGAGTGTGGTTTTGTTAATAACACTAATGAGAATTAATAAAAAGTAAAAAAAAATTATTATTTTTTTCCTTCCTCCTTGAGAAAATACTGTGAAAAACTGTGAATTATATTGTGTTAAATGGAACAAAAACTACCTATAATGGAGGGCCTGAGTTGGGGAGAAATAATAAAGGGGCAAAAAAGGATGTAGGGACCCACAAAGTGCAAAAAAGGAAAACATTTAGATCAAGAATAAAATGATTTGCTTGTAAATGATGGTCAGCTGAGAGATATAATGACAGGGATAAGAGGGAAATAGGAAAAAGGAAAAAAAAATACTATTGTATTAAGTGGAACAAAAACTAGATAGAATGGAGAGCTGAGGTTGGAGGGAATGCTAATGAGTTAAAAAGTGAAGTAAAAAGCACCCAAAATTTCACAAAGAAAAAATTCGAGTCCCAAATAAAATAATTTGTGAGTGAAGATCGAATGAGAGGAAAAGTAAAGGAGAAAAGAAAAAACTAAGAGAGAGGGAGAAAAAAGAAAAAAGGAAAAAAGAAAAGAAGAGAAAGAAAAAATAAAAAAAATAAGAGGCCCTGGCCAGTTGGCTCAGCGGTAGAGCATCAGCCTGGTGTGTGGGGGACCCGGGTTCAATATCCGGCCAGGGCACAAAGGAGAAGCGCCCATTTGCTTCTCCACCCCTCCCCCTCTCCTTCCTCTCTTTCTCTCTCTTCCCCTCCCTCAGCAAGGCTCCATTGGAGCAAGGATGGCCTGGATGCTGGGGATGGCTCCTTGGCCTCTGCCCCAGGTGCTGGAGTGGCTCTGGTCGCAGCAGAGCGACGCCCCGGAGGGGCAGAGCGTCACCCCTGGTGGGTGTGCCGGGTGGATCCCGGTCGAGCGCATGCCCAAGTCTGTCTGATTGTCTCTCCCCATTTCCAGCTTCAGAAAAATACAAAAAAAAAAAAAAAGAGAGAGAGAGTTAAGGGTTTTGGAGTGTAACCCTCATAGAGAGAAAGGAAAAAGAAAAGAAAAAAATGGGAAATGTAACACTTATGAGTAATGTAGTTCAAGATGAAGAGAAAAGAATAAGATAAGCAGAGAATAAAAGAACCAAGGTGGAAGAAAAAAAAATAATAAAGACATGAAGATGAAAGAAACAAAAAAAAGTGGGAAAAATTATAAAGTCTGTGGATTTTTCTTGATTTTGGGAGGTTATCTTCTTCCTTTCTCTTTCCTCTCCCTCTTCCTGGTTGGTGGCTTTGTACCCCAAGCTTTACCCCTGATGCATGCTTAGGTAGAGATTTGCAGTTGATGAGTCTCTATGGTAATGTCATACACTAGGTTTCAGTCTCATTGGTAGTCAGAGCTTCTTAGCATTTGCAGGCTCCAACAATGGGCAAGTCCGTTTTCCCAGAGCCTTTCTCCTAGTCTCTCCTTCCTGAATTAGCAGCCTGATGATCCAGCTATGAGGTTGCTGCTGCCTCTGCCTGGAGAGTAAGAGGCTCGAAGAGGTGGCAAATCCCCACTCTATCCCCACCCACTGTAGGATTCTGGGTAAGGCTCTGTCAGTCAGAGCTGCCAGTGTAATCAGGCAGGGCTGGCAGCCAGTTGCTCTCAAGGTGCCTTTCTATGAGCCTCCTGGTGTGTCTAGTATGCCTCAGCACTCTGTGGGACCACTTTCCCCAGGCTTTTCGCACTTTGTAACCTGTTTTGGCTGGGAAGAAGATGCCCTAGTTGCTGCCTGCAGAACAGGAGGTCTTAAAAGCTGTAAGTCCCTCTTTTTAATGTATAGCCCCAGGTATATCTAGTTAAATTTGCCTTAGTGTTACGTGGAATTGTTTCCTGCAGGCTTCTTCCTTGTTAAAAAGCCTACAGCCTAGCCTGTGTAACTTCTGCAGTGTTCTCTGAGGTTTGTTCCGTAGGAAGGTGTTTTTCATCCTGTATCAGCTGACAAGAAGTTGCCCCTGCCCCTACATGCATAGCAAGAGGCACTAAAAAATATCACATCTCTTATCTTAGATTGCTGATCTGAGAGAGACCTTATCAATTAGAGCTGCATAAGTCAGTTGGGACGTGAGCAGACTGTGGGTTTAGCCAATTTCAGCAATTGGATTCGCAGATCTGCTCCAGAGACAGACTGCAAGCTGCTTGCGCGCCCCTCCCCCTAGTGCTTCTGTATTTATTCTTCCCGGGGATGTTAGCCTGAATGGCTGGGTGAGGTGCCCCACCAGGAGAGGTTCGGGTGTAAGGAAGTTCACTTTCGTGCAATTCCCGCGCACTGTTGGGGGTGCAGGGACCACACCGAGACTCTGGTCACAGCCCACGCAGAGGCCTCTGACCCTGCCCCTCTGTCCAGGAACACGGGCCCCAACTCCCAGGGTGCTAGGAGGAACCTCTCACACACTATTTGTGCTTGCTAATGAGGATATTGGGGCTAATGGCAGCTGCCGCTTGCCAGCCTTTGCCGGTCTGGCACCGGCGTTAGCTCACGTGGGCTGAGTCTCTGCAGGCACACTCTTTCTTCGGCTTGGACATCTGTGCCACAGCCTGGCTTCCTCTGCGCTCCCAGCCCCCACTCTCTCTCAGTTCCAAGTGAAAGCAGCCCTTGCTCAGGTCAGTGAGGAAGGTGGAGTGCTCCGTTCTCCGTCTTATTTCCTACAGGGTTGATTATATATTTAGTCAACTTTTCACTCCATCATACTTTCGTGTTTAGTGTGTGGGACTTCCAGACACTCCAAGGATAGATTTTTCTGTCACTTGTAAAACTTGTTGAAATTTTGGGGAGAGATATCAGGAGCACTCCTCGTGGTGCCATTTCTCTGTAAACATTTTTTAAAAAGAAAATGCAACTATTTTTCTCCTTAGGAAAACTTAGCTCAGGAAACCTATTCAGAGAAGGACTATCTAGTATTTGTCTGGTTCCATGCACAAAATGATAACCCACTGACCAGAAATAACTCTGGGTGTATGTAATTTTATAAGAATACAATAAACAAAATCCAAGATTCACAAAACATTAAGAATGAAAGAGTAGCTTGGCTGCATAGCTCAGCTAGTTAGAACATCATCCAATATATGAAAGTTGCAAGTTCAATCCCCAGTCATGTCAGGACACATAGGAGAATTAACCAATGAATGCATATATAGATGGAACAAGAAATTAATGTTTCTCCTTCTCTCTCTCTTCCTTCAAAAATCAATCAATAAAAATTTTAAAAGAATTAAGGAGTTATTACTAGCTTTCCAAAAACAATTTGGCATTTCATCTTGCTGAGATCTATTGTATTGGATGTGACTGATAATAAATGCCTCACAGACTACATAATTTCCCATGGTAAAAATCCTGAGACTCACATACAAATACTGTATGTCAGGCTGTAGAGCAAGATGAACCCTCAGAAACTAAGGACTGTCAGGGTTCCGTGATCATCAAAGATCATGGGCCAAATCAGAGCTGATGTCTGTATTTTAACTTGATGTTGTTGGAAACTTCAGAGCTGCTGGAGTTCTAGTGAAGTTGAGAGGTTAGGAGAGATGCTGCGTTAACTTTACTACTCTTAGCTGCTTGTCTGCCACACAGTGTTGAAAAACCACAGGGAAACTTTTCTCAAGCCTCAGGAGCGAGAGCAGTGGGGTGAGTGAGCACCTGCTGGGAGCTGATAAAAAACACAGAGGCCTCAAGCTCCTTCAGTAGATCTGGGGTGGGATAGAGGTCTTGAAAATTTTAGCAAACTTCGTAGATAATTGCAAAGCACACCAATACTTGACAGCTTCTAATACAGTGAAAACAGTTTGAGTATGAAATGTGGTAGACTTGAGTTTGCATTGAGAGTCCATCATTCTGTGACCTTGAGTACGTTGCTGCTCTCTGAACCTTGTTTTCTCTACTTTTCCCAACATTCCTGGGCTGTTGTACAGATTAACTTAATGCGTTAAGTGTTCATCTTAGGGCTTGTCACTTAGTGGATAATTAATAAATGTTACCTCCTGTATTAGTTTGTTGGGGCCACCATAGCAAAATGCTACAGACTGGGGGGCTTAAACAGCAGACATTCATTTTCTCACAGTTCTGGAGGCTGGAAGTCCAAGATCAAGGTGTTGACAGGTTGGATTCTCCCGACAAGAGCTCTCTCCTTGTCTTGCATGTGTCTGTCCTCTTGCTCTGACGTCAAATGGCTTCTTCTCTGTGCAAGTGTCCTGGTGTCTTTTCCTCTTCTTATAAGAACATCAACCCTATTGAATTAGATCCCACCCTCATGACCTCATATAACCTTGATTAACTCTTTAAAGGCCTTATCTCCAAATATAGTCACAATTGGGGGGGAGTATAGCTTCAACATAGGATTTTGGGTGACACAATTCAGTTCCTAAGACTTCCCCTCATCTTATCCTTTTACCTGTGCTCCTTCCCTTTCCATCACCATCAGCAGTTTATGTTTGAACCACCTTTAACCCCAAAGAATACTTTTAGAGCTTTGATGAAAGCACTGGTTGAAGAGGGGGCTGAGGATGGAGAGGGTATTTTGCTGAAGGCACTGGCTCCCTGGGGACCCAGTCTCCAGGACCCTGATCCATGAATATAACAGACTCTGTACTGAACTCAAGGATCTTATTACTCTCACTAGTTCAACCTCATTTTAAAAAATGACCTAGAAAAAGAAGGCACAGAATTCCAAATTTCCAAATTCTGAAGAGCTTTTCCCCCCATAAGATAGATTGCAACAGAGAAAAAGAAAAGCTTTTTTAAATTTCATAAGTGGAAAGCTTAACTATGTGATATATTATTTCCTGACAGAATGGCTTCTTAGTACCTCTTTTTAGAGTTCAGAATGTTCCGTTTCCGACCTGTGAGGCTTCGTTCTCAGCAAGCTGCCTCTCCCCCCACGCTGCCCCAGTGTCTCCTTCATGGCTGCACACAAAGCTGCACAGAGATTAGGGCCTCATAATAGAATCTGTGACATGAATTTTATTCATCCTGACTGTACACGGCAGTGCCCTCCCCTCAGAATCTGTCCCAGACGTAACCAGCAGCACACGGAGATGGGTCAGGGTACGGGTCACTCAAGATGAGGCTAGACATCTTCAGCCGTGGCACGGTGCTTTTATTTGTATCAGAATGAATCACATTTTTTTGCCTAGACTACAAAATTTACCTCTTTGCTAATTACATTTCTTGGCTATCTGTTTTTTCCTCATGAAATGGAAACAGGATTCTAAAAATAAATCCATTTATTATATATCTTTTTCTGCTTAACTTAGAATGTGCCACTATGATTACTCTGAATTGTAAATGACAAACTGAGTGGAGAAGCTGGGAAAAGTTGTGAATTTATAATAATGTAATGGATATTTTTCTTTAATAATTTAAGTAGAGATTAAGGGTCCAGTTGGGGCATTTTTGATATGTTATGGGCAGGACCATCTTGACCATCCCACTGACCTCAAGCAGTGAAATCACCACAATCTTAGCCCTTCTCACTCTTATTTGCTCCACACTTGGGAAAGGAGGTTCTTAATAAGTATTTAATTAGTAAATGATGATGGGTATAGATTACATTTCAAGACACATAATAGGAAAAGGGACAGAGAAGAACAAACAGAGGTAGTGGGCCAAGAGTCATTAGGGAATGTTTCTGGAATCTGCCCCTGCCAAAGCACTTCTCACATAGCGTTAGCCAGACTTGAGCCACACAGCCACACTTGCTACCAGGGAAGCTGGGACATGTTGTCTTACCATGAGTTGCAATGTGCACAGGTAAAATTTTATTACTATGGAAGAAGGGAAAAACATATACTGTACTGTCCTGGGGACTCTTTAGCCATTGCAGAACAGACCTGAAAAGGCATAGCATATTGTGGGAACAAAACAAGAAGATTGATGAGGGTGGGTCACAGCATGGAGGAGGTAGCATAGTAGGTCAGCTACAAAGATAAGGAGGCTAAATTGTGAAAAGTCTCAGTAATGCCACAACTTCGGATTTGTCTAGTAGGCTATTTCACCAATCAGGGTCTGGAAAGGAATCAGATAGCACTCTTGGAATGGGTGAAGTCAGTTTAAAGAAGGGACTATTTAAAAGGTGGGTAGGGGTAAGAAAATTAACAAGGGTGATGAAGTGCCCTGGGGCCGGCTGGTGCAGTAGGATGCTACCAACATGGTTAGAACTGCTGATGCCAGTGGATAAACTCCCATTGTAGGAAATGGGTCTCAGAAGAGAGTTGTGCCTTTGGGAGAGGAACACTGTCACATGTGGCCTGAAAACAGAACTAGTGACATAATTTGCAGGGCCCAGTGCAGAATGACAAGGAACGTCCTCATTTAAAAATCAGTAAGGATTCCAAGATGGCGACAGTAGAGTAGTAAAGCAAGCATGGAGCCTTTCTGAGCAGGGCCTGCGGGGCTGCACCGGTCTCAGCCTGTGAAGCTGGTCTGGCCTGCAGAGAAGCTGGAAGGAAAATGCCTTACACTTCTCTTTCTTCTTGCTCTCTGACCTTGGTCAGTGCCTCCTAAGGTCACAGCCATGTGGAAGTCACGGCCCAGGAGCCTGATCAAGGTGGTCCTGAGGTTCAGCTCTGGGTGGGAAAGGGCACAGTGGGCCTGGACAAGTAAGCAGAGAATGTCCAGCTCAGCATGGAGAGGCTTCAGGGAATTTTAAGCAGAGTGACATGTCTAATTTATTTTTAGGAGACACTTTCTGACAGCAGTGTGGAGGATGAACTGGAGAACTTGGAGGCAGAAAGACTATCTAGGAAGTTATTATAATAGTTCCACAGTTGCTTTCTCTTTTTTAATATCAAAACTCACAGTAAGAAACCTATTTTATATTTGTATTGCTAACCAGTCTCACATGCACACACACAAACATGCAAAACCCAAAGTCCATGGAACAATACAAAACCTTACTCAATGAAACAATATTTAACCTTACTAGAAGCAAACTAATCTGATTTCATTAGAAAACATTAATTTCAACCCACTAAGTTGAGACTGCAAGTCACTAATGAGTCACAACTTTTAGTTTAAAAAACATTGGTCTAAGAGTGTGGTACAATGCCTCCCGAAGATGTACACATCGCAGTCCCGGGAATCTGGGACCATGTGGCCTCACATGGCAAAAGGGATTTAGCAGTGTGTTTATGTCAAGGGCCCTGAGATGAGAGGCTATCCTGGATTGCCCACGGTAACCACAGGGTCCTCATGACAAAAGAGGGAGGAGAAAGGTGTGATGAGGGAGGCAGAGTCAGAGTGGTGCAGCTGGTCAGCAATGGGGTTAGAGTTGGAGGAAGGATCCATGAGCCAAGGAATGCATTACTCTAGAAGGTGGAAAGTTAAGGAAACATTCTTCCTGGGCAGCTCCAAAAGAATGCAGTCCTGTTGACACAGTCACTTTACCCAGTGAGATCCATAGGACGTCTGACTTCCAGAACTGTCAGTTAATAAATATGTGTCGTTTTGGGCTGTAGAATTTGTGGTGAATTGTAATGCTGGTGGCCTAGGCCAGGTAGGTTCCCATGGAATTCAGGCAGACAGTAAAGGAACTGCAGAGCCAGAAAGCATGGGCCATACCCATTTATTGGTGGCTTGCAAAGACAGGTGAGCGAATAAACAACAAAAGAAAAAGAGCTAATAAATAAAGAAAAATCTATTCACAGTAAGGACAAGGGAGCAAGGAAAATCGCACCTCATGGTGGTGGGAGAGCGAGCTGGGAGAATCACTGCCCCGGGGAAGCACCCACAGCCTTACGTAGACCACACACACATGTGGTGCTGCCACGTGCCCACTTGCCAATCAGGCAAAGTGCCTGCAGCCAGTAAACCCATGAGCAAGCCTAACACAGCCATTTTCCCCACAAGTCTCTACAGCGACAATAAGAAGCCAGTATAGGAGGGAAATGAAGAGAGTCAGAAGTGTGGGGAGAGGGGGATAAGAAGGACTGGTTCTCTCATAGGACCTTCCCTTTTGAGTAAGGTGACCAATTGTCCTCCTTTAGGGAGGACAGTCCTTCTTTTGTAAGTTCCATCCTCCCTCAACAAGTATCCTCCTACATGTCCTCCTTTTTGATATTGGAAGACTAATCTGTAAATGTCTGTATTCAATTGATGCAGAGTCAATTCATTGTGTGTGATGTGACGTATTTGTATTTGACATGACGATTCGTCAAGGATCAGTGCAGTGCAGCGAGGCGCGATTATGAGACGCATGTGCTCCACATGGGAGACCTTGAGAGAGCGCGTGATATACCGAGTGTGAAAATGGCTTTGTGTACTTCTTACTGAAACACGACACGGCACAGATGACATTGTAGACTCATGATTATTTCTTTCTCAGTGAATATTAAATCATAGACAGGTAAGCAAAATTCATGTTTTATTAATTCATTATCTATTTAATAATTTCCAAATACATATAATTTTATTTATAAGTATTTTCCTGAAATTTGAGTTTTAAAGTGAAAATCTAACCTCAAACCATATCTATTAATAACACATTTGATTAAATAGTTGCATAAAACAGACGTTTTTTAATTAGAAAATGATAAATACACCCGAATATCACTCCAAATTAGTGCTTTTGTTTGATATTAGTGCTTTTAGTTTTACTAAATGAGTACTTTTTTCTTACAATTATTATTTAAAAATTAATAGGCATGTAAGCATAATTACAATATAAAATATTACAAATGTTTTTATTATGCATTTATCATATTATAGTATATTATTGTTGCAATGAATAAAATGTTTCTTTTATTTACGATATTGTTTTCTTCAATTTATTTTTGTCCTCCTTTTCATTGTAAAAAAGTTGGTCACCTTACTTTTGAGAGATGCAGGGTCTGGGTTATCTCCTAGGACAGGGCTGCAGCCCCAGGACAATCACACTTTTCTTTCCTCTAGTGTTTTCTTTTCCCAGGACAGTTAAAGTGAATATCAAAGACTTTGAGGGGGATAAAGTTATGTTCTAAAGCTCCTTGTTTTAGTGACATGACCACATGGAATCAGGGCAATTAACTAGAGTGTTCTGTGAACCTGTGAGCTGACCTGGGAGATGGAAGGAGCCGTGCAGATGTTTCTTCACTCAGCTTTGCTGCTGAGCAGGGTCCCTGGACCAGCACAGCTCTCTCAGATGACTCTTGAGTGTATCTACACTCACAAAGCAGAGCAAACAAAATGGATTTTTCCAGAAATGAAAGAAGAAAGTGCTCCAGGATAGAAGGTGTTATCAGCCACATAGCAGACTAGGAGATAAGTGACTTGTAAAATGGGCAGATGAGCAAAGGAGTTAGTACAAGCTGTTGTGTCAGTGTTGAGCACTGGACAGCAAACGGCAATGATACCTGATAATGGTCAACTCACATTTACAAAATAATGATCAACTCATATTTACAACTCATTTGTTCTGACAGCACAAATCATCTGAAAAACAAATCCAACAAAAACGAGAGCAGAATTTAAAACCAATAATTTATAATAGCAATAGAAAACATAAGATAAGGTATCTAAGAAAAAAACCTAAAAATTCACATGACATTTACATAGGAAATTATAAAATTTTATAGAAAACGTAAGATGTAATAAATGAAAAGTTAGTCCATGATTGTGGATGGGATGACCATCTTAAAGATACCCAAATCTCTCTCAAATTGTTCTATAAGTTCAGTGCAATGAAAATCATTACTTCAATGACTACCATGTGTGTGCCTTTGTGCCCATACACATGTGTAACTTAACATGATACCTCTAACCACATGTGAAAACCACATTCTCAAAATTACCAGGGCTATTAGAAGTGTCATCCTCCCAGACATCATCCCTTATCATTAAGCTCTGTCAGAAGGACTGTCTGGCATAGGACAGGAAAAGATACACAGGAGGGCAGAACAGAAAAGCAATGGAACATGCACTCACATGCCATCTCTATGGCAGAGATGACACTACAACTAAGAAGGAAAGAATGGATTAGTCAATAAATGGCCATGGGACAACTGATTGTCAATATGAGAAAATAAAATTAGACTCAAATGTAGAAAGCAAATCTTTAAAACTCTTAGAAGAAAAAATTATAGATTTGCTTTGTAATATCAAGGAAAGAATAAAGTCCAACATATACACACAAAACAAAAAGGAAAACATAGATTCATTCAATTATACTGAAATTGGAAACGTTTTATATAACAAAAAAATACCATAAACAACATGAAAAAGCCAACCAAATTCTGGGAGAAATAATTTGAATACAAAAAACTAATAAAGGAGTTGGTGTCCAGAATAAAAAGACTACATAAAATTTGAATACAGAAAACTAATAAAGGAGTTGCTGTCCAGAATTAAAAGACTACATATCAATATGAGTCAATCAACCCAATAGATAAACAGGCAATGGATATTACTGAAAATTCACAAAAGAGAAATCTGAACAGCCGATAAATATATAATGACATATTTGTTCCACTTAGTAATTGAGGAAATGAAAATGAGATACCATTCCACTCTCATCAAATTGGCAAAAATTATTAAATATGACAATATCAAGGGTTAGAGAGGAAGTAGAGAAACAGGAACTTTCATACTTTCCTGGCAGGGGTGTAAACTGGTACAAACAATTTAGAGAACAGTCTGATGGTGTTTAGAGAAGTTGAAGGGGTGTATATTCTATGACCCAGCAACTCCATTCCTGGAAATAGTACCTAGAGAAACTCAAGCAGGTGCACACAGAGATCCATACACCCTCACTTAAGTATTATTTATATAGAAGTCTAGGAGACAAGACAGATAAATAGTGGTAAATTCATCCATAGAAGTACTATATGATAGTTTAAAAATTATAGAACCAGAGCCTTGTGTGTAACCATAGATAGAACGTGAGCCAGAAAATCAAGTTGTAGTAAAATATATATCGTTACATAGCATGCAAAACAATATTATTTCTGTATTACAGACATTGCATAAAATTACAAAAGCACACATGAGATCACCAAACTCAAAACAGTAGTTGGGTCCAGGAAGGAGGGGGTGTGAGTGGAATGTGAACACGCAGGAGGCTGTATCTGTAATGTTTACTTTATACTTTACATTCATTATTTATATTTTTGTATGCTTGAAAAATTTTATTTAAAAAACACCAAACCTTCAGCATGGTAATAAACAGAAAAGGAAGAAATAATTTTCCTTCTATCTTTCTAAATTCTTCAGGTTGGTTTAATAATCATACTAATCCGGAGACTGGTTTACAGGAGAAAGTAAGCCAATGTACTGTAGTTCTCCAGGTATAAGACACTCCCATGCATAAGACACACCTTAATTTTGGGACTCGAAATTTGAAAAAAGAATGTATTATATGAAGTTATTGAACTCAAGTTTTATTCACCATAAAATTTATGCAACTCCTCATCCGCACAAAAAAGCAGGAAATGCAAGTAAAAAAACAAACTACAACCACTGTATAAGACGCATCCAGTTTTTAGACCCCAAATTTTTCGAAAAAAGTGCGTCTTGTACATGGGGAAATACAGTACTATATATGTAGATATAGGGTTCCATAAGAAGATAGGGGCCAGAGGAGAAATGGGGCAGGGAAGGCTTCTATGTCATCTTGAGCTAAGGAGAAGGGGGTGAGGGTGGTTATGGTGTGGGACTCCGAAGGGCAGAAAGGCAACTCCCATGGAGATGGAGAGCAAACACTTGGCAAACCAGTGTTTCCTGAGCCACCTTTCACAGGGAGACACAGGGAGGACTCCGATCAAAGGGGCCTAGCTGGGTCCCTCCCTGTTGTCACACTTGGTTCAGATTAAACCGCAGGGACCTCTGAAGACAGCTTGCTTCCCGGAGCAGGTCTTTCATCTAAATTCCTTTAGGTAGTTAGAGACAAGGCCAAAGGTTTTTCTGGACTGTTGTTTCTCAAAATAACCAGCTTAAAATAATCAATATCCACAAAAGGCATATTTTGAGGTGGCAGACCCTGCTCCCCCTCACAAGCCACCCACAGTTTTGCCCCTCTAAGGCTTTTTTTTTTTTTCCTCCTTCTTTTTTCCTTTTTCCGAAGCTGGAAACGGGGAGGCAGTCAGACAGACTCCCGCATGCGCCCGACCGGGATCCAACGGCACGCCCACCAGGGGGCGATGCTCTGCCCCTCAGGGGCGTACAGCGCCTGAGGCAGAGGCCCCAGAGCCATCCCCAGCACCCGGGCCATCCCCACTCCAATGGAGCCTTGCCGCGGGAGGGGAAGAGAGAGACAGAGAGAAAGGAGAGGGGGAGGGGTGGAGAAGGAAACGGGTGCCCCTCCTGTGTGCCCTGGCCGGGAATTGAACCCGGGACCTCTGCACGCCAGGCCGACGCTCTACCGCTGAGCCAACCAGCCAGGGCCTCTAAGGCTGTCTTTGCCAACCATGCTGGTCCCTCCACCCATCACTCCCATGTACTATTGGGCTGTGGACATACCAAACTTTTGTGTTGTTTCCTGAATATAGTAGTGCCCCCTTATCTGTGGTTTTGCTTTCTGCAGTTTGATGTTGCTCAAAAAATATTAAACAGAAAATTCCAGGGATAATTCCTAAGTTTTAAATTGTGTTCTGTTGTAAATAGCTTGATGAATTCTCTTGCCATCCTGCTCCATTCTGTCATGGCATCACAGCACTTGTGTTCAAGGAGCCCTTATTTTACTTGGAACGTATCCCCATGGAAAGGGGGGCTGTAATTTCTTTTCACAGATCCATGCCTTTGTTTACACTGTCCCCTCCCTCCTATGCCTTCCCTTTAGACTCCCACCCGGAAAACTATTCATCCTTCCAGATTCACTTTATGTGTCATCTCTGGTGTTCATCAAGGTAATGCTTCTCAATTTTTGCTGTGCATAGGAGTCATCCTCAGATCCTGTTAAAATGCAGGCCCTGATTCTGTAGGTGTGTGTGTGTGAGAGAGGGGGTGCATTCTGCATTGCTAACAGACTCTCAGGCGATGTCCACAGGGCAAGTCTGAGGAACACACTGTGAGTGGCCAGGACCCCAAGATCCCATCTTCCTCTTGGGCGAAGTTAGGAGCTCCCTGCTCAGGACGCCCACAGCCCCCTCCACATCCCCTTTTTACAAGAGTAAAAAGACCCAGAACAATAGGGTTTTTCTTCCATTCATGCCTGTTTGAGGAAACACTTAAGGGTGGTAACCCTGCCCTGGACTGCTCTGGACTGCCCACACCTAGATTCATTCACTGAATATGTGAAACATTCTAGTGTTGTAAGTACAACTGTCTTCTGTGCCTCGGGGATACCTTATTACATCTATTTAAACACTTCTGTTTAAATTGTGTTTTATATCCCAGGCCGATAACAACAGGTAGGCAGAGCAGTAAGAGTGCATTGTGTGAAGATCAGGTTGAGTAAGATCCTAATTACCCCACTCAGTTGGCTCAGGAAATGGAAACACTTAAATCAGTTCAGAACCCTCCAGGCAGTGAAAGTTGTGAAGATGGGAGATGTAGTTACTTAGTCACAGGGCTTGGGTTTTGTTCTAAGCACTAAGAGTTAAGGCTTAGGAAGGTTTGCAACCTGTTCTAAGGAATAGGCACTCAGACAGCAGGAGGGTTAAAAGGGCAAAGGAAGGGCTGCCTGGTGATTTACTCCAAATGCCTGGGCAAGTTTCTCGTCAGTGGGTGGAGATCCTGCCCTGCTGTGCCTGTGCAGGTGGCTTAGCAAAGGGACCATGGAGCCCAGTTGGGCTCTCACCTGCCTGCTACATTCCAATCCTGGCATTGCCACTTGGCAGCTAAGACACCTTGAGCAACTTTACCTTTCTGGGCCTAGGGGTGTCAGATGCCACAAAGTATTGTATATTTATATACGTGAAGTATAAGACATATTTATACTGAAAAATAGTTTTTATTTATCTGAAACTCATATGTAATTGGGCATTTGGTATTTAATCTGGCAAACTTATCTGGGCCTCTTTTTTTTTTCTGAAATGGAGATGATAACAGTACCAACTTCGTAGGGTAAGGTCATGAGGATGAAATGAGTTCATATATGGAAGGTGCTTAGAGTCAGTGTTCAATAAGGTGACTTTGTTAGAGGCCCCTCACCAACACTGTTGCCAGAACAATTACCCTGCATTCTAACTGGCCATTCTGATTCTAGTTCTTTCTCCCTCCCACCTTCCCTTTATGTGACTGCAATAGATATCACTGGAAAGTGGAAATCTAATCATCTAATTTAAATCCTAAAATCTTCTAATGCAAAACACTAATTTGAAAAATATATGCACCCCTATGTTCATTGCAGCATTGTCTACAATAGCCAAGATATAGAAACAACCTCAATGCCCACCAATAGACAACTGGATAGAGACAAAGAGTACATATACCCAGTGGCATATTCTACAGCCATACAAAGAAGGAAATCCTGTCATTTGTGAAAACATGGACAGACTTAGAGGGCATTACACTAAGTGAGATAAGTCAGACAGAAACACAAATACAGCCTGACCTGTGGTGGCTCAGTGGATAAAGCATCGACCTGGAACACTGAGGTTGCTGGTTCAAAACACTGCACTTGTCTGGTCAAGGCACATATGGGAGTTGATGCTGCCTGCTCCTCCCCCCTTTCTCTCTCTCTCTCACTCTCACTTTCTCTCCTCTCTAAAAATAATGAATAAATAAAAAAATTTAAAAAAAAGACAAATACAATATGATTTCATTCATATGTGGAATCTAAAAACAAAACAAAACAAATGAGCAAACAAACAGAAATCAACCCATAGATACAGAGAACTGAAAGTTGACAAAGGGGTGGGGATGAGGGTGATGAAAATTTAAAAAATAATACTAAAATCCCCTGATGGCCTCCTAGAAGCCCTAGAAGGAAGCGCACACTCCTTCGGCTAGCAAGACCCTCAGGCCTTGCGCCCCTCACCTTTCCCGTCTCCATACTGCCAGCCGCCCTCTGTGACCCAGGCCACGCCCATTCCAAGTCTCTTCTTGCCTCTGCGCCCTTTCCTGTCTCCTCCCTCCACCTGGAATCCCTTTCTCCCCTTGGCCTCCCTGATGAAATCCATTCTTTGGAGCTCTGATTAAGATTGTCTGTTTCTGGAAGCTTCTCTAAGACTCTACTGTGAACCTCACCCAGCCCCATAGCTGGTCCCTCACAGCACTTCATGCACACCTCTCTCTGGTCCTATTATACTATGTTACAATTAACTTCAATTTTTGTGTTATGTATTTTCTAACAGTATAATATGTGTGTATAAATTAATTTTAATTTACAACCGGGAGCTTTTAGTTAGTATTTGAAGTTTTTTAATGAGCAATTCATGCATCAAGGGTGGTTAGTAAACATTTTTAGAACCCTAGCAAGTCTCACCTGTCTAGAGGGGCTGTATAATATCAAACATCTTTATTTACCTCTACACCAGAGGACCTGTTCCTGGGGTAAGGGAAGTGGGGGTCATCTTTCATTGGTAGAGTGGGCGGTGGCCAAGCTAGACTTGTACGCTGGACTAAAAAGACTTGCACAGACCTCTCTGTTCTCTCCTGGGCAGAACAGCAAGAACCCGAGATCTAAACTGCACTTGTTCCTGGGTCTTCCACTTTCTGGAGGCTTACACCATCTGGTGCGATTGAA
This sequence comes from Saccopteryx bilineata, assembly GCF_036850765.1. NCBI lineage: Eukaryota > Metazoa > Chordata > Mammalia > Chiroptera > Emballonuridae > Saccopteryx > Saccopteryx bilineata. Next base: position 187,866,276 of record NC_089491.1, on the reverse strand, counting down.
TTGATCTGTTCTTAGAACACAGTCACATTTGCCTCTGGTGAAACTTTTATGCAACCTGAAAGAATAGAGAGAAGGGACTTTACAAAACAGGCTGAAAGACTGGTGTTTGTACCTGCTTGCTAAAAAAAAGTTGGTTTGCTTTTCAGAATGTGGGCTACAGCTTGCTGTAATTATAAAACACTACCTGGTAGGAACGTGGTAGGGCAGGAGGCATCTGTGTTCTTTCATGAACCTCTAATCACTGGAAGACACTGCCATCCACCACGAAGGACCTGAAGGACCAAGTTGGTTTAGGACTCAGTGGTCGGCAAACCGTGGCTCACGAGCCACATGTAGCTCTTTGGCTCCTTGAGTGTGGCTCTTCCACAAAATACCACTTGCAGATGCTACCTTGATAAAGAATGTACCTACCTATATAGTTTAAGTTTAAAAAAATTTTGCTTTCAAAAGAAATTTTAATCATTGTATTGTTGATATTTGGCTCTGTTGACTAATGAGTTTGCCAACCACTGTGTCATTCTGCAACACCCTGTCTCTCCAACTAAAGTGAATTTGGAGTAGGGACCTATGTTAATCCTCTTTGTGACTCCAGCCCCTCCCTCAGCAACCAGCAATCAAGACCCTTGATTGAAAAGGCTAAGATCCTTTATTGCTGAGTCAGCTTTTAAGTGTTGAGAACAAACTCAGACCTCTAATTAGCAAATACGATGGGGTGGAAACATAAAGGAGAACAAAGGGTATATGAGAAAGCTAACTCTTGATATATTTTCCTTCAAATTTATTCTTTAAGAAATATCTTTTCCTTTTGAGCATTTATTCCATTAGCATTAAAGACATTGAGGAATCTTAAAAAATTAAATTTCCTCTCAGACACTTTACCTCTGGGTCTTCTTCCTCAAACCCATAATCTTAGTCTAACCAAAAGAAAACATCAGACAAAACCAAATTAAGAAACCTTCTATAAAATATCTGGCCAGTGCTCTTTCAAACTGTCAAGTTTATGATAAACAAGGCAAGACTGAGAAACTGTCAAAGGTTGGAGAAGACTAAGGCGGTATGATGACTAAGTACAATGTGGGATTCTGAATGAGATCCTGGAGCAGAAGAAAGGACATTAGTGGGAAAATTGGTGAAATGAAAGTGTTGGCAGCAAAATGGCATCAGGTGTTAGACCTTGGTGCAGCAACCTTGGTACAAAGTTCTGGCTAAGGAAGAATTCAGCGTCAAGACTCAAACTATAAAAAAAAGTTTATTTAGAAAGTCACAGGGGTAGAAGAAGTGTGCCATAGAAGAAATGAGCTCAGGAAACAAGTTACAGAGGCAAAAGAAGGGCCCTTGGAGCTTAGGAGAGAGAAGCAAAACAAGCAAACAAACAAACAAAACAACAACAGTGTCAGACTGGGACTTGGAGGACCCAGGTTCAAAACCCCAAGGTTGCTGGCTTGAGTGTGGGCTCATTTGGCTTGAGTATGGGCTCATCAGCTTGAGTGCAGGGTCGCCCTCTTGGGCATGGGGTTGCTGGTTTGAGCGTGTGATCATAGATATGACCTCAGGGTTGCTGGCTTGAGCCCAAAGGTCACTGGCTTGAGCATAAGATCATAGACATGACTCCATGGTCACTAGCTTGAGCCCAAAGGTCGCTGGCTTGAAGCCCAAGATCAATGGCTTGAGTCCAAAGGTCACTGGTTTAAAACTCAAGGACACTGGCTTGAGCGTAGGATCATAGACACGATCTCAGGGTCACTGTCTTGAGCCCAACGGTCACTGACTTGAAGCCCAAGATTGCTTGAGCCCAAGGTCGCTGGCTTGAGCAAGGGGTCCCTCACTCTTCTGTAGCCCCCTGGTCAAGACATATATGAGAAAGCAATCAACGAACAACTAAGATGCTGCAACGAAGAATTGATGCTTCTCATCTCCCTCCCTTCCTGTCTGTTCCTATCTGTTCCTCTCTTAGACTCTCTCTGTCTCTGTCAAAAAAACCTCGAAGAACGAACAACACCTTGCCTGAGGGAAGGGATGGGGAAATGCACAAGTGTGCTCCATGGAGAGAGCTGCACTGGGTGCCCTCCTTGAGGGCTTTTATCTGGAAGTCTCAGGGGAGGGTCTCAATAGACTATTCATCAGCTTTCCAGGTGTGTCTCCTTTGGGTCATGGTCTCCACTGATTGGTTGATGCCAGGGCAGGGGTCATTAGCCAATGCAGCTGGTCCCAAGGTCAGCCATGGTGTCATTCCACCTCATTTTGCTGCTTTTCTGGGCCTGGAGCTGAAACACAGCTGAAGTCTAGACACCATTTCCCCGGGTTAATAGCTAAGGAAGTGCTCATGCCAGGGGCTTGTAGTTTTGCCCGTTGCTAGGCACCCGGGGCTTTCTGCCCTGGTGACCCCTGCACCTGGTCTATGGATCCTATTCTGCTCATGCCTATCTAACTGCCTACAATACAAGTATGGCTGGAGTTCAGTTGATGGTATTTGGATTAATGTTAATCTCTTCTGAAAATTTGGTATTATATTTAGAACTCTTCTGTAAACCTATCATAATTCTAAAGAAAAAGTTAAGGTAAAGATTTGACTGACTGGATTTGTTTTAGAAATAAAGAGAAATCTTGTTCCTGAAAATTATAAAGTCAAAAGTTAAAAGAGAAGTCAATCTCCCCATCTGGAATTCGTATTTGTTGGAATCAGTGTTTGTCAGAGGGCCTGAGCAGGGCCTAATCCAGCCCATTTGAGCTATAAGGTTTCTACCAGGTTACAGCTAGGATCTTCTTTAAACTTGGCTCATCTGTGTGGCTTTGCTGAATGGGTGGGTGGCTAGCAACATTGTGAAATCCCTTTCGGGAAGTAAACAAATGTTCAGGTTTGATTCAGCAAGTTAAGGGCACTGAGAGTCACAGGCATCACAGCATCAAATCCCTTTCTTCTAATAATACCGCAATGAACACCAAGTCTCGTGCTCTTCCATTGCCCACCACAGTACTTCACACACGAATGTCTGCTGACCTTCATGCCACTATAACTCAGTTCAGGGTTGCCTATACTCATTTGATAGCAAAAAGTACAGCTAAAGTAGATAGGGCTCAGCTTTTCTTATGTTGGCTTTGGGGGTCTATCTTTTAAATCTGTGATGAAGGAAACTGGTATTTACATTTTAACCTAGATCATTTCTAAGATAGCTCGTTGTAGGAAAAAAGGCTGCAGTTAGGCTTGCTCTCTTCTTTTCCAGCTTCAGTCACTTTGCATAATTTGTGATGTAAGTACTTAGCAATAAGCCACTTTTGTGGGCACCTATCTAGGCTATATAAGGCTGCAGGTACTTTCCCTGGAGGCTATTTCCCCTGTTCACTGGCCTATAGCGGCAGCAGCGAGAATCCAATAAATGGGAATAACCCAACGCTTGTCAGTTCCTTGGTTCTTCTGTGGTTTGCCCAAATCCAGTGTGAACTTCCCTGGCCTCAACTTCCTGCATTACATTAGTCTACATATTTGTTGATGTGAGCAAATAAAACAGTTGACTATTTGTTGTTACACAGTGAATGTTTACAAAATAATTTATTATTTTTTCTGATTATAAGATGAATAATGCTCTCAACAGAAAACATGAATAGCATAAAAGTAAAAAGAAAAAATTAAGTCATATTTCCTAATACTATGACCCAGAGACCAATGACATTAACAAAATAATGAACTTTTTTATGCCTATATAGATTTTTATTTGATTGACTCATACTATATAACCAACTGTTAAATAATTGTGCCAATAATCAGTTTTCTGACTTTAAAATTAAAAAATAATAATAGCTAATACTTATATAGCACTTTTTATGGACCAGGTGGTATTCTAGGGCCTTGCATATAATAGCTCATTGAATGTTCACAATAATCCTGTAAGCTAGTTGTTATTTTAATCCTTTGAGTAGTGAGTATTTTTCATGCTTGCTGACCCCTGAGAGAGTTTTTTTCGAAAAATAAAATTAGTTCCAGTTACAGTGTTATTAACTTAAAATCATGTTTGTTTGATAATCAATTTATGGAAACAAGAAGAACATGCATTTGCCTTTTTAAAATGTTGCCTTACACATTTTTTTAATAATTTTTAAAAAGACTTTATTTATTGAATTTTCAGAGAGGAGAGAGAGAGAAGGAGAAGGAGCAGGAAGCATCAACTCCCATATGTGCCTTGACCAGGCAAGCCCAGGGTTTCGAACCAGTGACCTCAGTGTTCCAGATCGACGCTTTATCCCACTGCGCCACCACAGGTCAGGCGCCTTACACATTTTTAAAATAAATCGACTGTACTCTGGATGGTCAGGAGGCACAAGGACGTACATGAATGTTTGTACTGCTCCTATTACCAGTAATTCTCATTTTATAGATGAAGAAAGTATAACACATATTGGTTAAAGATCTACTTAGAATTATATACATTTTTATATTTGATGAAACATTATATGCATGAACTAAGATTTGAACTAAATAGTCTGGCTCCAGAATCTGCCCCTTTAATCATGATACTCCATTTTCCACATAGTTCATTTTGAAAGTTTGAAACTGTGGTAGCCAGCCTCTAAGGTGATGGTCACTTCCTGGAATCCATTTCTTGTGTAGGCCTCTCCCATGAATCAGGATTCTGCTTTGTGTTTAATAGAAATGACCATGTGTGACATCTGAGGCTAGGTCACAAAGGCATTACATCCTCCCCCTTGGTCTTGTGGGTAGCAGGTCCTAGGGGAACTAGCTGATGTGTAGTGAAGACACTCAGGGAGTATTATGGAGAGGAACCCACTTACCATCCATGTGAATGAGACACATTGGAAGCAGATCCCCCAGACCTAGTTAAGTCTTCAGATAACTGTAGCCAATGCTGGCAGCTGACTGATCCTAATGAGAATTCACGGCTTGTCAGATTCTGGACCCATGGAAACTGAGGGAAAAGAAATACTCACTGTGTGACTTTTAAGTTTCTAAGTTTGTGGATAATTTGTTACACAGCAATTAGATAACTAAATACAGAAATACTAGGGAAAGTATAAAAAAAACTCACTTCAAGTCTTATAATTACAAAATAATCTCATTATAATTTGGATATAATCCCTTATTTTTATGTTTAAACATACTTAAATTAAACATATGTAGTTTTACATCAAAAAACTCTGGTCATAAAGTAATTTTTTTTTTTTAGATTTTATTTACTCATTTTAGAGAGAGGAGACAGAGAGAGAGAGAGAGAGAGAGAGAGAGAGAAAGGGGGAGGAGCAGAAAGCATCAACTCCCATATGTGCCATGACCAGGTAAGCCCGGAATTTTGAACCAGCAACCTCAGCATTCCAGGTCGACGCTTTACCACTACGCCACCATAGGTCAGGCAATTCATTTTTCTATATGCCAATTTTCCACTTGATGTATAAATAAATTGTGTATAATTTATGTCCTTAAAAAACTTCTTGTGAAACATAAGTTTAATGGCTTTATGATGTCATACTAAATAAGCTACTACAACTGAGCCATTTTAGGCATTTAAATTGTTTCCACAACTTAATGCTATTATATCATTGCCACAGTAAAGACCTTGGAAAGAGACAATATGTTGAACTCATTCTGTGTATACAAATTCCTTTGAGCAAGTTTCTTGATATCTATGCTTGGTTTCCTTCATCTGTAGAATAAGTAATAAAGTGCCATTGCTGGCTTTTTTTTTTGTTATGGTAAAATATACATAACCTAAAACTTACCATTTTTAAGAGAATAATGCTGTGACATAAGTCCATTTGCACTGTTGGGTAGCCGTCACCACTATCCACCCCCAGAATGTTTTCCCTTTCCTCTCACTCCAGAAACTCGATCACAGGGGACTGGAAATGTCAGGAGCCACACTTCCTTTTTGGGGTGATGAAAATGTTCTGGAATTAGGTAGTAGTGATGGTTGTACAATCTTGTATAAATGTTCAGTAAACCACAGAATTGTACATCTTAAAGTAGTGTATTTTATAGTAGATGAGTTATATTTTTTAAAAGATATAGAAAGAACTTGACCTGTGGTGGTGCAATGGATAGAGCACCTACCTAAAACACAGAGGTTAGTAGTTGGAAACCCTGGGCTTGCCTGGTCAAGGCACATACAACAAACAAGCAATGAACAGCTAGAGTGAAGCAACTACTTCTTGTTCCACACCCTCTCCTCTATCTGTAAAATCAATAAATAAAAAGATACAGAAAGAAGAAATGTTTTCCAATTTACATAATGAGGCCACCATGACACTGTGATGGTCTTTCTGGGTGTTGACTTGGATAAACTGTGGTCCTCAGTTATTTAATCAAATGCATAGTTGGCCAGGCAGGCATTTTGTAGATGTGATCAAAGTCCAGGATCAGTTGACTTTAAAGTAATGGAAATCATGCTAGATTCTCGGGGGAGCTGGGTTCAATCAGCGGGAAGGCTTAAGAGCAGAGCTTTGTTTCTCTGAAGAGGAAATGCCACCGGTGTCCAGCAGCCTTAGCTCATGCTCCAGAGTCCCAGCCTCCTTTCCTAAACCTCATGGATTCCACACGTGCCTCATCTCCCCCGAGCCCCAGTCACATATTTCTGACACTAAATCTTTTAACATAGCTCCTATTGGTTCTGTTTGTCTGATTCAACTTTGAACAATATGCCCTGATATCCAAGCTAGATAACAATATCACAATAAATAAATAAATACAGACCAGTATTCCTCAAAAACAGAAACACAAAAATCTTTGACAAAATATTAGCAAATGAAACTCAGCAATATGTAAGAGGACAACATATTATGACCAATTGTGGTTTATCCCAGGAATGCAAGGTTGGGTTATTATTTTAAGAATAATGCAATTCACCATATTAACAAAATAAAGAGAAATGTCATTGCTGTAGAAGCCAAAAAATTGACAAAAATCAATGCCTGTTCATAATTTTAAATGCACACACACACTCTCAACAAACCAGGAATAAGAGGCATTCTTCAATCTACGCATTAGTCTGCTAGAATGACCATAACAAAGCACCACAGACAGGCAGCTTGAGTGACAGAGGTTATTTGCTCACAGTTCTGAGGGTGGGCAGTCCAAGATGAAGGTGTCAACAGAGCTGCTTTCTTCAGAGGCCTCTCTCTTTAGCATGTAGGTGGCTATCTGCTCTTGGTGTCTCATGTGGGCTTCACTCTATGCCTGTGTCCTAATTTCCTCTTCTTGTAATAACAACAGTCACATTGATTTAGGGCCCACTCTAAAAACCTCACTTTAGCTGAATCACCTTTTTAAAGACCCAATCTCCAAATACAGTCAGATTCTGAGGTCCTGGGGGTTAGGACTTCAACATATGAATAGAAATGGGGGGACACTGTTTAGCTCATGACAATCTAATAAAATTTATCTTTGAAAAACTTATAACTAACACTATACTAATGATGCAAAATCGAGTGTTTTCCCTTTAAACAGGGGATAAAATAAAGATTTCCACTTTCACTACTTCTTTTCAAAATAGTAATAAAAGGCATTGACAGAACAATTAGGGAAAGTGTAAGAGTGTAAAGAAAAAAGTAAAAATCTCTTTATTCACAGTTGACATGCTTGTATACATAGAAAATCCCAAGGAATCTTATCACTACTCACCCTCCTTGAAAAAAATTTGCTAGGAATAGAAAGCAAATTTAATGAGGTTGTAAGACACAAGTTAATGTATAACAATTAGACATATTTTATATATTAACAATGAACAGTTGGAAAATGAAATTTAATAAGCCACACTACTATTACATCAAAAACATAAAACATTTGTAAATTTAACAAATATGTTCAAGACCTCTGCATTGAAAAAAATATATATTTTTGAGAGAAATTAATGAAAATCCAAATAAGTAGAAACATAGGTCATGTCCATGGATTGAAAGGCAACATTGTTATGACTTCATTTCTCCCCACATTGATCAACAGTTTCAGTGCAATCACATTCAAATCCAAGAAGTCTTTTTAGAAATTTGTAAGCTCACTCTTTACAAAGAAGTGCAAAGAACTTAGAATAGCCAACCAGTTTTAAACATGGTTCAAAAGTTACTGTAAATTAGCCACAAACTATAAAGTAACAACAATTCTGAACAGATTTTAAGGGTTACTATAAAGGTGCATTAATTAAGAAAGCATGGTATTGACAGAAGAATATGTTTATACATCAACGAAATAAAATATAGTCTAAAAACAGACCCAAAATTACATGGTCAATTTGTATTCACTATAACTGCTCAAGCCATTCAGTGAGGGAAAGAAAAGTCTTTTCAACCAATGGTACTGAAAAACTGAATGTCCATATAGACAAAATAAATGTAAATGCTATTTCATATCATATCCCAAATTAATTCTGGGCTACATACCTGAATGTAAAAGCTAAAACTGTAAAGCTTCTAGAACTATGCATAGTAGAATATATTTGCAAGCTTAGAATAGGAAAAAATAACTTAGATGAGACAGAAAACAATAACCAATTGATAAATTGAACTTTATAAAATTAAAATAAGCTTCTCATCAAAAAACACCACTGAAAAAATTAATAGCGGCCCTGGCCGGTTGGCTCAGCGGTAGAGCGTCGGCCTGGCATGGGGGGACCTGGGTTCGATTCCCAGCCAGGGCACATAGGAGAAGCGCCCATTTGCTTCTCACCCCCCCCTCCTTCCTCTCTGTCTCTCTCTTCCCCTCCCGCAGCCAAGGCTCCACTGGAGCAAAGATGGCCCAGGCGCTGGGGATGGCTCCTTGGCCTCTGCCCCAAGCGCTAGAGTGGGTCTGGTCGCGGCAGAGCGACGCCCCGGAGGGGCAGAGCATCGCCCCCTGGTGGGCAGAGCGTCGCCCCTGGTGGGTGTGCCGGGTGGATCCCAGTCGGGCGCATGCGGGAGTCTGTCTGACTGTCTCTCCCCGTTTCCAGCTTCAGAAAAATACAAAAAAAAAAAAAAATAATAATAGCTAAGCTATAGATTGGGGGAAATTTTGGACACACACACACATAATAAGTAAGTGATGCTGATTAACATCCTGAGTGCAGAGTTCGCCTTATATGTCTTTAGAGACAAAGAAAGTTAAGCTATACTATAAGGAAATCCACTCCATCACCAACAAGACTGCCTAAGGTTTTCAAGAGAAAATAGCCATGTAAATTTAAAATACAGCGTTACTATTATAGTAAGCTCTGGTACATTCTGTGGAGGGCCTACAAAAAGTTCTGGAAAGATGAACCAGATAATCCTCTCAGTTTCCTTAGGAGACAAAGGAGGGAGTGAGAAGCTTAGCCTAACCTCACAGAAACCACAGAAAAGCCTGTGGCTGATCTGCAGGCATCTTGGCTCCTGGCAGAAAGACAGAGCTAAGGATCAGCCCTGCCACAGCTGGGCTTGCCCACCCTTTCAGATGGCCTTGCCCAGTGGCTCACTCAGCAAGCAGTTATTGACTGAAGCCTCCCTGTCAGTGAAAGCCACACTCTCACTTCAGAGGTTGGTCCTGCTTACCGGCCCTGGTATCTCTGGTGACTCATTTCCCCAACTCCCAGGCTGGTTCCAGAAAGCATCAAGGACCCTAGAGTCACCATGCCACTGCTTCCTAGCTTCTCACAGACTTCCTGGGCTCCACCAAACTTTCCCAAGTCCACTCCTCTCCATCTTTCTGATCCAAGTCCTCAGACACACTTGATGTTGCTAGAATAATAGTGAAGTTCCACTTGCTGACTGCAGCATGAGCTTGCTGTGTTTTATAAAACTTGCACTGTCACTCTGACCTCAGAGCCTCTGTTTCTGCTTGTGCCCCACTTTGAATGATATTCTATTCTTCCTTAGCTCTCCAAACAATGTCCGCCACACCCAGGAAATCTCTCCTGCATTCTCTCTCTTTTTAAGTCCCTTTATCCTCTGTGTCCAGGGAACTTGGCAGTGTATACTGCTTAACAGGGCATGTCACATCTTCACCCTTCTTGGAGAGGACAGGGGAACAGGCCAGGTCCAATCTTGCAAGACTGTGTGGGAGGTGAAGAGAGGCAGGTCAATACATGTTCCACATGCTACACTGGGCAATTTTTTGGAATGAAATTAGTTCCTGCTCAGAGGACACAAAGACAGGGCTGCAGACTGAAAGGTGACAGTCATTTCACAGAGCCAAAACTTATAGTACAGTAATAGCTACTGGGAAAAAATTTGCTTCTTATTAGAGTTTTTAATATTACCACTCTCAAATACCAAGAAAGAAGTTATACATCATGGAAACACAAGATAGAGACATAGCTCAGATAGATAATAAAAAATCTCCAGAAAAAAAAATCTCAGTTACATGGAAATCTTGAATTTAGAGAATTCAAAAGTAAAGTTCTAAAAAAACTCAATGAGTTGTGAGAATACACTGATAGACAATTTAATGAGATCAAAAAACAAATTAATGAACAGAAAGAGTACTTCACCAAGGAGATTGAAACTTTAAGAACTCAATACATAAACTGAAAAATGAGGTAACAAGTTTAGCTAATAGAACAGGCCCGATAGAGTAGAGAATTAGTGACATTAAAGACAGACAACTAGAGATACTACAGAGGTAAGTAGAGAGAGAGACTCACCAATTTAAAAAAATGTGAAAGCTTTGCAAGAACTGTCTGATTCCATCAGAAAGAGTAATATAAGAATAATGGGTATACCTGACCAGGTGGTAGCGCAGTGGATAGAGCGTCGGACTGGGATGCGGAAGGACCCAGGTTTGAGACCCCGAGGTCGCCAGCTTGAGTGCGGGCTCATCTGGCTTGAGCAAAGAGCTCACCAGCTTAGACCCAAGGTCGCTGGCTCCAGCAGGGGGTTACTCTGTCTGCTGAAGGCCCGCGGTCAAGGCACATGTGAGAAAACAATCAATGAACAACTAAGAAGTCGCAACGTGCAACGAGAAACTGATGATTGATGCTTCTCATCTCTCTCCGTTCCTGTCTGTCTGTCCCTGTCTATCTCTGCCTCTGTAAAAAAAAAAAAAAAAAAAAAAAAAAAGAATAATGGGTAATGGGTATATCAGAAGAAGAAGAGAGGGAAAAGAGAATGAAAAACCTATTTAAACAAATAATTGCAGAACTTCCCAAGCCTGTGGAAAGAGTTAGAGCCTCAAATCCAAGAAACAAACAGAACACCAAGTTACTCAAACCAAACAGACCTACTCTAAGACACATCATAAAATTGTCACAAATCAATGACAAAGAAAGAATCCTCAAGGCAGCTAGGGAAAAGAAGAATATAACATATAAAGGAAAGCCCACTGGGTTATCTTCAGATTTCTCAAAAAATTCTGCAATCCAGAAGAGAATGGACCCAAACATTTAGAGTACTGAATGAGAGGGATTACCAGCCAAGAATACTATATCCATCAAAGCTATCCTTCAAATATGAAAGAGAAATAAAAACTTTTACCGAGATACAGAAGCTGACAGAATTTATCACCAGAAAGCCCCCATTATAGGAAATACTAAAGGGGGTTATTCAACCAGATACAAAGAACAAAACAAAACAAAACTACAAGTAAAATTTCAACAAGATCACAATAAAAACAAGGATAATCTATGACAACAATAACAAAAAAGGGGAAAGGATAAAGATCAGCAGTAACAAAGGAGGATGAAGTGCAGAAGCACTCATATGATAATGGACTCTTGTAAATATGACAATTTTTCTTTTAATAACCTAAAGGTAACCACCCACAAAAATGCCACTACTGAAACATGTAACTTAAAATAGAAGAAACAAGGGGAAAAGGTATTGAATACTACCAAACAAAAACAACTGACAGAAAAACAAAAGAGAAGAACCAAATGAGACAAAGACCTATCAGAAAACAATACAAAAATGGAAATAGGAAACCTTCAAGTGTCAATAATTACCTTAAATGTAAATGAATTGAACTCACCAATAAAGAGACACAGAGTAGCAGATTGGATCAAAAAGCAAAATACAACTATATGCTGCCTTCAAGAGACACATGTAAGCTGCAAGGACAAAAGTAGGCTCAAAGTGAAAGGTTGGAAAATTATTCTTTATGCAAGTAATATCCAAAGCAAAGCAAGTGTAGACATACTCATATCTGACAATGCTGACTTCAAGACAATCAAAGATGGTCATTTCATAATGATAAAGGAGACATTGTATCAAGAAGACATAACACTTCTTAATATATACGCACCACATCAGGGAGTACCAAAATATATAAGACATGTACTAAATGATCTAAAAATAGAAACAGACAAAAACATATTTATACTTGGAGATCTTAATACAACATTGAAGGCTCTAAATCAATCATTCAAACAAAAAATCAATAAAGAAATATTGGCCTTAAACGACACACTAGACCAAATGGACGTAATAGACATTTACAGGACATTTTATCCCAGGACTTCAGACAACATATTTTTCTCCAGTGTACATGGAACATTCTCAAGAATAGACCATATGTTGGGTCCCACCACTAACATCAACAAACTCAGGAAGATTGAGATTATACCAAGCATATTCTCTGACCATAAGGCTTTAAAATTAGAATTCAACTGAAAAAAGAAGTAAAGAAACCCATAAAAATGTAGAAGTTAAACAACATACTTCTAAAAGATGACTGAGTCAAAGAAGAAATAAAAGCAGAGATCAAAAGCTATATATAAATTAATGAAAATGACAATATGACATAGCAAAATTTCTGGGATGCAGCAAAAGCAGTAATAAGAGTGAAGTTTATGCTATTATCGGGTTATAACAAGAAAGATTCCAAATAAACAGCTTAACATCATATTTTAAGGAATTAGAGAAAGAAGAACAATGGCAATCCAAAATCAGCAGAAGAAAGGAAAAAGTAAAAATTAGAGCAGAAATAAATGAAATAGAGAACAGAAAAACTATAGAAAAATTAATAGAACAAAGAGCCAGTTCTTTGAAAAGATCAATAAAATTGATAGACCCATGGCAAAATTCACTAAGAAAAAAAGAGAATGAACTCATATAAACAATATCTGAAATCAAAGAGGAGAAATTACCACAGATATCATAGATATATGAAGGATCATTATAGAATACTATGAGAAATTATATGGCGCCAAATACAACAATCTAAAAGAAATGGATAAATTCCTAGAACTATACAATCTTCCTAGACTGAGACATGAAGAAGTAGAAAGCCTAAATAGACCCATAAGCAGGGAGAAAATAGAAACAACTATCAAAAACCTTCCCAAAAGTAAAAGCCTGGGGCCAGATAGCTACACTAGTGAATTCTACCAAACATTCATAGAAGTGTTGGTATCTATCCTTCTCAAAGTCTTCCAAAAAGTATAAGAAGAAGCAATACTTCCTAACACATTTTATGAGACCAACATAACCCTCATATCGAAACCTGGCAAGGACAACACAAAAAAAAGGAAACTACAGACCAATATATCTAATGAATACAGATGCAAAAATCTTAAACAAAATACTAGCAAATTGAATACAAAACATTAAAAAAAATAATACATCACAATCAAGTGGGATTCATTCCAGGAGCACAAGGATGGTTCAACATGCATAAATCAATTAACATTATACACCATAACAACAAAACAAAGAATAAAAATCATATGATCTTATCAATAGATGCCTTCATTTGATAAGATACAACATCCCTTTATGTTTAAAACACTCAATAAAATGGGTGTAGAAGGAAAATACCTCAACATAATAAAGGCCATATATGATAAATCATTAGCTAATTTCATACTAAATGGTGAAAAATGGAAAGCTTTTCCTCTAAAATCAGGAACGAGATGAGGCTGCCCACTCTTTCCACTCCTATTCAACATAGTGCTGGGAATTTTAGCCAGAGTGATCAGACAAGAGAAATAAATAAAAGGCGTTCAGATCGGAAAAGAAGAAGTAAAGGTTTCACTTTTTATAGATGACATGATCCTGTATATAGAAAACCCCAAAGACTCTACAGAAAGACTATTAGAAACAATTAACATATACAGTAAGGTCACAGGATACAAAATCAATATACAGAAATCTATTGCTTTCATATATGTGAACAATAAAACTTCAGAAAATGAACTAAAAAAAATCCCTTTTACAGTTGCAACAACAACAAAAAAGTAAAATACCTGGGGATAAACTTAAAGAATGTGAAGGACCTATATACTAAAAACTACAAAGCATTATTAAAAGAAATTGAAAAAGACACAATGAAATGAAAAAATATTTCATGTTCATGGATTGGAAGAATCAACATAGTTAAAATGGCCATATTACCCAAAGCAATATACAAATGTAATGCAATTTGCATCAAAATTCCAATATCAATTTTTTTAAAGAAATAGAACAAAAAATTACCAGGTTTGTATGGAACCACAAAAAAACCTTAAATAGCCAAAACACTTCTGAGAAAAAAGAACAAAGCTGGAAATATTACAATACTTGACTTCAAATTATACTACGATAATTAAAACAGCATGGTATTGGCAGAAAAATAGACACATAGACCAATGGAATAGAATTGAGAGCCCAGAAATAAAACCACATATATACGATCAAATCATCTTCAACAAAGGAGCCAAAACTACACAATGGAGAAAAGAAAGCCTCTTCAATAAATGGTGCTAGGAAAATTATAAAGCCTCAAGCAAAAGAATGAAACTTGACTACAGTTTGTCCCCCTGCACAAAAATCAATTCAAAATGTATCAAGGCCCTAAGATTTGAAACAATAAATTATATAGAAAACATAGGCACTCAACTCATTGACCTTGGACATAAAGAATGATTTATGAATTTGACTCCAAAGGCAAGGGAAGTAAAGGCAAAAAATAAATGAATGGAACTGTGTCAAACTAAAAGCTTCTGCGTAGTAAAAGAAACTGACAACAAAACAAATAGACAGCCTACAAAATGGGAGATGATATTTGCAAACAACAGCTCTGATAAGGGGTTTAATATCCAAAATATAAAGAAGAACTCACAAAGCTCAACAAAAAAAGCAAGCAATCCAATTAAAAAATGGGGAGAGGACCTGAACAGACAGACACTTCTTCTAAGAAGACATACAAATGGCCAATAGATATATGAAAAGATGCTCCTCTTCACTAGCTATTAGAGAAATGCAAATCAAAACTACAATGAGATACCACCTCACTCCTGTTAGATTAGCTATTATCAACAAGACAGGCAATAACAAGTGTTGGAGAGGCTGTGGAGAAAAAGGAGCCCTCATTCACTGCTGGTGGGAATGTAAATTAGTACAACCACTATGGAAGAAAGTATGGTGGTTCCTCAAAAAATTGAGACTAGAACTATCATATGACCCAGCAATCTCTTTAACTGGGTATCTACCCCCCAAAACTCAAAAACATTGGTACATAAAGACACATGCACCCCCATGTTCCTCACAGCATTATTCACAGTGGCCAAGACATGGAAACAACCAACGTATTCCTTGATAGATGATTGGATAAAGAAGATGTGGTACATATATACTATGGAATACTACTCAGCCATAAGAAATATGACATAGGGTCACTTATGACAACATGAATGGACCTTGATAACATTATACTGAGTGAAATAAGTAAATCAGAAAAAGCTAAAAACTATATGATTCCATACATAGGTGGGATACAAAGCTGAGATTCATGGACATAGATAAGAGTGCAGTGGTTACCAGGAGGAGAGAGATGTAGAGGAGAGGGATGGGGTTGGGTGAAGGGTGTAAAGAGGGACAAATGTAAGGTGATGGAAAATGATTTGACTTTAGGTGATGGGCATACAGTATAACTGACTATTCAAATGATGGAGTGATGTTTGCCTGAAATCTATGTAACCTTACTGTTCAATGTCACCCTGTTAAAATTAATTTTCTAAATAAAAGAAAATACATTCATGAACTATGTATAACTCTTTTTAAGGTTATACTATTCTAATTAAAAGTTTGATTTTTTTTCTATATTATTGAGAATATATAAAAAGGAAGGAAGGAAGGGAAGGAGGGAGGGAGGGAGGGAGGGAGGGAGGGAGGGAGGGAGGGAGGGAGGGAGGGAAGGTGACAGTCAGAAATTCTTCCAGATATACTAGACTACTATTAGGAGACAAGACTGAGCACTTTCCTCTAACTTCCTTCCCCTGCCTCCTTGTATTTAGAAATTTAACCTTGCATTTTACATAAATTAATCATCAAGAGAAAGTATGTGTCTTTAAGTGACTGAAAAAATTATTTGTAATGGCAAATAGGCTGGAAAGGGGAGGAATTCATGGGGTGGACCTAACTATTTCACAATTCTGTTTTCAGTCCATTAGCCCTTAGCTTTGGAGGTCAAATTAAGGGGTGTTATTGACGAATTTCTTTCCTCTGAATAATAACCAAAACCAGCATTTACTGAACACACACTGTGAGCCAATTGAGCAGTTTACCTGGAAATTTTACAATCTTCACAACCACCCTTGTTTCAGATGAAGCTTGGAGAGACTAAGGAACTTGCCCATGATCACACATTTAGTGGTAGATCAGGATTCAAACGCAGCCTGATTTTGGAAGCTAAGGTCTGAACCTCTGTGCCCTGCCTCTAAGCATCAGTGCCTTTCCATGTCTGTTCCAGGCTTCCCAGGTACTCATGGAGCCAGCACACCCTTCAGGGCTGCCCTCTGGGCCTGGCAGCTGCTCTGAGGCTGGGACCTGTCCATGCAGTACCCTTTTAGACCTACTCATGACATACGGTGTGGTCACAGGATTCCATTTTAACTCAACATTCCAACAAAAGGAATGTTGAGTTAAATTATAACCCTTATTACCAATTAATGGCTGACTATATACTAATGATGATGGAACATCATTCAAGAAAGCACAATTCAAGGTTATCACACACTCACTGTCCAACAAGGGTTCATGTAGAATACTCAGTCTGTTTATTATTTCAAATGTCTTCTTTTTCCCCCCAGTTTCCTCTGAGCTTTTTACCACTCAACCCTAGTCCCAACGCCCAGTTTAGGTGGCTGCTGACCTCCTGTAAGGCCAGGGGCCGCCCGCCATCGTGGCCATTCACATGCAGGTTCTCACTGAATTCAGGCAGATGGTAAAGAAATAGCGGAGTCAGAGGATGTGGGCCATTCTGTTTACTGGAGTCTCACCAAGACAGGCAAGCCACAAGAAAGCCAAGGGAAAAGCAGAAAACCTGCTTTTCCCATGGAGGGCAAGGGATCAAGGGAGAGGAGAAAAAAGAAATCCTCTGCACCTCTCGGTGGTGGGGGCAGAATCTCCCAGTAAACATTAGCAAGACAATGGCCCCTCCCAATCAAGAAGGAACCTGCAACCTCACAGACCACTATACCTGGTGTTGCCCAGCCCCCAATGCAAGCAATAAGCGAGCAAACATATACATCATATTTACAAACTTATTTGACCAACACAACCCCCAGGCATTCATCCTTTCAATCCCCTGGAAGTGCCACTCCTTAATACTGCTGGTCTGTTAGCTTCCTGAGTTCTCAGCACCTGAGTTCAGCACAGTAATGGAAGGAAATCAGACATCTCAGGCCCTATTCATCACATTTTCTCTAGGAACTTATTTTATATTACTGCAAGCCTCAGAATATCGTGAAGCATCATTTGCCATTTCCAATGGAGTCTGTGGTTCAGCGTTCTTCACAGCCACAGGTTTCCACGAATTTCACAGAATGATCACCTCCACTCTTCTCACTGTCTGCTTTCTTCATCAGCCACAATTCCACATTTTCCATCTAAATGTCGTTTAGCACCTGATCCTGACATTCTGTAGACCTACTTTGACTATTCCTACATGTCTTGGTCTACTGAAGATGATCTTATTCTTCTAGTATTAAGTAAAACAATTGACCTCCAATCAGTTTAGGTATAACCATAAAAGAATAATAAACCAGTCAAGTCCCATAATTATATGATGCAATAATGTTTATAGCCTCCTCACTAAAAAACTTGAGAATTTCTAGACCATAAATTACTCCATCCCTTAATCCATTAAACTTAAACACAATTTCTACCTCATCATTTTCAAAATATATAAAACTACCATAACCTTTACCAACAATCCCAAAAGAAACTCCCTCCAAACAGTTATAGTAGAAACTAAAGCCTCAGGGTATCACTTAGTAACCATAGCTATTGTATAACCAAAACCCACGAACATTCCCTCCAATTAAACTTTAAAACTATTAAACCTAAAAAGATCTACCTGCCCTGGCCAGGTAGCTCTGTTGGTTGGAACATCGGCCCAAAGTGCAGAGGTTACCAGTTTGATCCCTAGTCAGGGCACATACAGGAAGGAGTAGATTGATATTCCTGTCTCTCTTTCTCCCTCTCTTCTCTCTGGCTAAAATCAATAAATAAAAATTTAAAAATAATTTATATAAAAAAGAGATCCACCAAAATTCATTGCAATACCACAACAAATTCCACCCCTCACAATCAACCCTAGTCCACCATACAGGTGAAAATTTGAAGAAAAACCTATAAAACTATCAGAAAAACAATAATTAAAATAAATACATGTCATCATTATTCTCACATGGTTAAAAAATCATTGTTTCATTTCAACTTCAAGACCATTAATGACCAACATCTGAAAATCTCACCTGCTAATAAAGATTATCAACAATTCATATATTGATCTATCACACCTATCTAATATGCATCTCACCATGATAAAATTTGGCTTTTTGTTAGGAATCTGATTAATTTAACAAATTCTAACAGGACTATTCCTAGACATACACTACACCTCAGACACAATAGCTGTCTTTTTATCAGTAAACCGAGATGTAAGTTATGGATGAATTATTTGCTATTTACACACCAATAGAGCCTTGTAGGGTCAATGCTGGACATGGCCCTTGCCCTCTCTTCAGTCACATGGCACTGTGGTCACAGATCCTGATGTCAGGTCATGAGATAAAGGGTAATTAAACTGAAACTAAGGTTTTACTAAGAACAATGGAATGGAATCACCAGATCTAGATCAAGGAAGGACAACAGAGCACAGGCACGTACCTTCCTCCTACCCCCTGCTTACCTGCTTAGTTTTGCTTGAGCAATGCCCAAGGCTTAGCTATTTAAACCGCAACCCTATCCAGCAAGGCACAGAACTTTTACCTACCTACCAGCTGCCATGGGTGCTGCCCCCATATATAAGTAATAAAGCTTACATCTGCTCCGTCCGGTCCTCCTTGTGGTTTCTTTGGGATCCTGCAACAACACCAGATCCATTTTCCAGGTCTGGACCTCCTGCATTACAAGCATCTATATTTCATATCTGCATGTTTATTCATGTAGGGTGAGCCCTATCCTATGGATCTCCTACCTTTCTGAAACATGAAACAGTGGGGTCATTTATTACTCAGTGATAACCACAGTATTCATAGGTCATGTTTTACCATGGGGGCAAAGAATCTTCTGAAGTGCAACAGTCTTCACCAATCTTCTCTCAGCACTTCCTTGTCCGAACACCAGATTCCTTGAATGAATCTGAGGGGGACTCTTGGCTGATAAAGCCACTCTCACTCAATTCTTTGGTTTTACTTTCTCCTTCCATTCATCATCGCAGCCCTAGTAATTATGCACCTGCTGTTTCTCCATGCAATAATATCTAATAACCCATTAGGAATCTCAACTGACCTGGACAACATTCCATTTCACCCATATTATACAATTAAAGATAATCTAGGATTCTTGTTCTAACTCCACTACCATTTAGTTTAGTTGATTTCTACATGAACTTCCAAGAGACCAGACAGTCTTACCCAAGCCAACCTTTCAACATTTCCCACACATAAGCCAGAATGGTATTTCTTATTCCCTGAAGTGCTGGCCTGCACTGTTACGTCTGATGGCAAAGCAAAAGGTAAATCTAGGGTTGGTGGCCTGACCTGTGGTGGTGCAGTAGATAGAGTGTCAACCTGGAATGCTGAGGTCACCGGCTTGAAACCCCAGGCTTCCCTGGTCAAGGCACAGATGGGAAGCAACTATATTATGAGTTGATGCTTCCTGATCCTCCCTCCTTTCTTTTTCTGTCTTCCCTCTCTCTAAAATCAATAAACAAATTTTTTTAAAAAAATATCTAGTTTTGGCAGCCCCAGGCCAAACCATCTTTATGTTTTCCTTGGACAAAAAGGTAAGGAAATTGTGGCTTTTATGAACGAGTCCAATCTGGCCTCTTTTGAATCCACATCCAAGCACACCCAACCTTTTCCAGAATCTTCTTTGTAGGTGGTTGCCACAGTGGTGACTACAGAGGAAGAAGTTCCCAACACTTTTTGTTAAAGTAGGCCCTGTTAGTGATGTGCTCAAGGCCGAGCGGAGGCCTGGGGTCAGGCAGGCCTTCACAGGTGCTTCTCAGAGGCAATGGCAAAACTGAACTGGTCATCAACATTGGTTTAAAGTAAAAGCAAGTTGGGACAGCAAGGGGATTCCCTGGTGAAGGCAGTTTGCCCCAAAAGGTCCCATGGGTTGGTTCCCCCTGAGAAAGGGTATACCCTCCAGAGGCTGGCATTACATAGCAGGCTCGGGACCCTGACCTATGTTGGTGTAATGGGTTCAACTGTGACCACCAAAAGATATGCTCAAGTTCTAACCCCCAGAACCTGTAAATGTGACCTTATTTGGGGGAAATGTCTTTGCAGATGTACTAAGTTTAGGCTCCTGAAATGTAATTTTCTTGGATTTAGGGCAGATTCCTAATGAGAGAAGCAGAGGGAGGTTTGAGACTCAGACAAGCAGGAGAAGGGGCTGCAGAAAGGTGGAGACAGACTGGGGTGGTGTGGTCCTCTTGACGTGAGTTGAGCAGCTATAAACAAGATGGTAGACATGTCCCTGCGTTGTTTAACATAGGGCAGGTTTGTTCTTACTATTCTTTCTCGTGTGTGTGTGTGTGTGTGTGTGTGTGTGTGTGTGTGACAGAGACAGACAGAAAGGGAAGGAGACTGTATGTGTGTATGTTGGCGTGGGAGTCAGTCACCATCTACCACTCTCTAATTCCAAATAGAAGGAGAGACCTTCAAGGTCTTACCCTTTTCCCTTTGGAACTAAAATCCTAAGCTTCTGTGGAGCTTGTCCCAGGATAATTTAAACAAGAAATAGCAAGTGTCAAGTGCTTTCAATAGCTCAAGGTTACAGAGAACTCCAATCCCACAAGGAAAAATAGAACTTCCAGAACCTCTTCCTTATCATTCTGCAGTCTGCGGTCACCAGCCCTTTGGCCAAAAAGGGTGCGATGAGGAACTCACTTGGTTTTACGTTTGTTCTTGGGTGACCTCCCAGGAGACAGGTCGGCTGCCGCAGGGGGAGGCTGAAGGATGGGTTTGTGCCGGGCTGCTGGCTCCCAGGCCCTCCCATCGAGTCCTGAGTGTACTCTACTTGGAGGACTTCCTGAGTTGCTCAGCGCAGATCCTCCAGCTCCATGTCACTCATGCCTGGACTCATCTCTAAGCCCGGCAGCCCCATCCAACTCTCCAGATGCCAGACGAACGCTTTCATGGTGGCTGGACATGCTGGCCTCTGTGTGGGGACTCTGTGGGGGGCCGTGCTCTGAGTTTCCACACTGACCCTTCTTTGAGCTGTCTGCCCTGTGTTTATGCATGTAGTTTGGGGAATGGGGATGGGTCTCCCGAAATCTTCCTCCTTATGAAGCTGGTGATCTCACCATTGTTAGTACTCAGCTCTGCCCAGTGGGAAGAGCACTGGGTGGTTTGTGGGAATTTATGTATAATCTTGGTCTCTGAGAGACCAGGCAGAGGCCAGAGATACAGCCTGGGATGTATATATTTAGACATAGTCTAAGACTAATATGGCCCAGCTCAGGTCTGGTTTTCCTAGACTCATTCATTCATTCATCTATCCATCCAAATTGCCCTGCTGAGTGCTAGGCCCTGCTTCTGGGCAAAGATATAAACCCATACACAGTAATTTTCAGTCTTCTTAAGATCTCAAGTTCAACTCCCTTCCCTTGAATGAGGGTCCCAGTGCTGACAGAGTGATTGGGATTGGGCTGCTTCTCAGTCCCATAATCTATCAGAGGACCTGGACTGGGGGTACTCCTGTCAGGTGAGCCCTTTGTGGTTGTCCTTTGTTTTCTAGACTTTCCAGTCCTCAGTGCACAGTCCTATCCGTGCTCTGGGCTACATGTGAATAATAGGCTTTATTCCTCTGAGGGGCAAGCTCCTATCACCCACACTTACCTCCGCCCTCACCCTGTAACTCCTCCCCGCCGACATGGGGACATGCTACCAATGGACATGTCTGAGATGAGGCAAGATCCACTGAGAACCTTCTGTCACCTTCCCTCCAGCCAGTCATTGTTGCTTCTAACACACCTTTCTGTCTCCGCCTGGAGAATACAGGTCCCCCATTGCCACCCTCCAACGTTTAAAGGCCATTTGGCATACCTTGATTCTCAGCAGTGACACTGGAGAACCTCACACTCTTTTTCTTGCTCCAGCAAAGGCAGCAACGCTAGAAAACATGGAAGAGTTGTGTGCGATGGGGCCCTCCAGAGGCCAACCAGCGTTCCCACACTCCTCAAAATAAATAATCAGCCTCTTCCTGGGCAGCCCCTAAGCATAGAGGGCACGCTGGCAGAAAGACAGTACAGATGTTTTGTTTTTACTTCTATTTCTTTGATTTAACTCTTTTTTAAACTTTTGTTTTAATATAGCTGCTTTGTTGAGCTATAATTCATATAGCATACAAGTTACCCACTTAAAGTGCACAATTCAATGGTTTCTAGTATATTCACAGAGTCTTGCCACCATCACCACAGTCAACTTTAGAACATTTTTCTCATCCCCAAAATAAATCCGTTCTGCATTCCTAGTCACCCCTTGTTTCTTCCTGCACGCCATAGCCCTGGCAGCCACAAATCCACTCCCTGTCTCTGTGCGTTAGCCTCTTCTGGACTTTCATGTGTGGAGTCATGTAATATGTAGCCTTTCCTTGTCTGGCTTCTTTCACAAAGCAAGCTTTTGCTCCCTATTTTATTTTCACTTTCATGAGAGTGGTGATATTGTTTATCAAGGAAACTGGGACACTTTAGAGTGAGCAGCTGTTCTTAATAATTACCGTGACAACTGGCATAAACTGAGGCCACTGTGGCACCTGGCAAAGGTGTGGATGTTCTTCCTTCCACTGAAGAGGGTTAAATGACCTGCACCTCACACCCCTCTGAAGCTGCCTACCCCCCATTCCCAAAATCAAACTTGCCAAATCTCCCTCATTAGCTTCAGGCCTCACCAGGAACCAAAGTTAATTTACTTCCTGAGTTGCTAATGTTCTGTTTGCATATGAATTATGGAGAAATAAGGCTAATTGCTCCTAATGCGATGTGAACCAGCAGTTTGAGTTTTCATTTCAGAGCCATGAAATGTGACAGCATGGGATGCAGACAGCAAAAGAAAGCAGCTGCGCAGGCCAAGCCATCGTGACAACCGCGGAAAGGATGTTCTGACGCAGGGGCATCAGAGGGAGACTCAGAGAAGCTCCATCCGCTGGGTCACGCATCTCAGCTCTGAAAAGGGTAGCATAATTATTTGTGGCTGTGCTGTTCAGTGCACCTGGCTCAGTGTCCCCCCTCTCTGCAATGGTTGGTCCCAGGCTATCTTTGATACTCTTGGGAAATGTGTTCAGTGTTAGTAAACCAATGAAAAATTTATCTTTTCATTGTAAGTATCTGTTGAGTAGAGATAGAAGTCATACTTGTTTGATTTCTGACAAACAAGCTTCAGTTCAGCAATCGACGTTTTTGACTCCTGGTTCCCCCTTCACTGCACATACAAAGGTCTTAGCAGACAGGGAGACATCTTTATCACCAAGCACAGGTGTTATTGTCACCAGCATACTCTGATGACCCACCATATACACGATGCTCTGCCTTGGAACACTACATGCAAAAGGGACAATTATATATAGTGACTATGAAGTCATCTTTCCCTGATCTTTGCTCTGCTCATACCCTGCTTCAGGCTTGAGCCTACATTCTATAAGAAACTGTGATTTTTTTTTAATGACATGTTTGCATTCTTGGGTCACAAACAAAGGCAGTTTGGGGCCACCTGTCACAATGTGCTCAGGGATGGCATGCTTGTATGGAAGCTGACTTTGGTTCCTGCTCTTTGGGGGCAGGCTCTGTTCTGGGGGCCAGACACTGGGTCTATGCACTTCCTGGCTGAGAAAGCCCCTCATGCCTGTCCAGTTCTCGGCACAACTGTACATGAGACCCTGGCTCTCCTGAGACACTCTTGTTCACATGTTTCATGTCGGAGCTCATCCATCTGGCTCTCCTGCCACTTTTTCTTCTGTTTGCACTCACCAGCCTCTGTGTCTTCCAGCTCTTCCCAAACCAATTCTGCTTAGACAGATTAAGTCCATTTCTAGGCCAGATGCTCAAGTGTTGCCTCTTCTACAGTAAAAGTAATCAAAGTTGGCTCCCAGGCAGAGACAGGATTTTCAGACCTCAGAACCCTAGGAGAAACCCACAGAAACTTTTCTGATCCTGATACAGTCCCCAAATTCATTTATTGGAGGGGATATGGGGGACACTGATTTCCTATGAGTGTGGAAAACACCTTAGACATTGGTTGGAGCACGCAGTCCCTCATGCAGCCAGAATATCAGGCCTAGGTCTTATGCAGCTCTTTGCCGACAATATTGCCTTCGGGTTGGTCACACCCCACTTCTAGGCAGGTTTAGCCTGAGAGGCCTCCCAGCCTCTGTCCACCAGATCCGTCCAACCTGAGGAGCTGTGGTTTTCTTGTCAGCACCATGCTCCCCACTTTGTTGCTTATTTGGGTGCTTTTTTTTTTTTTAGAGATACAGACAGGAAGGAATAGAGATGAGAAGCATCAACTTGTACTTGTGGCACCTTAGTTCTTTGCTTTCTCATATGTGCCTTGACTGGGGAGCTCTAGCTGAGTCAGTGATCCCTTGCTCAACCCAGTGACCTTGTGCTTAAGCCAGCAATCAAGGATCATGTCGAAGATCCCCCGCTCAAGCCAGCGACCCTGTGCTCAAGCTGTTTCGAACCTGGGTCCTCAGTGTTTCAGGTTAATGCTCTATCCCCTGAACCACCAGTGGTCAGGCAAAACATCTCTGTATTTTCAAGGTACGTGGCCTGTTTAAGATGAGACCACCACCTCTTCTCATCTTAAAGCTCAGGAAGGCTGCTGATGAAGTGTGCACAGCATTCCAGAAAGAAAAGAACGTCTGTCCTCTTACCATCAGGAAGAAAATCGAGTCCTCGGCAAGTGCTCACAGAGCAGGTGTGCAGGCACTGGAAAAAAGCACAAATATTCCAGGGCTCACTGCTAACAAGGAAGCTGCCCACAGGCAGAAGCCTCCTTACCATTCACACTCACACCAAGGTCTGCCTGGTATCCATAAAGAAAAGCAAGGCTCAAATAATGCAGCATACGAAAGGATGCCCAGCTGCCCCAAGGACCCCAGTGACGGGGTGGAGGTGTGGCCCAGGGACCCCAGTGAGGGGGTGGAGGTGTGGCCCAGGGACCTGCACTGTAAACAAGCACTAAGGTAAACTGGATGCAGGCATGCAGGCAGTCACACTGGCATGGCCTCTCTTTGTCTGCCAGGATGCCTGCTGCACACACGGGTGTTCTTCATGCTGCCCACAGGTGCGTATGGAGCACTGCCACCCTCCTCCTCCTAGGTAGCATGTAGGCGGAGAAACACAGTCCCATTCTGACCCAAGTCACCCTAGAGGAGCCCTTGGTCTAAGGGTCCTAGGAAAAAAGAAGGATCTAATGTCACCAACAATTGTTCCAATGCCACGGGTCAACCCTGAAGGTCAAGCCGTCTAAAATAAAACTAGCTCTCACGTATTAACTATTGACATTGCCAACAACTACTTATAGACTCTTTATGTACATCATTAGAAGTGATTTAAGGAACACTTAGAGTGTGCTCCAAGATGAGCATCCTTCCTGCAGGAAGGGACAGCATTTGTGAAGACCCTGTGTAAGGACAGAGCTGGCTCCCCAACATGCGCTCCACAGAATGGTGGCATTAGCATCACCCAAGAGCAAGTGAGAAATTCAGAATCTCAGGTCAGCCTACCACCTCCTGACCCAGTATTTCACCCAGACCTCCAGGTGACTTGTAAGCACACTGAAAATGAAGAGACACACTTCTGCTCCTCTTGTCCCTTGCAAGTGAGGATTCATAGGGGTACCGTTATTAATACCTTTGCTGGTTTTTGTCATAACAAACAAATGTCCCCCACTATGCTTTTTTTTCTCTTCCTTTCCCCTCCTCCTCTTCTTCCTCTTCCTCCTCCTCCTCCTTCTTCTTCTTTTCTGTGACAGAGACAGGGAGAGAGTCAGAGAGAGGTACAGAGAGGGACAGATAGACAGGCAGGGTGAGAGATGAGAAACATCAGTTCTTTGTTGTGGACCTTACTTGTTCAGTGATTGCTTTCTCATATGTGCCTTGACAGGAGGGCCACAGCAGAGCAAGTGACCCCTTGCTCAAGCTAGCAACCCTAGGCTCAAGCTGATGAGCCCACGCTCAAGCCAGATAAGTCCACACTCATGCCAGCAACCTAGGGGCCTTAAACCTGGGTCCTCTGCAACTCAGTCTGATGCTTTATCCATTGCGCCACCACCTGGTCAGGCGCTTTTTTTCTTTTAAAAGCATGAGTACAGATTCCTTTTAATAAGTGAATGGTTGAATTTTATGAACTATCAGCTGGAAAAACCAACTTTGGACTAAACTAAAAGGACTCTTCAACCAAGGAACGCTGAAGAAGCCACACAGAGACTGGTAGGAAAAGCGGAAACGCGGAAACGCAGAGAGGGCTGCCCAGCTTCTCAGAGCGAACGGCAGCAGGGAGAGACTTGCATGGCGGGAAGTGAGTTTAGCAGAGGGGAAAGGGTCCTGAGCCCCAGGAACAAAGCCCCAGCCTGCAGCCCCAGAGACCAGAAGAAGCGTAAGGACAGTATTTAGCTAGAAAAAAGTCAGGATACTGTTTGTGAGAGAGTCTGATTTCTCAAACCCAGGATCCTTCTTAAAGGGACCACGCAGAACATCTCTCTCACAAACACTCACCCAGGGCTCCTGGGGATGGGGGGAGAGAGGAGAGGACCACAGTAACAGGAAGAGAGTGCAATCTAGGAGGCATAGGGAGAAGCATTTTGGGAGATAGCCACCCTAACCCCTGGGACGAGTCACTCCCCAAAGCTGAAGTGAATATTTCCCCCAGAAACAGCAATACCAGCAAAGGGAAGCAGGAGAGCAGCCAAACAAGCTCCCCCGCAGCACTCAGAGCAGAGTCGCATAGAAGGAGGGAGCTTTCGGGTCTACAGTAGTGAGTCTTAGGGTCCGAGCTGCAACGCCCCCACCCATGCGGCTGAGGGCGCGCCGGAGGGTGGGCGGCAGCGGGAGACAAAAGCGCGGTTCTGCTGGCAGGGTTGGAAGCCGGCTGGCCACCACTGGGCTCAGGTGTGAACTCAATCTTTCCCAGCTAGGGAGAAGGGGGTGTGCAAAAGCGGCCAAGCTCAGCTGCCGGCAGCCTGTAATTCAGCCTCTGGGAGAAGGGCGGGAAACCTGTAAAGAGTAGAAACCAGCCCCGGAGCAAGGGCAGAGGAGCACATCCCTGCCCCACCCATGCAACCCAGGCTTGCGGTCTGACTTGGTAGCCGGCTCCTCCTGTGGGGGTGGAGCCAAAAGCCCAGAAGAGGCGGAGTTCCACTAGGATGCTGAGCTTGGGCACGCAGCCCTGCCTGGTGGTAGAGCCAAGGCTAGCAGCTGTTCCTTGAGTGGAATCATCCTGCAAAGGTAGGGCGAAAGCTCGGAAACAGGCGGAGACCCGCAGCTGAGCAAAGGTGCTCGCCAGTGCCCTCAGGACCGAGCATAACGTCACACACGGGGGTGGGGCAAAGGCCAAGGCCACCAACCCTTCTGCACCCGAGCACGTGATCACAGCCACTCCCGTGAAGAGAAAATGCGGAGGCAGAGAAATACAACACAAATAAACCAAGAGAAATCCCCAGAAAAGGACCTAAGTAAATCAGATATAACCAAATTACCAGATGCAGAGTTTAAAATAATGATTGTTAGGATGCTCAAAGATATTAGAACCACCATAGATGGCCATTACGAAAACCTAAATAAAGAAATAACAAATATAAAAAAGGACATTGAAATAATAAAAAAGAATCAGACAGAAATGACAAATACAATATCTGAAATAAAGAATACAATGGAAGGAATTAAAAGCAGGATGGATGAAGCAGAGAATTGAATCAGTGAGTTAGAGGACACAATAAATAAAGGCACGGAAGCAGAGCAGAAAAAAGAAAAGAGACTCAAAAAGTCTGAGGAAACTCTAAGAGAGCTCTGTGACAACATGAAGAGAAATAACATCCGCATCATAGGGGTTCCTGAAGAAGAAGAGAAAGAACAAGGGACAGAGACTTTGTTCAAACATATTATAGCAGAAAACTTCCCCCAATTAAGGCAGAAAAACGTTTCACATGTTCAGGAAGCACAGAGAACTCCATTAAGGAGAAACCCAAAGAAACCAACACCAAGACACATCATAATTAAATTACCAAAGCTAAATGATAAAGAGAAAATATTAAAAGCTGCTAGAGAAAAAAAGACTATCACCTACAAAGGAGCCCCCATAAGGATGACTTCTGACTTCTCAACAGAAACACTTGAGGCCAGAAGGGAATGACAAGAAATATTCAAAGTAATGCAGAACAAGAACCTACAACTAAGACTACTTTATCCAGCAAGGCTATCATTTAAAATTGAAGGAGAAATAAAAAGCTTTACAGACAAAAAAACTTCAAGGATTTCACTGCAACCAAACCAAGGCTGCAAGAAATGCTAAGGGACCTGTTGTAAACAGATCAAAGGAAAAAAAGAATATAGCAAAAGAGAAAAACAGTTTTAAAGAAAAAAAATGGCAATAAACAATTACATATCAGTAATAACCTTAAATGTTAATGGATTAAATGATCCGATCAAGAGACATAGGGTAGCTGCGTGGATAAGAAAACAGGACCCATACATATGCTGTTTACAAGAGACACACCTTAAATCAAAAGATGCACACAGACTGAAGATAAAAGGATGGAAAAAAATATTTCACGCAAAGGGAAATGAAAAAAAAGCTGGGGTAGCAATACTTATATCAGACAAAAAGGACTTTAGAACAAAGACCATAGTTAGAGATAAAGAAGGTCACTACATAATGATAAAGGGAGCAATACAAAAGGAAGATATAACCATTATAAATATCTACGCACCTAATATAGAAGCACCTAAATATATAAAGCAGACTTTGATAGACTTAAAGGGCGAGATCAACAGCAATACTATAATAGTAGGAGATTTCAATACCCCATTAACATCATTAGATAGATCCTCAAGAAAGAAAATTAACAAAGAAACAGCAGACTTAAAAGACATATTAGATCAACTCGATTTAATAGATATCTTCAGAACCTTTCACCCTAAAACAGCAGAATATACATTCTTTTCAAGCGCTCATGGTACATTCTCTAGAATAGACCACATGTTAGGGCACAAAAGCGGGCTCAACAAATTTAAGAAGATTGAAATCATATCGAGCACTTTCTCTGATCACAATGGCATTAAACTAGAAATCAACCACAATAGAAAAATTGAAAAACATTCAAACACTTGGAAACTAAATAGCACGTTATTAAACAATAAATGGGTTAACATTGAGATCAAAGAAGAAATTTAAAAATTCCTAGAAACAAACGATACTGAGCATACATCAACTCAAAATTTATGGGACACAGCAAAAGCAGTCCTGAGAGGGAAGTTTATAGCATTACAGGCATACCTCAAGAAGCTAGAAAAAGCTCAAATAAACAACTTAACCCTGCATCTAAAAGAACTAGAAAAAGAACAGCAAGTAAAGCCCAGAGCTAGTAGAAGGAAGGAAATAATAAAGATCAGAGCAGAAATAAATGACATAGAGGCTAAAGAAACAATACAGAGGATCAATGAAACAAGGAGCTGGTTCTTTGAAAAGGTAAACAAGATCAATGAACCTTTAACAAGACTCACCAAGAAAAAAAGAGAGAGGACTCAAATAAATAAAATTAGAAACGAGAGTGGAGAAATAACAACTGACACAACAGAAATACAAAATATTGTAAGAAAATACTATGAAGAACTGTACACCAAAAAACTAGACAACCTATATGAAATGGACAAATTCCTTGAATCATATAATCTTCCAAAAATCAATCTGGAAGAATCAGAAAACCTGAACAGACCAATAACAACAAATGAGATTAAAACAGCTATCAAAAAACTCCCAAAAAATAAAAGTCCTGGGCCTGATGGCTTCACAAGTGAATTCTACCAAATATTCAAAGAAGAACTAACTCCTATCCTTCTCAAGCTATTTCAAAAAATTCAAGAGGAAGGAAGACTTCCAAACTCCTTTTATGAGGCGAGCATAATTCTGATTCCAAAACCAGGCAAAGACAACACAAAAAAAGAAAATTATAGGCCAATATCCCTGATGAACTTAGATGCAAAAATCCTCAACAAAATATTAGCAAACTGGATCCAGCAATATATGGAAAAAATCATACACCATGATCAAGTAGGATTTATTCTTGGGAGGCAAGGCTGGTACAATATTCGTAAATCAATCAATGTGATTCATCACATAAACAAAAGAAAGGAGAAAAACCACATAATAATTTCAATAGATGCAGAAAAAGCATTTGATAAAGTCCAGCATCCATTCATGATCAAAACTCTCAGCAAAATGGGAATACAGGGAACAAACCTCAACATGATAAAGGCCATCTATGACAAACCCACAGCCAACATCATACTCAATAGGCAAAAATTAAAAGCAATCCCCTTAACATCAGGAACAAGGCAGGGGTGCCCCCTTTCACCACTCTTCTTCAACATAGTTCTGGAAGTCCTAGCCACAGCAATCAGACAAGAAAAAGAAATAAAAGGCATCCAAATTGGAAAAGAAGAAGTAAAACTATCATTATTTGCAGATGACACGATATTGTATATAGAAAACCCTAAAGTCTCAGTCAAAAAACTACTAGACCTGATCAAAGAATTTGGCAAGGTGGCAGGATATAAAATCAATACTCAGATATCAGAGGCATTTTTATACACTAATAATGAATTATCAGAAAGAGAAATCAGGGAATCAATCCCCTTTACCATTGCAACCAAAAAAATAAAGTACCTAGGAATAAATCTAACCAAGGAGATTAAAGACTTGTACTCGGAAAATTATAAAACATTGATAGAAGAATCAGGGAATATATGAATAAGTGGAGGCATATACCGTGCTCATGGTTAGGAAGAATAAACATCATTAAAATGTCTATATTACCCAAAGTAATTTATAAATTCAATGCAATACCAATGACTTACTTCAAAGACATAGAACACATATTCCAAAAATTTATATGGAACCAAAAAAGAACATGAATAGCCTCAGCAATCTTGAAAAGGAAGAAAAAAGCAGGAGGTATCACACTTCCAGATATCAAGTTATATTATAAGGCCATTGTACTCAAAACAGCATGGTACTGGCATAAGAACAGGCACATAGATCAATGGAACAGAACAGAGAACTCAGAAATAAACCCACAGCTCTATGGACAACTGATATTTGACAAAGGAGGTAAGACAATACAATGGAGTAAAGACAGCCTCTTCAACAAATGGTATTGGGAAAACTGGACAGCTACCTGCAAAAAAATGAAACTAGACCACCAACTTACACCACTTATAAAAATAAACTCAAAATGGATAAAAGACTTGAATGTAAGCCATGAAACCATAAGCATCTTAGAAGAAAACATAGGCAGTAAGCTCTCTGACATCTCTCGCAGCAATATATTTGCTGATTGGTCTCCACAGGCAAGTGAAATAAAAGACAGGATAAACAAATGGAACTTTATCAAACTAAAAAGCTTCTGCACAGCTAAAGACAATAAGAACAGAATAAAAAGACAAACTACACAATGGGAGAACATATTTGACATAGCGTCTGATAAGGGGTTAATAACCAAAATTTATAAAGAACTTGTAAAACTTAATACCAGGAAGACAAACAATCCAATCCAAAAATGGGCAAAAGAAATGAATAGACACTTCTCCAAAGAGGACACACAGATGGCCAATAGGCATACGAAAAAATGTTCAACATCACTAATGATTAGAGAAATGCAAATTAAAACCACAACGAGATATCACCTCACACCAGTCAGAATGGCGCTCATCAATAAAACAACACAGAATAAGTGCTGGCGAGGATGTGGAGAAAAGGGAACCCTCCTGCACTGCTGGTGGGAATGCAGACTGGTGCAGCCACTGTGGAAAACAGTATGGAGATTCCTCAAGAAATTAAAAATCAAACTGCCTTTTGACCCAGCTATACCACTGTTAGGAATATACCCCAAGAACACCATAGCACTGTTTGAAAAGAAGAAATGCACCCCCATGTTTATGGCAGCATTGTTCACAATAGCAAAGATTTGGAAACAGCCCAAGTGTCCATCAGAGGACGAGTGGATTAAAAAGCTTTGGTATATATATACTATGGAATACTACTCAGCCATAAGAAATGATGACATAGGATCTTTTACAACAACATGGATGGGCCTTGATAACATTATACTGAGTGAAAGATGTAAATCACAAAAAATTAAGAACTATATGTTTCCATACATAGGTGGGACATAAAGATGAGACTCAGAGACATGAACAACAGTGTTGGGGTTACAGGATGGGGGGAGGAGAGGGAGGGGGTTGGGGGAGGGGAGGGGCACAGAGATCATGGCTTTTCAGCATTTGCCATATTCCCCCCTTAATCTATAGACAGACAGCAAATATTTATGTATGGTGTTCCCACTATAAAGACTGCTGTCTTAGGGACAAATGCTGATAAACTATTTCAGCAGTTCCTCCTTCTTCAAAGACTTATATGTAAACATAGAGCTCCATGTTTCATAGGACATACTCAAGCTCACTCCATGCTCCCTGGAGCTTTAGCACAAGGGAATGCCCCCCCCCCCGTTTATTTATTTATTTATTTATTTATTTTCTATATTTCTGAGGATGGGGATGGGGAGGCAGTCAGACAGACTCCTGCATGCGCCTGACTGGGATCCACCTGGCATGCCTACCGGGGGGAATGCTCTGCCCATCTGGGATGTTGCTCTGTTACAACCGGAGCCATTCTGGCTACTGGGGCGGAGGCCATGGGGCCATCTTTAGTGCCCAGGGTGGATTTGCTCTGGTGGAGCCTTGGCTGCGGGCGGGAGGAGAGAGACGAAGAGGAAGGAGAGGGGGAGGAGTGGAGAGATAGATGGGCGCTTCTCCTGTGTGCTCTGGCTGGGAATCGAACCCGGGAATCCTGCACACCAGGCCAATGACTCCGATGGGTCTACCATAGCATGCTTTTTACTTAAAAAAAATATATTTACATTTCTTTTGAATGCTGATGAACAGGAGACACCAAATCTTTTTCGCCTGCAAACTACTACCTTCTTTATTAGATCTAGCTAATAACACTGTTCTCTCTTTTTTCCAAATAGCTCCAGATATATGGAAAAGATTTATATAGGCGGATGGGGATCCTCAAACCCCTCAGCGAGATCTTTTGAGAATGGCTTTTAAGATACCTAGAGGCAGAAAAAGCCCAATAGAGATCAGGGGAACTACCAGCTTTTAGGATACACCCTTAAAGGCTCCAATGCCCCAAAGGGGTCTCATAAAATGCCATCTGGGTCCTGCTTCAATAGTGGAAAGGAAGGTCATTGAGCTAAAGCCTGCCAGGCTTTCACGCCTCTGCTATGAGGAAACAGGGACACTGGAAGGTGGGCTTCCCCCTCGCTCCTCTAAGGGAGGGTTCAGTCTCTTCCAGCCCTGCTCCAGCCACCTATGACCTAACCTTGCCCAGAAAGCTGGGGTTTGCCACTGAAGGCTGAAGGTGCCCAGGGCCGTCGGCCCCATCTACGACACTGTGGACGAGCTTAGGGTATTTCTTCCAAGAAGCAGGTAAACTGATCTCATTCGCACAAGGGCTACTTAACTATGTTTTGCCTGAATAGTCAGGTTTTTTATTCTTCCCTCAAAGATCTCTGTTGTGGGTGTTGACAGTCCTATTTTCTGCTGCTTTGCTTAATATATGGTGTTTCCTTTATCCCTCCTACCTCAATGCCGCACTTATATTTCAGGCTGGGACCTACTCCTAAGTTAGAGCTCTCTTTCCTCCTTTTGCCAACTTGTATTATGAATTTACCTTTGCCACCCAGCTTAGTGTATCCCAAGGTTCTCTTTACCAGGCCACAGTCACAGAGCTCCAGGGAAAAGCAACCTGGTCTCAACTCTCCAGGCAGAGGAGAACAGAAGCTCCATATCCACGCATGCTGCAAATGGCTTTTTCCAGCCTACCTGAATCATTACCAGCTAGAAGCAGCAGTCATTGGGACTTGGACATGAGCTGCAAAGTATAGAATGGTGACAACAATTCCAGTGCCATGTGGACTTTTCCTGTGGGGAACTTTCCTGGACTCCTGCTCCCTGTGACAGCTCCTAACAGACTGAACTGTGGTTGGGTTGCATTTTTCAGGGATTTGGCATGGTGATGGGGCCAACTTGGACTTGGTGAACATGTTAAGGACACTACTCTTTTAGGGATTCTTGCTGTATTGGCCAAGAGTTTGCTTAAAGGCTTTTAATCACTGTGAAAAAAATAGAGGACTGGATGAAGAAGATGGGGCACATATACACGATGGTATATTATTCAGCTAGGAGAAATGGTGACATCGGATCACTTATAGAGGAATGGTGGAGTCTTGGTAGCATTGTGTGGGGTGAAATAAGCGAATCAGAAAAAAACAGGAACTGCAGGATTCCATACATTGGTGGGACATAAAAGCGAGACTAAGAGGCATGGACAGGAGTGTGGTGGCTATGGGGGTGGGGGGAGGGAAGGAGGGAGAGCGGGAGGGGGAGGGGTACAGAGAGAACTGGATGGAGGGTGGCGGAAGATGATCTCTCTTCGGGTGATGGGTATACAACAGAACTAAATGACAAGATAACCTGGAAATGTTTTCTTTGAATGTATGTACCCTGATTTATTGATGTCACCCCATTAAAATAAAAATTTATTTATAAAAAAAAAAGTGAATGGTTATGGGGGGGAGGGGGGAGAGGGAAAGGTAAAGGGGGAGGGGGAGGGGCACAAAGAAAACTAGATAGAAGGTGACAGAGGACAATCTGATTTTGGGTGATGGGTATGCAACATAATTGAACGACAAGATAACCTGGATTTGTTATCTTTGAATATATGTATCCTTATTTATTAATGTCGCCCCATTAAAAAAATAAAATTATTTATAAAAAAAAATAAGTGAATGCCAAATAAGTGATTTCAAAGCCAGGGCCAAGGGGGTGCTATTGAGCTGCAGCAGGAGCAACAACTAGTGCAGGCAAACCCTGACTATCCCCAACAAAGAGGGACACAGCCCACCAACTCCTCAAAGGGGAGTTTGAAGATTATAAGTACACCATTCCTCTCTTACCCTTTTCACCCCAATGCTCAGTCTGGGTCTGGGTTAGTACAACGGCTTTAAGACCTTAGGTGTTTGCTCGTCAACAGGAGCACTTGGCATGGAGGGATGGCCATGGTCATTGTTTCCTGACACAGACTCGGGACACAAGCCTTTGGCTTCATTCTAGTTTGCAGCCCCTGTGAGAGCATAAACAGTTCAGGTCCATCAGCCTCTGCCACAGAGGGCTCTCAGCTTCCTAGCCAGAGCTGCTGGAGAGTGGCCCCCCTATTTTCAGGCTTTGGCAGCATTGGAAAAGACAAAGTAGGAGAGATGGCTCTGCCTGGAGTAGGAGAGTAAGAGACTGCCTGGACTTGGCTAAAGTGGGATGAGGGCTCAGAGAGCCCAAGGAAACCTTTGGGACCCTTCTCAAGAACTGAAGGACACATATGGACACCAGGGTTGCTGTCATCTCCCCTACCCACACAGCCAGAAGTAGCTTCTCCCATACCATGTTCTCAGCCTCTTGTAGCCCCCCGGGAGGGGGTGCCATCGTTGTTCTATCATGAGGACCCAGCTTTGTGCATTGCTCTAAATACAGGAGGCTGAAGCTGCTGGCAGGAGTGGGGAGACAATGTCCAGGATGGAGTCATCAGCTGAACTGTGACAGGATTTGAGTCTTCCAGACTTCTGGTCTGACATATCTTCCAAAATAAAAGATGCTTGAGTTTTTGCCTTCTCTGTGAGTAACCATCAAATTATGTGTGAGTAACAGGTGGATGTGCTCGCCACAAGCTGGAGGGGAGAAGGCTTCCATGTTGGCCTCGGAGCTGGCATCATTGTGCCTTAACCATCTGTCCACACCGGTGGCAGCCTTTTAACCACCAAGCTATTCTACCAAAGAATAAGGAGCCCTCTGGACCAGATTTCACTTTCCTGTGACTTGGGCCAAATTCGCAAGTTTGAAGGAATGTCTTATAATCCTAACACAATCTTGTTTGGTATAGGTATCCTCTGGTTGCTTGACAAAGCAATATTGTACATCATTGCTGAGAGGTGACAAGCAGGGAGGAGGCTTATCAACAAACCATTATTATCAGATGCAGAAACTGCTGCCAAGAGAAATCTTTTTGCTTACTCCTCAGTTTCCCTGGTTGCAGAATGGTGACAATAAACTATATGCTATTGTGCAGTTGCGGTTAGTCCAAGTTTCAATCCTAGAGAAGTCAATTGACATTTTTGAGAATCTATACTCTATAAATACTGAGTTAATACCCAAGCATTGATATCCAAATGCTTCTGGTCTTAAATCTTAAGCAATATCTACAGATACTATACCACAGGATTACAGTGGGATCCATCGATAAATGAGAATGTGCTAAGTACTGTTTTTACCATGTGTTTCGCTTTGTGATGAACACTGTGGGGACTTTTAAAAATGGTAAGATTTACTGGCCTTTAAGAAATGTGTGAATTAGTTGAGAAGAGACATGTATCTGAAACAATTAAAGAGGAAGAGGAGAGAGAATGCACAAACCAGAGTTCCAAGATGGGGCCATTACTAGTAGTCAAGGATAGAGGTCTTGAACTTGCCTAGCACAATGGGAAGAGTCTAAACAGACAGAGGGGGAGAGAAGAATTATGCCCTAATTTTGTTGCATAAATCAGACACATGAAAGCCATTATACCCGTCTTTTATTGGAAGGTGTGGCCTGAGGCAGAGCCAATGACATGGACAACTTGGGCAGGTTTGTACCACATCTTTGGTCATCCAGGCCTGTTCTGCTTTTTATGGGGAGCAGCTGCCTCCTCGTCCCCACCGTCCCCTGAAATTGTGTAATCACAGGCCACTCCAAGACTGCTGGGCTCCGTGGGATTGTCAGATGCATCCAGTGGCCTCTGTTTAAGAGACTTTAGTTCTCACCATATGTGCAAGCATTGACTTATTAATTTTTCAAGCATTATTTAAGTATTTGGAAAAGCTTTATTTATTTATTTATTTATTTATTTATTTTGGACAACCAAAATGCTTAAAAATAAAATTAAATATATTTTATTGTAAACTTACTATGAAGTGTTAAAAGGAATTTAATCAAGTTCCAAAGTCTTCTTGTAAATAAACACATGAATTTAAATAAACTTAAAAGTAGAATCATAAGATCTGTTAAAATAACTTAAAAGCTTGAGAAAATCTGGGTTTTAGAATGTGTTACTTAAAAATAAATGGAATATACTACAATTTTTAACACTGAAGCCATCTTTTCTGTGTTCAGAGTCTCCTCTCGTGACAACAAAAACCTAACACTAGCGAAGGTAGATAAAATAAATCAAGGGTCTACTTTTCCAGCATGATTTTTCTTACCCTGCTCTGCTGAGTCATGTGCTTCTCAAACTGGATCTGGTTTTGCTCTGGGAAGGAGAGAAGAAATCTTGTGAATTTGGTGTGTTGTCACAGATGGCAGATTTCATATGTTGACTTTTGCTTTTCTGTTAGAGAGTAATCCTTTTCACTGTATCATCTCTCAATAAGTTATCTTCAAGAACCTGTCACCCTGGGTCATCTCACTTACTTCTGACCCCATGACTCTTGTAACAGGATTGGGTTTGGCTACAGATGACAAAAAAATCCACATGTCAGTAACTTAAATACTAGAAAAGTGTATCTCTTTTCAGGGAACTAGTCTCCTTATGTCTTGTTGCTCTGCTATCCTCCACATAGGACTGACTTCCTCCAATATGACTTCTTGGGCTCCAGCCACACAACCACATTTCTACCAGCAGGAAGGAGTAAGTCAAGAGGAAGGACACACCCTTTCCTTTAAGATAATTTATGAAAGTCATACATGACACTTTTTATATTTCATTGGTTAAAATTTAGTCCGGTGATCACCTCATCTCAAGGGATTGTCTAATACTAAAGAAGTAAGGATAAGTGGATTGATATTAGGAGACTCATGCTCCTGTCCAGTTCCCTCCTCCCCCCATACAGTCCAGTTTATCACCTCACCTTCTAGGTTGAGTCCCTGTCTCTTCAGGACTGTGAACCTTGAGGACTAAGAAGGGCTCCTGGTGGTAACTGGGCTCAAATAATAATAAAATAATAATAATAATAATAATAATAATAATAAAGCAGAGCCTAGTAGCCATTTCTGCACATGGGCCTCTCACAAAAACTGCACTCATGGAGAAGCCTGCTCTGCCTGCCTCTGTTGAAGCTCTGTGCTCAACCATCTGAACCAGCCCTTACAAAGGTTTCCTGGAATCCTATCTCAACCAATAAGACTGAGGTTTCACCATCCAATCAGAGTTGCACAGCTCTGACCAATCAGAGTGGCTCTAGGCTAACCAATCAGGGCAGTGCCTTTTAGACCAATCAAAGTATGGATTTGGTGCCCTCAGGGCTGGAGCAGGGACTTTTATCCATAGAGGCCAGCACTTTCTGGCTCTGAGAATGCACTTCCCGCTGAAGGCTGTGTTTCCCCAGCGACCAAGATGTCTCACCAGAGCAGAGTTGACCAGTCCATCAGAGAGTGCATCATCAGGGAGCAGAGCAGAACTGCTTAGCTGAAGAGGGATCTGGCCCGTGGCAGCCTCACCTCAGGGCTGTCCCAGCCATGCTCAACACAATTGAGCTGTTCTACCACAATGCTGTTTTCACAGTCTTGCTGTATCACTGTTTCTACTGAATAAAATTTCCTTTTTCGCTTCACTCCAATTTGGGGATTCCTGTTGGTATTGAATTGGCACCGAAGACAATCAGTTGACAGGACTTTGGCCTTAATTCACTGAAAGCTCTGCTCTTACAAATCAGAGCTTTGGCTTTCACAATTACTATCATTGAAGTGGCACCTTGACCCTGTCTTTGTCTTTGCTCTCCTGGAAGGCATGGGGTTAATTCTCCCCAGGAACAAAGGTGCTGACTTATAGGTTCCCAAGAGGAAAAGGACATCAGTGCACAAAGATGCTTGGAAATATCTTCATGTATGCTAATGTCACTGCCCTTCTCACTCTTAAAACTGCTCAATAGCTTACTGTTGATCTTGAGATAAAAAATTAAAATTCAAACAGGGTCCCAAAGAGCCCAAGTGCTCTGTCTTTGGGCTTCCTCTCAGCTAGTTGTCCACCGGGAGACTTGAACTCCAGCCACTCCAGCTTGCTCGGTGCACATGGAAAGAGTCACACTCCCTCTTCCACTGAGTCTCCACTCTGCACCCTCCATCCTCTGCCTCCTTCCTCTGGGAAGCCCTCCAGACACCTCCAGACTCTGTGTATCCTCTCTCACAAATTCCCCTGGCCTCACCCCTTTTATCGGAGGTATTTCACTTCCTGGATTATTTCATTACTGTGTAGGTGAAAGAACGTTTAAACCTATAGAAAAATATTATGAATTTATTTGAGCCACAGCTTTGAGAACATGCCTGGAAGGAAGATCTCAACAGATCAAGAAAATGCACCAAAGAATGGTGTTTTGCAATTGTGTGTGTGTGTGTGTGTAAATTTAATTTAGAATTAAAGGAGAAAACATATGCCAGGTACCCGAAATCTATTGGTAGTAGATTAAGGAGGTGGGAGAAAGCAAAGCAGAGACATCTGTAGGATCAAATAAAAATCAAGATGCAGAGACACATACTTTTAACCTTTTTTAATGTTTTTATTTTATTGATTTTAGAGAGAGGAAGGGAGAGAGTGAGAGAGAGGCAAGAATATTAATATGTTCCTGTATGTGCCCTGACTGGGGATCAAACTGGCAACCTATATGCTTTGGGACAATGCTCTAACAACTGAGCTATCTGGCCAGGGCAAGAGACACATACTTTCACATTGGTGGGCACAGGAGAATTCATATTTCACATTTATAGTAAATAGAGATGATATGCAGCAACCAATTAACAGAAGTTTGGG
Source organism: Saccopteryx bilineata (assembly GCF_036850765.1). Taxonomy (NCBI): domain Eukaryota; kingdom Metazoa; phylum Chordata; class Mammalia; order Chiroptera; family Emballonuridae; genus Saccopteryx; species Saccopteryx bilineata. The sequence continues at coordinate 187,825,795 of NC_089491.1, read as the reverse complement.
TGGTCCACCCAGTGCCAGGTGGTTGTGCCTCTGAGGGGTTTGGAAGAAAAAATTACTCTGTCATTTCAAGGTACATTATCCTAGACACAGAAGAAAGTGGACGGGGCTCACAAGGCTAAGACTAATCTTTTGCTAAGGAAGCGATAGGCGTAGGATGTGACTACCCATCATGCCTTATCCAGTTAGAAATTTATAATCAGATCATCCTGTGTGGTCACTCCCAGGCCTGCTAATAACACCCTAAACCCCCAAGTTTGCTACCTAGCCAGCTTTTCACTCATAACTCTCTCTCTCTCACTTCCTGAGTCTGTAAGCTGCTGGAGAACTGATATATAGTTGTCTTTCTCACCACTGCTCATCAGTGAATGAATGAATGAATGAGTGAGTGAGTGAATGAATGAATGAATGAAACAGATGAATGAATGGATGGATGCAAGGGAGATCATCTCTCATTATTAAAAATATCTTGCCACTGTGGTTCCTAACCCAATTTCGCCTATCAGAGTGACCAATGAGCAGACACAGCTTCATCCACAATCAGACATATGGCTGCCTACTTGGGATAATTGGAGGGAGGAAATGAAGTCCTCCCAACCCTCCTGCTTCCACACTCTGGAAATTTGATCACTCCATGTTATTTCTTTGGGGCTTGTTCTCAAGAACCTTCTACTAAAATTCAAGTAATTGTAGGAGAGTTAAGTCTTCGTGAACCATACTTTATGCCTCTGAATTCACAGCCAAGCCTTGGAGATAGGGCGAACAGAGTGGGTGAGCAGGGCAGGTAGAGTGGTGGGGAGGGAGATGGACTGAACAAGACCCAGAAGGGAAGTCAGGACATCCCAGGTGTCATCAGTTTCACAGATTCGCCAAGCTCTGATCCTCTTATTTTCATGCTTCCTGATCCAGCAAAAAGTCATATCATTGTTTCCAAGGAACAACAATACAAAACGCAGCAGGAGAAGCTTCTGTGGACATGAGCAAAAGCACACAAACACTGAGATCAAGCATTAGCATTTGAATATACCCTCTTGGAAAGCTCCTCTCACTCATTTGTTCATTAAACATATGTTATTATTAATCATGTGCCAAGCACTGGAAATACAGAGTGAACAAAAAAGACACTGTTTCTACCCCACAGAGCAGCAAGAACTTCACACAAGGGCTTTTTGAGAGAAACATGCATTCTTCTGTCTGCCCGCACTGCCGAGGCTTGTAACACCAGGAAGTAGAGGAAAATGGGTTTGGGGGCAAATTGGAGAAGATATACATTCTTGGGAAACAAAGCAAAAGGAGACAATATTTTCCTGTCCTAACCTTTTTTGTTGTTTGTTTTTGGTGACAGGACAGGGGAATATAAGGGGAGAAAGTGGTGGAAGGAAAGGTCATCACTACATTTGGAATCACTCTGGTAGCCTGACGCCAGCCTGTAGCTTGAAGCTTTGCTGCAAACAGAAAAGAGGTCTAATCTATAAAGGAAAGTTTAACTGGCTGGTGATGTGAGAATCGGTTAAATTTGCTGTATCTTCTTTAATTCATTTCCTTTTGCCCCTGATGTCCACTTTCTACTCTTCTCAGTTATTCAGAGCTGGAGTCTTCATGTTCTAGCATCCCACCCTGAATGAAATTCCTTATGTTTTTTTTTCTTACATTTATTATACATATTTTCCCACCAGGCCATTACTGAGGGCACAGACAAGACAAAGTAATTCTGTGATTTCAATAAAGCTGCATAATCTCTTCTTAAAACACAGCTCTGTTGTGATAGATCAATATTCCTCTATTAGCAATTTTCCAAAAAGTGGTTAGTTTAACCAAATAAAATTTGAAAAATCAAAACATTGGGAGAACATTGCATTCTTTAAATGTTCCCTTAATTTTCTACCCATTTTCATACCCTACCTCATTGTTGGCTAAGGGAGAAAGCCAAGAAAAGCTGGCCTGGAGACTTTGAAGAAGAAAGGGTGTATGAGTTGGGGTCTCTTGGTTTTAAGTGGTAGAAACTCAACATGAGCTAGCCAAAATGAAGAAGGTGTAGAGGGAGGGGTCGGGGTTTGTTTGCTAAAGGAGGGGAGAGAGATCCCAGGCAACCCAATGAGCAGATGTCCACCACAGAGGCCAAAAGCAAGTGGGTCCTTCTCACCCACCCTCACCCATACAATTATGAGGAGAGTGGGGACAGAGCTGGAGCAAGAGGCTTCACTGCTTGGGAACACTGTCTGAGTTTAAGGGGTTGAAAGTAGTTAATTCAGAAAGATGATTGTCTTCTGGCCCCGTGGCTCTGTCCTGAACTCCCCTGCTTGGCACAGAGGAAGAGCTCTCAAAAGAGCTTCCCAAAAAGCTGGATCCACTTCCTGACCAACCTACTCCCAGAAAGCTTCCAGACCCTGTCTCTACCCGCTTCTGCTCTGAAACTGCGCATGGCTGGATGGCCAGAAGTCCATGTCACTCACTCTAATGGACATTTGGTCCTCACGTGGCTCTATTGGACATACTCTTCCTTCTTAAAACACTGTTCCCTTGACTTCTACGCCATCCCACTGTTGTTCTGTCCTGCTATAGTAACCTGTCTCTTCTGCTGGTTTCTCGTCCTTCTTTTGCTCCCAAGATGTTAAACTTCATCATGGTGTGGTCCTGGGCCCTCTTCTAGCTCCCTCCACACACTACATGTATTTCACTTACTAACATCTCCTTAGATTTCTATCTCAAACTTAACATAAGAAAACAGAACCCTAAAAGTGCCTTTCTGATTTCACATCTGATTCTCACCCACTCATTGGTAAGAGGCACCATGATTCCCATGATTACTGATGCCCTAAGTTATTAGGTACTGTCTTTGACTCCTTGCATTTCCATTCTTCTCAATGTAACCCAGTAGCAACTTCACCTGGTTCTACTTCAAATATCGTATATATCTGATATGAGCTTCTCTCTTCATCTTTATCACAGCCAGCTGGGTCAAAGCTACTGTCATGACCCATGTGGTTGACCAAGCAGCCCCCTAACTGATCTCACTATTTCTTGTCTTATCTTCTTCAAGCAGTTTTCTACAGAGCATTTTTGAGGCAGGTTATGTCACTTAAACATCTTTCAATGAATTTTTATTGTCCCAAAGGTAAAGGTCTTCTCTAGTCTCATAATGTTCTGCCTGTTCTAGCTCCTCTTACCTTTTGGACCTCATCCACACCTGGGTCCTGCTCCCTCACTCTGCCCTAGGCACACAGCCATCCCTAAATTCCTGGAATGCGAGATGCTCTGTCCTGCCCTAGGGGCCTTTGTTCTCACTGTCTTCTGACTGGACTTTCTTCTATTTCTTATTCAGTGTTGTCTTTTTTCTTATTATTTATGACTCAGCCACAATGTTTCCTCCTTAGAAAGACCTTTGCTGGTCACCTTATTGTCTGCTCTAGCACTCAGTTATCTCCCTCCTTGTACAAGCACCAGTTTATATACACCTCACATTAAACCACAACACCCCAAGGACCCTTAATGCCTAGCAGACCTGGTGGGTAACATGTGTTCAAGGAATAATTTTTGAGTGAACACACACAGATAACATCAATGATGACTAACTGTATGTCAGTCAGTGTTCTCATCGTTGCTGATGCTGATGTATAGATACTTTGTTGGTAAAACTCTCTTTGGAAATATTTAAATCTTCTGGAATTGGGATTATGTCTTAAAATATACTCAGAGAATTCCATGCTGCATTAACTTACAAATAGAACAAAGCTACATTCTTTTAGGTAACATTGGAGAAGGAAAACTTCTATGGTGAGACTATTTCATACTCCAATTTAAGAATTTTCCTAGAAAAGATATAAGAGGAATTTCTTTAAGGTTAATATGAACACTGTGCATGGGAATCTCTATAAGTGATAAAGCAAAAACAGTGAAGATATACTTGAGGTACTTCTTTGGAAACAGAACTACAACTAGCTATCAATAAAAAATTTAAGTCCCTGACCAACATTTCTGTCCACCAAAAAAACAAGAAGTCTAAATGTTATTTAAAAATAATTCTTCAGCGTTATCAAGTAGGAGATAAGATATTTGAAGACAAAGTCTAAGGAGATGTTTGGTGTTAGTTTAAGGCTGTTAACTCACAATCTCTTTAGTGTGAGGTAAAAAAGAGTTTTTAGTAGCTGCAAAATGTTCAACACAAATATGTTTATCATTTGACAACGACACCATTGAACTACTTTTATTGTTTTAATTTATTTTAATTAAAAAAAATTTTTCTTAAGTGATAAGCGGGGAGGCAGAGAGACAGACTCTCACATGCAACCTGACTCGGATCCATCTGGCAAGCTCCCTATGGTGTGATGCTCTGCTCATCTGGGGCTGTTATTCTGCTGCTTGGCAACCAAGCTCTTCTTATCACCTGAGGTGAGGCCACGGAGCCATCCTCAGTGCCTGGGGCCAACTTGTTACAACCAAGCCATGACTGTGGGAGGAGAAGAGAGAGAGATAGAGAGAGAAGGGAGAGGCAGAGGTGTGGAGAAGCAGAATGTCGCTTCTCCTGTGTGCGCTGACCAGGAATTGAACCCGGGACTTCCACATGCTGGGCCAATGCTCTACCACTGAGCCAACCAGTCAGGACCCACTTTGATTTTTAGATTAACCTCTGAAAAAAGATCAAGTAATCTTATTTTATTTTTAATTACTTATGATTGTTTTTCATTTTATGTAGTTTTCACTTATTTTTCAAACTTTATTTTAATGAGGTAATAATTCAACATTTGAATAATAAAATATAACAATTAGAAATGCTTTTGTTGCTATTTATAATTTCTCTGATGTATATGGCATTCAATATTTGTTTTTGCTGATTTTTTATTTTATAAATTTCACACTAAAAAATATCAGTGTTTGTGTCAGTACTACATCATAAAGCTAAAGAGATATTGACAACATGACTACATGGTCATTTTCTTCTAGTTCTGCTATCCTTACCTTTGTCTGGACCCACAGCCAACAGCAGTTTAGAGTAGAGGCTGGTCAGCCATTGGTCACCCTGTCTGTTACATGATGCTTCATGTTCATAAGAAACTTGACCTTGATCAGGTTTGATGATCAAGGTATTCATGGCCCACCTGCTCTGAGCTTGACTGGGCTGGTGAGCCTGACCCAAATGGAGGTCATGTGCTTACTCATCCAGGGGAAGAAAATGAACCTTCACAGACACATGGTATGTGTCTCTTTTAATCACTACAATAGCCCTGTGGTGTGGATAGCATTGGGACTTTTTTTAGTTGAAGAAACAAGATCTTAAAGAGGTTGAGAAATTTCCCCAAGATCCCACCATGGTGAGTGTAGGAACCAAGAGCACAGCCCGTGCCGGTCTGACACCAAAGCTCTTTCTGTTGTGCTTCCCGACCTCGTGGTAGATATCACCAGACACTGTGCCTTAGCAAGGGCCCAGCTCCAACCTTCCTAAGAGAAAAAGAAGAGCCAATGTGATTTTGTGTTGTGCTAGACCCATGAGGGAACTTTAGAACCAAGTCGAGGGCTGCAGAGGGTGAAAAGTGGTTCCCAACAAGTGAGCTGGTACCAGTCAGAGGTGCCCCACCGCCTGCAGCTGGTGCTTAGCGGAGGAGGGCATTCCTGCCTCCGAGGGCAGTAGAACCAGCGAGAGGCGTGGGGAGAACCTCATCTATGCGAACACCTATGGAGGTTTTCCTCAAGTTCAGATTCCTGTAAACACCAGCTTGCCTGTAAATTTTTAATTGTAGGTGTCTCATTTATTAAGTTGGACAATAAGTACTCCTGCTGCTACTGTTGATACTACCACTATTATTATTGCTACTTAAAGGTTTCAGAGGCCTACTCCATTGACTTAAAGAGCAGCTTTGCGGTGGATTCGTCACCTACGGAGAACCTGACAAGGCTCTGGAGGAAGGTGTGGAGTCTCAGTGACAACTTAGAATAAAAGTTTTCCTTGCTTTTGTGTTCAGAACCACAGAGTTCATGTTTTAAATGGTACTGCAAACATCTGAAAAAACTCATCTTTACATTATCACTATATTTGAAGTTGTGTACTGTACCCAGAGTTGACATTTAATATCATCTTGCATTGGACATTCTGTACACTGTTGGCCTCAAATTGATGTTTAAATAAAATTCTTAGATTTTTAAAATCAGCACACATTCTTTCAAATTATTGTTTGCTTTTGCTCTAGACTTCAAATAAAAGCTATTTTCTATAAACTGAGTGGGTGAAATAGAAAAATAATAATTGACAAAACATTTATGACTATAGTTGAAGTAAAAATTCTTTGGAAATAGGATAAAACAATAGTAGGCACTGAAAACATTGTGACACACAGTTAAATCTGTCAAAGGTAAGAGCCAGTCAGTCAGGGGGCTGTCACATCTGGTGTGTTATTTGATGCTTAAAATAAATGACATTAGCCTTTTGGGATCAACATTTAAGGGGTTGGTTTTAACTGAAAACAATCTGATCCATACCAAGTCACAATAAAATGCAAATGGTCACCAGGCTTGGGACCGTCTCAGGATTGTAGCTAAGACCTAAATAGCACAGTTCCACCAACATTACAGGCAACATTCAATGGACTTCTTAGGGAATTAAGCACTAACAAATCAAAAACCCACTTAACTTTCAGAGTAAGTTGTGTTGAAAAAATTAACTTTGTTCTATTGGAGGATTTTTTTCTTTTATTTCTTGTTGAAATCATGAAATTAAGGAATGTGGCTTTTCTTGAGTCCTTAAGAAATTGAGAACTTTGGTTATTTTTATAATACTCTGAGGTTTGACCATTTATTCAAGTGAATATAACCATTCCTATTCCTTGTACAAGTTTAAAGAAACTAGACCATTAACTGTTTAAACTGCAAACTAGACTTAGAGTTTTCTTGTTTGTTTGTTTGTTTTGTTTTGTTTTAAAATTAAGACCTTACTAGAAAACACTGGTAACAATTTAAAAGTGTATCAATAAAGAAAATGTTGAAATACAAAAATATCTCAGAGTCATATAATTAAGTAAAAGAAGAACGTTGAGAATAATGTGGACAATACCATAACATGCATAAAGCAGAATCCTCTAGTTGTGTATACTCACTCACACACTCCAAACTGTATTGAGGGCTACATGGGAGAGAAGATGAGGTTTGGGGAGGAAGAGGATGTGGTAATGTGTTATTTTGAATTAAGCATTAAGAAACAAAGATAACCAAATACAAACAGGCAAACAGCAAAAGAAACCCTAAGGATTGTCCATGAATAACAGTATGTATTAGTCAGCTCAGGCAGCCACAAGGGAACACCACAAATTGGGCAGTTTAAACTATAGTGGTTTATTGCCTCACAGTTCTGGAGGCTGAAGTTCAAAATCAAGGTGTCAGTAGGTTTGTTTTCACCTGAGGCTTCTCTTCTTGGCTTCCAGATGACACCTTCTTGCAGTGTCCTCACACAGTATTTTCCCACGTGCATCTCCCAAGGGATGTCCTTGTATGTTCTAATCTTCTTTTCTTGTAAGGACACCAGTTATATTGAATTAGGGCCCACCCCAAAGAGCATTTTAGCTTTAATCATCTCTATGAAGATCCTATCTCATAATACATTCACATTCTGAGGTACTAGGGGTTCAGACTTCAACATATGAATTTGGGAGAGACATAATGCAGCCCATAATTTAGTATTCTCATTTCATTATTTATTTTATGGAAATTAATGCTGCCTTGATTAAACAAAATACAATATTAATAAACCACATTAGAACAATTTTTCATGTATCTTTGAACATTGATTACAAACTTAATTTAGGAAATTTCTAAACAATTTAAACTATACTGCTCACAAAAATTAGGAGATACTTCAAAATGAATATGAAGTGATAAAACATCCCCTAATATTTGTGAACAGTGTAGAATTATGGTTTACCATGACTGGTTATTTGAAACTTCGAGTATTTTCATTTAAATTTGAGGCTAGACTGCTCACACTCTACACAGTATACTGGTTTTAAGAACAACTGTACAGTTTTACACTCCAAGCCCAGACATTGTCAGGAACCCCAGAAGCTAAGTCAGAGGCCTGTAACGGGTTTCCTGTCACAGAAGGAATCAATCCTGCTGGCACTTTGGACCTTCAGCCTCCATAATGGCAACAAAAATCTCTGGGTTTAGGCACCTGGATTGTGATACTTGACTACGGCAGCTTTAGGAAGCCACTGGAGAGTCAATACATACAGTGAAAACGTGCGCTGTTAAAACTGCACCAGACAACAGGCTGAAGATTCACTGACAATTATTCTGAAAATATCAAGCAAATCTCAGTCTCCAAAAAATGATAAAGACCCAGATCTTTCTAAAATCTCCCTCAGCTTCATGAGGGCTCAATTGAAAGGTCGTGCCTCTCAACCCAGTGCTCAAATGTCACTTCTCTGAGGTTCTTCCCTCCAGGACCCCATGGAACTTGTGCACATTTCCATGTCCCACTTCCCACTACATCCCAGTCTGCAACAGACTCTGCACTGGGTGTGTTCACTCTGGATAGTGGTTCAATCGAGCACAGGGTGTACATCAATGCATCTTTCTATCTCGGAGCATCTAGCAAAGGCGTGCCACATGGTAGGTGTTTGGGGTTGAATTGCATCTATCATAAATTCATATGTTGAAATCCTCACTCTCAGGACTTCAGAATGTGTCCTTATTTGGAAAAAGGGTCATTAGAGATGTAATTAGAAGATGAGGTTACACTGGAGTAGGGTGGGTCCTTCATCTAATATGATTGTTGTCCTTATAAAAAGGGCAGATGTAGACACATTGCAGACAGGGAGGAGGCCATGTGCACATGGAGACAGAGATGAGGTGATGCTTCTATAAGCCGAGGGACATCAACAACTGGGAGAAACCCCTGAAGCCAGGAGAGAGGCCTGGAGCACGTTCTCTGCCAGTCTCAGAAAGGATCAACCCTCCTGCAGGTTGGACTCAGCCTCCATAACTGGGCGACAACAAATCTGTGTTTAGGGAACACAGATCGTGGTACTTTATCACAGCAACTTTAGGAAACCATCAGCGTAACAATAAGTAGATTGTAGATGTGCCCCATTAAAACTGTACCAGACAACAGGCATCGCTGGGACATGTGCTTCCCCTGCCCATGGGTACTTGTTGCACTTGTTTCTCTTTACCTTCTTGTTCCTTTTCACTATCTCCTCCAGACAGGACCATTTGGTCCATGAGGGCTGCACAGAGGGCCTGATTCTGCCTCTGAGGAATCCCTTTCTTTCCAGTGCTGCTGAAGTCTGCCTCTGAGGAATCCCTTCCTTTCCGGTGCTGCTGAAGTTGTCATTTGCTTAATGGATCACACACCCGAAATGAAAATTCGTAAGAGAAGAAATGAGCTTGACAACCGTGCACCTCCCACTGAACAGTACAAACTTCTTTGCAGGTGCACATTTTCAAGCTCCCAGCACCTGTGTGTGGGCCATGACTGTTTGTGCTTCTCATGCTTGTTATGATCTTGGAGCCCACCCTCAACTATACAACCACAGCTACATTCTTTACTTGGGAGCAGATCTTGGGGATCCTGAGCACAGTTTTGGGAACGAAGACCTGAGAATAAATTTGCATTTGTGGCTCATGCTCTGACCCTACCCTGTCAAGCTCTAGGTTCTGATCATCCTGTTGCTAAAATTCCAGGCATCCTGGCAGCGATGGTTGGGTACCACAGAGCCACAACCTAATATGTACTTCTCTGTTCAGCACAGACACCTGGCTGAACTATCGTGTACCCACAAGCATTAAAGCAACCAGGTTGGATTCCTTAAAAAAAAAAAAAGGGGGAACAGAATTCACATTTTTTAAGCATTTATTACCCTCTGTAGGGTTGTGTGCAGATGTGAGCTCATCAAATCTCAACAATGATAAAAGCTGCTTGGAGACAAAGTTGTAGATCTCTGTTGTCATATGCAGAGGTTGATGTTTAGGGAAATTCACTCACATGCCCACTTTCACCTGACTGGTTTATGGTAGGCCTGGGACTCAGAACCATATTATCTGATTTAAGCTTGACCTTGTCCTCATGATAGCAGGGCTCATTAAAGCTGGGTAGCTGTGGGGACGACACACAGAAAAGCAGGCTGAGGATAGCGTCTGTGAAGGGGGACCAGCTGAGTAGAGAGCTGCCAGGAAACAAGGCACAGGCTGCCAGTTCTCATCTGACAAAGAGGTCAAAGCAGTTCATCAAGGAAAAAAACTTCCTGAAAAAAATGCTACAGAGATCTTTTGTAATTATGGGATCGATATAATTATGTCCAAAGTCTCCTACAATTCAGAAGCGGCCTAATTCCCTCTCTTGGAAGGTGGAGGCCAAGATGGTGTGGGTTTAGTTGTGTGTGTGTGGGGGGGGTCTGGGCATGTGGGCAGTGTGGGAACATGAGTGACAATTTCTAGAAGCAGGGTGCCAAGGAGATGCCAGGCCAGAGTCAAAATGAATAGGTCAATGTTAGGTCTCTAAGCCACTGGGTGAGGGCCCGGTATGTGTGTGTGTGTGTGTGTGTGTGTGTGTGTGAGAGAGAGAGAGAGAGAGAGAGAGAGAGAGAGAGACAGAAGGGACTGGTGTTTGAAGAGGTAAAGCAAGTGGAAACAGGGTAAGTGTGTGTGTGTGTGTGTGTGTGTGTGTGTGTGTGTGAGAGAGAGAGAGAGAGAGAGAGAGAGAGAGAAGGGACTGGTGTTTGAAGAGGTAAAGCAAGTGGAAACAGGGTAAGCCTGGCATCATTCCTGCTTACTCGCTTGGCTTGTTTCTTAAAGCAGCACCTGCAGTGTAGGGTGTGCGTGAGGGGCCGCCTACAGAAACATGCATCTGCCAGCTGCGACTTTTCACACCATCCCTTGATGAGAGGCGAGACCATGGCCTCATTCAGGAAGGCGTTTCTCTGGGTGGTGCACGCGAGGGGCTGTAGCTGTGGGAGCGCAGGCTGAGGGCAGGGACGGAGGGCACAGGAGCAGGAGGTTCTCCCAGAACTCCGGGGCCCTGGGACGACCTCTGAGCTGGAGGTTCCTCCTCCGGACCCGGTCTGCCTAACGACACCACCTCTGTGGTGTGGGAATCAGAGCAGCCAGGTCTTCTGAAGCAGGGTTGTCAACCTGGCCTAGTGTGCCTGCCAGCTCAGTCTCCCTCGGCTCCAAGCCTGCATTGAAGTCCAGTGCTGGGAGTGCTCTGCCCTCCAGGCTTAGCGACAGCCCTCTTTGGGACTTATGCTGAGAGCCCGGGGACCTCACTCATCAGAACTTCACTGCAGCTGGGGGGTCTCGACTGACAGGCTGGGCAATGGAACATATGCACCTTGTTCACTGTTCACTTTGCCCATAAACCAGTGAGCACCCTTGGAGGAGGAGCCGCCAGAAGGGCACTCTGTCACCCAGAGCCCGGCGCTGGCAGCTGCACGGCTGCTTCAAGCAGCGAAAACTAGCTGTCCACGTATGCTCACTCAGCCTTGGGGAGAAGGTGTCAGGAGATCTAGAGTCCCCAGAGTTTGGAATCAAATGTGTTTAAGAGCATCTGAGCTTTCTTGAATTAGAAAGTAGCTTTTCCTTAGAGTCTTAACAACTTTGGAATTGAAAGACAAGGCATAAATTAGTACAGCCATTATGGAAGAAAGTATGGTGGTTCCTCAAAAAATTAAGAATAGAACTATCATATGACCCAGCAATCCTTCTACTGGGAATATACCCCAAAACTTGAAAACACTGGTATGCAGAGACACATGCACCCCCATGTTCATCACTGCATTATTCACAGTGGCCAAGACATGGAAACAACCAAAAAGCCCTTCAATAGAAGACTGGATAAAGAAGATATGGTACATATATATTATGGAATACTACTCAGCCATAAGAAATGATGACATCGGATCATTTACAACAACATGGATGGACCTTGATAATATTATACTGAGTGAAATAAGTAAGTCAGTAAAAGCTCAGAACTGTAAGATTTCACACATATGTGGGATATAAATCTGAGACTCATGGACATAGATAAGAGTGCAGTGGTTATCAGGGGAGGGGGAGAGGGAGGGGAAGAGAACTGGGGGAAGTGTGTAAAGAGGGACAAATATAAGGTGATGGACAATGATTTGACTTTGGGTGATGAATATACAACATATTCAACTATCCAAATGATGTAGTGATGTTTACCTGAAATCTATGTATACTTGTTGATCAATGTCACCCTGTTAGATTTAATTTTCTAAAGAAAAAAAAGACAAGGCAGTGCTCACATGGTCCAACCTCTACGTTTTATTGCAAGGGAGACCTAGGACTAGTTTTTCAATGACCACAGCTGGAGTGAAAGAGATAGAGACCACTAGCCACTCAGACTCAGCTGCGTGAGGAGGTCTACTGAGGACCACAGGGGTCAGAGAAGGTCCAGGGGAGACATGCTAGCCTGAGACCTGGCATTAGAGGACCAGGGGCATAATTACATGTCACAGGAGAGTTGGGGGGGGGGATGAGGCACAAGACAGGGGTAAATAGTGTACACTTTTGGGTCCAGAGAGACCAGACTGATAGGTGTTGGGGGAAAATGAGAATTAAAGCTGAGTAATAACATTGGTCAGAGTTAATGACTACAGAATCCAGAGGCCAAGCTAACTAATTAAAGCAGAAAGGACTTAGCAGTATATGATACTTAGGGAACAGAAAAGATAAGCAGTCTCTAAGATGAGCCTCCAGGAGCGGCTTTCCTACCCTTCCTGCAGAACTAGGCTGCTGGGAGAGCTGTCAGGCCCAGGAAGCTGCCTGATTGAGATGCCGCCTCGAACTAGGCAGCCACTGCTCCAAACCAGAACCCCTGCCCTGCCAGCACCCAGGCCAGCAAGACAGACACGCCTGCCGTTTCCCTTTCCATAAGACTCAGTAGGAGTCAAAATCGCACCTGTGTGCAGCCCACGGAGACACTGAAATCACACCCAGAACTCCAGTCACATGGGTGTCAGCGGAGGTAGTTTCTTGCTCTCACTTGAGCAGCATATGAAGGAATGCTAAAAAGGGTCTGAAAGAGACATTGACCAAGCCGGTCTTCAGTATTCACTACAGAGGGAGAGCTGAGGCCACAGGACAGAGACCTCGGCATGGGAGCTTGGGTTTATGGGGTCAGAAGCAACAAGTTGCTGGTAAGTCCTTGGCCAGAGGAGAGCCATGAAGAAAGTGACTTTGACAAAATCGGTCTACAAACATTATTCAGACTGGATCTGTCTCGAGAGAGTCTTAGGTAAAAAAGAACAGGTAGGGGTTGGCTGTACTCCACTAATATAAGAGGACAATGGGCAGTAGGAGGGGAGGGAGGGAAGCAATGACTAGCTGGAAACTGGCGGCATTGCTGACTGGGGTGCAGGGCTGGAGGGGGTGGGCACTGACATGAACCAGAGCCCATGTGAGCAGACTGTATCTGGTGTCCTTGAGTCCTTAGTGGCCCCCAACACACAGCCTGTAGTAGAGGCCCAGTAAAAGGCTAACAAGTGAGCAAGAAGGACGCATCAAAGACAGCATGTACTCATCGAAATCAGGTGATTAGATAACTATTTAAAACAATAAGAGTCAATAGATCTTGCTGTTTTCCCCTTTGTGGCAGGTAGCATAGAAAGGAAATAGAAAGAAAGAGCACTTCACAAAGAGTCGAGGGAGTAGAGGAATGGGGAAAGTGCAAAATAGAGCTGATTTTTTAAATTAAATTTTGGTTTACTAGGATTTGTGGAATACCCCTTGAAGCTTAAAAAAGATCATTTAATACACAAAAGGAAATGTTTTTGATAGCAGTAATGAACATGTGGCACTTGTTATATCAAATAAAAATGACATAACTTTAAAAAGGTAATAATTATTAGATTAGAGATTTAGAGAAGGTTATTTAGACAGAAGGAAGAAGTTTAATATAATCATATGCCATAGTTACAGCTGATTCTTTGAAAGAATGAGAATTCTAGGACTATTTTTGAATCAAAAGAACAATCTGAACCTTGAAGGTAATCCCATATGGGAATGTAAGCATTGCCCCCCAACTGGGTGGCAGGAACCCGGCTTCAGACACTCAGCGATTCTTTCCATTCCCCACCTCCCTGCCCATTTCCATGAACTCCAGAATATCATAGTTAGAGAATTAAAGCATACATTTTAAAAAATCAAAGGTCTACACATCTAAGTGCAGACAGAGAAGAAAGACCTAAGGTAATCTCAGTGAACACAAATGGAAAATGCACAAATGTGCAGGCAAATGGAGAAGATAGTAGAGATAGTGCAGAGGTGAAGATAATCCTACATAAGAATAACTGGTGACCCTGAATGAGAAGCCTGACAAGTGGTGCAGGGTTGTGCTCAAAGAGAGATACAAAAAATTTCCCAGCCCTAGCTGGTTTGTTCAGTGGATAGAGCATTGGCCTAGAGTGCAGAGACCCTGGGTTCGATCCCTGGTCAAGCCACCCATGAGAAGCAACCATCTGCTTCTCTTCTCCTTGCTCTCCCCATTTTCTCTCTCTTCCTCTCCTGCAGCCAGTGGCTCAATTGGGCCTAGAGTCAGTCTCAGGTGCTAAGGACAGCTTGGTTGATTTGAGCATCAGCCCCAGACAGGGCTGCTGGGTGGATTCCGGTCAGGAATCTGTTTTTCTCTTTTCCTTCCTCTCACTTAAAAAAAATTCACAGACAGAATTGAATCTGCAGATGAAAGCACACTCTATGTTCTTAGAGATTTTGATCCTGAAGGTTCTGTTCCAAAGCAAAACCTGAAGAAGTGATTGAACCTCAGGCATAAACAAAGAAATCTTTAGGCACCCAGAAAGATATAAATCAACTGCAAAAGAAACATTAGACTGACCTCAGAATTCTTCACAATCATCAAGGCCTGAAAACAACAGAGTAATAACCACAAAGTTCTGGAATAAAGTGCCACCTGAGATTATTATACCCTGTCAAGATACTATTCAAGTGTAAAGGCAACATACAGACATCATGAGTCTTCATAAAAATATATATATTTTACCAAAGTTTACTAACTGAAAAATGAATCATGACTGTAAAACAAACAAAAATCATACAGAGTCCACTTAAAGAGTTGAGAGTAAATAGTTGTGAGAACACAATTATAGAGCATAGTATATGAGTTAGAAATCAGCAAATCTATATAAATAAAAATGTAAATGTTCATTTGTTCAAAATCTTAAATCTCCGAAACTTCTTCACTGATCGCTTTGAAATTTTGACACAACGTTGCATTAAAATACATGTTCTTTTTAATATATATACTATTATATCGATATAGATGTCACACCTATGACAGGTAAAAACATGCTTTTTTTGAAAAACAGTGCCATCTGTTGGACGTAAAAGCAACACACGCTATACTAAATATTTTACGATTCCATTTCAATGTTTCTAATTTACGATCCATTTATGTGCAGCTAGACTTGAGGATGCAGGGTTGCGAGCATGGCAATCGCGTTCTACAGCTTCAGATCTGCTTCGTTCTCAACAGAATGAATGTGACAGGCTGAGAGAGGCTGAAAGACGTCGACGAGAAACAGCAGATCACTGTCAAACACGACTCCATGCTCAGTAATCACATGATTATAATCGCCTTGCATTCCGGTACAACCCAGCTGATGATTATAGTTTGAGCCAGCATGTTCTCATCGGCACTATGACTGAAGTGTGTCCTTATTGCAAGGCTCTGAAATTTAATGGAGAAACGAAAGGAATGTGTTGTGCCGCCGGAAAAATTAAACTGCCTCAACTTGGAGAACCGCCAGAGCCATTAAAAACTTTGCTTGCCGGATATACTGCCGAATCAAAGCATTTCCTTTCTAACATCAGGAAATAGAACTAATGCTTCCAAATGACGTTGTTTAGTGCAGAAATTGTAACAGCTCAATTCATGCCAACTTTTAAAGTGAAAGGACAAATTTTCATAAAGCCAGCTCCCTGCTTCTGTTTCCAGATGGTCAACATAAATTCCTACAAATGCATTTCATCAGTGATGGCAATGATGAATTGAATGCACACTGCAAAATTTTTACTGGCATAAAAAGGTCCATCGTTTCCCAACTGCAAGAGCTTCTTCAAGAAAAAAACAAGTTAGTGCATTTGTTCAAAAGAGCAATTGACATGCTGCCATCTGATACACACAAGATTGTTATGCTGATAAAATGGCTGCTGGAGAACATGTGTGAAGACTCAATGCTCCAACTATAGACAAAGTGGCAATTGTTATAGTCGGAGATCAATTCCAACCTAGAGATAATGTTCTTCATCAGAGAAACAATCAATTGACAAAACTTGCAGAAATTTATTGATCCTACGATGCCCTGCAATATCCAATCATTTTTGGGATGGTGCCGATGGATATCACTTCAACTTTAAGATGATAAATCCAGTCAGTGGCGAAGAAACAAATATGAAATGCAGCGCAATGAACTATTATTCATACCAATTAATGATTCGAGAGAATGAAGACAATCACATTTTGAAATGCCATCAATAGTTTCACCAACACATCGTTAGATATATATGCAAAAATCAAAACAGAACGTTTGATATTCATCTGTTTGAACAGACCAAGCTTCGCTCTGAAGAATATGTTCATTTGTGAGATGCAGTTGTAAATGATGGTAGTACAACTAACGTTGGAAGACTAACGATTTTTTTTTAAGATATATTTTTATTTTATTTTTTTATTTTATTTATTCATTTTAGAGAGGAGAGAGAGGGGGGAGGGAGAGAGAGAGAGGGAGAGAGAGAGAGAGAGAGAGAAAGAGGAGAGACAGGGGGGAGGAACTGGAAGCATCAACTCCCATATGTGCCTTGACCAGGCAAGCCCAGGGTTTCGAACCGGTGACCTCAACGCTTTATCCACTGTGTCACCACAGGTCAGGCCGGAAGACTAACGATTTTGCCATCTTCATATACAGGCAGTCCGCGTCATATGCATGAGTATGCTCAAGATGCAATTGTGAATGTTCGTTACTACAGGCGTCCTGACCTATTCATTACATTCACATGCAATCCAGCTTGGGACGATATACAGCAGCTCTTACTTCCTGGGCAATCGCTGGTGGATATAAACATGACATCACAGCACATGTTTTCAGACAGAAGCTGAAATCGCTGATGGATTTCATGGTAAAACATGAAGTGTTTGGGTCTGTGCACTGTGAAAAATTAATGAGCAACGTCGTAGAAGCAACAATCTTGACAGGACCTTTCAAAGGTGAAGATGTCCTCATTCCTTGCATTCCTATGATTCCAACGGATATGCCATTTCAATTTAGGAGATTGCAGTTCCAATTCGATTGGCGTTTGCAATCACCATCAACAAAGCTCAGGGCCAATCTTTAGAATTATGCACTTTAGATCTACACACGGATTGCTTCTCACATGGACAATTATATGTTGCGTGTTCTAGAGTAGGCAAACCAGACAATCTCTATATCTGCACAGACAATGGAACAACAAAAAATATTGTATACCCACAAGCATTGTGAAATTAAACATATTAGAAACATGCACTTTCTCTTTTCTTTCTTTTTCATTTAACCAGACTGAGCCACAGCAACGCGTGGCTGGGTACAGGTAGTATTAAAATATTCATGTGACCTACAAAATTCAAAGGGGGTCACAAAGGACAGAGTATTAACAGCTTCATCTGAAATTGAGATATAAAGTTATAAAAATAAAAAATAACCCCAGCCTCTCTTTTTTTTTTTTCCATAATTGCTCTTTCTTTAATCCTAAAGGGATCTTTAGGAAACAACCTTCTTGTGATGAAGAAACTTACGTGTGACAGTTGAGGTTCCTTCATTTTTCACTTTGGATTCTTTTGTTAAATTTAATAAAAACAGCTTCCACTATATGATCCCTCGTTCATAAAAGTAATGTTGCTTACTAGCCGTCTCTACTCTCTATATGAACATAGCACAGTCAGATGATGTTCTTATTCATGAACAAGGGGCTCAGAGTTATATAAAACACTTTCATCTCTCCATGGTCAGGACGTTTGCATTCCTTATCATCAGCATTTGTTTTACAGAAAAGTGAAGTAATTTATAAGTTATTACAACTGGAAGGCTGGAAAGGGATATGCCAAGATGACCCGGGGAGTATCCATGGGATGTGACTGTGGGTGATATTTAGTTGCACAGCTGTCTTCAAAAAGGTTCAGGCTTCAAGTCATTGGCAGGCTTCCAAAGGTTTTCAGGTCATGCAAGCTTCCTTATTTTTCCAGCTTCAGTTTTCCCACTTCCTCCCATCAGGCACGTGGTATGGCACACTCTTGTCACATGGAGCTACCCTTCACTTCCTGGCCAGTTCACTCGCTCTCTATCCTGGCCATCTGCATTTTTTTTTCTCTTCTTCTTCTTTTCCAAGTGAGAGGAGGAGAGAGATAGACTCCGCATCTACCACAACTGGATCCACCCAGCAACCCCCTTCTGGGGCTGATGCTCTGCCCATCTGGGGCTGTGCTCACAACTTTTAGTGCCTGAGGTGGAGGTTCAAAGGAGCCATCCTCAATGCCTAGGCCAACATGCTCATACTAATGAAGCCATGGCTGTGGGAGGGGAAGAGAAAGACAGAGAGAGAAGGGGGGAGGGGAAGGATGGAGAAGCATATGATCTCCTCTCCTGTTTGTCCTGAGAATTGAACCCGGGACATCCACATGCCAGGCTGATGCTCTACCGCTGAGCAATCCAGCCAGGGCCACCTTCTGCATTTCTGTTTGCTCCACCTGCACCACCCTTTTCCCTCTGTCTCTGAGTCTTCACCACACTCCTGTTTCTGGATAATCCCTATTCTTTTTTTTTTTTTTTTTTTTTTTTTTTTTTTATGGGGAACAGAGGTGAATAAGTCTGGTGAGGTAGAAACCCTTGATTCTAGGAAACTCGGATAAGTCAGCACCCCCGCGAGCACTGAATGACCCTATTCATATTTTTGAAAAAAAATTTTATTTTTTTTATTGAGGTAAAATATATAACATGACCTCTAACCATGTTAACCACTTTTTCAGTGCCGATTCAAGGGCATTAACAATGTTCCCATTGTTGTACAACCATCATCATCCTCAATCTCCAGAACTCTCTTCATTCTCCCAAATTGAAACTCTGTCTCTGTTCAGTAATAACTCTCCACTCTCTTGCTACGCCAGCTCTGGTAACCTCTGTTCTATTTTTTTCTCTGTGAATTTGCCTATTCAAAGTACTTCATAGAAGTGGAACCAAACAGTATTCATCCTTTTGTATCTGCTTATTTTGTAGTAGGAAATGGCCCACAAATGGAGGATAATAGATGTCCAGACAACTTGATGGAGGAAGAATAATTTATTAGTAGCTGGTAGAGCTCATGGTGCCTGACCAGGCAGTGGTGCATTGGATAGAGCGTCGGACTGGGATGCGGAGGCCCCAGGTTCGAGACCCCGAGGTCGCCAGCTTGAGTGCGGGCTCATCTGGCTTGAGCATAAAGCTCACCAGCTTGGACCCAAGGTCCCTGGCTCGAGCAAGGGGTTACTCGGTCTGCTGAAGGCCCGCGGTCAAGGCACATATGAGAAAGCAATCAATAAATAACTAAGATGTCGCAACAAAAAACTGATGATTGATGCTTCTCATCTCTCTCTGTTCCTGTCTGTCTGTCTGTCTGTCTCTCTCTCTGTCCCTGTAAACCAAAAAAACAAAAAAAAACAACAACAACAAAAAGACAAGAGCTCCCCAAAGTTTGTTTTTCTGAATCGAATATACCTTTACAGTTTTAGTTTTTATGTGACAAGTGCCTGATTTCCTTGACTTCTTTGCCTGCAGGCCTACATGACTTTTGTGTCTCCGGGAGGGGAGGGGGTAGGAGGGGAATTTTGGGCTGTCTGTCCTTGATTATTCACATATCCCATTTTTCTTGCTGGTGCTGCAACTTTATTTCAGGGAACTGATAAAAGGGCTACAGCTGTGATTTATTATTTTTCAAACTTTCTCAGTCAGTCATTCCTCCTCAGTCTGAAACCCTGAGGTCACTGGCTTGAGCGTAAGATCACAGACATTGCAGGCCCCCTCTCTTACATTCTTCTGATTTCTCCCTTCTCAATTTCACTTACAATAGTGTCTTCAAGGTTCATCCTTGTAGCATATGCCAGAAAATTCTCTTACTCCAAGAGGGTCACACTTTTTGTTTTATTCAGATCTTCAACTGATTGGATAAGGCCCACCCAAATTAAGGAGGACAATCTGCTTGACTCAATCTACAAATCTAATATTAATCGCATCACAAACCACTCTTACAGAAGTACTTAAATAGTATTTGATTACCCATGGCTCAGTCAAGTTGACCCATAATATTAGCCATCATATATAGTTCCCCAAAGTCATATATGAGCCCAATTTTCTGATCCAACAGCTTAAAAAGCATCATTGGGACAATTTTGGACATGTCAATATTGGTTGCAATTTAGATATGTTTTGAACCAATATTAATTTCTTTTTTAATATAAAGTGAATTTACTGAATGTTTCTTAAGAAATATATGTCATAGAATTTAGGGATAAAGAGTCATGAGATCTGTACTTTTAAAGGATTCAGCTCTCAAATTTCTATCTCTTTATATTACTTGTATCTATGTCTCCCCACAGATAGAATGAATGTGACAAAGTGTTAACAAAGGATGAATACATAGATAAAAAAAAGCAGTGGTGGGATTCAGTTGGTTTGCACCGGTTCTGCAGAACCAATAACCTAACTTTTTGTTGAGATCAGCAAACCGGTTGTTCAAATGGCACTTATAAGCAGGGTTCTCTCTAAGGTGGGTGCCTGGACAGCTGCCCAATGTGGAAATCACAAATTTACTTTCCTTACTCTTTTGTAACGTTCATCTGCACAGCAGTGTACTCTAAGTGCCCGTAGTCATGTTCATTCCGTCCAGAGGTGAAAAAATAGCAAGTGGGGATGCCAATCAGGAAGCAATATGGAAATATCTTCAATAACAGTTCTGTTGTTTGTCAGGTATTATTTAATATTTTTTCATTAATATTTTAAAACTCTTTCTTATAACAATCTACTTTTGTGTACCTCTCTTATTGTTCTTATTTAGGTATTAAATGCATGAAATAAACTACCTTTCAGTATATCTTTTTTCATAGGTAAATGTCATAGGGCAGAGAACCAGTTGTTAAATTACTTGAATCCCACCACTGAAGGAAGGATACATGAGTTTTCATTAGACTATATTTGTAACTTTTCTATAGGTTGAAATCTTTTAAATAGAAACTTAAGAAAAAATTAAAATTTACTGTTTTTATATAGTCAAGCATTTGACATATCCTTAGTAATTTCTTCTACTAATTTATGTGTAGAAACATTTGAAATAACCTAAATATCCAAAATTAGGTGAATGGGTGAAATACAGTGAGCTCAGAAGTGGCCTGGGCTACTGCCATTGTATCTCTAGTAGGTGGCATATTTCCTGGCACGTTATACATTTCTTTGTTTTTCCCGACGTCTGACTTATACCCAGAAATTACATACAATAAGATATATTTTTACAAATCTGAAGTGTACAGCTTGAATAATATTTACATGTGTACGTATATGCCCACGTAACCCCATGCATTTCAAGATACAGAACACTTTCAGGACCCCAGAAGATGCCCCTCACTCTCTCCTAGTTAACAGCACCCTGCCCACCAAAGGTGACTGTTATTCTGACACTGTCACATTAGGCTAGTTTCGTCTGTCTGTGAACTTAATTTAAATGAGCTCATGCAGTATGTATTCATTGTTGCACAATTTTCAAGTCTGTTCTACCTTGGGTGGGCATTTGGGTTGCTCCTTGTTTATGCATGCAATGGCTGTGGGGACTCTCGCACCTGTCTCTTATGGACACACAGTGTTTCCTGTTGGATGTTTACCCAGGAGAAGAATTTCTGGGTCACAGGGTATACATGTATTTGGTACACACTACATAGTTCTGTAAAACAGTTGTTCTCAAATATATTCTCACTAGGAACATATGAACATTTGGTTGCTTCACGTCCTTGCTAGCACTTGATACTGTTAATCCTTTTCATCTCAGCCATTCTAGTGAGGATGCAGCACTGTTCTATTGCAGGTTTTCTTTTTATTTTTTATTTTATTTTTTTTTGTGGCAGAGACAGAGAGAGTCAGAGAGAGGGACAGACAGGAAGGGAGAGAGATGGGAAACATCAATTCTTCGTTGCGGTTCCTTAGTTGTTCATTGATTGATTTCTCATATGTGCCCTGACGGGGGAGGGGGGGAGCTACAGCAGACCGAGTGACCCCTTGCTCGAGCCAGCGACCTTGGGTTCAAGCTGGTGAGCCTTGCTCAAACCAGATGAGCCCGTGCTCAAACTGGCGACCTTGGGGTCTCGAACCTGGGTCCTCTGTGTCCCAGTCCGATGCTCTATCCACTGCGCCACTGCCTGGTCAGGCTCATTGCAGTTTTAACATTAAACTTTTACTAAATGTATAAATGAAAATGATATAACTCTGAAATGGAGTGTTATGTAGCTATCAACAAAGTGTTGTTAAAGAAGACAATATTGGGGACATGCTTATGATATGTAAAAGATGAAAAACATATAAAGTGTGTATCTAGTACACTTTTTATTTTAATGTATACATGTTAATAAAGAGGACTAGAAGAAATTCACCAAAATGTTAACACTTGATTCTGGAGGAAGAATTAGTCTCTTTTTCTTTATACTTTTACATAATCATGAGATGTTCTACAATGAGCAAATGCCAGTTTTAAAAGAAGAAAAAGAATATTTTCAAGAACAATCTCTGCCTGAGAAAATGAACTTATATGTTCAAAAATCTGCTGTACTTCTCGGGGCATGTCTTAGCACCTGTAAACCACAAGGCAGTGATTATCACCAAGTAGACACTCAAAGATAGCCTTTGAGAACACAACAGTCAAGGGTTGCAGGGAAGGTAGTGCCTTCAGGTAAGAGTTGGGATCTGAGCAAGAGAATGAAAGGGACTTCCAGAGAAGAGGGGAAGCCAAATGGCAGGTTTCTGCTGGATCCTTTGTTTTTGGAGTGGCGGGCAGGTAAGTAATAGGAAATAGGACAGAAAGTGAGCATCCTAGCTTGACCAATGGTGGTGCAGTTGCTAGAGCATCAACCTGAAATTCCGAGGTCCCAGGTTCAGAACCTTGAGGTTGTTGGCTTGAGCGTGGGTTTACTACCTTGAGCAAGGTGTTGTTGGGTTGAGTTTGGGATTACCAACACAATCCCAAGGTTGCTGACTTGACCAAGGGGTCACTGGCTCTGCTTGAGCTGCCCCCCCCCCAGTCAAGGCACATATAAGAAGCAATCAAGGAACAACTAAAATGAAACTACAAGTTGATGCTTCTCACTCTCTTTTTCTTCCTATCAAAAAAGAAATTTTAAAAATCAAAAAAAGTGGACATCCTAGGCCACATGGGGATTATAATGAGGACATCAAGAGGGGACCTGGTTGTCTAGCCTGGCCTCTGTGGTCTGAGCAGACAGTGGTGGTGAGCTTATACGAGGGCTGGGGGTCGGAGGAAGGTGAGGTTCCAGGCTCCCCCTTCTCCTGACCATGGCTTGGGGAGGTGGGCAGAAGGACAGCATGGCTCAAGGTACACGAGCCTCTTAGTCAGGAGGATCTGCCGACTGGACCCCACAGCAGATGGCACGTCCTGCCTGTCTCCGTCATCTTGCTGGGTTCCAATGCCATTTGCACTACGCTCATCCCCACCCTTCCACGGCCTTCCCCCGGATTCTTGGGCTTCTGCTTCTGGTTATCCACAAAAACTAAGGCAGCTGCTCCAAGCCGCAAGTGCTCAGATTCAATCTGGCTGATGGGAGCGGCCCCAGTGTCGATACTGAAAAGTAAAACTTAAATGGTCCCTGGGTGAGTCCCGTGCACAGTGGGGTTGACCACCAGCCCTGTAGCCCGCACTGCTCATTTTAAACACAGCAAACAAGCGCTTATTATTTTCTGTCAACTCCAGCACTTTCTAACATGATCTCAGAGGTGTTAGCCATTTGCTATTCATCCCTGATTTATAGTTTCAACTCTCATTTTCTTATTGACTTTAGAGAGGGAGAGGGAGAAACACTGATTTGTTCTTCTACTTATTTATTCATTCATTGGTTGATTATTGTATGTGCCCTGACCAGGGATCAAACCCACAACCTTGGTGTACTGGGTTGATGCTCTGACCAACTGAGCTACCTGGCCAGGGCCCACACTCTTATTTTCTGCTCATGCTTTTTTAAATTATGAGATTGGAGAGCTGACTTGTAGTTACAACGGTCTCTTTAGTTTTCATTTTCCTTCATCATCAGGATTTGTGATCATATAGTCAGGTTTACTTTGGGGAGATCTGAATACCAAGTCATCTTCCTATTTTTCCTCATCTTTTTGTCATCTAATTTCATGAAGTTGAAAGAACATGTTGAAGTGTAGCCCTCCCTTCTGTGCATCATTAGGGATGCTTTTGAGCGGAAGTGGAAGAAAACTGAGAAACGCATTAGACTGTCTATGGAGAGGTCTAGAGCAGCGGGCTCCTGCTGGGCAGAACCAGCAGCCCCGTGGTGTCCTCAGGGGCCTGGCATTTTCCATTTCCTCTGCACGGCTTCCTTCAGTGGGCAGCTCTGCGTTCAGGTTGGCTCCCCGCAGGGTCCCAAGGTGGAGGTGGCAGCTTCAATCATCACTTCCACACAAGACCATGTCCAGAGGAGAATACCAAGTCTCTGCTAAGCTCTTTGGGGGTGAGAACTACTTCCCGCACCTTCACCGGGAAGCTCCCTCCAATGTCCTTGGCCAGGATTGGGTCCCAGGCCCAATCCTAACCCAGTATCACGAAAGGGCTTAGGCTTGGCCCTCTAGGCTGAGATAAAGCCACAATTCCCTGAGCCACATGGGAGTGGGGCAAACAAGAAGATCAGAGCTCATCTGGGAGTGGGGGAAGGAAGGAAGAAGGGAGAAGGGAGAACATGGGAGAAGCAATGGCCAGGGTCTCCCTTAATCAGCTGTGTCATCACAACAATCTAAGCCACAAGTTTCCTCTGCAGGCTCCTAACATTTGCACTGGAATTATTGAGTTCAAATTAATCCAAATACAGTAGTTCTGTTACGCCAGTTACCCTGTGGGATGGTATTATCAGTAAGTCAAGGGCCAATGTGTCTCTCAGCAAGTAAGACCCCCTCCCTCATCCTTATGTTGTCTCAAGCTTTCCTTGGGCAGGTATCGGAGCAGATGCCTGCACACAAGGTAACGTGCAGGTGTCTCCTACCTTCTGTCTCTGTTCTGCATCACGACTCAGCTGCTCCTCACTCGCTTCAGCTCTCAGGGCTGTGAAGCTTCACATAGGTTCTCTCGCCCTGTTGTTTCCACCCTGACCAGACCATCCTCCTCTGAATCATGTATACACAAATTTTTATCTTGGTCAACATATCTCATCTCAAACACTGTCAGAGTTACGTCCTTGTGTTACTATGTCCACCAGTTCTTTGTTTACTGTCTAAGCTCTAGCACCTGCTGTCTATAACCTCTAACTGAAGCCGTTTCAGTGGTGATGACTGAACTGAGGCTGAAGATCTTCCCACTTTTCCTTTGAGAAATCTTTGAACATACCATCACCCACACATCTTCTAACATTTTTTATAAGCT
The DNA here is from genome assembly GCF_036850765.1 of Saccopteryx bilineata. NCBI lineage: Eukaryota > Metazoa > Chordata > Mammalia > Chiroptera > Emballonuridae > Saccopteryx > Saccopteryx bilineata. The sequence goes on along the minus strand of NC_089491.1, from coordinate 187,800,142 downwards.
GTATTTGTCTAGTCTGGAGTACACTGTGATGATGCCTAGTACTTAATTTCCAATAGAAAGCTTTTGACAAGTTTGCCAGTCTGTCAAATGACTTCTTGTGAAAATCAGTGTCTAAATATTTGCTATTTTTTTGTATTTTTCTTAAGTGAGAAATGGGGAGGCAGAGAGACAGACTCCTGCACGCACCCGACCGGGACCCACCCAGCATGCCCACCAGGGGGCGATGCTCTGTGTATCTGGGGCATTGTTCTGTTGCAACCGGAGCAATTCTAGCACCTGAGGCAGAGGCCATGGAGCCGTCCTCAGCGCCCAGGCCAACTTTGCTCCAATGGAGCCTTGGCTGTGGGAGGGGAAGAGAGAGAGGAAAAGGAGAGAGGAAAGGGTGGAGAAGCAGATGGGTGCTTCTCCTGTGTGCCCTGGCTGGGAATTAAACCCAGGACTTCAACACACCAGGCCGATGCTCTACTACTGAGCCTGCTGGCCAGGGCCTAAAGACTTATTTAAAAATAATCCTTAGAGGCCTTGGCTGGTTGGTTCAGTGGTAGAGTGTTGGCCTGTTGTGTGGAAGTCCTGGGTTTGATTTCCAGTCAGGAACACAGGAGAAGCACCCATCTGCTTCTCCACCCTTACCCTCCTGCAGCCATGGCTTGAATGAGCCAGTTGGCCACAGGTGATGAGGATGGCTCCATGGCCTTGCCTCAGGAGCTAAAACAGTTCAGTTGCCAAGCAACGGAATGGCCCAGATGGGTAGAACATCAGCCCCAGATGGAGGTTGCCAGATGGATCCCAGCTGGGGCATATGTGGAAATCTGTCTCTCACTTGATTAACCCTTTGAGTAGTGAGTTTTCTTCATGCTTGCTAACCCCCAGGAGTGAGTTTTTTTCAAAAAATAAAATTAGTTCAAGTTTTATTAACTTAAAATCATGGTTTTTTGATAACCAATTTATGGAAACAAGAAGAACATATATTTGCCTTTTCTTAATGTTGCCTTACACATTTTTTCAATAAAAATTTTTTGTACGATCATACTCTGGATGGTCAGGAGGCACAAGGATGTAAGTGAATGTTCATACTAATCAAAGGGTTTAAAAAATAAAAAATAATTCTTAGAACCTTATAAAACAGGTATTCTTATTTTATATATAAACAAAATGAAAGGTCAAAGATTAAATAAATTGTTCAGTTACCCAGCTTGAAACCAGGCCTGACTTCAGAGCCCAACTATTCTCATGGGATTCTGAAATCTGAGGACCAAATGAGTGTCAGTCAAACACTGTTCAAATAATCAGATTAATCATGTTTTTGAGAGACATTGGGGGGGGAGTTCAGCACACAAATGAGAGGAATTCAGGAAAGCAATGCACCCAGTGTGGTGGTGGGGGCCCCCAGTGAGATAAGGAAGGGAGTATGAAGGAGGCCAGGCTGCAGACTGGTAACCATTAAAGGCAGACCCCTGGGAATGGGCTAGACTCTGCACTTCATGATTGTATGGAATGTCTGCACAAATGCAGCTCCAATCCACACCTTGAGGTTCTGGGTCCACTGGTGGTCAGTCACTATTCCCTCCTAGAGTCTGGTCCCTCCTTATGTTATTTAAACAGAGCAAAGTTTCTCTCACTACAAGAAAGACAACTCCTTCACCAAAATAAAGCTCAAGAAAATAATAAAAAGGACAAACGTTTTTGAAATCACTGTCAGAGACCACAAAATAGTAAGTAAAATCTGTTTTCCTATCCTAGTACTGGTTTGAACTTTACCATTTAGAAGTAGACGTTTCTCACTTACTTAATTCTGTGCATGAACTCTTTTAGAAGCCATCCCCCTACCACATCTGTAAGAGAACTTCATACATGGCACAGTCTTCTGAATAAACGGCACCAGGTGGCCAGCAGGGAGAAGCGGAGAGTCACAGCTGGTCACCACTGCCCACGTCCATGAAGCCTGCTCCACCTCTGCCAGGACAGTGTGCCTGGATAACGGCAGTAGCCAGCACTTGTGTTTCTACCATAATTTTAGGTTGTACAGGTTTCTCACAGCCCTCATCTACCCCAATCACTGTTGGGCTAACACGCAACTACATTATGGAAATGTTAGTGGAAAAACTAAAACATGCCTGTGACAATTACCAGTCAGGATGTTCAGTATAAAGGCACACTAAGTTTTGGTTGGTCACTTCTCTTTGTAGAAGAATAAAGGCTGGCACACACAGTACTGATTTTACTGCACAATGAAGGAAAAAAGAGAAACGGTAGAGGTAAAGAATAGGAAAATACACCAAAATTATGAATAGAAGTCATTTAAATAGGGAAGTATTCTACAACGGATGAAGAAAGTTTTAATTTCTTTTCACATTAAACATTGTTTACAACAATCAGCTAACAGAGATTACTGTAACAAAGGTCAAGATACATAAAACTAAGGATAAATGTTTGTTATGAAAAAACCTGTTGAATGTGAATGGGATGTTAGATACTATGTTTTTCATGATAGATAAGATACAACTTATCTTGAAGAGAAAGCAAACAGTTCAAGGAGACATGCTGACGTTTCATGGTGAAGGAAAGCTTAACCTTGCCTAGAACACTTAAAAGTCTAGGGTAATTTAGGTAAAAGTGATGTGTTAGTTACCAAGCATGGGGCAGTCACAGGCCCATGACTCAGGCCTTCTTTACATTATTGACCAACGCAGCTCCTGCATTTTGGTGAGTGAGCTGCCCTTTGCCAGAGGGACTTCAGTAGCAGTCTTGGCTGAGACCAATTGGATTTCAGCCATCAGGCAGCCTAAAGAACTATTTCAAAGGGATAATTGAGTATTTTTATGAATACACTATTAAGGCATTTGAATTTTTGGTTTTAGTATATAATTTTACTATTATTTTGAATTCTCTTTTCATTTTACAACAATATTAAACATTAAGTGACATAATTCTTTCTCTACTAATAAACAAGTTTATCCATTTTGCAAACTCTACAAAGGTCTTCTGAAAGGAAAAATGCGTAACGTAGGAGTGCAGAGAAAAATAAGTTGAAACCAATAAAGAATATTTTTAACCGTTGTAAAAATTCATTCACAATTAGCTGATGGTCTTTAACTATGGAAAAATAGAAAAGTAATTAGAATTAAAATAGGTATTAAAATAATTACCAGTTGTTTGTTTTCCAAAAGAAGAATAGAGCCACAAACAGCATGACTGCCCAGTTAAGGAACTACCAGATTCTTCTTTAGTCAACACTCTCAGAACTCACATTTGAGTTGGTCAACAGAGCATATAAACATTTCACATTTCTTGAATGTAACATTTTAGTGATAAGAGACTACATAGTCTATCCATTGTTTTGACTATGCACAAATTAACCGGTTAAATATCACAGATAGTTGTGAATAACTCCCCAAACCAACAATAGAATATCAATTAAACAAAATTTTAAAGATTAAGAATAAAAATAGAAAATTGTAACATGAATGAGACAGTACTTAAACAATTACTAATTAAGACCTTTAAAATGACCACTGAAACGCACTACTATATTGTTTAATTTAGTTTACAGAAAGAATCTATAAGTGCAGTTTGCAGAAAGAAAATGTTTAGTGCTATTTACATTCATTTTAAAACTCTGCTCTATACAAATTTAATTCTGTCAGTATGAACAATATTTTTGTAGATCTACTGCATATAAAGCCTTTTCCTCAAAGCATTAACAATGAATAAAATAACCTTTAAACAAAGCTGGCCATCTGAAACCCTTTACATTTCATGTTTTTAAGGACTGTGGACACTTAAGTATAGAACATGTCAGCCTACAACGTCATTGTCATTTTGTAAAGGCTAAAGTTATTTATATGGAATATTGTTCTATATACTACACGCCAATCTATAACAAGTTCTATAGTTAGGTACTTTATAAGTCTTTTATTAAATATATTCTACACATATTTGTAATTTCATCCAGGAAAACTTTCTTCCCAGTGAGAAAATATAAAATCTTTTATATTTGTACAGTTTTAGATGAAACTAGCTCATGCTTTTTAGTGCTGTGCAAATTGTTTTTAGCATATCAATTTTAAAATTGTTTTAAAACAAAAGAATTGATTTTAATACAATTGCAAGCACTGATACCAAATGCAAACTACATAAAGAAACAAGTCAGTTATTATGGAGAATAGTTTAATTTTAATAATTCATCTGAACTCTCTAATAAGTAAGTGTGACACTGGACATAATTACAGATGAACAAAAATTATGAAAAAATTCATCTGCTATATTCAAACACATAAAATTGAACAGTAAATGAAGAGTTCTGATATTTCTGCCCAATCATGAAAGTCTATGAGTGATTGGAACCCCTCCCCCCACATTAAGGCTAGGAAACACACCCCCCTTCTGTGCTGTGTGAACAAGCACTGGGTGACCTACACCTGAAGAGTGTGCCTGTTAAGGGAAAACAATCTGCTCACCAGCGCTCCACTGAGTGCTTCAAGCAACAGGCGCCTCTGTTTCTTTATGTGCTGCAGTGAAGACCGTCCCACTGGTTTAGTGTCTGTGCCAGTGCAGTCACTACGGCTGACTTGGGTAGAATTCACCCAATATTTTAGTTTCTTTTCTATTTACTCCCTCTCCAGTTGGCCCAGACATTAACTTCATTATGCTGAGTGTTTTCCAGTGTGGAATTGTACATGAGTATTTCTAGGTACCGTGAACTATGCTATAGAGATCTGCTGATGAAGAAAACAGCGTCAGTCTTTTTAGTGCAAACTGTATTTGGAACACTTGATTTGTTAGTTCTGGTGGTAACATTTTGTGGCAGCAAAACAGCTTCCCCTACAAAAGGTAACTTGTTAACTTTTCCCCCTGGAGAGTGACTGCATTCAAACCCAGTATTCTAAAACTGCTCAACATAAACAAAATCCTAGGAATATAAAATCATAGCAAAAAATGTTCTTGATTCTTTTTACTTTCATGAGTGACAGTGTCCATGTGAGCATTCATGGCTTTGCAGGCGGACTTTCTAAGGGTTTCTGAAGCAACGTTGGGTCTCCTCTGTCCCAGCAGCATGAAAGACAAGGACGACATCACATCACACTTAGCAGACAGTGTTTACAGGATTACACAACAATTACTCTCTCCAGTCTTCTCACGATTCCTCTGACCTAGGAAAAATAAAGAGAAGCCATGTTTATAAAACCACTCCAACTGAAGGTGGGGGAGAAGAGGAGGGGCCGAAGCATAACAACAAGTAGTTTTTTGTAGTTGTTTGGGTTTATTTTAATTTTTTTTCTATATAAGAGAAGATGTAAAAGTTGTAATAAATGCTTTTCATTTTAGTCTGTTTCCAAAATGTCCAGTTATAGGCTTAACAAGTTCTAGTCATAAACTATGAAAACTTCCTTTACCTAAAAATTCTTGTCCAAGAAAAATGGAGTCATTTTTGAACGCTTGTCTCTATGGCTGAGTGAGGTCCTCCCCGTGCCTGGCTTACCTTGAGAGTTTGGCTCTGGCAATGTCTCCCTGGCCACCAAATGCATCACTGTTGTTTTACCAAAAGGAAGTTTTAATGCTGTGTGGAAAGTAGAAAACATCTGTTAAATATACATCAAATTATTGAAATCACTAACCAGAACTGAAACCATTTGAAACATTGATTGCTTTTTGTATGACTTCCTCAACAGATTGAACTGCTTCAATTCAGAAGTTCAGCTGTGGCTATTAGGTTGAGACATAACCATACTGTTTAAGGAAGGGGATAAGAGGAAATCCATAATTGGTTCATACTAGAAATAACTGTTAAAAGAGAAAGGGAATTAAAAATTGTTTTGGGGACAGTGATTTGGTGATCCAGGGACAATAAATGAACCACAAGGAGCAACATTTCATGGACAAGCTATACTGATAATCAAGAGCAAGGCTCTTGGCTTCACATTCAAGATGGTAGTGTAGGAAGATCCTAAGCTCACCTCCTCTAATTGACATTGAAGCTACAGCTACATACAGAACAGCTGTCTCTGAGAATGACCAGAAGTCTAGCAGAGCATATTTTCTGCAAATATGGGTAAAAACAAAAGCCATAAAATGGGTAGGAGGGGCAGAGACTCAGTATAGTCAGGATCCATCCTGCCCTCAACTCCCCCTGTGGTGACCCACGAGTGGGAAGGATATCACAATCATGGAAGTCCCCCTCTGCACAGCAAGGGGTCTGAGCCCCAACCTGGTGGACCTGCATCAGGAAGAGAGCCCCCATAACATCTGGCTTTGAAAAACAGTGGGGCTTATACCTGGGAGAGCTGAAGGGCCGTAGGAAACCAGAACAGAGTCACTAAAGTTAGAAAAATATCTGGTTCATATGCGAAGGTGACACACTGACTAATTTTATCATGTGTGCTGGAGGAAGTGATCTGTTGGAACTTTCTCCATAGTCGGAAGTGCTGGTGGGAACTATTTCCCTCATCCCTCCTTTACTTTCCTTCCACCTAGCTGGTCTAATGCTTGCAGGTGCCATTTCTGAAATTCTCTGTTAACCTTGCTAACAATGTTCATCCCATTCTGTCGTTTTGCTATGGACCCACCCAGCTACCCCCCCCCCAAAGTGGCTCCTGCCCTGCCACACACAGTGGGCAGCCTCCGTCAGCACCCTCACAAAGCAATGGGTCTGCAATGTTGAGGTGGGCCTGGCAGCCGGCCACACTAAAGGCCTGCACCGCATACAAATGCACCTGCAACAGCTGTGGCCAGGCCTCACAGTCGGCTGGGCCAGGGGCCAACCTTTCCTGTCAGATTTTCCTTAGCTACTGTGGCCCAACCACAACCAGTGCCACACTAGTCCATCCAAGGAACACCTCTAGAGCTCCTAGCTCTGGTGACAAAGAAGGATACCACCTCTGGACTCCACAGGACATTTCTCAATAAGGCCACTTTTCCAAGGCCAGGATATGTAGCTGACCTACCTAGTATATAGAAACAAATAGGTAAAATGAGGAGAGAAGAATATGTTCTAGCCTGACCAGGAGGTGGCATAGTGGACAGAGCATTGGACTAGGACACGGAGGACCCAGGTTCAAAATCCCAACATCGTTGGTTTGAGCACGGGCTCATCCGACTTGAGTGGGGGTTCACCAACTTGAGCTAGTGGTCGCTGGCTTGAGTGTGGGATCATAGGCATGATCCCATGGTCGCTGGCTTGAGCCCAAAGGTCGCTGGCTTGAGCCCAAGGTCACTGGCTTGAGCAAAGGGTCACTCGCTCTGCTGTAGCCCCCCGGTCAAGGCACATATGAGAAAGCAATCAATGAACAACTAAGGTGCTACAATGAAGAAATGATGCTTCTCATTTCTCTCCCTTCCTGTCTGTCTGTCCCTATCTGTCCCTCTCTCTCTATCTCTGTCAAAAAAAAAAGTTCTAAAGAAAAAAAAGATAAAACTCCAGAAAAAGAACTAAACAAAACAGAAGTAAGCAGTCTACCATATCAAGAGTTTAAAGTAACAGTCATAATGATGCTCATCAAACTCTGCAGACAAGTGGATAAACTCAGAACTTCAACAGAGAGATACAAATTGTAAAAACGAACTTATCAGAACTGAAGATAATAACCATTGAAATAAAAAATACACTGGAGAGAATCAACAGTAGATCAGATGGTACAGAAGAATGGATCAGCAATCAGAGAGACAGGTAGTGGAAATCACCCAATTGAAAGATCAAGAATGAAAAATGAATGAAAAAGAGTGAAGACAGAAAAAGGGATCCCTGGGACAACATTAAGCATATTAACATTCATACTGTATGGGTCTCAGAAAAAGAAGAAAGAGAAAGGGACAGAAAACCTATTTGAAGAAAAATGGTTAAAAATATCCCAAACCTGGTTAAGAAAATAGTTCCAAACAAGGTGAACCCAAAGAGGCCCACGCCAAGACACATCATAATTAAAATGTCAAAAGTTTAAGAAACACTTAAAAGCACCAAGAGAAAGTCACCTACAAAGGAGCTCCCAAAAGACTGTCAGCTGATTTCTCAACAGAAAACCTTGTAGGCCAGAAGGGAGTGGCAGAATATACTCAATGTGAAGAAACGGAAAAACCTACAACCAAGATTACCCGGCACAGTAATCATTCAGAATTGAAGGACAGATAGAGTTTCTCAGACAAGCAAAAGCTAAAGGAGTTCATCACCACTAAACCAGTATTACAAGAAATGTTAAAAGGGCCCTGACCAGTGGTGGTGCACTGGAATGAGTGTTGACCCAGGATGCTGAGGTCTGAGGCCCAAAACCTCGAGGTCAATGCCTTGAGCATGGGCTCATTTAACTTGAACACAGGCTCACCAAACTTGAAGGGTCACTGGAATGAGTGTGGGATCATTGAAATGATCCCATGGTCACTGGCTTGAGCAAGGGGTCACTGGTTCTGTTGGAGTGCCCCAGTCAAGGCACATATGAGAAGCAATCAATGAACAACTAAAGTGCCACAACCAGAAGTTAATGCTTCTCATCTCTCTTCTTTCCTGTCCCAGTCTCTCTCTCCCTCCCCCTCGCAAAAAACAAAGACACAGGATGGCTGAATGGATATAAAAAAGATATACACACATGCTGCCTATAAGATACTCATTTCAGATCTAAAGACATACAGACTGAAGGTGGATGGAAAAAAATATCCCATGCAAACAAAAATGAAAAGAAAGCCGGGTAGCTTTACTTAGACCAAATAATTTTTAAAATAATAACTGTAACAAAATACAAGGCTATGGCATATTAATAAAGAAGTCAATCCAACTAAAGGATATAACACTTTTAAACATCTAAGCACCTAACATAGGGACACCAAAATACATACAGCAAATATTAACAGACACAAAGGGAGTGATTGACAGTAATACAATAATAATAGGGGACTGAAACACCCCAGTTTCATCAATGGATAGATTATCCAAACAAAATCAACAAGAAAACATTGGCCTTAAGTGACACACGAGACTAGACCGGCACAATAGATATGTACAGAACATTTAATCCACAAATAGTATAATACTGAGTAAACATGAACATTCTCCAGAATAAATCACGTTTGCCCACAAAACAAGTCAATAAATTTAAAAAGACTGAAATATCAAGCATCCTTCTGACCATAATGATATAAAACCAGAAATTAATTTTAAAAAGAAAATGGGAAAGAACAGATGCAGAGGCCAACAACATGCTACCAAAAACCAATGGCTCAATGAAGAAATCAAAGAGAAAATCAAAAAATATCTTTAGACCAATGAAAATGGAAACATTACAAAAGCTATGGGATGCAGCAAAAGCCATTCTAAGGAGGAAGTTTATAGCAATCTGGGCCTACCTCAAGAAACTGAAAAATCTCACTCTAATCTTATATATAAAGATGTAGAAAAAACAAAGCCCAAAGTTAGTAGAAGGAAGAAAGTAATAAAGACCAGAAGTAAATGAAATTGAAGTTGGAGACCTCATGTTTTCTGATTTCAAACTAAACTACAAAGTTAAAGTAATCTAAACTGTATGGTACTAGCACAAGAAACAGACATAGGTCACTGGAACAAAATAAAGGGCACAGAAATAAACCCACACTTATATAACCAATTAAATTTATAATAAAGGAGGCAAGAATCTACAATGAGGAAAAGTCTTCAATGAATGGTGCTGGGAAAACTAGACAGCAATATTAAAAAAAATTAAACTGTACCACTTTGTTCCACCATATACAGAAAAATGCAAAATGGATTAAAGATTTTATTTAAGACCAGAAACCATAAAATTCCAGGAAGAAAACACAAGCAGTAAAATCTTTGACATTGGTCTTGGAAATATATTTTTGGATGTGTCCCTTTAGGCAAAAGCAGCAGCAGCAACAACAGAAATAAATAAATGGGACTATATTAAACAAAAAGCTTTTCTTTTTAAATTATCCTTTTTTTTTAGATTTAATTTATTCATTTTAGAGACAGTAGAGAGAGAGAGAGAGAGAGAGAGAGAGAGAAGGAGGGAGGGAGGAACAGGAAGCATCAACTCTCATATGTGCCTTGACCAGGCAAGCCCGGAGTTTTGAACCAGTGACCTCAGCATTCCAGGTCGATGCTTTACCCACTGCGCCACCACAGGTCAGGCTAAACAAAAAGCTTTTGCACAGCAAAAGAAATCATTAACAAAACAAAAACACAACCTTCTGAATGGGAGAAGATATTTGCAAATGATAGATCTGTTAAGGGTTAATATCCAAAATATATTTTTTAAAAAACCATAAAACTCAGCATCAAAAACCCCAAAGTAATCCAATTAAAAATTGGGCAGAAAACCTGAATAGACACTTTTCCAAAGAAGACATACAGATTGGAAACAGACACATGAAAAGATGATCAACCTTGCTAATCATCAGGGAAATGCATGTAAAAACCACAATGAGATACCACTTCACACCTGTCAGAATGGCTGTCAACAAAAAGACAAGAAACAAGTGTCGACAAGGATTTGGAGAAACAGAACCTTCGTGCACTGTTGGTGGGACATTAACTTGGTGCAGTCACTATGGAAAACAGCATGGAGGTTCCAAAAATTAAAAATAAAACTACCATACAATTTTGCAATTTCAATTCTGGGCACTTATCTGAAGAAAATAAAAACACTAATTTGAAAAGACATACGCAGCCCTACGTCCACTGCAGCATCAGTTACAATAGACATGATATGGAAGCAACCTAGGTGTTCACCCGTAGATGAATGGATAAAGATGTGATGCATCATAAAATGGAATATTACTTGGCCATAGAAAAGAAGGAAATCTTGCCATCTGTAACAACATGGATGAACCTAGAGCAGTGGTTCTCAACTTTTCTAATGCAGTGACCCCGCAATATAGTTACTCATGTTGTGGTGACCCCAAACCAAAAAATAATTTTGGTGGCTACTTCATAACTGTAATTTTGCTACAGTTATGATCCGGAATGTAAATACCTGATATGCATTATGTATTTTCCGATGGCTTTAGGTGACCCCGCCGGGGTCGGGGTCGCAACCCACAGGTTGAGAACCGCTGACCTAAAGGGTATTGTGTTCAGTCAGAGTAAGATAAATACCATATTATTTCACTTATATGTGGAGTCTAAAAAACTAAACAAATGAACAAACAAAACAAAACAGACTCATAGATACAGAGTTCAAACTGATAGTTGCTGGGGGGGGGGTGTTAGGTGATAGGGAAATGGGCAAAAAGGTGAAGGGGATTAAGAGGTACAAACTTACAGTTATAAGGCATAGGAAATACAGTCAGCAATAACTGTATGGTATTAAACGGTTTACTAGACTTCTCATGATCACTTTGTAAGATATATAAATGTCAAATAACTATACTGTACACCTGAAACTAATATAATATAGTATATCAACTACACTTTAATTTTAAAAAGCCTTATATCCCAGAATAAAGCATTTTTTTTTATTTTTAAAGGCTATTTTTTCTAGATACAGAAAGTTTATAATAAGAGACATTTGTTTCTAAATCTAATTATGTTAGTCACCTAATAAAGTTACTGCACCAAAATGGCAATTATAAAGTAGAAATAGAAGAAATGACAAACTTAATTTTAAATATTTGATAGTAACCTTGCATTCTTCAATTAAAAATAAGTTTCTTTAAAAGGTTACTTGAGGCCCTGGTCGGTTGGCTCAGCGGCAAGAGCGTCAGCCTGGTGTGCGGGGGACCCGGGTTCGATTCCTGGCCAGGGCACACAGGAGAAGTGCCCATTTGCTTCTCCACCCCCCCCCCCTTCCTCTCTGTCTCTCTCTTCCCCTCCCGTAGCCAAGGCTCCATTGGAGCAAAGATGGCCCGGGCGCTGGGGATGGCTCCTTGGCCGCTGCCCCGGGCGCTGGGGTGGCTCTGGTCGGCGGAGCGACGCCCTGGAGGGGCAGAGCATCGCCCCCTGGTGGGCAGAGCATCGCCCCTGGTGGGCATGCTGGGTGGATCCCGGTCGGGCGCATGCGGGAGTCTGTCTGACTGTCTCTCCCCGTTTCCAGCTTCAGAAAAAATACAAAAAAAAAAAAAAAAAAAAAAAAAAAGGTTACTTGAAAAGAATCATTGTGTTGGCATTATTAATAACCACTATTCTCTTATCAAATCTAAAAGGTTTTTCTCATTCAAAAAAATAAAATATTGGCCCTGGCCGATTGGCTCAGTGGTAGAGCATGAGCCCAGCATATGCAAGTCCCAGGTTCGATTCCTGACCAGGTTAGGGTGGCTAACTCTTTTGTGGACTGGCATGATAATTCCTGGTGGACCAGTGGCTGAAAAACACTGCTCTAGATCTATTTCCATTGTTGGAAACTTTTGTGTTCTGAGAGCTCAAACCACTTGCTTCTCACTAATTGCAAACTGCAGGCAGGCTGACGACCATCACTTAGCTAGTACGACCCTCCTGCACTTGCCTTTTCAATCCTGCTCTGGTGGATGATGGCCAACATGTGGATTAAAACAGAGCCCTGATTATCTTCAATACTGTTAATACTTCATATAACCACAGTGAATTTCCATATTATTTAAAAGTAGCCAGCCATTTTTTGGTCTATTTTCTTAACTTCTGAAGTTCAAGTGAAGCATGATGGCCCATGAATATACATGATAATGGAAAAAGAGGAGGACCTTTTTAGATAATCTCCCAGACCTGATTTAACATTAAAATGCAAAGAAGGTTTCATATTATTAAAAATTTCACTAAATGTATTGGGAAAGCCTGACTGAATCTATATAAAATGTACCCACGCCTAGCTGTGCATCACTGTCATACTAACTGTTGACTAGTAACTCAAATCTGAGTTGAAAATCACACCTCAGCTAGTCACCAACTGTGAAAGGAAAGTGAGTTATCGATCCCCCCTTGCTAAACTGCAGTTTGCTCCACATTAATTTTATCACCTGCTCCTTAACAGTTCTACTGCTTACATGACACCATCCAACGACAGTGTTTAAGTTCGGGGCCTGCCACAAAGAAAGCACCTCGCAAATGTTCCCATGGTCATCATTAATATCAATGTTGTGAGACAGCAAGGACAAGTCAGAGAACTGAGACGGCAATTTAGAGAACTGCTGGACAGGCCTGGAGAGCTGCTGAGTGGCTGGCCATTTGCAGCTAAAATTTGAATTGAAGAGGACTATGATTTTTCTTCTCCATTTGAATTTTAACTAGAAATAGTAGCTACCGATGCTAACAGCATCAAAGAAGCTGGAGGAAGGCAGCACAGGATCTGACTGACATGCTTTCTCTTTCCGTCACTATGACACTCCTTTCTACTGAGACAGTGCACAATATCCAGAGTTTCTAACCTTCACATAAACATCACTCAGGATTCAGCTCAGGAGAAGACTGGGGATGGGAGGAGGGGAGCATGCAGAAACCAAGTGGCTCCCATGCTCACTGGCTCAGCCAGGTTTTGGGAAACCCTGACCTGGGATATCTGCACATCAAATCTGGCGCTGACCTGCTTTATCCTCCAATTAGTAAGGTTGTCATCACACCTTTTCTTTAGTACACTGAAATTCTACGTAACTGAGATAAAAATAGAGGGTTTGGGCTATGTTTTAAGAAAATCGATAACCAAAAAGTTTAAACCTGAAACTTACTGAACCACAAAATCTCAAGAGTAGCAGAGAATGCCTAGGTGTCCTGGTTAACATCCACATAATGATTGTCCCCCCCCCCCCCCCCGGCTGTCTCTCCCCACTTCGTATTCACCCACTGCTTGAACATCACCAATAGCAAGGATCTCACTCTTTCCCACAGAGGTCCATTCTTTCTTCTGGCAGCTCGACCTGCTCAAAGACTCTTTCTAGTATTGAATAGACATTCATTTACCTTTGACTTCTAGCTGTTGGTCCTATATCTAATTCACAGGGTTACAGAGCAAGTCACAAACCTAGCCTTCCCCGCACTAGTCATTCAAATATTTGAAGATAGTTGCTATGACACTGTGTGTTGTCTCCTTCATTATCCACATTCAAGAACAAAGGAAGACTAAAGAGAAAAATTGCTACCAAAACCAAATAGTTGAGTATTACTCAACCTTTATCAAACACCCACATATAATAATCAACGTGAAAGGTCTAGGTTTGCTCCTATGCTATCTGCCTAAATCACTAAAGCCAGAGATAGTTTGTTTTTGAAAAGACTAAAAGCACCACAGAATGACAGTAATAATAAAAAATAAATCTGCTAATTATTCCAAAAGAATTTCCCTCAAAGAAACTGACAAAGATTTAGACTTTAATGAGAATGAATCAATAGGTTGATTCTAACAAATTCCATAATCTTCAATATGAAGTTGGAACTGTAGGGCCACAACAGAAAGATAAAGAATTCAGTTGATGGGAAATGCTCACCCAAATCAACACTCAAAGGGAAATGGAGTCTCAAGATTTATTCATGTCAACAGATTAAATTCACTCAACATTTATCCATCAACAGAACAAGAGCTTACATGACACAGACACTCAAAAAAAAAAAAAAAAAAAAAAAAGACTCAATCTATAAAAAACCCCGAATAGCCAAAGCAATCCTAAAGAAAAAGAATGAAGCTGGGGGCATTATAATACCTGACTTCAAACTATATTATAGGGCCACGACAATCAAAACAGCATGGTATTGGCAGAAAAATAGACACTCAGACCAATGGAACAGAATAGAAAGTCCAGAAATAAAACCACATATATATAGTCAAATAATTTTTGATAAAGGGGCCAACAACACACAATGGAGAAAAGAAAGCCTCTTCAATAAATGGTGCTGGGAAAACTGGAAAGCCACATGCAAAAGAATGAAACTGGACTACAGTTTGTCCCCCTGTACAAAAATTAACTCAAAATGGATCAAAGATCTAAACATAAGACCTGAAACAATTAAGTACATAGAAGAAGACATAGGTACTCAACTCATGGACCTGGGTTTTAAAGAGCATTTTATGAATTTGACTCCAATGGCAAGAGAAGTGAAGGCAAAAATTAATGAATGGGACTACATCAGACTAAGAAGTTTTTGCTCAGCAAGAGAAACTGATAACAAAATAAACAGAAATCCAACTAAATGGGAAATGATATTTTCAAACAACAGCTCAGATAAGGGCCTAATATCCAAAATATACAAAGAACTCATAAAACTCAACAACAAACAAACAATCCAATAAAAAAATGGGAAGAGGATATGAACAGACACTTCTCCCAGGAAGAAATACAAATGGCCAACAGATATATGAAAAGATGCTCATCTTCTTTAGCTATTAGAGAAATGCAAATCAAAACTGCAATGAGATACCACCTCACACCTGTTCGATTAGCTATTATTAGCAAGACAGGTAAGAGCAAATGTTGGAGAGGCTGTGGAGAAAAAGGAACCCTCATACACTGTTGGTGGGAATGTAAAGTAGTACAACCATTATGGAAGAAAGTATGGTGGTTCCTCAAAAAACTGAAAATAGAACTACCTTATGACCCAGCAATCCCTCTACTGGGTATATACCCCCAAAACTCAGAAACATTGATACAATATTGTTTTCAACAGTGGCTGCACCAGCCTGCATTCCCACCAGCAGTGCAGGAGGGTTCCCTTTTCTCCACACCCTTGCCAGCACTTGTTATGTGTTGTTTTGTTAATGAGAGCCATTCTGACAGGTGTGAAGTGGTATCTCATTGTGGTTTTAATTTGCATTTCTCTAATAATTAGTGATATTGAACATTTTTTCATATGCCCATTGGCCATCTGTATGTCCTCTTTGGAGAAGTGTCTATTCAGTTCTTTTGACCAATTTGTGATTGGATTGTTTACTTTCCTGGTGTTGAGTTTTACAAGTTCTTTATAGATTTTGGTTATTAACCCCTTATCAGACATGTTGGCGAATATGTTCTCCCATTGTGTGGGTTGTCTTTTTATTTTGTTCATGTTGTCTTTTGCTGTGTTACAGCCAATCAGACAAGAAGAAGAAATAAAAGGCATCCAAATTGGAAAAGAAGTACAACTTTCATTATTTGCTGATGACTTAATATTGTACATAGAAAATCCTAAAGTCTCAGTCAAAAAACTACTGGATCTGATAAATGAATTCAGCAAGGTGGCAGGATATAAAATCAATGGCATTTATATACACCAACAATGAACTGTCTGAAAGAGAAATTAAGAAAACAATCCCCTTCACTATTGCAGCCAAAAAAATAAAGTACCTAGGAGTAAATTTAACCAAGGAGGTTAAAGACTTATACTGGGAAAATTACAAAACATTAATAAAAGAAGATACAAACAAGTGGAAGCATATACTGTGTTCATGGATAGAAAGAATAAGTATCATTAAAATGTCTACACCAAAGCAATCTATAAATTCAATGCAATTCCTATTAAATACCAATGTCATACTTCAAAGATATAGAACAAATATTACAAAAATTTACATGGAACCAAGAAAGAACACAAATAGCCTCAGCAATCTTGAAAAAGAAGAATAAAGTGTGTGGTATCACACTTCTTGATATCAAGTTATAGTACAAGGCCATTGTACTCAAAACAGCCTGGTACTGTCATAAGAACAGGCATATAGATCAATGGAACAGAACAGAGAACCCAGAAATAAACCCACACCTTTATGGCCAATTGATATTTGACAAAGGAGGTAAGATCATACAATGGAGTAAAGACAGTCTCTTTAACAAACGATGCTGGGAAAATTGGACAAATACGTGCAAAAAAAAAAAAAATGAAACTAGACCACCAACTTACACCATTCACAAAAATGAACTCAAAATGGATAAAAGACTTGAATATAAGTTGTGAAACTATGATCATCTTGGAAGAAAACATAGGCAGTAAGCTCTCTGACATCTCTTGCAGCAATATATTTGCTGATTTAACTCCACGGGCAAGTGAAATAAAGGACAGGATGAACAAATGAAACTACATCAAACTAAAAAGCTTTTGCACAGCAAAATCATCAGAATACTCTTGAAATACATGTACTAAAAGCAAAACAAACCCTGCTGATGGTAGAAAATATACCCATAAGGGGGCACTGTTGAGCTACATTTCTCCAATCACATGTAAAAACCAGTAATAGCTATCAAGCACTGTTCTAAATGCTTTGAGTGTATAAACTAATCTAATTCTCTCAACATAGGAGATAGGCATGATGGCTATTCCATTTTAATATGAGGAAACTGGGACACTAGCAGTGAAGTCACTTGCCCAAGGTTACAAGGGTACAACTTGGACAGTCTGGCTCTAACATCTGCTCTTTTAGTCACTACGTGGTAGTCTCCCTAATGTTACTAATTCTTGCATGAATGGCCACTACATCAGTTAAACCGAAAACATTCCTTCATCATTATATTTGAAAACCAACTATTATAAACTTTTCCTAGTTTGTGTGTCAGGCTTTAACTTTAAATATTACATCTATATTATATAAGGTCTACCGGAAAGTTCTGTCTGTTTTTGGAATAAAACAAAATACAAACTTTTCTTACTGTCAATAAACTTAATTAAATAATATAATTGCCATTATTAATGATTTCTTGCCAGCATGAGGGCAATTTGTATATCCCATTTTTGAAAAATGTTTTATCTTTTGATGCGAAAAATTGAACCAGTGCTTGTTTGATATCTTCTTCATTTTTGAATTTTTTGCCCTTCAAAAAATTTTGTAAGGACAAAAACAAGTGATAGTCGGAGGGTGCTAAGTCCGGGGAATATGGTGGACGCGACAGACATGCTTCTGTAGCATTTCTTCCTTGTTGAAATTCGTAAAAATTACAGTGGCGTAAATGAACTTTATCAGTAGCCATGGGTACACTTTGGCTTCACACATAAGACTAACGTGAATCAACTTTGTTTTAGTTAATTTGCTACGTCAGTATGTATACATTAAGTGATAAAAATAGGCACACATGTGCCAAATAAACATGTGCTTACGTGTGGAAACTTGTTGTGATAGAAACGGACAGAACTTTCCGGTAGATCTTATATTATCCAGCTCTGGCCGTATTATAAGCTCAATTAGTGAAAGCATTCTCCAGCTATGCAAAGGTTGCAGATTTGATCGCCAGTCAGAGCACATATAGGCACAGATCAATGTTTCTGTCACGCTCTTTCTTCCATACTCTGTCTAAAAATCAATAAACTTAAATTTTTAATAAAAATTTTAAATTACATTCAGAAGTAAATAAAATCACATTTATAAAATAGGTATGGACCTCTACCTATAATGGGATAGAGTTTATTTCACAAGGCAGTAAACACCATAATGCTAAAGTTAAATTTAACAGAATGTAAAATGTGAAAAAGTAGACATAAAAAAAAGTGAAAATTCATATTGACTTTGAAATTTTAATTTTTAGTAAAATCAGACATTAGCATTAAACAAACAAATGGATGATGCTGCCATGAGACAGACATTAAATCCCATTACAAAGGTGACTAACTATACCTCCTAATGTGACATTGCCATGTAGAAATCGTCCTTGATAAATAAGTCGCAGAATATTTGGGCTGCTGACTTGCTCTTCTTCCCAGTCTGAAAAGAAATAATGAAATGTTAGAAGTATTTCGACACAAAATTAAGGTATTACTGTATTGTTCTAACTTCTAATCCAAATCAGACAGAATACATCAAAGAAGACACTGGAGCTTCCACTTAAGTAAAACAGGTGCTACCCACACAATCACTACAGCCTTGTTTCTTGCTAGTTCTTCTCAAACAGCAAGAGCTGCAGAAAGACTAGTTTTTGTTTTTGAAGAACACTAATATGTGCTAAAATAGAGCTCTGAAGTTTAAAAATTAAAACGAACTGAAAATCTAATCCTAGGTAAAGATAAATGTCACTTGCAAATTATTTTCAATTAACAGAATATTATAATCTTCTAAGATTTGTACCTTTAAAAAATATACTTGAGGCTAGAAACAATAGATTTAACAAAGAGTTTTTAAGGAATTAATATACTGATATACAGAATAGCATAAAAAAATACCTCAATAAAACCAGAGGAAAAAATTTAAAAAGAAAGACAAGTACCATATGATTTCATTCATATGTAGAATGTAATGAACAAAAGTAACAAAAAGGGAACAAATTCATAGATACAAAGACCAGACTGATGGGATTGGGTTGGGGACTGCATGAAAAAGGTGAAGAGATTAAGCAAAGGAAAAAAAACCTTATAGACACAGACAAAAACATGGGGACAGCAAGAGGGAAAGGGGTGGAGGAAGGTGGAGAAGGGTAGAGGGGGATAATGGTGAAGCAGGGAGACTTGACTTGGGGTGGTGAATACACAATTTTAATTTGCAGATGATGTATTATAGCAATGTGCACCTGAAACCTGTATAATTAACCAATGTCACCCCAATAAATTCAGTAAAATACTTTAAAAAAACAATAAAACAACTGTGTTTACTTTTGGACAATGGTGACTTTATTACTTCATTGTCTTTTTAAGCTATTTGGTAAACATTAACAGAAGACACTTCAATTGATTTTACCAAAGATACTCAAAAGAAGCCTGAAAAACAAAAACCATAAACATATTAGAAGGTACTATGGAAGCTAGGAATGTGTATAAAGAAAATCAAAACACAAACTTCTGGTCAGGATGAGTAATAGAACAGTTTATTTTAGCGTGTAACTTATGAAACACTACTCTGTTAAAATAATGGTTTAGAGACAGTGGTACATGATTTTCACAAGCTTTGAATATAACAATTTAAGCTGTGATTTTGATAGAAATTTGAGAATTCCACAGTTAGCGTTCTCAACAATTCTAATATGATGTGTTTGTTTCCTATAGAGGCTCCTATTATCAGGAGACAACTGTCAACACAGAAACTAACTTAAAATATCCCGAAGAGGAAGTAATAGAAGAGAAAGGGGGTAAGTAGTACCCTTTCCTTTTGCCTCTGTGTGTGTGTGTTCAAATGATGAATATGAATTTCATAAAACTAGTGACTCAGCACAACAAAAGCGGGTAGTGGGGAAATGAATCTGTCATTTCTACCCCCTCTCCCTCCCCCTCTCCCAGGCCCCTCCTGCCTTTTCTCCGGTCTCTCTACCTCCCCCTGGCAGGCTGCCTGCATTCCTTCTATGCCAGTGCACCCAGATCCCTCTTCTTCTAGAAGAAAGGTCAAATAAGCCTCAAACACTTTTGTATGGATTATTCTGAAGCCATCACACCCAAAATTATTGTTTAACAGACTATTTCTGATCAAGACAAAAGTGCTTCATAGACAGATATAAAGACAAATGACAGTAACTGTCTAATGCCCAGAAAAAATAGTCTAAACATGTTGAAAGTAACTTTTGAGCTGCCACATATTTCATTATCTTATGCAGTGTCCTGATTTCCACATACGCACTGGTTTAACATGCCAGCTCCCCTTCCCTCTCAGAGGATCTGAAATTTAGAGACCCGTAGAAGGACAGTGCTTCGAGGAGGAATCTCAGCTGCCAGTTTGTGTACTTAGTCAATTACATTTTGGAGCTCTGACCCAGTAACAGCTACATGTGTCACTATTCCACCTACTAACAATATTCCCCTAAACTGAGTACAATTATACCAAGAAAATCCAATTCCTTCCAGATATATACTGCTCACCAAAATTAGGGGATATTTCAAAATGAACATGAAGCAATAAAATATCCCTTAATTTTTGTAAGCAGTATATATGGTACAAAGTATTTTCTTCAACTGACTTTTACTGCACTTTTGTTATTAGCAACACTAAGTATTTACATTTGCTGGCCTTTGGTGCATTATGTGATACAATATAAAATGAAACTTTCAACTTAAATATTTCATATAAAATAAAAATTATTTATTTTTATTCCTTGCACTGTCTAAAATTGCTGAGTATAACTGGCAAATTGAAGAAAGGCTGGGTTCAAACACATTTGTTAGTACTGTCGGATTGATACACTCAATTTCCAATGCTGGTAGATGGTTCATTTATTTGGGAAACTATGGCAAAGGACTGCACTTGAGTCTTACCTTTGTTTATGGTTGGTCGGGATAGTCTAGGAGTTAAAACTAATTTAGTATCCAAAGCAAACAGTTATGAAGGTAAAAGTATTTCTTTTACCTCAAGTTATAATGTTGCCTAAATAAAATAAACTTTTGAAAGGAATTACCCATTTTTTCTTGGGTACCCTTTTCTACAATATGTGTAAATGTCAGAAGCTATCTTTAACCTTCTTGCCTCCAAAAATCACAAAAGTAAAATGACATCATACTTAGTAAAACATCACTATTAGCCAGGTATTTTAAAATGCTTTTCATACTGACAGCTATCTCTCCTGCCTGGCCATGAAGACATTCCAATATTCCAAGAGTCCCAAGTTTAGCCCATTTTAGCTGTTTTGAAATTCCTTCTCGGCTGTAACCTTTAGCTTCTGTAGCTCCCAGATTTGGGACTAACATTGACTTTCCCCCTGGTTACCAACAGGAAGAAAGGTCTAGTTATTTGAAAGTATTTGTCTAAATCAGTGTTTCTTAAATTCAGATCTATGAATCTACAAAGGCATGTTCTTAGAGGGTGAAAGTCCTCTTAAAGAATTTTAAAACTGTGTTTCATTTTAATGATAATCTGGAAGAGATTATCTAGATAATCTGAATAATCACTTTATAACCAAGTACAGCTTTGGGATTTTAACGCCCATGCATGTGCTTAAGTTTATGACTGAACTGGCACCAAGCAGGACTTCATTGTCAAGAGGTGAACAAGAAAAGAAGAGGTTGACTTACCACATAAAACGATTCACATTCTCACTGAGTGAAGGCTGAATGACAATTTGGTGCCCTGTGTGAATGAAGGTTTTGTGGCGACTGGCTCCTCATACAGCAAGCCAGAGCACACGTGTGTCAACTCAACAGCACCATATTCATGGTGCAGGCCATAGGTTGGTTTCAGTCAAAACACATCATCGGGCACACTGTTGTTAATTTGAACATTATTTTTTTTAGAGTTAATTTTGCATTTTCCTTGTGAATCTGTTTTATGGTTGTATGAGTTTTAATAAGGATAAAGCATTTTAACTCGGTTGACGGTTCTATCTTTAAAAATAAACGCTGTGATAAAATCATTTAAGTCAGCACTTTCCTCTAAAAGAGTTGCATATAATATTTGAGTTGAGACACAGTGATGTAATTGATTTGTTTTGTATATATTGCATTGTTTGTTTAAACAAGTCTTCTCCTTAAAGGTCCAAATTGCTTTGGTTAGCAAAATTAAGTGAAATCAGCTGAAACAGTCATATCACTATGGTACATGCCATAAAAGGGTCAAGAAGTTGTGGAAAAAGTTCAAAGGAAGAACAGTAAGTTAAAAAGTCACTTTAGAATGACAAAACAAGTCTTACTGCACAGAAAAAAACCCAGAAAGATGGAACACACATCCCCCCAAATTTTAGTGTCACAGGTACTGAAAAAATGCAAAGTACAAATGGACTTTCTACCTTCGTGACCTTTTAGTAGGTCAGAGAACACATGAAGTGACATAAATTAGAAATTAACTTTGTGTCAAACTCAATTATAAGTAGGCCATATATAGAATAAACCAACGCAAATATATTGTAATTTGATAAAGGTAGTTTTTCTTTTCCTTCACTTTGTGCCTTGGTATAAACAGGTTTACTAAAATGAAAGTGTATGTATGTCAGCTGTATTGTGTTTTACTTTTAAAAAATAATTGTCATTTACAAAGATAATTGTCACTTACAGGTCTAAGTCAAAAGCAGGGATTTGGCACAGTGGCTTCTCTACATTTTGCAGGGAGGTAGCAAAGAGGAAAAAAGGGAAGGTTCCTTTAACTTTGAGCCTTGTACCCTCAATTGATTGTTTTTTTTATAGCTTATATGTTTAAAACTTCCCTAAAACGTTTGTGAAACAAAGTAAGGCATAGAGAATTAATGTTATTCATTCTCAAGAGAAAACCCCACTCACCCATTGGCCAGTTGTCATACACGTGCTTTGCGATGTCAGAAGCAGAATCATTAGGAGAAAACAGGAACTCTTTCGTCTTTCCGCTTACCAAGATGAGGCGCAAATTGATCTGAAAGAAAACATGATGCTCTCAATATAAACCTTGAAATTTCTTAAGTAAAAAATGACTTTGTTTTTTCATTTCAATCACATTCTAAATTATTACTAATACCATTTTCTCATTTTTATTTACCAATTTTATTTAAAAAAAAACCTTTTTAGGGGATGAGAATTTAATATATATTTTATTTCTGATATTTAATATATATGATGGGGAGCAGACATATTTGTCATAATAAATGAACAAAGGAAAACCAAAATTCATTATGCCTTTAAATTTAACTACTCCAGGCCCTGGCGGGGTGGTTCAGTGGATAAAGCATCCACCTGGTGCAACAGAGAACATAGGTTCGACCGTAGTCCGGTCATGTATATAACTAAATGAAATTAAGTGAAATAACAAGTTGATGCTTTTCTCTCTATCTCAGGTCAATGGAAATAATTTAAAAAAAATTTTTTTTAACTATAATAATGTTCAGAATTGGACTTTTACATGGTTATCACTATTACTATAGAATGCATATTTCCCATTGAAAAATGTTATTTTCCACTGAAAAGCAAATAATTTCACTAAATGAAAAAAATTTAGTCACTAATCATTTTGGAAAAAATAAAGAGAAAACAATAAGTTACATACAACTTTTTATTCTAAATAATTATTCAAACCTAGACAAATTAACCAGCAACTATAATTTTAAAGAACTTTATTATGGTTAATAGTAAAGTCAACGATAGCAGTTACTTTAATCCCAAATTTATGATCATACATTTTCTTGGGGGGGGGGAGGAGCTATGCACGACAAAGAACACAAATTCTCAGTGAACCTAAGGTAGATAATAGAATTAAAAAATTTGAGACCCACTAGATTTACATTTCTCACTAAATATATATTTGCTCATATGCCATTCTTAACAAGTTTTCCAAAATGTTCCCTTTCTAATTTTTATCTTTATCATTGATTAACTTGATATTATTATATTTTAGACCACAACATCCATACATTTCCCTGTAAGTTACAGTTTTCTATACTTCTGGGCCTCTGTTAAAAGAGGGAAGTTGGGTCTGGTCAGAGCTGAGCCCTCAGACTGGCCCAGCTTCTTTATATATAAATACAGAGAATATCACTGTACCAGTGTAATTGTGTCAGGTCCCAGGTTACCCAAGCTCTCATCTTCAGTAACCAGTTTTTCTCATAAAAACAAACATGCAAACAAAAACACTCCCAGAAAATCTGTCAGATGGCAAAGCCTCCCGTGAATAAACTGGTGCCCGAGGCAGCACCATTAAAACAGCAAGGCAAGGATCTACTATCTACCCCACCACCATGGCCAGGGCCACTCCCGGTGCCTTACCACGAACTATCAGTTATAAAATATCTCATCTAGAAAAATCCTATACACAAACAATTCTACATTTAATAGGGTACACCTGGGTTACATATCAGATGGAGTAGAACTGGATTCTATATCAGAAAATGTATTCTAACTGTATTGTACATTTTATCTTAACAAAAAAAACAAACATTTTTAAGTGTTAAAAAAAAATAGAAATCTACACTCCAAGTGAAAAGCTGTTAGTAAGTGCTCAGTAAGAATTTTTTTGCTGCCTTTTCTAACTAGAATGAAATTAGACCAAAGAGCTTAATACAGGAAGCAATCTGATGAAATCACACTGATCTAGAAAGTTTGTAAGTTCCATTTGAACTAAATTCAAGTAGTGGGTTGCCAAAATGGTCAAAATGTAAGAAATCACCACCTTATTTATCTCCTATAACAAACAAACAATGAGTGACTCTTCAAGCAAGGAACCCAACATCTATCTACACAATATGATGTGAAAGTTAGTTCTAACAGGTACATCTCTATTCATGCCGGTTTATTTATGTGTGAATACTGATACATACATACTATGCTCTAAACTTACTTGGAATCCTCTAAAGCAGGGGTTCCCAAACTACGGCCCGCGGGCCACATGTGGCCCTCGCCGCACTTCTGGAAGGGTACCTCTTTCATTGGTGGTTAGTGAGAGGAGCATAGTTCCCATTGAAATATTGGTCAGTTTGTTGATTTAAATTTACTTGTTCTTTATTTTAAATATTGTATTTGTTCCTGTTTTGTGTTTTTTTACTTTAAAATAAGATATGTGCAGTGTGCATAGGAATTTGTTCATAGTTATTTTATAGTCCGGCCCTCCAACAGTCTGAGGGACAGTGAACTGGCCCCCTGTGTAAAAAGTTTGGGGACCCCTGCTCTAAAGGCTTCCAACTACTGTATAAGGGCCCTTTAGTCATTAACGCCCAAGAAATTATGACCGTCATAACAGTTCAGCCAAACATGTTTGTTTAATCAGAAACAAATAACTAAATTCAAGCTTCCTAAAGAGTTACGTAAATGATATGAACCTACTATTTCTTAGAATATTCTTTTAAGTTTAAAATTAATTTCTATTAGGCTTTTATTCAACTTATAATATTTTAAAATAACAAGAAAAAAGGCATATTTTAGATTTTCTGTAATATCTATCAATATGGAAATGGAAAATAAATGACCGTGCATCCTTACAATGGAAAGTAGCCCAGATGTTAAATGACATGAAATACAGATCTATATGATTTGACATGGAAAGATATTCACAATATATAAGCAAACAATACATATACCCCCTCCCAATAAATACGTAACACTAGGTTTGGGTTCATGCTGCAAAGTTCTCGTATTTTCTATTTTAAAATTGGTACACATCACTGTTACCAATAAACTAATATTTCACTTTCATATTTGAAAATCAAAAGTCTAAAGAATTTATCTAGATGTTCAGAATGTTGGAAACTTTTGGGCTCCAGATGTGTGTGACACAGGTTAAAAATATTTTTTAAAATGTTTACAGATGGACGTGAACTTCTCAGTTTGACACAGACTGTACTAATCCCTACTTACTTACATTGGTCTGCTTAATATACCGTATTTTTTGCTTCATAAGACGCACTTTCCCCCTCAAAAGTGGAGGGGGAAATGGGGGAAATGCCCATGCGTCTTATGGAGCGAAAAATAGGGTACTTTATTAAATATTTTAACACACCATTTGGTTCAGAATATTTTTTTTTCCTCCTTAAAACCCTAGGTGTGTCTTATGGTCAGGTGTGTCTTACGGAGCGAAAAATACAGTACTTATGATACCTACCAGGCCCCAGAGAACATCTGAGTTTGTAACTTGCAGCAGAGTTTGAAAGTGGTTTTAGACTACAAAATGAGGAAAGCAGGGTAAGATTTTAAAATCTACTGGGAGGATATCTTATCATCCCTGTTGATATGGACAGAGGAAAATATGACAATGCAAGAGTAAGCCCATAAATATGCAAAACTAAGCATTTACCAAATCTCCGTAAAAATTACCTAAAACTGACAATAACAGAGAAAGACCTCTTCAGGAAAGAAGCTTATGTCCAAACTTAAAATAAGAGCAATAAACCCAAAAAATTAAGTTGATGCGGTGAAGTAAACATATTGCCTGAAACACTTGCAGTGCCTGTAACAGTGCCTGAAACACAGCATTTGTTCAACCAGTATTTCTTTTTTTCTTCTTTTTTAGCTTGTGTGCGTACATGAGCAATGGAGGGGCAGGGAAAAGAGACACTCCCACAGGAAGGGG
This sequence comes from Saccopteryx bilineata, assembly GCF_036850765.1. NCBI lineage: Eukaryota > Metazoa > Chordata > Mammalia > Chiroptera > Emballonuridae > Saccopteryx > Saccopteryx bilineata. The sequence goes on along the minus strand of NC_089491.1, from coordinate 187,773,440 downwards.
GAGAGATGAGAAGCAACAACTCCTAGTTGTGGCATTTTAGTTGTTCATTGATTGCTTCTCATATGTGTCTTGACTGGCAGGCTCCAGCCTAGCCAGAGACCCCTTGCTCATGCCAGCAAACTTTGGGTTCGAGGTTCAAGCTAGCGACCTCAGGGTCCCAGGTCGACTCTCTATTCACTGTGCCACCATCAGTCAGACTCAACAGGGATTTCTTGATTGACTAATATTTCAGTTTCTTTAGTTTCAAGATGCAAGTGGAAATGTAGACTGGAAAGATCAGCACTAAGATTCAAATCTAGGCTTCAGCATTCTAGGCATTTTATCAAATGGCCAGTGCATTATGTAGAATGGGAATGTGTAACAGTAATTTTTAGTAGTGATATGGAGATGTAGATATAGTTCCAACTGTGAGCTAATTTTATTTAAAAGATTATGTACCAATTATTTAAATATTTATTAATGAAATACCTATTTACTTCTTGGAAGCCAGGCTAAGTCAATCTATAAGGAACCTTAAAACAGTTGTTTTCAACCTTTTTACACTTGGGGACTAGTGACCCAGCTGGCCAGAAATGAAAACATACAACAAATAAAGTTTTATCTTACCGCATAACAGGACAACATGGTACAAGCTGGCACTTGATTTTCAAACTCCACATATACATTGAAAGCTACATAAGTTTGTCCTAATGCTTTTTGTCTATTGCGCATGATTTGTGAATGCCCTGCATGATGCAAAAAGTTGTTCGAATGAGCCTACAAGTTCCAAAGCTATCTAAGACAACCACAATAGTAATTTCATCAACGATACAGTCTGATAAGTGGCAATTACCGTGAGCACAAGCAAATTCAACTAAGACCATTTGGTTTATAATCTTTATAAATCAGGATGGTTAACTCTTTCACAGACCGGCATGAAATTTCTGGTGGACCTGAGATATTGGTCCACGGACGGGGGTTGAAAAACTTTGCCTTAAACCTCTACTTGTGAGGTAGTGTGATTCTCGACATATCAACAAGTTTAAAAGAAGATTCCTATGTACAGCTTAAAATTAGATATACTATATATACATACTTATCTAAAAATAGAGCTATTAAGACTGGATGACTTAATATGACATGGAAGCTTTTACATAATAAAATTCCCAAGGGATGGCATTAAGATAACTCAAATGAATTACATATTTTATAATTACTTTTGAGGCAAACCAAGACTATTATATTAGTGAGGTAGAACTGCTATGATCACTTTCTGTAAGGCCAATGAAAACAGGAACTCTTCCATGCATGTAATTTCAAGCTTAAAAAGGTTTTCAAATTATTTACATCAATTTGGAGAAATATCATCTAGAACTTAATTCAATAGCAATTTGTTTTCAATTGGTCAGGATAAAAAAAATTAGAGGAAGGAAAGCGAGGAAATGAAAGATGAAATGAATCAGAAGTGTGTTTAGACATAAAACAGACAATTATGGAGAAAGAATATCTCCTTTAAAAGAACTATGATAGTCTGCCTCCCCGCTTCTAACTTCGGGGAAAAAAAAATATGGTATTTTCTACCAAAAGATTAACATGTAGATCAGAAAAGGAAATTCCAATTTCTCTGAGAGTCTCTGAAGAAGAACATGAGTATTGGGGTACACATTCAAGGGAAGAAACCTTTGCCTCTGCAGTGCTGATTCCTACCTTTTTTGCTAAAGGACAAGAAAGGGAACCAATAGGAAAGATGATAGACTTCCTTAGCAAATCACATTTAAAAAGTTCTCCTCAACTTGGGGTGGTACACACACAATGCAATATACAGATGATGTACTGCAGAACTGTGCATCTGAAACCTATATAATTTTATTAACCAATGTCACCCCAATAAAGTCAATAAAACTTTTAAAAATAAAAATAAAAAGCTCTTAATTTACCTCAAGGGGATTTTATTGAGTAATAAAGGCCAACTCCAAAAGGTTAGATACAATATGATTCCATTTATATAATATCCCTGACATGACAAAATTATAAAATGGAGAACGGAATTGTAGTGGCCAGGCTAAGCGGCATAGGTGGCTGTGTGTACAAAAGGGAAGCACAGGGATCCTGTGCTGGAATTATCCTGTATCTTACTCTGGTAAGTGGTCACATGAATCTTGCACATGTGATAAAACTGCACAGAACTAAATACACATAGACACAAATCAGTACATAAAAATGAGGGAAATCTGAATACAGCCTGTGGAGTTTATCAGTGTTCATTTCCTGTTGGGATATTGTACCACACGTAAGATGTTATCATTAGGGAAAACTGGGAGAACAGTATACGGGATTTCTCTCTACTAGTTCCTACCAAGGCATCTGAAGCTCTAAGTATCTCAAAATAAACATTGTTTAAAAGAAAGCCTGCACTCAACTTGCTAAAAATTTATCTGGTATTACCTGGTATTACATGCCTGTCTTTACTTAGTTGTCTTATTTGCATTTGAAGATAAACAGTTCTTTTAAAAAATATTGTATCATAATAGCTACTTAATCTTGAAAAAGATATAAACCTATCAATGACTTATTTAGAGGCAATGTGTGAATCTGAAAATAGATAAGCATATTTTATATTTTTCTAGAGTTATGGATTTATAACTGGCATGTTTTGAACTTTCATAAAGGAAAATGGAATGAGTTGGACAAGAAATGTATTCCCTTTTCCATGCAGAACTGATTTAAAACAAATGACCTAAACAACTGCAGTGTTAAAATATGGTAATCATATGTTTCATAAACTTTCTTTTAGGTGTCCATTTATTTAAATATATTCTGAAGCAGACACTATTCTTGGTACCTGGATTACCAGCCAGGCTCTGAAGCAGGTATTACTATCATTTAGAGTTGTGGGAATGACCTTAGAGACTTTAGGAAGTAGGGAAACTCTGAGATTTGCACTCAGGTGTACTAACAGCACAATATCTACTTGCTCACCACTCTGCTAGATGAACCAGGTAGCTCCAGCAAATTCTTCACCATAGTCTCCACTGTTACTCTCCATCATCACCTCACTGGTGCCCTCACTAAATAGGCTACAACCACAGGTGTCTTCTTTCAGTTCCTCAAGGCCTTTACAAGGGTGTTCCTTCTGTTTGGAATGCTCTCCACTCCCCACCCAATCCACACACATTCTGGCTGATATATGTTTGAGAGGGGCTGGCATCAACAAATTCTCCTAAGGTTAATCATCCTGGATGAAATAATGAAATTAAGTTTTTTTTAATCGTAGGAAAAGAATTTCAAAATTGAATTAGAGAAGCAGGAAAGCATTCTCATTCCCCACTGGAAGGGAGCAGAAGCCCATTTTGTGAAAAAGTTACTTTAAGGCATCCATGACAATAGATCTTAACCTCTCAGAAATCACGTTACCTGAATTCCTGTCTGAATTTACTTGTAGTATGGAGTCATAAACTAGGGTGCTCTGAGATTCACTAATGGATTAAAACTATGGAATTTATTCTACATTCTTTGTAGCATTCAGCATGATGTCCATTCTAATATATATGAAATATTAAATCTTTACGGGTAAACTCAGTGGGACTCTTATTTTTAACTACAGAAACACCTACCCTGAAAGATTGGTTAAGAGGAGGTAAGAGTTCTCTAGCTTAAGTTCCCAAGTTAAACTTTTACAACATCTCATTTTACTGAAAATGTGAATTTCCAGAACATTTAACTCATTTTAAAATTTAGGTGAAGCACTAAATCCCAAAACAATATTAATGGTTTTTGAATTATATGAACCCTCAACTATTTATTCATTAAATTGGTTTCTGAGCACTGAACAGGGAGAAGCTGCTGGACTATAAAAATGAATGAACAGTAATAGAAACCTATTCGCTTTCTAAATAGATTAATTTTATTTTCTCATCAATGAAAAAACAAAGAAAACACTGGGTTTTTATAAGTAAAATTTAGAATCAAATAATGTAGCACAAAACTCACAGAGCATTTAGTGCTTAGCACGCAGTAAGTGCCTATTATCACAAATGATCTGTCACTATCATATCCATCATCAGTTTAGCAAATCACATAATACTAACTATATAATGCTCTTTAAATATTTTATAATGTACATTTACTTTAAAATAAGTTTCAAAAACTTTTGATAAAATTAAAATTCCATGAGAAGATTGAACAATATATTTTTTTCAAGTTCAAACCCTATAAACAGAAAACACATTGGTTCTGAAATTAAATTACGGTTCTGTATCACTTTAAAACCTGACTGCAGGCTATCTCTTTAAAACTTGACAATAGAAACTAGCTGCTTTAACCAGAATTTAATTTGCAATAATAGCAGTCTAAATTTCCTGTACATATTATCAAATAGTAAATTTGAATGAAATCAAAGCACTCTCTCTCTGGGGCATGGGATTTGTATCTAGGGAAGCCTTTGTTTGAGCAGGATTTTTAAGTCATATGCCTCAATTAAGAACAAAACTTAAGTACAATTATTTGTCAACCAAGCACCTACGTGAATTAAATATTTATATCACTGCTGGAAGAAAGAACAGGTTCTACCCAGAGATTGATATATATATATATATACACATACATACACACACCTTAAAACACACAATTGATAAGGCTTATCTTATCTTTCCAATATACTTAAAAAAAACATGAAAAAATTTGTTTAGACTTGATGTTATGGCTGTGGTTAGAAAATAATTTTTTAAAAGATTTTATTTACTGATTTTACAGAGAGAGGAGGGGAAAGGGGAGCAAGAAGTTTCAACTCATAGTTGCTTACTATGGGTGTTCATTGATTGCCTGACCGAGCAAGCCCAAGGTTTTGAACTGGTGACCTCAGCACTCCAAGTTGATGCTTTTATCCACTGCGCCACCACGGGCCAGGCAGTGTGGCTAGAAAATAATTTTAATGTGTGCCTTTCCTCTGTGAAAGGAAAACTAATGGTTCTTTGAGGCACTGTCCTAGATGACTATTACTGTCCCTTCCAGCTCTAATATCATCTAATTAGCATTAAACAAAAGGCCATGTTATTTAGTAATGTAATGATTTTATCATGTACAATAAAAATATACATAGGATACATAAACATTCAGCAATGACCAATTTGTTCCTTCCAACCACACTTTATAATTGAATTAACAGAGGTGGAATGATGTAAACCTGCCTTCATTTTCTCATCTCTAATTCTTACCTTTAATTCCCTATAAGCCAGTGCCTACTGAAGCCAGACTACTAAATTGTATTTTTCTTAAAGGTCATATATAATCACTTAATTTAAAAAAAAAGTAGTTTCTTTTCATTTCTCATCTTCCTTAGAGAGCTACAACATCTGAAAAATTTAATGCTTTTCTTCGAAAATCTTTCCTGTTGGGTTTCTATATTCCCTTAGTGTGTTTTCTGGAACACTAGCCTCCGTGAAGTATTCTGGGGGAGAAGAGGACTCAGCAACTGAATAAACCTGCAAAGCATTACTTCATATAGTCCCCTCTTGGAGATTTGCCATGTATGTTAACATATTAAAAACCCAGAGAATTCTTGCAGTGAACACATTCATTTAACTTAAACAGAGCTGTAAAATGTAACCACAGAACCCATTTCCTTTTCCACAATTCTGTGCTACCACACCACAGATCTAGTGTTTGGTAAAACATACTCTGGGCAATACTATACCTGTTTCTTTGATCCTCTTTTTCAGTTCATTTTTTTTTCCCCTCTTGTACTCCAAATGTGGGCTTCCAAGGTTCCCTCATCAATCTTTTCTTTCCCCAGCAGTCAGTCTATCCTTGGGAGAGCTCATCCATACCCAAGGCTTCAACTGCTCACCTATCTGGGAACACTCCCAAACTCATTCTCCATGGAGCACCACTTTCTTTCCTCTGCCTGCCAGCTGACCGTTTCTATCTGGAGAGCCTGCTCTCTCCTCAAAACTAATTTTTAATTTTGAACTTATTTCTTCCTAAATAACAGGTAACCCTCCTCACTATTTCTGCCAAACTCCCCTTGTTTCCCAGTCACTCAGGCTTGGCAGCTCACAGTCATCATTTACTCTGCCCTCTTTTCTCATCTCTCCTTCATCAGTTACCAAACTAAACTCTTTAAAAGTCTCCCTGCTGCCTCTCAACTGCAACCCACCCTGCACATTACCAACACCTAAAACAGTTTAGAACTCTGCCAGTATGCCCCAGCTACGTCACAGAGTACTTTCCGTCAGGTACAGCTCATTGTCATACTGTCTGATGAGATAGGTACTGCTATTTCCATGTTGTTGATGGCAAACTGGAACACTGAGGTTAAGGAAAAATACACATTTTAAACTTTTGAAGATCATGCAGTTCATAACCCAACTTCTCAGTCCAACCCAACTACTAGTATTTCACTAACCAAAGCTCTATTCCAACCAAGTTGATATCTTCACTATAAATCCTATCCTAGCGAGAATCACAAGCAGACTTCCTCATTGACTTCCTCTTACTGAAGTTCTAATGTCTGCTTTGAAGCCTATGGGACCACTAGGGCCTACACTCTCATTCCTCCCTCAGAGTTCCTATCCAATCACAGGTGAGGATCAGGGCGACCCTATGTGTCCATGTTTGCCTGGGACAATACTCATTTATGTTTGTTGTCTCAGTATTATGAACAGGGCCCCCTTTCACACTCAAATTATCTAAATCTGGACAATAAATAGTAAGGGCATCATTTACTGAAGCATGCATGTGTCTCAGCTCTGAAATTAAACCATGCTCCTTTATGATGAAAAATCAATCTTAAGACTTCTTGATAGTTCTCTCAGAAGTGGCTAACTTATATTAACAGCACAACCTCTTGCATGTGTGGCTACAGAATAATTTTGGAGATTAGGTGCCTTTGGCTGGGTCTTGTTTCCCAATTAAATCCTGCTTTTAGAACAAAAGAGGAAAAATATACATTTTAAATTAATCCATATGGTTAACCTTATATGATCACCTGTGCCTGAAGGATAGCAGGTATTTAATATACTGGAAGATGAAAATATGTACCAGAATATTCCAGACTATAGAATATATAGCCAAGGTTCCTAAAATATATACTGCAATGATGTAAATGTAACAGGATACTTGAAGTACAACCAGGAAGTGACTCCACCAACAATTACCAAGAAAAAATGTCCGGTAACATGTTTTACTGTTGTACAGAGCTGTGTGATGATACTATTTTCCACACACAACTACCATGGACTACAGGCCTTGAAATGGACCACAGTGATAATGAAAATCAGCTGCCCTGAAGAAAAAAAAAAAGGTTAAAAAAACCACCCTATTCTTTATGTTTGTCAGTTCACTCATTATTCAAAAGGGATAGCAAGCTCTCCTACTTAAGAAGAATACACTGTCTATGAAGAAAACAATTGTTTCAGGCTGCCTGTACTCTGCAGTCCTATTCAGCTTGCACAATTTGCATCAACCTGTGACTAGTGATACTGTCCCCTTAGTGGTGTCCCAGATACCCGTGACCTCATGCACTCTTAATACTGAGGTTCTCATTTATAAATTAATGTCTCTGGAATACTCATGAATTCTTACTTGAATGCAATTGTGTTTTATCAATTATTATTAAATTTTAAAATCCTAATAATTTATCAGCTTACTTAGGATTAGCATGACAAATCACTCAAGAGGTGGAGCTCTGCACAGCAGCAGAGAGGAAGTGGGCAAATGTGGCAAATGCATCAGCATCGGTATATGATATTAAATACCAGTACTGGTAAATAAAGCACAAAACCCGGCAACTGTGCGTCACAGACCACCCAAGCTAAGAATGTTAATGACTATAATCACTGAGTGCTATTCACTAAAAAACAAAAAACAAAAAAAAAACCTGAATGCTCATAAAGAGTGGCTACAGAATATAAATCCAGTAGCATGAAACATTTAGCATTACAATACAGAAAGAAGACAGACAGCAGCAGTTGGGTTCAATGACTGAAAATAAAGAGAACTGCAGAGTAATAAAGTACAAATTAAAACTAAACAGAAAAACTTGATAATGAAATTGTTAAGCAGAGAAACAGATGAACTTCTGGGAAAAAGTAAATGACTAACAATCAGCAAAAGAAGGAATATTTATAAACAAGAAAGACTGTTATGAATACACTAGACAATTATCTGAAGACATGGACATGAAAAGGCAGAATGCAGCATTGCCACAGAAACAATTCCAGTACTGAAAGGACTGCGGCACTGAGCTAGAAAGTATCATATTACACTTTTTGTAAATTTAGACTTAGGTTTCGAGTTAATGAAAAAAAAAAAAAGAAATATATATATATATATATTTTTTATTTAGTGAGAGGAGGGAAGACAGAGAGACAGACTCCAGCATGCTCTCTGACCAGGATCCACCTGGCAAACCCACTAGGGGGCGCAGCTCTGCCCAACAGAGGCATTACTCTGTTGCTTAGCAACTGAGTTCTAGAAACATGGAACCATTCTCAGGACCAACTCGCTCCAACTGAACCATGGCTGCAGGGAGAGGGAGAGAGGGAGAGAGGGAGAGAGGGAGAGAGGGAGAGAGGGAGAGAGGGAGAGAGGGAGAGAGGGAGAGAGGGAGAGAGGGAGAGAGGGAGAGAGGGAGAGAGGGAGAGAGGGAGAGAGGGAGAGGGAGAGAGAGAAAAAGAGAGAGAAAGAGAGAGAGAGAAAGAAAAAGAGAGAAGCAAGGGGTGGGGTGGAGAAGCAGATGGGTGCTTCTCCTTTGTGCCCTGACTAGGAAGCAGTCGACACTCTACCACTGAGCCAACCAGCTAGGGATGACTTAACAAATAATTGTCTTGAGTTATAAAACAACCAGAACAGTAATCCAAATAAACTGATACAGGTCAGTTATGTATGACAATCCTGTAACTTGGACAATATGCTGAGCAATGTGTTAATTTTTAATCAGTGAGATAACATAGATTAGTATCTATTAACACAACTGCAAGAATACTCAAGAAAGTCCCCAAATTGCTAATTTGTATCAACAATAACTCAGAATAACTAATACTATATATTTAATGAGTTTCTGGACCTCTCATTAAAGAATTTGATTTTTATTTTCTGAATATTTGTGACATTAATGTTCCAATACTTACTATGGTACTGTTCTTACTCTATCTTCAAAGTTTTAGAAAGTATGACTATGGCAATGAAGTGCTTTCTTAGGGAATATAATAAAATTATTTTTTCCTAATTTCTTCAAAAGCAATTCGACAACGCTAAGAGGGAATATGTATCAAAAATAACACTACATACACACACATGCATATACCTATATATACACAAATACATGGATCTTTTCTGGCCTCGCTTAGTTATTTGTCAGATGGAAACAAAGTAAAGGTTAATTTAATTTAGAGAATACAACAATGATTCTAGAAGCTAGAAGAAGATATGAAGAACATGAATTCTTGAATGAGAGGCTGCTAGTACATGTGATTTTACATGGTATTTTGATCACAACCATTTTTCTACCACTATGCAGTTACCAGGTTTTGTTAATGTTTTTCCTTCTGCATTCAAGTTTTTCCTCCTGCTCACCCATATTCATTTGTCAACATCCTAGTTTAAAACCTTAGAGCGTCGGCCTAGCATGCAGAAGTCCGGGGTTCGATTCCTGGCCAGGGCACACAGGAGAAGCGCCCATCTGCTTCTCCACCCCTCCCCCTCTCCTTCCTCTCGGTCTCTCTCTTCCCCTCCTGCAGCGAGGCCCTATTGGAGCGAGGATGGCCCGGGCGCTGGGGATGGCTCCTTGGCCTCTGCCCCAGGTGCTGGAGTGGCTTTGGTAGCAGCAGAGCGACGCCCCGGAGGGGCAGAGCATTGCCCCCTGGTGGGCGTGCCGGGTGGATCCCGGTCGGGTGCATGCGGGAGTCTGTCTGACTGTCTCTCCCCATTTCCAGTTTCAGAAAAATACAAAAAAAAAAAAAAAAACCCCCCCAAAAAACCCAAAAACTTTATCACTAGTTACACAATCTAATTGGTCTTTCTGGACATTCAGTATCCCCTCTCTCAAGCATCTTTCTCTAGTTAATCTTATGTACTATATAACTCATCCATGAAGCAAGTGTTTAACAGGTACTTATCATGGGCCTACTAAGTGAATGCTTAAATATTCAAGACTTAAAGCAACAGAAATCAGCAGGTAAACTTGTGTATGTGCTTCTGAGATCATGAAATTGACTATGTATCTAATTATGTTTTCTTGCAGCAGTTGTGGGGAAGAACTAATTACATCTGGACCACAAAAAAACAAAGGCAGAATTCTATTCAAAGTTACTGTTAATGATTATTGCCTATCAGAGCCAAGATAGTCTTTTCTTGGCACTCCTAAGTGACAGGACTGCAAACATTCATTTCACATTTCATTATTCATACTATTCACTCATGAATAGAATTAGTGGTTTTGAACACATACGTAAGTTTTTATGTGCACAGAACTTAATGCCTTCCAGGAACAACTCTACTATTAATGACTTTAATCTAGCAAATATTGAATACTTTAGACTCCAACCAATTCTACTTAATAAGCTTTTATGTCCCAAGGCTTCATATTTGTAAATCCATTGTTTGTAACCCAGATTACATTTGTATTGAAAAAAGCTATATATATGGCAGTTAGTTTCCCAGGGAATTCCTAAATCTATTTAATAATTTGATTAAAATATGCCTAATAAGCAGTGAAACATAGGAACATTAATAACCACAAACACCCAGATTCTCTTTAGGTATTTTACACACATTTGATTCATTTAATACTCATAGCAACTGATACGAAAATTACTATTATCATGCCCATGCTTACAGAGGAGGAAACTACAGCAGCAGAGACTAAATAATTGGTCCAAAGGCCAACAACTAAGATGTACTTGAGCAGGTCTCCAACCAGCACCAGGTCCAGGATCTGCACTTTCCAGCCACTATGTTCAATTGCCTAGATCCACTAACATGTTTTGGGTAGTTTAGCCTGCAGAGTATATAAATTTTTAAAAATACATCTTGGTTTTACTCCAAATGATGTAGCTCATACTTTAATGTTCTTCTAAAGTCTAAGGGTTTCATTACTTCACTCAATCCTTGTTATTTAATGAATTGCTCACACATGTATATACAGAATTTACTTCAGGATCAGTCTATATGGTCAAAGTCCCTGGGTAACGGAAGCATTTGGACTGTCCCATTTGTCTCCAAAATACACTCCTCCTAAGGAAGTAAAACCTGACTTGTATGGCTTAAAACAAACAGTAACATAAAATAAAAATCTCAGTCAGGAAGTTAACTGCAAGGGCAAATATTGTCATGATTTCTACTAATCGCTCCAGAAACATATTATAGTAATTTTTGATTCCAGTTTTTAGTATTGTCTTGTATGCTATATTTCCTGGGGACAAAGTTACAGCTTGTTACTTCCATCTGTACATTTCTGCAAAGTTCCCTCCACCACTGATCTTGACAATACCAATCTTTGTAGCACTATCTCCTTGCCCCAAGAAGCAAAGATTTAAAGAAACTACTAACATAGGTTTAAATCAGAAAAATTCACTGTTGTGTGTATGGGGCTAGTTTGGGACTAGTTTTTCTGTGAATTCAAGAAGACTGGGGAGAAGTGATGGACTGACTGGAGGATGAAGAGAAAACTCAGTGACAATTAAAGTAGAGTGAAAGAAATGAAGAGACATAGTCTCCAAGTCAGCGGGAAAAGAAGAAAAATCGTTGACTAAAAGACTAGGTGTAAAGTATAAACTATTTGTTGACCCTATAACTTGTAGACAATTGAGGTCAATGATCCTAGATACTTGAGTCACCTTGTATGGGAACACGAGTATGAAATAAAATCTAGCCCTTGCCCAAAGTGTGAGTGAAGAGACCAGCTGTGGAACAGCAATCAACACACGGCTGTGATCAACTACATATATGAACCCTGAAATTAGGGGTAACATCTCCTTCTCCCATTACTTTGAAACCTGCCTTTAGAGTAATCATATTGCTTAAAAATGGTATGTGATTCTTTGTGAATCATACTGGTATTCTTTTTTTTTTTTACAGAGACAGAGACAGAGAGAGTCAGAGAGAGGGACAGATAGGGACAGACAGATAGGAACGAAGATGAGAAGCATCAATCATTAGTTTTTCGCTGCAACACCTTAGTTGTTCATTGATTGCTTTCTCATATGTGCCTTGACTGTGGGGCTACAGAAGACCGAGTAACCCCTTGCTTGAGCCAGCAATCTTGGGTCCAAGCTGATGAGCTTTGCTCAAACCAAATGAGCTCGCGCTCAAGCTGGAGATCTTGGGGTCTCAAACCTGGGGCCTCCGCATCCCAGTCCGACGCTCTATCCACTGCACCACTGCTGGTCAGGCATACTGGTATTCTTGAAACTGTACTTTTTCTACATAAATAACTTGTCCAATATTGCTCCAAGCCAACGGATCCAAGTACAAGGTAAACTAAAACTCCAAAGTCTCTACCAAGTCAGAGCTTCCAATTAGGTGTAAAATCAATACTGAGGATTATTTTTTTAAAATGTGTGAGTGATGGCAGTGGTGGTTGGTGTTTTGTTTTCTATTTTATTAATTTTATTTTTCAGAAGGTAAATTAAACTACATTTTTTAAAGCTGCATCCAAGGTCATTGTGTCTGTGGTCTGTGTGTCAAGACTGCATTCAGTGTGGTCAGTTTTGAGTCTTTAAAAAAAAATCAATATATAGGTAGAAAGAAACTTAGAGGAAAATATGAAACTGAGATGCACATTAACCATAAAGTACGATTTAAGAATATAAGCTATCTGAACTTAATAAGGAAGACATCTTTATTTGAATGGGAAATGAGTGGACTATTGTAGAGCTGTTGAGTGTGAGGCGCATGATCGAGGCTGTGTTTTTCCTTGCAGCCTCTGCTCTCCTCACTTTTTTTTTTTCCCAACAGCTACTTCATAGAAATGCAGCAAAGAAGACCTCGCCAGTCATGGGCATCTGGTTTTGTGATCCCACAGAGAGCAAACCTTAGATATAATTTTAACCTTATAATAAAAATGTATGAGGAAATGAGGACCTGATCCCATCTACCCCACTGAAGATACTGCAAATCCTGTTTCCTTATGGTATTCACTGTTGCCATTCTCTTTTTTTAATCTCTCATGAGATGGGTAGGTTTGTTTTGGGTTGTTTTTTTTAGAAATTTGGGGTTATGGAGAATGGCAATTCCTGCTTCAATGTCAAATTTTCTAATGTAGTTACATCTAAATATTGGATTTTGTTTTTTAAAGGAAATAATTTTAAAGTTTTTATTTTCAATGGCATCAAAAATAATTTAGTTCTGCTGGTCAATTCTTATGATAGAGAGAAAAGATGGAAAAAAAAAGATGCATTGCAAAAGAGGTGGCACATCAGAGCCAGCCTAACAGAAATAATTTGATGATGAAAATTAAGTTGTGTGCTAAAAGGCTAAAGATGTGAGTTTCTTTTGGAGCTCTTGAGGGTAACTTTTTTTGTCCCAGTGATAGTTTACATACACAGAAAATTATATTTTGAAGTTCATTTTGGTTTTGGTTTGTTAAATTAATGTTTGGTTTACTAAAGTTACAAATTCAAATGGTCCTAGCTTTTAAATGTAGCTTTAATTTTTATTTAGTTAACAAATCTGTCAAAACATATCAACTATGAGCAGCTTTCCATTAATTCTTTAGATTATATACTGCAATTATAAAATGAATATACTTTTTTCTTTTTAGCTATTTCAACTACCTGATGGCAAACTTTTCTAATTACTTAATAATTCTCATAAAACTAATTAAATTTATAAAAAATAGTGAATCTTAAATTCCTGTATGTTATCACAATACTGTAAATAAACTTACACATTTATCCTAAAATTCACAGGTTAAGTCAACTCAATTACATACTTTAAATCGGAAGTACACTGACTAATAAGTACATGAAGAGAGTCTCAGCATTATTTAGTCAGTCATCAGAGAAGTAAGAAACCAAAATCAAAGGAGATACCATTTCAAACCCAGTAGGTCTGCTATATCAAAAATAAAGCAAGTGTTGGCAAAGATGTGGTGAAATTAGAATCCTCAAACACTGCTGATGGGAATGTAAGAGTGCAGCCGCTCTACAAAAGAGTTTGGCAGTCCTCATACATTTACCCTATGACCCAACAACTCCAATCTTAGGTATGATTCTCGTTGTCCACAGCAGTTCTGTTCTACAAAGCCCTGTGAAGACTGAATTAGAGAATATTAAACCATTACATTTTCTAGGGGAAATATAAGGTTTGGTTGTGAGCCTGTGGTCAGAACATTCTCATCCACCAATCAATACGTAACCTTAAACAGATGTTTGTACAACTCTACAAATATTCTAAATATCCACTAAACTGTATATTTTAAAGGGTGAATTTTATGGTATGTAAATTATAACTAAATTTTTAAGAAGTAGAATTACATTGAACCTGAATCTGAGTCTCCAGTTTACAAAAAAAAAGGAGAGGAATAAAAAAGACACTATGAAAAAGCAAAACTTAACCAAATTCAACATATATTGTAGTATATTTACAAGATAGAAATCCTATTCTTCCAACATATCAATTGCATAAGAGAAAGGGGGATAAAGAGAAACCTCAATAATAAAAGACTTTTAAGTGACATAAATACAATGTGCAAACCTGTTTAGATCTCAATCTGAAGAAACCAACTATTAGTCCGGAAAATTTGAGTATGGACTGGAGAGTAAATATTGATATTACTAAGAAATTACTGTCGTAATGAAGTCATGATTATATGCTTACCTGTTAGAGTCATACCTTCAGATTTAAAAGGAGATGACAAAATATCTCTGATTTGTTTTAAAATACTCTATTAAAAACAATTGATGGTGGAGGATGTGTTGAGTAGATGTAACAAGAATGGTGTGTGTTGCTAATTGTTGAGGCTTGGTGATAGGTATCATAGGGGTCTTTTAGACTATCGTTTCTATATTTATGAATGTTTGAAACTTTCTCTAATAAAAATTTTTTAAAATTTTAATAAGGCAGTCGTATTACTATAAGTCAAATTGTTTTTACTATGAAAACTACACATACTGACAAATACAGTATACAGTTTATTTGTGCATTCTTTTTAAACTTAATTCAAAAATTTCCAGGAAGTATGTCTAATAAAACAATTATATCATCACTAAGATTTTTAGGAAAATTTTCTCATAAAAATTTTAGAATTACCTTCTCAGCTGCTAAGGTTTCTTCAAGACCAAAGAGGCCCTGCTAGGACAAGCATGAATTCTTGGTGGCAATCACAACTGCCAGGCTGAATCTGTTTTTTTACAGCTGTTATACCAATGACTCCACAACTTAGAGAAAAACGCAGGTCCCTCAGAAACCTCCCTCAAACCTAAATGATAGTTAACTGACCCCGACACAAGACACCTATTACCTGCCAGAGAGCTGTCAAGAGGTTTATACAAATCATCCATTCTTGCAGTCAACAATTGTTAATTAAAATTTTTAAAACTTTCAAAATAATCAAAGATCTATTTGATATGAATGGTGCCTTTACCTTGGGTGGGACAACCTGAATGACCATATGTAATTTTATTATAGCATATATATTACCTAATTTTTTGCCTATTCAAATCTATAACCCTTACTCTGGTGGATTACATTTGGTATCTATTTGAACCTTCAGATGTGCCGATGTGTTCTCATACAACTATACAAGAACCTCAAACTTGGCAGAATATGCATCTTTCCATATATTTCCTATCTTTTTGGACTATAATTCTTTTAGGTCAGGGGTCTCAAACTCAACTCAGCATGTGGGCCGCAGAGCAAGATCACAGCCATTCGGCCGGCCGCACTAGGTCTACAAAAGGCAACTGTTACGCAACACTTTTCTCACTGCAGTTGAAAACAAAAAAAAAAAAAATCAGTACAACAAGCACAATCGTACATGCAGTTTACTCAGTGTCACAAAACGACCAGAAACTGTAGTTCGCATCACAACTGCTGTTAACTAAGCTAATATCTAGCTAGGATGCTAGAGAAATGAAAAATACAAGTAGGCCCCTAGGCTTACTTAATTTTATCCAAAATATTTTGAACTTCGTGGATTAGTCTGCGGGCCGCACAAAATTGTTCGGTGGGTTTGAGACCCCTGTTTTAGGTGATAAAATAGTTAAGTGATTTAATCTTGACTTCTCCTCATGACTTGGTCTGAATTCTGATCACAACTGGTAAGGCCATGCCACTGAAAGGTATTACTGCAGATTCTTTCAGCTTTTTCATTAGGCACTGTTCTAATTCAGCTGCTATTCCCCAAGGGTTTCATGTTCTAGGTTTAGAACAGACAAGAAGAATTTAGAAAAAAACTTGAGGACAGGAACTACCTGTTATGTAAGAGAATGTGGTTTGTTAAGTATCTTTTTTCTTTTATCATTTACATTTCACTTATAGTGCCATGGAATAAAGTTAATATAATTATTTACAAATTAAAGTTAATATACTTATAATTATTTATAAATTGAATAAGTATAAATACCTTATGAAAACACAACCTTATCAAACAAGATCTAAAGAAAAATAATTCATAATTTATTTTTCTAATTCTCCATTATTCCTGTATTCTGCTGGTTTCAGTCTTCCCAAAAAATGACATTTCTTCAGGTCAGAAAATACAGACACAAGTGTGCTAGATGCTTTGCTAACTTGTGAAAGAAATCTAATGCTGACAATAAAGGAAACAGGCTTAGTTAGTATGTAAAGTATGTTTGACGGGTACAGACAAAACCTTAGAATTAAAGGAGTATAATGTCTCTATAGGATGTTTCCATCAATTGAACACCCCTCTCTTCTTCAAGGTCTCCTAACACATTTATGTCCACTGGCCAAGTTAGTGCTGAAGACAGTCTTCTAATTCTACACTGACATTCCCCAGTACATTTTCAAATCTGTAATTTAATTTATATTATATATATTACTGACATGCATTGGGGAAGCACTTTAATAACTGTTACTTTACCTTCTTGGGTACTGCAAAGATCAAATAAAATAAGTATGGATATTTACTGTAAATTATAAGAACTCAAAGTGATGACTCATTTATATGTAAATAGTAATTAGCTTCAATCAAATGATATAGTTATCCTTGATTTGTCCTTTTCCTAACCTTGCTCAATTATTTTCTACTTTACATATGATGTCTACCACACAGTTAAGCCTATAAATCCTTTGAGTGTTAATTAAACATGCAAATTTGATCTCCTGGATTAGACGGTAAACTCATCAAGGGCAGGACCACAATGCTTTGAACACCTGTGTCTTCACTTCCTTCTGCTTTCTCTCACCATTCGCCAGATTTTCACAGTAGGTATTTGTGATAGCTGAAGGCATGGTACAAATACTGACACAGCTGATCTTCTCCTCTAACTGCATCGATAAAATCATCAGGGCCATTAGAAAATACCATGGTTACCTTGATAAACAATGCAGTCTCTAACAAGCCACTACAACTACTGAAGAGCTGACCTTGAAAAGTGTACAGCCCAGTCTGTAAGCTTAAAAATGCAGATGTTATCTTTATTTTCCAGACGAGGAAACTGGAGGCTATCTGAGGTTAAACAGTCACCAAAGTGAAACTAGAAGACTGAATACAGATCTGACTATCTCTAAGCCCAGATCTTAGGCTAAGACATACAGGGTTTCTCAACTCAGCATGATTGACATGTCAGACTGGATACTTCTTTGTTGTGGGGCTGTTAAGTGCATTGTCGTATGTGTAATATCATCCCTAGTCTTTCCCCACTAGATGTCAGCGGCACCTTGTCCTCCAAAAAATCATGGCAATAATAAAATATCCCCAGACATGGCCATGTCTACAGGGGGCAAAATCATCTCGGTTAAGAATCAAACGGCTAAGCTCTTGAACTTGTTGCAACAGCATGACCATGTTATTGGAAAAATCTATGATTAATTATCCATGTCTGTCATGGGTAAAGGGTAAGACTAGAGATTGGGGGAAAGGGCAGAGCTAAAAGGGTGCCATATATTTACTGACTCTGGTCTAGCGCCTTTTAAATTGTTCCAAGATCTTTTCTCAACTGTGAATGCTGCTAAGTTAAGAGTTCTTTAGCTTAAATATAGATTGTATTTAAAAAAAAAATCTTTATTCCAAAATTTGCTTCTGTGTATATCACAGGGCCATTGCCTATAAAAACATACTTCCCTTGGCTTTGTCATCTCCCTTAACCCAGCAATACGTCTGTATACTCATGATCCTTTTTGTTTGTTTTATGATTAGTAATGCTTTATTCAGTAGCTTGTGCATCAATGGCTTAGTTTTTAGGTCTTAAAATAATCACCTCCTTTTTTCCTACTGTGGAGCTGTATTTCCCAATTAACTTGTAATATATACCATATTATATCACTTCAATTATAATTATCAGTGGTTGTAACATGTAGTTCACGTTAAAATGATGAAATCACAATGAAATATCAATGATAGCAAAAAGTTAATTGGTCAGATATTGAATTTAGATGTTTGATGCTCAAAGTTTATTGTATTCTCATTCCTTTTCCAGAGATTCATCTACTGTTAAGGAGAATACAAGTACAACAAACTTCATATAACAAATTAATTCTATGAACTGTTGAAGTTTCTTTTTTCTCCAGTAACTTTTTATTGTTGTTTATCAAAGTATGAATTAGTTTCAGATTTCTTTTTTTTTTAATATTTTATTTATTGATTTTTAGAGAGAGGGGAGAGAGGGAGAGAGAGAGAGAGAGAGAAAGGGGAGGAGCAGGAAGCATCAACTCCCATATGTGCCTTGACCACGCAAGCCCAGGGTTTCAAACCGGCAACCTCAGTGTTCCAGGTTGATGCTTTATCCCACATGCCACCCCAGGTCAATTAGTTTAATAACTGTGAACATACTATCAAGTGAAAAGTCTTAATAGCATCACTGCTTCCTTAAGGGCTGTAGTTGAACAAATTATAAGCAGTTTTGCTTATAGTTCTGAAAAATGAGGAATTCTGAAGAAGACATGGCAAAGTTGATTCAAGACTTACTTTTAACAATTACTACCTGCAAGATTAGCAACAAATAAAGCAAAATATTTACCTGGTCATCTTTGGGTGGCAATAATATGGATGACTTTTCTGCAACTTTAAAAAATATTTTTAACCTGGCTGATGGCTCAGTGCATAAACTGTCAGCCTGGTACACCCATGTCAAAGGTTCAATCAGGTCAGGGCTTGCAGAGAAGCAATCAATGAGTATACAACTAAATGGAACTAAGTGGAATGATGAGTTGATGCTTCCCTCTCTCTCAGCCTTCCCTGTCTCTCTCTTCCATTCCTCTCTCTCAAATCAATGAAAAAAAAATTTTTTAATAAATCAAACAAAAATATTTTCTATATTTTTTCAAATTTTTAAAAGAATTATCTATTGCTTTTTAATGGATTATGCAATTAATAATCTACTTTAGGAATTCTTTCTAGTGGGTCAAAACGACAATTATTATTATTATTATTATTTTTTCCCCCTGAAGTTGTAAACGGGGAGGCAGTCAGACAGACTCCCACATGCGCCCGACTGGGATCCACTCGGCATGCCCACCAAGGGGCAATGCTCTGCCCATCTTGGGTCGTTGCTCTGCCACAATCAGAGCCATTCTAGCGCCTGAGGCAGAGGCCACAGAGCCACCCTCAGAGCCCGGTGGATCCTTGGCTGCGGGAGGGGAAGAGAGAGACAGTGAGGAAGGAGAGGGGGAGGAGTGGAGAAGCAGATGGGCGCTTCTCCTGTGTGCCCTGGCCAGGAATCGAACCCGGACTCCCACACGCCAGGCCGACGCTCTACCACTGAGCCAACCGGCCAGGGCACAATTATTATTAACAAATGTGAATTAAACAGTTTATAGTACTTTTAGGAGGTGTCAGGTATATATGGTGGAATTCTGAAAGCCTGTTTGCTAAGAAAAAACTGAAGTAAAAGAAGTCACTGTGTAGGCAGCTTTAATTAATGCTTTATTCCAGAGCCCTTATGACTTTTAATATTAAATAATGTATAGCTAGAAAATTAACATTAAACGGTGCTGTGTTCTGCTTACTTCTCTATGTATACTCAATACATACAGTGTATATATGCCCATTTAATAAACTTAAAGCATGATCTTACTATTTTAAAGAATTATAGAATTTCAATTGCTATGCATTTGCTTTTATGACATATTGCAGGACATAGTTTTGTTTACTTTATGCTGAGTCCTTAATTGAAGATGCAACAATGACATCATTATCATAAGAAATAACTTCCAATTTATTGCATGGTTTCTAGAAAAGTACATGGTATTGCCTGTCCAAAAACACATCCACACACTCACACAAGTTCATGAAGACATTCTAATATTATTACTCAAAACTCGAGATTTTCCCAGTCTTACTATACATAGCCTGAGTTTGGTTATCAGCCCTACCACTTAATTGCTATGACATCCTGGACACCCAACCTACCCGATTGTTTTGGGATCTAAAGTTTCTCAGTTTTTTTAAAAATAAAGTTAATGTTTAATACAAAAATACATTAGAACTAGAGCAAATTCCACTGCAACCAGGAGTAGCTGTGAGATCTAGTTCGGAACAATGGGGTACAAGGAAGACTGATGGGTCTACTAGGAAATTTTATCCTTTGCTGATGAGAGCTAAATGACAACGGTTATTGAACTGTTACCTGCAATACCCTCTACTCCATCCCTTGCCCTCAGCCTTTGAACTGGCTGTGATATCCATCTTGAAACCACAGGCGGCCCTGGCCAGTTGGCTCAGTGGTAGAGCGTCAGCCTGGCGTGTGGGAGTCCCGAGTTCAATTCCCGGCCAGGGCACACAGGAGAAGCGCCCATCTGCTTCTTCTCCACCCCTCCCCCTCTCCTTCCTCTCTGTCTCTCACTTCCCCTCCCGCAGCGGAGGCTCCACTGGAGCAAAAGTTTGCCCAGGCGTGCGCTGAGGATGGCTCTGTGGGCTCTTGCCTCAGGCGCTAGAATGGCTCTGGATGCAACAGAGCGAAGCCCCAGATGGGCAGAGCATTGCCCCCTGGTGGGCCTGCCGGGTGGATCCAGGTCAGGCACATGCGTGCGGGAGTCTGTTTGACTGCCTCCCGGTTTCCAACTTCAGAAAAAAAAAAAAAAGAAAGAAACCACAGGCAATAAACACAAAAATGAAAAGCCAATCTCCAATAATGAAAAAAACCTGGCTGCTTGATGGCCATCATTAAGCTGCTACACCAGACCCTGCCTTTGTCCAGATTTCTTGTTGTATGAGATCTCTTCATTAAATGTCACTATTATTATATTTTAAAGGTTTTTTTCCTTCCAGCAAATAGCATTCCCACCTCCCCTCAAATATCTGAGTGTCTTCATGCTCCCCTCTGAATATACAAAATTTCCTCACTTACTCTGGCTTTGCATCTCATTTCAAAACATCTTCTTCAAAATTGGCTAAAACTACACTAGTCCCATCCTTGGAACGCTGTCCCATCTAATCTTACTAATTCTTACAGGGCCTAATTCCTGTGGCCCTCAAGGACCTTTCCCAAAGAGCCATAGGAATTATGTCCTGAAGTGTCCAATTCTCCCCATTCATTTATTTATTCACTCACTATTCTCCACCTCCTGTATTTTATTCTACATGTAAACCCTCCCTTTAAAAGTGGCATCAGATTCAGCACAGTCAAAATTCAATTTTAAGAGTTTTCAGGCTGGGAATGCAGAATACCTGCATTTGCCCTCTCATTGCTGAAACCCTTACCAAAAGGCTGGGTGCAGGAACCACACTGTTCATGGTCACAAATACTTTAAGTATATGCAACTCATTCTCTCTTTGGGATCAGAGATTTTTTTTTGTATTTTTCTGAAGCTCGAAACGGGGAGAGACAGTCAGACTCCCGCATGCGCCCTACCGGGGTCCACCGGGCACGCCCACCAGGGGCGATGCTCTGCCTCAACTAGAGCCACTCCAGCGCCTGGGGCAGAGGCCAAGGAGCCATCCCCAGCGCCCGGGCCATCCCTGCTCCAATGGAGCCTTGGCTGCGGGAGGGGAAGAGAGAGACAGAGAGGAAGAAGGGAGTGGGGGGTGGAGAAGCAAATGGGTGCTTCTCCTATGTGCCCTGGCCAGGAATCGAACCCGGGTCCCCCGCACGCCAGGCCGACGCTCTACCGCTGGAGCCAACCGGCCAGGGCCCAGAGATTCTTAACTAAGAGTATAAATCAGAATATAACTGGGAAACTTTTCCAAAATACATATGCTAGTCTAAAGAACCACCCCATGCCAACTGTGTTATTTCTAAGGGCACCTACATTCAAGGCCCCAGGTGATTTTGGTGTGTTTATGTACTTTTGGGTAACATTTTTCTACTTTAGTATTCTATGGCTGCACTGTTCAATGTGGTAGGTACTGGTCATATGTGGCTACTGAGCACTTGAAATTAATTTAAATTTAAATTTGTTATGTGAGATTCAATCACTAGAAAATTTTAATTATGTATGGAATTTGGGTTTATTTACTTTTCAACTGTAAATTTTATTAAATATTTTATAGTATTTCCAATGAGAATTTAACATCTGAATTGACAAGTGCTATAAGTCAATTTCAAAGACTTGGCATAAAATTTTTTTAAATACTATTAATTTATAGTAATTACATGTTGAGATAATATAGTATTTTTGATATGTTGCACTAAAATATATTATTAAAATCAATTTCATCTTTTTATTTTACTTTTTAAATGTGGCTGATAAAAATTTTTAAATTATACATTGTATATTCTATTAGACAGTGTTTTATTTATTTTCTTTTTCAGAGCAAGAGAGAGAGACAGAAAGAGATGGAGGGAGAGGAGAGAAGCATCAACTTGTAGTTACTTCACTTTAGTTGTTCATTGATTGCTTCTCACAAGTGGGGGGGGCAGCTCAAGCTGAGCCAGTGACCCCTTGCTCAAGCCAGTGACCTGGGCTCAAGCTAGAGAACTTGGGCTTCAAGCCAGCAAGCAGCCTTTGGGCTTAACCCAGCAACCTTAGGGTCATATCAATGATCCCATACTCAAGTCAGAGACCCTATAGCTCAAGCTGGTGAGTCTGTGCTCATACAAAGGAGCCTGCGATCAAGCCAGAGACCTCGGGGTTTCGAACCAGGTACCTCAGCATCCCAGGTCAATGCTCTTTTCACTGTGCCACCACCAATAGAGAGTGCTGTTCTTTAAAAGAATCTTTTTTTTTTTTACCCAATTGTGACTAGGAGTTAATACCATTCAAAACTCCCTATTATACTATTTATCTGGAGAAAGCTACTATATTACTCTGTCTCAGACTTCAGTGTCAGCAGAAAAAACTTCCTGTTCCTAGCAACTGGGATAGCTTTATTTTACAATTTTGAAACCAACTCATAGTAAGAAATTTTCATCAGAGAAGCTGCCACTTGTGGCTACTTAGGAAACATATTCTTTTGCTACAGGCTAAGTTAATCAATTTTAAATTAAGAGCAACTCTGCTCTTAATGTTGAATTCTAGAAATCTTCTAGGAATAAAGTATATCGATTTGGTTACAAGAATTGGTGTGATATATTTGCTGTTTGGAGATTGTCATTTTCTCAGCTAAGTTAGGGGTTATTTATCCTAAATTGTATCATGTCTTGATTCAAGATATGAAACACATGTCATCTTGGCTGCATGTAACTATATTCAAGATTGAGATAAAAATTGAGTCAATGCTGTAGTGCTGTTTCCTCCGTATTCTCAACACGCTGTGCTGAAGACTGTTCAATACAGTGCTAAATGCTATTTCAATCTTTAAATCATAGGTAGAAGGTGTTCACTTGAATTTAATTTCTTACTGGCTGTATTTTACTCATTCTGAAAACAAGGAACAAAAAGCATTTTGGAGTTTAGAGTTTGAATGTCAATGTGGGAAAGCTCCTAGTTACTATAGCTCTCAGTAGGCTATAGTGTTTTAAATGAAAATATAAATTGTTAACAACTAAATTTCTCTGTTTACTTTGCCTCCTGTTTGACAGATCTGTAAAGGCAGTCTTGCATTTTAATCACTGCTTTAGACCCTCCACACCCTGGGGGGTTGTGGGGCAGAGGGTTATGATAATAAGGCTAGTGCAGTGATGGGAATGAGAGAATGGGTTGGGAAGGACAGGAAAGGGTCATAAACAAGATAGTTTAAACATATTACAAAAGACAGGGTTTCTAGAGGCTTTTGACTTTTAAAATGTCAATTCTATAATCCAATTCTAAAAACAGAAAGTAATCCAGATTAAAAAAAACACAAAACTACAAAATTCTAGTCAACATAAGATTATCAAGTTGTTAAAAAAGTTATACTCAAGTGCAAATTTCCACATACAGGTAGAAGTGCATATATAAACTTTTGTGTGTGCAGCCAATCCCTGTCCTAATCCAGAACTGGGCCAGAGTTTTGTGAGACGGAAGAGTGGGCAGCTGATGGCAGCCTGAAATAAAGAAATGCTTTCTCTGTAAACCAAGTATTCCAAATGAAACTTGAGTCAGAGAATTTTTTTAAAAACTTTTGTTTTATTCAGTTCAAGAGCAACAGAAAAATAATTCCCTCTAGCTTGAATTGCTTACAAACACTTATTTTTAGCTCTCCATTCCCCCTTAATTGCTTGAAGTGAAAAAAAGAGTTAAGTAGCAAAAAAAAGGGCTAAAACAAAAAAAAAAAGAAAAAAGAAAAAAAGAAAACAGCCATATTTCATCTCTAGTTCAACACACTCACAGTTTTCTAATTCATGATCAAGAAGTCTAAATTTAGACTAAGGAAAAAAGATACACATCCTCCTCAGTCAGGAAGAGAAATTTAAAAGTATGTGCAGAGCCTTCAAACCACAGGAATTCAGAGACACTTAACATCAATTATTTAAAGAACTACTAATCTATTACAGAGCAAAGGAAAAAAGAGAACAAAATAGGTCACTTGACCAGAGGTGCGGATTCTATTTATTTTATTTTCTTACTTTCTCTTGAGGAAGACAGCAACCTAGTTATTTCCCAAATTAAAGCCAATCACTCTCCTGAATATTTCTCTATTCAAAAATTATCTCTGAATCTTGACCCAATTCTTTTAACCTTTCAAAAATAATTTGTTGCTTAAAAGTTCTTATTTCATATAGTATATATGTTACAAGTGTTCTTGTACTCAACATTAGTGGCCAATGTATAATAGTTTGTAAATACTGACAGCAAAGTCAGAATAATTTTTAATTCTTTTAGATGTTAGGACAGAAAAACAGAGAACTAAAGAATATTGTCTAACATAGGGTTTAAAAAGAACTTTCCTATGCCTCTTGCACTTCTTAATGTTCATGAGACAAAACCACATTAAATGCTAAACACATCTTGAAATATTAATTTTTTAGTGCCTTCAGTTCATATTGTTAAAAGTTAACAAAAATTTGTCTATATGCTTTATATAAGTATGTTTGATATTAGATAATTATTGTTAATTTTGAAACTGTGATGAATTTTGTGGTTGGTTTTAAAGAGTCATTATATATCTCATACATAACATCAAATATATTTAATATTTTGGATTTGATTCAAAATAATCCAGGAGGAACAAGTACAGCAGAATACAGATAAAATGTTATTCACCATTAGTTGATAACTGTTGAAGCTGGGACATGGATACATGGGGTTTCATAGTACTATTCTGTCCACTTCCATATATGTCTGAAGGTTTTAATAAAACTTAAAATAGTGCTTACAAAAATCACACCCAAATGACTCAATATTATAATCTAAAAAAGTTGATTCCATGGGTAAAATAGTAAAAGGATTGAGAAGTACAGATTAGTAGCTACAAAACAGTCACAGGGATGAAAAGCAGAGCATAGGGAACAGACAATAAGATTGTAATAACCATGTGTGATGCCATGTGGGTACTAGAAATATAGGGGGGAACACTCTATAAAGTATATGACTATCTAACCACTATGCTGTACATCTGAAACTAATACAATAATACTGAGTGTAAATTGTAATCGAAAAAATTAGGAAGGGAGGGAGGGAAGCAAAAGAAGGAAGGGAGGGAGGGAGGGAAAGAATTGAGTCCAACTGTAAATTTAGCTTTGGGACAGAAAATGATAAATGCACAGTGTAAGACAGAAAAAAAGGGCCAAAGTTGTTTTGTTGCAGTATGTATCCATAGTAGAAATCTTAAAATAAAGAAATATGGTTATAAAATTCGTAAGAAATGCAGTGGCCTGTGAGCCAAATGCATAAACCAAGGAGATTGCTATCATAGTACTATTTCATATCTGCAAAAAATCCACCTATTCATGGAATTAGACAATTTGACCTAATAAAGCAGTTATTTTTTCAGTAACCGATCCTGGATAATTACTGTTTACTCATTAATAGTGAATTAAAATACTAGGATACTGCAAATTATGTAGATTTCTTATAAGCAGTTTTTTAAAATAAAATATGCTTTTCTTTCTACTCAGAAAGGACATCATTTAACAATAATAATGAGAGAGAGAGAGAGAGAAGAAGGAGGAGGAGGAGGAGAAGGAGGAAGGAGGAAGGAGGAAGGAGGAAGAGGAAGGAGGAAGGAGGAGAAGGAGAAGGAGGAGGAGGAGGAGGAAGAAGAAGAAGAGAAAGAAGGAAGAAGAAGAAGGAGGAGGAGGAGGAGGAGGAGGAGGAGGAGGAAGAAGAAGGAGGAAGGGGAAGAAGGAAGAAGGAATAATAATAATAATAATTAAGGAGCAACATGCATTAAGGTCAAAGGCTGATGAAAACACCTGAGACCTCCATCACAGGGGATAACTCAAGGATAACAATCCCTTCTCCCCACCCTCTAACCCCCAAATTTTTCTAAGCAACTGCAAGGATAACATGTTAACCACTACAGAAATGTAACTGATTCTATATATAAGCTTAACAGAATGATTTATTGTGTTTAGATAAGCCTAACAATGTCTCTTAACTTCCAAGACATGGTATTTTGTTGTTTCTGGGAAATAAAGCTGCTCTAACGAAGACCTTAACGACAGTGGTATGTTAGTGACCCTGCAAAAGAGATGCACCAGAGATTAGCAGAATCTGACGGAGAGGTCTTTAGACTTTTTATAGTAACATAGAGTGAATTATAGATTTAGACTACTCCCAGATTCCTGGCGGTCCCAGAGTTTACTGTACGTTCATGGTTCCTGTAACTTGAAATGGTACTAGATATTTATAAACATTATATTCAGGGTTTTTTTCTTCTCCCACCTTGAGTTATCTTCTCCACTTTCCTGTTCTTTCAAGCTAAAGAATCAATTTATGAACACTGCTTAAATCAGCATGTTAGGTTACAACCATGATACAAACTGCATACTAAAGATAATAAAGTCAGCCCTTTACTAGTTCAATGAATGCTGCCTTTCTGCTCTATAATCATGACATGTTCATAAAATGAACTGCTTCACAATTAATATATATATAGTAGTTAATAATACATATAGTACAACCTCCCAAAATTCCAGAGATGTTACACTGTCACATAACAGGTTTTGGAAACAGAATGCCTGGATTTGAATTCCCTTTAAAACCTTGAAATTAAAGACTGTGCTACTTATTGTTTTGCAGATAATTTTACCTAGAACTTGAAGACTGTTCTTTCCAAAAGAATATGCTAACTTCTTTGGTTCACATTCTAAACAAAATATGTAAAATTTTTAAACCATACATTCAGATATTTTTTTTTACTTTTGACAGGTGGCAGAGGGAGTAAATAAACAATAAAATTTAAAGTATAAGATTCTTTTTTAAAATTCTATATATAGATGTAATATCTATTTACCATATATGTATTTCCAAACCTACAAATAGGACAAGGCAATATACTAATTGGAGGGGAGAAAAGTTTTAAAAAGAAGTTCAGGCCTTTTGTGAGGTCCCAAGGTCTTTTAAATAATCATGCCATGAGATCTCAAGTATACATAAATTCAAACTCCTCCTCCTTTTGATTCTACTGAAATAAAGTACTCTTGTTTGGGTGAGTGTTTATTTTGCTTTAACTTTATGGGGAATTACTGAATTAAAATTAACAAAATGTTTCTTGTCACTAGCACATCCATATTAAACTCTACAGAATCTCCAGAAAGAAGACTGCATTTAAAAAGGAAAAATGGTATGGACAAGTTGTGATAAAGAGAAGCTTGTTTTATTCATTGGAAAAACTCAAAGGCTTAAAGGGTTCTTGTGAGTGAATGTAAACTGACTACACATAGTTAAATTGAATCTTTAAGACCTCTCCAAATCAGAACATTACAAAATGAATCAACTGTACAAGCACACATACACACACACACACACAGACAAAAGTCTAGATGAGAAAAGAACAAAACATATACAGCATTTATACTAAGTAACAAAAGTTTATAAATGGTATTATTTGTTTTATAGTTTTATTTTACAACAATCCTATTGCTTTTCTAATCAGTTACACAATTAGAATAAAACAATAAAAAATAAGGTTTACATTTTTCAATACAAATACATAAAATAAGTAAACTATGGCCAAGAAAGAGTAAAATACATAAAATAAATATAAAACTATGGCCAAAAAAAGGCATAAGACAACAAGCCAAATAAACACTTCCCTTTAGAAAACACTAGTCAAGTACACTGCTCACAACATTTAAGGGACATTTCAAAATGAATGTGATGGTATAAAATGCCCCCTAATTTTTGTGAGCAGTGTATATGGAGAGATCACAGATTGGATAATGTCACTCAGTTTACTATGGAGGATAGGTTACATCTCACTTATTGCTGAGCAACAGTCACCATCTACTTGACAATGCATAATTATGATTACCTTTCCTTCTAAATAGTTTTTTTTAATCTCAGATGTTAAGATTAACAAAACAAGAATGGTTAAATTAGGAAAGTTACTCATAAGTGAAAATTAATAATAAATGACCACATATGTGACCATGTTTTCAAACAGAGTGGAAGGGGTACTCCTCTTGCCTTTGAAGTATCACCCTTTTGCCCTTGTGATTACCTTTGGTGTATTTTTCAGGTAACTCTAACAAGTTATTTAAGTCACCTGGGAAAAAAGAAAAAAATTTTTACAATTTCAGTATATACTGTTCTATCTTTTGTCCATCTGGGATGGCAACTTAAACTATTCCAGGAAGATTTCAGCTATGTATCTAGTGGTTCTAATTAAGAAATGAGATTTCAGAAATCATTCATGTGTTGACTAATATGAAAATAGAAAATATAACCACCTAATATCTACACCATACACAACCTAAGAGTGAACCCATCTCCACTTCATAATAAAAATATTTAAGGAAAGTGTTTTCCCAGTTTTTTATTTTCCTTGGCTGCCTATCCTAAGTCCCAAAGGAGTAAGGTAGACAGTACTCTCAGAAATGAAAAGACTTTTGCTGCTTTCTGTACCAGCTGGAAAACACCTTCTGACAACACCTCTGAGAGGCAAGATGTCCCAATTTTTTAGTAAGCTGTCTTTCTCTGGGTATGGAAAATTTAACAAGAAACAACATCTCTTAGTAATCCTTGTATCAAAGCATGAACTGAATGGTTGCTACTGAAGCAACAACCCTGCTATTATTAGTAAAGAAACTCACCTCTGCCAGATTTTAACAGGCTCAATCTCAGAGCAAAAAATATTATTAATGGTTGTCCAGATTATATACAGGAGCAAAGCAAAACATTGCCCATACAGTTCATGATTCATTTTGAAATGTTCTGATTTGGGAAGGTCTTTAAGATTCAAAACAAGTAGAAAAGCTTGAGAGAAAGACGTGGACACAAAAACTGAAAAACAGTAATGACTTCAATAAAAGTGAGTAAAATTAATTCTTCTATATTTAGCATTTCAATATGGAAGAAAAACTGGAAATTAAAACAAAAACACTGTTTTGACCACACATGGCGAGTTAAGATCCATACAGCCTTCACCAGCCTACACAAAAACGAACTTTAGTCTTTAATCTTCAATATTCACCTCCATTCAGTATCTGCTGGACCCAACCACTCTCCCTTGGCTTTCAAGATAATCAAACTATTTTTTTTTTAACTTGTCCTGTAACTCTGCTCCTTTTGTCACTTTAAAAATTCTATCTCTAAATAGAGGCATTATACTTTTAGGCTGTCCCCTCTCTTGGTGAATTCATGTAATCTCATACAGTATTGGTCTTTTTTCTTCAACTGCCCACACTAATTTATATTTTTAGCCCTTTCTTCTTTCCTGGGGGCTAATTTCACGTGTGTGTGTGTGTGTGTGTGTGTGTGTGAGAGAGAGAGAGAGAGAGAGAGAGAGAGAGAGAGAGACACCAGAGGAAAAGACAGAGATGGGAAGCATTTACTGGTAGTCGAATCACTTGAGCTGTTCACTGATTGCTTCTCATTCGTGCCTTGACTGGGGGAGGGGCTCAAGCTGAGCCAGTGACCCCTTGCTCAAGCCAGTGACCTTGGGCTCAAGCCAGCAACCTTGGGATCATGTTGATGATCCCCTGTTCAAGCTAGCAACCCTTCACTCAAGCTAGTGAACCTGCGTCCTAGGGGTTTCGAACCTGGGACCTCGACATCCTAGGTCAACTCTATCCACTGTGCCCCCACCGGTCAGGCTAATTTCACATTCCTACTGTGGTTAAAGAGAAGTCAAAGATGTGGTTAAAGAGAGTCTAAGACGTGGTTAAAGAGAGTCTAAGACTCTCAGGTTCTTAGACTATTTTTTAAGAGAATTCTATAAACTTGATTTCATCTTTCCATGTCATATAAGAGCTGAAAAGTAAAAAAAAAAAAAAGGCTGATGACAATATATATAATAATAATAGCAAAAGTTGGATGCTGATATTATAAGAACAACAACAAAAAAATCACAACTTAAACTTAAAGCTTAGTAATCCAGGCCCATTTGGGAAACAAACCCCCCTTCCCCACCAAAAAAAATTCAGATCTCTTTAGTCCACTGAGAGAGCTATGTAAACTGTGTAACTGCACTGTACAATACTGTAGTCATTAGCCACATGTAGCTGTTTCCACTTAAATTAATTAAAATAAACCAAAAATCTCAGCTCCTCAGTCAAAATAGCCACTCTGAGTGCTCAATAGGCACGGGTACCTTATCAGACAGCAGAGACAAAGAACATTTCGATCACTGCAGAAAGCTCTATCAGACAAAGCTGCAGTGCTGCTTCAACCTTCACTGAGTATTCTCTCGGTGTCGGCAATATGCTAGGCACAGGGCTATAGAATGATGAGTGAAAAAAAGCTTCTCTCTGCCCTCAAAGAGCATATACCTATCTAGTGTAGGAAACATAAAAATATTTACAAATCAGTCCTAGAGTACAGATAATAACATTTATGAGAGTCACTGATTAAGGGGCCCAGCTCTGAATTCCAGACTGATTAGCTAGGATTCCAATCCTTTCCCTAGCTTTTTCTGTGGATTTGGCCTTGTTCACCAGGTGTTAAAATGGTATGGCAAGTATTGCTGAGACTCACCACTACCCATAAATGTCTGGGCTGACAGAACCAGAGATGCCAAGACCTAAACAGGATTTAAGTTAGCTCCGTCCCTCTGGACTTAATGCTTTATACTGCTGGCAACTCTTGGGGGCTGGGGGTGGGGGGGAGAAAAGAAAAAACAAAACAAATAACAAAGCTGTTCTGCTACGCTGGCTATTTTCCCTTGGTCCATTCTGGGAGACAGCTTTGCCTCAACTGTCACTTGGTCAGGAGCTCCCAGCATGTGCTGCTACACCGACAGTGGCCTAGGGCCTGACAAGAAGTGTGAAGGCATGACCAAGGAATTAATGCTGCAACGGAACACATCTCACATGCCAATGGAGCAAGAAGGCAGAGAAGTACATTCTAAGCAGAAAGAGAGAATTAAGAAGCCAGGATGAAAAAGGTAAGCATAAAAGTGAATGGAAAGATTTGTGTGCAAGCAGAGGATTCATTACAACTCAAACACAGGGGACATACAAGGAGGCAACAGCAGAGGATGAGGCTGGATCTCAGCCCAACTGCTAAGAGCCTTAACACCACCTAAGCTCTTGGCCTGGACTGGCCTCTGTTATAGGAAAATAGTTAAAGGATAAGGTTTTTGTGTTCAAAAGACAAACCCAAGAAAAGGGTGAAGTCAGACAGTGGTGTATAAATAAAGGGGAACATATGTGGAAGAAGACCTTGTTGAAGGTAAAGAAGAAACATTGATTTGAGAGACATAAGAGAAAATTGGCACTAACTGCTGACAGAATCTATTTGGCACGTTGACATTCAATAAATTTATGTTGCACAAACTACTGAGGAAGATAATGTTCACTTTGATCACAGAGAAGGACAGAAAACAAAAACCACAAGAAACACAAAGATCTAGGGCAGGGGTCCCTAAACTTTTTACACAGGAGGCCAGTTCACTGTCCCTCAGACCATTGGAGGACCGGACTATAAAAAAAACTATGAACAAATCCCTGTGCACAATGCACTTATCTTATTTTAAAGTAAAAAAACAAAACGGGAATACAACATTTAAAATAAAGAACAAGTAAATTTAAATCAACAAACTGACCCGTATTTCAATGGGAACTATGCTCCTCTCACTGACCACCAATGAAAGAGGTGCCCCTTCCGGAAGTGTGGAGGGGGCGGATAAATGGCCTCAGGGGGCCGCATGCGGCCCGCGGGCCGTAGTTTGGGACCCCTGATCTAGGGGAAGGCTTGGCAGAAGAAACAGAGAGAAACTGAAAGGAACAAAATAATCAGACAAGGCCTGAGGGGGATTCCCCAAGATGTCTGGAGGGCTTGCTCCCACCTCCTTCAGACCTCTGTACAAACATCAACATCTCCATGAGCTCTCCCCGAACATACTACATATTTAAAATTGAAACAACACAGGTATATTGTCTTAGCACTCTTCAACCCTTTTCCACTTTACTTTCATCTGTAGTACTTAAGAACCATCTAACATACTATATATTTTACTTATGTAGTTTGTTGAGTTTCACTCACCACTGTACACCAGAGCCTAAAAAAGTGTCTGACATATAGCATGTGTTCAACAAACACTTGCTGGTTTGAATGAATGAATAATGCAATAAAATAAAAAGAGCAGATTACATGTAGACTATGGATATGAAATATCTAACATGAAAATTCTATTGAGTGCCAAAATTAAAAGTCTCTGTATCTAAATAGTCCTTTAAATATAAAAGCCTAAAAAAAAATTTCTTCAAATATGTATTTTGGACCCTGGCCAGTTCACTCAGTGGTAGAGCGTTGGCCTGGTGTGTGGATATCCTGGGACTGTTTCCCAGTCAGGGCACACAGGAGAAGCATCCATCTGCTTCTCCATCTCTCCCCCTCTTGCTTCTCTCTCTCTCTCTCTTTCTCTCCTCCTTGCTCTCCCCTCCTCTTCCCTGAAGCCATGGCTCATTGGAATTGGCCTCAGGCACTGAGGATGGCTCATGGCCTCCACCCCAGGTGCTAAGAAGAGCTCAGGTGCTGAGCAATGGAGCAACGCCCCAGACGGGCAGAGCATCACCCCCTAGTAAGCTTGCCAGGTGGATCCTGGTTGGGGCACATAAAGGAGTCTATCTCTGCCTCCCCTCCTCACACTGAATATTAAAAAAATGTATTTTATATATACAAATATTCAAATATATATATTTAATTGTAAGTCTATTAGTCACCAATTTTACAGCTTGTAAAATCATTCACAATATCAGATAGACACACCACAAATCTACCACTTCAAGTATTAACATTTTCTCAATTCTCATTACAACCTTCTAATTTCTTTTGTGACATTTTGGCTATTATTAAATGTTAAAGGCAAGAAGCTAAAATTGAAATACTGCAATATTAGTATAATCATAGCCATTAGCTCTAAGATATAGTAAAAAGGAAATGACATAAGGAAGTTAATGAATGGCTAAAAAGTTAGAAAAGTAAAAAAATCCAAAAATACAAAAAAGCTGGCATCAGGAAAATTCCCAAACAAGATCAATTCTATTTTCTTCATTAAAATGCAGCTAACACTAGCACCTACCTACCTGATAGGCTTGTTTTGAAGTTGTTTTTTTTTTTTTGAGGATTCAATCTATTTTAAGTAATAAGCTTGGCATAGTGTCCATCATAGTCATCTACTCCTTTAATCCACAAATATACTGATCACAAAAATTAGGGGATATTTCAAAAGGAATATGAAGATATAATATATCCCCTAATTTTTGTGAGCAGTATATTTATGAAGAACATACTACATTCCAGGTACTGGTTATAGTGGCAAATGAAAACAAACTCCTCTCAGAATCTATGGCTATTGGAAGGACAAACAAGTGCATTACAAAGTGTAGACTATGTAATGCTATGTGTAGACTATGTAATGCTAAGTGCTATGGGGGAAGCCAGTGCTAAGGTCCTGAGACAGAAACCAAGGGAGTGAGAAAATGAGGGTACAGAAGTTTAACAAAAATTAACTCAAAATGGGTCCTAGACCTAAATGTAAAAAACACACGGACCAAAATACACACAAGAAATATTCTGGGATGTTTTAGGCAAAAGAACTGATGATACAAGCAAAGGCTCAATCCAGCTATGTGAAGAGCTTATGACTTGTGAGAGGACCTGAGAGGAACCCAGTATAATGGAAACCTAGTTAGCCAATGAGGTAAGATCACAGAGACAGATAGGAGCCAGAGATGATGCAGGACTCAGCAGGGCCACGGTAAAAAACTGTGATCTTATGCCATCAGAATTTATTCTTCAATAGAAACCTGCTGAAGTTTCCTGGTTTTCAGAGGGAAAGATAATTCAATTCATGTCTCATAAAGATCACTCAGCTATTTCAGGAAAATGTATTACAGAAGATGTGAATGGAAGTGGAAGAATTAGTTCTTAAGACCAATGCAGTAGTTCAGGAGAGAAAAATGGTGCTGCATTGCAATAGGGTATGGAAATAAGAAAAAGTGATGGAGTCCAGGTACATTTTCAAGTGGACTGGATTTGGGGGATAAAGGAAAGGAAGGAATCAAGGATGACTCCTAGATGTCTGACCTAAGAAAAAGCTTGGCTGACGGTGCCGTGGTTAAGTAATTAACTTCAGCTATTCAAAAAGAAAGAGCAATTAGGTCAAGCTATGGGGGAACAGCGATATCAGACCAAATTTCCCACTGAAAACTATAAAAGTGAGATAAAATACAAAAACAACAACAAAAATACCAGTTAATTGAAAGCTGGTGACAGCAACCAACAAAGCCATAAGATTAGGAGTCAAGAGTCCCTAGAGAAGAAAACATTGAGAAGATCCCCACTTTTGCCCCCTGAAATATCTGCCAATTTCTTTTCATTTTCTGTTGCATAAGGTTTTAGAACTGTTTCTCTATATTTCTGCATCACTGATTCCAAATCTGAAATCTGTTTTTGGTGCATGCTCTAGTTTTTATGCAATTTTAATTTCTTTTTGTTACAAATACTGGCATGCATTGGTTTTTATTTATTTATTTATTTTTAAATTATTTACAGAGACGGAGTCAGAGAGAGGGACAGATAGGAACAGACAGGCAGGAAAAAGAGATGAGAAGCATCAATGATCAGTTTTTCGTTGCGACACCTTAGTTGTTCATTGATTGCTTTATCATATGTGCCTTAACCGTGGGCCTTCAGCAGACTGAGTAATCCCTTGCTCAAGCCAGTGACCTTGGGGCCAAGTCAGTGAGCTTTGCTCAAACCAGATGAGCCTGCGCTCAAGCTGGCGACCTCAGGGTCTTGAACCTGGGTCTTCCGCATCCCAGTTCAACGCTATATCCACTGTGCCACCGCCTGGTCAGGCTGCATGCATTGGTTTTTAAATTGGAGTTAAAGGGCAATGACTCTTGGATTGAACATAACCACAAGGCAATTAATGTTTTACAAACATCACTTTTACATAATGGTAGTTGTTTTTAAATGTAAAAATTAATAGAATCTGAATGGTCGTCTTCTGATGCCAAGCAGTCATTAACCCCTCAGCAGTTTAGCCAACCCAAATTGAATGACTTAGTAAGAAATTTGGGCTTATCAAAGAAAGCAGCTGAGTTATTAGCCTCCAGGCTTCAAGAAAAGAATGTACTTCACCGGTCAGCTGAAGTATCCCATTTCAGGAAATGTGAACAAATTTTTGTGGACTTTTTTTCCAAAGACAAACACTTTCTTTACTGTCAGGATATCAGTAGTCTTCTCAGCCAGCTAGGTGTTACCACTAACAGTCCAATAGAATGGTGGCTAATTCTTGACAGCTCTAACAGAGCCTGAAATGTGTTCTCCTACACAACGGTAATGTTTATGCAGTGGTTCCAATTGGTTATTCAACTCATCCGTGAGAAGATTATAATGACATAAAAACTGTCCTCGGCCCTGGCCGGTTGGCTCAGCGGTAGAGCGTCGGCCTGGCGTGCGGGGACCGGGTTCGATTCCCGGCCAGGGCACATAGGAGAGGCGCCCATTTGCTTCTCCACCCCCACCCCCTCCTTCCTCTCTGTCTCTCTCTTCCCCTCCCGCAGCCAAGGCTCCACTGGAGCAAAGATGGCCCGGGCGCTGGGGATGGCTCCTTGGCCTCTGCTCCAGGCGCTAGAGTGGCTCTGGTTGCGGCAGAGCGACGCCCTGGAGGGGCAGAGCATCGCCCCCTGGTGGGCAGAACATCGCCCCTGGTGGGCGTGCCGGGTGGATCCCGGTCGGGCGCATGCGGGAGTCTGTCTGACTGTCTCTCCCCGTTTCCAGCTTCAGGAAAAAAAAAAAAAAGCAATAAAAAAAAACAACTGTCCTCGACTTTCTGAAGTATGAGGAGCATAACTGGATCACTTGCGTGGATCTTAAAATGGTAAATTTCCTGCTAGTACAACAGAGAGGTTTCACGAAGTATCCTTGCTTTCTGTGTTTGTGGGACAGCTGAGCTCAAGAGAAACACTGGACACAGAAGGAGTGGCCGAAACGTGAAGCTCTGGAAGTAGGGATGCAAAATATTGTGAATGAACCTGTAGTTAATCGAGACACGATCATTTTTTCCCCACTTCACATTAAACTTGGCTTAGTGAAGCAATTTGCTCAGGCTTTGAACAGAGAAAGTGAATGCTTTCAAAATATATATTATTTCTGCTTTTCCTGCCTTGTCTTTTGAGAAGATAAAAGCAGGTGTATTCGATGGACCTCAAATTCGAACCCTCATACATGATGAAGAATTTGCCAGGAAGATGAATAAGGAGGAGAAAGCAGCATGGCAGTCTTTTGTGGCAGTTACAAAGAACTTCCTTGGCAATAAAAAAGCAGGAAACTATGAACTTCTGGTTCAAAGGATGCTGTTGGCTTTCTGTAACATTGGATGTAACATGAGCATTAAGATTCACTTCCTGAACACTCACCTTGATAAGTTTCCTGAAAATTTTGGAGCTGTTAGTGATGAGCAGACTACTGCTGGAGCATCAAACGAGATTGTCCTCGACAAGTACACAAACGCAAGAGCTACAAATGCAAATTTTTGCCTGAATAGAATTTAAATGAGTTTTGCAAAAATTTTATGATTAAAATAAGTGTTTTATAATATGTTCTATTTTGAAATTGTAGACAAATTCTGATGCAATCATATCATTTAGTGTATTATTGTATTTACTGCATTATATAAATTATATTTTCACAAAGATGATGCCCAAGAAGAGACATTCTACTTCATTATGTTAAACTAAATGTTGAAAATTTTACAATAAGATGAAAACCTAAAATCTTGAATTGCAAAAATCTGTAACTTACAGAGAAAAACTAATGTCAGATTTGAGATCAGCACACTCGAATTAGGTAAGAACAATTGTTTTTGTGGATGCAACAAAAATTTTGTTCCCCATTGTTACCAGTACAGGTTACAAAGCCAAGCAGAAAGCTGTATCCGGCCCAGGTATCAGTCTTACTGGGCTGGGAAGACAAAAACTGAAATTCTGTACGACCACAGTAGCCAGGAATTGAGGTTCCCAGACAGAAGAATGAGTCCCACATTCTGCTCAGTTTTTGTCCTCCCAGAAGGAATGTGTTGAATCATAAACAATAGGAAATACGGACAGGAAAATCTAGTGAGAAGATGCTACAAGGAAGCAAAAAAGCTAAGCAGAGCTTTCACCAGCTTCACAATAATTAGAATTCAGGGCTTGCCAGAAAAGACACATCTTAGTAAATACTCCAAACTTTCAAGTGAAACCTCAAAAGTGTTAATGCACCAGGAGTGAGGCTATCTGAATTTCTTGACTGCCCTGAATTCTGCCTCACGTCATATCATTCATTGATGAATCATTGATCCATCTTTTTCAAATTGCCTGCTAGAGAATATTAAATCCTATCTGGAGAAAGAAAACATCATTCTGGTCCTCTCGATAAGTTTTCATCACAATGTTAATAAAACGTTAGCAGGCATTCTACAAAAGAGGAACAAATGATCAAAAATCAGGCAAAAGAAAGAGGCTCATGGGTGATCTAGGTATTAGAGTCATTAGACAGAAATATCACAACAGTGATTGATACAACCAACAAAATAAAAACATTGTGAGAACTTGAATCTGTGTAAATTTTAGGACTGAAAAATTAAGAACTCTATAATTAGTTATACCTGGATATTAAACAGTAAAGACAGCCTGACCTGTGATGGCGCAGTGGACAGAGCATCGACCTGGAATGCTGAGGTCGCAGTTAAAGACTCTGGGCTTGCCTGGTCAAGGCACATATGGGAGTTGGTGCTTCCTGATCCTCTGCCCTTCTGTCTCTCCCTCCAAAATAAATAAATAAACAAATAAATAAACAAACAAACAAACTAACTCTTAAAAAACTGTACTTCATTTGCCTGACCTGTGGTGGCACAGTGGATAAAATCTCAACCTGGAGTGCTGAGGTTGCCAGTTCAAAATCCTGGGCTTGCCTGGTCAAGGCACATATAAGAAGCAACTACTATGAGTCTTGCTCCTTCCCCTACATTTCTCTCTCTATCCTCTCTCTAAAATTAATAAAATCTTTTTTTTTAAAAGTAAAGACATGAACTTGAGGATAATCAGTGAAAAATATCCAACTGATACAGAGAAGGGGGAGAAATAGAAACAAATGATCTAACATACATGTAACTGTAGTCTCAGAAAGCAAGGAGAGAAATAATATTTAAAGAATACCAGCTAAGAAAATTCCCAAAGTGACAAAAGGTAACAAACCATAGACTCAAGATTTTTTACAAACTCCATGAAGAATTACAATAAAAGCCACACATAAGTACACAATACAGCCAGGTGCCAATTAACCACAGGATAAATTCTGAGAAATGTGTTGTTATGTGATTTCACGCTGTGTGAACATCAAAGAGTGTACTTACACAAACCTGAATGGTACAGCCTACTTGCACACCTAGGTCATATAGTATAGCCCAGTGGTCCCCAACCTTTTTTGGGCCACGGACCGGTTTAATGTCAGAAAATATTTTCACAGACCGGCCTTTAGGGTGGGATGGATAAATGCACAAAATAAAATTATGCGACTGGCGTAAAAACTGTGATATTTTTTAATATAATTGTCGAACTTACGAGACAAGCGTCAAGAGTGAGTCTTAGATGTAACAGGGAATCTGGTCATTTTTAAAAAATAAAACATCGTTCAAACTTAAGTATAAATAAAACGGAAATAATGTAAGTTATTTATTCTTTCTCTGCGGACTGGTACCAAATGGCCCACGGACCGCGTGGCCCGGGGGTTGGGGACCACTGGTATAGCCTACTACTACTCCTAGGCCACAAGCCTGTACAGCGTGTTACTATACAAAATAACAGAAGGTTAAATCAAGCACAAGAAAAATGATGTAATTAAGAGATGCTGTACAACAATCATAAACTTATTTGCAGCCACTCAGTCTCAAATTTTAAGGCAAAATTTGAGAACTAAAAGAACATAGAGACAAATCCTCATACAGTTGGAAATTTTAACACACTTCTCTCAACTCAGTGATTAAAAAAACCAGAAAGTCAGTAGCAACAGATTCTGAACATGATTAATAAACTTGATCTAAATTATATTAAGCACACCACACTCAATTTTCTAAAATTAACTATAAAGCAAGTGTTAATAAAGGACTCACAATTGGACTCATGGAAAGAATGATCCTAAGACCACAGTAGCATTAAACTGGATATCAACAACAAAAATATAGCTAAAAGAAAAAGAATCCCCAAATGCTTAGGTATTATACAATATACTATTCTAAATAACCCATGGATCAAATAAGAAACCACAATGGAATTTTAAAAATATTTTAAATTAAGTGAAAAATAATATATCAGACTTGTAAGATCCAGCTAACATTGCATTTATAGGGACATTTCATAGACTTAAATGCATACTTGAAAAAAGAAGACTGATCATTAATGATCTGAGTACCCATCTCATGACTTGAAAAATAACACCAAATTATAAAAAAAAACAAAACAAAAAAAACAGAAAGAAATAAAAGTAAAAGCAGAACGGAACAGAAAAGCAAAACAATTTGTATCTCAGAGTTGGCTTTTAAAAAAACTGATCCAGGTCCTGGCTGGTTGGCTCAGCAGTAGAGCACTGGCCCAGTACATGGATGTCCTGGGCTCAATTCCTGGTCAGGGCACCCAGGAGAAGTGACCAGCTGCTTCTCCATTCCTCCACTTTTCCCTTCTCTCTCTCATCCCGTTCCATAGTCATGGCTCGGTTGGAGCAAGTTGGCCTCAGGCGCTGAGGCTGATTCCATGGCCTGCCTCAGGTGCTAAAAATAGGTTGGTTGCCAAGCAATAGAGCAGAGGCTCCAGATGGGCAGAGCATCACCCCATAGGGAGCTTGCTGGGTAGATCCATGTCTGAGCACATGTGGGAGTCTGTCTCTCTGCCTTCCCACCTCTCACTTAAGAAAAATAAAAAATTAAAACAACAACAAAAAACCTGATTGAAATAAAGAGAAAACACAAATTACCAATAAACAGATTTTACAAAGCAGATACCATACCATTACAAACATCAAAAAGATAGTAAAAAAAATATTGTGAAAAATTTTAAGCCGAATAGATTGAAAATTTAGATAAAATGGACAAATCCCTTGAAAATCAAAATTTGTCCAAACTGACAAATAATAGAAAATGTGAGCAGTCCTATATGTATTAAAGAAATAGAATCAATAATCCCCAAGAAAACTCCACCAGATGACTTCACTCCAGAATTCTTCCAAACACAAATACAGATGAAATAAAATCAATCTTCACAAACTCTTCCCGAGACTAAAAAACATTTTCCAGCTTACCTTATGAAGTCAGCATAACCCTGATGTCTAAATCTGTTAAAGACTTTACAAGAAATTAAAATTACTAGTCAATCTTGTTCATGAACAAAATTGCAAACGTTGTAAATGAAATAAATCTAGCGGAGAGAGGATAATGCATAGTGAAGTGAGGTTTACCCAGAAATTCAAGGATACTTACTGATCTGTATGGTATTTGTTCATGATATATGACTAACTGAAAAAAGCAGGATACAAAAAGCAGAAATATTTCTAAGACAAAGACACTAATTTTATTTGAAAGTAAAGAAAATTAAACATGTATCAGGAAAGAACATTTTGTCTACACACAATGAATGCCATCTTAATTGAAGTTCACAAACAGAAGATATAATGCCTAATTTGGACAATTTTATTTAGCAGAAAGAACATTTTCTTCTCAAAATCTACTCATAGAAAATTGCCCACGTATGTACTTTATTTAGATCATAAAATAGAACATCTGCATCATACAAAAGCAGTTATAGTATGAAGACAAAGACAAAATACCCTGAAAGCACTAAACTGTTACAAATCAGTCTGTTTACATATATAAAGCAATATAGTTTCTGCATTCAAAATTTTATATATGAGATACAAAAGAGAACTCAAAGTTCCAAAGACTATAAAGAAAACTCCCTTTAATTTTATCAATAAGACAATCCACCTTCATTAAAGGCATTTCAATCCAGAGAGTATATATAGTATTTTGCAAACATATATAAATAAGTGTCATTTCTACTGAACCATGCTAGCTCAGAGCAGTCAGCAGTGACTGAGTAGAACAAGGTCTTGGGAAGGAAACTGTGGTATTCTGCTTAGGAAAGTGTGCCTGAGGGATTCAGCAAAGATTGCTCAGGGATGGCAGAGGTTAAGGGCTTAATACGTTTATCACTATTGCTATCAGATTCAAATTCCTATCCTGGCGCTACATTTACTAGCTACATAATAACCTCAAAGAACCTCCTTATCCTCTCTGAACCTAGGCTGTGAAAAGTAAAAATCATCTCTGCTGCGGATGTCTAAAAGACACAGACAAGGCCAACAGAAGACCCTCAGATAACAATTTCTTCCAGGGCCATGCTATAGCTTCAAAATGACTAAAGATCTTCCTTGGCCCCCTTCATGTCTCTCCTGCCTCTAAAACAAGGATGGCTAAGACATCCAATCACTAACCTCACTCCACTTCATGTGTGTTTTAGCAATCCATCCAGAGCTAGTCTCCACTTACCCTGGTCTCTCATTAGAATCATCTTGCACTGCCCAAATGTTTCAAAAACTTCTTCATTCCCTCTTCCTGAGACTAAGCAGGGTTCCTCAGGCATGTGATCATCCTTGCTGCAGCAAAACAACAAACCTAACTTGTTCCACTACAGATACATTCTTGGTGGTCTTCACCTGGTGGCAGCAGCAGTTTTATCTATATACCAACTGTATTTATACAGGATCACTGTGAGAATTAGATAAAATGCTATCATGTAAAATGCCAAGCATCTGCCGGTAAATAGCAAATACAAAACAATTATTAGCTTTTCTCCTCTATGAGCTCAAAATAAAGCTATATACAGGTATGTAATTTTATTTTTTTAAATCGTCTACACAGTTCTTCACTATAAGAATCTACATCTCTGCAAACCATGGTAAACACAGAAAATAAGCCCCTCAAGTAAAGAGAAATCTAAGCAACCAAAAGAGATATGACCAAGTTCATGAAATAAAGATCATACACTTTACCATAGGGCAGCTCCTGAATATCCTATTTGGACACCATTTGCCCATATTTAACACACTTTATTCTAGTAAACTTTGAAAGTCTGGTTTCCAAATCTAGAGCAAATAAGAATCAGCATCTGTAAACAGTTAGAAAGGGGCAGGTAGGCACACTGACACAGAAAAATGTAACTGCTCAACAAGGCAGACAGAAAAACTTGATCAAACATAAGGACTTAAAATGCTCAGAAATCTTGCTATTATCTTATGCAATGTATTCTAATTTTTTTGACTGAAAATCCCAACTATAAAATACTTGAGCCCATACGTCCAATATATGCATATTCACTTATAAGTCATACATTTATGTATGTCATGTATATTAACTACTTAAAATATTAATTTGTTTTAATCTTGCAATCACTAAAAATACTATTACTATATTAAAGGAGAGCACTGTTCTTGAATATACCTCACTGTGTTTTCAAATCTTGGTTTCCCTATTTCTGAAGTTGTGTAGTTTGACACTTGGTTTTTTTTGTTTGTTTGTTTTAAATAGATTTTTTTTTTTTTTGTATTTTTCTGAAGCTGGAAACGGGGAGAGACAGTCAGACAGACTCCCGCATGCGCCTGACCGGGATCCACCCGGCACGCCCACCAGGGGGCGAAGCTCTGCCCACCAGGGGGGCGATGCTCTGCCCCTCC
The DNA here is from genome assembly GCF_036850765.1 of Saccopteryx bilineata. NCBI lineage: Eukaryota > Metazoa > Chordata > Mammalia > Chiroptera > Emballonuridae > Saccopteryx > Saccopteryx bilineata. The sequence goes on along the minus strand of NC_089491.1, from coordinate 187,729,661 downwards.
GGGGGCCTCGCTTTGCGACCAGAGCCACTCTAGTGCCTGGGGCAGAGGCCAAGGAGCCATCCTCAGTGCCTGGGCCATCTTTGCTCCAATGGAGCCTTGGCTGCGGAAGGGGTAGAGAGAGACAGAGAAGAAGGAGAGGGGGAGGGGTGGAGAAGCAGATGGGCGCTTCTCCTGTGTGCCCTGGCCAGAATCGAACCCGGGACCCCTGCACACCAGGCTGATGCTCTACCACTGAGCCAACCAGCCAGGGCCGACACTTGGTTTTAAGAGCTGTCATAGTCATAACTGAAAAACTTAGCTCACAGAGATGCATTGATCCCTATAAAAGAATGTCATTTAGTAGTTTACTAAGTCACATCATTTTTCTAGTCTAATACCAAATATACACAAGCTTTTACTAAAAGTCAGTTACCTAATGTCAATGCTATTAAAATTTTATTTTACCTAATGTCAGATATTTTTGCAAACTAAGCAAAATGTATTGTTTTTTATTTTTTAAAAAAGGGGGTGGGGGATCGAAAGTCCAAAATCCAACAAAATTCTCTATAAAGATCTTTCAACACACTAGAACTATCTAAACATGTTTTCAAAATGTTCTCTCCATAACATTAGTTTCTTCTGAAAAGCTGGTATTTTCTCATTTATTGGTTAAAATGTCAATTTTGCCTTGAAGAAACAACTTAGTATTTGATTTCTCAAAAATATCTGCTAGGTAGCATACTACTGATAGCTTTTTGTCATCATGGGGGGAAAATCAGCTTCTAGAATATTCATCTTTAATAAAATAAAAATGTGTAATTCAGCTTTGAGTTCTACAGCTCTTTTAAATACTTTTGACAGTGAACCTCTGTTCCTCATCTCCATACAAAGTATCATACATTCTTTTAAAAAGCATTTTTAAAGGTAACTACACTGCTCACAAAAATTAGGGGATCAGGGAACGTGTAGATACTCCAGTACTTTCAGCCTTTTGTATGGTGCATTTCCACCAATGAAATAAAAGTTGGTTTTGCATCTCATTTGCATAATCCAACAACTCTGACTTGTTTGCTTTTATGAGTTTTTATTTAATAAAAAAATGGTTTTTCCTCAGAAACATTGATACGTAAAGACACATGTAGCCCCATGTTCATTGCAGCACTGTTCACAGTGGCCAAGACATGGAAACAACCAAAAAGCCCTTCCATAGAAGACTGGATAAAGAAGATGTGGCACATATACACTATGGAATACTACTCAGCCATAAGAAATGATGACATCAGATCATTTACAGCAAAATGGTGGGATCTTGATAACATTATACGGAGTGAAATAAGTAAATCAGAAAAAAACAAGAACTACATGATTCCATACATTGGTGGAACATAAAAACGAGACTAAGAGACATGGACAAGAGTGTGGTGGTTACCAGGGGTGGGTGGAGGGAGGGCGCAGGAGGGAGGGAGAGAAAGAGTTAGGGGGAGGGGGAGGGGCACAGAGAAAACTAGATAGAGGGTGACGGAGGACAATCTGACTCTGGGCGAGGGGTATGCAACATAATTTAATGACAAGATAACCTAGACATGTTTTCTTTGAATATATGTACCCTAATTTATTAATGTCATCCCATTAACATTAATAAAAATTTATAAAAAAAAGAAAAAAATGGTTTTTATTGCTCCATATTCATTTTGAAATATCCTCTAATTTTTGTGAGCAGTATACATACTAAAAGAGAAAAACTGCAAGAACTTAAAGAGAAACTGAAGGTGCTGCTGCTGACCTCTATCTACATTACTGAATTCCCACATCTTTCCTCAGAAAATCACAGTCATCATAACCACCTGGATGTGGACCTAAAAAAGACGGACAATCCGTAATTAATATAAAAGCTCAGTTCTTTCCCCATTTTGAAGCACAAAATCAACACAGAAGTTCTAGTATTTTTATGTTCACATCACAGCTTTCTTCATCAAACTTAATAAATTGCTGAACTAGTAAAGGAGCACAAAGCTTCACTAACAATATTAGGCACTGAGGCTATGACATTTATAGTTTATAAAATGATACTTCATTATACTGAGAAGTACTCAACGAATGCTGACTGAACTGAATCAATAATATTCAAATAATGGCTCTAAGTCACCTAGTTAAATTATGCATAGCATATTAAGATCCAAAGGACAGTAATTGAAAATTGTTAGATTGTAATATTTCCAAAAAACAACTTTCATGTGTTCAGAAAATTTACTGATTCAGAATCTCTCAATCCAGAGATTACAGTTATCATAAATTCTACAGTCACTTTCTATTTTACCCAAGAATGAGAGAAATCTTAAAAAGCATTTTTAAGAAGCATCTACTTTGGTCTCCTAGAATACATTTACTGTTCCAATTATGAAAACCAGGGGAGTCATCAGTCCTTTATCCATTAATTTAAATAACTTCAAGCTTTAATATGAAACACATATTTTTCACATCCAAAGTAGTAATAAAAGCAGACATCACAGACTTCATAGTTAACACCATTATTAGTAGGAGTATGAAACAATATCTACTTTTTCCATAACAGAGTAATGGTTCATAAGTCAAGAAATCAACCAGTTTTTCCATTCTATTGTTTTAAAAAGTACAAGAGAACATAAATATAAGACACATCCATATAAATCTGGCATCATAAAATAATCTTGAATATACTGACAGAAAATGTTTCACAGTAAAGAAAGATCACTAAGAGCTAGAATGAACTCAAAACCATTTTCACAGGAATGGGACAAGCAGAGAAGGATGCAGAGTTAGAAAAGAGCAAGGAAATCATTTGTCATTTGCTTTAACAAAACTTCTAATCCAGAACACCAAATATAAGACACATTCAAGTAAAACAATTTAGAAAAAGTGTCTGTTATAGACACATAAGTTACTCACCAAGGAACACACTTTTGTACAGAGTGGGACAGTTTAGCATCACACAGAAAACCTCCCAACTTAGTCTTAAAATAAGAGCGCCAGCAAGAGAAAGAAAACTTGAAAGGAGCTATAAGCAAAGAGAAAATCTGCGGCACTAAATCTTAATATATTTTGTCAAAGTCAACAATTTTGTTTTCTGGAAGCATGACGTTTTCCCTTAGTATACTCTACACTTCTCATTTTACTTGTACTTGGAAAAGTAATAAAAGTTCACTTGGAAAGGAAATTCATTTTAGTAATTTCCTGTCCACCAGAGGGCTCCAATAATTCTTCCATAAATGGAAGATATAACTTTACAATAAAAATATTCATTAACTACAGAAAAAAATCAAATTATCACTCATTTAACCCCAGACTAAAAACTTTTACACTGCTACAATTTCTACATTAATAGTTCAAAAAAACACAGGGCTTTTAACTATTTTATCATCTAAAATGTTTCAAATACCAAAACTGCTTTGCCATTATTCTCACATTAATGTCAATTTCTGTCTTAGGTAGGGTTTTCAATTTTATAGCTATCAGCAAGTACAATTTTAAGTCCAAAGCTCTAAATAGTAGCTCAAATGTTTTATATACTACTTTTATAAATACAATTTATTTTTTGATAACTTTCCTAATCCAGAAAATAAAATTACCATCTAAGCTATCTAGCCTTAGGCCTTATTACTAACTCATATACATTACCCTTCAGAAAACCTATAGTCATTAATATAATTCATGCTACAATTATAAACAATAAATACTGCCCCTTCATAACCAATGATTTGGGCTGAGGAAGAGAAAAATGAAGGAAGTGAATCATTTAATTACAATGCACAATATTATAATAATATTCTGTTTAAATATTCTCAGATTTTATTCACAAGTTACTACACTAGAATGGTAGTAAATCTCTTTACTTCAAACTCAGTCCATCTTAACAAAAGAAAAGCCAATATTTTATGTAAATACATTTATATTATATGTAGGACATATTTACTGAATGTTAATTGAAAAAGTATTAACTGCAAATCACTTTTTTAAAGAGTATAGGAAATCTATTCACTAAAGGTGCCACTGCTCATCCAAAATATCAACTTGCTAAATTTGGATTATTAAAAAAAAGAGATTCCTTATGGCAAACACAAAAATTTACTGAATGTTTAAAAATAAATTTTAAATGTGAGTTATATTTACAAAATAAGAGATGCTAGAAAAAAATCTATGTTAAAGTGAGTCATAATCATTGCCATAAGACTTTGCAAAAATATCAATTGATTTAGCAATTATTGTAGCTCAAGAATAAATGATCTCGAATGAAAACATGACAATGGATTGTAACTTCACTGCCCCACCTCATCTCCCAAATAGGTAGGATTTCCCTATACAGCTGACAAGCACCATTAACATAGAAAAAAATGCAACATTTGAAATTCTCATATACTAGCTCTCACCACTTAGAAACTTGAAAATTTTACTGCACTCAGCAAAAAATGTATGTATTCTTACTTGCATGAGTATGTATTCTGATCAATTTCGAGTTACACTGCAAAGGAAATGTCAGATAGTAGAAAGAGGTGGGGATGGGAAGGCCAAGCCTTTTCAGAGTGGTAAAATTGTTGTCACTTTTCATCATGAATAAAAACGCAAATTAATTGTCATTATTGCTATTAAAAGTTTAAAAAAATTGTAGCACTTAATCAACAACTTCTAACCAGTACTTACCATGTTATAGCTCAAAAAGTTGAGAATTCTAGGAGCATATCAAATAAAGGCACTTTTTAAACAAAAATGCAAATACCAAATAAAAGTTTAAAAGGCTTTAATACAGGAGGGGGACATCTTAAAACCTCCAGCAGGTTGAACAGCTAGAAACAAGACATAAGTACACGCAGAACAATCTTATCTGAGCTGTATCCTAGACACTCTGAAATAGCATCATCAGAATGTTCTATGTTTATTACATAATACTGCTGTGCCCTTGCGTATCACCTTTAATGAAGGGATCTCAAAGCACCACAAAATCATTAAGGCCTTAAAATACGGTCTAAAACAGAAATAGTTATATTTTATAATTGCAGCTATTAATAAAACCTTGCCACTACTTCCCAATCCCATGATCCAAATATTAGCTTACAAACCTTCTGACTTGGAAACAGTATTACATAAATCATTTCAATTTGTGACTGATACTACTACACACATTCCAGTTTTTCTTCATCACTGGGCCTAAAGAAAGTAGTGGCACTGCTTTAATGACTCCAATCTATTTCATTCTAACTCTGTGATAGAGCAGTGCACACATCTTGCAGTGTGCAAGCTGATATAAAATGGTGGCTTTCTAGAGACCAAATTTTTGCTGTAGGTGATGAGTCCAAACACTTAACTAACAGGAAACAGTCTTTTCCATCTCAGTCCTAAGATGTCTCCAGGTAACTTTGAGAGATGGGTAGAGGAAACCATATACAGGTACCGCCTTAAGTGGACAAGAAACTATTCTGTGTGCACACCAGGAGGGAAGGGAAATGCAGGAGTTTTCAGATTCAGGAAAGAGAGTGTTAAGGTTCCTGCGTGGACGCCCCACAGAATGTTGTGGTTCCTTCGCTTTTAAATAGCACATTAAACGGAAAATCCAACATAAGCAAGATGTCTTTTAACCAAGGTCAAAACACGTCATTTAGAATCATTTAATTTTTTAAGTTATTTTAAAGTCTGTAAATAAGGTTTGCTCCTATAGAAAGACCTGACATTTTAAAATGTAATCAACAAAGTTCAAAAAGAAATTTTTTGCGGGCAATACATGAACACTCAAATAATATTAACTCAACGTAAGAAAATGTAACTATTCAATATGTTAACATCAATTCTTCCATGAACATTATTCATCTTCTTAATTGTATTATATTTGTCCCTAGGACTGCAAAGTGTAACACTCACACAAACCCACCTCCACCACTTTAAGTCTACAGGGTTACTACTGTTAGTCAACAAACTCACAACCTTCACGTTTACAAACAAAAAGAAAAGCATCAATAAACAAAAACACTTTTTGTTTCGATTACCCAACATTTAAGGATCAAGGATCAATAACGTGTTTGATCAGCTTTTTAAAAGTCCAATGATGTAATACATACTACCACATATTTGATACGAAATGTCCTGGATCATTCATTAAAAGTCCCAATAAACGGTCGGCCTAGATTTGTGAAGATCCCCAAACATCTTACTGTTGCCATACTTGTTCACCTAGACACTTCAAAAGCTCAGCGCCAATTTTCGTGGACTTTTTTCTTGAAGAGCTATACGACCTTGTTCCCGCAAAGATCAAGTTTGTACCCAATGCACCCCTGAGCTCGTCAGTGTCACAGAGCAGAAGTTCTGTTTTCCTGTCGACCTCGGTATCTACTGATAGTAAGGACACAGTCTTCAGCTCCGCTACTGTCAGCTGACGTTTGCCGAAGCTTTAAGGCACAAGTGTTCAGAGGTTGTTAGCAAAGCAGATCACCACTTCAAGCTTCCTCGCTGCCTTTCCCGACTTCTCCATTGCCTTTAATGATTTAAAAAACGCAACCAAAGGAGAAATCCCATACTAAAAGCAGTGCTTTCTAAAAGGAGGAAACCAGAACCTCCAACTTCTCCAAATCTCCTAGTACGGTGGCTTTCTCAACAGTCCCCTGCAAACCCTCGCCCCACGCCTGCATCCTTTCTGATTAAATAAGATCGGAAACCACAATAAAATCAAAGTGTCGTAACTTAGCCTCCACTCACCATATCCGCCGGGACATTACTGGACATCTTGCCTCTTGATAAGATACACCCAGATGTTCACGGGGGAAAAAACCAACCCAGAAGAAAAAAAGGAGCAGAGAATCTTCAAGTCGCAGAAACCAACGTTAAGGATCCCGATCAGGTCGCGGTGTGCTTTCCGGAGACTAAGCGGCGCCCGGCCAAGGCTGTGCGCAGAGGAGCGAGCCCAGCAGCCGTCCCAGAGGGAGGCAGCCCGTCGTCGTCAGCAGCAGCCCCGCGACCGGCCGCGCCAGGTGGACCGAGCCGAGTGACACACGGGCATGGAGCGGTGGGAGGGGGTTAAGTGCGTCTTCCTCCTCCGGCGGCCGGCAGTGATTCACCCCGCGCGAGTCAGGTCCTCATTATGTGCAGAACGCCCCGGCTGGAGGGTGCACGGAGAGCTATGCGGCTACACATGGACGCGTGAGCGCCGAGTGGCGGGGGCCGGGCCGCCCCAAGCCGCGCTCAAGGGCATTTAACTCGTCGGGAACCGAGACCGATGCCGGGCGGCACGCCGGCGGCGCGGAGATCGGGCAGGCAGGGACCCAGCGCCCCTTGGGGCTCAGGCCGCGGGCGCCTCCGGGCCGCAGCAGCACTCGGGGCGCATCGCCTCCGCTCCTCTCCGGCCCCCTCCCCGCCCCGGCCTCGCGAGCTCCCGCGACGCCGAACCCGGACGCTCTCCAGAAGAGGCCGGTCCTCCCTCTCCCCGGCCTGGGAACGGCTTCCTCTCAGAGCGTCGTCTCTCCTCCTCCACTTCTCAGTCTCAAACGCCGCGGCCGCCTCCAGTCATCGCCCCTTAAGCCAACATGGCGGCGGCGACGGCAGCGTCGGCAGCAGCAGCCTGAACGCGAGTCCAGTATACAGGCAGCTCACACCCCCCCTCGCGGCCGCAGCCTCCACTCCTCCTCCCCCTACGGAATGCGTCACTACGGAGACCACCCTAGAGCATCACGGGAAGTGTAGTCCACGTGACTTCGCCCCGCTTTGAAGCCACGCCCCTCCCGGTAACAGTTGCTAGGAAAGGAAAGCTCGCTCCTGCCAAGCTAAGGCCCAGCACTTAGGTGTGATGGGGCGAATTATTTCAGGGGAGATATCTCTGCCCAGAAAATTCCCTCATGTACGATATACACACAGATTTAAAATATAGTTTATTTTGAAGCAGAATCATTTGTTTTAATGACAGCACGCTCTCCACATCCTGCAATCTGAAAGCATTTTGTGTAGTGATTTCCTCAAAGTCTTCTCAACATTACATTTGGAAGATCAGAAGCAATCATTGATTTCCAATGACGTCATGCAAGTTCAACAGGAACACGGATCTTAGTAAGCAGGGGAAATGTTTGAACATGTGTTTACTGAAGACCCAGGGCCATAAAGTTACTATCTAGTTAATTGAAATTACCAAAACCTGTATTAGATAAAATAATGAATAGTGCCTAATCCACATCAGAAAATAGCTACTACAAACTACCTGTGATTCACTAGCCATCTCCTTAATTCTATTTAACTCAAAATAGAATTGAAAACTTATATACCTGTAGTGATTAGTAAATAACATAAAATAATACCTTTAGTGAGAGACTGGTGAAAAATATGTCTACCCCAGATTTAGGAACAAAATGCAGAAACTACAAATGTCTATCTGAATCCTATTCATCTCTCAGTGCTTTGGCAGAATATTTTAGGAAGGGCAGTCTTAATAAGACACCTGTGTGAAAATGCCAGCAGACTTAAGGTCTGAAAGTCACCTCTCCAATCTACAGCTAGCAATGTGACTGTATCTCTAAGACAGTCTTGCCTACCTTCTACCATTAAAGTAGAATGAGTTCATGCAGGGGAAATAGATCCCTTTGTAAGTAATAGCACATATTTGGTGTGAAATGTTATTTCTCCTTCATTCAGCAAACAACTGTGCCAGGCACTGCTAGACATCAGGAGTTTAAAAATGGGTAATCCAGGCACTATTTGCAGGGAATTTACTGTCTGGCAGCTTAGCATTCCCCACAACAACCGCTGCAGTCAGGTTTGTCTCATCAGCATGGAAGTTCACAGGACATGTCCAGTGCCTACCTCTTGAGTAGCCTGGCAAATTCCAAGCATTCCCCAGGGGCTACCTCATCTTGTGGTGAGTTAGCTTGGTAACCAGGGAGGAAGATAGAGCAAAAGCCCAGAAAAACCAAAGGACAGAGGAAATAAAGGCTGAAATCACACCACAATGAGGCCTTAGGACTTTGTCTAGATATTTGTGTCAATAGCTATATGATTGTCCATGGCCATAGTACTTGGTAGCTCATTTGCCATATTTAGCAACCACAGAGCCCTCTCCCCAGTCTTCTAGAAATAAGGGCAGTTGAAAATGCTTCAGTTGGTCAATGAGTTCAGAGGGAATATTGAAACACATTTTGAAGGCTCTTGCTCACAAAATTAGTCCCTCAGCCCACCCCTTGCACCAACTCTCATCCAACAACTGCCCTAGCCAAGGTCTCCTAGGCCTCCAAGCTGCTGTAAGTAGGAAGGCAAGGAGCATAAGATAGCAGGACTCATGCAAGCATCAACTCACACCTCTTCTGCTGCTTTCCAAGGACCATATGGCAAGGGTATAACAACCATCATGACCAGCCTACAGCCTTGACATTTCAGACACAATGTTGCTGCCAATTACACCTGCACCACTACAAAAGACCACATATTTCAAAAGTAAAGTCACTGCACCTATCTGTGTTTCCAACCACTCTTGTAAGAGGGCCTGAGACATTATTCTCCATAAAACTCATCATAACTTCCCTCACTGAATTAAGGCACGAGAGCATTCCTGAACACAGTGTAGATTCTCTATCTTTACTCTCTGCTTCCAGACTCAGACAGGTGAGATAGGAGGCTGCAGAAAGAGCCCAGTAGTCCACAGCAGGGATGGGTAGTATCTTCTTGATCCCATTAATTTATTGCCAGCATCAATCTAGAGGAGGTGAGTGACATGGCATTTTTGCATTAGGAATTCATGGGAAATCAAAAGGCCTGGCTCTGTTATGAATCAGCTGTGTGACCTTTGCCAAGACACTGCCTCCCTGAGCCTCCATTTCTTTATCTGAGGAGGCGGAACTAAATCTCTAAGGTCACTTCTAAGAGTCTCTTGAGTGTCAAGTCCCAGAAAACTAGCACATGACATCCAAGGCTTGTAAAAATATCTCCCCCCAAAGTGACTGTTCATGGGTATAAAAGTCTTTGGGTGTGGGTGATGGATGAAAATATTTTAAAACTGGATTATGGGGATGGTTGTACAACTCTATAAATATACTAGAAGCTATTGAATTGAACACTTTAAATGGGAGACTTTATTTTGTATTTTTAAAATTCTGGTAAAATACACATAATGTAAAATTTATTATCTTGAATGTTCTTAGGTGCACAATTCAATAGTGTAGTAAGGAAGAGAAAACACATGAGCCAGGACCTAGGTTATAAGCCAAGGAAAAGGGTGCAGGGAAGGGAAGTGGCAGAAGCTGCTTAGGAGTGGGCAGGAGATAAGAAAAGGGCAGGAGAGAGAAACTGGAGGCCAGTCACCAAAGGCTTTGCAATTTAAGTTTTGCAAATTAGTTTGGATTTACTCTGACAGCAAATGGGAGCCATTAAAAGGTTTTAAACTGGGGGCATCATGATAAGATTTATTTTTACAGAAGAATGGAAAAAGTCCTCTGAACTCCAATAGTACCATTTGTCTGTATTTTGGGGGTTAGTTACCATGTATATGTCTTCTTGGACTCACATTTAAAAGTTTATAAGGGGTCTTAGAGATGATCAAACCTTAACTATTCGTGTCACAATTGAGGAAGCCATCAGTTTAATGGGAGACCAGGCAGACTCCTAATACAGAGCTTGTTCCAGTATCCCTTCTCCTGCCAACAAACTTTCACAAAAACGGGGAGGACTTTGAGTTACTCTATTGCTGTGTTTTTCAACTAACAATCCTTGGACCTGTGTCGGTCTGCCAGAAATTTTGTGCCAGTCCACAAAAGCATTAACCACCTGATGTTGTATGAAGATTATAAACCTAATGATCTTAGTTGAATTTGCTTAGCTGATTGACACTTACCAGCCTGTATTATTGATGAAATACTACTGTGGTTGTCTTAGATATTTTTGGAACTTGTAGGCTCATTGAGATGACCTTTTGCACTGTGCAGAGCATTTACAAGTCATACGCAACAGACAAAAAGCATCCAGACAAACTATGTAGTATTCAATGTATCATAGTTGTGGAGTTTGGAAATCAAGCAGCAGCTTGTACCATGTTGCACTGTTATGTGCGGTAAGATAATACTATTCATTGCATGTTTTCGTTTCCGGCAGGCTAGGTTACATGCAGGCTCTAACTCCGACCCCCTCTCTCTGTAGTTCATTTTTTTCACACTTACACAAATAGCATTCAGACACACTTCTGTAGTGTTCAGTGCATTGTATATGTGGCACTTGTAAACCAGGTACCAGTTTGCACTATAATGCACAGTATGATAAAAGTTTATCTGCTGTGTGTTTCCCTTTCTGGCTGCATCCCTCTCTCAGCAGTACATATTTTTCATACTTGTGCAAATAGTCATACATGTACTCGCCTGTTCAAAATGTGTCCATATTGTTTGTAAGTAAATTATTGTGTTTTAGTGTCCCTGCAAAATGGAAAGAAAAAAACAACAAAACATTTTAACTTGCTTCAAAAGTGAAAACAATATCAAAAGAAAAGTAGTGATGACACCAAAAGTAAACAAGTGTTAGTGCTTCAAGTTGAAAAACAAACAAAAAGAAACTTTCTTAGGCAGTACAATAAGGAGTATTTAAAACTTGCTTTCACTGCAGACCTGGTAGTGAATTATTGCCACAGCTCTTGTGTGGAGTATCTTCTGAAATTCCGTCAAATGACGCAACAAAACCAAACTTACTTTCCGTTTGAATTTGAAGCATAGTGACCTTACTGAGAAGCCACCAGGTGTTTTGTTTTGTTTTTTTTTTTGAAAGATTACCCAACCAAATGAAAATCCAGAAAGTTCAAATGAGGAAAATAATGCCTAGTGACAAATAATTGCTTCTAGTGTCTTATTTAGCTGTTCTTTGAATATTGAAAATGGAAAGGACATTCACTATTGGTAAAGAAATAATAAAGCCTGGCATCTTAGATGTCACATGGGAATTTTACGTCCTCAAGTTGCACAAAAACTTGAGGCTATACTGCTTTCAGACAGTACCGTTCAGAGAAGAATTGTTGATATGGCCAACAGTATCAAAGAGCAAATTTTGATAAAGAAATCAAAATGTTTTGCCATTCAACTTAATGAATTAACTAACGTGAGTAACTATGATATTCTACTTTGCTTTGTGATGTATACGGTGTGTCCGTAAAGTCATGGTGCACTTTTGACCGGTCATAGGAAAGCAACAAAAGACGATAGAAATATGAAATCTGCACCAAATAAAAGGAAAACTCTCCTAGTTTCATACCTATTCAGTGCAGTTCGATGTGGGCTCACACACAGATTTTTTAGGGCTTCTTAGGTAGCTATCCCATATAGCCTCTACAGACTCATCACTGACTGATGGCCTACCAGAACAGGGTTTCTCCACCAAACTGCTGGTTTCCTTCAACTGCTTATCCCACCGAGTAATGTTATTCCTATGTGGTGGCGCTTCATTATAAACGCGCCGATATTCATGTTGCACTTTGGTCACGGATTCTAATTTAATGAGCCACAGAACACACTGAACTTTCCTCTGTACCGTCCCCATCTTGACTGGCATGGCCGTGGGCTGCTCCTCTGTATACACGGTGTTACGTCATCATCTGCGCATGCGCACATGCTGCCACATCATCCTACAGAAACTGGGAGGGTTTTCCTTTTATTTGGTGCAGATTTCACATTTCTTTTTTTTTAATTTTTTAAAAGATTTTATTCATTATAGAGAGGGGAGAGAGAGAGAGAGAGAGAGAGAGAGAGAGAGAAGGGGGGAGGAGCAGGAAGCATCAACTCCCATATGTGCCTTGACTAGGCAAGCCCAGGGTTTTGAAACGGCAACCTCAGTGTTTCCAGGTTGACGCTTTATCCACTGCGCCACCACAGGTCAGGCAGATTTCACATTTCTATCGTCTTTTGTTGCTTTCCTGTGTCCAGTCAAAAGTGCACCATGACTTTACAGACACACTGTATTATCGATGAAAAAGACTTTAAGGAAGAACTACTGTTTTCTTGATCTACCTGGTCAGACCACTAGTTCGGAGATATTTAATGCTCTTGAATACTTTCAAGCAGAGGGCTTAGGCTGGGGAAAGTGTGTCAGAGTGGGTACAGACAGTGCTGCTAGCATGATTGAACATCACTCACTGGTAGCTGTGAAAATAAAATATGTTATGCACCCAGAGATATTGTCCACACAATGTATGATTTACTGGCAGTATTTAGTTGCAAAGAAACCTTCCCCTGAATTGAACACAGTGATGAATGTCTCAGTGAAGATTGTTAATGATATTCATAGTTGAGGTTAGAACTCCAGACTGTTCATGACACTATGTGAAAGCATAGATTCACAACACCAATGTCTCCTATATACAGAAGTGAAATGGCTCTCAAGAGGAAGAGTTCTCTCAGGCCTTTTCGAGCTGAGAGAAGAAGTGAAACAGTTTGTGCAAGAGCGAGACTCTGCATTAGTGGAGCTTTTGTTGGATGAGCAATGGATAGCTAAGCTTGCATATATAGTGGTTATATTTAGCCTCTTCAATTAATGAAATATTTTTCTTTAGGGTTTAACACAAATATTTCTACATTAAAAAATGAGACGGATACACTCAAAAAGAAATTTATTCTCTGGGAAAGTCACAGGAAGAAGATGCAGAAATGTTTCTACTTTTCTAAGACTTCTTGATTGCTTCCGACATCAACTGGAAATTCATATTTAATATATACTGCTCACAAAAATTAGGGGATATTTCAAAATGAATATGAAGCGATTAAAAAAAGAAGCATTTGATTTTTTTATTAAACAAGAACATCAGAAAAGCAAATAACAAGTCAAAGAAAGTTGCTTGATTATGCAAATGAGATGCTAAACCAACTTTTATTTTATTGGTGAAAATGCACTATACAAAAGTCTGAAAGTACTGGAGTATCTGACATTCCCTAATCCCCAATTTTTGTGAGCAGTGTAATAATTCAACATTTAAGAGCATTATTCAAAACTTTGACCATTATTACCCTGAAAATGAGGATCCCTATAAAGGTACCTCTGAATCAATAACTCACTCATGGAAAATATCAACTCCTGCTCCCTTAATAATTGTAAAAAAGAAACACTGATTTATCTTCTGATGTCACTGTGGGGTTCAAACATAAAATGCAATCATTGTCACAATTTTGGATATCACTGGAAAAAGAATAGCCATCTCTTAGTTACAAAGCTATTGAATTTTATTTTATTTTTATTTTTTTAGCGAGAGAGAGGGATAGACAGGGACAGACAGACAGGAAGGGAGATAGATGAGAAGCATCAGTTCTTTGTTGTGGCACCTTAGTTGTTCATTGCTTACTTTCTCTTGACTGGGGGTCTCTAGCCAAGACAGTGACTCTTATTTAAGCCAGTGACCTTGGGCTCAAGCCAGCAACCATGGGGTTCAAGCCAGTGACTATGGGGTTATGACAATGATCCCACGCTCAAGCCAGCGACCTTGCTCTCAAGCTGGTGAGCCCATGCTCAAGCCGAATGAGCTTGCACTTAAGCCTGTGGCCTTAGGGTTTCAAACCTGGGTCCTCTGCATCCCAGCCCAATGCTCTATCCACTGAACCACTGCCTGGTCAGGTACTATTGAATTTTTAATTATATTTTCTACTACCTCTTTGTGTGAAGAGACTTTCTCAGCCCTATCACTAATAAAAAGCAAACAGAGAAATGGGATGGAAGTCACTGCAGCACTTTGTCTCTCGAAAACAAAACTGCAGCCTCAGGTACCAAGTATTCTTGCAAAGAAGCAACAGCGGATTTCACATTAGCTTTACTTGAATTAAATATTGCTCTCTAGAAGTTTTAATTATATTTTATCAAAAATATATTTTTTGAAGTTTGTCTGGTTATTTTAGAGAATTTTCATTTTATAGTCTTTCTTTTTAATCAAGTAAGAAGCAGGGAAGCGGACAGACTCCCACATGCACCCCAACTGGGATCCACCTGGCAGCCCTCATCTGGGGCTGATATTCTGCCCATGTGGGTTCTGCTTCATTGCTCAGCAGCCAAGCTATTTTAGTGCCTGAGGCGAGGCCATGGAGCCATCCTCAGTGCCTGGGGTCAACTTGCTTACTCGAGCCTTGGCTATAGGAGGTGAAGAAAGAGAGAGAGAGAGAGAGAAGCAAGAGGAGGTGGGGTGGAGAAGCAGATGCTCACTTCTCCTGTGTGCTCTGCCCCGGAATCAAACCTGGGACTTCCATACGCCAGGCTGATGCTCTACCACTGAGCCAACTGGCCAGGGCCTCATTTTAAGTCTTATAATTAAAAGATAATGCACAAAATATTAATAATGGTTTTTAGTCCTGCCTTAGTAGTCCCCAAAATAATTCTCCCGCCCAAGTGTAAAATGGTTGAAAATCACTGCTCTACTGAATAATATATATTCAACCCAGTCCGTATCTTCTCTTTTATTTTTAAAGTAAAAAAGCAATATTGATAGTATGGAAATTCTGGAAACTAGAAAAAGTATTTTTGATTTTGGTGTACATGATTTCACATATTTATTGTATACTGTTTTTCTTTGAAACAATCAAAATTTATTTTTTAAACATTAAAAAATAAATGTTCTCAAATGGCTACCTGATCTTCTACTACTTCGTTTTAAAGGCTGTGCGCTATTCACAGCATCAGTGTCCTACAGTTCATGCAATTATTCCCCATTTGGAGGCCATCGAAATCTGTCTGCACTTTGAAGGACCAGACTCCAGAAACTGTTGTCACTGAGTCAAAGTCTGCAAGCATTTCTGTGGCTCTGAATGGCCCAGCCAAGTTATCTTCCCAAAAGAGTTTCCCTGCTTAGAATGCTACCTAAGAGTGAGAATACCAAATTGACCATAGCATCTTTGGGGGAAGTGTTCAGCCATGATTTAGTTACCACAATGACAGTCTTTGACATAGAAGGCCTGAAATGAACTTAAATCAACAGGTGCATTTAAATCCTATTCTGCTATCTACTAGGTGAGTAAATTGGGCAACTTACTCAATTTTCTCATCTAAAAAAAAAAGACAAGTAGAAAAATGTGTACATTTAGAATATTACATTAAAATATATCAACTTAAAATAGAACTCTTTCTTGCACATAATAAGCTCTCCATAATAAGCTACTGTTTTAATTATCATAATTCAAGTGTTAGTGGTATAGGTTTGTCTCACTCTATTTTCCTGCCATGCTAGCATTTCCCCAGTGATGGTGGCAGGACCAAACCAACCTCTCTTCGGGCGTGTGTTTGCAGCTCAGTTTGTGCTCAGCTCAGAGCTATCCATGCTGTCTGCCTTTTGTTACAGAGGCCAACAGAAGCACATATATGAAAAAGTTGTTGAATTTATGAAAAGGATGTTAGCCTTATGGCTAACAGAGTGAAGCAAACCGAGCATGGAATTTGAACCCTGAATTGTGACCTCATGTACTTCACAGAGAAGAGGAATCTATCCAGCCCCTAACTCGTTAGCATTCACCCTACTCTCAACTCCTGGTCAGCCTGCTTCAGGGGAAGCCAGACAGCCATCCTCCTGAGACTCAGCTCTCCACCTGCCAGGAAGCCACTCCTTCTGTCTCCAGAACCTTGTCCCAATAAACAGCCTTCCTTCTCTCTCTCTTACATCTTCTGCCTCTCCCTGTCCCGAAGTTTTTCTACTTTAGGGTGACCATAATATACGTTGTTCCAACAAAGAAAAGTGAAAGGAAAGGGCACTGTAAATCACTGTTTAGGGGAGCTGGGACTACCCCAGGCAAACTTATCCTTACCATGGAAATATGCTCAAACTGCTCCCATATTTTAAAACAAATAAACAAACAAATAGGCTGTCTCGATTCTTAGTGCTCTTCTCTAAGTCCTACCCAGTCTTGACCCTCCCATTACATAAGCTTTTTAAAGACCATGGGAACATGTCCCACAGACTCCATCGAACCCTACTCAGGGGTGCTGCACAGGGCTGTGCTGGTATACCTCGCAACTCCCAGTGAAGGACTCCTGTCATAGTTGAGGCAAGCCATGCCTTCTGCAGTTGTGGATGCACAATTATTCAGACCACACACAGATGAATGGATGAGGAAGCCTTATTTACTCTTTCTTTCATACTTTACTCAGACTTTCATACTTTACTCAGACTTTTTAACTGCCCAATGCCACAAACACATTTTAGGCCATCCTTGACCAAATCTCTGAGTCTTTGGCACTACTAGCAGTGGTTGGATTCAAATAATTTAACAACCGGTTCTCTGCCCTAATGACTGTTTTAAGTATAAAAAAAGATATATCAAAAGGTAATTTATTATTTCACGCATTTAATGCTTAAATAAGAACAATAAAAGAGGTACACAAAACTAGATTATGTTATAAGAAAGAGTTTTAAAATATTAATAAAAAATATTAAATAATACCTGACAAAAAACAATAAAACTGTCATTTAAGATATTTCCATATTGCTTCTTGATTGGCATCTTCACTTGCAATTCTTTTTACCTGTGGATGGAATGAACATTACTACGGGTGCTTAGAATATGCTGTTGTGCAGAGTAAGGAATGTAAATTTGGATTTCCACATTGGGCACCTGCCCAGGCACCTACCTTAGAAAGAATCCTGATTATAAGTGCCATTTTAAAAATTGGTTCGCCGAAGTCAATGAAAAAATTAATTATCAGTTCTGCCAAACTGGTGTGAACCAGCTGAATCCCACCACTGACTGACTACTCGACACTCCTTTGCTCTCAGATAGGGCTGGAATTAGATCTTGTATGATTGGATTCCAACTCTCCCATTCATGACAGTGTGAGCGAGTTTACTTAATCTGTATAAATTGGGAGCATATCAGCTGTAAGATATGGTTAATAATAGAAAATTCTTCACAGAGTTGTTGTCAGGGCCCAATGAAATAGTGTTAGGTACAAAACACTAACACAATGCCTAATAGATATGTCACTCTAGAAAAGCTCACTATCATTATCTTTTTTAAAATTTATTTTAATTTTAGTTTTATTCAAAAATGATTTTTACTTAGAAATTAAATTTAATGAAGTGACATTGATCAATAAGAGTACATAGGTTTCAGGTAAACATTCCTATAACATTTGAACTGTTGATTGTGTTGTGTGCCCAGCACCCAAAGCAATACAGCTTCCACAATACCATCTTTCCTAGTTTTCCAACTGCCTCTTTGCTCCCTTTCCATCTTTTTTGTTAATTTCTATACTATGTCTGATTCTTAATTGTTGATTTTAGCCTGTTTTCTTACCTGGATATACCTCTTACCTCAGTGGATGATTGCATATATTCAATAGATATATGCAAAAACATTTCTAAATTCTAAATACCTTTACAAATATGAGGTGTTCCTACTAAAGTTTAATATCTCTCCTGCCCCCTCCAACAGTGCTTCTCTGTCCTGATTGCTCATCAGAATTCCCCGGGGGCAGAGAAGTAAGGTAAAAATTACTAATGGCTCTTTTCCTCTCCCCTCTCCCCTCCTCTTCCCTGCTTCTTTTTACTCCAGTGGCTTCAAATACCATACTGAACTGATGATGTCCAATTTTGTATCTCAAGTATAGACTACTTCCCCAGGTTTCAGATCCATCCATCCCAACTTTGCTGTTAGGCCTCTCTACTGGAATCTACAGCAATACCAAAGTCAACACATTACAAATCAAAGCATCACCCGCTTCTCCACCAAACCTGTTCTCACTCCCGTGTTGTGCCTCCTTCCTCCCAGGGTTTATACTTGACTTGTTCCCATCACTTGTTCCCAGCATCCAAATCCTACTGATTCTACACTCTTAGTGTTTCTTAAATCATCACCTACATTTCTGTCCCCATTCTCACAACCTTTTTAGTTCATGAAATGTGAAAGCTTATCACATCTGTTCTGCACTGATTCTAGAAGGCTCTTTCTAAAAATGTATAAATGATTCACATTGTCCCCGATATCATCAAGTTAAAAGGGATTACATGCTTTTCTGTGTCTAGCACAGGGCACGATGACTTTGCATCACACCAGATGTGTGAGGTGGGTTCTGCTCTCATGCCTGTTTTAGAGGCAGCATGGGCAGCAGCTCACGTAGCTTTTAAGTAGTGGAACTGAGGCTTGGACCTGGGTTTTACTCACTCAGAGCCGCTGATTGGTCTGCACCAGTTTACTTTTTGTCTCCTTGCTTAAAAATCTTTTAATTACAACCCAAATATTTTAGTTTGTCTCACTTGATATTTGGCTTGTGCTTTCTCTCAACTATTTTTTTTACCTGTTTTCATCCTTAAATTCTTGCTTCAGTTACAGCAAAAACCTTAAAATCTAAGAATTTGATAAGTTCTTTCTGGCATCCGTGCCTTTGCGTGAGCCCTTCCTCCCACCTGGTATATCCTGTTCCTGAGTCATCAGCTGGCTCAGTGCCCATCTGAACTAGTCCATGACCCTGCCCCAACCTCGATCATAGTGTCAGCCTTGGAAGGACCAGGGAAAGACACCAGGGACAGCCCTGGCCCTGTGATATCCCTTGAATAATACTGCTTCATTTGGTGTGTGCTCTGCATTTGCTTTCATTTGCCCACTGTGTGCCAGGCACCTGAGGAGTGCACAGACAAGACAGGAACAGCCCAGCTCCCGTGCAGCTGGTATTGTAGTGAAGGAGATGGTCAATGAACTCAGCAAGTAAAGAGATGAATATATAACATCACTTTACATCATCACAAATCTTTAAAGAAAATAAAACTAAAGTGGAGTAATGAAATAACGAATGACGGAGCAGGGTGCTGGAGGCAGCTCCCGGGCGAGTGGTCAGAGAAGTCTCAGGAGAGAAGGCATTTGAGCTGAGACAGATGAAAAGAGGGAGCCAGCTGAGTGCAGTGCAGAGCTGGGGGAGGAGGTGCCAGGTTTTCCTCACTGCAACGAATCATCACGCATAAACATCTAAAATCCTAAACTTATACTTGGCATGTTTTCAGAGTCCAGCACATAGTAGTTGCTCAATAAATGCTGGATTGGATTATTAAACTGAAGAAATTGGGAAGGCTTTAGAGCCTGGGCATCTTTTAGGACTCTCTTAGCATCCGTCTGTTGGAAAATACTGCATTACAAGATTCCTCTAATTGTCTTGGGCAAGCCAGAAAAGTGGAATCAGTGGGGGGGTTTCTGGGTTTCTGACTTGTAAACAAAGCTGCCCCTGACTCCTGGGTCTGGGCAGTTCTGATGGTTTCTAAATCCTGTGGGGCTGTTGGGAGGACATTTTCTATGTTGTCTTTGTAGCTAGGGTTTTATGAAATATTCCTTTGTATGTTTCCTACTGTTCTTTTCTCATCTGTCACTTTCCTGATCTTAAGCCCAAGTTACATTGTTTAGGAATGCACATGCTGCTTCGGTGAGATCAAGATCCCGTGGCAAAGAGAGGAGGGCAGTAATTTCATGGCCTCTGGTAAAGCCCTGGGAGCACTTTTCACTTCTGTTTAGCGGATTTTTGTCTCGCCATACATTTTCAAACAGAACTGAAGTCACAAACTCTCAGATTGAGTATGACAATGAAAACACACATGGGTTCTAAACAAGCTTCAAGGTTGAGAAAAAAGGTCATTTCCCACTGAAAAAAAATCTAAGACAAAGGATTTCCCCCAAATGCTTTATTTTGTAGGTACTTCAAAACACTGCAGAAATTTGAACAAAGGTATACTTGATGTTCTTGCCATACAGGGTGGTAGTCTGAAGATACGAAAGGTGAACCCCAGCAATTTCCATTATTCATGATCTCAGCAAAGTCATTTTTTCCCTAAATCTTAGGGTGCTCAGAGCACATTTCATCCCAAGTACTTCAATGTGCTACATAGAATACAAATCAAACATAAACAGGAGAGAAACGGAAGAGACAGAAGCAGTACACCCAGACATAGAGTTTGCCAAATAGTAAGTGAATGGAAAAACTGAACCAATGAACACAAGCCCTGGCCATGCCCTGGGCAAGAAGCAGAGGATGGCTGTGACTGCCTTAGGAGTTTCCTCTTCTTTCTGAGGAAGAGCCAGGACAACTCTCCTTGACATTCTCCATGTCCTCCTAGCTCTCATCTCCTGCATTTGTAAATTATTCCTGGGCTGTTTAGTTAACTTGCCCAAGGGGAATTATAGCAACTACACAACCATGGACATACATGAATAAACTGGTGGAGCTCTTTTATTTGTAAGATTTCAGACAAGGTGTGGCTTTAATCAGGTAGCAGAAGGGGCAAAGAATATGGAGTATGCCTTGCAAAAATCTTTTTGGTTTCTACCACATATCTGCTTGTTTTAAGGATATAGATAAGTGAGGAGAAGAGAGGGAAAATCAAGCAGAGAATAGAAAGAAAAGGAGAGGTGGCAGAAGGGCGGGTGGATGGCACTACTCTCCCCCAGGTGACCTCCACATGTTGGGCATCACATGGGGATTATATACTTTCTTTTGTGAAATGTTTAGGACAACCCCATGAGTTCATATCATTATGCCCATTTTTACAGAGGAAGAAAATGTTCATAAGTTAGATAACTCTCTCAAGGTCACTGGGATTCATACTCAGGTCTACTTAATTCTGAAAAAGGAGCAGGGCAGGGAACAGTTAGAAAAGGTTCCAGGTGACCATTTCTACCAAGTCACTAATGCAGAGTTGTTGTAAGACCTTAGAAGAACATAAGCTTCACCCTTCTTAGCTCACACATATACATTTTTCTTCCCTAAAATGCAAAAACAAATAGGTAAATTTAGCAACCAATAAATAAGTTACTGGCTTAATAAAATGTTGGATTTTGATCTTACTTTCTTTTAAAGATATAATTTAGCCACCAATCCATTCTTAGGTTTGTCGTATTCCTGGATGGATATTCCTACTTTCTGGGCAAATATGATTACAGGTAACTCTGCATCATGACATAGTAAAAGAAATCAAAATCAAATTTTACCATTTATTTGAAAGCAATTTACACCACTAACATTATGCATATAAAACTATGAGAAGCTTAAGCACATGTTCTGACATCATGGAATGCTTGGTGGGCTGAACAGGTCTTAT
This sequence comes from Saccopteryx bilineata, assembly GCF_036850765.1. Lineage (NCBI taxonomy): Eukaryota > Metazoa > Chordata > Mammalia > Chiroptera > Emballonuridae > Saccopteryx > Saccopteryx bilineata. The sequence goes on along the minus strand of NC_089491.1, from coordinate 187,707,676 downwards.
GACTTTTTTACCCTTCTTTTTTCTGCAAGTTCCTTCTCATTAGGATGAGAGCCTGTGGTTCAAAGCTCATTTTTTAAAGTGCCCTAAAGATGTGCTTGTAAATTTCAAATTCAAATTATCTCTCAGGAAGCACACTGAACAAAGTGAAGGGTAATTGTGCTGGAAGCTTGAATGTGCTTTGCCCCCATCTGCAACCTGGCAGTGTTTTGGAGCTTATGCCGTATGGCCATTAAATTAACAAACCAGTTGTATCTGAATAAGATGATTCCATTGGAATGTACCAAAGAACAGTTATAAAACTGTTCTGGGAAGGGTTTGTTGTCTTTGAAGGTGTTTTTTTCTTCCAAATACTGTGTTTCAACTCCAATTATACTTGAGATTATGTATGTTTTCTTCACACGTGCCATTTTGTTTTAGTTTCTCTGATAAATCAACTGTGTGAAGTCTCCAGTTTCAAAGAAATTGAATTAGCAAGGATTCTTATGAGAGTAAGCGTAAAATTAAAATTCTTAATTGTCAACTGCCAGTATCTTTGTTGTCAGGGGTGCGCTGTGGTTCTCAGAACAGCTGTCCGCTGCACCGCATGCTTTAGAGGGCTGGCTTGTCTTTGACCTGGTTCCCTGTTCATGCTTTATTGATAGCACCATGGGAATGTTTATTTTTCATTCTTGCAAAAATGTTTTGCTGATTGCAAGATATGACAAAGCTTTCCTATCAATCATAGGGACCTGCCATTTGGAATGGATCTCACTTGATGGACAATTCACCATGCATTCTCAAACTAAAGCAGATGCTGTCCTTTCAGCCTTTGCTTTTAGCTCAACTGTGCTAACTGGCAGTTGGACTGGAATTTACTTGAGCCACACAGATAAGTAAAGGAAAACATGGTCCTAGGTGGAGGGTAACATTTTGAGGCTTGACTAGCCAACAATTCTTAGTGCCTCATAGAATCAGAGAAACTTGGAGTGGCAACATCCAGAAGGGTTAATCCAGTAGGTTTCTAGTTTGGGTTTCTTCATGTTAAGGACCTACAAAGATGGTGATGGGGCAGAGAGGAAGAAGGAACCCCCAGGATACTTTCAATACTTTAAAAAGTTTAATAGAAATTGTGGATTTATGACTGATGAGGCTGCTCAGAGAATTCAAATGTCAGATTTCTTAAGTTTGGACTTGAAAGTGATGGCATTGATTATCTCATGGGAGAATCTATTAATAAAAGCTTAATAATAAATGCAGTTTAGGTGATAAAATTGTTTAGAAAAATAGAGTACATTGGGAAAAATAATAAGAATGATGCAAAACCCCTGATTGATTGCTTTCGTGCAAACCCTTAGCCCTTCCCATGAAATGACACTGTAGTAGCATCAGAACTGTGAGCAAAAGACAAATTCTTGCTCTTGTGATAATGAAACTCTGGTGTAGACAGATAAAAAAATAAATAAGTAAGCAATAAAAGCAAATAAATATTAGTTAGAGGCTGAATTACATTCCTCTCAAAATTCATATATTGAAGTCCTAACCCCATCAAGATGGGACTGTATTGGGCTAGAGGGCCTTTTATAGAGGTAATAAAGTTAAAAACAAGGTTGTTGCAGTGGAGCCCCATTGCATTCTCACTGGTGACCTTCTAAGAAAAGATAGGACACACAGAAAGACAGTAGGGATATATACATAGCAGGATGACCATGTGAGGTGGCCGCCATCTGCAAGCCACAGAGAGAGCCCTGGAAAGAAACCAAACCAGTCTATACCTTAGTCTTAGGTGTCCAGTCCCCAAATCTGTGAAAAATTAATTTTTGTTGATGACATATGTAAGTCAAATAATTATGCTGTATACCTTAAACTAGCATAGTGCTATATGTCTGTTATATCTCAACAAAACTAGAAAAATAATTTCTGTTGTTTAAGCCACCCAGTCTTGTGGTACTTAATTATGTCAACCCTTAAAAACTTATGCAATAACTAAAATAAATATGGCCACTTCAGATTGCATTAGTGTTATGAAGAAAATGAACATGGGGAGATGGGACAAAGTGATAGAAAGGAAAGTTAACTCAGTTTAGAAGTCCTCTCCAAAGAAGAACATTTGTGCTGAGTCCTAACGGCAAGGAGAAAAACCACATAAAAAGTACAAGGAGTGGCCTGACCAAGCAGTAGCGCAGTGGATAGAGTGTCAGACTGGGATGCAGAGGACCGGAGGTCTCCAGCTTAAGCGCAGCTCACCAGCTTGAGCACGGGGTCACTCACTCTGCTGTAGTCCCCCGGTCAAGGCATATGTGAGAAAGCAATCAATGAACAACTAAGGTGCTGAAAGAAATAACTGATGCTTCTCATCTCTCTCCCTTCTTGTCTGTCTGTTCCTATATGTTCCTCTTTCTGTCTCTGTCTTTCTCTCTCTCTGTTTTTGTCACACACACACACACACATACATACACATAACAGATTAAAAAAAGAGTACAAGGAGTGAAGCTCAGAATCTGGACTTCAGTAAAGTTACTAAGGAGATGTAAGCAGAGATGCCTTTTGTGGGGAGGAACAGCCAGCCATGCTCCTTCTTAGGCAAGATCTCATTGTGTAGTCTTCCAGACTTTGACATGGTTGCAAAGCACAGTGTTTACTTTGCCTAGCTAAATGTTATCGTTCTATCGATACATTGTATTTATGAATGGTAGTTATATTTGAAAATGTTCAGTTTTTTAAAATATCTGTGATGAAATCAAACTAAAACAAGAAACAAAACAAAACAAAGAGTAGAGATAAGAGTTATCTAAGCAGAGGGACGGGCAAGTGCCAAGGCCCTGAGACAGGGCCAGGCTCGGGGAGCTGAAGAGACAAGAAGACTGGTGGAGCTCAAGCTCCGTGCACATGGGGGAGCTGGCAGAGGTGAAATCAGAAAAGCCAGGTGTTAGTAGCCTGTGCAGGGTTTTGGAGTCCCAGCAAAGAATGTGGCTTGATGTTAATGCAGGGGAATGTGGAGGACCTCAGTAGAACAGTGTCAACATTTCACTTAAGTTTTCCACAAATACCTCTGGCTGCTTTATGGAGAATGGGGCCTTGTGAAAGAGGCCTGAGAAGCAGGGAGATACAGCTGGAGATTTTTACTGCAAATTATCAATAGATAAGAAGAATTGATGACTTGGACTGTCTGGGTGGGAGGGGGCAAAGATGGACATATAGTTGGAGTCTGGATATGTGTTAAGGTAGAGTTGAAAGACCAGCCAAATTGCCCCCCCTACATCAACAGCAGTTGGTTACATAAAGGAAAGGATTACCAAAAAGACAGTGATAATATTCCAAAGACAAATGTACAAGTCAAAATGTTCTAAGGAACTATAATAGTGGTGGTAAGGAATGCCCATTTAGTTAGCATTGCAGCTTGTGGCTGCCATGTCCAGGAGCATGCCACACAGCTGAGACCTCTGTGTCCTTGCTCTTATCCCCTCAAGAGCCTGACATTCTTCTTATTGCTCTTGGCCAAAAATCTATAATCCTCCTTGTTTTTTTCCTCCCTGAGAGGTCATCATTATCATGCCAGCAGATCATCAAGCCAGCAATACACACGCAGGCCAGTCTTTGCAAGTGTGGCCATGGAAACAATTTTCCCTCAGATAATAGATGACAAGGGTACAATCCATGGGCAGGGGTAATGAAATAGAGTCTGGTTTGGTTCAGGTCACTCAACTCCCATAGAGTTGCTCTGCCCAGCTTCACAAGTCGGGATTGTTTTCATCTAACATCTTCCTGATTTCTGTCCAGCTGCCTCAGGCCCCACATATCTTTACCCACTCACTAGGCCAAACTGTTCCTCCTGGTCGGCAGAGTGGGGCTTCTGATGAGCCCTCTACTCTGGTTCCAGTTTTGGCAGAACTCCCATTTTAATGTCTCTGACCGAAAAAGGAGGTCTCTTCAGATGCTCAGCTTCTATGGAAATAAACACCAAATCTCTTCTCTGGAATGGTCTTCTTGTTTCTGCCTGTACTGCCTAAGCCATTAGTCTCTAAGCCTTCTGGTTTTTTTCCTGAAGACATAAAAAAAGTATCATGTGTTTACCCATTCAAAGGTAATCCTTAGTAATCAGGAGAGCCATTTAAGAGATACAAACACGATATCACGTACTGCTCCTGGACAGACCCTGTTAGACTCTGTTCTACCCTGTGAAACTGGGAGGACTACAATGGTCTCTATTTATACCAACACCAAAGGGGCTTCTTTACGCTAATCCTTCGCAAAACTAACAAGAGGATTAATTAAAAATGACTGTGGCCAGAGAGAGCATAGAAATGAATTTGTCTTTTAAAACATTGTTGAAAATCAAAAACAGAAAAATAATAATCCTCATTAGAAAAAAATTACGCTAATCCTAAACCTAACCCTTATCCTAACCCTAACCCTAACCCGAACCCTAACCCATACCTTACCCTAAAACTAACCCTAACCCTAGCCCAAACCCTTATCTTACCCTAACCCTAACCATAACCCTAGCCCTAATCCTTTCCTTACCCTAACTCCAACCATAACCCTAGCCCTAACCCTTACCTTTCCCTAACCCTAACCCTAACACTTACCTTGACCCTAACCCTAACCCTTACCCTAACCCTAACTTCCCTTACCTCTCCTATCAGTCTTGTTTTCTATGTTTCTTTAAATATTTGGACTTATTGTATTTATACAATTTGTAATCTTGCCTTTGTTTTTCATGATCATAAACACTTGACCAGCATCACAGTACTTTGTTAACATAGTGAGTGGCTGCATATTGTTCCATTATGAGAATGTGCCACAGCATATATATATGTGTGTACACACACACACACACACACATACACACACACACATATATGTTATTTCTAGTTGAGCCAGAGTAATTACCTGAGTACGACTTTCATACCCTCTTTCTTGCCGAAACCAGCAGGTCCAGGAGTCATAAGGTAGAAAAATAAAAGGTTCAAAATTGTATATTTAACCCTTAAATAGTCAACATTGAAAGGATATAAATGTTTTACTTATTTTTTATTTTTTTATTTTTTTACAGAGACAGAGTCAGAGTGAGGGACAGACAGACAGGAATGGAGAGATGAGAAGCATCAATCATTAGTTTTTCGTTGCGCATTGCGACACCTTAGTTGTTCATTGATTGCTCTCTCATATGTGCCTTGACCGTGGGCCCTCAGCAGACCGAATAACCCCTCGCTCAAGCCAGCGACCCTGGGTTCAAGTTGGTGAGCTTTTTGCTGAAGCCAGATGAGCCCGCGCTCAAACTGGCAACCTCGGGGTCTCGAACCTGGGTCCTCCGCATCCCAGTCTGACACTCTATCCATTGTGCCATTGCCTGGTCAGGCTAAATGTTTTACTTTTTTGCTTTTCAAAGGTTAATCTAGCATCCTCAAACCCCAGGCTTTGGGCTCTTGGCAGTTGGCAAAAAACAAATATTTATATATTAATATAGTTGGTGATTGATGTTTCCACCTCCAAAAATCCTTCATGTTTACCGTTTTTGTTTTTTTGTATTTTTCTGAAGCTGAAAATGGGGAGGCAGTCAGACAGACTCCCACATGCGCCGGACCAGGATCCACTCGGCATGCCCACCAGGGGGCGATGCTCTGCCCATCTGGGGGGTTGCTCTGTTGCAACCAGAGCCATTCTAGTGCCTGAGACAGAGGCCATGGAGCCATCCTCAGCGCCCGGGCCAACTTTGCTCCAATGGAGCCTTGGCTGCAGGAGGGGAAGAGAGAGACAGAGAGGAAGGAGAGGGTGAGGGGTGGAGAAGCAGATGGGCACTTCTCCTGTGTGCCCTGGCCGGGAATCAAACCTGGGACTCCCGCATGCCAGGCTGATGCTCTACCACTGAGCCAACTGGCCAGAGCCCATGTTTACCTTTTTAATTGAGGTGTAGAAGAAGTGTAGATTAAATTTATTTCATTTTTTTTGGAAGTGGGGTTCAAAATCCTTGAAGTAGTTGTCCTTGCCTTGGAATATTATATAACTAGGGTCTTGGAACTATGATGATAGTGATGTTAATATCACGTCTTGTGTGACGGGAGCAACATTCCTCTGTGTTTTGATGGAACAGCAATTTGGAGGAGCCAACAGGAAAAATATGCCATTGTTTGCTTGGCTGACTTTAAAGTCTCATTTTCATGAAATGAAATTCATTTAAATTTCATTATACTGACCTGTGGTGGCGCAGTGGATAAAGCATTGACCTGGAATGCTGAGGTCACCGGTTCGAAACCCTGGGCTTGCCTGGTCAAGGCATGTATGGGAGTTGATGCTTCCTGCTCCTCCCCCCTTCTCTCTCTCTCTCTCTCTCTCTCTCTCTCTCTCTCTCTCCTCTCTCTGAAAAGAGAATAAATAAAATCTTTAAAAAAAATAAAATAAAAAAAATTTAAAAAAAATTAAAAAACAAGAACTACATGATTCCATACATTGGTGGAACATAAAAACGAGACTAAGAGACATGGACAAGAGTGTGGTGGTTACCAGGGGTGGGGGGAGGGAAGACATGGGAGGGAGGGAGGGAGAGAGTTAGGGGGAGGGGGAGGGGCACAGAGAACTAGATAGAGGGTGGCGGAGGACAATCTGACTTTGGGTGAGGGGTATGCAACACAATTTAATGACAAAATAACCTAGACATGTTTTCTTTGAATATATGTACACTGATTTATTAATGTCATCCCATTACCATTAATAAAAATTTATTTTAAAAAAAATTTCATTATAAGGCCATTTTTAGTTATTACATTTTAGTGATAGAGGAGTTTGTAATATATTCATAGAAATAATTAAATGCTTATAATAGTGCTCTTGTTCACAATTTGTGAAAATAGCATTTTTAAACTATAAAAGCTCAGAGCCCTTCTATTATCTTCGACTGATCCTCCAAAATGCTCTCATGCTCAATGTCAAGCTGAAAGGCACACTGAGGATTTAGAGAACTCGAAAATGAAGTTCAAAGAGGTTGACTGAGCTGAGCAGTCAGAATTGGAGGTTTCCTTTTGAAAACTCATCACCTTGAAGAACATTCAGCTAAAAATTGCAAGAAAAATATAGACAGCTAGAGGAGCAGAGTGTTCAGGTGGGATAGATTCCCCCGCTAACTCCTACACTGCTCAGCACAGAGACCCTGAAAGGAACCCTAAAGGCATGCCGGGTCTCTGCCACCAGCACACCAGTCTTTATCCTGGGGAGGTGAGTTTAAAAGTATCCTGTCTTGGTTGCAGGAAGGGAAATTATTTTTCTGCAAACCTACCCCCACTCCCACCATCAGATTTCCTCTGTTTTGTAGGAACTGTTTCAGCATTTTGTGAAGGTGAAATAGCTCTGAAACAAAGGGCTGCATTTGCTTGGAAGGTCTGGCAGGGACAAAGCAAGATTCTTTTTCTCCCTGGAGGATTGATGGCGGCCACACCAGACGGAAGCATGTGAGTGAGGGGCACAAAGGGGAAATGTAAAGGACACGGCCAGCCTTTCTGGATAGGAAGGAGGTCTTATTTTTAGTTTTCTATTCTTCACGTTGGAAAAACATAGTTCTCCAACTCCTTTGCCCTTTCCCACCTCCCTGTTTTGTTTTACAACATCAATTTAGACATTAGCTTGGTCAGCCTAGATGTCTATCTTGTGATGGAGTCATCCCCTTCTATTGCTACCAGTTCGTGTACAGAATCAGTTGTGCAATATCAGGTTTTTCTTAGTTTTTGGAGAATGTAATCTTGCAAAGAGTCTGGCAAATTTAAAAAGAAAACATAAATTATTCAAACTTCAGCTGTGCTAAGATCTTAAAACTTACTGATCTGGGCCAGTCTCCCAGCCCACTGCCCTGCCTTCTATTTTATCTCATTCATGCCTCCTTGTTATTCACATCTTAGTCATCAACCCTGTCCAGCCCAAATGTGACTGGAGCAATCTGGTCTCGATTCTTTTACTCTTTCCATTAAAATTAGGCCGAAAGGCCCTGGCCGGTTGGCTCAGTGGTAGAGCGTCGGCCTGGCATGCAGGAGTCCCGGGTTCGATTCCCAGCCAGGGCACACAGGAGAAGCGCCCATCTGCTTCTCCATCCCTCCCCCCCTCCTTCCTCTCTGTCTCTCTCTTCTCCTCCCGCAGTCAAGGCTCCATTGGAGCAAAGTTGGCCCGGGCGCTGAGGATGGCTCCATGGCCTCTGTCTCAGGTGCTGGAATGGCTCTGGTTGCAACAGAGCAACCCCCCAGATGGGCAGAGCATCGACCCCTGGTGGGCATGCCAGGTGGATCCTGGTCAGGCACATGCGGGAGTCTGTCTGACTGCCTCCCCGTTTCCAACTTCAGAAAAATACAAAAAAAAGAAAAATAAATAAAAGTAGGCCAAAAGACCAGCCCTCGGAGAAGCGGATACAGAGGGTCACCTGTTCTAAGCCAATATGCTGGATTGAATTCCTGACTTGCAAAACCCTTGCATTAGGAAGTGATAATTGGTTTTGTGAAAGAATCATTCGCTTTCCAAAAGAACAACTAGAGGACTTATTTGAGAACTCTATTGCATTTAAAATAATTTAGTTTCCTTGCATTTATAGTGAGAACATCTCCTGCCAAACATGCTAACTACTTCTAAAGAAAGTAGGGAAGATACCAGCTATTAAAACCATTTCAGAGATCAACCAGGTTGGCAGCAGTTTCTCTAAAAATGAATGACACACGGACACCTACTACATATGCACAAAAATGTCTCCACTTTAGAGAAGCAGAATCACTTTGTTAATGAAGACCAGTTTGACTGGTGAGATAATGATAAATTGCAAATCAAGATCTTGACTGAGATAATATGGTTACTGAAGTACACAAAGGAGAATTAGTTCTAATACAGAACCTTGAGATAAAAGTTTTTGGGAGGACCTAGTATAATTTAAAAACTGAACATTTTCAAATAGTTCCCACTGTGCTTTTTAAACTCATCTAAGTGGAAAAACATGGTCTGAGTTAATGAAAAAGTAGAATGCTCAATAAATCTGTATTAATGCAGATGATAGCTTAATTATACAGTTTTGTTAAAAAGAATAAATGATCATTTATTGAGCACTACACACTGTGGCTGGCCAGCCAGTGTGTGGACATTTTCTTTCTGTCTCATTTAACACAAAGTTATAAATTGATAAACACAACCATTTAAACTATGTTTAAAGGGAAGCTTTATTTAAACCTAGAATTAGGAGCAAAATCTTACTCAGTTTAGACTGGGTTTTTCTTCTGATAGCAAGAATTTTACATTTCTAAAAGGATAAATTATATTGAACTCATGGGTAATTAAATATTGACTGCTGTGCATCTAAAAAGACCAAACATTATGTATAGATATGTATAATATGGCTTAGAAGTAAGAATAAAACCTCATTTCATTTTCACTTATTTCCCTCTAATAGCATTTTAGTGGGATGATCCTTGTTCCTTCCTCTCCTTGTGTCTCAGAGGATTTTTTTTTTTTTTTTTTTTTTTTTTTTACAGAGACAGAGAGAGAGTCAGAGAGAGGGATAGACAGGCAGGAATGGAGATATGAGAAGCATCAATCATTAGTTTTTCGTTGCACATTGCGACACCTTAGTTCATTGATTGCTTTCTTATATGTGCCTTGACCGTGGGTCTTCAGCAGACCGAGTAACCCCTTGCTTGAGCCAGCGACCTTGGGTCCAAGCTGGTGAGCTTTAGCTCAAACCAGATGAGTCTGCGCTCAAGCTGGCGACCTTGGGGTCTCGAACCTGGGTCCTCGGCATCCCAATCCGATGCTCTGTCCACTGTACCACCACCTGGTCAGGCCATCCCAGAGGATTTTGCTGAATAAGAAAACCCATGAACCTTGACAGGTGGATGCAGAAGAGAGCTCAGGGTCATTCTGAAGCAGTAACCTGAGTGGCTTTCCCACTCAGGAGCATACCTAAGGATCCATTTCCTTTTTTTTTTTTTTTTTTAATAAATTTTTATTAATGGTAATGGGATGACATTAATAAATCAGGGTACATATATTCAAAGAAAACATGTCTAGGTTATTTTGTCATTAAATTATGTTGCGTACCCCTCGCCCATTATGGAGGAAAGTATGGTGGTTCCTCAAAAAACTGCAAATAGAACTACCTTATGACCCAGCAATCCCTCTACTGGGTATATACCCCAAAACCTCAGAAACATTGATACGTGAAGACACATGTAGCCCCATGTTCATTGCAGCACTGTTCACAGTGGCCAAGACATGGATCCATTTCCTTTTAACTAGTACTGAAAGCTCAACCCTGAAACTTTGTAAAGACCTTAGCGGGATTGAGTTGTGGTCTTAACAGTTGCCTGCAGTGGTTCTTAGAGCTCTCTCTGATGTTGGGAGGCTCACCTTGCTCTGACTGGGCCTTTCCAGTTCTTACACTTTCCACCCACCTAGTACCTTACTCACCTGAACTCTATTTTTAGGAATGTATGTTGTTATTTCTAGGACTGACTTCTAGCATGACATCATTGTGAGTTATCTTCAATTGACATTGTTTTCTACTTGTTTCATTTGTTCTGTCTTGCCTCCCACAAGAAGAGTACCAGTTAATTATGGCAGTCATGTTGCCAGATGACTTACACTCCCCTGTGTGCCCAGGAGAGTACTTCTGCCTAAGCCTTGTATCCTGGCCTTTGATCTCTAACTTGGTAAACTTAGGGGTAAGCCCTAAAAAAAAAAGAACAACAATTATGTAGTTAAGAGACATTTCTTAAAGAAAATAAAAGGAGGGGGAAAAGTAATAAGATTTTTAAAAAAATGTGGGTCAGAGGATATATTGATAATTAAAAAAAAAACCTCATTTCCTGCCAGGGGACAATTGTTGTACACAGCAGTGGGAGGAAAGAGAGAGGGAGAAGGAAGAGGAGAGTAAGATAAGAAATGCTGAAAGCAAAGATAAAAGGTTACCATGAGGCTGCTGGACCCCACGCTCCAAGGCCAGCCTCACATTTCAAGGCACTGCTATCTTCAAGGAAGTTGGTTTACAATTACATGTCAGTCATAAGCTGTTCCTTTGGGGTTCAGGACACAGGCTCAAATTACTGTATTTCTAGTGGAAGTGATACCAATGGTCGCTAAGGAAAAGTGGATGTTTATTCAGGCAGTATTCGGTGACTCAAGTGGTGTCCTGTATTTCCTCATTATAGATTTTCTTGACTGTTAGCTAGTTCTGGCTTATACAAAGTTAGAGAAAAGCCTATTAATAAAAAGCTACTGAAATAACAACAGATGATTACTATTTTATAATTAGTAGACTTAGCTTTGATGGTTTAGAGAAGCACAAAACATAATATTGTGTCTATCAGTGGCAGCCCCATAATTTCCCAATCAAAGGGTGTTGGGATGAGATGGCAATTTTGTTGGAAGGACTGGAGCCAGGGGATTAGTCCAGAAGCGGTGTTTCCATATGGAGCACACCATTTTTTATTTTGATTGTATGCTTATATGTATGGTTGAGGGCTAGCTTATGGAGTTTATGGGAGAAACCAAAGACTTTTCAATACGCATAGTTGTGTTGGATATGGAGGTCTTGTTCAAACACTGTTTCTAATTTCAATGGTAGAAAAAATTTAAAAAATATCATTTCTGAAAACTTGAAATGTTTTTAAACTGTTAACTTCCACACTTCTCATTCAGCCTCCACCTGTCTTATTTTGAACACCACTGGAATGGTTTTACACAAGTAAAGGCTATAAGGAGAAAGCTGAAATAAGTATCTGGGAATCTTAATTGAATCCCACATGCTACGTGCACAAACCTGAAGCTGCCTGATAGTTTGCAGAACCATATTTCTTATATCAAATGTCAAAAGGCCTGCCTGCCTGAAAATAACTGCCATGATTAACTATTAGAAAACACATGATAGTCATTCTTGTGGTCTAGTCACACCAATCTCTGTTAGTATGCTCTATTAGAATAAAAACACTCATTGTTTCCCATGAATAATGTAGTATATATTTCATTTATCACATTAGCTACTCAGTCACCTGCCGTATCCTAAGAGGTATGGGATGTAGGATTGTTATGTCTGGCTAGAAGAATGATTAGAAAAATTGCAGAGCATGAGCGCTTTGATAAAGGGCATTAGTGCCAAGGAAGACAGAGGGCATGAGAGCACAGTGAGCTCTGAGAGAAGAATCATAATCATAAAAGAGAGCCAAGAAGATGAAAAACCAGTTCATCTACTCACTATTTGACTATGGGTAGCTCTATAATTGTAACATACATTTAAGATCAGATTTGGCTAACAGTAATATGTAATAGTGGTTTAAGCAAGAAAAAGATTATTAATTTTTTTAGGTTCTGTGAGTCTGGAGATAATTATTTCTGAGCTATATTTTACTAAGTAGTGTCAGAAGAACCCAAAATCCTTTTCTTGTTTGTTTGTTTGGTGTTTTTTGCATGCTGTATTTTCATTCTTCTGATCATCTCATGTTTTAAGATTGCTGTTGGAGCTCCAGCCATTGCATCTACAATCTCACCAACAGAAAGGAGGAAGGAGGAAAGAAAGCTATGACCCCTCTGTCCCACTTTTACTTATATTTCTTTGGCCAGGGCTTAGGCATGTGATCTTACATTTAACTGCAGGAGAAGCTAGAAAGTGTTTCCTCTATTTTGTATTTCAAAAATTGTGGGTTTTATTACAATGGAAAAATGGGAGAAAGAACACTGGAAGACAAGAGTCTCTGTCACTGGATTCCAGCTCCCTTTATGTTGGCTCCACTTTTGGGGTTCAAACATGTCTTAGCATTTCTATTTGATTTTATAGGCAGTTCTAGATAGAAGTCTATGATTTGTGTCAGTGAGGTGGAATACTGCAGAGGCAAATGAGTGACCACCAGAGCTGGCAGGGGGCTCAAGATGCCACAGCACTCATGGACATGACCACCTGTCAATAGCTTGCAGACATGACACTTTATTGAAGAGAAGAGGATGGGACATCAGGGAGCTTGAAAAAGAAACACCACCATAGCTGCCTTTTAAAGTCCACCTGGCTTTTTCAGGAGCACAGGGAGCATGGGAGAGCTCTCAGAAACACTTGGAGACAGACAGGGGTGTTTACTTTGGACCAGGAACCAATATTAACTACTAAGGCAAGAGGAAGTGAAACAGTGGCTACAAACAGTTAAACCAAACAGTTTAAACAGTTTAAAAAGAAGTCTTCTCCCTAGGGTATGATTCAGACAGAACTTAGAGAAATATTTTACTTCACACGAGAAAAGTCTCTTCTCTGCTTGTGAAACCTGATGGTGGTTTAATTGTTCCCAATTAAATATCAACAGCAGGTAAGGTCTGAGCTGGTCCATTTTTAACTTTGTCAGATATTAACATCAAAACCTCCATGGACTTTGTCACTATGAGTATTACACATGCCAACATTCCCCACTCTGCTCTGTTTCTTCCATTTATGTATCAAAACTAAAGGCACAAAGTTACTTCAAAGGTATGGTTTAAAAAACTCAGGTTCTCATGGTAACATTAATTTATTTTACCATTTTCCATGTCTTATTCTAAGATTTTGCAATTAGTAGGAAATTGGAAATTTAAAATACCACGATCAATATGACCAATTTGATATTTTAGGTTTTTTAAAAATAAAACCTTTGATGTTCTAATAATATAACTTTTAGTGTTTTATGCTGCAACGGTTTTGTCTTAATATATATGAAAGGTTTTATTTTTATTCTTTTCCTTTTTTATTTATGAAAGGTTTTAATTGCCTTATCCACTGACTTCCATTTTACTCCTATCTTATGGTGACAAGCAAAAGATTAGAACTTTGCAGTATGCACAATGTGAATAATATCATTCTAGCTTATGGCTTTTGTTTCCGTCACCAGAGGGCATGGATTATTACTGACACATCTGTAGGCAGTGCACTTGGAGTAGGACAGTTCTTTAGGCGCAGTATGTGGCAGGCTACAGAGACTGTTAGTATCACCCTACCATCCACGAGAGACTCTCTTTCGGATCAGAAGCCTGAGGGGGACAATATGAAACATTTCATTCTCTTTTGTAGTGAGGGCAGCCATGAGACTAAATTCTGCCAAGGGAGGTGAAGAGACACCTCCTGAATGGGTGAAGAGATGCTCTTCTTTCCTTCCCTTCTTGCTGCTACCTAGAATGCAGCTCTTAGACCATGCAGTGATTAAGGAAGGTCGGCAAAACCAGAGGAAGGGAGAAGCTTGGCTTCCTGATGAGCCACCATATTAGTTCTGGAAGCTAACTCTGGCTTTTACCCGAAAGAGAAATGAGTTCTGTCTTGTGTAAGCCACTGCTATTGAGGGCTTCCTCAGTTTGGCATACAAGATGAAATCTAGCCAACAGAGTTGGATTCAAAAATTTGAGGTGGAGACTACAAATCAAAGACAGCAAGGCTGAAATCTTCTATTCTAGAAGAAAGGGGTCTTATTGAGATTTCATAGTCACTTTTCAGGTTTCTAGACCAGGGGGTATTATTCAACCTTGTATCCTCTGAAGAGACAACAATGCTGAGTAGACACACAAAAATAGCTATATATAATAACTAACTAACTAAATAAATAAACAAGTGAATAAAATGAAAGTAAGGATGTAGAAAAGATGATGTTAGCTAATTAAGTAAAAAATGCAAAAGAAACTTGCCTTGAGCACTCAAAAACTTTTTAAAATTTTATGATGGATGAATGGACTTTGGAGTAATTCTAATGCTAAAGTATTCTTAAAACCACTCTTATTATTATTATTTGTATTTTTCTGAAGTGAGAAGAGGGGAGGCAGAGAGACAGACTCCGGCATGCACCCGGCCAGGATCCATCCGACATGCCCACCAGGGTGCGATGCTCTGCCCATCTGGGCTGTTGCTCCATTGCAACCAGAGCCATTCTAGCACCTGAGGCGGAGGCCATGGAGCCATCCTTGATGCCCAGGCCAACTTTACTCCAATGAAGTCCTGACTGCAGGAGGGGAAGAGAGAGATAGAGGGCTAATACAATTATCTTAGACTTTAGACACTTCAGTCTCATATTACCTGGTTTGGGGACTTAGAGGAAAATGCTCAAGTAAAGCTGATCATCTCCTTGGGGTTAGGATGGGAGGAGGAATGTCTCTAAGTCATTGTAAACTAGAACTTTCTGCAATGAAGGAAATGTGGCTAATGGTACTGAGGAATTGGCACTTTTTTATATAAGATTTTTTTTATTGATTGATTTTATAGAGAGGAGAGAGAGGGAGAAAGGCAGGAGGGAGGAACAGGAAGCATCAGCTTGCAGTTGCTTTTTGCATATGCTTCGACTGGGCAAGCCTGGGGTTTCAAACCAGCAACCTCAGCATTCTAGGTTGACGCATTATGCACTACGCTACCACAGGTCAGACAGGAACTGACTTTTTACATTTTATTTAATTTAAAATCATT
Source organism: Saccopteryx bilineata (assembly GCF_036850765.1). Lineage (NCBI taxonomy): Eukaryota > Metazoa > Chordata > Mammalia > Chiroptera > Emballonuridae > Saccopteryx > Saccopteryx bilineata. The sequence goes on along the minus strand of NC_089491.1, from coordinate 187,692,285 downwards.
GAAATAGCCCCATGTGGCTAGCGGCTTCCATATTGAATAGCCCAGTTCTAGAATTCTTTATTCTTAGTCATCATAAATGTGTCAGGAAAAGAAGGACCTAAAATCTTATCCAAAAAAGGATAAGGTCAGCCAGAAAAATGCCCAAATGGGTGGTCATGGAGGAAAGTTGAAGGCAAGGGATCAAAGCTGAGTGCAGAGGACCAACCGGGGACAGAGACAGATGAGGCCAAACTGAGAAACTGATGTTAAAGTCCCCAATGGATGCACTGGCAGTTTCCCCTCAGTATGTTTTGAGTCCCTCACCTATAGCTCCAGACTTACATCTGGCTGCCTCAGCCTTTTCAGAAGGTCCATGCCTGGTGTCCAGAGCACAGTGAAGCTGTTTAGTAATAGAGATTTAAGACACTGTGTCAGCACGTAAGCAGACTACAGAATATTGCCAATTGATCTGCTGATACCTAAGTGTTAAAATATGTTTTTAAATTTGAAAGAAAGGTTTCTTGTTTTTTTTGTGTGTGCATGGGGTTCTTTTGTTGTTGTTATTTTGTTTTGTTTTTGCTAATATGTTGTTTTGAACTTTTCCATGGTGTCTTTTTGCTCTTGATAAGAGAAAAAAATTTTTTTTTGCCTTGAATCAACAAAATACCTACAGAGAAAATTTGGGATAAAATCAGAGATACATTTTTGGTTCATAATTTAATACAAATCTTTGTGAGCTAACTTTCCTATATTTAAAATAACACAGTATATGAAACTCTATTTCTAAAATATTCATCAGAAAGTCCACCTGACTGTGATTGGCATTTTCTGTTGCCCTAGAGATAGGCTCGACTCTCTGCCCCATTGTTTCCATTTAATGGGACAATACAATAGTCCAGTGTCTTTGGGATACTGCAGTTTCATGTGTCTTTAAATTTATCACTGTAGATACTGGGTACAATTAACAAAGACTTTAGAAGAAGGAATCCTGAAAACATTCGACATCCCTGAATCATGCCTTTCTAATTCTCCTCAATGTGAGGCTTTCTTTGGCATTGTAGAAAGAAGTCAGGGGAAACTTAATCACAGAGGGTGGTGTCTTTAAAAAACTTTACAGTGAGAGACAACACCAAACCTAGACTCAACCAGCCCTACAAACAACACACCAAACACACAGACATATGAGAAGACAGAAAAGTGCAATCCAAATGAAACCACAAGAGAAATCTCCAGAAAAGAAACTGAGTGATATGGAAATAGCCAAACTGCCAGATGCAGAGTTTAAAATAATGATTATTAGGATGCTTAGGGATCTTAGAACAACAATGAATGGTCATTATAAACACCTAAATAAAGAGATAGTGGGTATAAAAAAAGGACATTGAAATATTAAAAAAGAATCAGTTGGAGGTGACAAATACAATATTAGAAATGAAGACTATAATGGAAGGAATTAAAAGCAGGATGGATGAAGCTGAGGATCGAATCAGCGAGTTGGAGGACAAGATAAACAAAGGCATGAAAGCAGAGCAGAAAAAAGAAAAGAGACTCAAAAAGTCTGAGGAAACTCTGAGAGCTCTGTGACAACATGAAGAGAAATAACATCCGCATCATAGGGGTTCCTAAAGAAGAAGAGAAAGAACAAGGGATAGAGGCTTTGTTCAATCATATCACAGCTGAAAACTTCCCTAAATTGATGCAAGGAAGGGTCTCACAAGTTCAAGAAACACAGAGAACTCCATTAAAGAGAAACTCAAAAAGACCTATACCAAGACACATCATAATTAAAATACCAAAGCTAAGTGATAAAGAGAAAATATTAAAAGCTGCTAGAGAAAAAGAAGGCTATCACCTACAAAGGAACCCCCATAAGGATGACATCTGACTTCTCAACAGAAACACTTGAGGCCAGAAGGGAATGGCAAGAAATATTCAAAGTAATGCAGAACAAGAACCTACAACCAAGACTACTTTATCCAGCAAGGCTATCATTTAAAATCGAAGGAGAAATAAAAAGCTTCCCAGACAAAAAACAACTCAAGGAATTCATTACAACCAAACCAATGCTGCAGGAAATGTTAAGGGGCCTGTTATAAACAGATCAAAGTGGGAAAAGAATATAGCAAAAGAGGAATACAGCTTTAAAGAATAAAATGGCAATAAACAACTACATATCAATAATAACCTTAAATGTAAATGGATTAAATGATCCAATCAAAATACATAGGGTATCTGCTTGGATAAGAAAACAGGACCCGTACATATGCTGTATACAAGAGACATACCTTAGAACAAAAGATGCACATAGACTGAAGGTAGAAGGATGGAAAAAAATATTTCATGCAAATGGAAATGAAAAAAAGCTGGGGTAGCAATACTTATATCAGACAAAATGAACTTTAAAACAAAGACTATAGTAAGCGATAAAGAAGGTCACTACATAATGATAAAGGGAGCAATTCAACAGGAAGAAAAAACCATCATAAATATCTACGCACCTAATATAGGAGCACCTAAATATATAAAGCAGACTTTGATGGATATAAAGGGCGAGATCAACAGCAATACTATAATAGTAGGAGATTTCAATTCCCCACTAACATCACTAGATAGATCCTCAAGAAAGAAAATTAACAAAGAAACAGCAGACTTAAAGGACACACTAAATCAACTTGATTTATTGGATATCTTTAGAACCTTCCACCCTAAGGCAGCAGAATATACATTCTTTTCAAGTGCTCATGGTGCTGTCTCTAAGATAGGCCACATGTTAGGACACAAAAGCAGTCTTAACAAATCTAAGAAGATTGAAATCATATCAAGCATTTTCTCTGATCACAATGGCATGAAACTAGAAATCAACCACAACAGAAAAATTGAAAAAGTCTCAAACGCATGGAAATTAAATAGTATGTTATTAAATAATGAATGGGTTAACAATGAAATCAAAGAATAAATAAAAAAAATTCCTAGAAACAAATGATAAAGAGCAAACAACAACTCAAAATTTATGGACACAGCAAAAGCAGTCCTGAGAAGGAAGTTCATAGCACCACACGCATTCTTTAAGAAGCTTGAAAATGCTCAAATAAACAACCTAACCCTTCATCTAAAAGAACTAGAAAAAGAACAGCAAGTGAGGCCCAGAGTTAGTAGAAGGAAGGAAATAATAAAGATCAGAGCAGAAATAAATGATATAGAAGCTAAAGAAACAATACGTAAGATCAATGAAACCAAGAGCTGGTTCTTTGAAAGGGTGAACCTCTAACAAGACTCACCAAGAAAAGAAGAGAGAGGACTCAAATAAATAAAATTAGAAATGAGAGTGGAGAAATAACAACTGAAACAACAGAAATACAAAATATTGTAAGAAAATACTATGAAGAACTGTATGCCAAAAAATTAAATAACCTAGGTGAAATGGACAAATTCCTTGAAACATATAATCTTCCAAAAATCAATCTGGAAGTATCAGAAAACCTAAACAGACCAACTACAACAAAAGAGATTGAAACAGTTATCAAAAAGTCCCCAAACCAAAACTCTTGGGCCCAATGGCTTCACTGGTGAATTCTACTAAACATTCAAAGAAGAACTAACTCCTATCCTTCTCAAGCTGTTTCAAAAAATTCAGGAGGAAGGAACACTTCCAAGTTCCTTTTATTAGGCTAGCATAATTCTGATTCCAAAACCAGGCAAAGACAACACAAAGAAAGAAAATTATAGGCCAATATCCCTGATGAATTTAGATACTAAAATCCTCAACAAAATATTAGCAAACCAGATCCAGCAATACATGAAAAAAATTATACATCATGATCAAGTGGGATTTATTCTGGAGAGGCAAGGATGGTTCAACATTTGTAAATCAATTAATGTGATTCACCACATAAACAAAAGGAAGGAGAAAAACCACATAATAATTTCAATAGATCCAGAACAAGCATTTAATAAAATCCAGCACCCATGTATGATCAAAACTCTGAGCAAAGTGGGAATACAGGGCACATACCTCAACATGATAAAAGCCATCTATGAGAAACCCACAGCCAACATCATACTCAATGGGCAAAAATTAAAAGCAATACCCTTAAGATCAGGAACAAGGCAGGGGTGCCCCCTTTCACCACTCTTATTTAACATGGTCCTGGAAATCCTAGCCACAGCAATCAGACAAGAAGAAATAAAAGGCATCTAAATTGGAAAAGAAGAAGTAAAACTATCATTATTTGCAGATGATATGATACTGTATATAGAAAACCCTAAAGTCTCAGTCAAAAAACTACTGGACCTAATAAACGAATTCAGCAAGGTGGCAGAATATAAAATTTATACACAGAAATCAGAGGCATTTTTATACATGAACAATGAACTGTCAGAAAGAGAAATTAAGGAAACAATCCCCTTCACTATTGCAACAACAAAAAAATAAAGTACCTAAGAGAAAATTTAACCAAGAAGGTTAAAGACTTGTACTCGGAAAATTATAAAACATTGATAAAAGAAATAAAGGAAGACACAAACAAGTGGAAGCATATACCATGCTCATGGTTAGGAAGAATAAACATAATTAAAATGTCTATATTACCCAAAGCAATTTATAAATTCAATGCAATACCAATTAAAATACCAATGACATACCTCAAAGATATAGAACACATATTCCAAAAATTCATATGGAACCAAAAAAGAACACGAATAGCCTCAGCAATCTTGAAAAAGAAGAATAAAGTGGGAAGTATCACACTTACTGATACTACAAGGCCATTGTACTCAAAACAGCTTGGTACTGGCATAAGAACAGACATACAGATAAATGGAACAGAACAGAGAACCCAGAAATAAACCCACACTTTTATGGCCAATTGATATTTGACAAAGGAGGTAAGATCATACAATGGAGTAAAGACAGTCTCTTTAACAAATGGTGTTGGGAAAACTGGACAGCTACCTGCAAAAAAATGAAACTAGACCACCAACTTACACCATGCACAAAAATAAACTCAAAATGGATAGAGGACTTAAATGTAAATCATGAAACCATTAAGTATCCTAGAAGAAAACTTAGGCAGTAAGCTCACCAACATCTGTCGCAGCAATATCTTTGCTGAATTATCTCCACAGGCAAATGAAATAAAAGACAGGATAAACAAATGGGACTATATCAAACTAAAAAGCTTTTGCACAGCTAAAGACAATATGAACAGAATAAAAAGACAAACCACACAATGGGAGAACATATTCAACAATACATCTGATAAGGGATTAATAACCCAAATTTATAAAGAACTTATAAAACTCAATACCAGGAAGACAAACAATCCAATCAAAATATGCACACAAGAAATGAATAAACACTTTTCCAAAGAGGACATACAGATGGCCAATAGACAAATGAAAAAATGTTCAACATCACTAATAATTAGAGAAATGCAAATTAAAACCACAATGAGATACCACCTCACACTAGTCAGAATGGCGCTCATCAACAAAACAACACACGATATGTGCTGGCAAGGATGTGGAGATAGGGGAACCCTCTTGAACTGCTGTGGGAATGCAGACTGGTGCAGCCACTGTGGAAAATAGTATGGAGATTCCTCAAATAATTAGAAATGGAACTGCCCTTTGTCCCAGCCATCCCACTTATACGAATATATCCCAAGGACACCATATCACCGACTGAAAAAAAGAAATGCACCCTCATGTTTATGGCAGCATTGTTCACAATAGCGAAGATCTGGAAACAGCCCAAGTGTCCGTCATTGGACAAGTGGATTAAAAAGCAGTGGTACACATATACAATGGAATAGTATGGGGCTATGAAAAAGAAGGAAATCTTACCTTTTGCAACAATATGGAGGGACTTGGAAACTATTATGTTGAGTGAAATAAGCCAGGCAAAGAAAGAAAAATATCATATGACCTCACTCATTTGAGGAATCCAAGGAATAATGAGAACTGAGGAATGGAATTGAGACAGAGGAGGGATCAAAGGGACCAGAGGAAAAGAGGACAGAGGGAAAGGGGATGATAGGATGGGATAAACTTGAAGGGAAGGGGGGCGGGCTCTGTAGGGAGTGGGGCAAGGGAGATGTTGAGGGTAAAAAGGGGTAGGGGGGATGCATTCGGGGTGTTCTTAGAATCTATTTAAACACAATTAATTAAATTTAAAAAATACTTACAGTGAAAGGACTCTTCTTGAAGAGTTCTGATGTCTCAGCCAAGACCCAGAACAGCTAGCAATCTGGGCTCAAAGATTGACAGGAGAGTGAAAACATCCCTGCTCCTTCAGTCTTATGCCTGTAAGATCAGAAGTGAGATTGATCCTTCCCAGAAAGGCTCAGATTTATGCCTATTGGCCAAACCAACCCTGGCAGAAGGATGAAGTCTGTGTGGTAGAAGAGTAAATCCTGTACAAGTACACAGTATGATTGGGAGAGAGGCTGACCTATCCAGGTGTAGTGGGGAAGAATAAACACTCAGGATATGCTAGCCCAATTCTGGATCTTGTTCCATAGATTACATGAGTAATGGGTAAATTAAAAGGATAAGAGAAAGGATGGATTGATTTATATTGGAAAAGGAGCTAAAATCACTGTGCAAATCCCCGGCCCCCCTGATGTACTAAATCATAGTGTCTGTGATTGAAGAGAAGGTGTTTTTATATTGAAATATCTCCCTAATGATTCATTCTTGGTAAAGGGCCATTGTTCTAATGAGGCAGATCAGAAGAACAAGGTACATTTAGGAGTAGGTATGGCAGCGGAGTGCATGGGAGGGGCAGTGGGTTGTAGCAGTCAGAGATCAGTGAATGGATTTTGGTGGCCAGGTAGCAATAAAAACTGGTTGCAATACAGAAGGCCATCACTCACAGTGGGGTGACAGGCCATCAGCATCAATGTCATCTGAGAGCTTCTTAAAAATGCAGAACCGTAGGCCATATCCTAAACCTGTGAGATCAGAACCTACATTTCTACAAAATCCCCGTGCACTGGGAAAGGTGGTCTAAGATAGTGGTCCCCAACCCCTCGGGCAGTGGACTGGTACCGGTCTGTGGGCCACAGAGAAAGAATAAATAACGTACATTATTTCCGTTTTATTTATATTTAAATCTGAACGATGTTTTATTTTTAAAAAAATGACCAGATTCCCTCTGTTACATTAATCTAAGACTCACTCTTGACTTTTGTCTCGGTCACGTGATACATTTATCCATCCCACCCTAAAGGCCGGTCTGTGAAAATATTTTCTGACATTAAACCAGTCCATGGCCCAAAAAAGGTTGGGGACCACTGGTATAAGACACATATTCAAATCCTGCCTTGGCCAGATTCTAGTTATGGCAGAGGCACAGCCTGGAAGGAAGAACCAAGCCTCTAGGGTCAGACATGATTGACATGATAGATACTGACATCCCATGAATGCTGAGCCCGACGGCAAGATGCCTGCCTGCTCTCTGTGCCTCTGCTTCCTTCCCATAAACTGGGAAGGAAGTTTATGGGTTGCTATGAAGTTGAAATAATAAAGTCAAGTAAAGCACTGATCTGGAAGGTGATTAGTGCTCAATGAACGCTAGATCCTAGGAACCTTTTCTTTGGATAGTACGATGTTGGACAAGTCTCTTAACCTCGCTGGACCTCAGGTTACCGTTACACACTGAGAAGGTGAGGACAATAATAACAAGTCCCTGGGTTGTCATGAGGGTTAGCAGGAAGATGTTCTGTGGTCTGTAAATGCCTCTACAGATGTCAGGATGCTGTTGTCAACAGCCTGTCAGAGGAAGAAGGACAGGTATGAGGGTGAGGCTTCCAGCCAGTCATGGAAAGAAGGTAAATCCTCAGGAAGGGCAGAAGACCATGGAGGATTTTCTGAAATCCATGACAACCAGACCACCCTCAAATTGTGATAAGGTAAAAGGTCAGTGGACTCATGTCATTCTGTCCTTTGTCTTATTCTCTCCACCTCCACCTCCACTGGGTCAGACCATCAATGAAGGGAATTGACTCAGAGCTGGTAAGTGACATTTTTACTGGATGCTGGCTGGTATAAAGCAAGGAGCAACTGGGGGTTACCATCCTGGAGCTCTGTCCTAGAACCCCCAGATCTCCCTTTTTTTTCCCTCCTGGATAACCCTTGAGCAAGCTGACAACTCAGACTTCTCACTCCTGTCATCTGACACCTTCAGTCTCTTTTGCAATCTTCGCTTTCCTCTGAGGGTTCAACCAAGCAAGTCTGGTATACATTGCATTATTTTCAGGACCAAGAGGCAAAAAAAATCTTTGCACTCACTTTCTGAAGCTTAGTGCCTAAGGAGCAGAAAAGCTGACCTTGGATTTACTGTCTTGATGGGAGGAAGAAGGTTTCTGCTGTAAACATCACAGTTTTTTCTTCCCCAGGGTTCTGCAGGATGGAAGCACTGCTGAGTCTCAGCCCCCAGTGTCCTGGGACTCTGTGGGGCCAACCTGATAATACAGTCACTACTGGGGTCCCTGGAGGCCACCAGAAAGCCCTGAGAATATGCTTCTATTTAGAAGGAAAGAATCCATGCTGACTCACACCCAGTGACTGGCTAATTTCTGCACTCTGCCCCATGTGTGACTGTTGTCCCTTTGCATTGAGGACTGAGTCACAGCACCTCTTCCTTTGTCTTCTTGCTCCTCCAAGATAGGCTTTGTGAGTGTCTCACATCCTCTAAAACTGATGTTGCAAAATCGACAACCCAGGCTAACACTTGGGAAGTATAAACTCTGCCAAGCAAGTCTGCTTTTCCTTGTCACATCTAGAGCCATCTGTAAAACTTGGGCAGCAGAATGCCCCTCCCACAGACAGTATGATGTTTGAATTTAACCAGATCTAAGATGCCATCCTGAACCACCTCAGTCCTCCGATCTCCTGAAGGAAACCCCCACATTTTCCCTGCCTGAGTTGTCCCCTGAAAGGCTCTTTCTGTCTCAGAGACAATGCCAGTCACTGTTTAGAGTAATACACATTTGTGCTGCCTCAAGATATTACATAATGATGCCCTGCCTCTCCTGGTGCTCTTGGGAAGATGGAGCCCTGAAGACTGACTCAACTATTTACTGCTCAACGTGGAGAGAACAGGATGGTTTGCGCAGAGCTGCAGCGTCGCTGGGCTCAGTGGCTGCGGTCAGTGGGTTTCCCCCTCTGGGCAACTGCAGGTCCCCTACTTTTCAGAAAACAAATAGCAATGTTAGGAGGGCTGGTTCTGTAGCAAGGCATCCATTTGTGTGTGTAGGTCCGTCTCTCTCTGGCATCTTCTCAGAGGATTCCGTGTCTGGCAGCACTCAAACAGAAGGAGGGCACCTGTGACATAGTGCCCAAGTGATGACCCTGAGCAGGTCAGTAGCCCCATTTCAGGTTCCTTCTAGGGGTGTTGGTGACCCTGATTCTGGCCAGTGCCAGGGTCCCTGCAGTCCTGTTCAGGGTGGAGCAGGAGGCCAAGGCCTCTTTCCTACGGGCAGCTCAAGCTACTCTGAGACAGTCTTGTCCTTCAAAACAAAAGTGTCCCTTGATTTAAAAGAAAATGCTGGTCCCTACTTAGTCTACTCTTTGTGGGCAACAAGCCTCCCATTCACTCTGCAGAGGGTCTCTTTCTCCGAGGCCTCAGAGAAGGCCTCATTGTTAGGAGACTGGGAAGTGGAATGTGAGACAGGAGGCCTGCGCTGTGAACTGGGGGGTACTTACAGCCTTGGAGACAAGGCCCCCACCCCTTTTCTGCAGTCAGAGACTCATTAAGGTTAATGATTCAGAAACTTTCTCCTTTGTGATGTGGACTCTTTTGAACTACAGAGTGTGTCATTAGTTTTTCTCTCAGACCAGGTGAAAATTGACTGCCATGAAAAGAAGGCTTGACCTTCCTTACCCATGACACACCTGCCACCTGGACACAGAAGTCAGTCTTCAAACCCCCAAGATATAGTTATATAGAGAACAGGGAAATCATTTGCAAACAGTTACTATGTTCCTCCAAGCAGAAAAGAAGGTGTTATTTGGATATGAGTAAAACTTCAACTGGTTTTTTTTTTTTTTTGCTGCAGGGAAACAGGCTCTGTGTTAAGGTCTCCTTAAATCATGACAGCAGACAATCATGAACATTTCCCCTAAAAGAAACCAATTGCAAAAGTAATGAAAATACTAACTTTGAATTGCACCCATTTAGTTCTGTTCTTTCAACCACCATCTCTCTGTAGGTGACTCTAATACTGGATACTTCTCTTTAGAGCAGGGGTCGGGAAGTTTTTTGTCTGAGAGAGCCATGAACGCCACATATTTTAAAATGTAATTCCGTGAGAGTCATACAACGACCCATGTATGTTATGCATTATCCAATAAAAATTTGGTGTTGTTCCAGAGGACAGCTGTGATTGGCTCCAGCCACCCGCAACCATGAACATGAGCGGTAGAAAATGAATGGATTGTAATACATGAGAATGTTTTATATTTTTAACATTATTATTCTTTTTATTAAAGATTTGTCTGTGAGCCAGATGCAACCATCAAAAGAGCCACATCTGGCTCGCGAGCCATAGGTTCCTGACCCCTGCTTTAGAGTCCCAGATTTATCTTTCCAGTTGCCCACTGGATTTCTCTACCTAGGTGTATCTTGTTTTCCTCCAAATTGAACGTGTCCCAAACTAGACTCACCCTTCCCCTTCAGAATGATACCTCCTTTTGACTTCCCTATTTCTGATGATGGCATCAACTACCATTGGTAAATGTCAATTCTATTTCTTTAGGGATTCCAGAATTTTTCCCCTTTGTGTTTTTGTCACTAGCATGTAATAAAATACCTTATCACTGCTTCCTTTGACAATTGCAACAGGTTTATAAGTGTTCTTATTCATGTCCAGCTTTTTCTCTCTCTTATTCTTCTGCACAAATCATGCTGAATTAATTTGGTAGCAAAGCTACCATCATCTCAATAAACATCCTTGCATATTTTGAGTCAACGTCTTTCTAAAGTGGAAATCAATCTCCCAGACTCCCTTGCAGCTGAGGCTCAGATTTATGATTTCAGTTCTGTGATTTGTGGGCATCTCAGGTTCCCCAAAAAGAAGTGGAATCAAAATAGAGTTAACTTTTGGTGGTGGCTGCCAGGGGATTCACTCTTCCGTCAAAGGCAGTGTGGGAAGTTTCTGAGCCTCAGGAATGTTGGTAGTGTGAGTTTTCCTGTTATCTAGCTTCAGAGCCTGGCTTTTTGGTTCACTTAAAGATTCTATAAGCTACTAATGTTATTTAATAAATTCCTCTTCAGTTTGGACTAGCAGAGTGGATTCTGTTGTTGGTGAATAATAAACAAAAAATTAAAAACAAATATTGAATGGCTCCTGAGGTCTTAGGGAAACAAATATTGCCCCCAGTCTGGCATCCAAATTTTTCTTCAATAAGGTCTCAAACCAGCAACCCTTCAGAAACCATCAGAGTCACATGTCTCATGCATTTCCTCGGACTTCATGACTTTTTTAGCCCTTAACCTTAGTATTCCTGCATTAGCTTCTACTTTGGTTTACAAGCTTATTTTCTAAAATAACCACCAGGAACACTTTCATTTTATTTTCTTATAATGAAGATATTCAAAAATTCAGTCTGTGGCTCTCTCCTTTTTGGATTTTAGGCATAGAAATCAAAAGCCTCTAAAGGCCAAAACCATACTAATATATATCTTATATGAATATAAAATCCATTACATCAGTGACATCAGAGAAATGGCGTTGTGAGGAGTGATACCAATAAATCTCCCCAAAATTTCAACAAGTTCTTCAACAGAGACAGAAAAATCTATCCTTGGAGCATCTAGAAGTTCCACACTGAACACGAAGGTATGATTGAGCAAAAAATTGACTAAATATATAATGAACCCTGAAGGAAATAAGACAGAGAAAGGAACACTCTGCCTTCCTCACTAACCTAAGCAAGGGCTGCTTTCACTTGGAACTGAGAGAATAGGAGCTAAGGTGGGCAAAGGGGGTGAATAGAGCCAGGCTGTGGCACAGACGTCCAAGCTGAGGAAAGACTGAGCCTGTGGTGACCCAGCCAATGCAAGCTAACGCCCGCACCAAACCCAGACAAAGACGGGCGAGTGGCAGCAGCCATTAGCCCCCATATCCTGGTCAGCGAGCGTGGATAGTGTGCGAGAGGTTCCTCCTAGAGCCCCGGGAGTGGGGGCCCGTGTTCCCAGACAGAGGGGCAGAGTCAGAGGCCTTTGTGTGGGCTGTGGCCAGAGTCTCGGTGTGGCCCCTGCACCCTGAAGAGCGGCGCGAGGAGTGTGCAAAAGCGGACTTCCCTATGCCTGAACTTCTCTGGGCGGGCAGGGCACCTCACCCAGCCATACAAGCTAACAGACCCATGAAGGATTAGCTTAACCCACAGTCTGCTCACCTCCCAACTGACCTATGCAACTCTAACTGACAAGATCTCTCTCAGTTCAGCGATCTAAGAAAAGAGGCGGGATATTTTTAAGTGCCTTTTGCTAAAGGGGTGGGGGCAACTTCTGATTGGCAGAGCTTTCATACTCAGGACTCTACGTTAAAAAGAGGGATTTGGCAGCTTGTAAGACCTCCTGTTTTGTAAACAGTGACTAGGGCATCTTCTTCCCAGCCAAAACAGGTTACAAAGTGCAAAAACCCTGGGAAAAGCGGTCCCACAGAGTGCTGAGGGATACTGGACACACCTCGAGGCACATAGAAAGGCACCTTGAAAGCAATTGGCTCCCAGCCTTGCCTGATTATGCCAGTAACTCTGACTTACAGAGCCTTACCCAAGCCCTGCGTTGAGTGGAGATAGAGTGAGGATTTGCCAGCTCTTTGAGCCTCTTTCTCTCCAAGCAGAGGCAGCAGCAACACCATAGCTGGATCATCAGGCTGCTAATTCAGGAAAAAAAGACTAGGAGAGAGGCTCTGGGAAAACAGACATTCATTGTCGGAGCCTGCAAATGCTAACGAGCCACTACTGCCAACGAGACTGAAGCCTAATATATGACATCTCCATAGAGACTTATCAACTGCAAACCTCTACCTAAGTGTGCCACAGGGGCAGAGCCTGGGGTACAGAGTCACCAACCAGGAAGAGGGAGAGAAAAGAAAAAGCAAGAAGATAACCTCTCAAAATCAAGAAAAATTCACAGACTTTATAACCTTTTCCATTTTATTTTATATGTTTGTTTGTTTGTTTCATCTTCTTGTCTTGATTATTTTCTTCTTCTTCCACTTTGGTCGTTTTATTCTCTGCCCGTCTTATTCTTTCCTCTTCTTGAACTACACTACCCATAAGTGTTACATTTTCCATTTTCTCTCCTTTCTTCTTCCTTTCTCTGTATGAGGGTTGCACTCCAAAACCCTTAATTCTCTCTCTCTCTCGCTCTCTCTCTTTTTTTTTTTTGTATTTTTTCTGAAGCTGGAAATGGGGAGAGACAGTCAGACAGACTCCCGCATGCGCCCGACTGTCTCTCTCTCTCTTTTTGTTCTTTTTTCCTCTTTCTTTTTTTCTCCCTCTATATTAGTTTCTTCTTTTCTTCTTTACTTTTCCTCTCATTCAATCCTCAATTACGAACAAATTATTTTATTTGGGATTCAAATTTTTCTTTGTGGTGCTTTGGGTGCCTTTTTTTTTTATTTTTTATTTTTTTTTTATAATTTTATTTTTTTAATGGGGTGACATCAATAAATCAGGATACATATATTCAAAGATAACAAGTCCAGGTTATCTTGTCGTTCAATTATGTTGCATACCCACCACCCAAAGTCAGATTGTCCTCTGTCACCTTCTATCTTGTTTTTTTTGTGCCCCTCCCCACCCCCTATCCCTCTCCCATTCCCCCCTCCCCCCCGTAACCACCACACTCTTGTCAATGTCTCTTAGTTTCAGTATTATGTCCCACCTACGTATGGAATAATACAGTTCCTGGTTTTTTCTGATTTACTTATTTCGCTTCGTATCATGTTATCAAGATCCCACCATTTTGCTGTAAATGTTCCGATGTCATCATTTCTTATGGCTGAGTAGTATTCCATAGTGTATATGTGCCACATCTTCTTTATCCAGTCATCTATTGATGGGCTTTTTGGTTGTTTCCATGTCCTGGCCACTGTGAACAATGCTGCAATAAACATGGGGCTGCATGTGTCTTTACGTATCAATGTTTCTGAGTTTTGGGGATATATACCCAGTAGAGGGATTGCTGGGTCATAAGGTAGTTCTATTTGCAGTTTTTTGAGGAACCACCATACTTTCTTCCATAATGGTTGTACTACTTTACATTCCCACCAACAGTGTATGAGGGTTCCTTTTTCTCCACAGCCTCTCCAACATTTGCTATTACCTGACTTGCTAATAACAGCTAATCGAACAGGTGTGAGGTGGTATCTCATTGCCGTTTTGATTTGCATTTCTCTAATAGCTAAAGAAGATGAGCATCTTTTCATATATCTGTTGGCCATTTGTATTTCTTCCTGGGAGAAGTGTCTATTCATATCCTCTTCCCATTTTTTTATTGGATTGTTTGTTTGTTTGTTGTTGAGTTTTATGAGTTCTTTGTATATTTTGGATATTAGGCCCTTATCTGAGCTGTTGTTTGAAAATATCATTTCCCATTTAGTTGGCTTTCTGTTTATTTTGTTATCAGTTTCTCTTGCTGAGCAAAAACTTCTTAGTCTGATGTAGTCCCATTCATTAATTTTTGCCTTCATTTCTCTTGCCATTGGAGTCAAATTCATAAAATGCTCTTTAAAACCCAGGTCCATGAGTTGAGTACCTATGTCTTCTTCTATGTACTTAATTGTTTCAGGTCTTATGTTTAGATCTTTGATCCATTTTGAGTTAATTTTTGTACAGGGAGAGAGAATGTAGTCCAGTTTCATTCTTTTGCATGTGGCTTTCCAGTTTTCCCAGCACCATTTATTTAAGAGGCTTTCTTTTCTCCATTGTGTGTTGTTGGCCCCTTTATCAAAAATTATTTGACTATATATATGTGGTTTTATTTCTGGACTTTCTATTCTGTTCCATTGGTCTGAGTGTCTATTTTTCTGCCAATACCATGCTGTTTTGATTGTCGTGGCCCTATAATAGAGTTTGAAGTCAGGTATTGTTATGCCCCCAGCTTCATTCTTTTTCTTTAGGATTGCTTTGGCTATTCGGGGTTTTTTATAGTTCCATATAAATCTGATGATTTTTTGCTCTATTTCTTTAAAAAACGTCATTGGAAGTTTGATGGGAATTGCATTAAATTTGTATATTGCTTTGGGTAATATAGCCATCTTGATTATATTTATTCTTCCTAGCCAAGAACAAGGTATATTCTTCCATCTCATTATATCTTTTTCGATTTCCCTTAACAATGGTTTATAGTTTTCATTATATAAGTCCTTTACATTCTTTGTTATGTTTATTCCTAAGTATTTTATTTTTTTTGTTGCAATCGTGAAGGGGATTATTCTTTTGAGTTCCTTCTCAGTTGTTTCATTGTTGGCATATAGAAAGGCTATTGACTTCTGTATGTTAATTTTGTATCCTGCGACCTTACTGTATTGGCTTATTGTTTCTAGTAGTCTTTTTGTGGATTCTTTGGGGTTTTCGATGTATAGGATCATATCATCTGCAAAAAGTGATACCTTTACTTCTTCTTTTCCGATATGGATGCCTTTTATTTCTTTGTCTTGTCTGATTGCTCTGGGTAGAACCTCTAGTACCACATTAAATAAGAGTGGAGAGAGTGGACAACCCTGCCTTGTTCCTGATTTAAGGGGGAAAGCCTTCAGTTTAGTGCCATTTAATATGATGTTAGCTGATGGTTTATCATATATGGCCTTTATCATGTTGAGATATTTTCCTTCTATACCCATTTTGTTGAGAGTCTTAAACATAAAATTGTGTTGTATTTTATCGAAAGCCTTTTCTGCGTCTATTGATAAGATCATGTGGTTTTTGTTCTTTGTTTTGTTGATATGGTGTATTACATTAACCGTTTTACGTATGTTGAACCATCCTTGAGATTCTGGGATGAATCCCACTTGATCATGATGTATTATTTTTTTAATATGTTGTTGTATTCGATTTGCTAGTATTTTGTTTAGTATTTTAGCATCTGTATTCATTAGAGATATTGGTCTGTAGTTTTCTTTCTTTGTGCCATCCTTGCCTGGTTTTGGTATGAGGGTTATGTTGGCCTCATAAAATGTGTTTGGAAGTATTGCTTCTTCTTCAATTTTTTGGAAGACTTTGAGTAGAATAGGAACCAAGTCTTCTTTGAATGTTTGATAAAATTCGCTGGTATAGCCGTCAGGGCCTGGACTTTTATTTTTGGGGAGGTTTTTAATGGTTTTTTCTATTTCTTCTCTACTGATAGGTCTGTTTAGGCTTTCTGCTTCTTCTTGACTCAGTCTAGGAAGGTTGTATTTTTCTAGGAATTTATCCATTTCTTCTAGGTTGTTGAATTTAGTGGCATAAAGTTTTTCATAGTATTCTACAATAATTCTTTGTATATCTACAGTGTCCGTGGTGATTTCTCCTCTTTCATTTTGGATTTTGTTTATATGAGTTCTTTCTCTTTTTTCCTTGGTAAGTCTTGCCAAGGGTTTGTCAATTTTGTTGATCTTTTCAAAGAACCAGCTCCTTGTTCTATTAATTTTTTCTATAGTTTTTCTGTTCTCTAATTCATTTATTTCTGCTCTGATTTTTATTATTTCCTTTCTTCAGCTGGTTTTGGGTTGTCTTTGTTCTTCTTTTTCTAGTTCCTTAAGGTAGGAAGTTAAGTGGTTCACTTGGGCTCTCTCTTGTTTGTTCATATATGCCTGAAGCGATATGAACTTCCCTCTTATCACTGCTTTTGCTGCATCCCATAGATTCTGATATGTCGTATTGTCATTTTCATTAGTCTGTATATATCTTTTGATCTCTGCACTTATTTCTTCTTTGACCCATTCATTTTTTAAAAGTATGTTGTTTAGTTTCCACATTTTTGTGGGATTTTTTTCCTCTTTTTTGCAGTTGAATTCTAGTTTCAAGGCTTTATGATCAGAAAATATGCTTGGTACAACTTCAATTTTTCTGAATTTGCTGATGTTGTTTTTGTGGCCCAACATACGGTCAATTCTTGAGAATGATCCATGTACACTGGAGAAAAATGTATACTCAGTCACTTTGGGATGAAATGTCCTGTAGATGTCTATCATATCCAGGTGCTCTAGTGTTTTGTTTAAGGCCACTATGTCTTTGTTGATTCTCTGTTTGGATGACCGATCTAGAGCCGTCAGCGGTGTATTGAGGTCTCCAAGTATGATTGTATTTTTGTCAGTTTTTGTTTTAAGGTCAATAAGTAGCTGTCTTATATATTTTGGTGCTCCTTGGTTTGGTGCATATATATTAAGAATTGTTATGTCTTCTTGATTCAGTGTCCCTTTAGCCATTATGAAATGGCCATTTTTGTCTCTGAGTACTTTTCCTGTCTTGTAGTCAGCATTATCCGATATGAGTATTGCTACACCTGGTTTTTTTTTATGTTATTTGCTTGGAGTATTGTTTTCCAGCCTTTCACTTTGAATTTGTTTTTATCCTTGTTACTTAGATGAGTTTCCTGTAGGCAGCATACAGTTGGATTTTCTTTTTTAATCCATTCTGCTACTCTGTGCCTTTTTATTGGTGAGCTTAATCCGTTTACATTTAGTGTAATTATTGATACTTGTGAGTTCCCTATTGCCATTTTATATCTTGCTTTCTGTTAGTTTTGTGTCTTGTTTGATCCTTCTCTTTCGTTTTTCTATCTTTTGTTTTTATTTGGTTGTATTCCATACATCTTTCCTCTGTTGCTATCTTTTTTATCTCATGTGCTTCTGTGGTGGTTTTTTCAATGGTGGTTACCTTTGAGTAATGAAAAGGGTCCCTACCCTGTTCATTGTAGCGAACTATTTTGTGAGTACTTTTTGCACTCCATCGTCCTTTGCTACTGTTAATCTCCGTCTTCTCCCCCTCTTTCTTTTTGTTGTTGTCACAGTTTAAATTTGGTTTTATTGTGTTCTTCTTGGAGCTTTTACTTGTGGCTCTGGTTTTTTTTGTTCTTTGTATCTGATTGGAGAACCCCCTTTAGTAATTCCTGGAGTGGGGGTTTTCTCATGATAAATTCCCTCATCTTCTCTGTATCTGTGAATGTTTTTATTTCTCCTTCATATTTGAAGGATAGCTTTGATGGGTATAGTATTCGTGGCTGAAAGTTCCTCTCTTTCAGGACTTTAAATATTGGGGTCCACTCTCTTCTAGCTTGTAGAGTTTCTGCTGAGAAATCTGATGATAATCTAATGGGCCTTCCTTTATATGTTATATTCTTCTTTTCCCTGGCTGCCTTGAGAATTTTTTCTTTGCTGTTGGTTTGTGTCAATTTCATTATGATATGCCTTGGAGTAGGTTTGTTGGGGTTAAGAAAACTTGGAGTTCTGTTTGCTTCTTGAACTTGAGGCTTTAGTTCTTTCCACAGGCTTGGGAAGTTCTCATCTATTATTTGTTTGAGTATGTTCTCCATTCCATTTTCTCTCTCTTCTCCCTCTGATATACCTATTATTCTTATGTTATTCTTTTTGATGGAGTCAGATAATTCTTGTAGGGCTATCTCATTTTTTTTAATTTTTGAGTCTCTTTCTTCTTCTCTCTGTTGTGCCTCAAGTTGCTTGTCTTCTATTTCACTAATCCTCTCTTCTATCTGACCTGTTCTATTAGCTAAGCTTGTTACTTCGTTTTTCAGCTCGTGAATTGAGTTTTTCATCTCTGTTTGATTTGTTTTTATAGTTTCAATTTCCTTGGACATATATTCTTTGTGTTCATTGAGTTGTTTTCTGAGCTCCCTATATTGCCTTTCTGTGTTTTCTTGTATATCTTGGAGGATTTTTAGGATTTCTATCTTGAATTCTCTGTCATTTAGCTCCAAGGTTTCCAATATATTAAATTTTTTCTCCATAGATTTTTCCTCATCTAGCTGTGTTACCTCTCTTTCTTTTGTATCTATGATATTCGATTTTCTCTTCCTTAATGGCATCTGAGGGTGGTTTTGTTGATAGTATTAATGAGATTTAATAAAGAATAAAAAGTTTTAAAAAATAAAAATAAATAAAAAATCGAAAAGAGTTTTTTTTTAAAAAAATTAATAATGAAATAAAGAAAAATAAAATAAAATAAAAATTTTTAAAAAAAGGAAATTATTCCCCCCCTCCTTTTTTCCTCTCCTCTCCTCTCCCCTCTTTCTTGAGAAAATCTTGTGGTGGACTGTGAGTTATAACAAACAATGCCTGTGATGGAGGGCCTGAATTGGGGAAAAGTAATAAAGGGGCAAAAAAAAAAAAAAAAAAGAAGAAAAAAAAAAAAGAGTGTATGGACCCACAAAAAGCAAATAAGGAAAAAATTTGGGTCAAGAATAAAATGATTTGCTTTTAGGTGTTGGTTGTCTAAGAGTTATGATGAGAGGAATAAGAAGAAAATGGAAAAATGGGGGGACAAATTAAAAAATTACTATTGTATTTAGTGGAACAAGAACTAGATAATATGGAGAGCCAGGGATGGGAGCACTGCTAGTGAGTTAAAAAGGTGAAGTAAAAACCCCCCAAAATGCCACAAACATAGGTTTGAGTCCCAGATAAGATAATTTGTTTGTTATTGAGGTTTGAATGAGAGGAGATGTAAAGGAGAAAGGAAGAAACTAATATAGAGGGAGAAAAGAAAGAGAGAGAGAGAAAAAAAAGAGGGAACCACTAAAAGAAGAAAAAAGAAAGGAGAGAGAGAGAGAGTTAAGGGTTTTGGAGTGCAACCCTCATAGAGAGAAAGGAAGAGAAGAGAAAAGATAATGGGAGATGTAACACTTATGGGTAGTGTAGTTCAAGGAGAAGAGAGAGTAAGACCTGTAGAGAGTTAATCGGCCAAATTGGAGGAAGAAAAAAAAGTATCAAGAATGAAGATAAGAGAAACAAACGAACAAATATAATAAAATGTGATAGGTTATAAAGTCTGCAGATTATTCTTGATTTTGAGAGGTTATCTTCTTGCTTTTTCTTTTCTCTCCCTCTTCCTGGTCGGTGACTCTGTACCCCGGGTTCTGCCCCTTTGGCACGCTCAGGTAGAGGCTTGCAGTTGATAAGTCTCTATGGCAATGTCATGTATTGTGCTTTAGTCTCGTGGGAGTCGAGGCTCATTAGCATTTATAGGCTCCGACAGTGAGAGAGTCCGTGTTCCTGGAGCCTTTCTCCTAGTCTTTCCTTCCTCAATTAGTAGCCTGATAATCCAGCTATGGGGTTGCTGCTGCCTCTGCCTAGATAGTAAGAGGCTCAAAGAGCTGGCAACTCCCCACTCTATTTCCACTCAGCACAGGGCTCTGGGTAAGGCTCAGTCAGTCAGAGCTGCTAGCATAATCAGGCGGGCTTTCCGCCCACTCAAAGACCACTGACTCTGCCACTCTGTCCGGTAACACAAGCGGGCGCCCACTTCTGGGGGGCACTTGGAGGAAACTTTCACTCACTGTCTGCGACCAGGATATCCAGCCAGCAGTCTCACGCTCTGAGTGAAACCCCCAACCGCAGGGAAAAGTTGTAGCGTTGGAATTGAGTCTCGCTCCGTCCCCGTGCGCGGCTTTTGCAAGGCGCTGGGGCAGCTCGAGATTCCGCTTTGGCCCACACAAAGGCCCCTGACTCTGCCCCTCTCTGCGATAACACGGGCGCGCACTGCGGAGGCACTCGGAGGAATTGCTCACTCCTTATCTGCGCGCGCACACCAGGATATGAGGCCGGCCGCGGTTCCCTCTGAGTGAAACCCTCACCAGCACGGAAAATCTCCACCGTTGGAATTAGTTCTCACTCCCTCCCATGCGTGGCTTTCCCAGGGCGCTGGGGCTGCCCAGAGACTCTGTCCTCGGCCCACAGAAAGGCCTCTGACCCTGCCTCTCCGTGGGGCAACACGGGCACCCACTCTCGGGGCCTAGGAAGAAATTCTCGCCCACTAACTGCGCACCGACCAGGAGACCGGGTGAAATGGCCACTCCGCTTGTCTTTCTTTGTTTGGGTTTGGCGCGAGTGTTAGCTTGTATTGCCCGGGTTGCCACAGGATCAGATTTTCCTCGGCTTGGATCTGTGTGCCACAGCCTGGTTCGGCCGTTTGTGCCGCGGCGGCCTGGATCTATTCACCCCCTTTGCCCATCTCAGTTTCTATATTCACAGTTACCAGAGAAAGCCGCCCTGTTTAGGTTAGTGAGGAAGGCGGAGCATTTCTTACTCCCTTTTTCCTTCGGGGTTTGGTTATATATTTAGCCAATTTTTCACTCAATCATACCTTTGGGTGTATTGCGAAGCATCTGGAAGCTCCAAGTATAGGTTTTTCTGTTTCTGGTTGAAGATCTTGTTGAGTTTTGGGGGAGATTTATCGGTATCGCTTCCTACCCCGCCATTACTCTGACGTCATCCTGGGTGCCTTTTACTTTGCTTTTTAATTCATTAGCAGTGCTCCCAACACTGGCTCTCCATTTTATCTAGTTTTTGCTCCACTTAATACAATAGAAATTTTTAATTTTTTCCCCTTTTTCCTGTTTCCCTCTTATCCCTCTCATTATATCTCTTAGTTGACCATCACTTACAAGAAAATCATTTTATTCTTGACCCAAATTTTTTTCTTTTTTGCATTATGTGGGTCCATACCTCCTTTTTTGCCCCTTTATCACTTCTCACAAATCAGGCCCTCTGTTATAGGTAGTTTTTGTTCTATTTAGCACAATATAATTCACAGTTCATCAAAATTTTTTCTCAATAAGGAGGGGAGAGGAGAGGAGAAAAAAAAGGGAAATAATTAATTTTCTTTTTTTTTCTTTATTAATTCTCATTAGTACTATCAACAAAACCACCCTCAGATGCCATTAAGGAAAAGGAAATTGAATATCATGGATACAAAAGACAGAGATGTAGCACAGACAGATGAGGAAAAATTCATGGAGAAAAAATTTAATAGATTGGAAACCTTGGAGCTAAATGACAGAGAATTTAAAATAGAAATCCTAAAAATACTCAGAGATATACAAGAAAACACAGAAAGGCAATTTAGGGAGCTCAAAAAACAACTCAACGAACACAAAGAATATATTACCAAGGAAATTGAAACTATAAAAACAAATCAAACAGAGATAAAAAACTCAATTCACAAACTGAAAAATGAGGTAACAAGCTTAACTAATAGAACAGGCCAGAGAGGAGGTAGGATTAGCAAAATAGAAGACAAGCAACTTGAGGCACAACAAAAAGAAGAAGAAAGAGACTCAAAAATTTAAAAAAATGAGAAAGCCCTACAGGAATTGTCCAACTCCATCAAAAAGAATAACATAAGAATAATAGGTATATCAGAGGGAGAAGGAGAGAAAATGGAATGGAGAACATATTCAAACAAATAATAGATGAGAACTTCCCAAGCCTGTGGAAAGAACTAAAGCCTCAAATTCAAGAAGCAAACAGAAATCCGAGTTTTCTTAACCCCAACAAACCTACTCCAACGCACATCATAATGAAATTGGCACAAACCAACGACAAAGAAAAAATTCTCAAGGCAGCCAGGGAAAAGAAGAATACAACACATAAAGGAAGGCCTATTAGATTATCATTAGATTTCTCAGCAGAAACCCTACAAGCTATAAAAGAGTAGACCCCAATATTTAAAGTCCTGAAAGAGAAACTTTCAGCCAAGAATACTATACGCATCAAAGCTATCCTTCAAATATGAAGGAGAAATAAAAACATTCACAAATACAGAAAAGATGAGGGAATTTATCATCAGAAAACCCCCACTCCAGGAAATACTAAAGGGGGTTTTCCAACCAGATACAAAGAACAAAACAAAACAAAACCACAAGTAAAAGCTTCACCAAGAACACAATAAAACCAAATTTAAACTGTGACAACAAAAACAAAAAAAAGGGGAGAGGACTATGGAGTGCAGAAACAATCATAAGATAGGGTACTGCAATGAATATGGTAGGTATCCTTTTCATTACTTAATGGTAACCATCCTTGAAAAAACCACCACAGAAGCACATGACTTAAAAAAGGTAGCAACAGAGGAAAGAAGTATGGAATACAAACAAACAAAAACAAATGAAAGAAAAGCAAAAAAGAAGAATCAAACAAGATACAAAAGTAACAGAAAGCAATTTATAAAATGGCAGTAGGGAACCCACAAGTGTCAATAATTACACTAAATGTAAATGGATTAAACTTACCAATAAAAAGACACAGAGTAGCAGAATGGATTAAAAAAGAAAATCCAACTGTATGCTGCCTACAAGAAACACATCTAAGGAACAAAGATAAAAACAAATTCAAAGTGAAAGGCTGGAAAACAATACTCCAAGCAAATAACATAAAAAAAAACCAGGTGTAGCAATACTCATATCTAATAATGCTGACTACAAGACAGCAAAAGTAATCAGAGACAAAAATGGTCATTTCATAATGATTAAGGGTACACTGAATCAAGAAGACATAACAACCCTTAATATATATTGACCAAACCAAGGAGCACCAAAATATATAAGACAGCTACTTATTGACCTTAAAACAAAAACTGACAAAAATACAATCATACTTGGAGACCTCAATACACCACTGATGGCTCTAGATCATTCATCCAAACAGAAAATCAATAAAGATATATTGGCCTTAAATGAAACACTAGAGCACCTGGATATGATAGACATCTACAGGACACTTTATCCCAAAGTGACAGAGTATACATTTTTCTCTAGTGTACATGGAACATTCACAAGAATTGACCATATGTTGGGCCACAAAAATAACATCAGCAAATTCAGAAAAATAAAAATTGTACCAAGCATATTTTCTGATCATAAAGCCTTGAAACTAGAATTCAACTGCAAAAATGAGGGAAAAAACCCCACAAAAATGGGAAACTAAACAACATACTTTTAAAAAATGAGTGGGTCAAAGAAGAAATAAGCGCAGAGATCAAAAGATATATACAGACAAATGAAAATGACAATACGACATATCAGAATCTCTGAGATGCAGCAAAAGCAGTAATAAGAGGGAAGTTCATATCACTTCAGGCCATAATAAAATCAGATAATAAAAATTGGAGAAGAAATAAATGAAATAGAGAACAGAAAAACTATAAAAAAATTAATATAACAAGGAGCTGGTTCTTTGAAAAGATCAACAAAATTGACAAACCCTTGGCAAGACTCACCAAGGAAAAAAGAGAAAGGACTCATATAAAGAAAATTCAAAATGAAAGAGGAGAAATCACCATAGACATCATAGATATACAAAGAATTATTGTAGAATACTACAAAAAACTATATGCCACCTAATTAAACAATCTAGAAAAAAATGGATAAATTCCTAGAACAATACAACCTTCCTAGACTGAGTCACAAAGAAGCAGAAAGCCTAAACAGACCTATCAGTAGAGAAGAAATAGAAAAAAACTATTAAAAACCTTCCCAAAAATAAAAGTCCAGGCCCAGATGGTTATACTAGTGAACTCTATCAAACATTCAAAGAAGACTTGGTTCCTATTCTACGCAAAGTGCTACAAAATATTGAAGAAGAAGCAATACTTCCAAACACTTTTTATAAGACCAACATAACCCTCATACCAAAACCTGGCAAGGACAGTACAAAAAAAGAAAACTACAGACCAATATCTCTAATGAATACAGATGCTAAAATACTAAACAAAGTACTAGCAAATTGAATACAACAACATATTAAAAAATAATACATCATGATCGAGTGGGATTTATCCCAGAATCTCAAGGATGGTTCAACATATGTAAAATGGTTAACGTAATACACTATATCAACAAAACAAACAACAAAAACCACATGATCTTATCAATAGATGCAGCAAATGCATTTTATAAAATACAACATAATTTTATGTTTAAGACACTCAACAAAATGGGTATAGATGGAACATATCTCAATATGATAAAGGCCATATATGATAAACCATCAGCTAACATCATATTAAATGGCAAAAAACTGAAGTCTCTCCCCCTTAAATCAGGAACAAGACAGGGTTGCCCACTCTCTCCACTCTTATTTAACGTGGTGCTAGAGGTTCTAGCCAGAGCAATCAGACAAGAGAAAGAAATAAAAGGCATCCATATCGGAAAAGAAGAAGTAAAGGTATCACTTTTTGCAGATGATATGATCCTATACCTCAAAAACCCCAAAGACTCTACAAAAAAATTACTAGAAACAATAAGCCAATACAGTAAGGTCACAGGATACAAAATTAATATACAAATGTCCATAGCCTTTCTATATGCCAACAATGAAACATTAGAGAACAAACTCAAAAAAATAATCCCCTCACAATTGCAACAAAAAAATAAAATACCTATGAATAAACATAACAAAGAATGTAAAAGACCTATATAATGAAAACTACAAAACATTGTTAAGGGAAATCGAAAAAAATACAATGAGATGGAAGAATATTTCTTGTTCTTGGATAGGAAGAATAAATATAATCAAAATGGCCATATTACCCAAAGCAATATACAAATTTAATGCAATTCCCATCAAAATTCCAATGACATATTTTAAAGAAATGGAACAAAAATCATCAGATTTATATGGAACTATAAAAAACCCCGAATAGTCAAAGCAATCCTAAAGAAAAAGAATGAAGCTAGGGGCATTACAATACCTGACTTCAAACTATATTATAGAGCCACAACAATCAAAACAGCATGGTATTGGCAGAAAAATAGACACTCAGACCAATGGAACAGAATAGAAAGTCCAAAAATAAAACCACATATATATGGTCAAATAATTTTTGATAAAGGGGCTAACAACACACAATGGAGAAAAGAAAGCCTCTTCAACAAATGGTGCAGGGAAAACTGGAAAGCTACATGCAAAAGAATGAAACTTGACTACAGTTTGTCCCCTTGTACTAAAATTAATTCAAAATGGATCAAAGACCTAAATATAAGACCTGAAACAATAAAGTACATAGAAGAAGACATAGGTTCTAAACTCATGGACCTGGGTTTTAAAGAGCATTTTATGAATTTGACTCCAAAGGCAAAGGAAGTGAAGGCAAAGATAAATGAATGGGGCCACATTAGCTTAAGAAGTTTTTGCACAGCAAGAGAAACTGACAACAAAATAAACAGATAGCCAACTAAATGGGAAATTTTTCCAAACAACAGCACAGATTAGGGCCTAATATCCAAAATATACAATGAACTCATAAAACTCAACAACAAACAAACAATCCAATAAAAAAATGGGAAGAGGACATGAACAGACACTTCTCCCAGGAAGAAATACAAATGGCTAACAGATATATGAAAAGATGTTCATCTTCATTAGGTATTAGAGAAATTCAAATCAAAACTACAATGAGATACCACCTCACACCTGTTAGATTAGCTATTATTAACAAGACAGGTAATAGCAAATGTTGAAGAGGCTGTGGAGAAAAAGGAACCCTCATTCACTGTTGGTGGGAATGTAAAGTAGTACAAACATTATGGCAGAAAGTATGGTGGTTCCTCAAAAAATTGAATATAGAACTACTGTATGACTCAGCAATCCCTCTACTGGGTATATACCCCCAAATCTGAGAAACATTGATACGTAAAGACACATGTAGCCTTATGTTTATTGCAGCATTGTTCACCGTGGCCAAGACATGGAAACAACCAAAAAGCCCGTCAATAGATGACTGGATAAAGAAGAGGTGGCACATATACACTATGGAATACTACTCAGCCATAAGAAATGATGACATTGGATCATTTACAACAAAATGGTGGGATCTTGATAACATTATACGGAGTGAAATAAGTAAATCAGAAAAAACCAAGAACTGTGTTATTCCATACGTAAGTGGAACATAAAAATGAGAGTAGGAGACATGGACAAGAGTGTGGGGTTACAGGGGGGAGGAGAAGCAGGGAAAGGGGAAGGGGGAGGGGGAGGCGCACTAAGAAAACTAGATAGAAGGTGACGGAGGACAATCTGACTTTGGGTGATGGGTATGGAACATAATTGAATGACAAGATAACCTGAAAATGTTTTCTTTGAACATATGTACCCTGATTTATTGATGTCACCCCATTAAAGTTAATAAAAATTTAAAAAAAAAATAGAGTATAAATTAATGATCAAATAAAAAAATCCATTACATCTTGCTTGGAAGAGAACTGTAAAACATAAAAAGGCAACTTTATTATCATCAAAAAGCATTTTTGATGCTGTATTTTTTGCATACCTTTCATTTTCTTTTCAGATTCTCCTATGTGTGACTTTGTCTATACAATATCAAACACATGAATGAAAGTGAAAAATTCAATCAAAGAAGTTTTTCATGTTTTGCAGGTAACACATCTGGAAGATTTTTTTTTCTACCATATGGTTGGTCTTGTATGGACATAGTCTCTATCCTTTACCAAGATGATAAATATACATCCTTGTATCAGTCTATCCCTCACCTTCACATGTATTTTTTAAAATCTTACATTTTTGAGAAGCTCTTTTCCACCCTTGAAAAACAGAGTTCAACAAATTTCTGAGAATGCCAATAGAAAGGGATGCAAAATTGCTTGCTAATCAGTCTCTTCCCAGTGTGGTTTAATAATGTTGGGAATCAACATTAAATTTACAACTAAACTACAGAACAACCAGCATTTAGAATTTCCTGAAATCTAGCTGAATGGAAGTCTTACAATTAGAAATTTTAAAAGAAAAAAGCCACATTAAGACTGGTTGAAGGGGCAGAGACATAGAACAGGCTGGTCCCACACCCAGACGTGATAGATAAAAATTGGGAGGGATGTCTCTGCTGCAAAGGTCACCCCTGAGGAGTGAGAGGTCCAAACCCCACACTAGGCCCCTCAGCCCAGGGTTCTAGTGCTAAGGACAAAGTCTCCATAACTTCTGGATGTAAAGTTCAGTGGGAGATGGAGAGCTATGGGAGTCCCAGGAAGCTCCTCTTAAGGACCTATACATGGATTTACTTGGACTCACTCCTTCTGAGCTCCAGCACTGGGGTAGCAGCTTGAAAGGAAGCAGGGACATACAGGGAGGAACTGAATTGTCTGGTGTTAGGTGAGAGCTGGGGGCAGCTGTCTTCTAGGTAGAAGTGCTGACAGAGGCCATTGTTCCCTTTCTGAGACCCTCCCCTTTTCAAAGCCAACAGGCAAGCACCATATCTGGTTCTCCACCAGCCTGGCTTACACTCTTCACCCTACCTTGGTGATTCCTTTAGATGCTCTCCCCAACCCAACTTGCAGGCTTACCCAAGCTGTTTCCAGTGGCTTCTCAAACAAATGACCTGTTATGGTTTGTTTCAGACTTTCCTAAAATCTCTCCAACCAGCAGCATCTGGTCCCAGTGTGTCCCATACCTCTAACTAACTGGCCCCAGGCCCAGGCAGCCAGACTTGGTTCTTAGCTTAGCCTTGCTTGTGTATCCCCAAACTCAGCATTAGTAGCAGCCATCTGAAGATAGCTTTGTAGTTCATGCCAAATGGCCCTAAGCAGAACATAGGCAGAAGCTGACCTTGGCCTGCATCTCTGGGGTGGCCCCAGAACCAGTGCACACAATTTATAGCTTCAGACCATGTCAAAGCATCAATTGATCAACTGACCACCTCTACAAGTGACATACTCAACGGGCAGACTCAGTGGGCACTAGAAATCTACCAAAGTAAATCCTGCTCTGTGGGGTGGGCTCCTACCTAGCTGATCCTCCATACTGATTAGTGGTGGTTGATGGTCATAGCCAGTCCTTGCACCCCATTGGCCTTGGGGTAAATCTCTCCCCCAAGCAATCAAGGCTCAACTACAACAGAAGGGCTCACTAGCACACACAGGATCATACCTAGAGTGCGCAGTTTGGGTCATTGGAGAGGCTGTGCCACTGGATCTTATAGAACATCTACTATATAAGGCCAGTCTACTGAGTGCGGGAGATGTAGCAACACAATAAAAAAAACATAAAATACATAAAAACCTAAACAGGAAGGCAGCCACAATGAGAAGACAAAGAAACATGTCCCAAACGAAAGAACAGACAAAAACTCCAGATAAAGAACTAAACAAAACAGAGACAAGCAATCTACCAGATGCAGAGTTCAAAGCACTGGTTATAAGGATGCTCAATGATCTCAGTGGGAACTTCAACAGAGAAACAGGAAACCTAAAAATGGAACCAGAAAACATGAAAAAGAACCAGTCAGAAAAGAAGAATATATTACTTGAAATGAAGAATAATTTATAGGAATATAATTTATAGGAATAAACAGAGGAGCAGATGAAGCAGAGAATCAAATCAGAGATTTGGAGGATAAGGAAGCAGAAAACACCCAATCAGAACAGCAAAAACAAAATAAAATAAAAACTAAAATGAAGATAGTGTAAGGAGCCTCTGGGACAACTTTAAGTGCACCAACATTTGCATCATGGGGGTGCTGGAAGGAGAATAGAGAGAACAAAGAATTGAAAACTTATTTTAAAAAGTAATGATGGAAAACTTCCCTAACCTGGTGAATGAAATAGACATACAAGTCCAGGAAGTGCAGAAAGTCCCAAACATGATGAACCTAAAAAGGCCCACACTAAGACATATCATAATTAAACTGCAAAAGGTTAAATGCAAAGAGATCATCTTAAAAGCAGCAAGAGGAAAGCAGTAAGTTACCTACAAGGGAACTCCTGTGAGACTGTCAGCTGATTTCTCAACCGACACTTAGCAGGCCAGAAGAGAGTGGCAAGAAATATTCAAAATGATGAAAAGCAAAGACCTAGCCCTGGCCGAGTAGCCCAATGGGTTGCAAGATTGTTCCGATACACCAAGGTTGTAAGTGTGATCCCATGTCAGGGCACATATAGAAACAACCAATAAGTACGTACATGGGTGGAGAAACAAAGTAATGTTTCTTTCTCTTTCTTTCTATCACTCCTATTTCCCTTCTCCCCAAATATTAATAAATAAAAAATTAAAAAAAAATAAAAGCAAAGATCTACAACTAAGATTACTCTACTGAGCAAAACTATCATTTAGAATCGAGGGACATATAAAAAGCTAAAGGAGTTTATCACTACCAAACAAGTATTACATGAAATATTAAAGGGTCTTTTTTAAGAAGAAAAAGAAGGAAGACAAGATAAAAAATATGAACAATAAAATGGCAATAAATACATATCTATCAGCAATTGACTCTAAAAAACAAAATAAACAAACAAGCAGAACAGAAACAGACTCATAGATACAGAGAACAGGTTGCCAGAATGGAGGGAGGTTGGGGGATGGCTGAAAAGATGAAGGGATTAAGAAGTACAAATTGGTTGTTAGAGAATAATCACAGGATTGTAAAGTACAGCATAGGGAATACAGTCATAACAAAAAATGTTGGAAATCAGAAGAAGAAAAAGATATTGGATCAGAAGAGGATGCTCCTGACTTTGCTAAGTAAGCCCCATGAGTATGAAGGCAATTGTTCAAAACCAGTCCTGGTTTCTCTGCTTAATGTGGTTTATGTGATGCCTTCATAGGCATCATTGTTTATTGTCTGCTCAAATGGCCTAATGTTGCCTGTGACCATGGCCTTAGTCCTGGATGATGGCATAGTGCTCAAGTTGACTCTGAACCCACACTGTTCTTAGTAGCAACCTCCTCAGTTTCCCAGCTGATTGGAGCTGCACTGCCCCATGTCAAGATGATTTTCAGCACTCTGTATGAAATCTATTCACAGTTTAAAAGTTTCTTTCTTCTTGGCAAAGAAAACATTTTTCTAAGATCTACATCAGGGGTCCCCAAATTATGGCCCACGGGCCGCATGCAGCCCCCTGAGGCCATTTATCTGGCCCCCGCTGCACTTCTGGAAAGGGCACCTCTTTCATTGGTGGTCAGTGAGAGAAGCATAGTTCCCATTGAAATACTGGTCAGTTTGTTGATTTAAACTTACTTGTTCTTTATTTTAAATATTGTATTTGTTCTCGTTTTGTTTTTTTACTTTAAAATATGTGCAGTGTGCATAGGGATTTTTCATAGTTTTTTTTGTAGTCCGGCCCTCCAACGGTCTGAGGGACAGTGAACTGGCCCCCTGTGTAAAAAGTTTGGGGACCCCTGATCTACATCAATGATGCCAAGTTTGTTTAAACTCATTATTCTTACCTTTCTTCTACTCTCACTCCCTATGTATGCCACAAA
Source organism: Saccopteryx bilineata (assembly GCF_036850765.1). Taxonomy (NCBI): domain Eukaryota; kingdom Metazoa; phylum Chordata; class Mammalia; order Chiroptera; family Emballonuridae; genus Saccopteryx; species Saccopteryx bilineata. The sequence continues at coordinate 187,661,086 of NC_089491.1, read as the reverse complement.
TATCACTGAACTGATAGCATTCACAACACCATCGAAACCCTAGGCATGCCAAGGGGAGTGTGATGAAAACCAAGAACTTATACACTATCAGGTGGCAATTTTTTGGATTACATATTTAAACTTTTTTAACTATATCAGCCTTGACATATAAATGGCAAACACTGTGAAATTCCACTGTCAACATTTTGTATGTTAAGAGTTTATTGACTGAATTTTAAAGAGAAAATAAAAACCCCTTTTTTGTTTGTTTTACTTAAATTAATTTGGTTTTTTTTGCTTTGAAAAGATTAACTGCCATTCGCTTATCAACAAAACAACACAGAATAAGTGCTGGCGAGGATGTGGAGAAAAGGGAACCCTCCTGCACTGCTGGTGGGAATGCAGACTGGTGCAGCCACTGTGGAAAACAGTATGGAGATTCCTCAAAAATCTGAAAATCGAACTGCCTTTTGACCCAGCTATCCCACTTTTAGGAATATACCCCAAGGACACCATAGAACGGCTTGAAAAGGAGAAATGCACCCGCATGTTTGTGGCAGCATTGTTCACAATAGCGAAGATCTGGAAACAGCCCAAGTGTCCGTCAGAGGATGAGTGGATTAAAAAGCTTTGGTACATATATACTATGGAATACTACTTAGCCATAAGAAATGATGACATCGGATCATTTACAATAACATGGATGGACCTTGACAACATTATACGGAGTGAAATAAGTAAATCAGAAAAAAAAAACTAAGATGAATCCATACATAGAAGGGTCATAAAAATGAGACTCAGAGACATGAACAAGAATGTGATGGCAACAGGGGCGGGAGGTTGGGGGAGGGGGGAGGGGGTGAAGAAGGAGAGAGGGGTTAGGGGAGGGGAGGGGCACAAAGAAAACCAGATAGAAGGTGACAGAAGACAATTTAACTTTGGGGGAGGGGTATACAGCACAATCAAATGTCACAATAATCTAGAGATATTTTCTCTCAACATATGTACCCTGATTTATCAATGTCACTGCATTAAATTTAATAAAAAACAAAACAAAACAAAAAAAATTAAAAAAAAAAAGATTAACTGCCATTATCATAAAGAGATTATTGATTTTGTCTTCATGAAATTATTAGGAGTTTCCATGATAACTCACATTAAGGGGTTGGTATTTCATATACTTATATTATAATAATATATAATAAATTACATATATGAGAGCATTTGTGTATTTAAATATTTATAAAATTAATATTATAAATTCAATTATATTAAATCAATGCATTCAATTATAAATTATATATTTAAATAGAAAAATTACTTGAAGCTTACTCTTTAGTGTAGTGGATGTTATCATCAAGCTCTATAGAACAGTTACTTATTGGTTAAGAGAGAGTAACATTTGCATTCACTCCAAACTTCATTGATCATTTGTTGCATAATCACCAGTGAGCCAGACATAATAACTTAGGGCCTATTGGAGTCAATGAAATTTCACAAAAGAGTCAGAAACATGTTTCATAAATGGTCAGGTTTGTCCATACAACCTGGACAACCAGGGTTCTAGAGAAGATTTAAGTTGTTACCTGGTTAATAGTCTACTTTATGCATTCTTAAATAAAGCTGGAAAATCTTGTCATCTTGTTGTTTACATGCTCTAGAAAATAACTGAGACAAAACACTAAAATTTAGTTAATGCTTTAATAATTTAAGTTTTATTATTTTATAAAGCTTTCTTAGACACAGACTAAGCATATATATATATATATATATATATGTCTTTCTATATATGTATATATATTTATGACTCACTTGTCAAAAATTTATTAAAATACAACTTTTTTTCCATTTAAGAAACTAGAATACTGGTCAAGATGCTATCCCTTGGATCCCTATGCCAACCAACAGGAATGAAGTAATTCTAGGCATAACCTTTTAATATTATAGAATCTGTTGAGCTGATCTTAGAGGTATCATAAGTATTTAAACATTGAGGAGTAACCTGGGGGGAACCTTATGTATATTACTATTTGTATCATTATCATGAAGCTGAAATATCAGTTTAGGCTGAGCACCATGAGCAGGAAGGGTACATACTGATCACATTCTGGTAGCAATTATAAACTATCTTCATGCTTAAACTTTTAGTGAGGTAAATGCATTTTCTCCACCCTTTAGCAGGCTAGCATGAGCTTTCTAGTGCTCTAGGGGCAAGTAAGGACTGTGACAATATAGTGAAGGTCCCTGCATGAGGTTGGTTCAAAGGATGGCATCCAGGGTCTTATGGAACACTCAGTTACTCAGAATAGAACTGCCTCTGTAAATGACATGTAAAATGTCAAATTAGGTTTGCACACGTTCAGGCTCTGGTTGTGTGCCATTAGGTCACTTCTTCTGATAGTAAAGTATATTGCAGGTATACTTTGAAATCTCATTAAATATAAACAGTACCCCAAATTATTCTGAATGTGCCAGATATTCTTAATATGAAATTATTGCTTTAATCGGTGAACAACGACTCTTGCAAAGTTTTAATGGTTGAAAGTATTCAATAGCCAGAGGAAATGGAGTGAGTCTTTGCAGTATTCTGACCAAAGTCACACAGAACTCTTGTTAATTCTACCATGCTTGTCTTGCATCTAGTTTTTGTCTGATCCCCAAAAGTCTGTCAAGTCAATGGCCCCTTGCAGGTCAGGGAGGTCCCAGTGATCTTGGGAAAGCCTTCCGACGTGGTTCACTCATGGCCTACAGGTCCCTGGAGTGCTGATTTGATTCCAGAAACAGTTTTGTTCCACATGTGCCAATGCTTCTTAGAGATGCTGGCTTACACAAAGGACAAAATGTCACCCTGTCTGAGCACATCTGGAGAGCAGCCTACCTGGACAGACGGCGAAAATTTGGTACAAAGATCTTTCCTCACACTGACATTTCCCTTCTCTTCAAAAATGTTGATAGCGACACCTTTCTTTGATAGATGTGTTCTTGAAAAGTCACATACATTAAATTTTGAGGCACTGAATCATTGTTTCTCTTGTCTAAGACTCCAGCATCTGTTTTGTAAGTGTTTATTTCTGACTGCTCTTCAGTAAGAAATGCCTTCCAGCAGCGAAGTTTCCTGTCTGCCCCTCTTCTGCCACAAGGAGTAGTAGTGGGGCTGCTACTAAAAGCATCCCACAAACTCTTTTATAAAATTGAGAACCTTATTTATAATTTTACAAATTCAGGTTTTCAAAATTAGGCTTCCTAAAAACGAGGCATGCCTGCATCATTAACTCCCATCTCATCTACTATGGTGTGCCATTATCCCCACGTCCCACAGAACTGTGAACACCACCACATTTTACTGAGCCCATCTTCATAACACTTAATTTTTCATGATAATTACTGACTTAAATTCATATGATTTAAATTCTAGATATGAGCTTATATTTTAAGACTCCTGACACCCACCAGGATGCCTCAGCAATAAGAAATACCTTGCAGCAGATTCCCTGGGGTGGCCTCTCTTAAGGCCAGGCCATACTCCTTGGACACCAGAGTACTCCTGGCTTCTGGCCTCGCAGGCGGCCTCAGCACAGCAGTTACTCAACACAATAGTTCAGACACAGACTAACAATCAGAATTAGTTACTGAGATGAAACTTATTTTCCAGTTCTGGAACCTATCATTTATTGGTGAATTTCCCTTTAATTAATCTTAAGCAGGTAAGAAGTCTCAGTAACCAAGCCATTAGTTTAGATGGCTTTGTCTGGGCCCTGGCCAGCGCACATGTATAGATGATGGAATCATTGTGCTCTTCAGCCGAAGGAGCTGCCGTAGTTCTTGTCCTTCATTATGGACACATCAGAGAGGCACCACAGCCTGAGGGGGCCAGGCAGACCTGAATTAGAATCTCAGTCATATAGCTCATTAGCTGTATAACCCTGACCAAACTAACCTCTCTGAGCTGCAATTTCCATAGCTTCAAGAAGGCGTAATAAAACCTACCCCAGAGAGTTTCTGTAAGGTTTAATCAAGAAATAGCATAATGTCTAGTGCAGGGGTCCCCAAACTTTTTACACAGGGGGTTAGTTCACTGTCCCTCAGACCGTTGGAGGGCCGGACTATAAAAAAAACTATGAACAAATCCCTATGCACACTGCACATATCTTATTTTAAAGTAAAAAAACAAAACGGGAACAAATACAATATTTAAAATAAAGAACAAGTAAATTTAAATCAACAAACTGACCAGTATTTCAATGGGAACTATGCTCCTCTCACTGACCACCAATGAAAGAGATGCCCCTTCCAGAAGTGCCGTGGGGGCAGGATAAATGGCCTCAGGGGGCCGCATGCGGCCCGCGGGCCGGGCCGTAGTTTGGGGACCCCTGCTCTAGTGCATTATAAGTACTCATTAAATGGTAGTTGCTGTGTTACTTTCCACGGTGGTGACTAGTTATAGGTATTAGGTTCTCCTGTGATGGAATCTAAATGAAGAAGTTCACTAGTCAGTGGAGAAAGTACCTCAGTCCTCCAGTTGAAAACTACAACGAGGATGTCCACCGTAGAGGCAACACAAACAGGCTCAAATGAATTGTTTGTGCGCCTTCTGTCTCAAACATGGCTCTTTGGACAGGATCAGAAATTCCTGTGAAACAATGAGGCAAGCAGCCAGCAGTTACTGTGTAGCTGTGCTAGATGTTCAGCTGCGCCCCTTTGGGCACCCCTCTCCAGAGAAGCAGAAACATATGAGACACAACTGATTCCTCAGCAGAACAAGTTATTTTGACCCAGGGTACCCTGGAGGTGGCTCCCATCCCAGGCAGCCTCACTTCCTGAACAGCTGTGTCCAGGCCCGTTCAGTTGGATCAGAAGGCCAGTTCGCACAATTACTATCAATACTTTCTTGGCTAAGGATAAGGATGGCTCAGTGAAGAGGAAAGAAGGGAAAAGGAAAAGAGAATTATAAGTGGGTGTCATTGTATGTAGGTAGAAACTGTTCTAGGTGAGCCATGTAGCTCTAGTGCTTATTAGATGACATGTTTATTAGCCTTTTAGGGTTCTGAAAAATGTACACTGGGCCAGTGTACAGAGGAGTGGAGTATGCCCATTCCGTATGAGCATAAACAAAGACATTCTAATCAGAGAACATTAGTGAGAAAGAGTAGAGATATTTTTAATTTGGGTCCTTTGACTTCATTCTAGAAACCAGTAGAAAAGAATACTTTAAATCAATACCATATTGGACATTCTGAGAGTGATATCTCTGAATCTCACACAAATAAACACAGACTCAGGCATTCAGTGCAAGGAAATAGCTTTCTGAAAGCCCTGTCCAGGGGTAAGAAAGTGCCCCCACATTGTGCTTACTTGGAACAACGAGCTTCTTCCACACACTATCTTTGTCTCTTTTACTTGAAATGTTTTTCAGTCACTTCTTCTCACCCCACTGTAACACATCTTCAAACTTTAGTGACCACGGGAAACCTGTACAGGGTTTATTAAAATACAGGTTGCTGGACTCCACTCCCCGGAGATTGTGATACAGTAGTTTTTGGGGTTGAGTCTGAGAATTTTTATTTCTAAAAAGTTCTCAGGTAATATCAATGCTGCTTGTTTACAGGCCCATAGTTTGAGAACCATTGCTTTAAAGATTTGTGCATATAGCTGGTGTTAATGATTGTTTGCATGAATGAATGGATGAAAGTTCTTCTTAGCACAGTCTTTGATATTTTGTTAGGACTGATGTTTTGTCCTGTAGGTAGATCCTCTGCCAAACACACTTCCTACAGTAAAGGAAGGCTATTGTTTTTTTATTTGAAGACAATCTTTTTCATCCTGCCAAATACCTATGATAAGTAGTTTTGTCTCTCGCTAATTTCAGGGCACATGAAGTTCTCAACTATGAAGGTGCCAGAAATTCTCTGGATTAAAAGTGTGTCTATCCAGATGGATAGATTGGGAGCCAGACTCTTTATTGCTTTCTCTGCTCTAAAAATTCTCAGCATTTCATTTGAACACACCAGAGCAGGCCAGGATTAAAGACAAAATAAGCTTGATGCTACAAGAATGGTGCCAGGTTGGACACCATGGCACTTCAGCCTTGAGAAGCTGGTCTTGGGCCATTGGGCAGCTGGGACTTCACCTGGAGCACCTGCTGCTGCTGGCCTGTCTTTTGTTCTTGGTGTGAGCATTTTTCAACCAAATTGGGCCATTCCTCATCTGTGACAACAGTGTAACAGCAGGTTCTGTCAACCATAGTTGTTTCCCAGCTATCTGTGGACATGTTTCGTAGCAGCAGTTTTGCTCTTAGATCATTTTAACAATTAATTATATTATGCCTTACCATTGGAATAGGATGGTATATTTTTACAGACAATACAAAAAAAAGAGACATGTATTACTCATATTCCTACCATCCAAAAATAACTGCTGACCTTTACATTTTGTATATTTCTTTTTAGTTCCGTTTCTATGCTCAGGACTGTTTGTGTAATATATATATATCTCCATTTCCTCTGCAAAACTTTCTATAAAAAAGGAAGACTATTTTGTTTTTAAAGATTACCTTTTCCACTCTGTCCGGCCATCTGCCCTGCAATGGACAGTTCAGTCTCTCTTGCAAACTCCAGGGCACATAAGGTTCTCAGACGTGAAGATGCCAGAAGTCCTCTCTATCTATATAATATAAACCATGATTTGATAGAGTTAAAACTTTCCCATTTAAAAAAGCTGATTTAAAAATGTGCTTACTTAGAATCATGAGCTGATTTTATATTCTATTTTTTCACTTAAAAATATATATTATATACAGTATATTTCCTAAGTGATAATATAAACTCTTGTAGGATTACTTTTAAAAACTTCCTTTGATTCTTCTTGAAATTGGTTATAGGCAGAAAACAAAACCAAAACCCCCAAACAAAACAATGGCAAGAAAAAAAGCATGAACGACAGTACTGAACCGTACTTAGTGCCCAGCTCCCAGGCTATTCCAGTTCGCAGTGAAAATGATATCATGACTGTAAAAATTAGACTGATCAGTTAAAAATTAATCATTTAGCCTGATAATAAGCCTAAAATTAAATCAACTTTTTTTTTTTTGTATTTTTCTGCAGCTGGAAACTGGGAGAGACAGTCAGACAGACTCCCGCATGTGCCCGACCGGGATCCACCCGGCACGCCCACCAGGGGGCGATGCTCTGCCCCTCCAGGGCGTCGCTCTGTTGCGACCAGAGCCACTCTAGCACCTGGGGCAGAGGCCAAGGAGCCATCCCCAGCGCCTGGGCCATCTTTGCTCCAATGGAGCCTCGCTGCGGGAGGGGAAGAGAGAGACAGAGAGGAAGGAGAGGTGGAGGGGTGGAGAAGCAGATGGGCGCTTCTCCTGTGTGCCCTGGCCGGGAATCGAACCTGGGACTTCTGCACGCCAGGCTGACGCTCTACCACTGAGCCAACCGGCCAGGGCCCAAATCAACTTTAAAATCCAAGTTATCAGGTCTAGTGAGTCTTCATTTACACAGATCACCAAATAGCTGTCAGCGGTGCGCTTCTTTCTGGGGGACCGTAAACCAAGATAGCAGCGCATCGTTCCCAGTGGATCTGAATCCAAGTCTGACCCCTCCATTGGACCTCAGATGGCCTATAAGCAGAGGGGTGCCTTGGTGCCTCAGGAATTCTGACAGAGAGCAATTTCCTTCTCTATCCAGAGCTGATGAGCAGACATTTCCGATAGCACAGGGCACTGGCTGGGGGTCGGTAGCCCTCCTGGAGGACACAGTAATAGCATAATGCCACCAATAAATATGATGCTAAAAATGTAAACATGGGTCACCTGTTTGTGGAAAATATAAATTACTTATTTAATTTACTAATATAACAACCCCCACAGATACAGTTTTTGAAAAATGAAATATAACTTAGTGGATAAATATATGTTTGTGTGTATGTGCATGCTTAATTTTCTTAAGAGTGTCCCAAAAACACCCAGTAAAAAATTTTGAGGACACTAGTCCTATAAAAAACAAGTTGCTATCATTGAGTCCAAAATATGTTCCCCTGACATGTCAAGGATATAATAAAGCTAGTCCCAGTTATGTTGGCCTGCTCATGAGTTGACCACAGTATTAGTCTGCTCTGACTGCTGTAACACAATATTGCAGACTGGGGGCTTAAACAGCAATCTAGTCTTTCACAATTCTGGAGGCTACAAGTCCAAGATCAAGGAGTTGTTCCTTCTGGAAGGACACAAGATTCCTTCCCTTCAACAGGTATGGCAGGTTGATTCCTTCCAGAGGCTTTAGGGAAGAATTCATTCCATGGTTCTCCTAGCTTCTGGCAGTTGTCAGCAAGACTTGCTGTTCCTTGGTTTGTAGACACATCCCTCCAATATGTCTCCTCCTCTTCTGTCATGTGGCCTTCTCTCTGTGTCTATGTCCAAATTTTGCTTTTGTAATAAGGACATCTGTCATCGGATTAGGGCCTACCCTAATCCAGTATGGCCTCATCTTAACTTGATTACACTTGCCAAGATCCTAGTTGCAAATAAGATCACACTTACAGATACTTAAGGTTAGGATTTGAACATATCTTTTTGGGAAATTCAAGTCAACCCAAAGAGACTATTTACTAAACTCTGCCAACAAATGGTATAGCAAATGAATTGGAGAGTGCTCATCAGCAAAATTGTTTTTTAAACAGGTGATGCTCACTTAAAATCAGAAACCAATAGATCCTCGTGGAGCGGCCAGCCCAGCTGGGGATGACTGTGTGCCCAATGATACTGACTGCATCTCATCCTAGCCCTGAAGTAGCACAGTCAGGGCTGTGGACAGGCAGAGCCCAGGAGTGGCCATCTCTTGCTTACAGAGCTGTGGTCAGAAGCAACAGGGTGTCACATCAGGTCTTAGGGTAAAATGACTGAGGACACAAGTGTAGAAAGTGGGAGCAAACTTCCTTGAGCTAATGTAATCAATACTGGAAACTGTCAGAGTAAAACAAACAAAACTGACTGCAGGTGAAAAAAAATTCTCAGAATGTACATATGCCTGAAGGGTTCAAGCTCAATATGAAGCATCAGAAGATAATTTCCTGAGGGAAATCAGTAAGTATCTTATTGGGACTACCTCTGAGCCACTCAGAATTGTTAATGCAAAACAAACAAATGAACAAACAAAACTTGGCAACCTTTACACATGCATGCCTGCTCCAGGGATGTGTGTAATTGAATGAGGGAGAGAGATTGTCATAAGTCATACATTTATTTGGTTTACAGTGATTAAGTCTTTGGGGTAGTCAAAGTGACTTCATGTCCTGTAGGGTTCTGTAATTAAGATGACATATTCACCCACTCCTTGAGGATTTTCTTTCTTTCTTTCTTTCTTTCCTTCTTTCTTTCCTTCTTTCTTTCTTTCTTTCTTTCTTTCTTTCTTTCTTTCTTTCTTTCTTTCTTTCTTTCTTTCTTTTTCTTTCTTTTTTTTCTCTTTCTTTCTTTCTTTCTTTCTTTCTTTCTTTCTTTCTTTCTTTCTTCTTGCTTGCTTTCTTGTGTTTTATTTTTTTTTCCAGTGAAAGAGAGAGTCAGAGAGAGGGACAGATAGGGACAGACAGGCAGGAAGGGAGATGAATGAGAAGCATCCATTCTTTGTTGTAGCTCCTTAGTTTCCTTAGTTGTTCATTGATTGCTTTCTCTTTTGTGCTTTGACTGGGTAGGGGGGCTATAGCAGGGCAAGTGGACCCTTGTTCAAGCTAGTGACCTTGGGCTCAAGCCAGAGACCTTGGGCTTCAAGCCTGTGCTCAAGCCGGCGACCTCGGGGTTTTGAATCTGAGTCCTCCACGTCCCAGTTCGATGCTCTATCCACTGCACTACTGCTTGGTCAGGCAGGGGGTTTTCTGATCCCAGCATAAGGCAAGTCTCCTCAGTGCAACAAATAACCCATAGAAACAGGATAGGGACATGCAGACATTTCAGCCCTCAGCCTAGCATTCCAGATGAGCAGCCAAAAGCACAAAGCAAAGAGGGAGCAGAATGAAGGTGTTCATCCAACCCAACATTGAGAAATGAGACACCCATGAGGGGAGTGGGAGCTGTAGTGATATGAACCTGAAGCCAGGCTCCTTGCCCCATTGTTGGTCAGTCCCCTTCCCCACATACACCTCTTGCCTTGTCACTATCTGCTGGTCTGTCCCCAGGGTAGAGGAGTTGCACCTGAGAGGCTGTTCTCTGCTCCAGCTCAGCATCCCGATGGAAGGCTAAGGCTTCCCAAATTCGATTCTGAGGCCTGATGAATGATCATTTCCACAAACTTCCATTTTCCTATTCTTATAGCCTCTTTTTTCCACATGTACAACTTTGCTCTCAGTGAACCCTCAGACTTCGGGCTGGGAATGTTTTAGGGCTGTCTCAAAAAGGAGCTTGGGAGAAGTCAAGTTCTATGTCAGCCAGGGTGAGACTGACAAGAGAGAGGAGAGCTCTGCTAGCAAGGTGGCCTCACCTGGTTCCAGCTTTGAGGTCAAGGTAGGAGACCAGGGTGGTTTTAATGCCTCATTTCTTTTTGGTCCCCTTCCCTGTGAGCCCCTAGGTACCACCATCACTCTGTTTATCTACAAACTCCAGCACAGATGCCAGAATGCCACATTCCAGACTCTCGCTGACTCTGTCCCTAGTAAAATGTGCTTCCCCTGCTGTCTGACGTGGTGTGCTGCCTTGCCCCCACTAGACCACAGGCCAGCTTCGGCAGGCCTCTTGTTCTTTGGAGGTGGACAGAGGGAAGGCAAGGAATTGGGCCATCTCAGTGCTTTGTGAGATCTACATATATAATACCTTGTTGAGTCTTTTTTAGTATCCTGGGAGGTAGCGGGTATTAACCCTTACTCCAGATAAAACTCAGAGAGGTCAAGATCGCTGAAAATCTCACATCCAGTGCAGAGTGGAACCAGGATTCCGACTCTGGAAGAAAACTGTGCAGACTTTTTTCTTTCCCAGCCTCGTGCTAATTGCCTCTGATGGTGAGAGCCTTTTGACCGTGGGGTCATGGCTGGCCTAGAGACCTCTTTGCAGCCTTGCAGCTGCCTGTGTCACTCCCTGGGGTGGCTGCTGACATGGTGATGGTTCCAGGCCTCTGGAGAGGCAACAGTTCTCCGTCTTACCTGTTTCCTTTAACTCAAGGGATTGCCCATGCATTCCTTCTCCCCCAACAGAGCCTCCAAGGGTTATGGCTGTGGGATTTGTGTCTATGCTTATGGGATCAATGCATGAAATCTAATGGGTATAACATATTTCTGTGAAATGCACTTACAAGTGGTATAGTTCTGAGATTAGGACCTGGATCAATGGCTTGGTCCCCAGAAGAAGATGAGGTTCAATTCCATCACCGCACTGCAGGCAGGGCCTCTGAGAAGAGCACGGCTGGGTCAGGACCAGCAGCATGCATCAGGGGCAACTCACATCCTCATTTCTGCAGACAAGACAGTGCTGAGAGATTAAAGAAAAAGCCAAACACGCCTGTGAGGTTGTTGAAGCAAAGGATACACTTCAAATGTGTAAAGCCAGGAAAACAGTCTTCTGACCCACAATAGGATTTCTTTTTAACTTTCACTTCTGTGGAAAAATAAATGAAAAAAGTGATTTTAAAAGCAATTCTCGATTATTGCATAATAAGAAATAGATTTAGCATCCATGCTATCCATAATCTTCAAATGCTATTTTCTTCTTCTTTTTCCTAGTAAGAGGAAGGGAGATAGACAGATAGACTCTTGCATACACCCTGACCAGGATCCACCTGGCAACCCACATCTGGGGCTGATGCTTTGCCCATCTGGGGCCGTGCTCGCAACCGAGCTATTTTTAGCACCTGAGGTGGAGGTTCCAGAAGGCATCCTCAGTGCCCAGGTACAATGCTCTTGAATCAATCAAGCCATGGCTGCAGGAGAGAAAGAGAGAGAAGGGGGGAGGGGTATGGGTGAAGAAGCAGATGGTTGCTTCTCCTGTGTGCCCATGACTGGGAATCGAACCAGGAATGTCCACACACAGGGCTGATGCTCTATCCACTGAGAAACCAGCCAGAGCCTCCAAATGTCATTTTAACCATATGTTTCTACCTCTTGCCCATTAAATTATTTAACCAAAGTGACTAGTATCACACAGAATGAATTGTTTTTTCCTGCCTCTGCCTCAGAAAGTGATCTAGAAGCCATGACCATTCCAAACTGAGGGCGGAGAAAGATTTAGTTAGCTTTGACGATCTATACTTGTTGATTCATTAGGAAACAAAATTTTTGTTACATCTACAAAAATACTTATTCTTACCTAATTCAAGTGTGCTGATTTCAAATCTGACATTAGTTTTTCTATGTAAGCTACAGGTTTTTTGCAATTCAAGATTTTAGGTTTTCATCTTATTGTAAAATTTTCCAACATTTAGTTTAACATAATGAAGTAAAATGTCTTCTTGGGCATCATCTTTGTGAAAATATAATAATTTTTATAATGCAGTAACTACACTAATACACTAAAAGATATGATTGCATCAGAATTTGTCTACAATTTCAAAATAGAACATATTAAAACACTTACTTTAATCATAAAATTTTTGCAAAACTCATTTAAATTCTATTCAGGCAAAAATTTGCATTTGTAGCTCTTGCGTTTGTGTACTTGTCAAGGACAGTCTCATTTGATGCTCCAGCAGTAGTCTGCTCATCACTAACAGCTCCAAGATTTTCAGGAAACTTATCAAGGTGACTGTTCAGGAAATGAATCTTAATGCTCATGTTACATCCAATGTTGCGGAAAGCCAACAGCATCCTTTGAACCAGAAGTTCTGCTTTTTTATTGCCAAGAAAGTTCTTTGTAACTGGCACAAAAGACTGCCATGCTGCTTTCTCCTCCTTATTCATCTTCCTGGAAAATTCTTTGTCACCTATGAGGATTTGAATTTGAGGTCCATTGAATACACCTGCTTTTATCTTTTTGAAAGACAAGGCAGGAAAGCAGAAATAATATGTTGAAAGCATTCACTTTCTCTATTCAAAGCCTGAACAAACTGCTTCATTAAGCCAAGTTTGATGTGAAGTGGGGAAAAAATGATCCTGTCTTGATTAGCTACAGGTTCATTCACAATATTTTGCATCCCTACTTCCAGAGCTTCATGTTTAGGCCACTCCTTCTGTGTCCAGTGTTTCTCATGAGCTCAGCTGTTCCACAAACACAGAAAGCAGGGATACTTCGTGAAACCTCTCTGTTGTCCAAGCAGGAAATTTACCATTTTAAGATCCACACAAATGATCCAAATGATCCAGTTATGCTCCTCATACTTCGGAAAGTCGAGGACAGTTTTTATGTCATTATAATCTTCTCGCAGATGAGAAGACTACTGATATCCTGACAGTAAAGAAAGTGTTTGTCTTTGGACAAAAAGTCCACAAAAATTTGTTCATGCTTCCTGAAATGGGATACTTAGCTGACCGGTGAAGTACATTCTTTTTATGAAGCCTGGAGGCTAATAACTCAGCTGCTTTTTTTGATAGGCCCAAATTTCTTACTAAGTCATTCAATTCGGGTTGGCTAAACTGCTGAGGGGTTAATGACTGTTTGGCATCAGAAGAAGACCATTAAGATTCTACAACCATTTCCTCATGCATCTTATCAAAATACACTTGATCACCATGTTCACTTTCTTCGTCCTTAGAAGAAATAAAACCATTGAAAACTGGAACCGGGAGTGTCTTAGAGTGTGGGATAGGTCGTATTGCTGAAGGAATATTAGGATATGCAATCATCTGTCGTTTTTCTTGTCAATGCCCTTTGTATGGATCAGACAGAAATAACAGTCCCTGCTGTGGTCCTTAGGTTCACGCCAAACCATGGGAATACCAAAAAGCATTCCTTTGTGTTTTCCTTTTGACCAGTCACGAAGCATTTCCTCACAATTATGACACACAATATGAAGAGCCCAATTCTTGTCTTGATCACCAAGGGGAACTTGAAAATAGGCAATATATGCACATGTCACAAATAATGAAATATTGCTCCTTGGACGTTGAAGTGTGTAATAGCCACATATATAACAGAAGATGTCAGGATTATTCTTACATTTACGCCTACTAGAAGAAGTCACGATTCAATCTTAAAACATTATCAGATAATAATTTTTTACATTTAAAAACAACTACAGTTATGTAAAAGTGATGTTTGTAAAACATTAATTGCCTGTGGTTATGTTCAATCCAAGAGTCATTGCCCTTTAACTTCAATTTAAAAACTAATGCATGCCATTAACTGTAACAAAAAGAAATTAAAATTGCGTAAAAACTAGAGCATGCACTAAAAAATGGATTTTAGATTTGGAATCAGCGATGCATAAATATATAGAAACAGTTCTAAAACCTCATACAACAGAAAATGAAAAAAAATTGTTCCCCAGTGTTATGAATTACTGACTCCTTTTATTTCACAGATATTTATTTACTGTGGACCATGTGGCCCTTCCCTGTTACAATCTTTCTTTTAATAATGGATATGCTTGCATAATGACCCAAGGACCTGGTGATGCCCTTGCCTTTAAGGAGCTGCCATTGAGGAGCTAATAAAGGATTTAATAAAACATGGAAAGAATGAAGAATAATAAGAACACAAGACTTTAGCTCCTTTTAAGGCCACAGAGAGAAGGCTGGGACATGGAGGTGAGGGTCTCCTAGGAAGGGTAAACAGAAAACCATAGTGAAAAATAATAATCCAATGGCCTCTTGCCATGCCTTATTTTCTCAAATTCAGGCTGGTCTTCGAGCAAGCAAAGGGTCCTCTGGCCGTGTGTGCCTGCATAGGGGGAGGGGGGAGATCCGGGAGGGTGTAGGAGGGGATAACGGTTGGCTGGTTCTGAAGGCCCCACTCCCAGCATCCTGGTGTTCTCTGCCACCCGCCAGGCTCATGCTCATCATGTCTGGGATGAGTATGGCTTTGATCCCTCCGAGGGGTTCTGAGGCTGGCTGGCCCACAGACCCACTGCTGATGAGTGTGGCCTTTTGGGGCTGTCTCAGGGGTGACCAGCGCTGACCAGGCAGCCAGGTACTGGTTGCTTCATCACATTCTGCTCCCTGTCAGTCACCTGGAAGGAAGGGCTGGGCTGACTCCACCTCCCTCTGAGGTCTCTAGTCATGACTGTTTTGTTCCCAGCTGCTTCTGCTCCCACCTGGAACCTCCCATTTCCCCCATCCAAGGGCACCATACTCGAGTTGTTACTACCAGAAACAGGGTATAACATCATGCTTTCATCCATTTATTTCACTAACAGGCACAGGGCAGTCCCATGGGCCACACACACACCGTGCTTGGTTCCTGGAAAGAGAAATAAAACAAGGTCTAGAACAGCGGTTCTCAACCTGTGGGTCGCGACCCCGGCGGGGCCCCCTGTGTTTTGGTCGTTCGACCCCGCCGGGGTCGCGACCCACAGGTTGAGAACTGCTGGTCTAGAATAAAGAACAGGTATAGGTGTTAAAAAAAATAATCACTATAGACCATGATACAAGCTGTGTGATTTTATATATACAATCTTCTGGAAAAGGCCAAACTAAGGAGACCCCAAACAGAACAGTAGTTATCAGGGGCTGGGGGAAGGGCGTGGGGCTTGTGAGGTAATGCAACTGTATTGGTGTTGGCTATGCACTAACTGTATTTATTAAAACATGCAGAAATGTGCACTCAAAAGGGTGAATTTCAGTGTATGTATTGTGATTTCATATTTTAAAAAAGAAAATAAATCACCATAGAATGTAGGGCACACTGGAGGAGCACCCAGCTCCTTCCCGGAAGGGAAAGGGAGGGGTCAGAAAAGCTGGGCAGAGAAGGAGCAATTGACTTGTGAATTCTAGGAGGACACAAGTTTCCAGAGGGATAGGAGGGAGAGGGCCTTCCAGGTAGAGGAAATAGCATATGCAGTGGCACGGAGGCTATTATCATCTGGTGCTTCTTGTCCATCAGCAGGAGTTGGAACATGGACAGACCTCTGTGTGATACTAAGGAGTGGGAACAATGGTTTTTTTATGTTACCTTTCAACATTTTTTAAATTGGGTTAAAATATATATAGCACACAATTTTGCATTTTAACCATTTCTAAGTATACAGTCAGTGGCATTAATTATATTCAGAATGTGTGTTACCATCACCACTACCTATTTTTAAAACCCTCTTATCACATCACCCCCAACAGAAACTCCGTACCCATGAAGCTTTAACTCTCCACAGCCCCTCCTCCAGCCCCTGGTAACCCCGAACCCACTTTCTGTCTCTATGAATCAACCTAGTTTAGATATTTCATGTAAGTGGAATCATGTACTATTTATCCTTTTGTGTCTGGCTTTTCTCACTGAGTGTATTTTTGTCTTGTTTTTAATGAGGCTTTTGCATTAAAAAGTAGGATCTGAAAAGCTGCTTTCTGTGAGACAGTCAGGGAGGAGGGAGAAGGAAGCACTCTCTGAGACAAAGGCACTCAGTACTGGGCGGTGTGACTTCCTGCGGGGCTCACACTGTAGTTCCTGTGTCAGTTCAAGGTCAGACCCTGTACATGGACACCCTGTACACCTACAACCCCTCCACTTCACAGGTCTGTTGGAGGCCCTCTTCATACTGATTTCTTGCACACAGCATTCTCACCTCGAAAACTGCAAAAGACATTTTTTAAAAAGACTTAAGAAAATAAGTGACCAAGAATTGCAAAAAAGGCAACCTAAGAAGCAGGGTTTGGAATTAATTATCCCTTGAACTGTCAAGACCAACTGCTTCTAGTGAGTTCTGACATTTCTAGGAATAATTAAAGACTAGGCTGTCACTTTACACAAAGGTCCAACCATGACATGAACAAGTTCTATCTGCTTTCACCATATAATGTCCAGAAACACAGAAAAGGGAATTATACTCAGTGCTAATTGCAGGTCCTAGGGTAAAGTGTCATGCTTTTGGAGAACTTTCCATATTTATGCATTGAAATATAATAATGTTCATTTTGGGGACAGATGTGAGTGGCAAAAGTAGTGGCACTTTAAAAACATCTGAAATTACTGGTGATAATAATAACTAACATTTACCAGGTGCTGACCAAGTATCAGGCACTATATTCCAAATATCACAAGGACCTATGAGGTGATGCTTAAAAGTTTTAAAATTTCTTTTAACTATTCCTCATAGAAGGGGAAACTGAGACACAGAGAAGTTATGCAAGTTTTTCAGGGTCACAGAGTTCAGATCAAAGCCAGACAGCCCAGCTCCAAAACTGGTGCTCAGCAATGACACTCACATCCTTGTCTCCAAGCTGTCCTCAGTGATGCTGTTATGGGACCAGTTAGCTTTTCTGGTATGATCATTAGTCTTGTCAGAAAGCATTTGTCAATTACAAACTTGCACATGATTTTGGTTATTTGACCTCCAAGAACTATGTTTCAATCAGGTGATTAAATTCATCTGTAATGTATTAAGTCATCTCATTCTCAAGTGAGGACTTCATAGTTATCTTCCACCATCTTTATTCATTCATTAGATATTTATTGAGCATCTACTATATCCAAGACACTGTATCAAGGCATGTCCAGAAAGAGTTTACATTTTGGGTGAGGAAATAACACCCATATGATAATATGATACATACAGGATGGGGCAAAAGTAGGTTTACAGTTGTGCGTATGGAAAATAATACAATAATGAAGAAAAATATTCATTGCTGTGGCTGTTCAGAGGAAAAGGATGGTTTTTAGGATGTCGTCTGTGTGCTGTACAAAGGTGGGAGAAGTCAGTGCAGAGAAGATGGAAAGAGGAAGATGAGGAAGAGAGAGAGATTAGAGATGTGACGGAGACTGCTGAGATGGGTCTTTGATATGGGCTGAGTTATGTCCTCCCAAATCCATGTGTTGAAGTCCTGACCTCCAGTATCTTAGAATGTGACTATATTTGGAGACAGAGCCTTAAAAGAGGTGATTAAGTTAAAGTGAAGCAGCTAAGGCAGGCCCTCATCCAGTCTAAGCAAACTGATGAGAAGAGCAAATCTGGACACAGACAGACACAGAGAGATGATCGTGTGAGGGTACAGACAGAGGGTGGCCATCTACAAGTAAAGGAGAGGCCTTAGAAGAAACCATCCTCGCTGACATTTTGACATCTGACTTTCAGTCTCCAGAACTGTGAGAAAATCAATTTATGTTGTTTAAGTCCCCCTTACTTGTTATGGCACCCCTAATAAACTAATACAAGCTTAAAAAAAGGATTTGGACATGGGGACATAGAGCTGAAGAGAAGAAATTGGGCTGGAGGCATGTTTGACACAAATGGATTTTATTCAGTGAATAACAGGGAGACATAGCAGACTTCTGAGCAGGAGTGACATAGACAATAGTCATTTAATTTCTTTGATTCATTCAGCACTCACTGAGGTCAGCCCTAGGCCAGGCATTGCCAAACACAACCTGGGAGCCACAGCCATGAATAAGACACTTTAGCAGAGGGCTTGCTGTGGGAGCACATGACCAGGTGGGGGAAATGGAAAATGGGCTTGACTGGGGAGTGTGGGTGTGCAGAGACACATTAGAAGGCTTTTATCCTAGCCTAACTCAGTGCTTTTCAATCCCCCTTTAGGATCTGATACCACCCCCAGGGAGGTGTCCCTCACCCTGCTGGCCCTGTTCCCACCACAGATGACTGAAGCCGCATGCTTTCTCTGCTTAGCTCCACTGGCCAAGAAAATGTGCTCGAGCTTCTCCTTCCATATTTTGTATTTGTGGAAACATGACTTTTAAGAAAATTTGGCATATGGATGTCTCAGGTTCGATTACTGGTCAGAGCACACAGGAGAGGCAACCATCTGTGTTGCCCTTCTCCCCTTTTCCTTCTCCCTAATTTCTCCTGTTTCCCCTCATGCAGCCAGTGGCTCAATTAGTTTGAGCATGGCCCCAGGCACTGAGAATAGCTCTATTGGAGTGCAACAGCCTCAGGTGCTAAAAATAGTTTAGTATTCAAGCATCAGCCCCAAATGGGGTTGCTGGGTGGATCCTGTTCAGGGTACATGTGGGAGTCTGCCTCACTATCTTCCTTTCTCTCACCTAAAAAAAGAAAGAAAATTTCTTTCAAATATAAATATAAAATTCAGTTATCTTTCTCAAATTCCATATTCCACCAGCAAATTTTGAAACCAGCCTCCTCTGGGCTCCACCCAGCATGACCCTGCATCTACCACTGTAGAATGTGGTCTTTTCATGTTTAACAGCATCTCTAAGGGATAATGGTTGGAAAAACAAAAACGAGAAAGTAATCTAAAACAAAATAAATGTGTACACTATCTATGGTGCCAAATATGTCCTCAATGTGTGAAGGCAGAACTATGGGCCCCCAAAGCTGTTCATGCCTCAACCCTTAGAACCTATGACTACATTACTTTACTTTGCAGATGTGATTAAATTCATGGTCTTGAGATGATAAGATTAAGCACATCTGGTTTAGCTAGGTGTGCTTAATCTAATCACAAATGTTCTTAAAAAGAGAGAACCTTTCTAGCCATGGTCAGAGATAGACATGACTATGGAGGATGGTCAGAGAGATGCAACATTGCTGGCTTAGAAGAAAGAGGAAGGGGGTCACAAGCCAAGGACTGTGGGCAGCCTCTCAAAGCTGAAAAAGGCAAGGAGATGAATTCTCTCCTAGAGCCTCCAAAAAAGAAACACAGGCTTGCCAACGTCTTGATTTTTTGTCTATTGAGACCCATGTCCAAATTCTAACTTCTAGAGCTATAAGATAATACATTTTTATTGTTTTAAGCCACCAATATTGTGGTCATTTGTTACAATAGGAAACTAATGCACTCTTTTTGCTATAACTCAAGCCAGATCTGCTTATTTAAACAGCATATCCTTTTAGAGTTGGCCTTTGTAGTACCTTCCAATTCAAGATGCTCTTATCTGTGTGGTAAGCAACTCAGTCTTATTTTTTCCCACCAGATTCTCAGCTCCATATGGGGAGGGACTGAGTTACTCATTCTTGAATCTCTAGAGCCAGTATTGAATCTGCCATATAGTAGATTTCAGTAAATATGGATTAAGAGATTGTATGAAAGCCCAAAGCAGCCTACAGCTTTTTAATACCCTAAGAGGACCTCCAAAGAGAGGCATCAGTGCTTCTATTTAGACAAAGGGGTCAAAACTGATGTTACTATTGATGTATATATATATGGCATTATGTTGACATGAATTGCTATTAACTGTAACCAAGACAACAAAAAATTCCATTCACAGGGAGAGAATGGTGAGTCATTCAGACATGCACCAGGGAAGGCCTGGCTTCCCAAGACAATCTTGGTATAACGTCACTCCAGGTTCTAGGTTGCTTTTCATAAAGAGTGTTTAATCAGTGGGGCTGCTCTAAATTGCTCTCCCTATGTGATTCACTAAACTGGCCCATCCAGCACAGGCATGAAACTCAGGAACAAAGCTTCATTAGTTTAGATACATTCCTCATGAAATTGTGTTTATTTTTGGAAAGAAATGACCATTCACAATTTTTCATTGTTGAGTAGAAAGCTTTGAAGTTGCTTTCTAGAAAAGCTGGTGGTGGGAGGTCACAGTATAAAGAAGGTGGCCTCCTCCCCATTGTACCTTGGGTAATTATTTTCAACTCTAGTAGCAGAACACTGAGAGCAGGTAGGAAATGGGGTCTGGAGAAAGCCCTGCTGGGTGGGATCGGCTCTGCTGCTCCACTCTGGTGTCATCATGATGCTCAGGAAACTCGTTGCTGTTGTGTGAGTTTTGGCCAGTGCCAAGAACTGCTGCTGGAATGGCTTCTGCCCTCGTGCAAGGAATTGAAGGGTGTGGCCAGGGCACAGGGTCAGATCCATCCCACCTGTGAGTTGAGACTTTGAGTTGAAGAGTTCATTTCTTCTTTCCTTCTCCCTGCACTCTGAGCCCGTCTCATGAGAAATCAGCATTTTCCTTCCTGCTTCCAGCTCCTGTCCTCAACCATTCCCTGATGTCAGCTAACAGGTCCAACTATGGCTTCAACTGTCCCGAAACTAGCCACCTAGTGTCCCCTTTCAGGACAGTTAATTATGTTCAGGAAATTCCAGCAGATGGCAACTGTCTTCAGTGGTATTTCCTTTGCTATAAACTTGAATATGAAGAGACTGTGTTTGCAATCCAGGTGCACTTTCTCTTTTGCCCTCCAGCAACTTCCCAACTCCAGGGGGCAGACAGAACCCTGGAGGGTGGTGGTCCTAACTTTGTCCCCAAGGTCTCAGGAAGAGCAATTTCTTTCCTTCCGTATCAAAATAGTCATCTAGCAGAGGTTTTCATGACTAACATGCCCTGGGCAATAGCACATACAGGCTCATCAAGTCTTAAGCAGTAAACAGGAAGTGGATGGTAGGATCTTAGAGCTGGGAAGTTGCCACACAATTTTTTTCTCCTTGGCTCATGTTTGAGTGTTTCTGTGACAACAGTTCTCTGATAGAGGCATATCAAAATCAAGAAATACTTAATAACTGACTAATGTATTTTATCTGGTGTAACTTAGCTTGACCAGGAGAGAATATGGATGGGCTGGCATTGAGACATGAAGAAAGGCATTTAGAATGAACCATTACCATTTGATTTCTATTTTCTAGGCCACTCTAAATTTGAAACCATTTCCATCTGTGGTGGTTCTCCTGCTATTCTGTCATTGGAAGAGCTGTAATGGTATCAGATCAGGTGTTCCAGAGCAGGTCCTGGAGCAGAAAGAGCTTGGTGAGGCTCTCAAGCAGGAGGGCTTTAGTATTGAGAAGCCTCAGTGTTCCCCAGGTGAGGTTAGCCCTGCCACATTACAATCTTGCCACAGACAGGTGAGCCAGCGGTGAGAACTGGTGGGAAGGCCCTCATTCAATCCAGGTGAACCAAAGGGTCGAGACTTAGGGGAAAACTTGACATCAATATTTCATCAAATGATATCTGTAGAAAAAAATAAAATAAAACAAGAAGTGACAGATGGGATAGGAAGATGGAATCTCTTCACTCCATCAAGATAGAATGAAGGTGAATGAGCTATAACAGGCCCAAAGGAGGAAAACAATAAAAAAAAAGGTAAGCTGAAAAGACTGTGTTATAGGTCAGAAGCTGAAGCTTTGAGAGAAAGCCGGGACCTCAGAAAGGAGAGAAACAACTTTAAGCATACTTAGGCGGTCAGAAGCCTTCGGAGCATGTGGTGTTATTGTGCATGAGGACACCCTCATACAGGCTGTACCTGATTTTCACAAAAATAATCAATCAGGGATAGTTTCCTACTGTCAAACTATATCAGTCCAATGACCAAGGCCCCTCTCATCTCCAAAACTTCCCTTTTCTCCTCAATTTGCCCCCACATGAGTTTCACACTATAGAGAAGTTGGTAATTAGACTTTCATATCAGTCTATCTCCATGTACCTTGGTGTAAACAAAAGGATCCTTAACTGAAGATCATTTTCCCATCAACTGGTTAGTATAACATAGGTTAACATCTACCAATGGCTAATCTATGCAGTAAAAAAAAAAGAAAAAAAGTAAGACTTACACAGGTTTTTTTCTTTGACCATAGTGAAATAGACAGCTTAAAGCTGTCTTTCAAGTGACTCAGGTCCAAATCAATAGTCCCATCCTAGACAGAACAATCCCAATGACGTCTTGTTAAAGGGAGGTGCATGGTGGTGAACCAGAGGGCCACAAATCAGGAATGCAAAACTGCTACATCATAGCAAGAAGGGAATGCATAATTTACATAACATTTTAAGAGAAAACACAAAACTGCAAAGAAATGTTTTTGTTTTTAAGTTGGCCACAATTGGCCATGCTCCGGAATCCTAATTCCCAATGGAAGTTCTCCAGTAGAAAGTTTGAAAAGCTTTGCTTTCTGGAAACGTAAGGAAGTCACAACTAGCCCCATGTCCTGTGTTCTCCGTTTTCTTCTTTGAAGAAAAAACTGAATATCATGAGTCATCAAAGACATTGAGCAAAGATACAATACCTCGATAAAATACATGAGCAATGGGAATCAAACTACTAGATAAAAACAGTTACCCTCCTACTCTTTTACAGTAAACACCTACAACAACCACCACAGCTAACAAAGCAGATAGGACACACGAACCCTAATGTTTTCTGACCCAGCCAAGGGTGTGGTTCCCGACAATAAGGTCAGTTCTGTGGAAGAGTGCAGACTCTTTTAAAGCCAGCAAGATAAAAGGGGTGTATGCCAAACACCTTTCTAGGGGTCTTTGGTGTTTGTTTCTTCTTCTTCAATCCATTGAGAGCCCAGTGGCTTGGGCCTGCTTCACTTCCCTGTTGAGGACCTTTCCAAGGCCTCTGAAGGCCTGGCTGGTCTGGTTCCTCCTGAAACACTGTGTCATCTCACACAGCATGTTCAGACACCTGCAGGGGTGCCCTGTGGCCTCCTAGATCCCACCTTCCTCACCTTATACTGCTTTTTTGAACTGAAATCAGACCAGGCTAGCTGCCAGTTCTCAGCTGTCTTCTTGCGTTTCTATACACTGTGCTTTTCCCTTGAGCTACCTCCTCTTCCTGCCACAACCCCCTGGCCAACATTGCCCATATTACCCAGGGCTCATTCTTGGAAGCTCAGTTCAATGCCTCTGTGAAGCCTTTCCTCATCCTCTCTCTCGTGGTTCTGCCACACTCTAGAGCTCCATGACAGTTCGCACATCTAGTTTGGACTCTTGGTCATTTGTGGGTATGCCTTTGCTCCTCAGCTGGAAGGTAGGACCTTATGAGTCAGGTCTATGTCTTAACTTTGCATTTTTCATGCTACCTAGATGTATTTTCCTTTCACATTAGGTCTCAGTATGTTGGCTTTGCATCTCCCTAAGATTTGGTGTCTATCTATAAAATGGGCTAACAATATGTCTACTTCATGGGGATTAGTATCAGAATGAAGAGAGCTTACGCAAGTAAAGTGCTTTGTGCACAACTTGGCACATAGTGTGTATTGCTACCACTATTAATATTATATCAACAGTACCTTATTCATTTAATACTAAAATGGTCTCTTTTCAGTGTCTGGGGCAGCTCCCAACTTTCTCATTTAGTGAAGAAAACAGTCCTTTCTGTAATTCAGTGTTCCAGCCCTCCCTGTGTACCACCATCATCTGGGAAGCCTTTAAAATACTGATGCCTGGATTCTACCTCCTGTAATTCTGCTTCATTTGGTGGGGCCCAGCTGTCACTAATCTTTACTCCCTAAGTGTTTGTCATGTAGAGCCAGGAATGAGAACCTTTAGAGAGTTTGCCTTTTCTGTTGCATGCCCTTCTAGTCCTTGTTCCAGGAGCCAAGAGCTATAATCTAATGGGAACTCATCTGCAGAGTGTCTTCCACTGTTGATGCTCAGAACTGTCTATTTCCCCTTTTCTCTACATCCCTCCAAGCATCCATGATGACTCAGCATTTGGATACCTCTTGGTATCCCTTTTTTATTTCCATAACAGTAAAGTGCTTGTTCAAGATAACTTACTGCATGAATTGCTGTGATAAAAGCACAAAGTAGCGATGAGTCCTTGGGGATGTGGAGTACATAACATCTCTCCAACCCTCTATTTCCCATTTCTCCTCTCTGACTCATTATGAGAGGGGGACTATGTTTCATCATCAGTGAGTGGGCAGAGCCTAGGGGAGGGCACATGAGGAGCCGGCCACCTGCCCATACCAGCTAAGCAGAGATAACATAGACAATTGGGCTATTGTAATATGCACAGGATAATTGCTGATACAGATTCCTATTTCTTACCCTCTGGACTTTGAAAGACCTTTGTTCATAATTATATGTATAAAACTTGTAGTTCTTACTCGGTATTGAATTTCAACAGGCATTAAGCCTAAATAAAGACTGGAGACTGGCCCCACCGTGCCCAGCCTGGGAATGCTCACTCTGTCCCATCCTGTTGACTCAGTTTCCTCTTTGAACTGCAGGATGCATGTAACTCCAGTGTAAGAGTCAAACCCAGTAGTTCTACTGCCAAGATGGAAAGAGGGACCGCTGATTAAAATTGAGACGTGGCAGATAATGCCAAAAGGCAGAGGGAAATTGATCTCTGAGGAGAGAGAATATGTTCTGGAGATAAGGGTTTTGGAAAAATGGAAATTTGATAGTAAGATGGTGGTTGTGAAGCAGTTGCTCTGAGGGACTTACTGCCCTTGAGTCTAGATCTGGGTGGTCTTTGGTGGTTGCTGTTGTTCTTCTAATAGCCCCGGGAGTGTGGCTTCAAAACCTGCATGAGAGGGCCATGTAGTGTGGCGGTGCTGAGGACTGCTTTGCTTACCCCAAGCCTGAGCTCTGGCTTAGGTACAGGGCACCCACCCAAGAGGACTCACACCCTATATCAGACTTTGAGCTGTTCCTATGATCCACAAATGTCCTGGGTTCAATCCAGATACGTTTAAGCTTAAAGGTTTAGTTGGATGGGACCTTGGACATAATTTTTGTGGCAGAGACAGGACTAGTGAACCTCTCAACATCCATGTATCTGCTCACTCCCATCTCTGAGCTAGAGATTATCAGGCTAGAGAAGGAGACTGTCTCTGGGACATAAACCCCTGGCCCTTCCATTTTGAGTGGGACACTTTTGAAAATTCTGTCTTGGAACTAATTACACAAACTAAACAGACGAGCAAGTGGAGACAGCAAGCCAGCCAAGGAGAACATTCTTAATGTATGAAGCCTGGCTGCCTACCGCAACAAGACTCTTGCGTTGATAAGGTGCTCCGAGGCTTCCAGTAGCAGTAGAGAAAATGTGAAGAATCTACAGAACATTCTACAGCTTTACTCAGCTCTAACTAAATATTTGTTTTATATCAGGAAATGGCTCAGGGCATAGGCACAATCTCACTAAATGCGTGATTATGGCACCACGTGTCATAATCAGCTAAGTGCCCCAGCCTGATCCAAGATTTTTCTAGTCTTAGCCAGTCCTCTAATCAACAGCTTTCAACAACAACACCTGAGTCAGAATGAATCTGAAGTCCTTGCTGGGCTTGCAACCCAACCTTCTATTTACTCTGTCTCAGGAGCTGAGCGCAATCCAGCGCCCCCTGCTGGTGACTATACCTAGCCTCTCTTGCTGGGTCTAAGAGCCTGGACTGCCATATCCAACAGTGATTCAAAGACTTTCTTTCCCTGTTACAAGAAGCCTCTGTCTGCTTAAAATGGCCAGTGCCTGGTGCTGTCATGTCTCTCCTGCTCCCCTCCACCTTCCTCTCAAAGGGAGAAGAAAATTCCTTTGGGTTTGATTGGGAGTGGGTTATGAAATCCTTCCTTCATATTCTCGGTGCCACTGGGACAGATGAATTCCTGGCTGGAGGAAGGTGATGCTCCCATGAGCTCCATGCCATCACCTCTGAGCACATCAGAGCCCGTGGCCAGTATGCTCACCACGCAGTTTAGAGGTTGAAGGGGTTTGCCAGCTGTCTCATCAGATGGAATGTACACAAACAGAGAGGAGAGCCTCGCTTGCTCATAATACCCTGCTATTCCAGTGCCAGCCCCGGGCTCACTTTGGGGAGAGAGAGCCACCTTCTAACCATCAGGACTCCAGGCACCTGTCTTCTGGGGGAGGGCCCTTCCTCAGACATCGGGTTACCAGCTCTACTGAGCAAGGTGTGGCCATAGAAAGTGTGCATTTGCTTTTTGAGGAAAAACACAAGCTATCAGCTGAAGAGAGAGAGAAAGAGAGAGAGAGAGAGAGAGATAGAGAGAGAGAGAGAGACCTCTGAGACCTGCAAAGCCCCACCACCAGAAAAAAGAAAATTTCAGCTTTCTGTGGCATGGAAACTGTACTTGACTAGTTAGGACCGGTCTGGAATCCCCGAACCTCTAGCATTCATTATATGCAGAGAAGCATTTTCTTCCCATAAAGCTGGAGAACTGCAATAATAAAGATGGATTACACACCGAAGCCTGGAGCATGCCACTCATTTAAGGTAACCTTTTTTCATTGTCAGAGAATGAAGACCTGGAAGGGCAAGTCTAAATCTAGACACAACCCTTTCCTTGGGCTCTGAGTGAAGGGAAACCTTGGTGTGAGGTTTTGTTTATCCTCCAGTCCCTTGTGCTGGAGTGGGGATGTAGGTTGTGTTTTAGGAAGTTTGCACTGTGTTCACTGATGGCTGTGTAGGAGGGGACTAGAGGGCACACACATACACATCCATGAACACACACACACTTGTGGTTGCTGTGAACCCTGGTGTTTGTTTCCACTGGCTGGCTCAGCAGGAAATTTGGCTGAGTTGCAAAACTGTGTTATGAAGGTAGGTGTTGTAAAGGGCAAATACACTTTTCAGGTTCAGAAAAACACCAGCAAAGGAAAAGCCAAGGGAGGAGAAAAGACAATATTTTTTTTCTAATAATAAATGTAAAAGTTGAAGCGAGGCTTCACCTATTAATCTTGACGTGGCTTTCTCCCATTCTTGCTCAGTGCCTGGTGCCTGGAGTGACTGACGCCAGCTCTGCGGGCACACCCTTGGCTGGCAGCGAGGGTGGAGCTCTATGTTTACAGCGCGTGTTCTGAATATGCCATGACTGACCAAGCGCGATTGGGTACAGTTTCCTACCTGAAAGCCATTGCCATAATTTAGGAGTGGTTCATAACTTCTTGGAATAACTGTGCTTGCTTAAAATGACATATAATCAGTAGATGGCAACTCTGGAGGATGGGAGTAACTCAGGAAGTAGCCAAGGATCCTGAAAAGTAATGCTTTCTTCAAAAGTTTGAATATTTTCTTAGATTTCAACACAGCTTAAATAAAAATGTGTAACCGTGGACATTGTCATAGGGCAGGGGTCCCCAAACTTTTTACACAGGGGGCCAGTTCTCTGTCCCTCAGAATGTTGGAGAGCCAGAGTATAAAAAAATCTATGAACAAATCCCTATGCACACTGCACATATCTTATTTTTAAGTAAAAAAAAACAAAACGGGAACAAATACAATATTTAAAATAAAGAACATGTAAATTTAAATCAACAAACTGACCAATATTTCAATGGGAACTATGCTCCTCCCACTGACCACCAATAAAACAGGTGCCCCTTCCAGAAGTGCGGTGGGGGCCAGATAAATGGCCTCAGGGGGCCGCATGTGGCCCATGGGCCGTAGTTTGGGGACCCCTGCATTAGACCAAGCAGGGCTTCACTTGCACCTGCCAGAAGACTGGCTTCTGTTCTATACTAGTTTCTAACGTGTTCCTAAGGCAGGTACATTCAGGCAGGCCCTGCTGGTGAGGAAATGGGGGGGGGGGGCAGAGAGCAGAGATGGAGGGGAGATACCCACCAATATGCTGGCTTTGCCTTAGCCTTGTTTCCTGGAAAGCAAAGCATGATGAAAGAGTATGTATGTGCCTACTACTTCATTAGGAGTGCCGTCCCATGGAGAAGAGGGAGGAAACAGGGCAAAGAGGCAGGGAAGAAGGACAGCCAATAAGAGGGTGCCCAGCCGGGCTGGCCCCTGCTTCTTGTCAAGGTCAACTGGTTATTTGATCTTGCAGGACCATTTTTTTCCTTAGTTTTATTTCATTTTGATGATAAGTTAATTTACTTATTTTATTAAAGTACAGTTGGCATACAATATTATATTAGTTTCAGGTGTACAACAGGGTGATTCAACATTTATATACCTTATGATGTGATCACCGTCCTAAGTCTAGTAATTATCTGTCACCATGCAAAACTATTACAATATTGTTGACTATATTCCTGGCGTCATACACTACATCCCCACGGCTTGTTTATTTCAAGGCTGGAAGTTTGTTCTTCTTTTTCCCCTTCACCTATTCACCGATCTGCCCATGCTCTTTCTCTCTGGCAACCATCAGTTTATTCTCTGTTTCTATGAGTCTGGTTTTTCTTTATTCTGTTTGTTTTCTTTTCTTTTTTAAGATTCCATATATAAGTAAAATTTTTCTTTGTCTGACTTATTTCACATGACCTACCCTTTAGGTCCATCCACGTTACCACAAATGGCAAAATTTCATTCTCTTTTATGGCTGAGTAATACTCCATTGTATATATATATACCATCCCTTTTTTTAATCTACTCATCTATTGATGGACACATAGGTATCTTCCATATCTT
Organism: Saccopteryx bilineata; assembly: GCF_036850765.1. Classification (NCBI taxonomy): domain Eukaryota; kingdom Metazoa; phylum Chordata; class Mammalia; order Chiroptera; family Emballonuridae; genus Saccopteryx; species Saccopteryx bilineata. The sequence goes on along the minus strand of NC_089491.1, from coordinate 187,632,019 downwards.
GGTTATTGTAAATAATGCTGAAACAAACATAGGGGTGTGTATATCTCTTTGAATTAGTGTTTTCATATTCTTCATGTGAATACCCAGAAGTGGAATTGTTGGTTCATATGGTAGCTCTATTTTTAATATTTTGAGGAACCTCCATACTGTTTTCCATAGTGGCTGCAGCAATTTGCAATCTCACTAACAGTGCACAAGACTCTTCTTTTTCCACATATTCAGCAACACTTGTTTTTGGTTGAGTTATTGATAGTAGACATTCTAACAGGCATGAGGTAAGTGATATCTCTGATTTTAATTTGCATTCCTCTGATGATTAGTGACATTGACCATTTTTTCATATGTTCATTTGCTATCTGTATATCTTTGGAGAGGTGTCTGTTCAGGTCCTCAGTCCACTTTTTAATTGGATTGGTTAATTTTATGTTGCATTGTATGAATTCTTAATATATTTTGGATATAAACCCTGTTTTGGATATATCATTTGCAAATATATTCTCTCCTTCAGTAGGTTGTCTTTTAGTTTTGTTGACACAGACGTTTTTTAGTTTGATGTAGTCCTATTTGTTTATTTTTGCTTTTGCTGCCCTTGCCCTAGGAAACAACCCAAACAGATATTGCTAAGACAGATATCAAAAAGTTTACTGCTTATGCTTTCTTCTAGGAGTTTTCGGATTTCAAGACTTACATTTAAGTCTTTAATCTATTTGAACATTTTTTTTAATATGGTATAAAAGAATGCTCCAGTTCTTTTTCATGTATCTGTTCAGTTTTTTAATACCACTTATTGAAGAGACTGTCATTTTTCCATTGTATATTCTGGCTTCCTTTGTTGTAGATTAATTGACCATATAAGTGGAGTTTATTTCTGGGCTCTCTACTTTATTTTATTGATCTCTGTGTCTGGTTTTGTGCCACTGACATACTGTTTTGATTATTATAGCTTCAGAATATAGTTTGAAATCAGGGTGCATAATACTTCCTACTTTGTTCTTTTTCAAGATTGCTTTGACTATTCATGGTCTTCCGTGGTTCCATATAAAGTTTAGGATTATTTGTTCCAAGAAGAATGCCACTGGCATTTTTTTTAATAAATAAATTTTTATTAATTTTAATGGGGTGACATCAATAAATCAGGGTACATATATTCAAAGAAAACATGTCCAGGTTATCTTGTCATTCAATTATGTTGCATACCTATCACCCAAAGTCAGATTGTCCTCCGTCACCTTCTATCTAGTTTTCTTTGTGCCCCTGCCCCTGCCCTTCCCCCTCTCCCTCCCCCCCCCCCCCCCGTAACCACCACACTCTTGTCCATGTCTCTTGGTCTCATTTTTATGTCCCACCAATGTATGGAATCATGCAGTTCTTGTTTTTTTTCTGATTTACTTATTTCACTCCGTATAATGTTATCAAGACCCCACCATTTTGTTGTAAATGATCCAATGTCATCATTTCTTCTAGCTGAATAGTATACCATGGTGTATATGTGCCACATCTTCTTTATCTAGTCTTCTATTTTTTTATAGTAATTAAAGCCTTTAAGCAAACTCTTGGCCAATACAGCAAGAATCCATAAAAGAGTAGTGTCCTTAACATGTTCACCAAGTCCAAGTTGGCACCCTCACCATGCCAAATCCCTGAAAAATGCAACTCAACCCCAGTTCAGTCTGTTAGGAGCTGTCACAAGGAGCAGGAGGGCACTGGCATTTTGATAGAGATTGCACTGAATCTGTAGATTGCTTTGGGTAGTATATACATTTTAATTATATTTATTCTTCCAATTCATGAGCATGATGTATCCTTTATTAGTGTTCTCTTCAATTTCTTCACTATCTTATAATATTCAGCATATAGATCTTTCACCTCTTTGGTTAAATTTATTCCTAGATATATTATTCTTTTTGATTCAATTATAAGTGGGATTTTTTTTCTTAATTCCTCCTTCTTATCCTTCATTATTAGTGTACAGAAGTGAAGCAGACTTCTGTATATTAATTTTGTATCCTGCTACTTTACTGAATTCATTCATTAGTTTTAATAGTTTTTCTGGTAGAGTCTTCAAGTTTTTCTTTATATAGTATTATGTCATTTGCGAATTGGGGTAATTTTTACAGCAGTGGTTTTGATGGGAAAAATTACCAAAGATATTAGAGATATGAGAAGGAGAGAATCTGATGAATAGTGTTTGATACAAACCTTAACTTGATTTGTGCTGGACACATGGTGGTTTCAGTAATTGAGTACGATATATATGGAAATTTGGCATCTGTGGCTGATTGCTTATTGTCTCCCCAGCATTCATTTTCCTCTTCTTAGTAACAGATCCCCAGTTTACAATTGTGCACATGGCTGCACAAAGTAAAGACTATCTATGTTTCCTAGCCTTCCTTGTAGAGAGATGCACCCATGTGACTTAGTTCTGATCAGTCGGATATAAGTAAAACTGGTATGTGCCACTTATAGTAAGTGTAGCTTGCTTGAATTCAGATGTAATGGATGGTACTCCTGTAGCCATTCTGAACCATGAGGGAGGACTTTGTAAATAGAAGCTGCATGTAACCAAACAAAAATCATAAGGAGCCTGGGTTTCTGTCACCATAGAGTCACCAAACCATATCTGAACTGTTTACCTTTAGTCTTTTTACAACAAAGAAACCTAAAGATTTGTTGTCTCTAGGCCACTGTTATTTCAGGTTTTCTGTTCTTGTGGCCAAACTTAATTCTAAACGATATAGCATCCAAAGCAAGGAGGATATAAATGGAAGAGAAGCATATGTACCCACCATAAAAATGACTCTCTCTTGCCTATGTCCCCACCCCTGCCTTCTGATAAAAACTATGACTAGCTTATCTTGTAATAACAGTAATAATAGCTACTTATTTAGCCTCCTCTCTGAGGCAAGCACTTTTAGGTGCTTTCCATGTGCTATCTGAAAGAATACCTATGATGCCTTTACAAAGTAGATATGATTATGGCCATTTTCCATAACTGGTCATCCTGACCCAATCCTGCTCATTATATAAATAGTTGTCTGATTGATTTTTCCCCCACCTAGATCTTCTCATAGCGCCTTTCTGCTTAGAATCTTTTAGTTATTTGCTGCTGTATGAAAATCACTCTAAAACATAGTGGCCTAAAAAACAATCACAATTTCTGCTTCTGCTGATCGGGAATTCAGGAAGGACTCAGCCTGGTCACTCTCCCTTGGAGTCTCTCATGTGGTTGCAATTGTAAGTTGGCTGGGCTGCGGTTATCTAAAGACTTGATAGGGCTCTTTGGTCTGCTCCTAAGATGGTCCTTCATGGGTTGAGGAAGCTGGTGGCAGCTGTAGGTGAGAAGAGGAACACTAAGCTCTTCTCTACATGGGCTTCTCCATAGCACTGCCCAGTGTCCTCTAGCAGGGTTTTCTTGGAGGGAGCAATCCAAGACACCCAGACAAAAACTGCACTGCCTTCTGTGCCCGGTCATGGAAGTCACCCTCCTCACCGTCACCACAGTTTAATGCTTGAGGAAGCTACAAGTATGTACCTGGGTTCCAGGGCACAGGACATAGATGCTACCTCCCCATGAAGTGGTGGTAATTATCACTTGTGGAGTGGCACAAGTTGACCCTTGAACAACATAGGGGTTATGGGTGCCCATCCCTGTGCCATTGAAAATCCACATGTAACGTTTTACTTTACAGTCAGCCATTTGCATCCCTGGATTCAACCAACTGCAGATCAAAAATAGTACTTTTGATCTCTCCATGTTTGAAAATGTGAAAATATTGTTTTCCATCTATATTTGGTTGACTCCGTGGATGTGAAACCTGGGGATACAAAAGGTGAACTGTATTTATTTATTTTAAAAAACTCCATGTATTCATGAACTTGTACATTTCAAACCTATGTTGTTCACGGGCCAATGGTATATTGTTGTGGTCTTTTTTTTTTAATGTTTACCACTTTGTTAGAGGATAAGGATTCAGATGAACAGCCAGATGAAGAGACGCACAGGGTGAGGTCTGGGAGTGTCCTGAGTGCAGGCCTTCTGTTCCCAGGAGTTGGGTTGCATCGCCCTTTCAGCAACCCAGTGGTCTTAGGATTTTATGGAGGCTTGATCAGTTATTAACTCCACTTTTAGCCCTTAGGATGGAGTCAGGGGCAGGGCTGAAAATTCCAAGTTTCTTAATCATGGCTTGGTCTTGACCAGACCCCATGGAGGAGCCACCTAGGAATCTACTTGGAGTCACCTCTTTAGAATAAAAGACCTTCTTAGTACTCTTATCATTTAGGAATTTACAGAGTTCCGAACATGTGTCAGGGACTGGGTCAAAGAGAAGTAATGTGGTTGGTTATCCTTGGGAAACACAAAGCCTGCATCCCTAGCCATAGAACACCCTTCCCCTATGTGATGCACTCTGCAACCAAAGCCCATTCTAGTTAGCATTGCTTCGTCATTTCTGCTTTTGCTTAAGTGTGACAACTATCATCACACCTCTGAGTCTCCTACTACTGAGTATCTATGATCAGTGACAATAGAAGAATAAACATTAAAGCACTTGGTTTTGAGCTGCTAACATATGATGTGGTTTGCTCTTTCTGAGCAGATAGATCTAAGACTGTTGCCTCAAGACTGGCTGTGTGTAGCACTTCCCTGACTGAAGCATCTGACCAGCCACCACGTGTTATAAAGAGATGGAATTGGAGTAACACCTTTACCCCTTTCTGAGGAGTCCCCCACAACTTCCTGGGTCAGCCAAGGTGTGGATTTAGGTGGAAATGTCTCTCCCAACCTTTGAGGTACCACAGTGAGGCAAATGCTGGCCACAGCAAAGATGGCATCTCTGTGTTTCTATTGAGATGGATGTGTGGGTTTTCAAGGTGAGTGACAGTGTGTTGAGGCATAGGGGTGTCTGTATGAACAGAAGGATGTTTCTGTGCCAGGACCAGCTTTAGGAGAGCTCTAAAAGTTCAGAAAGCAAAAAGTCTGATGAAAATCTAGGGAACAGCCCTGGTGCTTTGCTGGCTCCTGACTCATTGGGAGACCTGAGCCATGTACCCTTCCCCGGGCTTTCCAGCTGGAAGCCTGAGACCACAATACCAGGCATGTTCCTTCCACCCAGGGCTGTTGTGTTGGAGATGTTTGCAGAGTGCATGGAGTTTCTGTGATAAAAGTTACACCTGAGTACAAAGTATTAGTGTCATGTATTGCACAATGTGGCTAAATATAGAAGTGTGCAATTTTTCCAGAGAGCAGATGTCTCTTTAGTATTTGCCTGGGAGGAACAAGTGGCCCAGTGGCAGGAGAGAATGCAGCAGAAAAGAGCTGGTGTGCAGCAGCCCACCTGAAAGCAGGGTGTGGGGAAATAAAGGGAGAAGAGAGCCCTTTGCCTGGGCATCTGGTGACAGACTCTTGAGCCAGCCAGGCTGGGGCCCAGCTATGAAACCCATGTGCCCTCAAATGCAAATACCCAAGCTCAGGATGGAGAAGTCAGATCAAACACTGCAGAGCACAGTGTGCATGCTGAGCTCAGTGGCTTGGCAAAGCTAGCTGTGGCAGAGGAGATGCTGGGGATGCCCCAGCCTGCAGAGATGCCACTCAAGGGTCCCTGTGGGTTCTGACACCTCAACTTGCTATGGCTCTTCTTCTTCTTCTTCTTCTTCTTCTTCTTCTTCTTCTTCTTCTTCTTCTTCTTCTCCTCCTCCTCCTCCTCCTCCTCCTCCTCCTCCTTCTTCTTCTTCTTCTTCTTCTTCTTCTTCTTCTTCTTCTTAATTTAGTGAGAGGAGGGGAGACAGAGACAGACTCTCACATGAGCCCTGACCAAGATCCACCCAGCATGCCCACTAGGGGGCGATGCTCTGCCCTTCTGGGGCCCTTGCTCCTTTGCTACCAGAACCATTTTTTAGCACCTGAGGCAGAAGTCATGGAGCCATCCTCAGCACCTGGGGCCAACTTGCTCTAACTGATTCATGGCTACAAGAGGGGAAGAGAAGAGAGAGAGAGAGAAGTGAGAGGGATAGAGGTGGAGAAGCTGATGGGAACTTATCTGTGCTCTGGGTGAGAACTGAACCTGGGACATCCACACGCCAGGCTGATGATCTACCACTGAGGCAACTCTTTGAGGGCTAAGGCTGTTCTTTATGTCGAAGACTGAGTGGTGAGAACCAAACATTATTTCATCCCTATGCTTTGTTTGACCCTGAACCACCTTCCTGAAGCGCCATGTTCTTCCACTTAATGTGAGTGGGTGTTAGCCACAGCCCACAGCTTTGTCTATTCCTTCTTCTGGCTGGCAGCTGATTATATAGGTGCTTGGAGGTGTCATCTCTGAAGTGTTAAAAATAAAACCAGGCTTTCCATCATGAGCTTTCTCATTTTTCTGCTTGTATATGGGTCCCGCTGCAGTGTTTCAACAATGGGCTCTAATCCGAGCCTTTCAGCTGGATCTGGCGCAGCGGGAGCAGACCCAAAGCAGATGCTTTCTAGAACTGCCTGTTGGAGAAGTTGGTCACATTTCCACTCTGGCATAGCTTCCTTGAATAGGAGAGGTCAGGTAGAGCCTACACAAGCAACATGGGGAGAGCCTCCTGGTAGAGGGCCAGCTTGCCCTGTGGGCAGTGGGCACAGAGGGAGGCAGAGGCACCCTAGCAGGTGTGAGGCAGCCTCCCCTTGCAGGCTGGGAGCATCAAGTCAACATCAAGGTATGGAGGAGGGTGGGACTTAGGAACTGCCTGTAACAGCTTCATGGTCCCGGTGAAATGTTCCCACCATAAGCATGAGGTTCTGATTGGTGTTAAACACAATACAGTAGCCAAACTGCCACCCACATCAACCATGTCCAAAAATATTAAACAAAAATTCCAGAAATAAACAATTCATAAGTTCTAAATTGGACATCATTCTGAGTAATGTGATGAAGTCTGGCGCCATACTGGCCCTTCCAGTCTGGGACATGAATCTCCTTTGTGCCATGTTCCCATGCGGCGTGTGTTCTCCACTCGTTAGTCACCGAGCCACCATCTCGATGGTCAGATCCACTGTTGGCTAGCAGTGCTTGTGTCCTGGTCACCCTTATTTTACTTAATAATGGCCCCAAAGCACAAGAGTAGTGAGGCTGACTATTTGGATGGGCCACAGGGAAACTGAAATGTTTCCTGTCAGAGAAAGGGCACGCAGCATAGGAAAAACATGGCATATAAGGGGTTTGGTACTACTCGTGGTTTCAGGCATCCAATGTGAGTCTTGGAACGTTCTCCCCATAAGTAAGAAGGGACCCTGTACACCTTGCATGCCAGCTCAGTTTTCTCTGATATTCTGCTTGTAATGTCAGAAGTTGTTTGGGGCTGTGAACAAACTTTTCAGGGTGTTCCAGTGTGTTTAGGTCAGGTTAAGTGGGTCAACTTTAATGAACCTCTAAAAAAGAAGGGAGAGGAAGACCTCAGTTCTCAGTAGAAGTAAGATGGCATTGGTGACTGGCACTCAGCTCCTCGCCCCTCTGTTGTCCCAATTGCCTGAGCTGGGATCCCCAAACTCATAAGGCAAGCTGCATGGAACTTTCATGGAGCCCTGCTCCCTTCATGCCAGCACCCTCCACCCCCCAAATATCAGTGCTATGAAGCAAAGATGCCACCTGTTTGGCTCATGCTGTGTCCCCAGGGTCTAGACCTGGGTCAAAACACAGTGTTTAGTAAATATTTGCTGAAAGAATAAATGAATCTGGCATTCTTTCAGTGTTTCTTTCACTCTTGCACATGAGCCCTCAAAACCTGCCCCCAACTCTCTACTAGAGAACCCCCCCCCACTGTGGTTCTCTTCTCTTCCTAACATTTTTACTACCCTCTGTCTCATTTCTAATTAACTAATGGTCTCTAACAAATAGCTATTCCCTAACACGCTTAAGATAACTCACTAACAAGGGTAGAAATCACTTAAATAAAATACGTAAGTGTAACTTTTCTTCTCTTTCCTCCACCTCCCCACTGTGTAAAAATTTTTACGGGGAAATTTTCTGATATACAAGAAACCAGAAAGACCAGGACAATGACCTCCCCCACCAGCACCACAGGCTCAGCACCCAGTTTCAACCATCGTCCGCATTTTACTGGTTTGCTTCCCTTTCTCCTCACCTGTTTGTTATGGGGGACATTTTAATCCTCTGACTTTCTCATCATGGTTAAAGGGTCTTCTCTACCTTCAACACAACTCTTAGCCCATTAGCCCTATAAGGACAAGAGCATCCTAGCTCAGTGGTGTTCTGCCTCAAACATCATACTGTTCTACTTCTGTGCTGAGAGCTGTTTGAATCATACAGCTTTTACGGAGTTAAGTGCTGTTATTTAGAATCCAATCTGACTCACTTGGGATGAATTATAAACTCTATATTTTTATTTTTCTCTCCTTTTCCCTTTCTCTTTCTTAGGCTAAAAATCAGAGCTGCCCAACCCCACCCTCCCAACACGCCTCCACCCCCATCCCATTGTGTGTCTCTTTCTTTTTTCTGTGACCATATCTGAAGCATTTTACCAGAAGCTTTTTATTATCTAACTACATGTCACCAACCCAGGAGACATTCTGAAGGCTGACAGCAATAATGAAATAGCCTAGGTCCAGACCACGTCTTCTCTATAAGGTCCTCATGTACTGAGACAGACCTGCGAGGCTCGTCAGCAAAGCTCTCCATGCCCTCATGTCTGGAGGGACAGAGACCTGTGGAGGGACATATCAGGGGATGAAGAACTTCCCTGGGAGCATCTGGTAGGTCTGCCTGCGAGGCCTTGCTTACATGTATGAAATTGACAATTACTCTTTGCATCAAAATTTTAGAGTTTGTTGCAAATACGTATTTCTTTCTTACTTAGCACATGGTGAACAAGCTCAGCCCTGGGACGCTCTGTTTCGGCTGTCTTTTCCTTAGGCGGAGAACATGCCTTGATGGCTGCCTCGTGAGCACACAGATGTGTGCATGGCATTGTTTGAGGATTCTGTGTGTGCCCTTCCCTACAGCTGACCAGATGCAGGCAGATTGGTGGGGCCCAGGGAGTTTGATACTTCACCTCCTTAAGTGCATGAACAAATCAGTCAGCTCTCAACGCAAACGGCACCTGCTGTCCTGTGAACTTGTCTCACCACAACAGGCATGTCTGCCAGTTGGGTTCCGATGTTCGTCTTCTCTTTAATTCCCCCTCCCAGTGTCCTCCTGGCTATGCTAAGACCTTTCCCAACCTCGCAAACCCTCCTGAGTGTGAACAGTAATAGGCATGGAGTCAGCTGTTGGGGCCAGTGGATACAGGATGCCAGTGGTCTGAGTTAACCTTGTCTTCCCCTTGGTCATCTCTTTAGCAACCCCCACTTCCTTTTAGGATCCCTTCTTACCTGTTGTTTGGAGGTTTCTGGTGGAGAGACCCAGTCAGGTTCAGACCTTCCTTTTCCTGGGACCACTCATCTGCTCTTGTGTTTAGTGCCCCAGGTCTTCAGGTGTGTTGAGTCAAAGGGCGCCTTGTCCATTTGTGAGCCTTCCTTCATCATAAGAGTGGTATTTTTGAATACTCACCATGAGCCAGGTGTTCTATTCGTGTTAACTGAGGGGACGGGGTAAGGTGGGGACAGGTAGGAAATTGTGCTGAGTAAAGGCAGTACTGTCAACAAGGAAGGCGTAGAGTCATCTCCAGTTCTGCTACTATCTCTGACCCTGAGACCCTCCCCTCAGCCCTCTCTGCCCCGTCCCTCCACAACAGAGCAGAGGTGGTTGCTCCTGCAGGGATTCCTGCTGAGGTTTTCATGAGACAGGCAAACTGAGAAGTTCTCTGTAGAGTTTAATCCTCTATGTAAATGTGATCTCTACAAGTCTTTTAGCTTTTCTATAGCTCTTTCCCTCCTTGCTAAGCCATTTTATTTAAATGGGAGAAAAAAAAAACCAGTGTGCCCTTTCTTCTCACCTTTCTCTAGTTAGGATTAAAAAAAAGGCAGCATCATTTTCTGAGTTCCTCACAACTGAACAGTATATTATAGAATATTTGCAATTCAAAGTTAAAATTCCTATTCAAACCAATTTTTTTAACCTAATGGCTGCTTACACATTCCAAAAAGCTCCATGTTTCTGTCACTACCTTGCTGCTAACTCTCATCTCTTCTGGGCTTGCTCACCAGTCTCTAAGAACATCTCTTGGTAAGTGCTTCCAAATCAGTGTGAAAGCCTTAATTTAATTAACACCATCACAGCTTCCCAACAAGGGTAAATGAAACAAACTAGATGTATACCAGGAAGGGAGGAAATTGATTTTTTTTATTAAAAAAAAAAAGGTTTGCAAAAGCAACAATTTAATATTCATCATTTTAAGGATCATGGAAAATCTTGAGTCAAGAGGTTGTAAGGTCACAATCCTTGAAAGGTTCAAAAATAACTCCAGAAATCCTGACATCAACATTTCGGAAAAGACCTGAGAGACAGGATACCCTTTAAGAAATGGAAAGTGACCGGAGTCTGAAAAGAAGAGATGACATTATAGTCAGAGAGTAGGTTTTACCTCTAGTGATTCATGGGTAAATAAAGGACCCAGAACTTGTCTCTCAGCCATTTCAAAGACTTTTAGTCAATGTGTTGTTCAACTCAGGAGCAGAAGAACATATCCAGCACCTTGTTTTCTAGAACCAATTACTAGGGGTGTGGAGGGAGTAGACAAGAAGAGATCCAGGTCTTATGATTTAAAGTAAAATATAAACTGGCCCTGGCAGTTTTTCTCAGTGGCTAGAGCATCAGCCCAGCATGCACATGTCCTGGATTTGAACCCTGTCAGGGTACACATGGGAAGTGACTATCTGCTTCTCCATCCCTCCCACTTTCCCTTCTTTCTCTCTCTTCCCCTCTTGCAGTCAGTAGCTCAATTGGCTAGATCATTGGCCTGGGCTCTGAGGATGGCTCAATTGATCCAAGCATGTCAGTCTCAGGTGCTGAGGATAGCTCGGTTGATTCGAGCATCAGTCCCAGAAGGAGGTTGCCAGGTGGATCCCTGCTGGGGTGCATGCAGGACTCGGTCTCACTATCTCCCCTCCTCTCACTTAAAAAAAAAAAAATATATATATATATATATACACATATACACACACTAAAATGATTAAAACAAAAAGGATCATGGTTAGTAATAATTAGGGGTAAAAGCAAGTGGTACATGGTGACCAAACTACGCGGACTGGTGGGAAGGTGGCTGGAGATGCTTAGGTAAAACTATGGGGAAGGGCCCTGGATTCATCAACATTCTCGCACTGAGAAACATGCTAACCATATTGTGTTATTGTGGTAGAAATGTCCCACCACGATTCTAGAATATGTTAAAAAAAATTGTGAGAAAAGGAGATATAATCATTTTGTTATGTTTCCCTGTTAAACTCATACAAAACCACATGCCATCTTGATTGTACTTTTGAAAAGATAGAAAAAACCTTGAGACAACCCAGAGAGAGTGACACAGATGAAAGGACAGAATACAGATGGAAAAGGGGTCCCTCGAGGAAAGGTTAATGAGTCAGGACCATTTAACCTAATGAGGGAAGATGAGATGGTAAAATGTCACTGTTTTCAAACATATGACTGGCGTTTGGCTGATCAGGCGGATACTGATTGTATGCTTCCTGAATATATGGAGGTCAGGACAAAAGAAATGCAGACGGAAATTAGAACAGTGAGTTAATCCTGTGATGACCTCCTGTTTCCTACAAACCAGGGCAAAGCTAGTTCATGGTGTGAGCAAGGTTCCATCTCTTGTCCCCTCTGGCATCCTGCTGCAAACCCATGCCAGGTACTGCTTCTGTCCCTGCTGTGCCTGCCTTCCACACAGGTCCTTGTCATCACTAGGCCAGCCAGCAACTTTGAATCTTTTCTGGCTTGTGCCCACTCATGTCTCTGGCCCTCATATCAGAAGTCCTCAGCACAGTGCTGGACCACAGTTTGAAGGCAGGTAAAGATGATTAAATCAATGACTAACTTAAGGAGAAAATACCTCATGCCAAAAACAAAGAAAAGTGAAAGATGTCCAATAAGGAATTTTGGAGTGAAATGTGTGTGTTGTGCTCTATAAATTCTTCATTCCCCAAACACATATTCAGTCAAATAAATCCACAGTGCTCACAAATATTTTGTGAAGTCGGTTTTCTCTTTGGGAATATAATTCAGTGCATCCTCTGTTTCAAGGTGGATTGGGGGAGGGGGAGGGGTGAAATTTGTAGCTATGCAAGACCCAGGTCTTTCTCTGAGGAAACTGTGCTGTTTACACCTAGGTTCTAATCTTGATCTCATGTTCCTGCTGATCCCAAAAAGGGTCTGTGTAAACTAGGCAGCACCCTGTATATAGCTCTTTTTATATAGTAGATTTACAATAAAATCTTGAGATCTTAGGGTAATTAAACAACAAGCCTGTTTTGGGGTAGTAGCCATTCACTTATTCTGGTACATTGACCATCCATCCATGTATCAGCCCACCTATAACCATCTGCCTGGAAGTTTTATATAGAACGTGTTGTCCTGGGAGCTGCACAACTTCCTGGGAGGGTGGGGATGAAAAGTCTTGAAAGTTATTAGCATGTCCACCTGGCCTAAGCAGGCTTCTTGGGTGCACTTCACAGAGATCTACAGGGAAGACAGTGCCAGCAAGTGGTCCATCTGCCAGCAAACCCCTTTAGCAAATGCTGTTTCCCTGAAGCCATATTGCATCACAGAAGCCTGGAAGGGAGCATAAGAAAGTGTGTGGTTCCTGCCTCTTTGTCTGGGCACAACAGGGCTCACCCACAGCAGAGCGCCGCGTGCATCTTCTTTGCTGTTAAATGGCCATGTGCCCCTATTACATCATCTTTTTGTTTGTTTCCACACCACCTCCTTCTCTCTCCACAGCAAGAGCTAGCTGTGCTCACCTGGAGACACACACCAGGACCCCACAACATCCCCCTGTACCTCTCACCCTTTTGCCAAAATTATGCAAATTAAGAATGACCCCAATCTGGCTGCAGTAGCTTGTGATTGAAAAGTCATTGGGTTGAAATAAGCTAACATGTGTGCTAATGTTTGTACCTGAAAGACAGGGAGGCCTGATAATGCTAGTGGAGAATGCAGACAAGGACCATGAGCAGGCAGTTTGGGGAAGGAGGAGGAGGGAGGGGTCAAATTGGGCAGGGGAATCCAGGAGGAAACCAGCTTCTTGGAAATAGTGAGAGTTTTTGTTTGTTTCTTTCTATTTTGTTTTCTAGATTTTCTGTGATGACTATGTGTTATTATTATGGGCAGACACAATGAAGTAAAATGTGGAAGGAAAAAATGATGAGCTTAGAATAAAAGCAGGTGAGAGGAAAGCAGAGATAGGTCCACAGAGCCCCCCAAGGGCCTGGTGCTGCAGGGCCAGCTCCCAGGACGCAGTGTGGGCAGTGGGGACCTTACGCGGCGTGTCCACTGAAGCTTCAGTCAGCGCTCTGGTGGTTGCGAGAGCTGGTTCTAACCTGGGCTTTCGCCCTATTCCCTCACCACACCCACAACCCCTGCCTCTAGAACCCACCAATCTGTCCTGTTTCTATGCATTTAGTTTCCTTAGATTCCATGTGAGATCATGCAGTGTTTGCCTTTCTCTGTCTGACTTGTTAGTTCACTTAACACAGTGCCCTCCACCTCATATTGTCAAATGGAAGGGTTTCTTTTTTGTGTGTGCATATATACAGGGGTGGGCAGAAGTAGGGGTATAGTTGTGAGTACACAAAACAGAGCATTTGTTCTTGTGTTATTACTTATTAATTATTGTATTTTCCATATGAAAAACTGTAAACCTTTTCTGCTCACAAAAATTAGGGGATATTTCAAAATGAATATGAAGCGATAAAATATCACCTAATTTTTGAGCAGTATATTTTTCCTTACCTATATATACATATGTATGCACCTATCATGTCTTCTTTATCATCTATATACAAAAGCATTGTTTTCATACTGTAAATCAAGCTGCAGTGGACATGCGGGTGCGGATATCTCTTTGGAACAGTGAATTTATTTCCTCTGGATGAATACCCAGCAGTAGAATGGCTGTGTTATAAAGTAGTTCTATGTTTAATTCTTCAGGGAGTCTCCATGCTGTTTTCCACAGAGGCTGCACCATTCTGCATTCCCATAGTAGGGCATGAGGGCCTCTTTGCCCCATATCCTCACCAGCACTTGTTATCTCTTGTCTTTTTGATGCTAGTCATTCTCACATGCATGAGGTGGTATCCTATTGTGGGAAAATGATCCATATCTTTAGACACCAGCACATCAGCTCCACGAGGCATTTGCACAAGGAGAGTCATGAGAATTGACCAGATCAAAGCCCTGCAGATCCCCGCTTCCCCTGGGAGGCCAGTCCTGGGAGAGGAGGCCTGTGTCTGCGTTAGAGTTTTTCCATAGCCATGTCTTGGTCAGTCCCTGACTGCCTGCCACATCTTAGGCCGTGTTTGGAAGCACATGGTGAATACTGACCAACAGACGGAACATTTTTCTTGTGTTAAAACCATGTTCCTGTACAGAGATACAGTGAACTCAGTTTAAAGAGAGCTTTGCACGAGGATCTCCTCTGGTTGAGGGACAGCCTAGGGCCTGGAGAACAAGTGTTGGCGATACCCACTGTGCACAGTGTAACTTTTGCACGGGGCTGAGCTTGTATCTCCCACCCGGGGAGGCTATGTGGGTCAGCCCACTGTAGAGACTAGTCACAGGTTTGTTTATGGATAAGAGATGCATCTTATTCCCAGACGATGGAGACTCAGTGGCATGCTCTGGACAAGCCATCCAATGAGAAGATCATGGACACCAGTGAGAGCAAACTGGCACCCTGTGGCAGAGAGCAGGCAGTGAGTCCACCCTGGGGCCCCTCACAGGGCTAAGGAGAGAGGAGGGATTCATCAGAACCACCAGGGGTGTCTCCCTTCCCTTCAGGTTGGCTTGGCTCTGCTTCTTTTGTACTATGTTTGGTCGTCCTTGTCATCCTCCCTGCACCCCAATCCTCACAGGGTCCAGCTTCAGGTGGAAAACAGTTTTGAGGAGAGGGGATTCCTCCCATTCTCCTTTATGGCCAGGAGCACTGGGCTTTCTCTCTGGAGACTTGCTGATCCAGCCTGTAGGTGAGATTTTCCACACTGGCCTGTCAGGGCAGGAAGCACAAGAACAAACACACTCAGAGTTACCTCTGTGCTCCATTGTCCCAATCCAAACCACCGTCAGCTTCCAGGCAGTGAGGACAGCCTGCCACTTCCCCCTCCGGGGCCCACGGCTCTCCTACACCCTTTATTTACACAGTGAGGACTGAAGACCTGGTGTCCCTATATTTAGAGTGGGGAGCAGGAAAGGTGAGGTACGCTCTTGTCTTCTGTCCAGATGAAACTTGCCTTGGAGGAAGGCAGTGTCGCTGTCACAGAGGCTTGCTGGGCCTGCCCTGCAAGGCCCAGGAGTAGCTGGCAGAGGACGAGCTCCCCGGAGCTGACTGTCGGGGAGAGCAGAAAACAGGCCTTTTTTTTTTTTTTTTTTTTTTTTTTTTAAGATTTTATTTGTTGATTTTATGGGGCGAGGGGTATGAGACATAATTGCTTCATTCCAGCTTTTCATTGGTTACTTTATCATATGTGCCTTGACTGAACAAGTGCAGGATTTTGAATCAGTGACCTCAGCGTTCCAGGTTGGTGCTCTATTCCTCTGTGCTACTGCAGGTCAGGCAAAGCAGACCTTTCACATTCTTGTTCATCCTTCCTCGCCAGGAGGCAGCTTAGTGGGCAGACTCTCAGGCAGCAAGGGGTAAACACCATGGCCATGGAATTCAGAAGTTTCCAAAGGCTCTGGTGACTGTTTTTAGAGTTAAGGGAGGTCTGGAAGCTAGAAGTAAATTATGGGTATTTTCTTTCTTTCTTTCTCTGTTTTCTTAAGTGAGAATCAGGGAGTCAGAGAGACAGACTCCCTCATGAGCCCCGACCTGACCTACAAGGATCCACCCAGCAAGCCCCCTACTGGGTGATGCTCTGCTCATCTGGGGCTGCTGCTCTGTTGCTTGATAACTGAGCTATTTTAGCACCTGAGGTGAGGCCATAGTGCCATCCTCAGTGCCTGGGGCCAACTTGCTCCAACTGAACCATGACTGTGGGAGAAAAAGAGAGACAAAGAGAAGGGAGAGCAGAAGGGGTGGAGAAGCAGATGGTTGCTTCTCCTGTGTGCCCTGACAGGAAATCAAACCTGGGACATCCACACGCTGAGCCGATGCTCTACCACTGAGCCAACTGGCCAGGGCCTATGGATGTTATTTTCAGTGGCTGGGTTAAATTATTAGTATTCTCTTGTTGGTTGTTATCCTGAGCACTGAAGTTATAGCATTGGTCCTGCAAAGACTTGTGTCCCTGTGCAACTGACCAGGTCCAGAGGAAGAAGGTCTGATGACCTCTGATGGCCCCTGACTTTGAAGACCCCAAATGTTACTTTGAAACAAGGAGCAGCTGAGACCTCCACCATGCAGACATACCCAGGACTGGCAAGTGAGTGAGTGTCAGCCCCACCCATCCCTGCAACCCTCACAATTGGTCGTTTATGACCACAGAACACAGGGTTGTTTGCAACTTAGGATGAACCTGTTAGAGTGTATCCTACCTCTAGGGGGGAAAAAAAGGTCCTAATGATTAAATAAAGTGAGATATTAGATTACTTCCCCAAAGTCTCTTATTCCAACATTAAGTATTTTGGCCCTATGTCCTGAAGGGACCAGAGCTGGGCTCCTGGGAGGGGTCTCTGTTGTCTCTGTCCCTGCTTCTCTTTCTCTCACGCACCCCTCATGGATCCACCCCACCCCCGGTACCTCCCCCACAATACAGTCTCATAATTCTCTTTTCAGTTCCTCTTAATAATTTACTCAGTAACTGAAAATAAAGAAAGAAAGAGAGAGAGGGAGGGAGAGAGGGGGGAAGGAGGGAGAAAAAGAGAGAGAGAGAGAAAGAGAGAGAGAGAGAGAGAAAAGAAAGAAAGAAAGAAAGGAAGGAAGGAAGGAAGGAAGAAAGAAAGAAAGAAAGAAAGAAAGAAAGAAAGAAAGAAAGAAAGAAAGAAAGAAAGAAAGACCATTTACAGTTTGCTCCAAGCTTCCAGACTTTAGTTCCTGTTAGGTCCACTGAGAGGAATGGTGCACAAGGCTGAATGGGTAAAACAAGGTTTATTGCTACATCTGGGTGCAGATGGGCTGAGGCTGCAAAGCCCATTAGCAGCTAGTTCTGCTTAAAGAGCTATTTTTACAGGGGCAAGCGTGGGGAAGCAGTTACCGCTACAAAAGGGAGATAAGGCAGATAGATGTTCCTCAGAGGTGGCTGTGTTCCTCTCTTGAGGTTAGGACAGGATACCTGCCTCAAAGGACTTATCTAGGTTCCCAGGGCACTCTGTCCTCAGTGACTTTGTATACATGCGTGGATTCAGCTGCTGGTCATCCTCCTGGGTGGGGGGGGGAGGGAGGAAGAAGAGCTTGGCCCTTTCAGTTCCTAAATAGAAACAAGAGCCTTCAGGAGTCTGAATGCCATGGCCCTGTTGTTTGTCAGTCTCATGTTCTCCCCTTCTGGAGACGGACAACTGGCGTGTGGAAAAATTCAATCTTCCTCTCTGCTTTTACTCGCTGCTGCCCACAACATGACTTTGTACTGGGCATCTCAGCATCTCTCCGGGAAGTAGAAAGGTCAGGGAGAGAAGGAACACTTTAAGTCAGGTCTTCCTTGCCATGGCTCTTATAAAAGTACTTTGGAGCTAGAGCGTTTGAAAGCAGTAACACAAATATAATGTTGTGGGTTCATTTAAAAGTTTGAATGACCCATGCTGACTATTACCTCATAGTCCAGATAAAGGACATCTGTTTGTACCTTTAATGTCCTAAGGAGTGGAGAACCTGGAGTGGAGTTGTTGATGCTGAGGCGCTTCCTCCCTCTGCACATTGCATGACACACAGTGCGGGGCGCCCACATGCTCGAGCTCACTGTAGATGTTCAGGCAGTGGTGGGATTCAGCCAGTCCACTCTGCTTCGGCAGAACCAATACCTAATTTTTTGTTGAGTCAGTGAACTGGTTGTTCAAATGGCACTTGTCATCAGGGTTCTCTCTAAGGTGGGCGCCTGGGCAGCCGCCCAATGTGGAAATCACAGATTTACATTCCTTACTCTTTTTTAATGTTCATCTGTGCAACAGTGTATTCCAGACGCCTGTAGTAATGTTCATTCCGTCCGTAGGTGAAAAAAATTGCAAGTGAGGACACCAGTCAAGAGGCAACATGGAAACTCTTTCTCATAACATAATCTAGTTTTATGTACCTCTTTTATTCTTCTTATTTAAGTATTAAGTGCATGAAGTAATAAACTATCTTTCAGTATATTGGGGGTTTTTTTGTTTATTTGTTTGTTTACTTTTTCCTTAAAATGGTCATTAGGGCAGAGAACCGGTTGTTAAAGTTATTTGACTCCCACCACTGCATTCAGGTCTTTGGGAGTACCTTCATGTTGTCAAAGTATATTGTATCTCAGCTCCTACTCTGAAAATAACAACTTTTTTTATAGTAAGAAAAACCAGGCCCTGGCCGGTTGGCTCAGTGGTAGAGCGTCGGCCTGGCATGCAGGAATCCCGGGTTCGATTCCCGGCCAGGGCACACAGGAGAAGCGCCCATCTGCTTCTCCACCCCTCCCCCTCTCCTTCCTCTCTGTCTCTCTCTTCCCCTCCCACAGCCAAGGCTCCATTGGAGCAAAGATGGCCCAGGTGCTGAGGATGCTTTGTGGCCTCTGCCTCAGGCGCTAGAGTGGCTCTGGTTGCAACAGAGCAATGCTTCAGATAGGCAGAGCATCGCCCCCTGGTGGGTATGCCAGGTGGATCCCAGTAGGGCGCATGTGGGAGTCTGTCTGACTCCCTCCCCATTTCCAACTTCAGAAAAATACAAAAAATAAAAATAAATAAAGAAAGAAAACCAGGGCCCAAAGACTTACTTGTGTTGCTCATGATCTCATAGCTAGTAAGTGTGTCTGTGGTTTGAACCCACATCTAACTGACTCCAAGTATATACCTTCAACCACTACAAGCCTGGTCTTGCCAAGGCACAGGCTACGTAGAGTCAACCACACAGTGCAGAGAGGTGGTCACTGTTTCTTAATTCACAGGACTCCAAACCCCTGCTACAGCTCCCCGTTCTAGCAATGTAACCCCACACCTCGATGATTTCCACAGTGTTTAAGGGGCACTGATGCACAGGAGGCAGGGTTACATTTTTATTAAACCCCTCACTTGCTTTTTAAAATGAGAATATTGAGGCACAGTCAGTGTAGGCCTTACTCCAAGTTAGTAATTCAATATTACTTGGTGTTACAAATATCTTCTTAACTCTAAGGTTTGGGATATTTAACAGAACATGAATTTAAGCTCTCTTTGTCCATCCCAGCTGGCCAAGATGTTGAGAATTCCCACCCAGGGTCTATAATGGCCTGGAGGGCAGAAGAGAGTAAAATGAAAAATTGGTTTCCTGTTTACCATTTTGATTTCTTCTTAGAGCATAATATGTCTATTTTTTTGCTCTCTAACAATTTCTTATCCTCTGTTTGTTTAAGAGAATTCCCTGTTGCCTTTTCATTTCTAGATAAGGGACAATCCTTGCAGATTTCTGAAGACAGATGGCTTCCCTGTGCAGACCACCAAGCTAGTTTTAGGCATCTAAGGGAAATAACTTGGGCAGCCTGGTCCTAACCTGGGCAAGGGTTCCTGTGAGCATGAACATTACCCCACCCAGTAATTACCAGCCTTTCCTTGGAAATGTTTTGGGTTCAGAGTTACCAGTGGCTGCAGCAGACTCCAAAACTCACTAAAATATCAGTAATACCTATTTGCTCAATGACGCCGCCATGGGATTGTGGTGTTAGAAGCCACATGACATTAAAAAAAAAGAAGTGCTTTGACAATTATGGATATAGGGGTGGATGATAAAAGCTGCCTTCCCTCCCCTCTTTGGAGGTTTAGATAACCTGCAAATATTTTCCCAAGGCTTGGCTGGTCTTGAGCAAGAAAAAAGCACTCCAGAAATGGTTCTCACCATACAATATAAATGACTGGTGCCACAGGTTATCATTATGCTCAGTGTGCTCTTCTCTCCATCTTTTCTTATACCAACAGAAGAATAACATTCCTACCCTGGTGCTTGAAGCATAGTTCTAGGAACCAAATCATAATGATAAGAATTGTCAGCCAGCCCTTTCTTTAAAGACAGAAAACTCCTTTCAAACCCTCCAGAAAGTATGGGGGTTTTCCATGACCAGAATAAATTCATGGTCATCTAAAGAAACAGGACATAAGACATGCAAAGAGTCTCTGCATTAATGGCAATGCTGAGTTGTTCTGGGAAGAAAGTGTTGATGGTAAAGCCTCCTATGATGCATCATTTAGCCATCCACAAAACAGGAACCGACCTCTCCCACAGTGTGTGTTTGGCATGAGGTAAAGTTTAAAAAGAAGCAGAAATGTAGTGTTGGTCCAAGTGGATCCACTGAGGCTGGAGACTTCACATTCTTGTTGGCAGGTAGGGGAAGAGAGGAAGGGCTGGGGTCAGAGGAATAAGCCCTCAATGAGCTTGGGAAACATTTGAAGAAAACAACACCCCTATGTCAATATCGCTGGTGTTGTGCCAATACACTTAGGTCCAAAAATTGATTGCACAAGAGCATAACAGGGAAAACCTGATTTAATTACTGTTTCTCCTTTCAAAATACCTGGAGATTTTCTTTGGCCAAAGCTGAATGGTATACAATAGAACGGTATGGTTGCTTTAAAAAGCTAATATAATTGTGGACACCATGAAATGGAAATACAGTGTCAAATAATAAGTAATCATACAATATATATTGGTCAGATGACAATGGAAAGGTGTGTTCAATTCAAGACAATGTAAGATGTATCATAACATAAAAATGCATGTAGAGAAGAGTGTAGATGCTGGGGGCTCTGGAAACAGCAACAGACTGAAAATGTTGGAAGGATCTGAGTGTTTACCTTGGAAGGGAGAAAACTAAGAAGTAATAACTATCTTTAGATATCATAGTTGTCGTGAGGAAGAAGGAATAGGTGAGTTTTATTTATACAGAATAGGAAGCAAAGAGCGAGAAAATGTCGAGGGAAAGGCAGAAGGAAATAAATAAGGAAGTGGCAAGGGGGTGATTTTTAGTTCAATGTAAGAAATCAGCTTTCTAAAAAAAGACTTCTCACAAACCAAAGGGCTGGGATTTAGAAATGGCAGTCTCCAGAGACAGAGAGCTCTTTGGTGTCCAGCAGGATATAAATTTCATGGCCATTTGTTGGGACTTTGAGGAGTGATTTCTATCATCAGTCAGATGTTAGCTGTCTAAGGTCTTACTTGTTAAGCAAAAAACCTTCACAGCCAAATGCTTTTCTGAAAGAAAGGGTTGATTGAGCCACAAGCTAGCCAGAAAGAGGACCAGTTCCTGGGTGTGCAGCATAAGTCACCAGCAGGAGGGCTGGAAGGAGAAGACAACGTGTCCGCTGTCCTGGGGTTGATGGGCTCTTCTATACAATGAGTTTGAGGAACAAAATTGTTTTGAAAGAATGTACATTGGCTACAGATAAGAAATGGGGAGGGAACAGGTGAGGCAGAGACAATTCTGGGATAGGCGCTGACTCTTGGGGTAGGTGCATAGTCCAAAAGGAAGATATACTTGTTACTTTTGAATTGGCTGTAGGCAATAGTCAGAAAGTTCATGCATAAGCAAGATGTAGTGGAATCTGATGTCTGATGTCAGCTATTCTCTCTAGATAATAGCTGAAATGGTCATCTGGAAGTTGATGCAAAGTTTCAACATCCATTCAGGAATGTGAGGAGTCTTGTTTCTGCCCACAGCTGTTAACTGGTTAAATTCCCTTGTTTCTCTCCTCCCATTCTTCGGCCTGCTGTAATTTAATTTAGGACACCCCAGAAGTTTTCTCTTATCGTATTCATCTCTGAGATGCCAGGTTTCTGTGATGAGCCAGACCTGAAATTGTCCTGCTAAGAACCACTGATAGCCAGGGCAGGAAACAACACAAATACACGAGCTCATTGATCAAAGTGCTTTTAAACAGATGGGCCATTGCAGACACATTAGTTACAGCCCCAGCATGTTTCTCTGGGAGAGTTCTAGAAAAGGGACCTTTCCCTAAAGTAACAGTAAAGGTCAGGAAGTGAGACTGGCAAGGTCTACATAGGATGAGTACTCCTTGTGTGACAAATATGAACGAGGGGTTCCTAGATGTTGGTCAAATAAGTTTGTAAATATAATATATATATTTACTCACTTTTAGTTTGCACTGGGTGTGGGGGACAGGCTATAAGCAGGCAGGGTGGTTATAGCCTAAGGCTTAGTTTCAAAACTAAGCTTTTCCCCACACCTTTGACTGTTGCATGATGTGGGGTGGTGCACTCTCATGAGGAATCTCATTATGCCTCAAATAAGTGACTTTGTATCAGAGACTTCCTTGTTTGTATATTGGATTAAAGGTTTTGATTTCTATACTATAAAATGGGGCAGAGGAGCCCAGGTGAAGGAGAGCAGAGAAAGGCCACGTGGAGGAGAGGAGAGGCAGCCTAGATGGCGGAGTGCTGAAGGAGAAGCCAGTTTATGTAGAGAGAAGAGGATGGGGAACAGAGGTGAATAAGGCTGGTGAGGTAGAAACCTTTGATTCTAGGAATACTTGGATGAGTCAGTGGCTTTGGGAGCCCTGAATGGAAAGGGAAGTGTTTTCCCACTATGTGTATTTCTTGCCCGCCAGATGTGAGATAGGATTAAAGCTAATAGCCCACCAGTTCTTGGCTCCATTGTTTCATCACTGTCTGTCCAAATCAAATTCGAACCTGCACAAGCCAGGTGGCTGTGATGGTGGCCATGGCTACTGGCTTTACACTAGGTTACTGGTGACAGCTCCCATGGAAGATTCTAGGTGCAGCTAAAGAGAAAGGATGTTGACATATGCAAAAAGCACAAAGAGCAAACAATTGAAGAGAAGGACACCTGAACTCAATCCAAGTCTTGTTTTCTCCAGGCGCTGCCTGAGAGAATGGTCTGCTGTGCTTGCCCTATACCAGTGCAAAGATTTTGGAAATCTAGGCACACACAGAATGGTAATTCAAATTGACTGGTTCATCAGATTAAAAAAATAATAAAACATTGGTCCAATTCAATACAACATTTAATACGTGGGAGTAGAAAATTTTAGTTTAAAAAATTGTTTGTTTCCCTGTAACAAGAATCCTTTGAAGGCAAGGACAATGTCCTTTTTATCTTGTCACAAGAGTTTAGCACGGTGTCTGGCAGAACAAAAGCTGCAATAAATATTTAATATACTAAACAGAAATGTGTGTTTTGGGTGGTAGGTAGTTTGGAGGACCTGGACAAGACCACAGTACTCTCTGCTCTCTCTGGTTGTCTCCTGCCATCCCGGCACCCTCTCTCTGTTCTGCATGTGCAATTATTTTCTGAAGCACCTGATTCCAGCATATGGTCCTCTAGCACCTTCCCTGGCCACCTCTGTTGACTGACTTACCCACTCAGTCACTCAACAAACATTTGATGGAACC
The DNA here is from genome assembly GCF_036850765.1 of Saccopteryx bilineata. Classification (NCBI taxonomy): domain Eukaryota; kingdom Metazoa; phylum Chordata; class Mammalia; order Chiroptera; family Emballonuridae; genus Saccopteryx; species Saccopteryx bilineata. The sequence continues at coordinate 187,608,427 of NC_089491.1, read as the reverse complement.
TTACTTTGTTCTGGGCACCCTGCTAGGCCTAGGCTACAAATATACAAGACAGGTAACATCCCTGCTTCCTGAAACGCTCCCCCTGTGTCCGTGGTTGGGGGAGTAATGGCACTGGAGGTTGAATACTGAGTATCAGTTAAATAGAAAAAAAGTATTTTCAAATGACTAATTGAGATATATTGCGATAGTGAATGGAAACAGATCTCCAAATACTGTACCTCTATTTGCGAACCTCAGTGCTTTGGTATTTCTTTGATCCAAAAATATGTCCAGATAACAAGAATAAACACAAACACATGCCATGCTCAGGAAGGCTGAGTAATCCTCACAGGATCTGTTCTAAGGTTTATCTACCTTTTTAGCCAAAAAACTAAAATGTGTACAAACACCATTCGCTCTGGACTTGACTAGGAAAGGCTCAGAGCTTCATTCTCTCTGGACCTGTCACCTGCTTGTACCTCTGTGGTTTTGAACAGGTCAGCCAGTAAGGGAGAGATTTGAAAGGGTCACTGCAAACACACGACATAAAATCTGATCATAAATTGGGCTCTTCTCTCTTATATCCTAGACAAAAAGGTGATTAGGGAAATGGAAAGGACAGAAATGGGAAGACAAAGGGTGGAGGAGGATGGATCCAGCAGAGCCTGAAGACCAATTAAAATCAGGAAAGGCTGGGAGGAAGGGCGCCATGGGCAAGACAAGAAAAGAGGAAGTGAGAAATGAAGAAAAAGAGGAAGTCAACTGTTTCAGTTGCTGAGTTCTGGCTGAAGCTTGATGGTAAATAGAAATGTGCTTGTTGATCTGGGCCGGGCACTGTTGTCCAGCTGCCTGCTTCCCCTGAGAAGTGTCCTCTGCTGAGAGAGGCCAGCGATCGATTGAATGTCACCAGCTAGATCCTGCCCACACGGCTGACATTGGTTCCGGGGGTAGCCCTAGTGCAAAGGAGACTTAATACAGGAGCAGATGCCAAGATGCACTTAGTGTCTGTGACATATTCAATCCCTCTGAGATGCATTCCTGGGAACATTTTGTTTCCTCTTTCTCAATTGGTAAAGCAAGACATTTAAATTCTACCTTATTATTCCAACCCACCCAATCTATTTTGTATAGAGGCAGCATGAAGAATGAACCGGGCAAGGTCTAGCCCAGATGCCGCCTGGAAGGAGGGCAGAGGTGCACTGCAATCTGTACCTCCTCCCTTTACATGGGGGCTGGAGGGAGCCACGGAGAGAGGCCTGTGCCCGCCTCACATAAACACTGCAAAGGTTGCTGTGATTGGTATGATCGTGTTGGCAAATCACTCTGTGCTCTTAAGAGAGAGAGAGAGAGAAAGAGAGAGTTACAAGGTTATGATTTTATTATTCATAACATGGTATGTGCTTACATTGGAGAAGTTGAATGCACAGTGCCTGCGGGTGGTATTTCTTTCTGCTCCTTTGTGCTGGGAAGCAAACACTTTGGTTTCCACTCCAATCCATCAGAGGAGAATGTTGCAGCAGAGCAAGTTCAATGAGAGCACCTCTATTGCTCCACTGAGGTTTGCCCCAGTGGGACAGTTCAGTTTGTGAGGTGGAAATCAGACAACAGTGAGAGTTGGGATTCTGTCTGAGCAAGACGCTGCTAAGCAGGAAAATCAATAGCAGGAAAAAACAAGCTCAAACCACGCCTGGGCTTCAGCACCTCGGGGAAATAACTGGGAGAGGAAACTTTATTAAGACCACTCTACCAACCCTGCCCGTTCCCTTGAGACATATCTGCTTTAAATATTCTAGTCTACCTTAGAGAGCAGCCAGCAAAGGGCAGAGTGATCTTGCACACAATGGACATTTGGTCAGATGGAAGACGTGGACTGAGTGATGGGTTTTCCAGTGGGAAGTGTGGCCCCTCTAGCTCCCTCCCCACAGACAGGTCCAGGACTCACTCTGCTGCTTCCAAGATTGAGGAGAAAATATAATGTTGTCCACAGTGGAACTGGATCCCATAAGAGTATAGGGAGAATAGTCACAAATGACTTGGAGAAATGATGCAAGATGGGGTTGTTGTTGTTTTCTATAGTTGTCTTTAAATGTACCATAAACAAATGTTGCTGATAGAGCAAGAAAAAAAAGTGGTTTTTTGGTTTTTTTTTTTCTTTTTTCCATCTCACTCTTAGCAAGTCTTGGATGGCTGTGAGCCCTGTACTTCCTTGCTCTGACACTTTTTTGCAAAGCTCTAAAAGTTGTTGGAGGTGCATCATAGTCAAGGTGAGGCAATTTAGCAAGTACTTATCTTGCAGGCCCATTGCCAAGAACCAGCACAGCTAGTAATTCCAGGTCCTGAGGGAGAACAATGCAGAATGAAGAAAATAGGCTTAAAGAAAGATAGGATGGGATCAGGAGACCTCTGCAAGCTGATGGAAAGACAGAGCAAGATAGCCACCGGTTTGCTTTATTATATACCATATGCAAATAAGGAAGTCTTTGATACAAAGTCACACATCTAAGGCAAAAACAGGAATTCTCTTAAGGCATAAACAGGAATACATTTAAGGCGTAAACAGGAATCCTCCTACCATGCATAACTGAAATCAACCAACATCTGATCAAACAAAGGGTAAGAGGAAAGGCATGTAAATTGCTTCTAGCAACTTAAGCAAGCAAGTGAAGTGGGGGTATGGGATGAGTGCAAATACTCAGCTTCATAGCCAATATGGAGGAGTTGGGGGGAGAACTTAGCCTTTTGCTAAGCCTCGAATTTACAAAGGCTTTTGCCACTTGCAGTCTACCACAGCCCATGACAAGCTTAATGCTTCCTGAGCACTGTGTGGATCAGAACAGAAAAATACTATCTGCCCCTGTCCTGAAGGAGCTCACAGACCTGTACTACGTTATTGGCAACTGTAGCACACGTAATAGTAATCCAGTTTCAAAGTGCATGGGGCATAGAACAGGTGCTGCTTCTTCAGTCCTGAGAAGGATGCAGCTCCCTCATGCTACCCCCTCCCACCATCCTCATTTCAGTCCCAGGAATCCCACTGTACCCAGTGCTTACCCAGTCACAGGGATGGTCCTACCTCCTTTCCTAACACCTAGATTGGAGATAGAAAGTGTTTACTCAGTCTGCAAACCTTGGCCTCCCCCTCCTCTAGCACAGCTCCCTGCCCCGACCTTCTATTTGGGGGGGGGGGAGAGGTGTGCTGAATTCTTCTCTCCCTCAGAAACTGACCTCTCACAGCTTCTCTGCTCCCCATACCAAGAATTATTCTCACAGTTTTGTATCCCCTAAAAGATAGTTTGCTACAGTGATGCCAGATAAGGTCAGATTGCAACCCTCTAAGACAGGGGTCCCCAAACTTTTTACACAGGGGGCCAGTTCACTGTCTATCAGACCATTGGAGGGCCAGACTATAAAAAAAACTATGAACAAATCCCTATGCACACTGCACATGTCTTATTTTAAAGTAAAAACAAAACAAAAAACCAGGAACAAATACAATATTTAAAATAAAGAACAAGTAAATTTAAATCAACAAACTGACCAGTATTTCAATGGGAACTATGCTCCTCTCACTGACCACCAATGAAAGAGGTGCCCTTTCCGGAAGTGTGACGGAGGCTGGATAAGTGGCCTCAGGGGGCCGCATGTGGCCTGTGAGCCATAGTTTGGGGACCCCTGCCCTAAGACATATATAGACAACAAAAGTATCAGCCATGGAGCCAACATAGGAATGAAGGGGCTGATGTGTTTTGAGTTAGAAGGGCTTTTGGTGCATATTTTTTAAGTGAGATGAGGGGATCTAGAGAGATAGACTCATACATGCACCTTGACTGGGATCTATCCAGCAACTCCCATCTGGGGCTAATGCTCAAATCAATGAGCTATCCTCAGTGCCTGAGGCCAACGCTTGATCTAATTGAGCCACTGGCTGTGAGAAGGAAAGAGAGAGAGAAGGGGAAGAGGGAGGGAAAGAAAAGCACATGGTTGCTTCTCATGTGGGCCCTGACCAGGGATCAAACCCAGGACATCCGCATGCCAGGCTGACTCTCTATTGACTGAGCCAACCGGCCAGGGCCTTGAGTGCATTTCTAATGCAAAGAGAAGGCCAAAGTGAGAGAGAAAGAGAGAGAGAGAGAGAGAAGAAGAAGAAGAAGAAGAAGAAGAAGCAAAGTGAGGCCTCCATAAGAACCAGATCTTGAACACTTTCAAATGAGCTGTGCTGTTAAGCTTCCTTCTAAAACCCCACCTTATCCCTTGGCTGTGTCCTTGCCCCTTACTCCTCCAAATAAGCCCAAGTGCCTATATTTGTTGAGAGTTTTTTTCATACTCATGATTATACTTTTTATTCTTTCATATTTATTTATTTAGAAAATTAAATTTAACAAGTTGACATTGATCAACAAGAGAACATAGATTTGGGGTAAACATCTCCACATCATTTGGACAGTTGATCATGTTGTATACCCATCACCCAAAGTCAAATCATCCTCTGTCACCCTATATTTGTCCCTCTTTTTACCCATCCCCCAATCCCCTTCCCCTTCCCCTCCCCCTCCCCCTCCCCCTGGCAACCACTGCACTCTTATCTATGTTCATGAGTCTCAATTTTGTATCCCACCTATATGTGGAATTATACAGTTTTTAGCTTTTTCTGACTTACTTATTTCACTCAGCATAATGTTATCAAGGTCCATCCATGTTGTTGTAAATGATCCGATGTCATCATTTCTAAGGCTGAGTAGTATTCCATAGTATATATGTACCACATCTTCTTTATCCAGTCTTCTATCGAGAGACACTTTGGTTGTTTCCATGTCTTGGCCACTGTGAATAATGCTGTGAGGAACATGGGGCTGCATGTGTCTTTATGTACCAATGTTTTCAAGTTTTGGGGGGTAGATGCCCAGTTAGAGGGATTGCTGGGTCATATGGTAATTCTATTTTTAATTTTTTGAGGAACCAGCATACTTTCTTCCATAATGGTTGTAGTAATTTATATTTGCAGCAGCAGTGAATGAGGGGTCCTTTTTCTCCACAGCCTCTCCAACACTTGTTATTACCTGTTTTGTTGATAATAGCTAATCTAACAGGTGTGAGGTGGTATCTCATTGTAGTTTTGATTTGTATTTCTCTAATAGCTAGTGAAGAGGAGAATCTTTATATATATCTGTTGGCCATTTATATGTCTTCTTGGGAGAAGTGTCTGTTCATGTCCTCTCCCCACTTTTTAAATTGGATTGTTTACTTGTTTGTTGCTGAATTTTGTGAGTTCTTTATATATTTTGGATATTAACTGCTTATCGGAGCTGTTGTTTGCAAATATTATCTCCCATTTGGTTAGCTGTCTGTTTGTTCTGTTGTCAGTTTCTTTTGCTGTGCAGAAACTTCTTAGTTTGATATAGCCCCATTCTATTATTTTTGCCTTTACTTTTCTTGCCTTTGGGGTCAAATTCATAAATTGTTCTCTACGTCAAGGTCCATGAGGTGAGTGCCTATATTTGAATAGAGCCTGAGGGATAGTGAAAGAAGGTGGTTTGGTAGCAGCAAGAGCCCCAAATCTGTGAAAGCTGTATCACTCTTTTTACCATATTTTAAGGTAAAAAGACAGATGCCCGTAAATGCTTGTGCCAGATCTACCCGCTAGTGCAGGAGATTGGTCCAGGCCTTCAATTTCAAGTCTAAAGATTTCTGTGACAACAGGCAAAAGCCCACTCCCCTACTGCAGCCCTACCTGAGGGCCACCTCCTCTGAGGTGCCATCTAAGACCCAGCAGCCCCGACTGCATCTCAGCCCTGCCCATCCCTTCCCTGTCCTTCTCTACCAACTGCTTCATAGTTCTCGGTACTTGTTTCACCCAGTCCGTGTCAGGGCTTTAATGTTCAATTTGTCCTTGTTCTCACACTGTTCCCACCATCCTGCCTTGCTTGGCAGGGGGCAGGGGTGGTGCTGAGCACTACTGGTGGCTTCCTTGGTGGGGACACAGTACCTGCCTCACACAGTTCAGATCCGTCCCCTGCTGCTCTGTTTCCTAGCACCCCCGCCGCTGTTCTCTCTTGATACCTGATTGATGGACTGTTACTGCTCACTCCCAAGTTTGCTCTGGTCCTAATTTAAGAGATCACTGGGTGGCTACTCTGTGGATGAAACAGAAAGAGGACCAGCCCTACCCAATAGGAGCCTGACCTGCCACCCACCAGGTCCTGGGTCCTGGAACCTGTCCCAGGTCACAGAGCAGGGAGAGTCAGTCCTGTAAAGACAGTGCCTCCAAGTCTGCTAGGCCCAAAAATTGAATCGTACAAGTGTGGCACTGAGAGGCTGAGGAAGACATAGGGCCAACAAAGATCTGGAGGCTCTTAGTGGACCACACACAGAATCTGAGTCAGCTGCACCTGCCACCTTGATTCTAACAGGCATTAATGAGCTCCAGGTGAGCTCCCAGAAGAAGACTGTTATGCAACCCATACTGCCCTTCTCACCTCACAAATACATGTCACTGGTCTCAAGGGATGTGTGAAAGGAAGTGATGAAGAGACCTCACAGTGCTGCATGTCTGATCATTGACAGTGGGAAGAAGGACAAGTTAGCTCTCAGCTACAGCATCTAGTGGCACATGGGTCCCCTGGGGCTACTTCTGAAGTCAGCACCTGAGCTCACCCCCCTCTCCAGCCCATTCTCTAACTGCTGTCCAGGGGGCCCTTTATACCTCTCTCACTCTCTGTCTCCCATTCTGGAGGCCCCACCCAGCCATCATCATAGTGTGAAATGATCACTGACCCTGGTGACCTTGGTAGGACTTTCTAGCAAATAGCCACCTCTGATGAAAGCAGCCCAGACTACTGAGCAGTTAGAAAGGGGCAGCTCTCACACACAGTGTAGGGGCCCTGCAGTAAACAGTTGGGTGACAAATATTTGGCAGCTGCACTGCACACCCCCAATGCGGCAAAAATTTCTAAAGAGGATGCTCACTTCTACATGGGTCCTTTCCTCAGTGGACACTAAGCTGCCTTGAGCTAAAATACCAATCAGTGCCACTCAAGAAGTTTCCACAGCAGCCTGCAGAGGAGGCGTGGGCACCTCTCAGCCAGGGCCTTGGGGCACTGCAGTGTCACCCCAGGACCTGGCAAAACCGCAGATCTATTAAGCCAGTACCTCTGAGGGGTGGAAGTGGGGAATTAGGATTTAAAACTTCTTTTTGTTAACTTTTAATTTTGTATAATTTCAAACTTCTTAAAAAGTTGCAAGAGTAATACTAATGCAAAGAATATCCACCAGTCCTTCATACCAATTGTGAACATTTTAACCTATTTGTTTTATCATTTCTTTCTCTTTCTCTACACACACACTCATGCATGCACACGCATGCCCACATGCAAGCACTCCATTTGGAGGTCAGTGACATCATGGTCTTTTGCCTCTAAATACCTCAGAATGTACTTTTTAAGAATAGAGACATTCTTCTCTGTGATCACAGGACTGATAGCAACTTCAATAAATTTCACATTGACACAAGATTTGGGGAATCAGGCTATTTTAACTCTCCAGATGAGCTCAACGTGCAGCTAAGTGTGAGAACCACTAGGGCTGCTAAAACTTGCTTAAGGATCTAGGTTCCCAGAAAAAAAAAAATGCAGAGGAGAGGTTCATGGTCCAGATTGGGTTCTCTATCTCTCTGGGACTTAAAACAGAGCAACTGGCCACACGCATTATAAAATGGTCATGGGATGTAAAGTGCACATAGGGAACATAGTCAATAATACTCTAATAACTATGCACAATGCCAAGTGAGTACTGGAGATATCAGGGGAAGTGTAAAGCATATGACTGTCTAACTACTATACTGTACACCTGAAATTAATACAAAACAATATTAAATGTAAACTGTAATTGAAAAATAAAATTAGCCCTGGCCGGTTGGCTCAGTGGTAGAGCGTCGGCCTGGTGTGCGGGGGACCCGGGTTCGATTCCCGGCCAGAGCACATAGGAGAAGTGCCTATTTGCTTCTCCACCCCCCCCCTTCCTCTCTGTCTCTCTCTTCCCCTCCTGCAGCCAAGGCTCCATTGGAGCAAAGATGGCCTGGGTGCTGGGGATGGCTCCTTGGCCTCTGCCCCAGGCGCTGGAGTGGCTCTGGTCACAGCACAGCGATGCCCCGGAGGGGCAGAGCATCGCCCCCTGGTGGGCAGAGCATCGCCCCTGGTGGGCGTGCTGGGTGGATCCCAGTCAGGCGCATGTGGGAGTCTGTTTGACTGTCTCTCCCCATTTCCAGCTTCAGAAAAATACAAAAAAAAAAAGAAAAGAAAAATAAAATTAAATAAAAATTGACAATGCACATGGAGAACATCTGGGTGTGGGTGGTGCTCTAAGGAGTCTGACCCTTGCCCTTCTCTCTTCCTCCATCTGACTTCGCCATACCCCTGAGGGGCCACTCCTGTGACCCAGGCTTATGACATGGTGATTTAGTAACAGTCTAATGTGACACAAAAACCTGTTGAAAAATTATCCTGAGTTCTGTTTAGACTTCTTTGGACTTTCGTAACTATAATGATATTTTCCCTTTCTAGTAATTTACCCCCATAGCCTTTGAAGAAGAGCATGATAGTTGGCTTTATGTGTCAACTTGATCAACTGGGACACAGGGTATGCATATATTTGGTTAAACATTATTCTGGGTGTGTCTGTGTATTTCTGGACATGGCTAACATTTGAATCAGTGGACTGAGTAAGGCAGCTTGCCTTCCCCAATGTGGATGAGCCTCATTCAATCAGTTGAAGGCCTGCATAGAACAAAAGGCTGAGTGAGGGAGAAGTCACCCTCTGCCTGACTGTCCTCCAGCTGGGACATCAGTCTTCTTCTGCCTTCAGACTTGAAATTGAATGGGAACCACCACATCACTCTCCTGGGCCTCTAGCTTGTAGATTTGTCTCTTTTCTCATAACATTTCTTTAGGTATCTGAAGATGATCAGGAAGGTTTCATAGATTGTTCCCTGGGGCAGAAAAAGGCTCTGAATAGTCTGAAATTGTTTATATTTGGCAATGTGCATTTTTCTGGGAAGGGAAACCCATAAACTGGATCAGATCAGCAGAAAAGGTCGGGCCTAAAAAAAATCACATGCCTTTATAGTAGAGTAAAAAGATCCTATGGGGCAAATGGTCTGTTTGCTAACCCACCTGTCCTGAATTGGTCATTCATTCATTCATTAATTCAACAATGGTTTATAGAAGCCCTTAGGTACATCAGACCCTTTGGCTCCAAATGAAATACTCTGAACAGAATGGCTCTCACCTCTAGTCTTGGCTCTTCCTCTGCAGGGTAAGACTATGCCTTTTAATCCCAAATCCCTTCATTAATCTCTCTCCATCTTCAAGTCTCAAATTGTCCTCACTGCCAACCCCCAGCTTCAGAAAAGTCAAGCCATCTTGGCTCTGGGAAATTGAAATTCTTCACTTCCTTTTGCCTGGTTCCTCCTGCACCCCAAGAATGCCTTGGAGCTTCTTCTCAGGGAATATCCCAGCTGAGGCATCACCAAGTCCTCTTACAAGGACTATTTGCAGTTTTATTGGGATCTTGGAAAGAAGGAAAAATCTTCACCAGTTGGGGAACACACCTCAACTGGAGACACTGAGACCCAGTGAAATTTGGGTGGAGAAATTGACTGGGGTGGATCAGCCCCCCCCACACACACCGGAGCCTCATGTCACACCACCAAGGCAGTGTCCTTCTCCTTAGTGGTTGGCTCTGCCTCCAGCAGCTCCTGTGTCTCTTTTGTCCATCACAACCCCTGTTCCACAGCCCCTCACTGCCCAGCCAATGTTCTGTCCCCCGCGCCTTTGCCCACATGGTCAATGCTGGCTAGGATGCCTCCTCTCCACTTTCAGCCCAATCAAAGCCTTCATTCTTTTTTCAAATCCTAGCTCAAGTTGATCTCCTCTGAGTACCTTTGCAAGTTTTTTGGCCACAGGGCATATGTCTCTCATTTCCACAGCATCCTGTACTTTTTCCCATTTTCATAGCATATAGTTTGCACGCAGTCACTTATTTTTCTTGAATTCCCTAGTTGCTTCAAATGGGAAGGTCTTATCACCCCCCCCCCCATGAGATGGTTAACTTTGTTAGTGGAGGGTCTTACCTTCAATTTGTTAAAAAAATGCCGCGTCTGGGAGTGCACTCAAGTGAAGCGCAGTGGAATGAGGAGTAGCTGTGTTTTGTAGGTGGTTGATAGCTACAGTTAGTTGCCCTTAAGGAAAGTTGGTTACCCTTGATAATGTGGGTGGTGCCTCATCCAATCAGTTGAAGGCCTTAACAGCAGAAACTGAGGTTTCCTGGAGATGAAGAAATTCTGTCTCAAGACGGTGGCATTACTTTCTGCCTGAGTTTCCACCCTATTGGCCAGTTTTACAGATTTCAGACCTGCCAGTCCCCAGAACTGTGTAAACCAGTGACTTAAAATAAATTTCTTAGTCACAAGAAACCCTCCTAGAATTAAATGATACAACGTTGAATTTATTTCTTCTTAGAACTACAAAGATATCTACAGTTACAAAAGAGTTAGTAAAAATATTCCCTTAGATAATACAAAAAGAAATTATACAAATGACAAATTTAGATCTTAACATATCAATGATTATGTTAATTGTAAATGATCTTAATACATCAATTAAAAGACAGAAATTGGCAAAGTAGATTAAAAAACATGACCCAACCTTATGCTGTCTATTATAAATTTACTTCACATATAACAATACAGGCAGGTTAAAAGTAAAAGGATGGAAAAAGATAGGTTATGCAAACAATCAATACAAAGCAGGAATGGCTGTACTAATATCAGATAATGTTTCATTCTACCCTCTTCCTGCTTGCATGGATTCAGATGAGTAATCCAATACAATTCTTATCCTAGATCTTCTAGTGGTAGTCAACCTGGTCTCTACTGCCCACTAGTGGGCGTTCCAGCTTTCATGGTGGGCGGTAGCGGAGCAACCAAAGTATAAATAAAAAGATAGATTTAACTATAGTAAGTTGTTTTATAAAGATTTATTCTGCCAAACTTAGCAAAAATCCAACATAAAGTACTTGGTAAGTAATTATTATTATATGCTTTAACTTGCTGTAATTCTGCTTTATAAGTTTTATAAAGTAAAGTTACTTCCCTACTTTATAAATCCCCATTACTGTGGAACTGGTGGGCGGTTAGAAAATGTTACTACTAACAGAGATACAAAGGTGGGCGGTAGGTATAAAAAGGTTGACTACCCCTGCTCTAGAGGCAAGATTTTTTTTCTCCCTTTGGCTTTGTTCAAGATATTCTTTCTCTCTTTGGTTTTCTGCAGTATGATCTGCTTAAGTGTAGTTTTACTGGTATTTTTCCTGCCTGGTATCCTTTGAGCTTCCTGGATCTTCAGTTTGGTAACTCATTTATTTCAGAAAATTCTCAGCCATTAATTACTTTCAGCTGGTTTTTTTTTTTTTTTTTGAATTTTTCTGAAGCTGGAAACAGAGAGAGACAGTCAGACAGACTCCCACATGCGCCCGACCAGGATCCACCCGGCACGCCCACCATGGGGCAACGCTCTGCCCACCAGGGGGCGATGCTCTGCCCATCCTGGGCGTCGCCATGTTGCGACCAGAGCCACTCTAGCGCCTGAGGCAGAGGCCACAGAGCCATCCCCAGCGCCTGGGCCATCTTTGCTCCAATGGAGCCTTGGCTGCGGGAGGGGAAGAGAGAGACAGAGAGGAAGGCGCGGCGGAGGGGTGGAGAAGCAAATGGGCGCTTCTCCTGTGTGCCCTGGCCGGGAATCGAACCCGGGTCCTCCGCATGCTAGGCCGATGCTCTACCGCTGAGCCAACCGGCCAGGGCTCAGCTGGGTTTTTAATTCTACTTCTGCCATTTACTAGAGGAAAATCTTGGGCAAACTTTTGAGCCTTAGTTTTCTTAACTATATAATGGGAGTCATAGCTGTATGTTAGAGAATAAGTGAGGCTGAGGTCAGGTCATGCTTTTTTTTTTTAATTTATTTATTAAATTTAATGCAGTGACATTGATAAATCAGGGTACATATGTTGAGAGAAAACATCTCTAGATTATTTTGACATTTGATTGTGCTGTATACCCCTCCCCCAAAGTTAAATTGTCTTCTGTCACCTTCTATCTGGTTTTCCTTGTGCCCCTCCCCTCCCCCAGCCCCTCTCTCCTTCTTCACCCCCTCCCCCCTCCCCCCACCCTCCACCCCTGTTGCCATCACATTCTTGTTCATGTCTCTGAGTCTCATTTTTATGTCCCTTCTATGTATGGATTCATATAGTTCTTAGTTTTTTTTCTGATTTACTTATTTCACTTCGTATAATGTTATCAAGGTCCATCCATGTTATTGTAAATGATCTGATGTCATCATTTCTTATGGCTGAGTAGTATTCCATAGTATATATGTACCAAAGCTTTTTAATCCATTCGTCCTCTGACAGACACTTGGGCTGTTTCCAGATCTTCACTATTGTGAACAATGCTGCCACAAACATGGGGGTGCATTTCTCCTTTTGGAGCCGTTCTATGGTGTCCTTGGGGTATATTCCTAAAAGTGGGATAGCTGGGTAAAAAGGCAGTTCGATTTTCAGTTTTTTGAGGAATCTCCATACTATTTTCCACAGTGGCTGCACCAGTCTGCATTCCCACCAGCAGTGCAGGAGGGTTCCCTTTTCTCCACATCCTCGCCAGCACTTATTCTGTGTTGTTTTGTTGATGAGCGCCATTCTGACTGGTGTGAGGTGATATCTCATTGTGGTTTTAATTTGCATTTCTCTAATGATTAGTGAAGTTGAGCATTTTTTCATATGCCTATTGGCCATCTGTATGTCCTCTTTGGAGAAGTGTCTATTCATCTCTTTTGCCCATTTTTGGATTGGATTGTTTGTCTTCCTGGTGTTGAGCTTTACAAGTTCTTTATAAATTTTGGTTATTAACCCCTTATCAGACGTATTGTCAAATAAGTTCTCCCATTGTGTAGTTTGTCTTTTTATTCTGTTCTTGTTGTCTTTAGCTGTGCAATAGCTTTTTAGTTTGATATAGTCCCATTTGTTTATCCTGTCTTTTATTTCACTTCCCCGTGGAGATAAATCAGCAAATATATTGCTCCGAGAGATGTCGGAGAGCTTACTGCCTATGTTTTCTTCTAAGATGCTTATGGTTGCATGGCCTACATTTAAGTCTTTTATCCATTTTGAGTTTATTTTTGTGAGTGGTGTAAGCTGGTGATCTAGTTTCATTTTTTTTGCAGGTAGCTGTCCAATTTTCCCAACACCATTTGTTAAAGAGGCTGTCTTTACTCCATTGTATTTCCTTACCTCCTTTGTCAAATATCAGTTGTCCATAGAACTGTAGGTTTATTTCTGGGTTCTCTGTTCTGTTCCATTGATCTATATGCCTGTTCTTATGCCAGTACCAGGCTGTTTTGAGTACAATGGCCTTGTAGTATAACTTGATATCAGGAAGTGTGATACCTCCCACTTTATTCTTCTTTTTTAAGATTGCTGAGGCTATTCGTGTTCTCTTTTGGTTCCATATAAATTTTTGGAATATGTGGTCTATATCTTCGAAGTATGTCATTGGTATTTTAATTGGTATTGCATTGAGTTTATAGATTGCTTTGGGTAATATAGACATTTTAAAGATGTTTATTCTTCCTAACCATGAGCACGGTATATGCTTCCACTTGTTTGTATCTTCCTTGATTTCTTTTATCAATGCTTTGTAATTTTCTGAGGACAAGTCTTTAGTCTCCTTGGTTAAGTTTATTCCTAAGTACTTTATTTTTTTGGTTGTAATTGTGAAGGGGATTGTTTCCTTAATTTCTCTTTCTGACTGTTCATTTTTGGTGTATAAAAATGCCTCTGATTTCTGAGTATTGATTTTATATCCTGCCACTTTGCTAAATTCATTTATCAGGTCCAGTAGCTTTTTGACTGAGACTTTAGGGTTTTCTATATACAATATCATATCATCTGCAAATAATGATAGTTTTACTTCTTCTTTTCCAACTTGAATGCCTTTTATTTCTTCTTCTTGTCTGATTGCTGTGGCTAGGACTTCCAGGACCATGTTAAATAAGAGTGGTGAAAGGGGGCACCCCTGCCTTGTTCCTGATCTTAAGGGTATTACTTTTAATTTTTGCCCATTGAGTATGATGTTGGCTGTGGGTTTCTCATAGATGGCTTTTATCATGTTGAGGTATGTTCCCTGTATTCCCACTTTGCTGAGAGTTTTGATCATGAATGGGTGCTGGATTTGATCAAATGCTTTTTCTGCATCTATTGAAATTATCATATGGTTTTTCTCCTTCTTTTTGTTTATGTGATGAATCACATTGATTGATTTACGAATATTGTACCAGCCTTGCCTCCCCAGAATAAATCCCACTTGATCATGGTGTATGATTTTTTCCATATATTGTTGGATCCGGTTTGCTAATATTTTGTTGAGGATTTTAGCATCTATATTCATCAGAGATATTGGCCTATAATTTTCTTTCTTTGTGTTGTCTTTGCCTGGTTTTGGAATCAGAATTATGCTCACCTCATAAAAGCAGCTTGGAAGTCTTCCTTCCTCTTGAATTTTTTGAAATAGTTTGAGAAGGATAGGAGTTAGTTCTTCTTTGAATATTTGGTAGAATTTCGTTGTGAAGCCATCAGGCCCCGGACTTTTCTTCGCTGGGAGTTTTTTGATAACTGTTTCGATCTCATTTGTTGTAATTGGTCTGTTTAGGTTTTCTGATTCTTCTAGATTGATTTTTGGAAGATTATATGTTTCATGGAATTTGTCCATTTCATCTAGGTTGTCTAGTTTTTTGGCATACAGTTCTTCATAGTATTTTGTTACAATATTTTGTATTTCTGTTGTGTCAGTTGTTATTTCTCCTCTCTCATTTCTAATATTATTTATTTGAGTCCTCTCTCTCTTTTTCTTGGTGAGTCTAGTTAAAGGTTCATCGATCTTGTTTACCTTTTCAAAGAACCAGCTCCTAGTTTCATTGATCCTCTGTATTGTTTCTTTAGCCTCTATGTCATTTATTTCTGCTCCGATCTTTATCATTTCCTTCCTTCTACTACATTTGGGCTTTACGTGTTGTTCTTTTTCTAATTCTTTTAGATGCAGGGTTAAGTTGTTTATTTGAGCTTTTTCTAGCTTCTGAAAGTGTGCCTGTAGTGCTATGAACTTCCCTCTCAGCACTGCTTTTGCTGTGTCCCATAAATTTTGAGTTGTTGTATGCTCATTGTCATTCGTTTCTAGGAATTTTTTTATTTCTTCTTTGATCTCATTCTTAATCCATTCATTATTTAACACCCTGCTATTTAGTTTCCATGTGTTTGAGAATTTCTGAGCTTCTCTGTTGTGATTCATTTCTAGTTTCATGCCGTTGTGATCGGAGAAAGTGCTTGATATGATTTCAGTCTTCTTAAATTTGTTGAGAGCACTTTTGTGCCCTAACATGTGGTCTATCCTAGAGAATGTACCATGAGCACTTGAAAAGAATGTATATTCTGCTGCTTTAGGGTGAAAGGTTCTGAAGATATCTATTAAATCGAGTTGATCTAGTGTTTCCAATAAGTCTGCTGTTTCTTTGTTAATTTTCTTTCTTGAGGATCTATCTAGTGATGTTAGTGGGGTATTGAAATCCCCTACTATTATAGTATTGCTGTTGATCTTGCCCTTTAAATCCACCAAAGTCTGCTTTATATATTTGGGTGCTCCTATATTAGGTGCATAGATATTTATAATAGTTATATCTTCCTGTTGGATTACTCCCTTTATCATTATGTAGTGGCCTTCTTTATCTCTTACTATAGCCTTTGTTTTAAAGTCCAATTGTCTGATATAAGTATTGCTACCCCAGCTTTTTTTTCATTTCCGTTTGCATGAAATGTTTTATTCCATCCTTTTACCTTCAATCTATGTGTGTCTTTTGTTCTAAGGTGTGTCTCTTGTAGACAACATATGTATGGGTCCTGTTTTCTTATCCACGCAGCTACCCTATGTCTTTTGATTGGATCATTTAATCCATTTACATTTAAGGTTATTATTGATATGTAGTTTATTGCCATTTTATTCTTTAAAGGTGTATTCCTTTTTTGCTATATTCTTTTCCCACTTTGATCTGTTTACACCAGGCCCCTTAACATTTCCTGCAGCATTGGTTTGGTTGTAATGAATTCCTTGAGTTGTTTTTTGTCTGGGAAGCTTTTTATTTCTCCTTCGATTTTAAACGATAGCCTTGCTGGATAAAGTAGTCTTGGTTGTAGGTTCTTGTTCTGCATTACTTTGAATATTTCTTGCCATTCCCTTCTGTCCTCAAGTGTTTCTGTTGAGAAGTCAGATGTCATCCTTATGGGGGCTTCTTTGTAGGTGATAACGTTTTTTTCTCTTGCAGCTTTTAATATTTTCTCTTTATCGCTTAGCTTTGGTATTTTAATTATGATGTGTCTTGGTGTAGGTTTCTTTGGGTTTCTCTTTAATGGAGTCCTCTGTGTTTCTTGGACTTGTGAGAGTTTCTCTTGCATTAATTTAGGGAAATTTTCAGCTATGATATAATTGAACAAAGTCTCTATCCCTTGTCCTTTTTCTTCTTCTTCAGGAACCCCTATGATGCGGATGTTATTTCTCTTCATGTTGTCACAGAGCTCTCTAAGAGTTTCCTCTGACTTTTTGAGTCTCTTTTCTCTTTTCTTCTCTGCTTTCATGCCTTCATTCCAGTTGCCTCTAACTCGCTGATTTAATCCTCTGCTCTATCTATCCTGTTTTTAATTCCTTCCATTGTTGTCTTTATTTCTGATATTGTATTTGTCATCTCTGATTGATTCTTTTTTATACTTGCTATTTCTTTATTTAGGTTTTCATAATGACCATCCATTTTTGTTCTAAGATCCCTAAGCATCCTTACAATCATTATTTTGAACTCCGCATCTGGAAGTTTGATTATTTCCATATCACTCAGTTCATCTCTTGAAGGTGTCTCTTGTGGTTTCATTTGGATTGCACTCCTTTGTCTTCTCATCATCTGTTTTTGGGTGTTTTATTTGTAGAGTTGGTTGAGTCTAGGCTTGGTGTTGTCTGCCTCCAATTTTCAGTTGTGTTATTTCTAGGTCTTCTTGGGTTGGTATCAGCTGTTATCTGTAATCCACTTTTGGATTTGGGCAGCTTTGAAGTCTTGATTTGTTTGTTTTCTTAACAGGTGATAGTCTTGTTTACTGATCTCAGCAGGGGGCTTCCTTGAAACTGTATCCAGGAATGCGATGGGTGTAACCTGAGACTCTGAAGGCCTCTTTAGCCAGCTAATCTCACTGGGGGCAGGGTGTTTTCTCAGCTTCAGTAGGGGGAAGTGTATCTCAGATCTCCATGAAGACCTGAGTTACTGCCCCTCCTCCCCACTTCTTGTTTTCAGCTGTGTCTTGTTGTGCTGATTGGAGCTGGATAGATGTCCCTCTGGACATCTCTGATCCGGATCTCTGATCCGGAAGCACTTCAGCTCTGTTTTGTGAAAGGTTTAGTCCCTCCCCCAGCTATGGCCGCCTCCAGCACAGATGAGTCAGCTTTTTTAGTTCATTTCCTGCATTCCTTAGCCCCTCACAGTCTGTCCCTCTCCCTGTCCATTCCACTTGGGAGATAAGCTGGTCTTTTCAACACACCTTGCTCCCTGGTCGCCAGGCAAGTGGCTGTGAGCAGTAGTTTCTGCTCTTTTCCCTCTGTGAGATCCTCTCTGGGCTCTCAGCCTCACCCCCCCCCTCCATTCCTGTAAGCGGAGGAGGTTCAGGCACTCCCTACCAGGATTGTTGTGGCTTCTTTTTGCTCCTTGGTTTTTGAGAGCTGTTCTTGCAGTTCAGAGTTGGTTTTTCATGCTTATTTTTCCTAAATTGATTTGTATTCCAGTTTGGTGGTTAAAGCTGGGCGTCTGTGCGTCCGCCTACTCCGCTGCCATATTTTTCTCCCCAGGTCATGCTTTGTACAGTGTCTGGCAAACAGTGGTGGGTGACATGCAGCTAGTGGCTAGTAAGTACCCTGAAATAGAAAGAAGGCTGTCATTGAGCAGGCAGGGTGATAGACCTTGCATATTCGGTCCATGAGACAAAGTCCCTGATACTAGGATCAAGCCATTCACGTAATTCCTACACTGGTTACAAATTCATTGAAGGGGAGGGTAGTAGCAAGGGCCCAAAGCAACTCCAGAATTGACAGAACTTCCTAGAATCCAGGCATCTTGGAATTGGCCTAGTTAGGTTCCAGGCCTACTAGTAAACCCCAAACACTTTCCTCTAGCTTCAGTTATGTACTTGTGTATCCAGAATATCTCACAGAAGTAAAAGTGTCATGAAGGCAGAAGTCAGGCTCAAAGCTGGCTTCACTAAGGACTACAGCTCCATGTCCAATGATGTTTTATGGTGGCCAAGCTTGAAGATCCTGGGAGCTCTTCCTGAAACTTCCAGCTCTGCATACCTCAATGCTTACCCCTAGACTATAAAATCCCTGAGACTGAAGGCTGTGACTCCAGGGCAACAGCCTCATTCTTTCGCAAGGGCAATATCTGAATATCCTTGCTTGGGAGAGAGGAGGATTCAATTCACTGTGGAGGTGAAGAAAAGAGTGAAATATACATGTAAATATTTTTTAAATGTTCTTCATAAGAGCTCAGGCAACTTACCTTCAATTTACTTGCCTTAAAAACATGCATTCCAAAAAAAAAAAGAAAAAACCCCACAAAAAAACCCTCGCTCAAATAGGCTTCTGGGCCACATAAAATAATGGGAACCAGATTTACCTCATTACCCAAAACAACTAAAATCATGTGGCACAGCCAGGCCACTCTGGTTTCCCAGGAAAAAGGAAACCATGTGTCCACACACATTCTGGAGCATGGACATTTATGTTAGTTTTATTAGTCATAGCCAAAAATGGAAACAGCCCAAATGTCCATGAGAAGATGAATGAATAAAAAATGGTGATGCAGCCATACCATAGAATACTACTCAGCAACGAAAAGGAAAGAATTATCAATCCATGAAATGACAGTACAATAGTTACATGTAGTGAAAGAGGCTACAGAAAAGTAGAGTTCCAACTGTATTATTTCTTTTATGTAAAACACTTGTAAATGAAAACTAACCTGCAATGACAGAAGGCAGATCAGTCATTGCCTGGGGAGTGGTGAGAGGGTGGTGGGGTGCAAATGAGAGGGGTGAGGGCCAGAGGAACTTTATCAGGTTACAGATTTGTTAATTATCTCAGTTATGGTGGTGGTTCCACAGCTGTATCCATATATCAAAACTTATCCAATCGTATCTATCTATCTATCTATCTATCTATCATTTATTGTAGGCCAACAAAACTGTTAAAACATCTATTCTTATTTCTTATCTTTTGCTGTTTTTCCCCTTTAAAAATGTTCAGTTTTCTAAATAATCAAAGAAATGAAAATTAAAACAAAATTAATATAACCATCTCCACATATATGGAAAAAGGTTACAAATGTAAAACATGGACTCAAAGAAATAGACTCTCCCTGAAGTCTTTGTAAAGGAAACTCTATCTCCTTTACTTGGTGCTCATATACTACTTTATATGGCCACCTAAAATAGGGGGTTTCCCACTCCAACAATTCTGTGTCACCAGCCAGATGTACTGCAGTTAACCTCAAGTCTGACATTATCTATCTGGAGAGACCACCAGTGAGGGCTCAGTCCCACCAGACAGGCTTCATTCCTGCCTTTCGGACACCAAACTCAAGACCAAGTTTTCACTCGGGCTTTTGACTGATTGGCTATAAACTGAAAGTTCCCGTGACCGCTTCCTTGGTACCATTGGTTTACTAGAACCTCTCACAGAACTTAAGAAAAATAGTTTACTTACTAGATGACTGGTTTATCACAAAAGGCTGTGCCTCAGGAGCAGCCTGCTGGAAGAGGTGTGAAGGGCAGGTCACGTGGAAAGAGGTGAGGAGCTTTATTGCCCTTTCTGTGGGTGAGCTCCTCAGCTGAGCAATGCACTTCTTCCAGGGACATCTGGACAGTATCTCCTTGCCCACCAGCACCATGAAAACCTTTGCTTCCCCGCCCCTTTAATTTCTGTGCTTTCTTTCCTACTTCTATTGTCTTCACTGATTTCCAGAGTTAGTCTTTGTATGAAGTGTTGATTATAGACATTATTTGTAGAGGCCTCTGGAGGAAAAGTGTTATTGAAATGTAATTAATGGGAAGGACAACAAGTAAATAAAATTAGATTCTGTGGAGAATTCAGTGCATAGGAATTATATCTATATTCATTGTAACTTGAATATGATGAATTGGATAAAGGAGAGGGATGAATAACTCAGCAAAGTACACCTGAGCATCTTCTCTTCCCCAGCATTCACAGGACGAACATTTGTCGGGGAAGAGCTGGATTTCCCTTCCTGGTTCAGAGCGATCCAATCAGCTTCCTGCAGTGTTACCCTCTCATCTGGCTGCCACCAGAGGTCCAGGGTGTGAATGTGTCTGTGTGCCTGGGTTTGTATGTGTGGGGTGCTCATTACCAGGACCAAGAATACAGGACAGCCTCTCTACTTTCTGCATGGAAGAGGTAGAGTGGGACTCGGACCAAGCAGGAGACAAAAAACATGAACCCCTCTGGGAAGGAAGAATGGTAGTAACATCAGAATTCCGGGTTGGGAAGTAAAAGCTAGAACTGTTACAGAGGAGAAATGATCAGTATGGAAGGAGAATCTCCATTAGAATCTTATTATTGGCAATGAGTCAAATGCAGAGCAATGATTTGACTTCTTAAAAATGTAAAGTAAAATAAATAAGCTTTTCAAAACCTAGAAATCCTGACCATACCAAATATTAACAAGGGTGTAAGCCAATGGTATCATTTATTTTGCTGGTAGAAGTGTAAACTGTTAAAACACTTGAGAAGCAATTTGGCATTAACTTGTAGTGTTGAACATCTGCTTTTCCAATATTTCAACAGCTCCACCCCAAGAATACATCCCAGAGACACTCTTGCATGTGTGCCCAGAAGACAATGTGGTATAATGTTCATAATAACACTGTTAATAAGAGCATAAACAACCTAAATCTTATAAACTCATAAATTGACAAGTAAAATATGAAATATTATTTGATGATGAAGTGAAGTGCCAATACATGCTACAACATAGATGAATCTTGAAAACATGCTAAATGAAAGAAGTGTGTCATGAAAGGCTACATATTATATGATCCATGTATCAGACATGTTCAGAGTAGGTTTATTTATTGGGATATAGAAAGTAGACTGATGAGAAAAAAAAAAGTAGACAGATGGCTAAGGGCCGAGGGATGGGAGAGACTGGTGAGTAACTGCTAATGTATATACAAAGTTTCCTCTCAGGATGATGTAAATGTTTTAAAGTTGACCGTAGTGACAACTCTGAATAAACTAAAAACCATCAAATTGCACTGTAAATAGGTGACTTGTTTAGTATGTGAATTATATCTCAATAAAGTGGTTTACCAAAAATAACCTCAAATGCCCACAAATAGGAGTCTAAATACATACATTGTACTATATTTACATAACAGAATATTATACAAAAATGAAAAATGAATGAACCACAGTTATATATGTCAACATAGGTGGATGTTGGTGTCAGTGACATAACACTGGTTGATAAAACTGACCAAGAAAAGTAAGTTCCAAGAACTACATAGAGCACGATACTCTTCTTATAAAGTCAAATTAAGCAATCTATTGTTAATATGGTATATATGATAAAATAACAACAGAAGAAAATAAAACAAGGAAATGGATAAACAAGAGAATCAGAGCCAGAGGGAGACAGAGAAGGACCAATGCTGATCAAATTCTGTGCCACCAGAAACCATAATATAAATGATAAAACTTATTATTGTTTTATAATTAGCACTAATAGCATTATACTAAAGCTGGAACTGTGTTCATCATCATCTATGTGGTATCTTACTTAATCTTTGTAAGACTCCTAGTATTTGAACTATTGCTATTCCCACTTCATAGATAGAAAACAGATTTAGGGAGATCACATAGCTAGCAAGTGATGGGGCCTAGGTTCATGCCTGTCAGAACCCAGAGTCCTAGTGGTTGTTCTTCCTGCACTGATCACCCACCACCTTCCCCATCTCCTCCACACAAAGTAGCCAGACAGTGATTGGGCTCATCAGCCATGAGCAGGGTACCACCTGCGTTAGCTGTGTGTAGAGAGCACTAAGGAATTCCTGGTAGAGTATCATCCTAGAGTCAAAAAGAATGGCTACCATTTTGGGAAACAAAAATGACAATGAATCATTGGCTAATTCAGGGACATTCCTAGAAACTTCTGCTGGGACAGAGCAAACTTCTGGGAAACAAATCAATAGGTGCAGTGAGGACCAAACCCCTGAACACAGTGAGCAGACACAGGGCCAAGAACTGATGCCCTGGGCCATCCCGAAAAGGAGCTTCCAGGGGGTCATAGACCTGGGAATCACAGGGTGCTTTCTCTGTTTAGCCTATTCAGTTAGAACCTGCCTCATTCTCTCCAGAATTAGGTGGAGAATGAAATGGCAACTGTCAAGCTGCGTCCACATTCAAGCTCACCTTGGTGTCCTTTCTTGTCTTCATTCATTAACTGAGAAGATCAGCCAGTCCATGTTTCTCGTCCCCAAGGGAAGTGCCTTTGAAGAAGCTTCAGTGAGTGTTAGCCTCCTCCTCAGCAGAAGTTTGGGGCTTTGTCATAAAAAGTGCTCAGACCAGGTTAGAATACCGACTGGGAGAGCTGGGAGGGGGGTGCATTCAGACGTCTTTCCAGGCACTTGCCCTGCATCTATCCTCTTTGGATAAGTTCAGTGTTTCCTGCCAGTTCTCAACCTACACACTTCTTAATCTACTTTAATTTCTGTTTTGAAGAATGTAGAAAGAGCTTTTGTACAGCATGTCAAGAATCAATATTAATAGGCTCTGAGGGCCCAGTCTCTGGGATGAACTTTGCTGCTTCATGCCAGGTTCTGGAAGCAGTCACTCTGAGCAGAGGGGGCACTCTGGGGGCAGAGAGGTGCCAAGTCCTCAAAGGCACCGAGACAACTGATCACAATCTCAGATGGAAAGAAGTTGACTTGGAACCCAAGCCATATATCACTGAATATCAGCCAATGAGTTTCCAATATGAAACAGTCCTTGAGAGTGAAATTGTAGATCCAGTTCTTATCCTCAAGAAACTTGGATTACAGCTGGTGAAATAACACACCGTGAGGCAAGGTTCACTTCCCCAATGCCTGTCAGGACAAGTTCAAGGACTCTGCTATTAGCCCTGGATGCAGACACTCTGGCCTTTGGAGTTTAGGAAATGTTTTCATGGAGTCCAAGGCAATGTTTTCTTCTTTGACATAATCTCTGCCCTGTTAGATGTTTACTACTCATTCTGTCTGAGGCATCTGAGTTTCAGAAGCTGCAGTTCAGGGGGCATTTGGTGTACATATGTCTTCACAGTTTAGAAAAGGGCTCCATTCAGTGAGACTTGCAGTTATTAGCACTGCGCAGGCCTCCTGCAGGCGGTAGCAGTGCCAGTGGTCTTGTTAATTGGGTTGTTTCTGTGAACAAACACAGGCAGGTACTGTATAAAGGGCCTGGGCGCTCCTCTGCATGTCTGGACCCTGGAGTATGATATGAGTGTAGGCATTCTGATGGCCAAGTCCTGATAGCCAGAGCCAGATTGGGTCACATATGTGCAGCCTCTGAAAGAGAGTTTGATCTCGGGGAGACAGATGCTGCTTGCCTTGCCTAATTAATTTTGGAAGCAAATGTAGTGTCTTCAGTTCTGGAAGAGTTTCCAGGTTGAGAGGACTTGCCCACTGTCTTCTCCAGGCCACTGCCGATGCCACCCAGGACCAGCAGCTGCAGCAGCATAGGCCCAGCAGTCCACCTGGCTCAATACAAAGAGACTGGCATACCCTTAAGCCATAAATTGGTATCCCAGTCACAGGTCTCCATGGCAACCTTTTACAGTAAAAGAAAGACATTTGTACGAATGCATCTTATAAGCCCCACCTTTTTATTCAAAATATCAGCCTGTTGAGAACAACAGCTCTGGCTGTTCTGTCCTGCTGCAGGAAGTGAGGACACAGTGACTTCTCACTTGCATCTCTGTTTCTCTACGCCCCTCTGCTTATTGGCTCACTGGAATTAGCTGGAAAAGGCACACAGATCCCTTCGTGGGGCCAGTGCCACTTGAGGTGCTGCTAGGGAACAGAAGGGAGCCAGACTGCACCCTGCCCTGGGCTCAGTGCATCGTGTGTTCCTGCCTCGAGAGGCCTGAGCAAATAGTCCATGGAGCAAACAGTCTTGGCTGTTTCCCTCCCAGAGACTCTCCAGGATGGGCATTAAACTCACCTGCGGAGCTTTAAAAATAACTAATGTCTGATCCAGCAATCGTGTTCCTGGTGAGTTGAAAAGTTAAGTCTACACAAAAACCCACACATGAGTGTTTATAACTGCTTATTCGTAATTTATTCCTAATTGTCCAAAATTTGGAGGCAACCAAAATGTCCTTCAGTGGATGAATGGCTAAATAAAATGTGATATCTGCAGCCAATGGAATATTATTTAGCAATAAAAAGACATGAGGTATCAAGCCACAAAAAGACATGGTAGAAACTTACACACATATTGCTAGGTGAAAGAAACCAATCTGGGAAAGTTATATTTTGTATAAGTCCATCTATATGACATCCTGGAAAAGGCAAAACTATGGAGATGGTGAAAGTACCAGTGACTGCCATGGCTCGTGAGGGGCCGGAGTGGGGGATGAGATGAGTGCAGAGGGTGTTCAGGGCAGTGAAAATACCCTGTGCAATACCATAATGATGGATGCAAGTCACGGCACATTTTCCCAAGCCTACAGAATGTACAACACCAAGTATGAGCTGTAACGGAAACTGTGAACTTTGGGTGATAACAATTTGTCAGAATAGGCTCCTTGAGCATAACAGATGGGCCGCTCTGGGGGGGATGTTGATAACAGGGAGGTGTGCGTATGGGAGGGGCAGGGAGTCTATGGGAAATTTCTGCACTATCCTCTCAATTTTGCTGTGAACCTAACACTTCCCTAAAAAAATAGTCTTAAGAAAAGAGAGGATCACATAGTATATGCTTGATAGATTACTAGATGAAGGACAGAAGGAAAGCAATGAGGAGGCAAAACTGGCATTTTCTCTTGATTCCTCTTAGTGATTAGCTTATTGGTATTTTACTTCCTGTGCATGTGGCTAGTTGGCTATCTGAGTCTCTATCAAATTAATTTGATCAAAAATATTTCATTTCATTCTGTCATTAGCAATGAATAAAGAATTTAAAAGCAAACAAAAATCCCACTAAAACTACAGATGACCTTCTTTGTCCTCAGACTTGTTGATTTGCTAGAGCTGAGGGGATTCCTGGGCATCTGAATTTTTTAAAGTTTGTTAGGTGACTGGGACACTTATCCCTACTTGAAAGCAATCAACTAGGCCTTTCCTAGGATATATAGGCTTAGCTGCTTCAACAAAAAGACTTAAAATCACAAAGGTTCAAAGAGATGGAATTTCACTTGTCTCCCAGTTACAGCGACCCAGGGCAGGTGGGTGACCACTCTCCAAGATGGTGCTGGCATGCAGGCTTGTCGACATCATTGCTTCCTGGCCTGGAGAGAGGCTACTGCCTGTGAAGCTAAAGCTGCAGCCCTTACTCTGTGTCCACTCTCCATCTTGTGGAGAAGGTCTGAAGAGAGGGAGGTGGCCAAGACCCAAAAGAGGCACACCTCATTGTCACAGCAATAAGTCACACAGACACATCTTGCTGTGGTAGAGGCCGGGGCCCTTAAGCCAGCTAGCCCTGCTGGAGGTTAGGAAGAAATTAAGAATTGCTGGGGACAGTCACATCTGCCATCAGAGGACCACTCAGGCTAGTGGTGCTCACATTTGGCTGCACCTTCGGGTCATTGGGAGAACTTGGAACTGATGGTGATGCCCAGGCCATTTTCCAGACCAGCTAATTTAGAATATTGAGGGGTTAGGCCTAAGTGTCAGTACTTTTAAAATTATCTCTAAATTTTTGACACCTGGAGGCAACAGAGAAGCATCATTCCCCAAAAAAGTGTAAGGAAATTTCTGGAAAGCTGACATAGATTACTGGGTTCTGGAGTTGCTAGCCATTTGGAGTGGTCTGCAAATGCTGGAATGCCATGATATCCAGGCTTACCAAGCCCGAACACAGTCTGGCTCTAGCCACTCATCTCTGTCTGGGTCTCAGGGAGTGGTGGTCTCTGTCCACAGCCCAAAACACAGAACCCCATGCAGACAAACTACCTGTTGGTGGCCTCAGGTGACAGACAAACTCTGCACACACTTCTAGAGGAAATAATATTGACAATAACCCCAAATAAGAATTTTTTTGGGATAAGCCTGCCTAGGTTGCTGTGATATTTTAGAGCCTGACTCAGAGCCTCGCTCTGCTACTGCGGGATTCCCCTCTTTAGGTAATATGGGTACAATGGTCATAATAGTCAACACTTAGAGGGCACTTACTATATGCCAATCACTTTCCTAGGTGTTTCATAAATATCAGTCAATTTAATCTTCACAGAAATCTTATAAGGTAGATATTAGTTTATAGATGAAGAAACTGAGCAACAGAGAGATTACATTCAGGGTCACACAACTGATAAGTGTCCAAGGCAGGATTGGAACCCTGGTGGTCTGGCTTCAGTGTCCATGTTCCCAGGCCCACAGGTCCACTGCCCAGGGCAGCTCAGCTCATGGCCCTGCTGTATAGATCAAACAGGAAAATGCATGCCCAGTAGAGAATTGTAGCCCCTGGTAGGTGTACCTAATAGGGCACCACTATCATTAAAGTCAAGAGTTGATCCTCTACCTGACCAGGTGGTGGCACAGTGGATAGAGCATCAGCCAGGGATGGTGAGGACCCAGGTTCAAAATCCCAAGTTTGTCAGCTTGAGTGGGGGCTCATCCAGCTTGAGCTCAGGGTCACCGGATTGAGTGTGAGATCATAGACATGACCACATGGTCATTGGCTTGAGCCCAAAGGTCACTGGCTTGAAGCTCAAGGTCACTGGCTTGAGCAGAGTTACTCGCTCTGCTGGAGCCCCCCAGTCAAGTCATGTGTGAGAAAGCAATCACTGAACAACGAAGGTGCCGCAACGAAGAATTGATGCTTCTCATCTCCCTCCCTTCCTGTCTGTCTATCCCTGTCTGTCCCTCTCTCTCCATATATCTCTTTCATGGAAAAAAAAGAAGAGTTGATCCTTAGCTGTCAAAATTAGATGTCATTGTTCTGGGATCTAGCAGAGTCTCTAGCACATGGTAGGCATTCAGCAAAAATGAATAAAATGTGGAATTGTTTTCAGAATCCCTCTCTCCTTCTGTCACTGTCTGTCTGTCTGTCTCTCCTCTCCTGTGTCCTTTATGCTTCTAGTCTGAGCAGGCAGCGGCCAGCAGACATGCCAATAATCATGATCTGTGTTAGGCTTGCTTGCTGGCTGACTGGCTACATGCACTGTGCACAATTAGTGCTGGAGCACAGGGCAGAAAGCCACATGTGTGTCTCTGAAAGCAATGGGTGCTTTCCCTCAGGGGCAATTCTCCCAGATGGCTCTCCTGCCACTGCAAGGTGCATTTTTCCTGACTCCTTGCCCTCCACTGTGAAAAGCAAGTTTTACTTTGTTTATTTGCTTGCCTGTCTTTGCGAGCCTCCAATAAACAGGTATGGCCTGATGCGTTCCAGCTCTGTAGTTTCTCTACCGTCTGCCCGAATTCAATGAGAACCTGCCTGGCCTCAACCACCAGCATTACATCGGGCATTTCTGGCAGGATTCGGATCAGATCCATATGGAGCCACTCACACCCTGGAAGGATCAGATTGAGGAATGGTCATTGTTCTCCAGGATATGGTTCCCCATGACTGTCCTTTTGGGGACTGCGGGCTGGGTATTTTTTAGAGCGCTGCAAGAAGAAACCAAGAACTCTTTGCGAGAAGTTGCCCAAGGTCAAAAGCTCCAGGATGAGCTGCAGACCAAGTGCCAACAATGGCATGAGCTGGAATGATCACTGGAAAAAGAGTTGCAGATTGAAGAACTGCAGGTCAGGCTGCAGCCTGAGTACCAGCAATGGTGTGAACTGGAAAGAGAGCTGGAGAAGAAGGCCTACTGGGTTTGAGACCTGCAGTGGGAAATGCAGGCTGAGCACCAACAGTGCCTGAAACTGGAATGGTCTGTCTCTGGAAAAGGAATTATGGTTTCATCAGCTGAAATTTGCCCTGGAAGCTGAACATTGGCAACGACAGTTGTTAAAGAACCAACTGTAGGTTCAAGAGCTCGAGTCTCAGCTTCAGGCTGAGAGCTGGCAGCCGCAGGAGCCAAAGCGGGTGCTGAAGACAGAGCTGTATCCATGCCAGTGGAGTGGCTCTGAGGCAGTAGGAGCAAGAGTTTCTAACTCCTCCTTTTCTGAGGGGGAGGTTTGGATTGAACCTGTGGTCTGCAGACTCAGACCCTGATTGGTGGTTGCCTAGAAGGTAAAAACCCAGCAGCCAAAAGTCCATCAAGGTCAGCCACAGCCCCCTCTGCAGGTAGTGGAGCACTCTGTGGTCTGGCCCTACACCAGACAGAGCTGATGGAGTTCAGAGTGAAATTCAAGCAGAAACCCACTGAGCCCCTGGCAGCCTCATTGCTACAGTTGTGGGACATCATGCCCTCTGGAACAGAGATGGAGAAATTAACTGCTATTACCGCGCACTCCTCCTTGAGGCAGCATCTTCAGAATTGCCATGACAACCCAGGAAACTATACCCTATTAGAGTGGGTGATAGCTGGAATTTGTACAGTCTGGCAGAATGCTGGAGACTTGCCAGGGGCAGTGAGTTGGTGGCAGACATATACGGACCTGCCCCAGGTCCTACGGAAACCAAGTATGAAGAATGCTGCTTTCAACCCAAGGTCCTGTGGGCCAAATGAGGAAGTGTTTATGGCAGGGATGAAGGACCTGATTCTCTGTAGTGCCCCATCAGCCCTTTTTGGGTCACTAGTGGCTATCTTGAGCCCCTATGTGAGTTACAGAGATGGTTGCAGATTTGGGGGAGCTGGAGGCAGCACAGAATCATAGAGCTGTGAGGGCTGCTGCCCATGCCAACTGACAAGAGAAATGGGTCTGCAAAGGTTACCCGAACACAGATGTGGGTAGAATTGATTGTGGCTGGAGAAATTTGCCCTGGAAGCTGAAATTAGATGGCAATTTCAGCCATCTAATTTAGGGAGAATTTCTCCTAAATTAGGGAGAAATGTCAAGTCTAATCAAGTTCTTTTGGAGCTCTGGCAGCCACTTAAACCAGAACAGAGGTTCCAGCCACTGAGATGAATAGCCCCAGCAGCTACCAACAAAATGGTTGGTGCACAGTGGCACAGTTACAAGATTATATGATGGATATACAGTTGAGAGAGATGATGATCCCCAAAACCCATTGCTCCAGTTTGAACAATGGAAAAGCTGAGGGACCCATCTAACAAAGATGGGTGGGGACTGGAAGCCCCACATGGAACTGGCAATCCACTGGTCCCCTTCTAATGCACAATGGGTATTGACCTTGGTGGATATAGGTGCAGAATGTTCCCTCCTCTCTGGGAAACCAGAGCAGTTTGCTGGGACCTCAGTGGCCACTGATCGTTATGGGGGCCAAACTATTTGAGTGAAGCCAATAACTATTCCATTGGGGATAGAAAGACTGCCTCTGAAGCCATACAAGGCCTGACTTGTGGTGGCATAGTAGATAAAGCATCAACCTAAGCCATACAAGGTATATGCATCTCCTATTCCTGAATATATTTTGGGGACAGATATCTTACAAGGACTGTGGTTGAAAACCACAGCCAGGGAGTTCCTCCTGCAGGTCCAGGTCATAAAGGCAGTGTTGCGGGGACATGCAGCACATTCCTCTTGCAATTACCCATTCCCCAGCATGCGACTACCACAAAGCAGCACAGCCTGCCAGGCAGTTATGAAGAAATTACAGGGATGATGCTCGAACAAAAAAAAGAGGGGATCATCTGGCCGGTGCACTGCCCTTACAACTCCCCGGTATGGCCTGTGCATAAACCAGATGGAACCTGGCAAATGACGGTAGATTACAGAGAATTTAATAGGTGTTCCCCCTTTGTACGCTGCTGTTCCCTTTATAGCTAACCTGATGTATTGGCTAAGCCATGAGTTGGGGACATACCACTTCGAGGCAGGTTTGGCTAATGCCTTTTTCTCTATTGATAAAGCTGCAGAGAGTCAAGACCAATTTGCCTTCACTTGGGAAGGGAGATAATGGACCTTTACAGTGTTACCTCAGGGCTACTTGCATAGCCCCACCATGTGTCATGGGCTGGTGGCTGCTGACCTGGCTAAATGGAAACATCCAGAGGCAGTTTGCATTTACCATTATATCGATGATATTATGCTAACTGGTAACTTTCTTCCAGAATTGGAGCAAGCAGTCCCTACCCTGCTATCCAATTTGAAAGTGTGCGGCTGGGCAGTCAATGAGGGCAAATTATAAGGACCTGGGTTATCTGTTAAGTTCCTGGGGGTTGTCTGGTCGCATAAGACAAAAATTATTCCTGACACAGTTGTAGATCCTGCACAGATGCATTGGATCTTATCCAAGCATCCCCCATGTCCACTACAGTAAAACAGTTACAGGAATTCTTATGTCTGTTGGGGTATTGGCGAGCATTCATGCCCACTTTGGCTCAGTTACTGTGTGCCTTACATGATCTTATTCTGATGGGGGTTTGCTGGATTGAACTGAGCAGGCACAAGGTGTGTTTGCAGCAGCTAAGAGAACTGTTAAGGTGGCACAGGCCTTGAATGTGTTTGATCCTGCCAGGCCCTGTGAGCTTGATGTCCAGGTAACCTCTGAGACCTTTGGATGGGGCTCATGGCAAGGGACAGAGAGTGCTTATGGCAACCTATTGGGATTTGGTCCCAATTGTGGAAAGGTACATAAGTCCTTTACTCATTAGTGGAGAAACAGTTGGCAGCTGTGCATACTGTCCTCCTAGCCACTGGGAGTATTACGGCTACAACTCCAGTTATAGTCAAAACAACATACCCTATTTCAGGATGGGGGAGAGATTGGACAACCAAACCTCATAGTGGTATGGCCCAAACCTCCACCCTGGCCAAGTGGGGTGCATACTTGCAACAACGCTGTGCTCTTAGCACCAGCGCATTGAGGGCAGAAATGCAGGAAGTCTTGGGTCCAGTCACCTATGTGACCTTAGAATCAGGTGAAGCTGGAGCCCAGGAGGCAGAACCTGAAGTCAGTCCCTACCAGGAGGGCACCCACCTATCCCTGAGGATGCCTGGTACACTGAAGATTCCAGCAGGGGCCAACTGGCCAAGTGGATGGCCATAGCCTTCCATCCGGCCATTGAGACTACTTGGATGGACACAGATACAGGCCAAAGTAGCCAATGGGTGAAATTAAGAGCCATATGGCTAGTTTCCCATAATGAACCTTCACCTCTGGTGATTTGCATCAACAGCTGGGCTATTGTGACACATTAACCAGTGGATAGTAATGCACCATCCACTATTGGGTCAGGCCATGTGGCAGGACTTATGGAAAATAGGACACCAGAAACAGGTGACAGTATATCATGTCACAGGGCATGCCCTTCTAGCTCATCCCGGGAATAATGAGGTAGACATTTTGGCAAGGGTGCGATGGTTGGAGACTGTGCCTGCAGGTGATGTGGTGCATTGGCTCCACCGGCATCTGCTCTTTGCAGGACAAAAAAATATGTGGGCTACGGTTGAGGCATGAAACTTGCCTGTGTCCTATGCAGAGGTACTTGCAGCCTGTGAGCAATGTGCAGTGTGTTCCAAGGAGGACCCTCAGAGACCACTGGTGTCACCTGGACAGATCCAGAAAGGTCGTGTTTCACCGACACGGTGGCAGATAGATAACACTATCTTTGGACCCTTACCAAAGTCAGACGGGTACCAGTATACAGTCACCTGTGTAGATACTGCCACTGGTCTGCTTGCTGCTTACCCCGCCCGTAACCCAGGCCAGAGGGCAGTCATACAGGCTCTGGATCACCTGAGTGCTGCGTACGGGTGACCGCTAGTCCTTGAAAGTGACAATGGCACCCACTTCACTAGTTCAACGGTGAGGCAATGGGCTCAAGAGCTGGGGGTGGACTGGAAGTGCCATGTTCCCTACCACCCCCAGGCTGCTGGTATCACTGAGCGGTACAATGGACTCTTAAAGTAGGGACTGCGTCAAGAGGGGGGCACCGGCTCCCTTACTGGATGGACATGCCGCTTATGGACAGTACTCCGGATTTTGAATGAGAGATCTCAATAGGGGGGCAGCGGCTCTGGTGGAGGCCCTCCTGCACTGGGAAGCTGCTCCCATCCAGTTGCAGATACACACCAAGGACGCTTTGCTCAAGCAGGGCTCTGAACAGCAAGGCAATGTGCTCTTGCCTGCCCCAACTGCCCTCCTTAAAGGCCAACGGCTTCAGTGGACATGGCCCTGGACTGTACAGGACCCCCACCTATGATGGGTGGTCTTGTTGGCACCGTGGGGTACAGGGATAGAGGTGGACCTCCAGTTCACTCCCTGGGCAGCCAGCACCTGGTTGCCTAAGATAGAAGTGTATTATCCCTTGAGTGCTCAGGGGGACAGCACTATGAAGGGCAGCTTTGTAATTTCTTTATGGCCAATAATGACTTCTCCCATTTTGCTGCATCTTGAACCAGCAGATCCTGGTATGCAGGCCAATAAGGTTTGGTACACCTGCCCAGACAGGCCTCTGGTACCAGCTACTGTGTTGTGGACAGAACTCTGTCCTGTGTTCTGCCAGAGGGAAGGACTTGCCTCTCTTTGTGCCACTGATCACTCTTTCATTTCACCCATAGTGTTTGTAATTCTGTTGCTGTAGTCTGTACTGTTTCTGTAATGTACCTCACTCCTCATACAGGGACCATCATGGAAGATACCTGTTGCATAGATTGTGAGGTGAGCAACCGTAAAGGGGTGGATTGTGTGGGAAACAGCTATGTTAGGCTTGCTTACTGGTTTATCGGCTGCAAGCCCTTTGTGCAATTAATGTGTGAGCACGTGGAAGAAAGCTGTGTGTGTGTCCCTATGAAAAGTTATGGGTGCTTTCCCTCAGGGTCGATTCTCCCAGATCGTTCTCCCACCACTGTGAGGTGTGGTTTTCCTGATGCTTTGCCCTCCACTGCTAAAAGCAGCTTTTCTTTTGTTTATTTGCTCATCTGTCTTTGTAAGCCTCTAACAAATGGGAATGGCCCAACCCTTTCTGGCTCCACAGTTCCTCTACCATCGGCATGAATCCAAGGTGAACCTGCTTGGCCTCGGCCACCAGCATCACAGTGCCCCAGGTGGTTCCCCTGACTGCTCAGGCTTTGGTGACAGGTTCCAAGGCAAACCTCTCTCAGTTTGGCCATGTCAACACTTTCTGGGCTCTCTTTTTAAATGCAGTCATTTTTGGTTGCTTCTGTCTAAAACTTTAAAAAAAATTACTTCCTTAGAGTCACCCCAAATACTATTTTTTGTCCTAAAATAGCATCTTTCACTCTCACCAGTATATTTTCCTTTTTCTATCCTGAGTTGTATGTTTCCAAGAAGTCACAGCATTGTGAACTGTGAAAGCATTCTTAGTTGTCACCAAGGCCTCACACTTCATTTGCTGAGAAGCCACTGGAGCCAGAGGCAGAGAACCTTCCTCAGGATCACAATGAGGCATCAGAGAGGGCAGCCCCAGGACGCAATGACCTGACCATCAGCTCAGCCTGGCTCCCCCACAACTCAACTCACACAGAAAGCCAATGTGAGGTCAGGTGGGAGGCCAGCCGAGGGAGGCTGACTGGCACCCTCATCACAGCTGTGGCCCTTTGTCCTCCACACCCCACATCTGTCCCCTCTGACACAGCCAAGTCCTCTGTGGGCTCTCCCTGCCTTGAAGCAAGGCATACTTCCTCCAAAAAAGGCAGTCAGGAAAACAGAACAAGGGGAACCCATTTTCCAGAGAAGATGCTTTGGGAGTGTTAACTCATTTGGTGCTTTTTACTTGGTGTTTCAAGTGTCTTTTTTTTTTTAATCTTAAAAATTATTTTATTTTCTTAAATGAGAAGTGAGGAAGCAGAGAGACAGACTCCTGCATGCACCCTGACCTACAGGGATCCATCTGGCAAGCCCCCTACCAGGTGATACTCTGCCTATCTGGGACTGCTGCTCTGTTGCTCAGCAACTGAGCTATTTTAGTGCCTAAGGTGAGGCTATGGAGCCATCTTCGGTTCCCAGGCCCAACTTGCTCCAACTGAACCATGGCTGCAGGAAGGAAAGAGAGAGCAAGAGAGACAGAGAAGGGAGAGAGGAAAGGGTGGAGAAACAGGTGGTTGCTTCTGTGTGCCCTGACCAGGAATCAAAGCTGGGACATCCACAAGCCAGGCTGACACTCTACTACTGAGCCAACTGGCCAGGGCCTCAAGTGTCTTTTCTAAGAATCTCACACTGAGTTGTGTGGAAAGAGGCATCCCCCATTCTGATGCATGAGGACTCGAAGCTGCTACCTTCCCAGAGCCGGTTTATTTGTTGAAGCTTATCTGAGCCTCACCTGCTCTTTGGGGTTCATTGGAAAGTCATGAGAATGGAAATCAGTATCTTCCCTGTCCCAGAGCTTCCTGGGGCCAAGCTGCGGAAAGATTTCCCCATGGCACTGAGAAGACCAGAGGCTGGCCCAGAGCTCAGGGACAGCTGTACAGCTAGTCTCACAGGCCTGCAGACTTAGGAGAAGTCCCTCATGACTTTGTGAAGGGTGCCTTGTACCTTTATCTCACTAATCTTCACTCCCAGTATGACTTCTTTCCAAGTTCAAAAGACTGGGGTAGATAGAACACAGGTGAAACATTCTGTCTAAAACAAAGTCAAGCCCAAGCCTTCAGTCTCACCACTCAGCCCTCCCTGGCCCACGTGGAAGGATGGGTCCCAGGCCATCGCCTGCTGGATGCTGTCAAGTCCGACTGTGGGGGAGGTCAGAGCTCAGGGAGAGTCTGCCTGTACTTGGAGTCATGTTCAGTTGAAAGCCACAGAACTGAAATTTTACATAGAGCCTTATGGTAATTTTCCCAAAGGGACTATTGTTACATAGCACTAGACACAGAACACATCCTTAGCTTCTGACACATAAAGAATATGTTTAAATTAGAGTATAAGAAACAACTTTCTATTAGAGGAGAGAGGCATCTGTGTTGTGGGGATGTGGTCTCGTGGGTCTCTGATGATTTGGGTACACTCCCCTCAAGGCAGGGGAGAAACCAGTGCCATTCTGGAAAGTGCTGGTCTATCTATGTGTAGGCTCCAGAGGAAATCTGAATCCCAGGGAGACAGTTAACATCCTGATGTCCTCTGCTCTTCTCTCCTGTTTTGATGGGTGGGGTTCTGAGCCAACACGACTTGTGGAAGAATTCTTCAGTTCTTTGTCTCATCCCCAACCCAGATGTGTCCATCAGTTTAATGAAGGGAAAGAACCAAGCCAGTGAGCGACACAGCACCCCTCACTACAACCCTCCCCTAAGCGAATCCCACTTGACTTTTTATATTAAACCACTCTAGTTCTTGCTTACTGCACATTAGAATCCCCTGCAGAATTTAAAGTAATCCTAGGCATTGGGACTCAAACTTCAACATTTTTTAAAAACTCTCCAGATGATTCTTTTTTATTTTTATTCAACACAATCCTTTTACTCTGTACAACAAAGTCTAAACACATTATCTAAAATGCTATAGAGTTACATAAAAACTCAAAACAGAAAATTTATAGTACTGACTGTACAATAAAAGCCAAAAAAGCAATGTACATGTTGCCAAGGTAACTCCAAAGACCACCATGACAGGGATGTGGGTGGGGGTCTGTGATGACACTGTAGAGCTAGCTCTCAACTTGCTCACCAGTTTCAGAGAGAAAGGAGATGTAGGGTATGGGTGTATGTGCACAAGTCCATGTAAAGACAGAACCCCTTACAGCAATTAACATGGGATATTTGACCCTAAAGGTCAGAGCACTCAAGCAGGGAAGCAGGGCTAGGTTAACAGGACTGGCAGCTGCATGAAAGCAGCTTCCCTGAAGGGTCCCCAGGCTGCTAGACTGGCCGTAGGTCATCTGCGGAATGAAAAAACGTGTTCCCAGGAAGGGGTGGCATTGCCACTGCATTAACTCTCAGGGACTGGAAATGTGGGGGCTTTCCAGCCAGGACGCTGGGAGACATCTTTGCAGGCACATCCCCAAACCAACATACTTCTGCCGTCTGCCCCTGAGGATTCGTTTTCTACTGAATCTCCTTTAGCTAGAAAAGTGACAGAACTGAGCTGGATGGGATATAAGTTATGGGCAGAGCTTCAGTGGCTTGCTTATTGGGAGGAATTGGAGCTGCAGAGGCTCCAGTGTCGGCGACGGCCAGGAGAACGGAATTGCCAAGGCACAGGACCCTGTGCCGCAGGGAGCGTGACTTTCTCCTTATTCGTGGTGGTGACTGGCACCACACGGGAGGTGGTGGCAACATTCTCCTGGGAGGGCTGAATCTCCTGGGGGTGATCTAAGCCCCCCAGGGGGCCAGCATAGTGGTGGCAGTGATTTCCTGGCCATCAATTTGTGATCCACCCATATGCTTCAGTGCCTTCTCAGCTTCATTTGGATTCTCAAATTCCATGTATGCATAGCCTATAGATTAGGGGTCTGGAACCTATGGCCCGCAAGCCAAACATGGCTCTTTTGATGGCTGCATCTGGTTCACAGACAAATCTTTAATAAAAAGAATAATAATGTTTAAAATATAAAACATTCTCATGTATTACAATCCATTCATTT
The DNA here is from genome assembly GCF_036850765.1 of Saccopteryx bilineata. Classification (NCBI taxonomy): domain Eukaryota; kingdom Metazoa; phylum Chordata; class Mammalia; order Chiroptera; family Emballonuridae; genus Saccopteryx; species Saccopteryx bilineata. The sequence goes on along the minus strand of NC_089491.1, from coordinate 187,571,513 downwards.
TCTACCGCTCATGTTCATGGTTGCAGGTGGCTGGAGCCAATCACAGCTGTCCTCCGGGACAACACCAAATTTTTATTGGATAATGCGTAATGTACAAGGGTCGTTGTATGGCTCTCATGGAGTTACATTTTAAAATATGTGGCGTTCATGGCTCTCTCAGCCAAAAAGTTTCCTGACCCTTGCTATAGATAGATGAGGGTGCGTCCTTTCTACAGGCATATCAATAATTTTAATTTTTTCATAGGTGGAGAATATCTTCATAATGTGATCCTTGGTCACATTCTTGGTAAGCCTCCCAATGTGTACTTTAATGGGTTTAGGAGAAGGGCTCTGCTTTTTCCTTTCCTTTTCATCTCTTTTGGGTGGTTTGGATTTGGAGTGGGAACGCCGCTTGTTGTCATGTCTACTCTGAGAAGGACTTCGAGAGCCAGAGGAGCTTCTAGAGCTGGAGCTGTGGGATGTGCTGGGACTTCCAGAGTGGCGTGGTGCCGATGGGGAGCTAGAGCCACTGCTCGAGCTGATGTTGGTGCTGGAGCCCGAGCTGGACGTAGAGCTGGACCAAGACCTAGTGTGCTGTTGCTGCTACCACTGGAAGTGCACCTCTTTTGAGTTTTATCCCTGCCACAATCCTTCTCACTTGACTCCTTGGTGGCCCCTTTATCTTTAGAGTGATTCTTGGACTTCTCATCAGAGTGGTCTTTGCATATGGTAGGGAGAAGAAGCCCCAGTGCTGGACTTTTTATTATTTTCTTTGACTCTTAGCAAGCTCTTCTTTTTCACTCCTGATAAATCTATTCTTCCCTTCTGCAATGGTGGCCTCCCTTATCTGAACTCTTACTTCTAACTTGAGCCTGAGAAATGAACCCTAATCGATTGCAATTTATGCCAAAGTGCAGTATCTTCCTGCCACCAGACCTCCTCCCACTCTCTCTCCAGATGGTTCTAAAGTACAACCAAGTTGAGAACAACACTTGACTGTATACCTGAGCCACCTGGGAACCCTGGTGAAATGGATGGTGTGGGGCTTTGGAGCCTGTGGTCCCACCAAGCTCTTAGGTGACAAGCGTGCCTCTGCTCTGTGGACCACACCTTGAACAGACATGATCAAGGTATACTGGTTGCCTCCTGATGCCAAGTGATTTGAGGAGGGCAGTTGGGAAATATTAAAGACAACTTAGGCAAAACTGGGCAGGGGCAAGTAAGATAGCTCCTTTCACTATAGAACTGCCTCAGGTTGTTAAATGATTTCTAAGCTTCCTACACAGATGGGGCTGACAATCATGGTTTAAGGGAGGGTCTGGGTTTCTATAATCTAAAATGTTCTAGACCAAAGGGACCTGGTAGATTATGGGGTTCAGTGAGTCCCAACCCAAACTGATTATCAGTCAGTCACCCAGAGAGAAGTTAAAAAATTCAAATTTCTAGGTCCATTCTAATAGTCTGTTCATGTAACATATTTTTAAATAGCTGACTTAATTTCAGACAGACTGGGGAACCACAGATTGAGTTCATCCCCAGACCCTCACGCTGACATTTTATTGGAGAAGAAGTTGGTCTGGGCATGGGCTTCTCTGTGACAATGTTGGCATTGTTTTGCTGTGAGGACTGAGCAAGTGAGAAAAAGAAAATCTAAGTAAATGACAGGCAGACCTTTGTCCAGGTCACAGGCACTGGGGACCCTGATTCTGGATGATCGATTCAGGCTAGGGGTCTGCCTTTGCCTTTCTGGGCCAACACTAATTTTATGAAACAGTAATGGCAATGGTCATATAGCTTATTTTACAAGGCCACCTGTCTCAGTCAGAGGAGAAGGAGATTGGTGTTTGTCCTGACTGCCGTACCCACATGTGGCAGAGGGCCCTGACCCCCCGGGGCTCCCGCTCTTCCTGTGAAATGGGGCACTGCCCAGGTCCTGACATTCCCTCCTTGAACAACCCTTCTGACATCCTTAGGGCCCTTCAGAGACAGAGGGCAAAGATTTTAAGAGCCTCATGACAAGTCACAGCCATAGTCTTGGCCTATGGGTAGAAAGTCTGCTCCACTGGGACTTCTCGCAGACCAGTGCTCCAATCTACATCTGTGTCACATCCAGCTCTGCTCCCAATCTTGTTTATACTCAACACCCAGACCTGGTGCCTGCTCCCAATCTTGTTTATACTCAACACCCAGACCTGGTGCCTGCTGGCCCCCTCCCCCCGTCCAGCATCAGCTGAAAACACTGCCTGAGTGAGACTGAGGAACAGTACCCTAAGGAACAGTGCCTTTATTATCCGTGTTTTGTTTTGTTTTTCAACTAGTAGACTTTTCCCTTTATAGATGCTTAATTTTTTTTAAGTTAAGCATAAATACTTCATTTCAAGTCTTAATCTATATTTAGTCACTCATATATGTTTAACCTGAACACTTACAATGTATCAATGAATACCCTATATTTGTATATTTTAATGCCATAATCCTGTTGGTACATTTGATTGTCTTTTATTTTACATATACAAAATCTGAAGTTTAGAAATTGAGCAACTTGATCAAGATCACATAACTAAAAAAGTCATTTAACTGAGGTTTCAATCCAAATTTCTCTGGTTCCAAAATACCTTTTCCATCCCCCAAATCAGATAATCTCAAAGTTTCTCATTTTAGAGACTTAAGAAGGCTGCTAATTGTAATTTTTTATTAAAGATGTTTTTATCGCAAAGACATGATAAAGCCAAAAAAAGAAAAAACCCACCACTAACTGTAAGTAGTTTCAATACATAGCTTAATAGTCACCATTTCCTAGGGTACCTGCACAAGATTACAATTAGTGTACAGTAGATCATTTTCTCTGACCTTCCGTCTAAACCAGGTCACCCTCCATCCCTGCACAGCCCCTCTCCTTCTCTGTCCTGTGCACGTCTGCACACCTGTAGAAGAAAACAGGTGCTCAGTCTGTGCAGGCGCTGTGCCACCCACCGCCAGATTAAGACAAGTTTTCTGTATAACATCCCTTCCAGAAGTATTTATACTTCCAGGTTGTGGCCTATTTCTTTAAAACAAACTTTTTATTTTGAAGTAGTTTTAGATTTACAGAGCAGTTTCAAAGATAGCACAGAAAGCTCTTTCCCGGGTTCCCCTAATGTTCACATCTACATCACTGAAGCTAATTATGACAACAGGTCATTTCTTAGAGTGATTAGGTTTTCTTTCCCTGTGGAGTGTGGATGACCATGGGGCATGCAGCCAGAAGACCCAAGGCTCCAGAGCCTTGGATGCGTTGACCCCTCTGAGTCTGTTTTCTCAGGACACCTGAAGAACAATAGGATAAACTTGTGGGGGTGTCTTGGGAGGATCAAATGAGACCAAGTCTGTGAAAGCCCCCAGGATGGTGCCTGGCACACTTGCTGACAATGAACCTGTGTTATTGACCTTGAAGTAGGAGTTTCCATCAGGCTGTGTTTAAAACAGGTCTGGGGGCTTCCTTTTCTCCGGTGTCACTGCCCTGTGGCTCAGCCATACCTTAGCTTGTGTTTATTTAATATCCTCTGTGTGCTTGGATCCCTCCTCCTCCCTTCTGTCATCCTTACCCCATAAATTCTGTCTGACTAATTCAGGCCAAGGGCAGTTCTGAACAGAGAGATTGTTTCCTGTTCTGGATTGCATATTTCAAAGTTGTCAGCCTAGCCAGGTGGTCCCAGCCAAGCTGGGGAGGACACCAATGCACAGGCCGTGCAACCTGAATTCTTAAGCGGTGGATGAACACTGGACCTGGAGGAGCTGCCAGGGTGGCACAGAGTTCAACCTGTGTCCAAAGCAGTCAGATAATGATAGTGAGAGGAGGGCGGCAGAGAGTGGGTTGAAGTGGGGAAAGAAGGAGAGAAACAACCTAATTAGGAAATTGGGGCTCTTGACATTTTCCTTCCCCTCCTGTGTCATTTTCTGTCCCCTGAGCCAGAAGCCAAGCTGGCACACATGCTTTCAGAAATGAATAGACCATTTGCACATCGCAGAATGAAAATGACACCCTTGAAGTGCACGCTCGGCTATAGACACTGCCTGCATGTGCTGTCACACAGATGCCCCCTTAGAGAGATTCCTCCTCTGGGCACTTCTCCCCTCACCCACGGCATCCTTGGAAGCACTAGCAGACCCCAGGAGGGAACAGGGATGCCAGCTGTGCCTGGAGAATGAGTCTTCTTTTTCAGATGTCCTTCCTTGTTTATATCAGTCCATTATTAGTATTCCACCCAAATGAGTAGTTGCTAAAACTTTTTTAAGGACAGCTGTCTATATTCCTTAATTAGCACAAGATAACTTGAAATAAAATATTTACATGCTATTTCTCCCCCTTTTTAAGGGAGAACAGAGTTGTTCTTTAATGCCCACCTATTCTTGCATGCCCAGTTTTTTAACTGGACCAGTTCCTGCATTTTGGGTCTTTGGCTGCAAGGCTGTGTGGGTGGAAGAAGTCAGTATCTCCTCCTTAGCCAAGCTAAGCGACAGCCAGGAATAGTAAGAAAAACATCTTGCCCATGGGCAGAAGAGGAGAACAGGAGCCAAAGGTTACATGCCACGGTTTGAAGAGAATTACAGCTCATCTTAAAATTTATTATACATGGAAAGGTTCTAGAAGTCTAGATGTTTATTTCACAGTACACTAGTTTAAAATAAGTCAAGGTTTGTCATAACCAAGATGTTCCTGCTGCTTGTTGAAATAAGGGTTGACCTATCTTCTAAAATGAAGTACAGAAAACATAGATGTTTCTTGGCATGTCTAACTATCAGTACGTAGAAAAGGGCTTTGGGCTTATAAGTTGCAAAACAGTGATTTTTTGCCTATTTCTTCTTTCCTTCTGGGCAGATATAAACTCCTGTAGATGGGGTCTCCTGTCTCCACTCCTCTCCCTCCTACCTCTTTATCTCCTTTCACCTCCTTTCTTTTCTTTCTCCTCTGGAAAGTCCAGAGTTCTACAGAGAAGAGTGACAAGAGAGGAGATGGTCCAGGGTCAAGTGTACTAAACAAACAAACAAACAAACAAATAAATAAATAACTCCCATTGGTTCTGTTTCTCTGAAGAATCCTAATACAGATTTTGGTGTTCTGATGAGATTGACATTTGAGACAGCGGGCTCAGTAAAGTGGACGGCCCTCTCCAATAAGGATGGGCACCACCCAGTCCATTAAGGGCTTAAATAGAGCAAAAGGGGGAGGATGGAGGAATTTGTCCCCTTTTGTTCATACCTCATTAATTGGGCTTGGATATGTCTTCTAATCTTCTGCCCTTGGACATCATCGCCCCTGGGTCTCAGTTCTTCAGACTAGGACTGAAGTACATTACCAGCTTTCCTGGGTCTGCAGCCCAGAGGGCAGGTTGTGGGGCTTTCCAACCTTCAAACTGTGTGAGCCAGTTTCTTATGATTAATCTCCATATACTGCATTGTCTACTGGTTCTCTTTCTCTGATCTATACAGGAGAACCCTGATCTATGCAGGTTCTTTTCTGAACTAAAGTAAAAAGGTTGCAGATCAGACTGACTGTTTGGCAAACCCAAGGAGTTGGCTGATTTTCCGCTTCCCAGTTTGCCTTGCTGCATAGAAGCTGTCGAAACCTCAGGTTCATCAATGTTTCACTCCCACCATTTTACTTTTAAAATACTTAATTAATTTCTGTTTTAAAAGGAGTATGTTTACAATTCTTCTTTATACAGATATATTTAAAAGAAACCTTATCATTTTCATAAGATAAGGAAACTTACCCCTTTTAAACTTCAGTTGTTTTTACAGAAATAAGAACAGTTTTGGCTGAGGTCATGACACTGTTTTACCTTCGTCATGTGGGGGAGGCAGTTGATTTCAATTCCTCTGCTCTGTAATATGAGAAGGTTTTAATAGATGTTTTAAAAGCTCCTTTCAGGCCTTTCTTCAATCAACATGTGACCTTCCTTCTTCTATGCACAGCTCCTCAAGGCAGTATAAAATTGTGGTGTCCTCAGCTACTTGAGGCTGCTGGAGACAGTGGCCGTGGGCATTTAACACCCAGTATTGTCTCTGAACATCACTCAGAGACCTTTCATGAGGAACCTTCACATCCCAAAACAGAATGTCTGAAGTCACCAAGTCCCACGCCAAAGACCTTGCTGGGCCCTGTGGATTCGCTCTGCAGTTTAACAGTCTAGGAGCCATGCTAGGTACTTACAAAGTAAGTCAACGTGGGCGAGCCTTGTAGATATTATGCTAAGTAAAATAAGCCAGAATGCACACTGTTTGATTCTACTTACAGTAAGTTCCCAGAGAAGTCAAATTCATAGAGACAGAGAGAAGCATGGTGGGGCCGGGGCTGGGGACCGGGGAAAGGGAAGTTGATGTTTGTTGGGCACAGTTTGGGAAGGTGAAAAATTTTTGGAGGTAGAGGGTGTAGTAATGGTTGCACAATAATGTGAGTGTACTTAATGCCATTCATCCTTTAAAGGGATTAAACTGGTAAAAAAAAATTTAAATTTTTTTTTTATTTTTAAAATTTTATTTATTCATTTTAGAGAGGAGAGAGAAAGGGAGAGAGACAGAGAGGGAGAGAGAGAAGAGAGAGAGACAGAGAGAGAAGGTGGGGAGGAGCTGGAAGCATCAACTCCCATATGTGCCTTGACCAGGCAAGTCCAGGGTTTCGAACCGGCGACCTCAGCATTTCCAGGTTGATGCTTTATCCACTGCACTACCACAGGTCAGGCTAAACTGGTAAATTTTTTGTTATGTAGATATTTTACCATAGTAAAAAGGAAAATAAATGAGTATGTCAAACAGATTCTTATTGTTTATTTATAACTATATAATATGAGTTTGTTAAAAAATTACAGAGAATTATAAAAATCAAACTAAAATAATACAATATTCACCAGCTAGATTTAACTATAATTATGATTTCTATCCAATCCTCTTCCTTTGCAGCTCTCTATCCATCATAGAGAACTCAAATATTTGAGTTCATACTGTATAAACCAGTAGTAGTCAACGTGTTCCCTACTGCCCACTAGTGGGCGTTCCAGCTTTCATGGTGGGTGGTAGAAGAGCAATCAGAGTATAAATAAAAAGATAGATTTAACTATAGTAAGTTGTTTTATAAAGATTTATTCTGCCGGAGATGACGTCAGAGTAATGGCGGGGTAGGAAGCGATACCGATAAATCTCCCCCAAAACTCAACAAGATCTTCAACCAGAAACAGAAAAACCTATACTTGGAGCTTCCAGATGCTTCGCAATACACCCAAAGGTATGATTGAGTGAAAAATTGGCTAAATATATAACCAAACCCCGAAGGAAATAGGGAGTAAGAAATGCTCCTCCTTCCTCACTAACCTAAACAGGGCGGCTTTCTCTGGTAACTGTGAATATAGAAACTGAGGCGGGCAAAGGGGGTGAATAGATCCAGGCCGCCGCAGCACAAACGGCTGAACCAGGCTGTGGCACAGAGATCCAAGCCGAGGAAAATCTGATCCTGTGGCAACCCGGGCAATACAAGCTAACACTCGCGCCAAACCCAAACAAAGAAAGAAAAGCAGAGCGGCCATTTTACCCGGTCTCCTGGTCGGTGCGCAGTTAGTGGGCGAGAATTTCTTCCTGGGAAAGCCACGCACGGGAGGGAGTGAGAACTAATTCCAATGGTGGAGATTTTCCGTGCTGGAGAGTGTTTCACTCAGAGGGAACTGCGGCTGGCCTCATATCCTGGTTTGCGCACGCAGATAAGGAGTGAGCGATTCCTCCGAGTGCCTCGGCAGTGCGCGTCCGTGTTATCGCACAGAGGGGCAGAGTCAGGGGCCTTTGTGTGGGCCAAAGCGGAATCTTGAGCCGCCCCAGTGCCTTGCAAAAGCCGCGCACGGGGACGGAGCGAGACTCAATTCCAACGGTGGAGATTTTCCGTGCTGGAGGGTGTTTCACTCAGAGGGAACCGCGGCCGGCCTCATATCCTGGTTTGCGCGCACAGATAAGGAGTGAGCGATTCCTCCGAGTGCCTCGGCAGTGCGCGCCCGTGTTATCGCACAGAGGGGCAGAGTCAGGGGCCTTTGTGTGGGCCAAAGCGGAATCTCGAGCCGCCCCAGCGCCTTGCAAAAGCCGCGCACGGGGACGGAGTGAGACTCAATTCCAACGCTACAACTTTTCCCTGCGGTTGGGGGTTTCACTCAGAGTGTGAGACTGCTGGCCGGATATCCTGGTCGCAGACAGTGAGTGAGAGTTTCCTCCAAGCGCCCCGGAAGTGGGCGCCTGCTTGTGTTACCGGACAGAGTGGCAGAGCCAGAGGTCTTTGAGTGGGCAGAAAGCCCGCCTGATTATGCTAGCAGCTCTGACTGACTGAGCCTTACCCAGAGCCCTGTGCTGAGTGGAAATAGAGTGGGGAGTTGCCAGCTCTTTGAGCCTCTTACTATCCAGGCAGAGGCAGCAGCAACCCCATAGCTGGATTATCAGGCTACTAATTAAGGAAGGAAAGACTAGGAGAAAGGCTCCAGGAACACAGACTCTCTCACTGTCGGAGCCTATAAATGCTATTGAGCTTCGACTGCCAACGAGACTAAAGCACAATACATGACATTGCCATAGAGACTTATCAACTGCAAACCTCTACCTGAGCGTGCCAAAGGGGCAGAACCCGGGGTACAGAGTAACTGACCAGGAAGAGGGAGAGAAAAGAAAAAGCAAGAAGATAACCTCTCAAAATCAAGAATAATCTGCAGACTTTATAACCTATCCCATTTTATTATATTTGTTCGTTTGTTTCTCTTATCTTCATTCTTGATACTTTTTTCTCCTCCTCCAATTTGGCCGATTAACTCTCTACCGGTCTTACTCTCTCCTCTCCTTGAACTACACCACCCATAAGTGTTACATCTCCCATTATCTTTTCTCTTCTCTTCCTTTCTCTCTATGAGGGTTGCACTCCAAAACCCTTAACTCTCTCTCTCTCTCTCTCCTTTCTTTTTTCTTCTTTTAGTGGTTACCTCTTTTTTTCTCTCTCTTTCTTTTCTCCCTCTATATTAGTTTCTTCCTTTCTCCTTTACATCTCCTCTCATTCAAACCTCACTAACAAACAAATTATCTTATCTGGGACTCAAACCTATGTTTGTGGCATTTTGGGGGGTTTTTACTTCACCTTTTTAACTCACTAGCAGTGCTCTCATCCCTGGCTCTCCATATTATCTAGTTCTTGTTCCACTAAATACAATAGTAATTTTTTAATTTGTCCCCCCATTTTTCCGTTTTCCTCTTATTCCTCTCATCATAACTCTTAGACAACCAACACCTAAAAGCAAATCATTTCATTATTGACCCAAATTTTTTCCTTATTTGCTTTTTGTGGGTCCATACGCTCTTTTTTTTTCTTTTTTCTTTCCTTTTTTTTTTTTTGCCCCTTTATTACTTTTCCCCAATTCAGGCCCTCCATCACAGGCATTGTTTGTTATAATTCACAGTCCACCACAAGATTTTCTCAAAAAAGAGGGGAGAGGAGAGGAGAGGAAAAAAGGAGGGGGGGAATAATTTCCTTTTTTTAATTTTTATTTTATTTTTCTTTATTTCATTATTAATTTTTTTTTAAAAAAAACAACTCTTTTCGATTTTTTATTTTTTTTATTGTTATTTTTTTTAACTTTTTATTCTTTATTAAATCTCATTAATACTATCAACAAAACCACCCTCAGATGCCATTAAGGAAGAGAAAATCGAATATCATGGATACAAAAGAAAGAGAGGTAACACAGCTAGATAAGGAAAAATCTATGGAGAAAAAATTTAATATATTAGAAACCTTGGAGCTAAATGACAGAGAATTCAAGATAGAAATACTAAAAATCCTCCGAGATATACAAGAAAACACAGAAAGGCAATTTAGGGAGCTCAGAAAACAACTCAATGAACACAAAGAATATATGTCCAAGGAAATTGAAACTATAAAAACAAATCAAACAGAGATGAAAAACTCAATTCACGAGCTGAAAAACGAAATAACAAGCTTAGCTAATAGAACAGGTCAGATAGAAGAGAGGATTAGTGAAATAGAAAACAAGCAACTTGAGGCACAACAGAGAGAAGAAGAAAGAGACTCAAAAATTAAAAAAAATGAGATAGCCCTACAAGAATTATCTGACTCCATCAAAAAGAATAACATAAGAATAATAGGTATATCAGAGGGAGAAGAGAGAGAAAATGGAATGGAGAACATACTCAAACAAATAATAGATGAGAACTTCCCAAGCCTGTGGAAAGAACTAAAGCCTCAAGTTCAAGAAGCAAACAGAACTCCGAGTTTTCTTAACCCCAACAAACCTACTCCAAGGCATATCATAATGAAATTGACACAAACAAACAGCAAAGAAAAAATTCTCAAGGCAGCCAGGGAAAAGAAGAATACAACATATAAAGGAAGGCCCATTAGATTATCATCAGATTTCTCAGCAGAAACTCTACAAGCTAGAAGAGAGTGGACCCCAATATTTAAAGTTCTGAAAGAGAGGAACTTTCAGCCACGAATACTATACCCATCAAAGCTATCCTTCAAATACGAAGGAGAAATAAAAACATTCACAGATACAGAAAAGATGAGGGAATTTATCATCAGAAAACCCCCACTCCAGGAATTACTAAAGGGGGTTCTCCAATCAGATACAAAGAACAAAAAAAACCAGAGCCACAAGTAAAAGCTCCAAGAAGAACACAATAAAACCAAATTTAAACTGACAACAACAAAAAGAAAGAGGGGGAGAAGATGGAGATTAACAGTAGCAAAGGACGATGGAGTGCAAAAGTACTCACAAAATAGTTCGCTACAATGAACAGGGTAGGGACCCTTTTCATTACTCAAAGGTAACCACCATTGAAAAAACCACCACAGAAGCACATGAGATAAAAAAGATAGCAACAGAGGAAAGATGTATGGAATACAACCAAATAAAAACAAAAGATAGAAAAACGAAAGAGAAGGATCAAACAAGACACAAAACTAACAGAAAGCAAGATATAAAATGGCAATAGGGAACTCACAAGTATCAATAATTACACTAAATGTAAACGGATTAAACTCACCAATAAAAAGGCACAGAGTAGCAGAATGGATTAAAAAAGAAAATCCAACTGTATGCTGCCTACAGGAAACTCATCTAAGTAACAAGGATAAAAACAAATTCAAAGTGAAAGGCTGGAAAACAATACTCCAAGCAAATAACATCCAAAAAAAAGCAGGTGTAGCAATACTCATATCGGATAATGTTGACTACAAGACAGGAAAAGTACTCAGAGACAAAAATGGCCATTTCATAATGGCTAAGGGGACACTGAATCAAGAAGACATAACAATTCTTAATATATATGCACCAAACCAAGGAGCACCAAAATATATAAGACAGCTACTTATTGACCTTAAAACAAAAACTGACAAAAATACAATCATACTTGGAGACCTCAATACACCGCTGACGGCTCTAGATCGGTCATCCAAACAGAGAATCAACAAAGACATAGTGGCCTTAAACAAAACACTAGAACACCTGGATATGATAGACATCTACAGGACATTTCATCCCAAAGTGACTTAGTATACATTTTTCTCCAGTGTACATGGATCATTCTCAAGAATTGACCGTATGTTGGGCCACAAAAACAACATCAGCAAATTCAGAAAAATTGAAGTTGTACCAAGCATATTTTCTGATCATAAAGCCTTGAAACTAGAATTCAACTGCAAAAAAGAGGAAAAAAATCCCACAAAAATGTGGAAACTAAATAACATACTTTTAAAAAATGAATGGGTCAAAGAAGAAATAAGTGCAGAGATCAAAAGATATATACAGACTAATGAAAATGACAATACGACATATCAGAATCTATGGGATGCAGCAAAAGCAGTGATAAGAGGGAAGTTCATATCACTTCAGGCATATATGAACAAACAAGAGAGAGCCCAAGTGAACCACTTAACTTCTCACCTTAAGGAACTAGAAAAAGAAGAACAAAGACAACCCAAAACCAGCCGAAGAAAGGAGATAATAAAAATCAGAGCAGAAATAAATGAATTAGAGAACAGAAAAACTATAGAAAAAATTAATAGAACAAGGAGCTGGTTCTTTGAAAAGATCAACAAAATTGACAAACCCTTGGCAAGACTTACCAAGGAAAAAAGAGAAAGAACTCATATAAACAAAATCCAAAATGAAAGAGGAGAAATCACCACGGACACCATAGATATACAAAGAATTATTGTAGAATACTATGAAAAACTTTATGCCACTAAATTCAACAATCTAGAAGAAATGGATAAATTCCTAGAAAAATAAATTCCTAGACTGAGTCAAGAAGAAGCAGAAAGCCTAAACAGACCTATCAGTAGAGAAGAAATAGAAAAAACCATTAAAAACCTCCCCAAAAATAAAAGTCCAGGCCCTGACGGCTATACCAGCGAATTTTATCAAACATTCAAAGAAGACTTGGTTCCTATTCTACTCAAAGTCTTCCAAAAAATTGAAGAAGAAGCAATACTTCCAAACACATTTTATGAGGCCAACATAACCCTCATACCAAAACCAGGCAAGGATGGCACAAAGAAAGAAAACTACAGACCAATATCTCTAATGAATACAGATGCTAAAATACTAAACAAAATACTAGCAAATCGAATACAACAACATATTAAAAAAATAATACATCATGATCAAGTGGGATTCATCCCAGAATCTCAAGGATGGTTCAACATACGTAAAACGGTTAACGTAATACACCATATCAACAAAACAAAGAACAAAAACCACATGATCTTATCAATAGATGCAGAAAAGGCTTTTGATAAAATACAACACAATTTTATGTTTAAGACTCTCAACAAAATGGGTATAGAAGGAAAATATCTCAACATGATAAAGGTCATATATGAAAAACCATCAGCCAACATCCTATTAAACGGCATAAAACTGAGGACTTTCTACCTTAAATCAGGAACAAGACAGGGTTGTCCACTCTCTCCACTCTTATTTAATGTGGTACTAGAGGTTCTCGCCACAGCAATCAGACAAGACAAAGAAATAAAAGGCATCCATATCGGAAAAGAAGAAGTAAAGGTATCACTTTTTGCAGATGATATGATCCTATACATCGAAAACCCCAAAGAATCCACAAAAAGACTACTAGAAACAATAAGCCAATACAGTAAGGTCGCAGGATACAAAATTAACATTCAGAAGTCAATAGCCTTTCTATATGCCAACAATGAAACAACTGAGAAGGAACTCAAAAGAATAATCCCCTTCACGATTGCAACAAAAAAAATAAAATACTTAGGAATAAACATAACAAAGAATGTAAAGGACTTATATAATGAAAACTATAAACCATTGTTAAGGGAAATTGAAAAAGATATAATGAGATGGAAGAATATACCTTGTTCTTGGCTAGGAAGAATAAATATAATCAAGATGGCTATATTACCCAAAGCAATATACAAATTTAATGCAATTCCCATCAAACTTCCAATGACATTTTTTAAAGAAATAGAGCAAAAAATCATCAGATTTATATGGAACTATAAAAAACCCCGAATAGCCAAAGCAATCCTAAAGAAAAAGAATGAAGCTGGGGGCATAACAATACCTGACTTCAAACTCTATTATAAGGCCACGACAATCAAAACAGCATGGTATTGGCAGAAAAATAGACACTCAGACCAATGGAACAGAATAGAAAGTCCAGAAATAAAACCACATATATATAGTCAAATAATTTTTGATAAAGGGGCCAACAACACACAATGGAGAAAAGAAAGCCTCTTCAATAAATGGTGCTGGGAAAACTGGAAAGCCACATGCAAAAGAATGAAACTGGACTACAGTCTCTCCCCCTGTACAAAAGTTAACTCAAAATGGATCAAAGATCTAAACATAAGACCTGAAACAATTAAGTACATAGAAGAATACATAGGTACTCAACTCATGGACCTGGGTTTTAAAGAGCATTTTATGAATTTGACTCCAATGGCAAGAGAAGTGAAGGCAAAAATTAATGAATGGGACTACATCAGACTAAGAAGTTTTTGCTCAGCAAGAGAAACTGATAACAAAATAAACAGAAAGCCAACTAAATGGGAAATGATCTTTTCAAACAACAGCTCAGATAAGGGCTTAATATCCAAAATATACAAAGAACTCATAAAACTCAACAACAAACAAACAAACAATCCAATAAAAAAATGGGAAGAGGATATGAATAGACACTTCTCCCAGGAAGAAATACAAATGGCCAACAGATATATGAAAAGATGCTCATCTTCTTTAGCTATTAGAGAAATGTAAATCAAAACGGCAATGAGATACCACCTCACACCTGTTCGATTAGCTGTTATTAGCAAGTCAGGTAATAGCAAATGTTGGAGAGGCTGTGGAGAAAAAGGAACCCTCATCCACTGTTGGTGGGAATGTAAAGTAGTACAACCATTTTGGAAGAAAGTATGGTGGTTCCTCAAAAAACTGAAAATAGAACTACCTTATGACCCAGCAATTCCTCTACTGGGTATATATCCCCAAAACTCAGAAACATTGATACGTAAAGACACATGCAGCCCCATGTTTATTGCAGCATTGTTCACAGTGGCCAGGACATGGAAACAACCAAAAAGCCCATCAATAGATGACTGGATAAAGAAGATGTGGCACATATACACTATGGAATACTACTCAGCCATAAGAAATGATGACATCAGAACATTTACAGCAAAATGGTGGGATCTTGATAACATGATACGAAGCGAAATAAGTAAATCAGAAAAAAACAGGAACTGTATAATTCCATACGTAGGTGGGACATATTAGTGAAACTAAGAGACATTGATAAGAGTGTGGTGGTTACGGGGGGGAGGGGGGAATGGGTGAGGGAAAGGGGGAGGGGGAGGGGCACAGAGAGAACAAGATAGAGGGTGACGGAGGACAATCTGACTTTGGGTGGTGGGTATGCAACATAATTGAACGACAAGATAACCTGGACTTGTTATCTTTGAATATATGTATCCTGATTTATTGATGTCACCCCATTAAAAAAAATAAAATTATATATAAAAAAAAAAAAAAAAAAAAAAGATTTATTCTGCCAAACTTAGCGAAAATCCAACATAAAGTACTTGGTAAGTAATTATTATTATATGCTTTAACTTACTGTAACTCTGCTTTATAAATTTTATAAAGTAAAGTTACTTCCCTACTTTATAAATCCCCATTACTGGTGGGCGGTTAGAAAATGTTACTACTAACAGAGATACAAAAGTGGGCGGTAGGTATAAAAAGGTTGACTACCCCTGGTATAATATTATTTTTTCATTTTTTTTCTCTTAATGTTATAATACAAGCATTTTCCAAATTATCTGCAAACATAACTGAAATGGCTGCATATTGGTTACAGGCGTGCTATAATATATTTTTGGACATTTAGATTTTTCTGTTTATTTTAATTGTGTAAACAGCATTAAAACAGTCATCCTAACCTGCTCTTATTTCCTAAGGGCGGGTTTCTAGAAATAGTTGTTGTGTCAAAGGACAAGTTATATGTTCGAAAAACCTTTTTACTATTTGTTAGTGTGTATATGTGTCTGTGTCTGTGTGTGTCCTAATTTCAGAAGCCCTTTAACTGTTCTTTATTCCTTTGGGGACAGTTTAAAGCATCTGGAATCTCAGCCCCTTCTGGTGGTTGCTGAATGAGGGCTCCTCAGATTCCCAGCCCTTAACTGCCTTTAGGGAATATATGTTGGAACTTTGATAATCGCTTAGGCCAAACCTAGATGCCTAAGCCAAGAAGGTCTGTTGGACAAACTGAGCTAGGCTGTATCTGAGGTCCTACTTGTATAAACATGGCTTGGATCCCACAGGAAGATGTGAAGTTGAGGTTAAACTCTCCTCTATCTAGTTCAGCCAGCCCCAGCTCAGTTCTGGCTACTCACTAAAGCATTAGGCATATTTCCTGCTTTGAAGGAGCAAGAAAAATGAAAGCTCGCTGGTTTCCTTGGCTGCTGGAACTCAAGTGGCTAAATGAAGCCTTAATAAGATGGACTCTCAGGCTTCACTGTACTACGTCACTTACTCCTAAGTAACACACACAGACCCACTGCAGTAGGGAGAGCCATGGATTCCTGATGATCAATTTTTCCTTTCAGATGTCCTTCCTGAGGGTCTGTCCTGCTGAGTCTGTTCTCACTATGTTCACCCCACTTCTAGGTGGCTCCCTCCCACTCTCCAGATCTCAGAGCAAATGTGATCTGCACATGGGAGCTTTTGCTATCCTCTCAACCTAGCTCAACATGCCAATGTGGGGGATTTTTTTTGTGTTTGTTTGGTTGGTTGGTTTTTGGTTTTTTACACTGCTTTTTAACAATTTGCAATACTGATTTGGGTCATTATTTGAATTTTATGTCTTCATTCAGCAAATATTTAGTAAGTGCCTCTGTGTGCCAGGAATGGTATGTACTATTAGCTGGGATTATAGGAATGAGCAAAAACAGATTTGGTTCCTTTCCTTGTGGAGCTCATAGTCCAGTGGGAAATAAACAAGTGAAAACATGATTACAAGTCAGATTGTATAAAGCAGTGGTTCTCAAACTTTTTGAAGCTGGGGCTCATTTAAAATCCTACAAATAATTGTGGACGCACTATATACAAATTTCTGAGAAATATGTTATAATAATTAAGTCAAATATTAAAGAAAAAATATAAAGTCCAAGAGTGCTTTTATGGTAATAAATGAAATAAATACAACAAAATTAAATTTATTCTGACATTAAAAAACATTTTTATGATACATTTTTTGAGTTATGCTTTTTAGAATTAATAAAAAAGAGGGGTTAAAAAGTAAAATAAATGACAGAAAAAGTTACCTTTTTATATATATAGGTACATTCTTAGTAAGATTTAGTAAATTTGGCAGGTCCTGGTGTGAATGTGTTGTTTTTTTCATTCTTGTGTTTATAAGAAACATGAGCCTGATATGTCCTAGAGATTTCTTCAATGTGTGGGCAAACTTTCATTCTTCATCAATACATTGAAGAATTCCTCTCATTTTACTCTTAATTGTGTTGAGTGCAGAAAACCCCCACCATACATATCATCTTAACTTTACACCAAACAAAGGATAGAAGAAACTTGCCTCCAGTCTTTCTGGGGAACATGGGGGTAGTTCAATCCAGCACCACAGCTTAACAGCCTTTTGCAACCTAATCAGGCAAGTTAGGTGGGGGGTTGGGCAGACTGTCAGCTTACAGCCAATTCCCCACACTTCTGTCCCCCAAAAATCTAAATGCCAAAAACCCTGTTGGTTTTTTGGTCCCCAACAGGCACATATTTCTCTGGAATACCATAGGGTGCACCTGGAAATCTTCTAGGGCACACCAGTGTGCCCTGACGCACACTTTGAGAACCACTGGTTTAAGGGAATGTTATAAAAGGAATAAAGCAGATGCCAAGACAAAGATTGGAAGATCCCAATCAGAGTAATCATGAAGGTCATCTTAGAGACCAGAATATTGACAGAAACCAACCATAAAAAGAGGTAAGAAGAAGGAGGTACAAAAGCACAAGAAGGTACAAAAAACAGGTTGTCAGCGGTGTGTGTGGGGGGGAACTTGAGGAACTGAAAGGCATGGAGAGAGCATTCTGTGTTAGTGTGGAGGGACACTAGATGGGGTGTAAAGCCAGTAGCCACAGCCACCATCACAGCCGCCTGGCCAATGCAGGTTTGCATTGGATTCGGACAGATAGTAATGAAACAATGGAGCCAAGAACTGGTGGGCCATTAGCTTTAAACCTAGCTTGCACCTGTTGGGCAAGAAATACACACAGTGGGAAAACACTTCCCTTTCCATTCAGGGCTCCCAAAGCCACTGACTTATCCAAGTTTCCTAGAATCAAAGATTCTACCTCACCAGCCTTATTCACCTCTGTTCCCCATCTCCTTCTCTCTGCACAAACTCTGCATAAACTGGCTTCTCCTTCAGCACTCCACTATCTTGGCTGCTTCACCTCTCCTCCACATGGCCTTTCTCTGCTCTCTCCTCTAATGCTAATCTCAGGAACCAAGAGAGAGCAAGTTCCCAGTCTGCCCCATTTTATAGTGTAGAAATCAAAACCTTTAATCCAATATACAAACAAGGAAGTCTCTGATACAAAGTCACTTATCTGAGGCATAATGGGATTCCTCATGAGAGTGCACCACCCCACATCATGCAACAGTCAAGGGTGAGAAAAGCTTAGTCTTAAAACTAAGCCTTAAGCTATAACAACCCGGCCTGCTTACAGCCTGTCCCCCACACCCAATGCAAACTATAAGCGAGCAAACATATATATCATATTTACAAACTTATTTGACCAACATGGGGGAAGACAGGTGGACAGGGCTATAGAGGGCATTAAAAGAGACACAGAAAAATAACCACTGGAGTCAACAACGTGGGGGTCGGTGGTGAACTCCACAGCGTTTCCACAGCAGGCAGACTGCAATGGGTTGAAATGGATGGCGAGGAATCAGAACATGTGTGCCTAAGAAGAGGAGTTTGGATTGTGCTGGGTTGGGGGATAAAAAAATTGGTGTATTGAATGAGATAAGGAAGGCCAAGGGAGGAATTAAATTTGGTTTTCTTGACCCTCCCCCCTTTTTTTTGGATGGGAGGTGGTAAACATACTTATAAGCTGTGGGGATGAGTCACTGGAGAGAGAGACAGTGACAATGGCCAGAGCAGCAATAAATGGAGAGCTAAGTCCCTGAGAAGATAAGATAGGACGGTATCCAGAAAAGATAAAGAGGGTTTTTATAGGAGGAGCAACCCCTTAACAATTAAAAAAACAAACAAACCATTTTATTGTGGAAAATTTCAAACATATGAAATATAGTGTAATAAAACCCCAGGTCTCCCTCACCCCTGCTTCAATACATGGCCAATGACATTTTATCTATGATCCCATCAAATTTATCACCTCTTCCCCTGGTTTTTTTTGAAACAAATCAAAGACATGTAACTTTTCATCGTAAAGACCTTAGTCTTATCACTGAAAACAATGGCTTTTTAAAAAAATCACAACAAAACTATTGAGGAATAGAGTGAAGAAATATAGTTTGAAGACTATAGTTAAGCTGCTAAATTGCTAAAATCAAGTATATTGAGGTATCAGGAAATGATTATTTTCTCATTCTAACTAGTATGGGAATTTAAACTTTTGAACTTTCCAGTCCTGCATCAATGCCTGGATATACACCAACCCTCCCAACAACCCTCTTATTACCCCCTGAAGGGCTAAGGAAAGAATGTTCACGCATCCAGACTACCTGGCATTCATTCACCAGACTGCCTGACCAACAGGATTCAGATCACAGGTTGTCTAGAAGATTACTATCACAAAACAATCTAGAGGCTAAGGATATAGAACTGATTCTTCTCAAAAATGTATGTTTTATTATAAGAAATTATAACTATTTTTTTTCTTTCTATTTTGGAACACTCTGAATATTGCCTTGTTGTATTTTTGGTTTGCAAACCCTAAGACTCTTGAAAAAATCCTTTTTACTTCTCTCCAAAATCTCCAGACTCATTTTGAGTTCATTTGACACTATTATTACACTGAAAAATTAGTGATTCCTTAACATCATGAAATAGCCAGTCAGCATTCAAATGTCCCTGATTGTCTCTTATGTGCTTTTATTTTTCACAGCTGGCTTGTTCAAATCAATACCCAAACAAAGTGCACATGTTGAATTTGGTCCATATGCTTTAAAAAGTCTCTTTTGATCTATAGACTTCCCTTGCCCCCTTTTTTTTCTCTTAACATCTATTAAGAACCCAGATCTTTTTTCCTATAAAATCTCTCACTTTCTGGATTTTGCTGACTGCATACCCAAGGTGTCATTTAACACCTTTTCTCACTTGTAAACTCTCTGAACTGTTAGCATACATCTTATATCTAAAGGCTTGTTCAGATTCAGGTCTATCTTTTCTTTTCTTTATTTTTATTTTATTTTATTTTTTTTTGAGAAGAGACAGAGGCAAGAACAGCTCACAGAAGGCGTTGTGTTCTCCTGTTGCAGCACATCAGGCACAATGTACCTGGCTGCCCTGTGACTTGTCATGTTCACGTTAGTTGGTGTGTTTGGTGCTGTCAACCTGCTCCACTCACTGTAAGATTCCTCATTTGCTTTTTGCTTACTTAGCAGTTACTGCCTAGGTCCATTATTTCATTAAGAATACCAAATGATGCTATTCTCATTCTATTATTCTTTCATGGGTTGAATTATATCTCCTCAAATTAATAGGTTCAAATCCTAACCCCAAGTATCTCAGAATGGGACATTATTTGGAAATAAGGTCATTGCAGATGGAATTAGTGAAGATGAGGTCATACTGGAGTAGGGGATCCCCTTATCCAATGTGACTAGTGTCCTTACAGAAAAAGACAATTTGGACACAGAGACAGACATACACACAGGGAAGATGCCATAAGAAAATGGGTCATGCTACCACCAGCCATGAGGGTAAACAACCGATACTCTAGTCTACAGTATACTGTGTCCAGCATTTTTTTTTATACTGTTCCCATTTAAGGTAGGCTAGGATAATCTCTGATGTTTAGTATGTTAGGTGTATTAAATGCATTTTTAACCTACAATATTTTCAACTTATAATGGCTTATTAGAACATGATCCCATCATAAATTGAGGAGCATCTGAATATATATCCCATCATAGATGCACAATCTAATTACTAGCTTTTCAAGTCATCGGAAATAATTTCTCTCTGTGCTTAAACCACTAAATTTATATACATTTACATGGTTTCATTTTGCTTCCAACTTTTGGGGGGCAAATAGTTCTCTTTTTCTTTTCTTTTTTTAACTGATAACATTTGTTTATATCACTTTTGAATTTTTACACTTTTCCTGGTTATAATATGTAAGGTGAGAACTACAACTGTTTAAATGTGATACACAAATCTAGTACATTAATAACTGGGGATTTTTCCTTTTTGCTACACTATTTTCACAGCCTTGGATGTGCCTGCTGGGCAATGTAACCATCACATAGCAAACATGAGGCAGAATATTGGTGAGGAAAATAAGGCAGGACAGAGCCATCAGACACAGACAGGCTCATTCCACATTCACTATTGCATCTTCAAACACCAAGTATTTAACTGCACATTTTTGTTCAAATAGGAAAAAGGGATTTGGCTTTGTTGGCTCAATAGTAGAGCATTGGCCTGGTATGTGGAAGTCCTGGGTTTGATTCCCAGTCAAGGCACAAAGGAGAAGCATGCATCTGCATCTTCACACTCCTTCTTCCTTCTCTCTCTCTTTTCCTCTCCTGCAGCCATGGCTGAATTGGTTTGAGCAAGTTGGCCTTGGGCACTGAGGATGGCTCCATGGCTCTGCCTCAGGCACTAAAATAGCTTGGTTGCTGAGCATCAAAGCAATGGCCCCAGATGGGCAGAGCATCTCCCAGTAGGGGGTTTGCTGAGTGGATCCCGGTCAGGGTGCATGTGGGAGTATGTCTCTCTGTCTCCCGCCTCTCACCTAATAATTAAAAAAAAAAAAATCAGTGATGTCAGGGAAATGGCACTGTGAGGGGTGCTCCCGAAACCTCTCCCTGAAATTTAAACAAATTCAACAACTAGAGACAGAAAAACAATCACAGGAGCATCTGAAATACACATATATCAAACAAAGGTATGATTGGGCAAAAAGGTGGCTGAATATAAAATCCACTCTGAAGGAAATAAGACAGAGAATGGAGTATTCCGCTTTCCTCACTGACCTGATCAAGGGCTGCTTTCACTTGGAACTGAGAGAAAGAGAGGGCTGGGGGCACGGAAAAAGCTGGGCCAGGGCAGACACGTTCAAGCTGGGGAGAGGGTGGGCCCACAGCTCAGCCCACGTGGAGCTAACACCAGCAGCAGACCCCGGCAGAGGTGGGCAAGCAGTTGCCTTGCTTACTCTCGGTATCCCAGTTGGTGAGTGCAAGCAGTGTGCGTGTGGATCCACCTGGGACCTCGGGCATGGGTACTCATGTTCCCAGAAGGAGGGGCTGGGTCGGAGACTGTGAGCAGTGGTCCTCTGCATGGGCTGTGACCAGAGTTTCTGTATAATCCCAGTGCCCTGAATGGCAGCATGCAAGTGCATGGAGAGCTGGCTTTCCTATGGGCACTGCACCTCCTCCAGCCATACAGGCAAACAAAGCACATTCCCGGGAAAGAGAACTGTGAAAGTGGTGGGGGCCAGATAGCCTCTGGAGAGCAGACCTGCGGAGTGCTGAAAGGAGCCTAATCCACAGTCTGCTCACTGGCCGGTGGGTTTATGCTGGCGGCTCTGGCTGACAAAGCCTTCTTTCTCAGGCCTGAGATTTAAGGGGACCTGGAGGAGGGACTTGATAGTTCTCAGGGCCTCTAGCTCGGCAGGCAGTGGCTGGGGCAACTTCCAGCCAGCCAATACAGGTTAAAAAGTAAAGTCCCATGGAACAGACCTCAGAGAACACTGAGGAAGTTGGGCAGGCTGGGCTGTAGGCTTCCCAACAAGGGAGAAGCCTGTGGAGAGCAGACCCACGGAGCACAGAGACAAATTTAACTAGGACCAGAAATCAGCTCACTCCCCTGCCTGCTTGAGCTGGTGGCTCTGGTTGACAAAGCTTTTATACACAGAGCTGTGCTTTGAACAAACTTGGAGGAGGGAATTGGCAGCTTTTAGGACCTCTTGCTCTGGCCTTGTGCACTGAGAATGGCTCCATGGCAGTGACTGGGGCATCTTCCTGCAAGCCAATACAGGTTACAAAGTGCAAAAAGCCAGGGGAGAGTAGACCCACAGAGTGCTGAGGCATGCTAGACATGCACGGAGGCTCATAGAAAGACACCTGAAATCAGCTCCCAGCCCTGCCTGATTATGCTGGTGGCTCTGGCTGGCAAATCCTTACCCAGAACCCTGCTTTGAGCAGGGATAGAGGGGGGATTTGGCAGCTCTTAGAGCCTCTTGCTCTCCAGGCATTGGCTGGGGCAACTTCACAGCTGGATCCCCAGGTTGCTGGTTCAGGAAGAAAAGATTTAGGAAGAGGCTCAGGGAAAATGGACTCTCCCATTGTTGGAGCCTGCAAATACTGACAAGCCCTGTCTACCAATGGGACCAAGGCCTAATTTATGTCATCACCATAGTGACACATCACCTGCAAATCTCAGCCTAAAAGTGCCACAGGGGCAGAACCTAAGGTAAAGTGTCACCAACCACAAAGAAAGAGAAGAAAGGAAAAGAAAAAAGATAACCTCTCAAAACCAGGAAATATCTACAGTCTTACAACTTTTTCGATTTTTTTTCTTGTATTTTTTATCTGTTTTTTTTCTCTTCAACCCTGGTCATTTTATCCTCTTTACATTTTATTTTTTTATTTTCATTTTGAACTTTATTACCCATAGGTGTTACATTTTCCATTCTTTTTTCTATGAGTGTTACATTCCAAAAAGCTTATTTTTTTCTTTTTTTCTTCTCTCTCTTTCTCTCTCTTTCTTTTTGTTTCTTCTTTTCTCTTTCACTTTTTCTCTAATTCAAATCTCACCCATAAAACAAATTATTTTATTCTGGATTCAAATTTTTTCTTTGTGGAATTTTGTGTGCTTTTTACTTTGCTTTTTATCTCTTTAGCATTTCCCCAATTTTGGCTCTTCATTCTATGTAGTTTTTGTTCCCTTCAATACAATAGAATTTTCATTTTTCACTGTATCTTTTTCTTTTTTTCTTCTCTTCTCTTACACTATTTCTCTCATTCGACCATCATTTACAAACAAATTATTTTATTCTTGATCCAAATTTTTTTCTTGTTGCACTTTTTGGGTTCTTGCCTCATTTTTTGCCTCTTTGTCACTTCCCCCCAACTCAGGCCCTCCATTCTGTGTATTTTTGTTCCACTGAGCACAATTAAATTTTCAGTAGTTCACTGCATTTTCTCAAAATGTTTTTTTCTTTTTTTATCAACTTTTATTAGTGTTATTAACAATACCACTCTCAAATGCCACTAAGGAAAAAGAAATCGAATATCATGGATACAAAAGACAAAGATGTAGCTCAGGTAGATGAGGAGAAATCTACAAAAAAATGTTTCAATAGCTTGGAAACCATGGAGTTAAATGACAGAGAATTTACTATTGAATTTCTAAAAATATTCAGAGATATACAAGAAAGCACAGATAGGCAACTTAAGGAGCTCAAAAATCAATTCAACGAACAGAAAGAATACATCACCAAGGAAATTGAAACTATGAAAACGAATCAAACAGAGATGAAAAACTCAATACATGAACTGAAAAACGAGGTAACAAGCTTAGCCAATAGAATAGGCCAGATAGAGGAGAGAATTAGTGACATAGAAGACAGGCAACTAGAGGCACTACAGAGATAAGAGGAGAGAGACTCAAAAATTAAAAAAAAAAAAAAATGAGAAAGCCCTACAGGAATTGTCTGACTCCATCAGAAAGAGCAACATAAGAATAATGGGTATATCAGCAGGGGAAGAGAGAGAAAAATGAAATGGAAAACATATTCAAACAAATAATAGATGAGAACTTCCCAAGCCTGTGGAAAGAACTAAAGCCTCAAATTCAAGAAGCAAACAGAACACCAAGTTGTCTTAACCCTAACACATCATAATGAAATTGGCACAAACCAATGACAAAGAAAAAATTCTCAAGGCTGCCAGGGAAAAGAAGAATACAACATATAAAGGAAGGCCCATTAGATTATCAAAAGATTTCTCAGCAGAAACTCTACAATCTAGAAAAGAGTGGACCCCAATATTTAAAGTTCTCAAAGAGAGGAACTTCCAGCCAAGAATACTATCCCATCAAAGTTATCCTTCAAATATGAAGGAGAAATAAAAACATTCACAGATACAGAAAAGATGAGAGAATTTATCACCAGAAAACCTCCACTTCAGAAAATACTAAAGGGGGTTTCAACCAGATACAAAGAACAAAACAAAACTACAAGTTAAAGCTCCACCAAGAACACAATAAAATAAAATTTAAACTGTGACAACAAAAACAAAAAAGGGGAGAGGACAAAGATTAACAGTAGCAAAGGAATTTGGAGTGCAGAAGCACTCATGAGATAATGTACTACAATTAATATGATATGTATGTATTCTATTACTTAATGGTAACCACCCCTGAAAAAATCACCACAGAAGCATATGGCTTGAAAAAAGAAGTAACAGAGGAAAAAAAGTATGGATTACAACCAAATAAATACAAATGATAGAAAAAAAGAGAATAACCAAACAGATACAAAACTATCAGAAAGCAATATATAAAATGGCAATAGGAAACCCTCAAGTCTCAATAATTACACTAAGCGTAAATAGATTGAACTCACCAATAAAAAGACACAGAGTAGCAGAATGGATTTAAAAAAATCCAACTGTATGCTGCCTACAAGAAACACACCCACAAGGAGGATAAAAACAAATTCAAAGTGAAAGGTTGGAAAACAATACTCCAAGCAAATAACACCCCCCAAGAAAGCAGGTGTAGCAATACTCATATCTAAGAATGCTGACTACAAGATGGCTAAGGTAATCAGAGACAAAAACGGTCATATCATAATGATAAAGGGAACATTGAATCAAGAAGACATAACACTTCTTAATATATATGCACCAAACCAAGGAGCACCAAAATATATAAGACAGCTACTGACTGACCTAAAAACAAAAACCAACAAAAATACAATCATACTTGGAGACCTCAATACACCACTGACGGCTTTAGATTGTTCATCCAAACAGAAAATCAATATAGAAATGTTGACCTTAAATGAAATACTAGAACAATTGGATATGATAGACATTTACAGGACATTTCATCCCGAAGTGCCAGAGTATACATTTTTCTCTAGTGTACATGCAACATTCTCAAGAACTGACCATATGTTGGGCCACAAAAATAACATCAACAAATTCAGAAAGATTGAAATTATACCAAGCATATTTTCTGACCATAAATCCTTGAAACTAGAATTCAACTGCAAAAAAGAAGTAAACAAACCCACAAAAATGTGGAAACTAAACAACATACTTCTAAAAAATGAGTGGGTCAAAGTAGAAATAAAAGCAGAGATCAAAAGATACATATAGACAAATGAAAATGACAAAACAACATATCAGAATCTCTGGGATGCAGCAAAAGCAGTAATAAGAGGGAAGTTCATACCACTACAGGCTTATATGAACAAACAAAAGAGAACCCAAGTAAACCACTTAACTTTACATCTTAAGGAACTAGAAAAAGACAACCCAAAACCAGCAGGAAAAAGAAAATAATAAAAATCAGGGCAGAAATAAATGAAATAGAGAACAGAAAAACTATAGAAAAAATTAATAAAACAAGAAGCTGGTTCTTTGAAAAGATCAACAAAATTGACAAACCCTTGCAAGACTCACTAAGGAAAAAAGAGAAAGGAATCATATAAACAAAATCCAAAATGAAAGAGGAGATATCACCACAGATAGCATAGTTACATAAAGAATTATTGCAGAATACTATGAGAAACTGTATGCCACCATAATTTAATAATCTAGAAGAAATGGATAAATTCCTAGAACAATACAATCTTCCTAGACTGAGTCATGAAGAAGCAGAAAGCCTAAACAGACCCATAAGCAGGGAGGAAATAGAAACAACTACCAAAAATAAAAGTCCAGGGTAAAATGGCTATACTATTGAATTCTATCAAACATTCAATAAAGTCTTGGTTCCTATTCTACTCAAAGTCTTCCAAAAAATTGAAAAAGAAGCAATGCTGTCAAACACATTTTATGAGGCCAACATAACCCTCATACCAAAATCTAATAAGGACAACACAAAAAAGAAAACTACAGACCAATATCTCTAATGAATACAGATGCTAAAATACTAAACAAAATACTAGCAAATCGAATACAACATATTAAGAAAATAATTCATCATGATCAAGTGAGATTCATCCAGAATCACCAGGATGGTTCAACATATGTAAAACGGTTAACGTAATACAACATATCAACAAAACAAAGGACAAAAACCATATGATCTTATCAACAGATGCAGAAAAGGCATTCAATAAAATACATCATTTTATGTTTAAAACACTCAACAAAATGGGTAGAGAAGGAAAATATCTCAACATAATAAAGGCCATTTATGATAAACCATCAGCTAACATCATATTAAATGGCGTAAAACTGAGGACTTTTCCCCTAAAATCATAAACAAGACAAGGTTGTCTACTCTCTCCACTCTTATTCAACATAGTGCTGGAAGTTCTAGCCAGAGCAATCAGACAAGAGAAAGAAAAAAAGGCATTCATATTAGGAAATAAGAAATAAAGCTTTCACTTCTTGCAGATGATATGATCCTATACATCGAAAACCCCAAAGACTCCACAAAAAGACTACTATAAACAATAAACCAATACAGTAAGGTCACAGGATACAAAATTAATATACAAAAAGTCCATTGCCTTCCTATATGCCAACAATAAAACATCAGAAAATGAACTCAAAAAAATAATCCCTTTCATGGTTGCAACAACAACGACAACAACAAAATACCTAGGAATAAACATAAAGAATGTAAAGGACCTATATAATGAAAACTACAAAGTGTTGTTACGGGAAATCGAAAAAGATATAATGAAATGGAAAAATACAGAGTGTCCGTAAAGTCATGGTGCACTTTTGACCAGTCACAGGAAAGCAACAAAAGATGATAGAAATGTGAAATCTGCACCAAATAAAAGAAAAACTCTCCTAGTTTCATACCTATTCAGTGCAGTTCGATGTGGGCTTACGCACAGAATTTTTAGGGCTCCTTAGGTAGCTATCCCGTATAGCCTCTACAGACTCATCACTGCCTGATGGCCTACCAGAACGGGGTTTCTCCACCAAACTGCCGGTTTCCTTCAACTGCTATCCCACCGAGTAATGTTATTCCTATATGGTGGCGCTTTGTTATAAACGCGTCAATATTCATGTTGCACTTTGGTCACGGATTCGAATATACTGAACTCTCCTCTGTACTGTCCATATCTCGACTGGCATGGCGGTGGGCTGCTCTGCTGTACACACGGTGTTACGTCATCATCTGCGCATGCGCACATGCTGCCACATCATCCTACAGAAATGGAGAGGGTTTTCCTTTTATTTGGTGCAGATTTCACATTTCTATCATCTTTTGTTGCTTTCCTGTGACCAGTCAAAAGTGCACTATGACTTTATGGACACACTGTATTCCTTGTTCTTGGATAGAAAGAATAAATATAGTCAAAATGACTACATTACCCAAAGTGATATACAAATTTAATGCAATTCCCATCAAAATTCCAATGTCATTTTTTAAAGAAATGGAATAAAAAATCATCAGGTTTATATGGAACTATAAAAAACCCCAAATAGCCAAAGTAACCTTAAAGAAAAAGAATGAAGCTGGGGGCATTACAATACCTGACTTCAAATTATATTATAGAGCTATAATAATCAAAATAGCATGGTATTGGCAGAAAAATAGACACTCAGGCCAATGGAACAGAATAGAAAGCCCAGATATAAGACCATATGTATATGGTCAAATAATTTTTGATAAAGGAGCCAACAACACACAATGGATAAAAGAAAGACTCTTCAACAAATATTGCTTGGAAAACTGGAAAGCCACATGCAAAAGAATGAAACTCGACTACAGTTTGTCCCCTTGTACTAAAATTAATTCAAAATGGATCAAAGACCTAAATATAAGACCTGAAACAATAAATTACATAGAAGAAAACATAGGTACTAAACACATGGACATTGGTTATAAAGAGCATTTTATGAATTTGACTCCAAAGGCAAGAGAAGTGAAGGCAAAGATAAATGAATGGGACCACACCAGCCTAAGAAGTTTTTGCACAGCAAGAGAAGCTGACAACAAAATAAACAGACAGCCAACTAAATGGGTGTTGATATTTTCAAACAACAGCACAGATAAGGGCCTAATATCCAAAATATACAAAGAACTCATAAAACTCAACAACAAACAAGCAAACAATCCAATAAAAATATGGGAAGAGGACATGAACAGACACTTCTCCCAGAAAGAAATACAAATGGCCAACAGATATATGAAAAGATGATTATCTTCATTAGCTATTAGAGAAATGCAAATCAAAACTACAATGAGATACCACCTCACACCTGTTAGATTAGCTATTATCAACAAGACAGGTAATAGCAAGTGTTGGAGAGGCTGTGGAGAAAAAGGAACCCTCATCCACTGTTGGTGGGAATGTAAAGTAATACAACGACTATGGAAGAAAGTATGGTGGTTCCTCAAAAAATTAAAAACAGAACTACCATATGACCCAGCAATCCCTCTACTGGGTATATACCCCCAAAACTCAAACATACTGGTATGTAAAGATACATGCAGCCCCATGTTCATTGCAGCATTGTTGACAGTGCCCAAGACATGGAAACAATCAAAAGCCCTTCAATAGATAACTGGATAAAGAAGATGTGGCACATATATATTATGGAATACTACTCATCCATAAGAAATGATGACATCGGATCATTTACAACAACATGGATAGACCTTGATAACATTATACTGAGCGAAATAAGTAAATCAGAAAAAACTAAGAACTATATGATTCCATTCATAGGTGGGACATAAAAATGATACTCACAGACATGGACAACAGTGTGGTGGTTACAGGGGAGGGAGGGAGGAATATGAGGGAGGGGGAAGGGAGGGGCACAAAGAAAACTAGATAGAAGGTGACGGAGGACAATCTGACTTTGGATGATGGGTATGCAACATAATTGAATGACAAGATAACCTGGAGATGTTTTTTTTAATATATGTACCCTGATTTATTGATGTCACCCCATTAAAATTAATAAAATTTATTTATAAAAAAATGTCAAAATAACCTGGAGACATTTCTCTAAACCCTGATTGATCAATGTCACCCCATTAAAATTAATTTAAAAAAAAATTTAAAAAAATAAAGGAGGGATATTTTTCCTCTTTTCTTTTCTTTCTTTTTTTTTTTTTTAATCAGGACATGTGTGTTTCCTTTCTCATTTCCATGGATGGATACCACAGCTATGTGGAATGTTAAAGAGAGAGGGGCATCTGTGAGACTAGCAGGCTGGGTGTTCTGAATTCTCCCCCATTGCAGAGTTCACATAACTTTCCTGCATTACAGGGTCTTGTTAAACATGTCTGGGAACTTGGTTGGATGAGTACAGTTGGGAGATCTGGTGACAGGTACTCACAAGCATTATTAAGGCTGGCTGTAATACAGGGGAGTCACGGGTATTTAAACATACTTTCTTGATTCTGGTCTCGGTGTGACTAAAGAGCAGTAACCACGCTGAGAACTGAAGGAAGGCATCCTATGGTATTGGAAGCTTTCCTCGACTCTTCAAAACAAGACATGCTCACCACAGTGCTCACCAACTTCACTCCTCACCTCCTCTAGGCCCCCTATCCCGGCCCATCTAGCATTAAATCATGAACAAAAGACAAACAAAGATAGACATCAAAAAGAAAAAAAATTATAAAGAAGCAGAATTAAAGAAATGTAGAGAAGGGAAAGAAAAAGAAAGTCAAAAACACAGTGGGAAAGAATGTTTAGAATTCAAAATTTAAAAACCCCTAGCAAGGAAGAGCCCAAAGACTGAGAATCCCTCATGTGACAGGCAATCCCTGCAGAACATTGCTCTTAGAGCTATTATCTGGGAGATAAGGCCAGACCATTCATAAGATACCTGACTTGCTTCCTTCCTTAGCTAGCTATTACAAGGAAAACAGACTCCACGACTGAAGCACAAGTCAAAACTCAGTAACACTGCATGTTATTTGAGCACCAGATCTTCTGATGGTGTCATAACCCAGTTATCTGCCACAAACGATTTCAATGACAGGCTTCGAGCTTCCTCAGAGGAAGACACTGGACATCTGTGATCATGAACTTTTGAGTGGCAACAGCCCAACCTGGTCGATTTCAGAGTTACTATGAATTGCCATCCAACACAAATGCAAAATGACAGATGTCTCACTCCAAACCCCAGCATCACAATATGATCTCTGTAACTTTCTCTACTGTACAGTTTTACAATGGACCTATACTTCAATGACTGTTTTGGTATCAGACTTTTTTTTTTTTTATTCAGTGAGAGGAGGAGAGGTAGAAAGACAGACTCCTGAATACATCATGTCCTGGATCCACCCTGCAATTCCATTAGGGGGCAATGCTCTGCCCATCTAGGGCTGTGCTTACAACTCAACTCTTCCTAGCGCCTGAGGCAGAGGCTATGAGCCATCCTCAGTCCCTGGGATTAGAGTAAGTCCCAACTTACTCTAATCAAGCCAAGGCTGCAGGATAGAAAAAGAGAGGAAGAATGAGAGAGAGAGAGAGAGAGAGAGAGAGAAGTGAGATGAGGAGGGGTAGAGAAGCAGATGGATGCTTCTCCTGTGTGCCCTGACAGGGAATCAAACCCAAGACATCCACCCACACACACCAGGCCAATGCTCTACCATTGAGCCAACATGTTAGGGCCAATATCAGATGAAACTTTCCCAAAAGTTACAGATAATTTACATCTATTTATAAGATGTGAATAATAAGAGTTCTGCTTAGTGACAAAATTCCATCATCACATTGTTCAGTTTTTTAAAAAAAACAAAACAAAAATAAAAACACAGTAATCTTGTCAATATTAAAAATCAAAACTTCAGAATGTTGTGGTGTTTACAAGACCAATATGAGTTTGAGATACAAATACCAGCTGTTTATCCCATGGGCCATTTTTCCTAAACTGAGGTTGTGAAAAATAAAAAAGTAAACATACAATTTCTTTGTTTTTTTTCTAATCACACAAATTTGGAAGGTACAAAGTCACACTGAACAGACCAGGAAGCACGACAGACATCTGCTCTCTTCTTCCCTGTCCTCTCCCCCATCTACCTCCTGTTTTGTTGTTCACAGAGTGAGATTATCCCTAAGCAACAGCATGATCAGGGTGTTGTCTTTGTACCCTCTTCATTCAGTGACTCCAACTCAGCAATTGCTTCATCAAACGCCATTTTTGGCCATGCTGCAATCCTTTCCAGGAGAGTTCAGAATCTCACAGTAGAAAAGTGAGAAATTCAGCACCAGCCCAAGCCGAATTGTGAGTGTAGGCTGCGTTTCTTTCTTACTAATTGCAAATGCTTTTTGGTAAACCTAACGAGAGGCCCAATACCTGGTTTGCTTATTATTTCTAGATGTCCCCCACCTCACGGCCCCAGAAAGATGTCTAAAGTAATCTCCTTTCATTTTCAAGCAGAATACCTTACTTTCCGGTTGTGGAACTTTGGTATAAGACATCTGCCCCACAGCTCTGGAACGTCATTGCTGCTGTCATGCAGTGCTGCCTCTGTCCCCTTCCGGCAGCCTTGGGCCATCTGATGCCTCTGCTGACTCCTCTGTTTCTGTTCTATGCTGGAGATGACACACCAGGAAGAACAGCGCACCAGTTTCCTTTTTTTATGACATTTTGTTTTGTAAGACATTGCAGGCCCTGGCCAGTGGCTCAGTGGATAAACTGTCAGCTCACTGTATGGATGTCCTGGGTTTGATTCCTGATCAGGGCACACAGGAGAGGTGACCATCTATTTCTCTACTCCTCCCTCTCTTCCTTCTCTCCCTCTTCCTCTCCAGCAGCTGTTGGCTCGATTGGTTCGAGCATGGCTCTGAGTGCATTAGCCTCAGGGGCTGAAGATGGCTCGGTATTTGAGCATCAACCCTAGACAGGCGTTACTAGGTGAAAGTCGATCAGTTGGGGCGCATATGGAAGTCTGCCTCGCCATCTCCCCTCCTCTCACCTAAAAAAAAATAAAAAGAAAAGAAAAAGAAAAAAAAGATTCAAATGGTGCCAAAGCCTAATCTATAAAGTAAAGTTTATTCAGATAATCTAGCTTATATTGTTTTCCTCATCACCTGTTCTCTCTCTCCCTTCCTCATAAGTAATAACTTTTATTAGTTTTGGTCTATCCTTCTATTAAAAATCTTAAATTGTAGGTATAGATACAGTTCTTCCCTTAAGGTATCATGCTACCCACACTATTCGTTACTTTATTTTTTAACCTTAACAATATATCCTAGAGACTTCTCTATAGTAGATGTGGTGGTGGCCTTCATTCCTCTTTATAATGCATGGTTCTCCATTGTGTGGATTTCATTAGGCCATGGTTTCTTCAGCTAGTCCTGTAGTGGTAGACACTTGTGTTGTTTTTCTAGTCTTTAGGTATTATGAAAAGAACTGTAATAAGTAACTTTGGACATAAACCTTAACTGCATTTTTGCCAGTCTATCTGAGGGATATTTTGCCAAAGTGAATTTGCTAGGTCAAAGGGTTAAATGCATATGTCCTTTTGTTGAACATTGCCCAATTCCCCTCCGTAAGAACTTTACCAGTCTGTATTCACACCACAGTGTGTGAGATGCCTTTTGTACCACAGCCTCACTGACAGAGTGTCTGTCAGCCTTCTGGATGTTGGCCAGTAGAAGATGGAAGTAGTATTTTTATTTAATTCTAATATTCTTTTTTTTAAATTTTTTCCCATCGGTTGAGAGAGCGGCTATGAGGGAGAGGGAGAGGGAGAGAGTGAGAGAGATACATCAACTCACTGTTCCACTTAGTTGTTCCATTTAGTTGTGCATTCCTTGATTACTTCTCGTATGTGTCCTGGTTGGGTATCAAATGAACCCATGACCTCTGTGTGTGAGGACAACACTTTATCTACTCAACAACCTGGCTAGGGTCTAATTCTAATTTTAATTTTCCTTATTCATTTCACTAGTGTTAAAGGGAGAACACAGACAGAAATGTGAGTATGTTACAGACTCGGTGTGCAGTAGAAGCTTGGCCCTGGGGAGTCTAGGCTCCATGAAGGTAGGAGAGCGGCTGTTTTACTCACTCTTGTACCTCCAGTGCTAAGCCCAGTGTCTGACATGAACAAGGCACTCAGCAATGTATAATGAAATGAATGAGTGAAGAAAAAGATGAATAAAAGAAACTACCCTTTGTGCCCGTTTTATAACTGCACTGAGGTATATTCAACCCTTTACCCTTCCTCCTCTTTTTATCTCTTTCTAGACTCAGACCTGTAATTAAGGGAGCCATTTGGAAGTCTAAATTAAATTGTGAGTTTTAAAAAGAAAAGGAAGAAGTTGCAGAAAGGGCTTGCCTGATGCCATGTCCATATGGTTAATGAGTCGTGCCTGTGTAGGTAAGGGGTGGGGGTGGAGTACAGTGAGAAAATGTTATTACCTGTAGACAGATACTGGGGAGACTAGCTTTGCCAAGTTAGCATTAGTGCTGAAATGATGAATTTCTTGTTTAAGAACAATTTCCATGCCATTCATAAACTTTCAGAGTTAACAGCAACTCCTTGACTTTAGCAACCTAGTCAGGGCCATGGTTCCATGCTACACTCCTGATGTTCATCTTTTTCTTGGCCATCTCAGAGAACTGGAGCAGTCCTTGCTTCTTAGGGATGGACTAAGTCTAAGAGCATTTTGGCATATAGTCCTACAAGTAAAATAGCTATCCTGCTATTTATATTATCTCTCCCCCCCCAAGAATTGTTTTCAATTGCCTTTACCTTTTCTTTAAATGACACGGTCTTTGATATGGAAGCTTATTCCTAAACTTCTCCTTTTTTCCAGCTAGACACCATCCACCCACTCAAAGTTATATTCCTTGAATGTCAACATTAAAAATTTAATGAAAAAATCATGGACACAGAAAAAAGGCAAATGGTGAATCAGAAAATATATTTAAGATGTCCAAACCTGATATGGTTCAGATATCTAAAATATAAAAAAAACTTTTGCAAATCAATTTTCTAAAAAATCAATAGCTAAACAGGTAAAAAAGTAAATAAATAAATAGGCAATTCACAAAAGAGGACACCCAAATGATAAGCAAATGAAGAAATGCTGTAACTCATTTAATTAGCAATATGAAATAAAAACTATAATGAGCTGAGACTTTATCCCTATCAGATTGCACGGTGGATGGGAGCAGGTCATGGCTGGGCTGAGGGGATAGAGGACTCTCCTGTGACACTAGTGGAGTGCCAAAGGAGGCGGCACAGTTGTGGATTAACTCAACAGCACTTGGTCAAATGCACTTCCCCTAGCACCCAGAAGTCCAGTAGGGGAATGCCTCCAGAGAAATTCTCACACTTATCTCTGAGAGAAGGTGCATGAAGAACTTTGCCATAACCTTGTTTGGAGGCAAAGTTCATTCCCTAGGGGAATGAAGAAATAAAGGGTGGTATGGAATACTACCAAGCATTAAGAAGCCATGAAGCAGAAATACAGTCGATTCTTGTTAATCAGTCATTCTGTTCTGTAAAGTGAAAAACACTGAATTAGGGAATACTAAACCACTGCTCCTGGAGGAAATATTCAGTTAGGTTCCTACAAAACTCTGGTCACAACATTTTTGTCAAATCTCAATACATAACCTTATTTTATGTTTTGGGGTGTTTTTTTTTTTAATTTAAAGACACCTAGATTAATCTGTACTGTTGATTAATTAACATTGAACTCATTGCCAACAGCACTATAATTCACGCCTGAAGGAAGTGCATCTAACAGATTTTCACAGTAAGGCACATGGCAGCCTTCTTATACCTAAGAACACGGGAACACGAGACAGCACTTCAGCATTAAGCCTGGAGGTCATTTTAAACAGCTGCAAATGGTCACATGTTTATGGTACAAGAGCTGGAGCAAAAAAGTTGAGTGTCATCTTGGTCCCTCTCAGCTGAGAACATGCACGTCCTTATTCAAATTTGTCATTGCTCTAAGTCAGTTTTGTGAATGGTCATGACAGCTCCTTGAGTATTAATTTGGAGGTCACAAATGAATTTTAGTGAGTGGGTGAATTTGCAAATATAGAACCCTCAAATAATGAGGTTGACTGTATACTCAACAACCTGGTTAGTTCTCATGATATAGAACTGAATGAAAAAGCAAAAAAGAGAATCATATACTACATGGTACAGTACTGTTTATGGAAAAGTATAGACAAAGCAGTCACACCTGCTTTTCAAGAAATCAAACATATCAAAGAATACACATTAAACCCATTGAAATGATTGCCTCTTGGGTGAGGGAGAACAGAAGGAGGAAGTAAATGAATCAGCAAGTAAAAGGAGAGACTTCAGTGCCAGGAACTGAGTGTGATTAACTCACTCGTCTCTACACATGCCCTTCCTTTTCTGCCACCTTCACTACCAGTGCCCATCTCACAGCCCCATGGAAGGCCTGGAATTCCCACTCTGTTGACCTTTTCCTTCCCCAGGCTGAGGTTCTTGAGGTCAGAAAATCTGTCATTCATTCATTCATTCATTTATTCATATTTCTATCTCATTTCAAAATGATTCGAAGCCACCACCCATTAGATCTGAATGCATTTGCTGAATGAATAAAGACAGGTATATATGAATAAGCAAATAAATGGATGATTTCTATCACATCCTTATTTCCTTCTCAAGATAAGAACCAGTATTATAATGGTGGGGGAGGGGCACTAGAGCAGTACTGAGCACAAAAGGCTCTTCTGCCCCTTGAATGAGGCACTCCCAGCTGATATACAAATAAGCATTGCATTTGCTCTTTGGACATTTACTGATGATGTGTATTTTTGTCATAAACCAGACCTTTCTTGTGTTTTTCACATGAACCATATTACTATTATGCATTTGTGTGGTTGACATTTTTTGACCTGCTGAATATTATTCTTTTAGCTAGCTAGCTAGCTGGATAGATAGATGATAAAAAGAGAGATGATAGATAGATGGATGAATGAATGGGTAGATAGATTGATCGATATAGCGTTACACCATCAATTCAATTTAAACAATAGTTTAAATATTGTTGCTGTTATCTGACATATTGTCCCTCCTCCCAGATCTGTGTCACCTGAAAGTTGGTGAGAATGCTTTTAGTTACTTTAAGTTGTTGATAAAACCCAGATGACAGAC
The DNA here is from genome assembly GCF_036850765.1 of Saccopteryx bilineata. Lineage (NCBI taxonomy): Eukaryota > Metazoa > Chordata > Mammalia > Chiroptera > Emballonuridae > Saccopteryx > Saccopteryx bilineata. The sequence continues at coordinate 187,534,453 of NC_089491.1, read as the reverse complement.
AGCCTTGCAACAGGCCACATTCTTCTTTAAGAATACAGTACTTGTCTCTGAATTCTTATGGACAGGAGTGCCAATCTCTGTCACCATGTTGAATTTCTCTTTCTCTATTTCTCCTAAAGGGATCAAGAGAATTTTGTGAACTATCACCTCAAAATCAAAATATGCTTTTTTAATGAAATTTAATGGATCTATCAACATGATTTTGCATCACTGAACCATGGACTTGAAAACATATGTCTGATGTAGTAGTAAAATTTAGTACTTCACTGATGGAGAAACAGAAGGTGAGAGTACCTGCATGAGTACTCACAATGAGTACTTACACAAGTCCCCACAGGAGTCCTCACATGAGTACTCACCCATCCAGGGCAGGGAGATGGGCAGTGACAGTGTCCTGACTCCAAGCCCAGGTGCCTGACCTGCATACAGGTGCTTTACAAATTGTGCTGCCACTTCTAAAGAGACCATGCTGACTCCTAGTGACTGCCCCTTACTTTTGCTCACATCTGCTACATAAACTGACTACAGGACACTGTGCGGGTGTCATGTGACACTGAGAAAACTAAAGCCCAGGGGACATCCAGGCCTTTAAATAAGTAACATCTCTGGACCAGACATATTACATTCCCGGAGACAAAACAACCCAACTTTGTGATACTGTTAACATGGGGTGGGGAATGGTCTTTTTGGAAAAGTCTGAAAATGATTTCTGGAGAGATTAAAGTTGGGTGGACTTCTTTAAGGAACAGGGAAAATTTTGAAAGAGAGAAAGGAAGTCCCTTAAAATTGGGGAAACTGGAGCAGCAGTACAGCACTAGGAATGTATGCCCGGGGCAATTCCAGGGGCAAAGGACAGTACTGGCTCACTCGGCTGGAAAGGCCATCGACCATCCGAACAGCTAAATCCCGTAGATTCTCAAGACATTGCAAGCGTGTTTCTCACACCTCTGCTCTGCTTAGCCGCTGTGTCCTCTCTCAGGAAGGCTCTCCCAGAGACTGGTAACAGCAACGATCACAAGTCTAGTGGGGAAAGAGTGCTTTTTTGGTAATAATTCTAAAAATGTCAATGGCCTCCCTGAAAAGGCTTGCCAGCTTTAGGTAATAAAAAACATTAAATTTGAATTTCAGCTAAACAATGAATAATTTCTTAGTATATTCCATACAATTTTGGGGACATATACAAGAAATTATTTATTTACCTAAAATCCAAATTTTACTTTGAATTAAATAAGCATTCTGTATTTTATCTGGAAAATCTATTCCTGCACCAACCCACTGGCCAGGCAGATGAGGAGCTTACTTGATCTACCCTGGGACACACGCCCATACTCTGAATCCCGGGGTGAGGTCTCCCCATCCCAACCGTATGGACTGATCAGATGCTTTGCCAGAGAGAGGGGCTGTATGTTCGGCAGACAAAACAACAAATGCTCATAACTTACTCCATGGCTACAAGATCAGGACAAAGGGGAAAATGGTGCCCAAGCTAATGAATTTTGCTCTCTGTTACCCCAGTAATGTTGGAACTTCTCCATCTGCTTTTTCTTGGTTCCATGTCACGTGCCCACTAGTTTATGAGCACCTAGAGGAAAGATCTGTTTATTTCTTCTTCATCACTGCAACTCACTTGTTGGACACATAAAAGAATCTCAATGAGAAATGATTGAATGAAGCATTACATGTCCTTTCTACTTCCTCTTTGGGCGAATTGAATCATTTCCACAGCATTCTTTGAAAGAAACCTTCGAAATGTTTCTACATGAACAATGAGAATTCGTTGATTACAATAGCAATGCTAACCTGCTGTTCTATGGTACTGTTCTCTCTGGCTCTCACTCAATATTCTTTGAGAAGCTGATGAATCCCATCTGATAATATCTCTGCAAGAAAGATAAGTATTGTTCTATTTTACATATAAAGGAGGTCAATCACCAGAGGCTGAGTTATTCTGTCAAAATCACTAATGGAGTGGGCAGAATCTGGCAGTTTGGGGGTCCCATTTTGGGCAGGTTCACCACCTTCCTGAGAACTCAGTGTTTTTAAGAATCATACTATAAAAAAAATAAAATAAAAAAATAATTTAAAAAAGAATCATACTATTTGCTCTCTGTAAGGCCAGTGGCTGAGGTCAGGCAGGTCCACATTGGATTCAGACAGATAGTAGAGGAACTGTGGAGCCAGGAAGCGGCCTGCCATTCCCGTTTAATAGATTGTCACAATGGCGAACGGACAACCCGGCAGGGAGATTCTTCTTCTCATGGCAGCAGGTGAACTAACAGCCAACTGGCCCCTCACAGTGGTAGGCAAGAGATCTGCAATTTGGTATGGGCAATCTGCAATCCACCCTGAGGGCGAGCCCTGCAGCCCCACATAGATTATACACATGTGGCTCTGCCACATGCTCATGCACCAATCACGCAAAGTGCAAGCAAGCAAGCCTAACTCAGTTGTTTTCCCCACACTCTCCAAAATGCAGCATTTCAGCTTAGAGAAAGCTGATTGATTCCTGTGGAATGTTTAAGTGTTATCTACATTTGTGTTTCTGCAAAATGTATAATTGGGTGTCCTATTAAAAGACAGGAATATTTTTTGTAGGCAGATTTAAAGTACACAAGAAGGGGAGCTGAGAAGTCAGTAGACTTGGGGTTCGGTCCTGGCCCTAACTGTCATCTCAGTTTTCCTCTTGAGCTACACTGGAACAAGAGTTCTCTGCCTGGTGAGAGCTAAGAACCCATGTGCACCTGGCACTTTACACAGTATCTTGCTGCCATCCTATGCTAGTCTTCCTGGGACTGCACAAGGGTCCCCATCTCGGGGTGGGGAGGGCAAGTTTACACCATGTTCATCACAGGCTTGTCATTTTCTGACAAGCAGAAATAAAAGGTCTTGAGGAAAAGGCATCTTGTGTAATTTTCCCCAAATCTTCATATGTGCCCCAAACTGTCTTTGTCCTGATAAGTGTTATACAGTAATCCTCATTTTCCAGAAGAGGAATTTTGATTTATTAGTTTCTTACTGTGGAGCAGTTGTGTAAGGCTTGCTCGTAGGGTTACCAGCTACAAGCACTTTGCTTGATTGGCACGTGAGCACATGGCAGAAGCACGTGTGCATAGCCTGTATAAGGCTCTAAGTGCTTGCGCTGGAGAGAGATGAGAGATTGGGGATTGTGGATGCACGGATTGCTTGCCCGCCACTGTGAGGGGCTATTCTGCTATTTGTTTTCCTGAGAGGCAGTTTCCCCTGCCTGTGTGCCTGTCCACTGTTGTGAGACTTTATTAAACAGAATGGCCCAACCCTTTCTTGCTCCACAGTTTCTCTACCATCTGCCCAAATCCAATGTGGACCTGCCTGGCCTCGGCCACTGGCCTTATACTTACCCAGTGTAAAGTCAAATAACTGACAGAGCTGGGATTTACAGCCAGACTGGTCTGATTCCAAAGTACTGTGCTCATTTCCCTACCCCAGACCTTCTTCTCAAAGGGGTGATGGGGAGGGAACAAGATGGTGAGGGTGAACTGGTGGGTGCTCCCTAAAGCACCATAAATCATGAGAATGACTGTTACAATTCACCTTTGAGCAGGAAAGTTTATGTTACCACAAGCTTCTCCTGATGGAGAACAAGCTACCATGCATGTGGCCTTTGACAAGTGTTCCACATTCTTTAGTAGTATGGCAGAAGTGTGAACAATAAACACTAAAACAGCAGAAAGTTGGGGCCCAATCTGAGTCAGATAATGTCAACAGAAGAGAATTAATGGTCATGACTGGTTGTGTGCATGAGTACTACATCTAAGACAGTCATATGTGCTCACCATGCTCTGGTTTCTCCGGGTCGCACCTTTTGGGGAAACATAAAGGGGTTAAGTGTCCAGCTGCTCAGGCTTGGTGGCTCCTGTTCCTGCTCCTCCCTCCTGGCCATACACTCTCCAGGGCTCAGGCACTCACATGTGCTGCCCATCATGGGGTGCTCCCAGTCTGTTTGCTAAGTCACTCTGGGTCTTTAGGACAAGACTTAGAAACTCCACAGGCCATTGGCATTTCTTTCACATTCAAAAATATTGCCTCAAAGTAATATTCACTTATTTTCCCCCAAAGTGACTCAGAGACAGAATGGAGGGAGAGGCTCAGAGTGCCAGTTTCTGACGACAGCAGCACTGGCTTGCCCACAGGTGACTTAGAAGGGTGTCAGCCACACCTCCCCCAGTTTCCATCAGGTATCCCCAGAACCAACCCAAGATATATACAATCTCAGTAGAAAACATGTGCTTGCTATGTACACTCAGCACCCCTTCCCCACCTCCCCATCAAAGCATGCCATTGTCCTACAACCCTCCAAGTTAGAAACCATGGTGCCACCACCATCATGCAGACTCTTCCTTTCATTCTTTAGTTGCCTGACTGAAAGCCAGGCTTGTTTACCTGTTGTCTTCACCAATGCCCACCCCATTAAGCCATTGATATGACATCTAAGCTCAGAAACTAAAATGATTGCCCTTCACCTAATTCTGGTCAATAGTTGAATACTTTAGCAGACTGACTGTCACTCAAAAGTGAAGACCAGGACAAAGGGTATGGGCACAGCAGGCCTAAGGGTTGAATACAGTTTGAGAGTGGCTCCTAGCCCAGCTGTGAGCAGACAGGGCTCAGAGCAGCTTCGTGGGCCATGGCCTCACAGCAGTCAGTACACCTGTACTACACGTGGAGGGTGGCTGTTCACTGAACGCTCTAGATGCACTGGGGGGGGGGGTATTGTTAACAGAAGTGAAAGGGCTCCATTCGTTCTGATTTATACAACAAAAAAGGGAGCTTATTTAGAATTTTCAGGAGCCAGGGATGTTGAGAGCAAGACATTGTGTTATAAAGTACCGCACCCCAGATTCTGAAAGGCATTGTACCTCATTTCATCGAGTTCACATAGAGACACCCAGTACAGATGAATTTTGAAGAGTTTTATTAGAGGAGGAGATTTATTAATATGCTGGCCGCATATGGCTGACACAGGGCATCAGACCCAAATTGTGCAGTCCCCAAAATAGTTCAGGGGCTGCTTATATACCCTTGTTCACTCACGAGTAATAGAGAGCATGACATCATGGTATAGGCTGGCAACATTTGTTTCGGGGATACACAGAAACATTAAGACTTTAAAGTAACATAATCAAAGATGTTTACAAATCTTTCAGGGTTCATCTTCACTCACTAGCCTAGAGATATTTTACCCTCAAGATTCCAGGAAGGGGGAGGAACTACAATACAATCAGTGCAAGGTGGTATGTAAATTCTGCCTCCTATTGAAAGAGAAGAAATTTCTTGGTTAAACTTTATTTTAGATTTGAAACTAATGACCCATTGTTCTTGTAAGCCAGAAACTTCTACAGTCTTCTCCCTCCCCTCCCCAAAGGAGGGACGGGACAGGAAAGCCTGATAGGAAAACCTGACCTTTCCTCCCAGAATATCAATATCAATTTTCAGCTTTTTTGGTACCTTCCAACATTCCCCACTGGTTCTATTTCCTAAGTCAAACCCTTGACTTAATTTACTGAAGAGTATGAGGCTGCGTCTAGGGATATTAACTTATAACATGTAACAGATATTTAATAGACAGCATTAATAACATTACAGTTCACTAAAGAAACAAATATTGGCCTGACCTGTGGTGGTGCAGTGGATAAAGTGTCGACCTGGAAATGCTGAGGTCGCCGGTTCGAAACCCTGGGCTTGCCTGGTCAAGGCACATATGGGAGTTGATGCTTCCAGCTCCTCCCCTCTGTCTTTCTCTCTCTTTGTCTCTCTATCTCCCTCTCTATCTCCTCTCTAAAATGAATAAATAAAAAATAAAAAAAAATTATTAAAAAAAAGAAACAAATATTACTAATTAATTTCCTATTAACTATACAATCCTTTTTGCAATTTATATAAAACTAATTGGCCTTTGTAACAATTTACCTTTAGTCAGAATTCTTTTTTTTTTTTTTTTTTTTTTTTAAATTTTTTTTTTTTTTATTCATTTTAGAGAGGAAAGGGAAAGACAGAGAGAGAGAGAGGAGAGAGACAGAGAGAGAGAGAAGGGGGGAGGAGCTGGAAGCATCAACTCCCATATGTGCCCTGACCAGGCAAGCCCAGGGTTTCGAACCGGCAACCTCAGCATTTCCAGGTCGACGCTTTATCCACTGCGCCACCACAGGTCAGGCTAGTCAGAATTCTTAATTTTAAAACCTTTAACCTTTAGTGACAATTAAGTTGACTTTCCTTTTACCCTAGTTTCCCTTTTCCCAAAGTCTGATAAAAAGAAGTTCTCAGTGAGTTTTTCATACATTCGCCGTACCATAGACCAACCAGCTTTATGGTTGGAGTAGGGCACGCCGTTTTTCTACCTTAGCAGCAGTGGGAGTGGTCAGGATCACAGTATGTGGACCCGTCCATGTGAAAGTCAGTCCTTGGGTGATGTACTGCTGGAAGTGCCTCTTGGACAGTCTTTGAACAGTTTGCTGAGTAACCTGTAAATCCTGCAAGTACTTAGGAAAGGGTGGTTACATTTATTTTACTATTTGATTCATGCATTTTATTTGCCTGGACCTTTGGGTACCTGTGGGCACAATGTAACTTCAAATTAGTTTCCAATTAATATTGGGTTCCTTTCCTACTGGCCTTGAAACTGTGGACACAAATGCAGGTCCAATACTAGAATGGGCAAGCTAAACCTGGAAAGAATTTTATATAGCAATTTCCTAACAATTGTCAATTATTTTATAAAAGTTTATTTTAAATGTTTACTTGGGAAATTCCTTTTTTCCCTGTTTTTTCTATAATTTTCTTATTTTGCTTAGTATTCACTTGGGCATAAACTAAACATTCAGATATTATGCCTTCTGTAACAGATTCTAAGTTTGGCTTTTCTAATTATTCCTTTTCTGTTGGCCAAATTTTTTTCTAATTGGTTTTGAATAAACCTTTGGCAATAAGGGTCCCAAGACTCCACTGATTCTGGGTGGCATCTATTCATTTGAATTACTATGTTCCGACTGAGGCAGACTGGAAAAGTATACAATTGACAATAAAATTCAAATAGCTAATGTTAACAAATATTATAACAAGCATCTTAATACAATAAAATGATTAAAGCCTACTAGATTATTAAACAAAAATAAAATTCTAACTAATATAACAATTCAAAATAAAATTCTTACAGTCACAAATGTTTTTAACATGTTAACATAATTTCACTAAGTCTATGTTGACATTCTCATTGTTTTATATTATTTGCCAATGTAACTTAATTTCTAGTTCAGTCTGAGAAATGTCCTAAAGAGCAGGAGTTACACACATTCAGGAAAAGTCCACAAGGCATTGGAGTTGTGGTCACATTCTACACTTTACAGCTAGAGTTTAAGTCCTAGTGACCACTGCTTCTAGTTGTAATTAGGAGCAGGTCCCAGCCTACAGTAGGCATGGGGCATTGAGACAAGAGGAATAAAGGAGACACTATACATTAAATAAAGCAATAAAATCAGACTGTCATTACCTTCAGTAGAGACCTTCGAGAGATAAATAAAATTTAAATATTCAGGCAAGGCATAGTAAATGGCCCTTGTGTTCACAAGAAATGAGATCAGTTTACCTGATACTTGGAAAAAATATCTTAGGCTCATGAACGATGTTGTGAGATGGGGCCAATGGCCAGCCTTGGGCACCTTTAGCCTTCAGTGGCAAATTCCAATATGTTGGGCAAGGTCAGGTCACAGGTAGCTGGAGCAGGGCTAGAAGAGACTGAACTCTCCCTCCGTGGAGGAGCAAGGGGGCAGCTTACCTTCTCGTGTCCCTTTTCCACAGCAAAGACAGACCTCCAGTGGGGCCGAGAAATCTGGCAGGCTTCAGTTCAATAACCTTTCTTTTCACTCTTGAAGCAGGGCCCTGATGGAATCATATAAAAATCCTTTCAGGGCGCTGGAGCCTTTAAGAGCATATGCCAAAAGCTGGTATTTCCTGACCTCTTTTGGGCCTATTTGCCTTTTCTGTTACTACCTTGGTCATTATAGATCTTAAAAGCCATGCTCAGAAGATCTTGCTGAGGGGTTTGAGAGCACTTTACTATCTATATAAACTTTTGGAAAAAGACAAAAACAGCATTATTAGCTGGATTAAATCAAGAAATACAGGTTTTTGGTGTCTCCTTTAGAATTCCAGAGTCTCTTTGCTGCTGTATAATTCAGTACATTAGCATTCAAAAGAAATCTTAACAAATTCATGATAAAATAGATTTGCAGGAGTTCCAAGATATAACTAACATTACATAAAAAGACATTATTAACAACTTCCAATATTTAAACTAGGATTTCAATATCACAAGGCTATAAAACAGCAAATAAAAGAATTAACAAAAGGCCTTTTAAATAACACATACATTTTAACATGGAAAATACTTTTTATACAATATGGGATTCTTGGTCTAAACTACCCATGAAAGCCTGATAAGAAAGCCTGACCTTTCCTCCCAAGAATATCAATATCAATTTTCAGCTTTTTGGTACCTTACAACAATTGTATAGTCCCAGCTCTACACTGTCTCTGACCAGTTACTAGGTCTCCTTCTTACTAACTCAAAGGAGCTGAATTCCATGGTCTCTATGTTAATCCAACTCTGTGTGCTGTCACACTGAATTTAAAGTTGTTAAAAAAAAATACACACATGGCCCTGACACAGTGAATATAGCGTTAGCCCGGCATATGGATGTCCCACATTCAATCCTTGGTCAGGGCACACATGCAAAGCAACCATCTGCTTCTCTCCTCCTCCCTCTCCCTCTTCTCTCCCTCTTCCCCTTCTTCAGCCAGTGGCTTGATAGGTTCTAGTGTCAGCCCCGGGCGCTGAGGATAGCTCAGTTGGTCTGAGCAAGTCAGCCTAAGATGCTAAAACTAGCTCAGTAGATTTGAGGATTGACCTAGACGGGATTGCTGGGTGGATCCCAGTCGGGGCACATGCAGGATTCTGTCTCTCTATCTACCCTCCTCTCACTTAAAATAAAAACCTACACATATGTGCATATATATTTTTTTCTTTGTAAAATAGTTAATTAAACCTTTTAGGCAACTCTTAAAAAGTACCCAAAATGGCTTTTGTCTTAGCACACTGTAGTGGAGGCTTTGTGGCCTGGTGGACAGACCCCTAAGCAAAGAACTCAGATATCTGGCTTTTAGCACCCTCGCTGTCCAACTAACTGCATATTGGGCAAGTAATTCGCAACTCTGAGTCTCACTTTCCTCATTTACAAAACTAAGAAGGGTTGGATTCTGAGAGCTCTGAGGTTAATTATTACTGATTTTATTTATAAACAGGCTTCTCTGAGTGATGTGATTGGGTTTTAAGAACACTCCTCATTCTCTTTCCTCCAAGGTTAGGAGCGAGGAGCAACCCATCGGTTGAGCAGCAGGACTATGTAGAAACTGGACCAAGTGCTATGGGAATAGGCCAGGACCCCAGGGTGTGCAGAGGGGAGGTTCCTACTTACCTCCAGGAGCTTTTTATTTTTATTGCTTGTGTCAGGTTGTCACCTGACTGGTTCCAGCTGGGGCGACCCTCCCCTGGCAGTCTGGGACCTCCAGGCTCTTGACTTGTGCAGGAAAGAATTAAAGAACAATCCTGAGTGAGAGCAAAAGCAAGTTTTATTTTGGTAGAAAAAAGAGACTAGGGGGTGGTTGCTGGAGATGAGGTCAAGGGGTGAGCCCACAGTGAGCTGCCGCCCATTGCTCCCCGGGTTGCAGGTCTCACAGGACTCCGCTGTGAAGGAAGCAGAGTGCACACCTGAGTGGATGCAGGTGAACTCGCAGGTGAGTTGCACATGGGGGAGTCAGTTCTTGGGGTTCTATGTGTTTCCAGGGCTGGGCTGTTTCTGAACTTTAAGGCACAAAATTTTGACTCTGCCTTCTGGTTGGAAGGGGGTCTTGTTCCTACTATGGTCCATTTCAGAACTGTCAGGGTGTTCATCCTCCTTGACCCCCTGCTGCTTGTAGCATCATTTTTATTACAATGATTTTATAATGAGCTTTGGAGTTTGTCTCTGGTCAATTTTTTCCTCCCTCTTGAATTGATCTGGTTTTAGCCCGTCCTTGTTCTTCCGGCTTTCTGTGACTGCTGCTGGAGTTTCCTACCGTAAATTAGTCCCCTTGGATCACACATGGAGGTGAGAACTCTGATGAGAGGACTAGCAGCTGATCAGCCTATTATGTCCGTTCTTACTTTCTTATTCCACTTGTCAGGATTTTTTCCCTAACTTCTTTCTACCCTGCCTTAGTGTAAGACCCAGCTCTGGCCTCAAGGTGCAGTGTCATAAAAGAAGAACAAAGTGCTTCAGGGGTCAAGGAAGGGAGAGCCCCGACTCCTGGCCCCCAGGTACCCTCCCCTGTTATAATGAAGAAAGAGGTTGTTTCCCACAGAAGCTGCTTTCCTGGGTGGAGCCGAAATTCTTTTTAAAATGCCCTATTCCAATGAGAAAGATGAGGCTGCTGAAAATAAGACACACAAAACTTGTAAACTAGGAACGGAAAGATGTAATGAAAAGGTTTGGCATTCATAAGTAAAATCAGAGGACACTAAACAGGGCCAAAAGGGAGAGGTTGAAGGAGAACGAAGGAGCAGAGACTCCAAAAAGTGACCAAGGAGGCAGTGAGGGGCATTTTGCGAAACAGGAGCAGATGTGAGGCGGCCGAGTCCCATGCAGCTCAGACACTACCTCCCTGTGGGTGAAATATCCTGAACAGGGGAACTGCCTTGACATCCTAAAGACAAATGACAGGATAAAGAAGTGGGAGTCGTGGGCTCACTGCCAGCTGCTGCTGCTGCTGAGGGAAACCCAGGGTAGGAGGGGTGCCTGGGGAGGGGGTGCAGGGGCACGTCAGGCTTCCCAACTCAGCATCTCTCCAAGTACCACCCAGGGGAAGCAGCCTCCCTTGTCATCAGCTCTAATGGGGCATTCTTATCTTTAAAAGACTTTAAAATACTATTTTTTACCTGGAGCATATTTTTCCTTCCAAAGGAACAAAAGGATCACAGCCCACATGCTCCTCAAGTCAAGCTAGCAGCCCTGAGAAACAGCAGGACTCAGATTTACATACTGAGGAAGCTCTATCCCCACATTCCCACCCTCTCCGCAACTCTAATAAACAAGAGCGAAAGGAATGCCATGGGCCAATACCATCACCCCCCTCCTGAAATACAGGAGCAAAAATAGTACAAGATCATGAATGATGGAGTTCATAGCGAACGTGATTGTCAGTAGTAATTTGGGCCATTAAGAATTAGTGTTATATTAGTCCTCAGAATGGAAGGAGCATCCATCCTCTCTCTCTCTCTCTCTCTCTCTCTCTCTCTCTCTCTCTCTCACACACACACACACACACACCCTGGTGGCCTGGTTTATTTAACCACAAAATAATTCTGTTCTGCTCTTTCATATTTTATATTTTTGTAAGAATGAGACAGCATTCGAACTCCAGGTGTGCAGGCTTTATTAGAGGAGAAAGACCTGCCGGGGCACTTCTCCAAAAGAAGGGCCCCCAAAACAGACTGAGGCAAAATTTTATAGAGTTGGGGATAGCCTCAAGCAAGGGTGTGCTGGTATATTCCGCTTTCTGGAATACTCTTCCCTGGGGCGATAGACCAGCTTCCTGGAACCCCTCTGTTTCAGGGGCAATTGTCTGGTAATTAAGGGTGGGGTCAGGCAGGTAAGTGGAATATCAAGAGGGCAGTTTGGAATTCCTGGTAAATTCATGTATCTATCAATTTTCATTGTTCCCGAAATTTTTTGAGACATTTAAGTATTATTGGGTCTTTAAGCAGTTTAGGAAAAGCTAAAACTTCCACTCACTATATTTTCTTGTATTCCTTTGTCTCCAAAGGAATCTTGTTTAAAACATCAATATACTGTTTTTCTGTGTGTGTGTGTGTGTGTGTGTGCACGCGCGTGCACACGAGCACATGTGCAGGCCCATGGGGGAGATAGAATCTAATTATATATATATATATTTGGGTTTTTTAAAGAAAAGAATCTGGTGAAAACCACACAACAACCCACAGTCTGTCTTACTTTCTGATTTTTTTTAAAATGGAAATTATTAAAAGTATTACTCATACTTCATTTAAAAAATGGAAGGCAGAGAGGGAGCACTGATTCATTCCAGCACCAAAAGCAAACCAGAGCGGAATGACTTCTCTCAGGCCTTTGAGCTCTGGCAAAGGCTTGGTGTCCCCTGTGGGAGCTGTATATGGGGCACATCCTCCCCCCAAGGCCTGCTCCCCTGGCCTCACTCATCTGGTGGGTGATGCCTGGTACACGACCAATAGGGTGTGTTGGCTCTGTGTGGGGTGTTCCTCTGGCACCTACTTCCTGCACTCTGGGAGGTCCTCTCAAAGGTCACAGGAACCTGGGGTCATGGGGAGTGGAGCCACAATCCTCTGATGAAGGTCTTCTCATGGAGATCCTGATGCCCTGGAAATGGCCTCACCAGGTGGAAAGGGTCTGGCTGAGTTCTTGAGACTTCCTGCCCCCACAGCACTTTAGAAATAGAAACCAAAAAGGCACTGAAAACTCACGGGTGAGGGGGTGAGTATGGCTTAACCCTTTGAGTAGTACCAACATTTATGTACATCCTCGTGCCTCATCTAGAATACTATCATAACAAATTTTTTAATTTTAAAAATGTGTAAGGCAACATTTAAAAAAAAGACAAATGTATGTTCTTCTTGTTTCCATAAATTGGTTATCAAACAAACATGATTTTAAGTTAATAAAACTATAACTGGAACTAATTTCATTTTTTGAATAAAAACCCACTCTTGGGGGTCAGCGAGCATGAAAAAAACTCACTACTGAAAGGGTTAAGGAAAACTTATATTGGATATTTGCTGCAGAGGAACAAAATATGCAGGTCATGGTCCTTGGAGCAGGCACCTGATAACTTTTGTAAAGAAATATCTACCTACAAGAAGAATATTGAACAGGTCCGTCAACCCCAGATAAAGTAGATTTTCTAGGTAACTGGACAATGAATAGATAGCTCAGAAGATAAACACCACTCAGGGAAGATTTGTCAAAAAGATTGGCATCTACTTTAGGAAAGAGAAAATAAAATTAGAGGACCAAGTACCAGGTAGGAAATACTCTCTTCCCAGGCTCTAGCCCCAACTGCCAGATTCTGAACAAATGCTCTGCTTCTTAGGGCTGAAACACTATCTTATAAATCCCTTTACTGAAAAAAAATCACAACTTCCTCTTCAAATGTCTGGTTTTTAAAGGGGTCATTCACTTTCAGTGTTTGTATTTTAAATGAAATAAGGTCCAGGGTTTTTTGTTTGTTTGTTTGTTTGTTTGTTTTAGTTTGGGATAACTTTTCAAACACATAATGGACATTTGGAAAGATTATATATTACTATAAAATAATGTGATTTCAAACAAAACCTCCTGGGACATGCCGAATCCATACATCTGAGGCACTTGCTTATTTGTTATTTGTTCACAAGCTAAGACAGACCAATGAGCTAGAGTTCAGCCTCAAGTTCATCAGCACACTTACTAATTACAGTTTCGGTTTGTAAATCTATTACCAATGCTGTTTAAGTAGGAGCTTCTTTCTGATCATTTCTGATCAGGAACTACTGACTTTCACAAAGGTGTTCTAATTTCTATAAATGTTTCTTTTTTTTGGTCCTTACGTGAGCAGGAGAGGGCTTCCCCAACGCAGGTGGGCTGCGTCCTAGGATAGCATGACCCCATCTTTCCATTGACAGACCAACTCCTCCCACAGCACAGCCTCCCCTTGATGCTGGGAGTGCTCTTTTTTTCTATTTTTTTTTTAAATTTTTATTTATTCATTTTTAGAGAAAAGAGAGAATGAGAGAGAGAAAGAGAGAGAGAGAGACACTCAAGAGAAAGGAGGGAGGAACAGGAAGCATCAACTCCCATATGTGCCTTGATCAGACAAATGCAGGGTTTCGAACCAGCGACCTCAGTGTTACAGGTCGACGCTTTATCCACTGCGCCACCACAGGTCAGGCCACTGGGAGTGCTCTTGACGCAAAATTGCTTGTCATCATGATGCAGCTAGAACAGTCTCCATTCCAACTCCAGTTCTGCAGGCCCCTGAAAGGCAGAGGCAGGTATAAATCATCTTTATTCATCTTGGCCTTCACCACCCCTTCTCCCAAACTATCCAATGATGAGCTGGGCATCCTACCTGTTGGGTAAATGAGTTAGTAAAGTTTGTATTTTTTTAATTTGTTCACTTTTGTTGTTAAAAAATGGCGCTAGGCAGCCACATGTGTTCTTGCCCTCAGAACAGGGCAGTTGATTGTAAATTGTGGAGAGCATTCCTGCTTGGGAGAGGCCATTATTTTGCTGTTTGCTGGAGGAGGGGTCTGTGTGTCCAGCCAGTTTTGCAGGGAGAGTGAAGAGAAGGCAGAGTGCTGAAGAAAAAGCCAGTTTGTGCAGAGAGAAAGAAGGTGTGCAGATGGAGAACCAGAGTTGAGGGGCTTTGGGAGCCCTACTGAGGCTTGTGGGGGCCTTTGATTCCAGGAGGAACTGGAGATGTGTCAGGGTTTTAGGAGCTCTGAACGAGAGGGAAGCAGTCTTCCCTGCCTGTTTGCTCATCGGCTGGTGTGAGACTCTAATAAATGGAATGGCCCACCATTTTTGGCTCCGCTGTTTCTTTACTGTCTGTCCGAATCCAGTGAGAACCTGCATGTGAATGGCCATGATAGTGGTGGCCTCTGGCCATACAGTGTCCCTCAGACATCTTCTTGCCAGCAGGCTTGGAGAGCATGAGTGAGCCACGGAAGGAAGCCATTTCCCTTCTCAGCTTCAATCTATCTCATCAGTCCCTGCTTCCTGTGCCTTCTCCAGAGGGGGTGCACATTATCTCCGCTGGAATCAGGGCCCTGGCTGTCATTCCATCTCTCTTCCACCTCTAGAAACAGGAAGAGGCATCCTGTGGTCTTACAGAAAACCATGTTGCCCCTGTTCTAGCTCTCCCACCCCTGTCTGGGGCCTCGCACTGCCTTTGTGGTTTGGGTCATTGGTCTCACCTCGCCCCTTGATCCCCCTGCTGTAATAGCCTCTGCCTGACTTCTACCTGGAGGCTGGGTGCCCCCAGTCCCGCCCCTCTGGGGCCACTCCTCCTCTCCCTGTGAGCACAGCACATGCTGGGAGTGCCTTTCTTTCAGCACCTGTGCAGGTTGTCTTAGAGAGACCTTGTCTGCCTGACATTTGGATCTTGACCTCATCTTGGGCTCTCTATCACTGTGCTCTTTACTTTGAGGAGACTCTTCTGCTGGAATTCTTAGAGCTACAGTATGTTCTGCCTGCCTAGCTATGTGTCTGGAACCAGCCGTTTCTGTGAAGCTTGATGAGTCCCCTGACTTGGCCTGCGGAGTGGCCATCTTGTCCCAACCTGTCTGCTATGGGATGTAGGGAGTATCAGGGCTACAGTCAGGACGCATCAATGCCGCCTGAGACAGGGAGGTGAAGGCCCAGCCACCTGGCCATTTGAGAGGTCAAGCTCCAGGCTCCATGAGGCTCCTCCAAATTTCTACCATAGCAGTTAACAAGGGGCCAGCCATGAGTCCACTTGGCTACATGCTGGTCTCAGTGTGCTACCTCTGGCAGCGTTTGCATTCACATTGGTATCAGGTGTCCCAATGCTGCGAGTCCTTGCACACCCACTCCTCATTAGAACACGTTGCCCTTTATCTCCATTGTGAAACAGATAATACAGCAAGCAGTGTTCTGGTTAATAGGACTGTCACTGTTGTCCATGGCAACAATGCTGCAATGGATATGCTATTTGCTGAGTAGCATGTGTCTGACTTGTGTGGCTGTAGGCTCATTGCATCTGGGGTGGGGGTGGCATCTCTCCCAGTGGGCCTGAGTGTACACAAGGAAACTTGGCTGGCACTCACAGAGGAAGAGCCTGGGATAGGTACCCTGAGAACATTTGTGATCATGAAAGGGGAAGAAGAGAAACTGACCATTATGAGTATTTACTAAGTGCCAAGTTAAAGTCTTATATGCATCCTCGGATACAGTCCGGTGCTGCTTAACAATGGGACATGTT